>NC_081552.1:152605176-154013088 GCF_963082655.1 Stomoxys calcitrans
GTATAGCCCCCATATAGACCCATCGGCCGACTTAGGTTCTTAGGCCCATAAAAGCCAAATTTATTATCCGATTTAACTGAAATTTGGGACAGGGAGTTGTGATAGACCCTTCAAAATCCTTAGATAATTTAGCTCAGATCGGTTCAGATTGCAATATAGACCAATCCTCCGATTTAGGATCTTAGGCCCATAACAGCCACATTTATTATCCGATTTAGCTGAAATTTGGGACAGTGAGTTGTCTTAGGCCCTTCGACATCTTTCCTCAACTTGGCTCTGATCGGTTTAGATTTGGATATAGCTGCATATAGATCAATTTCCCGATTTAAGGTTTTGGGCCCATAAAAGGCGCATTTATTGTCCGATGTCGCCGAAATTTGGGCCGGTGAATTAAGTTAAGCCCCTTGACATACTTCTGGAATATCGCACAGATCGGTTCAGATTATGATTATGAGGTTCTTGGACACAAATTTTAATGTCATATTCGTAATCTGCTCTCAAATGCCAATCATTTGAGTTTCATCAAGCTATGATTTAGTAGTATTGCCATTTGGGGAGCTTATCGGCGATAGGGCGACAATCAATTACTTGGACCTCGTTATTTATGTCATATTCGTAGTCTACTCCCGAATACTTTTCATTTGAGTCCTATATTGATATATACATCCAATATGTCTATTTGGAGCAGTTTTCGGGCTTGGGCTACCCCTTGGATACTTGAACCCAAGTTTTTATACCACATTCGCTTTCTACTCTCCAATATCATTCATTTGATACCCATATTGTCCCTATCGGTAAACTTTTGATTTTGGGTGGCGTTTTTGTTTTAACGGAGGAGGATTCGCCCCCTTCGAACATCAACAAATTACATAGCCTATACCTCCTTCCCGGCCATTTTCGTAATCTACTCGCGAATACCTTTCATTCGAGTCCCATATTGTCATTATCGTCCAATAAACCAATTTGGGGGTTTTTGGGGTCGGGGCGGCCCCTCAATTACTTGGACTAATTTTTTAATACGGAAATCGTACTCTACTCTTGAATACCTTTCATTTAAGACCCATATTATCCCAATCGGTTCACTTTTAGTTTTAAGTGGTACTTTTGGGGTGAGTAGGAGGGTCCGCTCCCCTTGCGATATTAAGGGCCCATTGCTCCTTCCGGACCATATTCGTAATCTACTCCCGAATACCTTTCATTCGATTCCCATTTTGCCATTATCGTTCAATAAACCTATTTTGGGGGGTTTTTGGGGTCGGGGCGGCCCCCCAATTACTTGGACCCATTTTTTAACATGGAATTTGTACTCTACTCTTGAATACCTTTCATTTAAGTCCCATATTGTCCCAATTGGTCCACTTTTATTTTTGGCTGATACTTTTAGGGTAAGCGGGAGGGTACGCCCCCAATGCGATATCAAAAAATTATATAGTCATTGTTCCTTCCGGACCACTCCCCACAATTTGTAAAAATTTGAAAAAAATCGGTTTAGCCGTTTCTGAGTCTATACGGAACAAATAAATGTACAAACCCACAAACAAACATACAAACAAACAAACCAACAAACATACAAACAAACAAACACAAATTAATTTTTATATATTGTATATAGATATGCCAATAAAAGTTTTTCCAAAGAGTAAGTTTTAATGAATTTTTTTAAGAACTATATTTCAGCGAGGAACTCTCTATAGACCTTGAGATTGTTTTTGAACCAAAAATTTCAATAAAATTTTGCATTTTGCGTAAACATTTCCAAAGTCCTTTTATTACGCTTATCTGTCCCAAACAACATTTTCTTAAGATTTTTTTATAGAAAAATTTTAATAAAAATTTTTCAATTTTTGTTTGTTTCTTTTTCGAGACGAGCTCAATGATCGGAGATGCAAATGGAAAAGGAAAGCCAAAGATGCGTTTTCGCAAATAAAACTATTCAAATACAACATACCAACGCACTGCCCTTGAAGCCATCACACCTAATATGGTTGAAAAGTCTTCTAACCAAAGACGAAACGCGTCTCATAGTGGTTGGTGGGTGTTGCTATCTTTGGCTTTCCATTTCCATTTGCATCTCAGATCATTGAGCTCGTCTCGAAAGATGGAAAAATATGTAAAATTTAATGATCTCGTCAAAAAACTTGAAAAAAGAAAAATTTTTCATGACAAAATTTTAACCCATCACGGCCGACCCTCAATTCCTTTGTCTGATTTTGATGGAATTTTATGTATTTATAATTTTGAGAATTTAAAATATTTTGAATTTTTGGATTACAACTGCAATAACGTAGGAATCTCTTCGGGTTTCTGATTTTTAGTTTTGCCACTTTTTCTTATTTTATCTACAATAAATAAGGAAAACTTTAGGACTTATAAAGACATGATGCCAATTGTAGCCATATACGACAATAGTTGGATGTAATTTTTACCGGACACCTTTTCTATCAAAAAAGGGTTTTCGATCGATTTTAATAACGTTCAAAGATGAAATTACCGCCATCATTTAAACAGAATTAAGATGGTTTCTCATGAAAATTGGCTAATGTATATTTTTAGAAATAGTTTAACAATTATAGTCGCTTAATATTTTCAATTTGCTTGCGTACAATTTTATGGAAATAAAAGTCATCTAAAACCAATAGACCGACACAAACAATAACCTGTTGAAAACATTAAATTAGTTTGAGAGCAAAAATGGGCGCAAATGAAAAAATTTCATCAAAAAATTCATCAAATTGCCGAAACTTTCACTATAAAACGAATATATTCGCAAATACAACCCTACTTTAAAGGGTTTGAAGTTTAGGAATAGTGTCAATCAGTACAAACTTCAGCTCTGGCTTTATGACCAAATGTCACAGTAGATGGCTCAGTTCCTGCACCCAATAGCAACCACAATGTTAAAAAAAAACAAGTAAAAAGGCATTAAGTTCGGCCAGGCCGAACTTCGGATACCCACCACCTCGGGTATATATATAAACCACCTTTCATCATAATTCGGTGAAAATTTCATACCGTATGTCCCATATCAGTTATATCAAAATATGTTCTGATTTGGACCAAATACTAATAAGATCAGAAGCTATATCTAACAAGTAAAAGCGTGCTAAGTTCGGCAGGGCCGAATCTTATATACCCTCCACCATGGATCGCATTTGTTGAGTTCTTTTCCCGGCATCTCTTCTTAGGCAAAAAAGGATATAAGAAAAGAGTTGCTCTGCTATTAAAACGATATCAAGATATGGTCCGGTTCGGACCTCAATTAAATTATATGTTGGAGACCTGTGTAAAATTTCAGGCAATTCGTATAAGAATTGGGCCCATTGGGGCTTACGAAGTAAAATACAGAGAACGATTTATATGGGATCTGTATCGGGCTATCGACCGATTCAGACCATAATAAACACGTTTGTTGATGTTAATGAGAGGATCCGTCGTACAAAATTTCAGGCAAATCGGATAATAATTGCGACCTCTAGGGGTCAAGAAGTCAAGATCCCAGATCGGTTTATATGGCAGCTATATCAGGTTATGAACCGATTTGAACCTAATTTGACACAGTTGTTGAAGGTAAAAATAAAATACGTCATGCAAATACGTCATTTCAGCCAAATCGGGTAGGAATTGCGCCCTCTAAAAGCTCAAGAAGTCAAATACCCAGATATTTTTATATGACAGCTTTATCAGGTTATGGACCGATTTGAACCATACTTGGCACAGTTGTTGGATATCATAACAAAACACATCGTGCGAAATTCCATTCCATTCGGATAAGAATTGCGTCCTCTAGAGGCTCAAGAAGTCAAGACCCAAGATCGGTTTATATGGCAGCTATATCAAAACATGGACCGATATGGCCCATATACAATACCAACCGACCTACACTAATAAGAAGTATTTGTGCAAAATTTCAAGCGGCTAGCTTTACTCCTTCGGAAGTTAGCGTGCTTTCGACAGACAGACGGACGGACGGACTGACGGACGGACAGACGGACGGACATGGCTAGATCGACATAAAATGTCACGACGATCAAGAATATATATACTTTATGGGGTCTCAGACGAATATTTCTAGTAGTTACAAACAGAATGACGAAATTAGTATACCCCCCATTTTATGGTGGAGCGTATAAAAATAAACCGATCTACAGCATATACAACACGGATGTCGAAAAGCCTAACATAAGTCACTGTATCAAATTTCAGTGAAATCGGATTATAAATGCGCCTTTTTAATCGAGATATCGGTCTACATGGCATGTCGAAGAGCCTAACACAAAGCACTGTCCCAAATTTCGGCGAAATCGGACAAAAATGGACTCTTTTATGGGCCCAAAACTTTAAATCGAGATATCGGTCTATATGGCAGCTATATTCAAATCTGGACCGATCTGGGCACAATTGAAGAAGGACGTCGAAGAGCCTAACTAAACTCACTGTCTCAAATTTCAGCGACATCGGACAATAAATGCGTTTTTTTTTGGCCCCAAAACCTAAAACCTGGATATCGGTCTATATGGCTGCTATATCCAAATCTTGACCGATCTTTGCGATATTGCAGAAGTATGTCAAGGGGCTTAACATAACTCACTGTCCCAAATTTTGGCGAAATCGGACAATAAATGAGCATTTTATGGGCCCAAACCTTAAATCAAGAAATCGGTCAATATGGCAGCTATATCCAAATTTGAACCGATCTGAGCCAAATTGACGAAGGATGTTGAAGGGCCTAACACAACTCACTGTTCCAAATTTCATCAAAATTGGATAATAAATGTGACTTGTGGGCCTAAGACCCTGTGGTGGCACACTTTGTGAAAATAACTTTGTTTCTTAATTTAAATATTTATCAAGTAACCTTAGAATAATTTTATTATTTCGTAAAAACAACTTTGTTTATTATTCTGAATATTTATCACATAGGCTTAGGATAATTTTGACAATGTACAAGAAATTCATTTCTGTATAATAAAGTTTAGTTTTGAATTAGTTTTTATTACGAACACATCTATACATTCCACATTGGTGACCCCGAACGAAAAATATACAGATTTTATTTTTTTTCAAGCATGGCTACTGAAAATGAAAATAATGCATTGGAGTTATCCCGTGTAGCGGTTCGAGTTCCTCCGTTTTGGCGACAAAATCCGCGGCTATGGTTTATACAATTGGAGTCCCAGTTTGTTACATCAGGAATTTCTTCCGACGAAACGAAGTTCCATACGCTAGTTGGGTCCATGGAAAGCGGTATTTTGAACCATGTAAGCCATATTGTGGAAAATCCTCCAGCGGTCAACAAATACGAAGTCTTGAAGAAGGCATTGCTTGATGAATTTATGGAATCTGAGGAAAAACGTCTTCGACAACTTTTGGAAAATGTATGTACCGGTGACAAGAAACCTTCAGCATTACTAAGGGAAATGATGGAATTGTCCTGTGGAAAAGTGTCAAAAGAGTTATTGAAAACATTGTGGATCCAGCGCCTTCCATCAACAACAAGAGCCATACTGTCGGTAAGCGATGATGGAGTAGACAAGTTAGCAATCATGGCAGATAAAATCCATGACCAGTATGATGCTTCTGGTGTAGTCAATGCTGTTTCAACTAAAGATGAAGACCGTTTGATGGTTTTGGAAAGGCAAGTAAGTGAACTTTTATCGAAAATTGATGCCTTTTCGTTCAGAGGTGGTCAACACGAAAAAAGGAATTCCACACATCGTTCACGAAGTAATTCACGCTCTCGTTCAACATCTTCTGTGTGTTGGTACCACTTTAAATTTGGACGGAAAGCGACAAAATGCCGTTCGCCCTGCTCGTTCAATTCGACGGAAAACAATTAGGCACCTCATCTAAGGTGGCGGATGAGTGCGGCCGGCATATAAGTCGCCTTTTTATTCAAGATGCAGAATCAAATTTAAGATACCTTATAGATACCGGTGCCGACATATCTGTTTTACCTCGCAGAAACGATGAAAAAAACAAAGCGTCAAATTCTTTTGTTTTGTATGCAGCGAACAACACGAAAATACGAACTTATGGAACAAGGGTTATTAATTGCAATATCGGTCTACGGCGAAGATTTCTCTGGTCATTTATTGTAGCTGATGTAACACAGCCAATAATTGGATCAGATTTTTTGAAGCATTTTGGACTCCTGGTGGATATGAAAAACAATCAACTAATCGATTCAACAACAAAACTCAAAGTATCTGGATTTTGCTCACTTCAACCGACTTTATCGTTGAAGGTAATTCCTGATGGGCCAGGTGAATGTAATTCAATTGTTTCCGATTTCATTGATGTTACTACGCCCAGTATTAAGTTACCACCCGTTAGTCATCCAGTTATACATCATATTGATACAAATGGACCAGTAATTTCAGTGAAATCACGACGACTATCTCCAGAAAAGTTAAAAATTGCGAAAGATGAATTCGATTATATGATGCAACTTGATATATGCAGACCATCAAGAAGTCCTTGGGCGAGTCCTCTTCATATGGTTCCAAAAGGTGATGGTATGTGGCGTCCGTGCGGAGATTATCGTGCCCTCAATAAGATAACCGTTCCCGATCGTTATCCGGTACCTCATATACACGACTTTGGTTATATGTTAGCTGGTAAGAAAGTATTTTCAAAAATCGATTTGGTCAAAGCGTACTTTCAGATTCCTGTAGCTGAAGAAGACATTCCAAAGACGGCTGTAATTACACCTTTTGGTTTGTTCGAGTTTACACGGATGCCGTTTGGTCTCACGAACGCTGCTCAAACGTTCCAGCGTTTTATAAACGAAGTTCTAAGGGGACTGGATTTCTGTTTTGCTTATATTGATGATATACTCGTAGCGTCTGAAAACGAAGCAGAGCACGAGATACATCTTCGGCAGATTTTTTCTCGTTTGCAATCACATGGCGTAACTGTAAATAGAGACAAATGCGAATTTGGCAAGGATTCCCTTATTTTCTTGGGATACTGCGTAACTCAAAGTGGTCTAGTGCCAAGTCCAGAACGGGTATTAGCCATTCAACAATACAATTTGCCAAAAACTGTCAACGAGTTAAGTCGATTCCTTGGAATGCTCAATTTTTATCGTCGGTTTATCCCGAAAGCAGCTCAAGCTCAGGCAATATTAAACTCCCTGAAGTCCGGCCAGAAGAAAAATGATAAAACACCAATTGAGTGGACACCAGAATTGCGTAATTCATTTGAAGAATGTAAGAATCAACTAGCGAACTCTGCACTTTTGGCATATCCCGTTGAGTCTGCCGAAACATCTTTATGGGTGGATGCGTCCGATATCGGTATGGGAGCTGTTCTTCAACAACTCATTGATGGTGAATGGAAACCGCTTGGATTCTACTCAAAGAAGTTATCAGATACTCAGACTCGGTATAGCGCTTATGATCGCGAGCTTTTGGCGGCGTACTCTGGAGTTAAATATTTTCAACATTTTCTTGAGGGACGCCAATTCTGTATCTATACCGATCATAAACCATTAACATTTGCTTTCAATCAACGTCACGATAAGGCATCTCCACGCCAGCTTAGACACCTAGATTTTATTGGACAGCATACAGTGGATATTCGCCATGTACCTGGAAAAGAAAATATCACTGCAGATGCTCTATCACGACTTAATGCAATATCTTTACCATCTTCCCTGGATTATTCGGAACTTTCCAAAGATCAAGAGAATGATGAAGAACTCAAACAACTACAATCAAATCCGCAATCATCAAATTTGCTGCTGAAGTATTTCCAAATTGCTGACTCGAAAACGGAAGTTCTGTGTGATGTGTCAACTCATAAAATAAGACCTTATATCACACCTCGTTTTCGAAAATGCGTCTTCGATATGATACACAACGTTTCTCATGCGGGCTCAAAAGCCACAGTTAAGATGATATCAACTAGGTTTGTATGGCCAAACATGAGGAAAGATATTTCCATTTGGACGAAAACTTGTCTTAGATGTCAACAAGCCAAGGTGGGACGTCATATAAAAAGTGCTATTGGCCAATTTCCAGTGCCAGATGATCGATTTAAAGTGGTCAGCATCGATATTGTTGGACCTCTTCCGCCATCGGAAGGGTATAGGTACTGTCTTACCTGTATCGATAGATTTACACGTTGGCCGGAGGCTATACCATTGCAAGACATAACAGCCGAATCTGTGGCTAAAGCATTTCTTAGTGGATGGATAGCAAGATTTGGAGTGCCTTCTCAGGTGGTGACAGACCAAGGGCGACAGTTCGAGTCGGAACTGTTTCGAGAATTTTCAAAGTTGCTTGGAATTCGTGTTACTCATACGACACCTTATCACCCCCAGTCAAATGGCCAAATCGAACGTTGGCATCGAACACTTAAGGCATCTTTAATGTGTCACGCAAACCCACGTTGGTCCATGGTTTTGCCAATAATAATGTTGGGATTACGTTCATCTATCAATCATGATTTAAGCGTATCGCCTGCTGCGTCAGTATATGGTATGGAGCTTACATTACCAGGTGAATTCTTTACTGAATCGAAATTTAGTAAATTGCGTTCTGATTGGGTTGCACAATTTAAAGCTGATATGAACAACGTCAAAGCAAAGAAGGTTAACCGTCATGGCGATTCAAATATTTATGAGCCAAATGCATTGAAAGAAGCAGAATTTGTATTCATCCGAAACGACGCTGTGCGAGCTTCATTACAACCTCCATACACAGGACCTTTTCCTGTTCTATCTAGAGGAGCAAAAACATTTGTAGTTGATGTTAATGGAAAACGGAAGACGATATCTGTTGATCGCCTTAAGCCAGCCTTAATCTTGAAAGACGAAATGCCAACGAAATCCATATCACCTCAACCAGTACCAAATGATTCTCATTCACGAACTCTACGATCAGGAAAAACTGTGAGAATTAAAACTTAACGTTGTCACTGGGGGAGGAGTATTGTGGTGGCACACTTTGTGAAAATAACTTTGTTTCTTAATTTAAATATTTATCAAGTAACCTTAGAATAATTTTATTATTTCGTAAAAACAACTTTGTTTATTATTCTGAATATTTATCACATAGGCTTAGGATAATTTTGACAATGTACAAGAAATTCATTTCTGTATAATAAAGTTTAGTTTTGAATTAGTTTTTATTACGAACACATCTATACATTCCACAACCCTAAATCGGACGATCGGTATATATGGCAGCTATATCCAAATCTGAACCGATCTGGGCCAAATTAACGAAGGATGTCGATGGGCCTAACACAACTCACTGTCCCAAAATTTCAGCGAAATCGGATAACAAATGTGGCTTTTATGAGCTTTAGACCCAAAATCGGAGGATCGGTATACATGGCAGCTATATCCAAATCTGAACCGATCTGCGTCAAATTAACGAAGAATATCGACGGGCCTAACACAACTCACTCTCCCAAATTTCAGCGAAATCAGATAATAAATGTGGCTTTTATGGGCTTTAGACCCTAAATCGGCGGATCGGTCTATATGGGGGCTATATCAAGATATAGTCCAATATAGCCCATCTTCGAACTTAACCTGCTTATGGACAAAAAAAAAAGAATCAAATGCAAAATTTCAGCTCGATTTCTTTATTTTTAAAGAGTGTAGCGTGATTTCAACAGACAGACGGACGGATATGTCAAGTCAAGATACCAGATCGGTTTATATGGCAGCTAAATCGGGTTATGAACCGATTTGAACCTTATTTTACACAGTTGTTGAAAGTAAAAATAAAATACGTCATGCAAAATTTCAGCCAAATCGGATAGGAATTGCGCCCTCTAGAAGCTCAAGAAGTCAAGTCCCTAGATTTGTTTATATGACAGCTATAGCAGGTTATGAACCGATTTGAACCATACCTGGCACAGTTGCTGGATATCATAACAAAATACTTTGTGCAAAAATTCATTCAAATCGGATAAGAATTGCGCACTCTAGAGGCTCAAGAAGTCAAGACCCGTTATCGATTTATATGACAGCAACATCAGGTTATGGACCGCTTTGAAACCATACTTGGCACAGTTGTTGGATATGATAACAAAACATGTCGTGCAAAATTTCATTCAAATCGGAGAAGAATTGCGCACTCTAGAGGCTCAAGAAATCAAGACCCAAGATCGGTTAATATGGCAGCTATATCAAAACATGGACCGATATGGCCCATTTACAATACCAACCGACCTACACTAATAAGAAGTATTTGTGCAAAATTTCAAGCGGCTAGCTTTACTCCTTCGGAAGTTAGCGTGCTTTCGACAGACAGACGGACGGACGGACGGACATGGCTAGATCGAAATAAAATGTCGCGGCGATCAAGAATATATTTATATACTTTATGGGGTCTCAGACGAATATTTCGAGTAGTTACAAACAGAATGACGAAATTAGTATACCCCCCATCCTATGGTGGAAGGTATAACAAATTGAAGTATATTTACCAATTTCACAGTAACAGAAGAATTTTTGGCAATTTTCGATTTTGAAAAAATGTGTGGTGAAACCCCCCGCCCCCGTTTTTTGGTTACTTTAAAGAAAATTTTGTTTTAATTGCCTTAAAACTGGTTCATTGGTGTATTATATATCGATACCGTGCGACTTTTTCCTTTCCTTAGTTATTTAGATTTGCCAAATGATTTCAAGAGATCAAAAACGTTATTCCTTTTTGTGGCAATATTTAAGTTTGGCATAAAAAATTGTTTCGCATTTCAAACCTTAATCCTCACATATTATCGCTTGGAGAACAATTTAATGAAATACTTCAGGTTTCTGTTGTGTACCACAACATACGAACACGTACTTAATGAAATGACAATTAAAGGGGGCCACAGCTATGAAAAACATTATAACCTGAACGTTCTAATGGCACGGATGGGCATGTCAACAAGAAATTGATGAAGTTTCTGTGGCATGTAAATAGGAGCAAGATCAAAGTGCCGGGTAGCAGGTCTAATGATTCTGAGATGAGAGTGAGTGACATCGTCACATCGCCATGAAATGTTATCGAAGTGCCAATTATGAATTCAGGCCACAAGAAGTCAGCAAAAGTTGAGAAAAGAAATTAAGAAGTACCCTTTTGCAGTGGCAGAATGGTTGCATGCCATCCACGCCTAATGTACTGTTGAAACCAAGAAAGCGTCTACCTTACTGGCATGCCACATAATTGTACATGCATACGCTTATACAGGGGCAAATAAGATTCAATGTGAAGATTGTCGGGGTCCTTTTCATAATGACATCATTGAAAGCATTTAACTTTTTACCACAGAAGTACTCAAAGTAATTTTCGAGTATGACATAGGATCCTCTTGTTTATTTGAAAGATATTGCCAAAGCCAAACTATAAAACATGAACGTTTAATCTTGGGCTAAATTATTCATAGAGTAGTAGGAATTACCATACAGCAACCATGCGGCAACCATTGCTTTCAACGCTAGCAGGACATTGAACATGTAAATTTAAAAGTACATGGAGAAGAAAATAATGAACCTCAAATTCTAATATTGTATGTGAACAAATTTAAGCTGTAGATTAGTTTGCTTAAAAAATATATCTACTATGTAAAAATTAATGTATTGGACCTTTTTTCATGAAATTTCACAGATGGTAGAGACTTCCAACTGACTTTTTAAAATATGGTTTTATTCGATCTGTGCATTGATATTAGGTTAGGTTAGGTGAGAGTGGCAGTCTATTTCCAAACAGACTCACTTAGAAAATTTTAGTCCATTGTGATACTACAATAGCGACAGACCAATCCCTGATGAGAATCGAACCCACGACCCCGCACTGGTAATCCAAGCACGCTGCCGACTCAGCTATCGGGGCGACCTGCATTGAAATCGCTTCTATATAAATCCGTCTCCTGATTTTTATACCCTCCAACATAGGATGGGGGTATACTGATTTCGTCATTCTGTTTGTAACTACTCGAAATATTCGTCTGAGACCCCATAAAGTATATATATTGTTGATCGTCGCGACATTTTATGTCGATCTACCATGTCCGTCAAAAGCACGCAAACTTTCGAAGGAGTAAAGCTAGCCGCTTGAAATTTTGCACAAATACTTCTTATTAGTGTAGGTCGGTTGGGATTATAAATGGGCCATATTGTTCCATGTTTTGATATAGCTGCCATATAAACCAATCTTGGGTCTTGATTTCTTGAGGCTCTAGAGGGCGGAATTCTGGTCCGATTTGAATGAAATTTTACACGTGGTGTTTTGGTATCACTTCCAACAACTGCGCCAAGTTTAAATCGGTCCATAACCCGATATAGCTGCCATATAAACTGATCTTGGGTCTTGGCTTCTTGAGCCTCTAGAGTGCGCAATTCTTATCCGATTGGAATGAAATTTTGCACGACGTGTTTTGTTATGATATCCAATACCAAATATGGTTCAAAGCGGTCCATAATCTGCAGTAAAAAATTTAAATTGTTATACTCAACACCACTACTGTGGCACAGGGTATTAAAACTTAGTGCATTTGCTTGTAACACCCAGAAAGAAGAGAGCTAGACCTATTGATATGTATACCGATCGTCTCATAATCACTTTCTGATTCGATTTAGTTTTGTGCGTCTGTCTGCCTGTCCCTCTGTCCATGTTAATTAGTGCACAAAGTACTGGTCGCAATTTTCGCCCGATCGTCTTAAGATTCGGTACAGCCATGTTTTTCTGCCTAGAGACGTAGCCTATTGAAATTGGTTCAGATTTGGATATAGCTCCCATATACATGTTCGTCCGATTGCAATTGCTTTTATTGACCAATCTTGCCAAATGTACCCATTTTCCTCGACGACCACCACTATATCTGTGAAGTTTGCTCGAAATTGCTTCATATATAGAAATAGCTCCATATATATGTTAGTCAGATTTTGGGTAATTTGCCATAATATTGTCATTTGTCAACCGTAGTTTTTACAGTTTGAACATATTTGCTCGAAATTTTATACGAATTGTTTAACAGCCCATCTGAAAACATCCGCCAAGGTTCATCAAAATTGGTTCAGAATTAGATTTAAACAAGTAAAAGCGTGCTAAGTTCGGCCGGGCCGAATCTTATATACCCTCCACCATGGATCGCATTATCGGTCTATAGACCGATTCAGACCATAATAAATGTTAATGGTCATGAGAGAATCCGTCTTGCAAAATTTCAGCCAAATCGGATAGGAATTGCGCCCTCTAGAAGCTCAAGAAGACAAATCCCCAGATCTGTTTATATGACAGCTATATCATACTTGGCACAGTTGTTGGGTATCATAACAAAACACGTCGTGCAAAATTTCATTTCAATCGGATAAGAATTGCGCACTCTATAGGCTCAAGAAGTCAAGACCCAAGATCGGTTTATATGGCAGCTATATCAGGTTATGAACCGATTTGAACCATATTTCGCACAGTTGTTGGGTATCATAACAAAACACGTCGTGCAAAATTTCATTTCAATCGGATAAGAATTGCGCACTCTAGAGGCTCAAGAAGTTAAGACCCAAGATCGGTTTCTATGACAGCTATATCAGGTTATGAACCGATTTGAACCATATTTCGCACAGTTGTTGGGTATCATAACAAAACACGTCGTGCAAAATTTCATTCCAATCGGATAAGAATTGCGCTCTCTAGAGGCTCAAGAAATCAAGACCCAAGATCGGTTTATATGGCAGCTATATCAAAACATGGACCGATATTGCCCATTTACAATACCAACCGACCTACACTAATAAGAAGTATTTGTGCAAAATTTCAAGCGGCTAGCTTTACTCCTTCGGAAGTTAGCGTGCTTTCGACAGACAGACGGACGGACGGACGGACGGACGGACGGACGGACGGACGGACGGACGGACGGACGGACGGACGGACAGACGGACGGACATGGCTAGATCGACATAAAATGTCACGACGATCAAGAATATATATACTTTATGGGGTCTCAGACGAATATTTCGAGTAGTTACAAACAGAATGACGAAATTAGTATACCCCCCATCTTATGGTGGAGGGTATAACAAGTAAAAGCGTGCTAAGTTCGGCCGGGCCGAATCTTATATACCCTCCACCATGGATCGCATTTGTCGAGTTCTTTTCCCGGCATCTCTTCTTAGGCAAAAAAGGATATAAGAAAAGAGTTGCTCTGCTATTAAAACGATATCAAGATATGGTCCGGTTTGGACCACAATTAAATTATATGTTGGAGACTTGTGTAAAATCTCAGCCAATTCGTATAAGAATTGGGCCCATTGGGGCTCACAAAGTAAAATAGAGAGAACGATTTATATGGAATCTGTATCGGGCTATAGACCGATTCAGACCATAATAAACACGTTTGTTGATGGTCATGAGAGGATCCGTCGTACAAAATTTCAGGCATATCGGATAATAATTGCGACCTCTAGGGGTCAATAAGTCAAGATCCCAGATCGGTTTATTGGCAGCTATATCAGGTTATGAACCGATTTGAACCTTATTTGACACAGTTGTTGAAAGTAAAATTAAAATACGTCATGCAAAATTTCAGCCGTGCAAAATTTCATTTCAATCGGATAAGAATTGCGCACTCTAGAGGCTCAAGAAGTCAAGACCCAAGATCGGTTTATATGGCAGCTATATCAGGTTATAAACCGATTTGAACCATACTTGGCACAGTTGTTGGATATAATAACAAAACACGTCGTGCAAAATTTCATTTCAATCGGATAAGAATTGCGCCCTCTAGAGGCTCAAGAAGTCAAGAGCCAAGATCGGTTTATATGGCAGCTATATCAGATTATGAACCGATTTGAACTATACTTGGCGCAGTTGTTGGATATCATAACAAAACACGTCGTGCAAAATTTCGTTCTGATCGGATAAGAATTGCGCACGCAAGAGGCTCAAGAAGTCAAGACCCAAGATCGGTTTATATGGCAGCTATATCAGGTTATAGACCGATTTGAACTATACTTGGCGCAGTTGTTGGATATCATAACAAAACACGTCGTGCAAAATTTCATTCCAATCGGATAAGAATTGCGCACTCTAGAGGCTCAAGAAGTCAAGACCCAAGATCGGTTTATATGGCAGCTATATCAAAACATGGACCGATATGGCCCATTTACAATACCAACCGACCTACACTAATAAGAAGTATTTGTGCAAAATTTCAAGCGGCTAGCTTTACTCCTTCGGAAGTTAGCGTGCTTTCGACAGACAGACGGACGGACGGACGGACAGACGGACGGACATGGCTAGATCGAAATAAAATGTCACGACGATCAAGAATATATATACTTTATGGGGTCTCAGACGAATATTTCGAGTAGTTACAAACAGAATGACGAAATTAGTATACCCCCCATCTTATGGTGGAGGGGATAAAAATTTTTTCATAGAAAATAGTTTTATGTGCACTTTATTTTTCGTAATTGTTAAGTATCTTTCTTTCAAATCAAATATTTAGTGTGAAGTTGGTTTGTCCTTGTGTATAAGGACATTTTGAATTATCCATGGCAAAGAATCCACCCAATTTTTTAGGGTTGCTATATCACTTTTGTTCTATTTTGTCGTCATCGCCTGTTTCAAGTTCTTAATCGTCCTGTATGGCTTGTATTCTGCAAAAACCCTTGTAGATGTATGCCCCAGAGATATTCATCGGGAATCAAATCAGGACCCATGGCGGGCCGCTATTGTAAAGGTACGTTTCTTGATTTAAAATATACCATTTATCAACCCTTAGACATGTGGGCATCATTGTTGTGTGGGCTTTCCCATAAAACAATGATTCGTCAGTAAATCCAGTAAGGTATTTTTTTAGGAGGTCTTTATATAATTCTGCATTCATTTTAATTGGAGCAAAGCATATTTGCAATTTTCCAAGTATTCAAAATGCTCCAAATTCCATAAGGAAACCGTGGCCATGGTTTTGGTTGCAGCACTTTTGGCGAGGGTTCCGAGAATCCCCTCCAGTATTTATGATGACCGTCGGGTTCATCAATTTTGAAGTTTAGTTCGTCACAAAATTTGTACAAATCGAAATCTTCCTCACAAATTCTCATTTTTCAGCAATCATAATTCGTGTGTCTTTATAGCGCTAAACTATGGAAGTTTTTGAACTTTACATAGCTATTAAAGGCCAACATATTGCTTCAATATTTGTTGGATATGTTGTCTAGAAACAGATAGATCCAATTCGTATTATATTTGTTTCCAATTTATGTTTTCATTGGCTGCTAGTTATCGAATATACACTATTGTCTATGGTTTGTGTACATCCACTCCACTCAACGCTGCTATAATTGGCAGAGTATTAACAAAAAGCTACTCTATTGCGGTATGGATTGACTGTAGCTGTAATTTCCACAATTCTTTAAGTAACTAATCTCATTTCAATAATCATTCCGCGCCTCATACCCAAAAGGTCGTCTCAACGTGGCATTTTTTTTGTCAAGAATTCAAAAAGAAAACAATAAATCTACCTATTTCTAATTTTATTAAAAAAGTAGGTTGATTCTCACCAATTGCTATATAATCACCCAAAAAATTGGAAATTGTTGGCTTTTTAGCTTCTATAACTCAAATTTGTAGTAATGCACACATAAATACTTGCTGTGGTAATTTTAAACTTCCACAGAAATTTAGAATATAAAGTATATATATTCTTGATCAGCGTAAAAATCTAAGACGATCTAGCCATGTCAGTCCGTCTGTCTGTCTGTCTGTTGAAATCACGCTACAGTCTTTAAAAATAGAGATATTGAGCTGAACTTTTGCACAGATTCTTTTTTTTTCCCCATAAGCAGGTTAAGTTCGAAGATGGGCTATATCGGACTATATCTTGATATAGCCCCCATATAGACCGATCCGCCGATTTAGGGTCTTAGGCCCATAAAAGCCACATTTATTATCCGATTTTGTTGAAATTTGGGACAGTGAGTTGTGTTAGGCCCTTCGATATACTTTGTCAATTTGGCTCAGATCGGTCCAGATTTGGATATAGCTGCCATATAGACCGATCCTCCGATTTTGGGTCTAAGGCTCATAAAAGCCACATTTATTATCCGATTTCGCTGAAATTTGGGACAGTGAGTTGTGTTAGGCCCTTTGACATATTTCTTCAATTTGATCCAGATCGGTTCAGATTTGGATATAGCTGCCATATAGACCGATCCTCCGGTTTAGGGTCTTAGGCCCACAAAAGCCACATTTATTATCCGATTTTGATGAAATTCGGGACAGTGAATTGTGTAAGGCCCATCGACATCCTTCGTTAAATTGGCCCAGATCGGTTCAGATTTGGATATAGCTGCCATATAGACCGATCCTTATGGTGTAAGGCCCATAATAGCCACATTCATTATCCGATTTTGCTGAAATTTGGGACAGTGAGTTGTGTTAGGCCCTTTGACATATTTCTTCAATTTGGTATATATAGCTGCCATATAGACCGATTTCTTGATTTATGGTTTTGGGCACATAAAATGCTCATTTATTGCCCGATGTCCCCGAAATTTGGAACAGTGAGTTAAGTTAAGCCCCTTGACATACTTCTGCAATATCGCATAGATCGGTCCAGATTTGGATATAGCTGCCATATAGACCGATATCTAGGTTTTAGGTTTTGGGGCCATAAAAGACGCATTTATTGTCCGATGTCGCTGAAATTTGAGACAGTGAATTTGGTTAGGCTCTTCGACGTCCTTCTTTAATTTTGCCCAGATCGGTCCAGATTTGAATATAGTTGCCATATAGACCGATCTCTGGATTTAAGGTTTAGGGCCCATAAAAGAGACATTTATTGTCTGATTTCGCCGAAATTTGGGACAGTGCTTAGTGTAAGGCTCTTCGACATGTTTGTGCAACTTGGCCCAAATCGGTCCAGATTTGGATATAGCTGCCATGTAGACCGATATCTCGATTTAAAGTCTTGGCCCCATAAAAGGCGCATTTATAATCCGATTTCACTGAAATTTGACACAGTGACTTATGTTCGACATCCGTGTCGTATATAGTTCAGATCGGTATGAGGTATATGGGTATAAGGTATGAAATTTTTACCTAATTTTGATGAAAGGTGGTTTACATATATACCCGAGGTGGTGGGTATCCAAAGTTCGGCCCGGCCGAACTTAACGCCTTTTTACTTGTTGTTGTTCAATTATTAGTCTCATTTGGATGGAAAACAACAAAATGTTTTTGCACATAAGATTTTTTGTCTGTGGTATATGTCCGATTTGGATGTTTGTTTTTTGGGTCGGACGAGTGCCCAACGCTTGGTACCTAATATTTATATCAAAATCCGACTCTACTTACAATGAGTCCCATATTGTTTCGCTCGCTTTGCATGTTTTTAAGTTCTCACACAAATTGCGAATTTGCCCATGAACATCCATTACGAAACAGGGGCAAACTTTTCACACATTAATGAGTGCTGATTGATTCATGTTTAAGGTCCTTTACCCTAAAATTGCCATCTCAAATGAAAAGTAGCCGATGGGGACAATATGGGTCTCAAATGAAAGGTAAATACCTGAAACAGAATACGAAACTAGCATAAAAATATGGAATAAGGTTTCAGGTGGCGTCACTTCGCAAACCCCTCCGGATAGGAAGCCTGGAAGGAATTTTCGGAGGAAGGAAGAGATTTTCGATCGGATACCTGAGACGGTACTTGAGGTCGAGCGCGAGGCATTGCTGCCAACGTCACAGTCTAGGATTGACGGAACTCTGGAACTGTCATCTGAAAGTTCATGCTAAACGAATGGATCAAAGCTAAAGGGCAGAGTGCGCCTGGGGGTATACATTGAGAACCCAGAGACTGAGATCTGTTTCTGACTGCCTGAACATAGTACGGTCCTGTAGGCGATTACGGATTGCGTGATGTTGTGTGTGTTCACGCGAGGATGTTGAGTGTGAACTTCTTTGTGTGAAACAGTTGGTAGGACGACGAAAATGCTTTGGGGAGATCCGAATCTTCAAAAGAGAGGCTATTACTAAAAGGAAAAACGAAGAAGGTCAGTAAGCTTTCGGTATCAAAACGGGAATACGAGCTCACTTAAGGCGCTATTACACGACATGTAGATGTCTTATGCCATGTCACTTTTTGTATTCACATGTAATTGAGAATGTTTGTAAATTACCTACGATTCTTATTTGTGCTATTACACCTATATGTTATTTTCGTATGACATAACCTAAAAATTTGAGCAAAAGCCGATTTTTTATGCCTAAAAATTGTTACAGTTTTGAGAAAGCTAGTTAAATCATAAACTTGTAAAAACGATTTAATTTGGGGTTGCTTTCATTCTACTGACAACAACAACAAAAACAACTGATTTTGTTATGCTTTTGTCAGAAGGAAAAGAGCACGCTCAAATCGAAAAAATTACATGTGCTATTTTGAAAAGTGATTTTCATATGTTAGTTTCGTTTGTATCACACAACATGTACAACATGTGCTAAATTTGGTATGTCATAAGACAACAACATGCCGTGTAATAGAGCGTTTACTCAGAATAGTAGCTGGGTCAGAATAGTAACTGGGTCAGCCAATAAGCAGAATATTCTTTTGGGACTCAAATGAAAGGTATTTGGGAGTAGAATACAAATATGAATCCAAATATGGGACCAAGTTTCTGAGGCTCTACCCCTTCCCCAAACATGACTTGTTTACTGACCATTGTAATATGGGGCTTAAAGAAAAGGTATTTGAGTGTGTAATACGAATCTGATATCCAAATGTGGGACCAAGTGTTTGGGGGATCCAAAACATACCCCAAAGAGTACAAATTTATGGCCATAGCAATAAGGGGCTCAAATTAAGTGTATGGGATATCATAACAAAACGCTAGATGCTAAATTTCAGCCAAATCGGGAAAAATGCGGCTTGTTATGGCTCAAGAAGTCTAACTGGGAGATCGGTTTATATGGGAGCTATATCAGGTTTTATACCGATTTGGACCGTACTTGGCGCAGTTGTTGGAAGTTATAACAGAAAACTACGTGCAAAATTTCAGCCATATCGGATAAAAATTGCGACTTGTAAGGGCTCAAGAAGTCAAATCGGCAGATCGGTTTATATGGGAGCTATATCAGGTTATAGACCGATTTTGACTTTACTAAGTACAATTGTTGAAAGTGATAACAGAACACTACATTCAAAATTTCAGCCAAATCGCGGCTTATAAAGGCTTAAAAGTCAAATCTGGAGGTCGGTTTATATGGGAGCTATGCCAGGTTATAGACCGATTTGGACCGTACTTGGCGCAGTTTTCACCCATATCGGACAAAAATTACTGCTTGTGAATACTCAAGAAGTCAAATCTGGAGGTCGGTTTATATGGGCGCTATACCAGGTTATTGACAGATTCGGACCGTACTTGGTACAGTTGTTGTGAGTCATAGCAGAACATTCCATGCAAAATTTCAGCCAAATCGGGTAAAAGTTGCGGCTCGTATGGCCTCAAAAATCAAATCCATAGCCCGATATAGCTCCCATACAGATCGATCTCTCTATTTTACTTCTTGAGCCCACAAAGGGCGCAATTCTTTTTCGAATTGGCTGACATTTTACACTGGTCTCCAACATATAATTTAATTGTGGTCCAAACCGGATCACATATTGACATCGCTCTAATAGCAGACAATCTTTTCTTATATCCTCTATTGCCTAAGAAGAGATGCCGGGAAAAGAACTCGACAAATGCGATCTATGGTGGAGGGTGCTTTTATTTGTTTGTTTTAACATATTCGTAATTTACTAATACCTTTCATTTGATGTGCATATTGCAAGATTTGGTATCACCCCCATTCGTTAGTGATGGGTATAAAATATCGCATTTTCATGTGCCCGGATTGCACGACTCAGCAGCCCTGATTGTCACAAATCATCACGTGCAAAATTCCAGCCAAATAGGATAACAATTGCAGCTTTCATGCTATATCAGGTTTTTAGGCCGATTTGGACCATACCTACCACAGAACGTAAGCCGGAGGCGAATTGAAGCTCCTAGATGGCTCAAGCAGTCAAATCGAAGGACCTCCATTTGGACGGACGGGCATTTGCAGATGGACATAGAATGTCAAGTCGATCAAGAATATGTATACATTATTGGTTAGAATATCAACATTTCACATCAGCGTGCTAAGTTCGGGCCGAATCTTATATACTCTCCACCATGGATAGCTATGCTGAGTTCTTTTATCGGTATTTCTTTTTACGCAAACAAAGGATAAAAACTGAATTGTTATGCTATTGAAGCTATATTAAGTTATGGATTTTGGAGAACATAGTAGAAGTTATTGCGTAAAATTTCAAAAAATTACAAACTTTCAGCCAAATCAAATAATAATTCAAGAAGTCAAGATCCCAGATCGGTTTATTTGGCTGCTATATCAGGTTATATACAGTTGTTAGAAGTCATAACGAAACACCTCATGCAAAATTTCGGGCAAATCGGATAAGACTTGCGACTTCAAGTGGCTCAAATAATCAAGATCCAAGATCGGTTTATATGACAGCTATATCAAAACATGGACCGATATGGCCTATTTACAATTCCAGCCGACCTACATCAATAAGAAGTATTTGCGCAAAATTTCAAGAGGCTAGCTTTACTCTTTCGCAAGTAAGCCTGCTTTCGACAGACAGACGGACGGACGGGCGGTAGGACATGGCTAGATCGCCTTTAAATGCCACGACGGTCAAGAATATATATGCTTTATGGGGTTTTAGATGAATATTTATCGTAGTTACAAACGAAAAGACGAAAGTAGTATACTCCTATCCAATATGTAAATTGTAAATTTTGCCCATGAACATTCCACTAAGGAACAGGGGCAAACTTCTCACATATCAATGAGTGCAGTCCGATTTAAGTTTAAGCTCAATGGTAAGGGATCACCCTTTTATAGCCGAGTCCGAACGGCGTTCCACAGTGCGACACCTCTTTGGAGAGAAGTTTTACATGGCATAGTACCTCACAAATGTTACCAGCATTAGGAGGGGAAAACCACCGCTGAAAATATTTTTCTGATGGTCTCGCCAGGATTCGAACCCAAGCGTTCAGCGTCATAGACGGACATGCTAACCTCTGCGCTACGGTGGCCCCACATCCTATGGTGGAGAGTGAAAAGTGTTTTAACGCTACGTTTGTCAATTTAGGAGTGACTATAATACCGGATGGGAGTAGAGGAAATTTCCTAACTACGTTTAATTATTTGCTATATTCACGTTCTTTAGAAAACATTATTTTTAAGGCGAAACTATGTTCAATGTTTGCTGAAAACACTGAACCAAGACGCGAAATGTCCATTAGCAATGCCATTGCCTACGAGTCTCTGTGGCTGAACGCCAACTACCTAAAACATGATATAGCCGCCATAGTAACTGATCTCCCGATTAGACTTTTTGATCCTCTAGAGGGCGCAATTCTTATCCAATTTGGTTGACATTTTGCATATGCGGTTTTGGTGTGACTTTAAACAACTGCCATATATAACCTGATATAGCTCGCATGACGTGTTTTGATATGACTTCCAATAATTGTGATAAGTATGGTTGAAATCGGTTCAAAACCTGATATAGGTGCCATAGAAACCAATCTTGGATCATGACTTCTTGAGTCTCTAGAGGACATAATTCCTATTCGATTTGGCTGAAATTCAGCATGACGTGCTTTGTTACGTTTTCCAATAATTGTGTTAAGTATAGTTCAAATCGGTCCATAACCTGATATAGCTGCCATACAAATCAAAAACCTTCTCCAAATTCTGCGAAGTTCTTATCCGATTGGAATGAAATTTTGCACGACGTGTTCTGTTATAATATCCAACAATTGTGCAAAGTATGGTTCAAATCGGTCCATAACCTGATATAGCTGTCATATAAACCGACCTTGGGTCTTGACATCTTGAGCCTCTAGAGGGCGCAATCCTTATCCGATTTGAAAGAGTTTTTGCACGACGTATTTTGTTATGATATCCAACAACTGTGCCAAGTATGGTTGAAATCGGTTCATAACCTGATATAGCTGTCATATAAACATATCTGGGGACTTGACTTCTTGAGCTTCTAGAGGGCGCAATTCCTATCCGATTTGGCTGAAATTTTACAAGACGTATTTTATTCTTACTTTCAACAACTGTGTCAAATAAGGTACCAATCGGTTCATAACCTGATATAGCTGCCATAAAAACCGATCTGGGATCTTGACTTCTTGAGCCTCTAGAGGTCGCAATTATTATTCGATTGCCTGATTTGCCGATTTTGTACGACGGATCCTCTCATGACCACCAACATACGTGTTTATTATGGTCTGAATCGGTCTATAGCCTGATACAGCTCCCATATAAATCGATCTCTCTATTTAACTTCCTGAGCCCCCAAAGGGCGCAATTCTTATTCGAATTGGCTGACATTTTACACAGGTCTCCAACATATAATTTAATTGTGGTTCAAACCGGACCATATTTTGATATCACTCTAATAGCAGAGCAAATCTTTTCTTATATCCTGTTTTGTCTAAGAAGAGATGACGGGAAAAGAACTCGACAAACGCGATCCATGGTGGAGGGTATATAAGATTCGGCCCGGCCGAACTTAGCACGCTTTTACTTGTTTTTTTTTTTTTTAACAGAGTCCGTAAAATTTTTAATTTTTTTAAGCAATGTGAGTCTGTATATAAGATTTGCGAATCACAAAATACGAGTTTAGCCATTACACTGTGTTGAATATTATTCTGAATAATTCTCTGAGTGTCTGCGGTATAAGAAGTTGCACCTTCGCATTCCTTCCATATAGCAAAAAATACATGAAGACTTCGTCTAGCAAAGTGAAATGAACCATCAAATCAGTTCTTAGTTGGTCCTTCATGCAATCCTCATGTACTTTGTCAAGCGGCCAAAGTACGCAATGCGTTGGTGAATAGTTGTACTAAGTGCTAATGGAGACACAAAATGGAAAGAAGTTTGGATTACTGCAGGAGCCAGGGAGTGGGTAAACCTGAATTTGTGCAAAGTTTTTCTTTTCCAAATGTGCCATTGGCATGCTGCATTAGAGTGGTAAAACTTTGAAATTGTTTTTGATATTTCTTTTTTGCATATTTGAATAGGAAATTTACATCAGCCATGGACTAAGGCAAATTTATAGTGTGTGTATGTGACTAATAAAGGAATTAGTATCCAGCAATACGAAAAAGAAGAATAGGGAAGGTTTTATACCCTCACCCATAGAATGGGGGTACACTAATATCGTCATTCCATTTGTAACACATCGAAATATTGTTACGAGACCCAACAAAGTTTATATATTCATGGTCGTCTTGACATTTTAAGCCAATTTAGCAATGTCCGTCCGTCTGTCAGATGGTGTCCGACCGTCTGTCTGTCTATCGAAAGTACGCTATCTTTCAAAGGAGTACAGCTAGGCGCTAGAAATTTTGCACAATTACTTTCTGTAAGTGTAGGTCAGTTGGGATTATTAATGGGCCATAATGGTTTTAATATATAGTTTTTATATAAACCGTTCTCGGATCTTGACTTCTTGAGGCCTTGGAGGGCGCAATTCTAATCCAAATGTCGATGTTAATCCGATTTTATAACCCTCACATCATGCGGCGTCATTTAGCACACTGAACAAATATTTGTCCTAAGTTTAAAAATTCGAGCCAACGATTAGAAAACTTAATTTAAAGATGATCAATTTTCCAACTTTTTGAGGAAACATCCCTTTTTGGTGAAAAATATTTTCATTCATATAAAGGATTTTTTTATTTTAAATGGTACATTAATAAGTTCTTAACTTTGCGTTCTGTCACAGCCTATTAAAGTAAAGTTAGATGCTAAGTAAAAGCGTGCTAAGTTCTGACGGGCCGAATCTTATATACCCTTCACCATGAATCGCATTTCTCGAGTTCTTTCCCGGTATCTCTCTTTATGCAAACAAAGGATAAAAGAAAAGAATTGCTATGATATTGGAGCTATATCAAGTTATGGAACGATTCAGACCATAATTGACTTGAATGTTGGAAACCATAATAGAAGTTATGGTTTAAAATTTCAGCCAATTCGAATAGGAACTGCGCCTTGTAGGGGCTCACGAAGTAAAAAAGGGAGATGGCATAATATGGGAGCTAAATCAGGCTATTGACCGATTCAGACCATATTTCACACGTATGTTGAAGGTCATGACAGAAGCCGTTGTACTAAATTGCAGCCAAATCAAATAATAATTGCGCCCTTTAGAGGCTCAAGAAGTCAAGATCCCAGATCAGTTTATATGGCAGCTATATCAGGTTATGAGCTGATTTAAACCATATTTAGCACAGTTGTTGGAAGCTATAAATTTCATTCCAATCGGATGGGAATTGCGCCCTCTAGAGGCTCAAGAAGTCAAGACCCCAGATCGGTTTATATGACAGCCATATCAGGTTATGGACCGATTTCAACCATACTTAGCATAGTTATTGGGAATTATAACCAAACACCTCATGCAAAACTGCAGCTAAATCACATATAATTGCACCCCCTAGTGGCTTAAGAAGTCAAGATCCAAGATCGACAATCCCGGTCGACCTATACTAATACGAAGTATTTGTTTAAAATTTCAATCGGCTAGCTAAACTCCTTCGAAAGTTTGCGTGCTTACGACAAACAGACGGACGGAATTGGCTAGATCGACTTAAAATTTCATGACAATCAAGAATATATATACTTTATGGGGTCTTAGATGAAGATTTCGAGGAGTTAAAAACAGAATGACGAAATTAATACACCCCTATCCTATGATGGAGGGTATAAAAAAACATTTTTAAGAAATGATAATTGGTTGATTCGTTGGGTAGTTTTCATTGCTTAAATCTTACGAATAAAGAAAAATCTTAAATTTTGGCAAAACTGTTTTTGCAGTCCAGTTATATGTAAATTTGAATGGAATTTCGCGGTGACCTTCAGAATTAACAAGTAAAAAGGCGTTAAGTTCGGTCGGCCCGAACTTTGGATACCCACCACCTCGGATATATATG
The DNA here is from genome assembly GCF_963082655.1 of Stomoxys calcitrans. NCBI lineage: Eukaryota > Metazoa > Arthropoda > Insecta > Diptera > Muscidae > Stomoxys > Stomoxys calcitrans. The sequence continues at coordinate 152,631,185 of NC_081552.1, forward strand.
TAAACCACCTTTCATCAAAATCCGGTGAAAATTGCATACCTTATGACCCATAGCAGTTATATCGAAATATGTTCCGATTTGGACCAAATACTAATGAGTACAAGTCATTCTTCTATTTAGTATAACAAAATATTGGTCTTTTTAGTAGCTATATCTAAAAATAAACCGATCTGAACCATATACGACACGGGTGCTAAAAAGCCTAACACAACTCACTGTCTCAAATTTCGAAAACCCATCAGGACCAAATTGAAGAAAGATATGGAAGGGCCTAACACAACTAACTGTCTCAAATTTCATCAAAATTGGATAATAAATGTTGCTTAAATGGGCCTAAGACCCTAAATAGGCAGATCGGTCTATATGGCAGCTATATCCAAATCTGCATCGATCTGAAATTAACGAAGGATATCGAAGGGCCTAACACAACTCACTGTCCCAACTTTCAGCAAAATCGGATAATAAATGTGACTTTTATGGGCCTAAGACCCTGAATCGGCGGATCGGTCTGTATGGGGGCTATATCAAGATATAGTCCGATATAGCCCATCGAACTTAATCTGCTTATGGACAAAAAAGAATCTGTACAAAGTTTCAGCTCAATATCTCTATTTTTAAAGACTGTAGCGTGATTTCAACAGACAGACGGACGGACATGTCTAGATCGTCTTAGATTTTTACGCTGATCAAGAATATATATATACTTTATAGGGTCGGAAATGGATATTTCGATGTGTTGCAAACGGAATGACCGGATGAATATACCTCCATCCTACGGTGGTGGGTATAAAAACCAATACTGAATTTAGATTTACGCAATTATAAGAAGAACTCAATTTTGTGCTGAAAATATGAGGAGATTTAAGTCCTTGAAGGGCAAAACATTTGTACAAACGTTAAAAATTATATTTTTGTACCCACCACCGGAGAATGAGGGTATATTCATTTGGTCGTTTCGTTTGCTTCACATCGAAATATCCATTTGTGACCCCATGAAGTATATATATTCTTGATCTGAAAAATCGAAGACGGTCTAGCCATATCCATCCGTCCACGATTTCGCTGAAATTTTATACAGTGACTTAAGTTAGGCTTGTCGACCTCCGTGTCCTATATGATTCAGATCAGTCTATATTTGGATATTGCAAATGCAGATTTTGCCCATGAACATTTCACTAAGGAACAGGGGCAAACTTCTCACATATCAATGAGTGCAATCCGATTCAAGTTTAAGCTCAATTATAAGGGACCTCCTTTTTATAGCCGAGTCCGAACGGCGTGCCTCAGTGCGACACCTCTTTGGAGAGAAGTTTTACATGGCATAGCACCTCACAAATGTTGCCAGCATTAGGAGGCGAAAACCACCGCTGAAATTTTTTCTGATGGTCTCGCCAGGATTCGAACCCAAGCGTCATAGGCAGACATGCTAACCTCTGCGCTACGGTGGCCTCCATATTGGATATTACTTTACTTTAATTGCCTATGACAGACTTCTTTGTTGAAGCTTCTTCATCCATTCTGACAACATGACCTAGCCAACCCAGCCGTTTATTTTGATAAATGTAACTATGCTATCGTCGTCGTGCAGCTCACACGAGGATTGCCTTTTATATCTCGGAGTTGGACAACCCTTGGGTTGCAATCTGCCAACTGACAGCTCTATCGTAAAGCTTGACATTTTTGAGGTTATACGCACCCAAAAAGTTTTGACATCCGAGCGCTATTTCTGTTGTTTACAGTAACTTAAAAGATTCATCTCACGCAACAATTGGAATTAAATCGTGAACATTTTCGTGCGATTATTTTTTACAACTTTCGGCGTGGATTAACTCAACAACAGTATAGGTGAATTCAACCGAGGTCGTAGTTCAATCCAAAACGAATTTCCTGAAGGTAGTCCACAATCAGTTATTGTTCCAAAAACCATTGATGCTGTGGGTGAACTGATATTGCAAGATCGTCATGTGACCTATCGTGAGATTGAGACAACCTTAGGCAAAAGTGGAACCAACATGCATATAATATTGCATGAACATTTGACCGTCAAAAATCTTTATTCTCGTTGGATCCCACACAATTTGTCAATCACTGAAAAAAATGCTCGTGTCGTTTGGTCGAAAGAAATGCTCCAAAAATACGATCGCGGTGCTTCGAAACACGTTTATAACATCGTAACAGGTGATGAATAGTGGATTTACGCGTATGAGCCCGAAAGTAAGTCGATTGTATGGGTGTTTCAAGAGAGTCAACTACAACAAAAGTTGCTCGCGCACGAAGCACTTCCCAGCAAATGATCGCTTCTTTTTTTCGGAAAAACTGGACATGTCGCAATCGTACCAGTAGAGCAACGCAGAATAGTCAATTCTGATTGGTACACAACCATTTGTTTGCCAGTTATATTCTAAGAAATCAGAATCAGGAAATCTCACACATCGATTCAAACAACCTCACTTTTAAGCACTCAAAACATCGAATTGATGAGTCATCCGCCGTGTAGTCCTGACTTGACCTCAGATTTAGGGTCTTAGGCCCATAAAAGCCACATTTTATATCCGGTTTGGATGAAATTTGCACAGTGAGTTGTGTTAAGCCCTTCAACATTCTTCGTCAATTTGGCCCAGATCGGTCCAGATTTGGATATAGCTGCCATATAGACCGATCCTCCGATTTATGGTCTTAGGCCCATAAAAGCCACATTTATTATTCGATTTTGCTGAAATTTGGGACAGTGAGTTGCGTTGAGCCCTTCGACATCCTTCGTCAATTTGGCCTAGATGGGTTCAAATTTGGATATAGCTGCCATATAGACCGATCCTCCGATTTATGGTCTTAGGCCCATAAAAGCCACATTTATTATCCGAAATTTGGGACAGTGATTTGCCTTAGGCCCTTCGACATATTTCTTCTATTTGGCCCTGATCGGTCCAGATTTGGATATAGCTGCCATATAGACCGATCTCTCGGTAGGACAATGACTTGTACTTATAAGCATTTGGTCTAAATCGGATGATATCTATAGAGCTGCTATGGGGCATAAGGTATGCATTTTTCACTGGATTTTGACGAAATGTGATTCACATATATACCCGAGGTGGTGGGTATCCAAAGTTCGGCCCGGCCGAATTTAACGCCTTCTTACTTGTTTTTTTTTTTTTTTGTTCTTTAATCCCAAAATATAAAAGGCAACATTCGTACAGCTTGTGATTCATCCCACTCTTATATATTCCACTAACGCAAAATTATGCCTCAGAACCATATAATAGCCAGGTAGTAGCAATGTCTTGTATAGTGTAATCTTCGTCTGTCGAGAGGTGGCCTTGTTTATAAACTGGTTACTTAATCTAAAGTGGCATCTGTCAGTATTTTTCTTCGCTTTATTTCAAAACTGGTTCAACGACTATGTCAAAGTTGTGGCTCCCAACTTTCTCCATTTTCTTTATCTGATCGGTTTTGAACGTCGTTTTGGGAGTTGATACCATCCATTTCGTTTTATCTGCATTTACTGCCTGACCCATTTTCACTGACACTCTTTCGATTCTTTCAAAGGCTGCATTTACTATTTCCGGCGACCGACCTATGATATCGATGTCGTCGGCAAAGGCGAGTATCATGTATTCTCTTGTGATTGGTGTGCCATATCTATTCCAATCTGCATCTTGTATAATAAATGGTCCAAGAGATTCTTTCCAATTCTTACTGAGGAACGTGTATCGGCAAGTGTCATCCTGCAGAGACTTATTAATTTTGCAGGGATACCAAACGCAGACATGGCTTGAAATACCTTCGAACATATAGAACTGTCTAAAGCGGCTTTTTAGTCAACACAGAGATGGTCGGTGTTGATTTGTCCTTCTTGGGTCTTTATCAGGATTTGGCGCAGTGTGAACATCTTGTCTATGGTGGATTAACTAGGTCTAAAGCCGCATTTATAGGGCCCAATTGTCTCATTGACTTTAGGTTTTAATCTTTCACACCGAACGCGCAAGAGTATCTCGTACGCAATGTGGGGGAAACTTATTCCTCTGAAGAGTTATTCCACATTCGACCTTGTTTCCTATCTTGTGTACGGGACAAAGTATGCTTAGGTTCCAATCAACGGGTATGCGTTCTTCTAGCCAAATTGCGCAAACAAGCTGATGCGTACGCCTTATCAGCGTGTCGCCTCCGGTCTTAAATAATTAAGCGGGTAACCCGTCGGCTCCTGCTGCCTTGCTGTTCTTTATTCAGGTCACTGCTACTTGGACCTTATTCTGACTAGGAGGTAAACATTCTATACCATCATCATTGATTGGTTCTGCGGTATCCTCTTCGCCGCCAACGTCGGACGCTAGCAGTTGGGTAAAATGTTCTTTCCATATCCTCAGCATGCTGCAGCGGGATATGCCTGCACCAAAGCCATAGGTTTGTTGTTTGATACTTAGGTAAAATTTCAGGACTTCATTCTGACTCATGTACATCCCAATTCGCTCACACTCACGACTTTCCATTTCCTTCTTCTTTCTCCGGAATAGACGTTTCTTCTCTCTCCTTTCTGCCGATACCTCTCTTTTATCTCGCGCGTTGCATCTCGATACTCTTGGTCGTACCGTGGGTTTCCTGGATGAAGCTTCCGGTACCCAAGTTTTGACATCCGAGCGCTATTTCTGTTGTTTACAGTAACTTAAAAGATTCATCTCACGCAACAATTGGAATTAAATCGTGAACATTTTCGTGCGATTATTTTTTACAACTTTCGGCGTGGATTAACTCAACAACAGTATAGGTGAATTCAACCGAGGTCGTAGTTCAATCCAAAACGAATTTCCTGAAGGTAGTCCACAATCAGTTATTGTTCCAAAAACCATTGATGCTGTGGGTGAACTGATATTGCAAGATCGTCATGTGACCTATCGTGAGATTGAGACAACCTTAGGCAAAAGTGGAACCAACATGCATATAATATTGCATGAACATTTGACCGTCAAAAATCTTTATTCTCGTTGGATCCCACACAATTTGTCAATCACTGAAAAAAATGCTCGTGTCGTTTGGTCGAAAGAAATGCTCCAAAAATACGATCGCGGTGCTTCGAAACACGTTTATAACATCGTAACAGGTGATGAATAGTGGATTTACGCGTATGAGCCCGAAAGTAAGTCGATTGTATGGGTGTTTCAAGAGAGTCAACTACAACAAAAGTTGCTCGCGCACGAAGCACTTCCCAGCAAATGATCGCTTCTTTTTTTCGGAAAAACTGGACATGTCGCAATCGTACCAGTAGAGCAACGCAGAATAGTCAATTCTGATTGGTACACAACCATTTGTTTGCCAGTTATATTCTAAGAAATCAGAATCAGGAAATCTCACACATCGATTCAAACAACCTCACTTTTAAGCACTCAAAACATCGAATTGATGAGTCATCCGCCGTGTAGTCCTGACTTGACCTCAGATTTAGGGTCTTAGGCCCATAAAAGCCACATTTTATATCCGGTTTGGATGAAATTTGCACAGTGAGTTGTGTTAAGCCCTTCAACATTCTTCGTCAATTTGGCCCAGATCGGTCCAGATTTGGATATAGCTGCCATATAGACCGATCCTCCGATTTATGGTCTTAGGCCCATAAAAGCCACATTTATTATTCGATTTTGCTGAAATTTGGGACAGTGAGTTGCGTTGAGCCCTTCGACATCCTTCGTCAATTTGGCCTAGATGGGTTCAAATTTGGATATAGCTGCCATATAGACCGATCCTCCGATTTATGGTCTTAGGCCCATAAAAGCCACATTTATTATCCGAAATTTGGGACAGTGATTTGCCTTAGGCCCTTCGACATATTTCTTCTATTTGGCCCTGATCGGTCCAGATTTGGATATAGCTGCCATATAGACCGATCTCTCGGTAGGACAATGACTTGTACTTATAAGCATTTGGTCTAAATCGGATGATATCTATAGAGCTGCTATGGGGCATAAGGTATGCATTTTTCACTGGATTTTGACGAAATGTGATTCACATATATACCCGAGGTGGTGGGTATCCAAAGTTCGGCCCGGCCGAATTTAACGCCTTCTTACTTGTTTTTTTTTTTTTTTGTTCTTTAATCCCAAAATATAAAAGGCAACATTCGTACAGCTTGTGATTCATCCCACTCTTATATATTCCACTAACGCAAAATTATGCCTCAGAACCATATAATAGCCAGGTAGTAGCAATGTCTTGTATAGTGTAATCTTCGTCTGTCGAGAGGTGGCCTTGTTTATAAACTGGTTACTTAATCTAAAGTGGCATCTGTCAGTATTTTTCTTCGCTTTATTTCAAAACTGGTTCAACGACTATGTCAAAGTTGTGGCTCCCAACTTTCTCCATTTTCTTTATCTGATCGGTTTTGAACGTCGTTTTGGGAGTTGATACCATCCATTTCGTTTTATCTGCATTTACTGCCTGACCCATTTTCACTGACACTCTTTCGATTCTTTCAAAGGCTGCATTTACTATTTCCGGCGACCGACCTATGATATCGATGTCGTCGGCAAAGGCGAGTATCATGTATTCTCTTGTGATTGGTGTGCCATATCTATTCCAATCTGCATCTTGTATAATAAATGGTCCAAGAGATTCTTTCCAATTCTTACTGAGGAACGTGTATCGGCAAGTGTCATCCTGCAGAGACTTATTAATTTTGCAGGGATACCAAACGCAGACATGGCTTGAAATACCTTCGAACATATAGAACTGTCTAAAGCGGCTTTTTAGTCAACACAGAGATGGTCGGTGTTGATTTGTCCTTCTTGGGTCTTTATCAGGATTTGGCGCAGTGTGAACATCTTGTCTATGGTGGATTAACTAGGTCTAAAGCCGCATTTATAGGGCCCAATTGTCTCATTGACTTTAGGTTTTAATCTTTCACACCGAACGCGCAAGAGTATCTCGTACGCAATGTGGGGGAAACTTATTCCTCTGAAGAGTTATTCCACATTCGACCTTGTTTCCTATCTTGTGTACGGGACAAAGTAAGCTTAGGTTCCAATCAACGGGTATGCGTTCTTCTAGCCAAATTGCGCAAACAAGCTGATGCGTACGCCTTATCAGCGTGTCGCCTCCGGTCTTAAATAATTAAGCGGGTAACCCGTCGGCTCCTGCTGCCTTGCTGTTCTTTATTCAGGTCACTGCTACTTGGACCTTATTCTGACTAGGAGGTAAACATTCTATACCATCATCATTGATTGGTTCTGCGGTATCCTCTTCGCCGCCAACGTCGGACGCTAGCAGTTGGGTAAAATGTTCTTTCCATATCCTCAGCATGCTGCAGCGGGATATGCCTGCACCAAAGCCATAGGTTTGTTGTTTGATACTTAGGTAAAATTTCAGGACTTCATTCTGACTCATGTACATCCCAATTCGCTCACACTCACGACTTTCCATTTCCTTCTTCTTTCTCCGGAATAGACGTTTCTTCTCTCTCCTTTCTGCCGATACCTCTCTTTTATCTCGCGCGTTGCATCTCGATACTCTTGGTCGTACCGTGGGTTTCCTGGATGAAGCTTCCGGTACCCAAGTGCGGATTTCGCGGCATTTTGCATAAATTGTGCCATTACATCATCGGAATAAGGAGTGTTTTAATCAAGCAGTTGGGTCAGTCTAATGGAGTATGCCGTCTGTTCGTCTGTCTGTCGCTAACTTTCGAAGAAGTAAAGCTCGGCGCTTGAAATTCTGCACAAATACTTCCTGTTAGTATAGGTCGGTTGGGATTGTAAATAGGCTATATCGGCTTGGTTTGATATAGCTATCATATAAATCGATCTCGGAACTTGAATTCTTGAGTCTCTAGAGTGCGCAATTGTCATTCGATTTAGCTGAAGTTTTGCTCGATGTGTTTTGTTTTGACTCCCAACAACAGTGCTCAGTATGACCCAACTCGATCCATAACCTGATATAGCTGCCATATAAACCGATTTTCCGATTAGACCTCTTGAGCCTCTGGAAGGAACAGTTCTTATCTGATTTGAATGAAATTGGGACTGGCGTTTTTTATGACTTCTAGCAACTATGCAAAGTAAGGTCCAAAACGGTCAACAACCTGATATAGCTGCCATATAAACCTATCTCCCGATATGACTTCTTGAACAACTAGAGTGCTCAGTTCTTATTCGATTTGGCTGGAATTTAGAATTTAGCTATATACACCGATCTATTGATTTGGTTTCTTGGGCATCTAGAGGGCGCAACTCTTATCCGATTTGTTTGACATTTTTATACCCACCACCGAAGGATGGGGGTATATTCATTTTGTCATTCAGTTTGCAACACATCGAAATATCCATTTCCGACCCTATAAAGTATATATATTCTTGATCAGCGTAAAAATCTAAGACGATCTAGACATGTCCGTCAGTCTGTCCGTCTGTCTGTTGAAATCACGCTACAGCCTTAAAAAATTGAGATATTGAGCTGAAACTTTGCACAGATTCTTTTTTTGTCCATAAGCAGGTTAAGTTCGAAGATGGGCTATATCGGACTATATCTTGATATAGCCCCCATATAGACCGATCCGCCGATTTAGGGTCTTAGGCCCATAAAAGCCACATTTATTATCCGATTTTGCTGAAATTTTGGACAGTGAGTTGTGTTAGGCCATTCGACATCCTCCGTCAATATGACTCAGATCAGTTCAGATTTGAATATAGCTGCCATATAGACCGATCCTCAAATTTAGGGTCTTAGGCCCATAAAAGCCACATTTATTAGCCGATTTTGCTATGATTTGAGACAGTGAGTTGTGTTAGGCCCTACAACGTTCTTCGTCAATTTGGCTCAGATCGGTTCACATTTGGATATAGCTGCCATATAGACCGATCCTCCGATTTAGGGTTTTATGCCTATAAAAGCTACATTTATTATCCGATTTTGCTGAAATTTGGGACAGTGCGTTGTCTTAGGCCCTCCGACGTCCTCTGTGAATTTAGCTCAGATCGGTCCAGATTTAGATATAGCTGCCATATAGACCGATCCTCCGATTTGGGGTCTTAGGCCCATAAAACTCCCATTTATTGTCCGATGTCGCCGAAATTTGGGACAGTGAGTTAAGTTAAGCCCCTTAACATACTTCTGCATTATCGCACTGATCGGTCCAGATTTGGATATAGCTGCCTTATAGACCGATCTCTCGGTTTTAGGTTTTGGGCCATAAAAAGCGCATTTATTGTCCGATGTTGCCGAAATTTGGGACAAAGAGTTAAGTTAAGCCCCTCCACATATTTCTGCTATGGGACATAAGTTATGAGTTTTGCACCGGATTTTGACGAAAGGTGGTTTACATATATAGCCGAGGTGGTGGGTATCCAAAGTTCGGCCCGGCCGAACTTAACGCCTTTTTACTTGTTTTTTTTTTGTGACTTCTAACAGCCATGTACGAGTACAGTTCATAACTTGATATAACTCCTATATATTTGGAAATGTCATTGAATGGACATGTCAAATGCGATCCTTGGTGAAAGGGATATAAGAATCGACCTGGCCGAACTTAACGCGCTGTTATTTGTATTTAATGAATCTGAACATTTTTAAATAAAAAATGTATTGAAGATTTTATATTTTTCAATCAAATAAATAGTCCTTTCAATAATTGTTTAATTGAATATAATATTTTTATACCCTCCACCATAAGATGGGGGGTATACTAATTTCGTCATTCTGTTTGTAACTAGTCGAAATATTCGTCTCAGACCCCATAAAGTATATATATTCTTGATCGTCGTGACATTTTATGTCGATCTAGCCATGTCCGTCCGTCTGTCCGTCCGTCCGTCCGTCCGTCTGTCTGTCGAAAGCACGCTAACTTCCGAAGGAGTAAAGCTAGCCGCTTGAAATTTTGCACAAATACATCTTATTGGTGTAGGTCGGTTGGTATTGTAAATGGGCCATATCGGTCCATGTTTTGATAAAGCTGCCATATAAACCGATCTTGGGTCTTGACTTCTTGAGCCTCTAGAGTGCGCAATTCTTATCCGATTGGAATGAAATTTTGCACGACGTGTTTTGTTATAATATCCAACAACTGTGCCAAGTATGGTTCAAATCGGTCCATAACCTGATATAGCTGCCATATAAACCGATCTTGGGTCTTGACTTCTTGAGCCTCTAGAGGGCGCAATTCTTATCCGAATGGAATGGAATTTCGCACGACGTGTTTTGTTATGATACCCAACAACTGTGCCAAGTATGGTTGAAATCGGTTTATAACCTGATATAACTGTCATATAAACAGATCTGGGGATTTGACTTCTTGAGCTTCTAGAGGGCCCAATTCCTATCCGATTTGGCTGAAATTTTGCATGACGTATTTTATTTTTACTTTCAACAACTGTGTCAAATAAGGTTCAAATCGGTTCATAACCTGATATAGCTGCCATATAAACCGATCTGGGATCTTGACTTCTTGACCCCTAGAGGTCGCAATTATTATCCGATATGCCTGAAATTTTGTACGACGGATCCTCTCATGACCATCAACATACGTGTTTATTATGGTCTGAATCGGTCTATAGCCCGATACAGATCCCACATAAATCGTTCTCTCTATTTTACTTCGTGAGCCCCAATGGGCGCAATTCTTATACGAATTGGCTGAAATTTTACACAGGTCTCCAAAATATAATTTAATTGTGGTCCGAACCGGACCATATCTTGATATCGTTTTAATAGCAGAGCAACTCTTTTCTTATATCCTTTTTTGCCTTAGAAGAGATGACGGGAAAAGAACTCGACAAATGCGATCCATGGTGGAGGGTATATAAGATTCGGCCCGGCCGAACTTAGCACGCTTTTACTTGTTTAACTTCAAATATGACCCAAACAATTTATATTATTTCTCGTCCTATGAATTTAGCTCTGTTATAATCTGAACATTTTTAAATAAAAAATGTGATTGAAGTTATCTTTTTCAATCAAATAATCAGTCCTTTTAATAATTTTTATACCCTCCACCATAAGATGGGGAGTATACTAATTTCGTCATTCTGATTGTAACTACTCGAAATATTCGTCTGAGACCCCATAAAGTATATATATTCTTGATCGTCGTGAAATTTTATGTCGATCTAGCCATGTCCGTCCGTCTGTCCGTCCGTCTGTCCGTCCGTCCGTCCGTCTGTCTGTCGAAAGCACGCTAACTTCCGAAGAAGTAAAGCTAGCCGCTTGAAATTTTGCACAAATACTTCTTATTAGTGTAGGTCGGTTGGTATTGTAAATGGGCCATAGCGGTAGATGTTTTGATATAGCTGCCATATAAACCGATCTTGGGTCTTGACTTCTTGAGCCTCTAAAGTGCGCAATTCTTATCCCATTAAGATGGAATTTTGCACGTCGTGTTTTGTTATGATATCCAACAACTGTGCCAAGTATGGTTCAAATCGGTCCATAACCTGATAAAGCTGTCATATAAACAGATCTGGGGATTTGACTTCTTGAGCTTTTAGAGGGCGCAATTCCTACCCGATTTGGCTGAAATGACGTATTTGCATGACGTATTTTATTTTTACCTTCAACAACTGTGTCAAATTAGGTTCAAATCGGTTCATAACCTGATATAGCTGCCATATAAACCGATCTGGGATCTTGACTTCTTGACCCCTAGAGGTCGCAATTATTATCCGATTTGCCTGAAATTTTGTACGATGGATCCTCTGATGACCATCAACAAACGTGTTTATTATGGTCTGAATCGGTCGATAGCCCGATACAGATCCCATATAAATCGTTCTCTCTATTTTACTTCGTAAGCCCCAATGGGCCCAATTCTTATACGAATTGCCTGAAATTTTACACAGGTCTCCAACATATAATTTAATTGTGGTCCGAACCGGACCATATCTTGATATCGTTTTAATAGCAGAGCAACTCTTTTCTTATATCCTTTTTTGCCAAAGAAGAGATGCCGGGAAAAGAACTCGACAAATGCGATCCATGGTGGAGGGTATATAAGATTCGGCCCGGCCGAACTTAGCACGCTTTTTTTAAATTGTGCTTTAAGAGGTCATACAGCTAAAAGTGGTCACTTTTATGCATATTTGAACCATTCGCATAGGATTTTCACCCACCACACATGCTAAAAATTAATATTAATAAAAACATATGCATTAAAAACACTAAATAAAACCAGTAAGGAAAGGCAAAAGCTGGACTGAGCCGAATATATAATACCCTACACCACCGAGTATATAAACATCTTTTAATAAATAGAACCTATGTATATCGAAATCTAGTTTTTATCCAATTTCGCTGAAATTTGGAACATTGCGCAGTTTTAAGCCTCCTAATAATCGACCCAAATATGGTACAGCCGTCATATAGACCGTTCTGCCGATAAAGGTCCTCAAGCCCATAAAAGCTTTTTTTATACCCTCCACCATAGGATGGGGGGTTTACTAATTTCGTCATTCTGTTTGTAACTACTCGAAATATTCGTGTGAGACCCATAAAGTATATATATTCTTGATCGTTGCGACATTTTATGTCGATCTAACCATGTCCGTCCGTATGTCCGTCTGTCTGTCGAAAGCACGCTAACTTCCGAAGGAAACAAGCTAGCCGGTTGAAATTTTGCACAAATACATTTTTTAGTGTAGGTCGGTTGGTATTGTAAATGGGCCATATCGGTCCATGTTTTTATATAGCTGCCATATAAACCGATCTTGGGTCTTGACTACTTGAGCCTCTAGAGGGCGCAATTCTTATCCGATTGGAATGAAATTTTGCACGACGTGTTTTGTTATAATATCTAACAACAGTGCTAAGTATGGTTAAAATCGGTCCATAACCTGATATAGCTGCCATATAAACCAATCTTGGTTCTTGACTTCTTGAGCCTCTAGAGTGCGCAATTTCTATCCGATTTGCATGACGTATTTTATTCTTACTTTCAATAACTATGTCAAATAAAGTTCAAATCGGTTAATAACCGGATATAGCTGCCATATAAACCGATCTGGTATCTTACCTTCGTGAGCCTCTAGAGGTCGCAATTATTATCCCATTTGCCAGAAATTTTGTACGACGGATCCTCTCATGACCATCAACATACGTGTTTATTATGGTCTGAATCGGTCTATAGCCCGATACAGCTCCCATATAAATCAATCTCTCAATTGTACTTCTGGAGCACCCAAAGGGCGCAATTCTTATTCGAATTGGCTGATATTTTGCTCCTCCAATATATAATTTAATTGTAGTCCAAACCGGACCATATCTTGATATCGCTCTAATAGCAGAGCAAATCTTTTCTTATATCCTTTTTGCCTAAGAAGAGATGACGGGATAAGAACTCGACAAATGCGATCCATGGTGGAGGGTATATAAGATTCGGCCCGGCTGAACTTAGCACGCTTTTTTGAAATTGTGCTTTAAGAGGTCACACAGCTAAAAGTGGTCACTTTTATGCGTATTTTAACCTTTCGCATAGGATTTTCACCCACCACACATGCTAAAAATTAATATTAATAAAAACATATGCATTAAAAACACTAAATAAAACCATTAAGGAAAGGCAAAAGCTGGACTGTGCCGAATATATAATACCCTACACCACCGAGTATATAAACATCTTTTAATAAATAGAACCTATATATATCGAAATCTAGTTTTTTATCCAATTTCGCTGAAATTTGGAACATTGCGCAGTTTTAAGCCTCCTAATAATCGACCCAAATATGGTACAGCTGTCATATATACCGTTCTGCCGATAAAGGTCCTGAAGCCCATGAAAGCTTTTTTTATACCCTCCACCATAGGATGGGGGTTTACTAATTTCGTCATTCTGTTTGTAACTACTCGAAATATTCGTGTGAGACCCATAAAGTATATATATTCTTGATCGTCGCGACATTTTATGTCGATCTAGCCATGTCTGTCCGTATGTCCGTCCGTCCGTCCGTCTGTCTGTCGAAAGCACGCTAACTTCCGAAGGAAACAAGCTAGCCGGTTGAAATTTTGCACAAATACATTTTTTAGTGTAGGTCGGTTGGTATTGTAAATGGGCCATATCGGTCCATGTTTTTATATAGCTGCCATATAAACCGATCTTGGGTCTTGACTACTAGAGCCTCTAGAGGGCGCATTTCTTATCCGATTGGAATGAAATTTTGCACGACGGGTTTTGTTATAATATCTAATAACTGTGCTAAGTATGGTTAAAATTGGTCCATAACCTGATATAACTGCCATATAAACCCATCTTGGTTCTTGACCTCTTGAGCCTCTAGAGTGCGCAATTTCTATCCGATTTGCATGACGTATTTTATTCTTACTTTCAATAACTATGTCAAATAAGGTTCAAATTCGTGAGCCTCTAGAGGTCGCAATTATTATCCCATTTGCCAGAAATTTTGTACGACGGATCCTCTCATGGCCATCAACATACGTGTTTATTATGGTCTGAATCGGTCTATAGCCCGATACAGCTCCCATATAATTCAATCTCTCAATTTTACTTCTTGAGCACCCAAAGGGCGCACTTTTTATTCGAATTGGCTGATATTTTGCTTAGGTCTCTAATATATATTATTTAATTGTAGTCCAAACCGGACCATATCTTGATATCGCTCTAATAGCAGAGCAAATCTTTTCTTATATCCTTTTTGCCTAAGAAGAGATGACGGGAAAAGAACTCGACAAATGCGATCCATGGTGGAGGGTATATAAGATTCGGCCCGGCCGAACTTAGCACGCTTTTACTTGTTTTAATTGAATATGATTTTTTTTTGAACTTCAAATATGACCCAAACAATTTATATTATTTCTCGTCCTATGAATTTAGCTCTGTTATAATCGGCCGCTTCGAAAAAATTTAGCCGCTCGAATTTTTGCTAAGTACTTTCTAAATATGTGATAAACTCTTAATTAAACAGAATTTTGATCAGATTATTAAATCTGTAGACGCAATTCTAATTTTATTTGTGATCAAAATATGCAAATTATTAACATATCGGCTTCTTTAGGATCGACCATATAGTAACATATTGTAGATAATAAATGGCCTTTTGTTGGTATTACTTCCCCAATACATGCATTAATTTTTCTAGTAGTATATGTCAGTAACTAGACTTAACCCGCCTTGATACCTTTTCTTTTATAATTAGGGAACACATATTTTCCTTTTCATTTCTCCAATGTGTAGCCTTTGTTTTTATTAAGCATCATATAATATATACGTGGATGGGTATTTTAAAGACCCATAAATCTTACATTTCGAAAAAATTATATCAACACACTCCCAACATTCACAAATGTAGGAGGGTGTAATCGTGTTGTCATGAATATACCAATAATAACCCATAAATTAGAAGTGATCGTGTACCCATAAACAAACCTCAAATTCATGTTCAAGGAAGTAAACATATGTACCAATTGGCATGGAAATCGAGTGTGTGACCTATAGAGCACTCTTTCGCAAGAATTTTGATATAAGTGCATTTGCCTATTTTCAATGTCGAGTTGGAATTTTCGAAATTTCAACAATTTTTTTTTTTTGGGTCAACTCAAAAATTTATTGAAAATTGAAGAAAAAATTATACCATTTTTTTAAATGGATCAACAAAATTTTTTGTTAATTTCAAAAAATTTTGAGATTTAGCCAATTTTTTTGAATCACCTCCAAAAATTGTGATTGGTATTATCATTTTCATGATTAAAGTAGTTGTTTTAGCAAAATCCATTGTAAGTCTACTAGAGTACCAGAGAGATTTATCTATTTAATGATACCATGCGAAAATAATCGATGGCACATGCTTTGCATCGGTTATTATACCCGCCACCATTGGATGAGGGTATACGCGTTTCGTCATTCTATTTGTAACACCTCGAAATATGCGTCTAAGACCCCATAAAGTATATATTCTTGAACGTCATGACAGTTTTAGTCGATCTAGCCATGTCAGTCCGTCCTTTTGTCTGTCGAAAGCACACAAACTTTCGAAAGAGTAAAGCCAGCCGCTTGAAATTTTGCACAAATACTTCTTATTAGTGCAGGTCGGTTGGGATTCTAAATGGGCCAAATCGGTCCATGTTTTGATATAGCTACCGATCTTGGGTCTTGACTTCTTGAGCCTCTAGAGGGCGCAATTCCTATCCGATTTGACTGAAATTTTGCACGTGATGTTTTGATATCACTATCCAACAGCTGTGCTAAGTATGGTTCAAATCGGTTCATTACCTGATATAGCTGCTTTATAAACCGATCTTGGGTCTTGATTTCTTCAGCTTTTACAGGGCGCAATTTTGCACGTGGTATTTTGGTGTCACTTCGAACCATTGTGCTAAGTACGGCTAAAATCAGTTAATAACCTGATATAGCTGCCATATAAACCGATCTTGGATCTTGACTTCTTGAGCCGCTAGTGGGCTCAATTCTCATCCGATTTGGCTAAAATTTTACATGAGGTGTTTTGTTATGACTTCCACCAACTGTGCTTAGTTTGGCCGAAGTCGGTACATAACCTGTGGCTGCCATATAAACCGGTCTGACTTCTTGGGCCTCTAGAGGGCGCAGTTATTATCCAATTTGGTTTAAGTTTTGTACAACGGCTTCTCCCATGACCTTCAATATACATGTGAAAATTGGTCTGAATCGATCTATAGCTTGATACAGCTCCCATATAAACCGATCTTCCGATTTTGTTTCTGGAGCCGCTACAAGGTGCAATTCTTATCCGAATGACCTGAAATATTGCGCAATGACTTCTCCAATGTTAAGCATTGAATTCATTTATGGTCCGAATCGGACTACAACTTGATATAGCTCCAATAGCATAACAGTTCTTATTCATTATTCTTTGTTTGTCTAAAAAGAGATAACGCGCAAAGAACTCGATAACTGCGATATATGGTGGAGGGTTTATAAGATTCGGCCCGGCCGAACTTAGCACGCTCATTCTTTTTATACCCTCCACCATAAGATGGGGGGTATACTAATTTCGTCATTCTGTTTGTTACTACTCGAAATATTCGTCTGAGACCCCATAAAGTATATATATTCTTGATCGTCGTGACATTTTATGTCGATCTAGCCATGTCCGTCCGTCTGTCCGTCCGTCCGTCCGTTCGTCCGTCCGTCCGTCTGTCTGTCGAAAGCATGCTAACTTCCGAAGGAGTAGAGCTAGCCGCTTGAAATTTTGCACAAATACTTCTTATTAGTGTAGGTCGGTTGGTATTGTAAATGGGCCATATCGGTCCATGTTTTGATATAGCTGCCATATAAACCGGTCTTGGGTCTTGACTTCTTGAGCCTCTAGACTGCGCAATTCTTATCCGATTGGAATGAAATTTTGCACGACGTGTTTTGCTATGATATCCAACAACTGCGCAAAGTATAGTTCAAATCGGTCCATAACCTGATATAGCTGCCATATAAACCGATCTTGGGTCTTGACTTCTTGAGCCTCTAGAGTGCGCAATTCTTATCCGATCAGAATGAAATTTTGCACGACGTGTTTTGTTATGATATCCAACAACTGTGTCAAGTATGGTTCAAATCGGTTCATAACCTGATATAGCTGCCATATAAACCGATCTTGGGTTTAGACTTCTTGAGCCTCCAGAGTGCGCAATTCTTATCCGATTGAAATGAAATTTTGCACGACGTGTTTTGTTATGATATCCAACAATTGTGCCAAGAATGGTTCAAATCGGTCCATAACCTGATATAGCTGTCATATAAACAGATCTTGGGTCTTGACTTCTTGAGCCTCTAGAGGGCGCAATTCTTATCCGATTGGAATGGAATTTCGCACGACGTGTTTTATTATGATACCCAACAATTGTGCCAAGTATGGTTTAAATCGGTCCATAACCTGATATAGCTGCCATATAAACCAATCTTGGGTCTTGACTTCTTGAGCCTCTAGAGGGCACAATTCTTATTCGATTTGAATGAATTTTTGCACGAAGTATTTCGTTACGATATCCAATAACTATGCCAATTATGGTTGAAATCGGTTCATAACCTGATATAGCTGTCATATAAACAGATCTGGGGATTTGAATTCTTGAGCTTCTAGAAGGCGCAATTCCTATCCGATTTGGCTGAATTTTTGGATGACGTATTTTATTTTTACTTTCAACAACTGTGTCAAATAAGGTTCAAATCGGTTCATAACCTGATATAGCTGCCATATAAACCGATCTGGGATCTCGACTTCTTAATCCCTAGAAGTCGCAATTATTATCGACAAATGCGATCCATGGTGGAGGGTATATAAGATTCGGCCCGGCCGAACTTAGCACGCTTTTACTTGTTATTATCTGCTATTGCATTTTATCGATAACTATTCAATTCAACGTTGCCCTTGAATTCTATCTTGTACATCTTACTTGCGATTGATAATACTACAAGTGAAATATATCATGCAACTAAGAAGCCAATCCAGGCACCATTAGTCCTTGTATCGCAACTTAATGGCAGATTTTCTTTGTCTTATTACTTATATCGACTACTTCCATGGACAAATGTATTTATTTAGTATTGATTGGCAAATAGTCCAACAAGTATAGACTTATAAACTTTACTACAGTGCTTAGTTCACACTGTATTACAGTTATACAGTTTAGCACGCTAAGTTCGGCCGGTCGGAATCTTGGGAACCCACCACCATGGATTCTGGTAAGAATTTATACAAAATAAGTTAAGTTTATTCTACACACCAAACTTCTGCCAAACCATCAAAAATTAAAGCTTCTACGAACCGAACAGGAATAACCGAGAGACAGGTTTATATGGGAGCTATATCAGGTTATATACTGATTTAGACCGTTATTACTACAGTTGTTGGAAATCATAACAGAACATCACATGCAAGATTTCAAGAAGTCAAATCGGGAGATTGGTTTATATGGGAGCAATATCAGCTCATAGATCGATTTGGACCGTATTTGACACAGTTGTTGGAAGTCGCAACGGAACACCACATGCAAAACTTCTGCCAAATCGGACACAAAATGCGGCTTGTAAGGGCTCGAGAGATCGGTTTATATGGAAGCTACAATATATCTAAATATGAACCGATATGGCCCATTTGCAATCCCCGACGATCTTCATCAAAATGAACTATCTGAGCAAAAATTCAAGCTTTACACGTTCGACCGTTATCGTGATTTCGACAGACTGACGAACGGACGGATATGGCTAGTTCGTATTAGAACGTCGGGACGATCAAGAATATTTATACTTTATGGGGTCATAGATCAATATTTCGAGGTGTTACAAACGGAATGACTAGATTAGTACCCCCATCCTATGATGGTGGGTACAAAAATTAATTGGACCATTATGAACGGAATGTTGCGCACACGATACCAACAGTATTGTCAATATGTCTATTCCACCACAGACTATTTTCAACAAGTAAAAGCGTGCTAAGTTCGGCCGGGCCGAATCTTATATACCCTCCACCATGGATCGCATTTGTCGAGTTCTTTTCCCGTCATCTCTTCTAAGGCAAAAAAGGATATAAGAAAAGAGTTGCTCTGCTATTAAAACGATATCAAGATATGGTCCGGTTCGGACCACAATTAAATTATATTTTGGAGACCTGTGTAAAATTTCAGCCAATTCGTATAAGAATTGCGCCCATTGGGGCTCACGAAGTAAAATAGAGAGAACGATTTATATGGGATCTGTATCGGGCTATAGACCGATTCAGACCATAATAAACACGTATGTTGATGGTCATGAGAGGATCCGTCGTACAAAATTTCAGGCATATCGGATAATAATTGCGACCTCTAGGGGTCAAGAAGTCAAGATCCCAGATCGGTTTATATGGCAGCTATATCAGGTTATTATCCGATTTGAACCTTATTTGACACAGTTGTTGAAAGTAAAAATAAAATACGTCATGCAAAATTTCAGCCAAATCGGATAGGAATTGCGCCCTCTAGAAGCTCAAGAAGTCAAATCCCCAGATCTGTTTATATGACAGCTATATCAGGTTATAAACCGATTTCAACCATACTTGGCACAGTTGTTGGATATTATAACAAAACACGTCGTGCAAAATTTCATTCCAATCGGATAAGAATTGCGCACTCTAGAGGCTCAAGAAGTCAAGACCCAAGACCGGTTTATATGGCAGCTATATCAAAACATGGACCGATATGGCCCATTTACAATACCAACCGACCTACACTAATAAGATGTATTTGTGCAAAATTTCAAGCGGCTAGCTTTACTCCTTCGGAAGTTAGCGTGCTTTTGACAGACAGACGGACGGACGGACGGACGGACGGACGGACGGACGGACGGACGGACGGACGGACAGACGGACGGACATGGCTAGATCGACATAAAATGTCACGACGATCAAGAATATATATACTTTATGGGGTCTGAGACGAATATTTCGACTAGTTACAAGCAGAATGACGAAATTAGTATACCCCCCTTGTTATGGTGGAGGGTATAAAAATGACTCCTAGATTCTTCGTAAATAATATACAACAAAGCACTTAGTCTTATCGAAGACCATTGATCTCAGCCCATATATTTATCCTCACCATGTTCCGGCAAATAAGTTAAAGAATCGGAAATATTGCACGAGAAACACAGCTGAACATCATCAGCGTATAAACGAATATCGCAGCCAGTAGGCACCTCAACTATATTATTAACTAGCTGAACCGGGCCCGCTCCGCTGCGCCTTCATTTACTTTATATGGAACAAAACTTTTCTTGGATTATTTAATTTTGACAAAGAGCTTTTAGTGAAATATCATGGTACGCAAATAGTATATTGCTTGACTAACAGTTTAACAATATAAGTGCCTTTATCTGAATCCCATATGATCCTTATTGGTCTACGAATTTCAGTTCGGATGTTAGGTGTACTCCATTCCTAAAATACTTTATTTCAGCCCAATATTCTCATGATATCTGATTTAGGGGTGTTTTCGGGGGTGAGGTGATCGCCCAGACACTTGGCGCTGAAAAAATATCAGCATCGTGCTCTTCTTTCAAATACCATTTATTTAAACCCCATATTACCATTGTCTTAGGGGAGTTTACACGATGAGGCGTCTCCCAAACACATGGTCCCAAAAAAGGTTATCAAATTCGTTTTCTAATCTCAAATGCCTTTCATTTGAGCCAAATATTCCCATTGTCGAAAAAATGTTACCCTTTGGGGGGTGTTGCGCTAAATAAATGGTCCTACATTTGTATATCAAATTCGTATTCTACTTCCACATACCTTTATTTGAGCCCCATATTGCGATGGTCAGTAAAAAATTGCTGTTTGTGGGGTACTTTGGGAAAGGGGTAGACCCCCAGAAAAGTGGTCCCTAAAGTGGGTATTAATTCTTGCTCTACGCCCCAATTCCTTTCATTTAAGCCCCACATTGACATGGTCGGTATATATGTCCGATTTAGGGGTGTTTTGGGGGTTGGGGTGGTCCCCCTAACACTTGGTAGAACATTTGGATATCAGATAAGTTTTCTAATCTTAATTATCTTTCATTTGAGTCCCATATTGTCGTGATTGGTCTAAGTATATGTTTGGTAGCTTTTAGGGTAGGGCGGCCCCCTAGGTACCCCATCCGAAATTCGGATACCAAATATTTATTTTTAGGGTACGATATGAGAGCACGCAAAATATCGCTTAAATCGCACCACCCATCTCCGAGATCTGGTGTTTCTGAAAATTAGGGTGCGGGGAAGGGTCGGCCCACCCTTCAGATATCAAAAAATTTAGCACTTTTTTTTCACCATGGGATCATTATGCACCATCTGTGAAAATTTCAAGAAAATCGGTTTAGCCGTTTCTGAGTCTATAAGGAACAAACAAACAAACAAACTGACAAACAAACACAAATTGATTTTTATATATAAGAAACAGGGAGAAGAGTAATGGACCTAGAAAAGAACCCTGCGGTACTCCTCTATATATGTAGGTCAATTCGTTGTGGGTAGGTCCTCCCTGGAAAACATCACCTGCTCTCTTTCATTCAAATAAGAAGACATCATAATACAGGCGGTATCATCAAATAAAAAAAATGCGAAAACATTTTGCAGAAGTACTACTGAATTCTTTAAACAAAATAACTGCGATATAACGCTGCAACATGTTAATTTTAACTTTAAAATAACATGACGAACATGTATCTACATTATTTTCGCACGGACTGTTCAACAATCAACTCTTTGTTGTGTGTTTTGTTAAATAAGCAATTTGCATATTGGAAAAATGCCATTGCTCGCTTCCTGAGAAGTACTGAAGATCTTTATACTGTTAAAGACACATCCTTGGGCGTTTGTTTGATTCGCCATATTTCCCACGACGTGGATTCGCTCAAAGACAACGTGTGACTGACTACAGTGAGACTCATTAACATGCAGTGACTTCATTCCCTCCTCCAAATATCAACCAAGGCAGTATGTCAAAGGTTTACCCATTCTAGTCTAGTTGCTCATAGCTGTCGAGTTTTTGTTTGGAAATATTTCTTTTTTTTCTTTTTTGGTTCTAATTTATTGGTTGTAATTAATTAATGTTGCCTCGTGAAAATTTCCTATTTCTCACTTGTCATGTTCATGGTGAAGAAGAAGACCCATTTGAATATACATACGTGTGTCTTTAAATTCAATTTTTCTTTGTAGTCGCCTGAAATTGTATTTTGGCCATTTTACTACCTGTTTAGGTTAAAATCCGTTGTGATTGGATAGAAACTGGTTGGGCAGGCTCGCCATGACCTTTCCCTCAATATGGAGGCAATGGCCAGCAAGCCAGCCATTACTGTTAAATCGTCGTCGTATTCGTTGTTTAGTAGGTTCACCAAATTTAGAGAAAACATCACTAAATTCCTTAACCACACCCAAAATGGAAGATATTAAATCTAATTGAATGTCTTATTATTGAATTAAATATCTTGCTATTTCGATAACAGAGGGTGAACGAGAAGATAATACAAAATGAAAATTTTAACTTTCCATTGAGCAACAGGGGCAGACAAGTGCAAACTTCTCACACATCAATGAGTGCCTGTTTCACGTTTAAGCTCAATGAGCACGTCGTACCGCAGTGCGACACCTCTTTTGGGATAAGTTTTTATATATTGGGTTGCCCAAAAAGTAATTGCGGATTTTTTAAAAGAAAGTAAATGCATTTTTAATAAAACTTAGAATGAACTTTAATCAAATATACTTTTTTTACACTTTTTTTTCTAAAGCAAGCTAAAAGTAACAGCTGATAACTGATAGAAGAAAGAATGCAATTACTGTGAAAAAATTTGTCAGCGCCGACTATATGAAAAATCCGCAATTACTTTTTGGGCAACCAATAGTACAAGAAGACATAAAGGCCCACGAAAAAGTTGTGATTTAAAATGATGTAAAAAGACGGCTTAAGATCTTTCATTGATTTATCAATACTATAAAAAAGGCGAGTAGATGTTTAAAAGCCATTTAAAACGAGTGACTGCAGCTGTTAAAATACATCTATCGAATGTTTATTCAACAAAAGAATAAACATTCGATAGATGAATTACCTTTTATAAAAAGTAAAGCATGAGCCCTGTTATCCCAAACACAAATTATTTAAGTTGCTACCTATTTGCAATCTAAAATTTTGTACCACCCACCACTATCATCCACTTCTAATATATTGAAAGACATATCTTGATCTAATCGCATTCATGATTGTCATAATATTCAAAGACGATGTGACGATATTAGATCATCTGACTGCCTAAAGCAAACTATCTTCCAAAGGATTAAAGCTCTACGCTCCAAAATTCTCTCAAATACTTTCCATTGAAGTAAATCGGTTGTCGAGGATGGCACGATCCGCATCGTTTGGGTGCCGGGCCATAGCGGAGTAAGGGGAAATGAAAGAGCTGGCGATTCGGCAGTGGAGGCCAGAGGATTGTCGTCAATAAACTTGGTTAACCCGAAGCCTTTTGGGTCGACGCAGTCCGAGTTAAGGGCGTGGGCGACGAACACGCATATAACACTGTGGAACGGCCAAATTATCGGTAGGACGACGAAAATCTAATGTGGAGATCCGGATGGTGAGACGACGAGACTCTTATTGAAAGGAACTAAGAAGGAGGTCAGTAAAGCTTTCGATATCATAATGCGACACATAGGACTACGAGGTCGCTTATGCAAAATCTGTGCGGCAAATGAAAACATGTGTGGGCCATGTGAAAACAAGTAAAAAGGCGTTAAGTTCGGCCGGGCCGAACTTTGGATACCCACCACCTCGGGTATATATGACCACCTTTCATCAAAATTCGGTAAAAATTTCATACCTTATACTCATATACCTCATACCGATCTGAACTATATACGACACGCATGTCGAAAAGCCGAACATAAGTCACTGTGTCAAATTTCAGTGAAATCGGATTATAAATGCGCCTTTTATGGGGCCAAGACTTTAAATCGAGATATCGGTCTACATGGCAGCTATATCCAAATCTGGACCGATTTGGGCCAAGTTGCATAAACATGTCGAAGAGCCTAACACTAAGCACTGTCCCAAGTTTCGGCGAAATCAGACAATAAATGCCTCTTTTATGGGCCCCAAACCTTAAATCCAGAGATCGGCCTATATGGCAACTATATTCAAATCTGGACCGATTTGGGCAAAATTGAAGAAGGACGTCGAAGAGCCTAACCAAACTCACTGTCTCAAATTTCAGCGACATCGGACAATAAATGCGTCTTTTATGGCCCCAAAACCTAAAACCTAGATATCGGTCTATATGGCAGCTATATCCAAATCTGGACCAAATTTCAGCGAAATCGGACCATAAATGTGGCTTTTATGGGCCTTAGACCCAAAATCGGATGGCAGCTATATCCAAATCTGGACCGATCTGAGCCAAATTGACAAAGGATGTCGAAGGGCCAACACAACTCACTGTCCCAAATTTCAACAAAATCGGATAATAAATGTAGCTTTTATGGGCCTAAGACCCTAAATCGGCGGATCGGTCTATATGGGGGCTATATCAAGATATAGTCCGATATAGCCCATCTTCGAACTTAACCTGCTTATGGGAAAAAAAAGAATCTGTGCAAAAGTTCAGCTCAATATCTCTATTTTTAAAGACTGTAGCGTGATTTCAACAGACAGACGGACGGACATGGCTAGATTGTCTTAGATTTTTACGCTGATCAAGAATATATATACTTTATAGGGTCGGAAATGGATATTTCGATGTGTTGCAAACGGAATGACAAAATGAATTTACCCCCATCCTTCGGTGGTGGGTATAAAAATATGGGACTTTGGAGCATTTCCAATATCATTGTCCGGCTTTCGCGACCAACAGACATCGGCATTAAGGTGGGGACACAATACCAGACATAAACCAACTTAAGGGCGTGGTATGGAAAACAATTAAGGATTTTGTAAATAGCACAGAATTCCAAAGTAAGACTTTCTTTTCGAGGTTACTTTTAAGTATTTAGAGTGCACAACAGGCCGATTACTGGCTTAGGTTTAATACCCGCACCCTCTTTTCAACCTAACCTAAGTCAGTTGTCGGATTGTAAATAGGCGAATGCTGGTCATATTGAGATATAGATCCTGTGGGAAAGATTGATAACGATAGTCCTAACAGATTTGACTGAAAATAATCAAATTGATTTTTTTCAATCGAACCATTTCATATCAAATACAAGGAAGCGCACTCGAAGTGTTACCAAGTTCACACTGTAATATCTGTAAAATTAGAAATAGCAGCTATTTACATGATACTTGTTTTATTGACAGCTCATTACATTGCTTACAAGCCACCAAAAGCATTTATTGCTGAGTTTATTTAAAAGAAAGTTATTCGTGAGGGAGTTTATGTATAATTACTTTACATTTGGCTGGAAATTCACAACCGGCTATTGATAGCAAGCTCAAACACCTCAAAGTAAACAAAATGTTTGTGTATCGCATTGCCAAACGTCACAGTGGTAGTATAAAAAAACTACAATCACATCTGAAATGGTTCTGCTAGCGGAGGCCTGAATTTAATGAAATCCACACCGAAGTGTCAGCCAATGGGCTAGAAATCTGAAAATACCCCGTGAAAGGATGCAACTTTTATTGAAAAACGAGCTCAACGTAAAGCCTTAAAAGTTCCAAAAGGCACACGATCATACCACAAAGCAAAAACAAGTAAAAGCGCGATAAGTTCGGCCGGGCCGAATCTTATATACCCTCCACCATGGAGCGCATTTGTCGAGTTCTTTTCCCGGCATCTCTATTAAAACGATATCAAGATATGGTCCGGTTCGGACCACAATTAAATTATATGTTGGAGACCTGTGTAAAATTTCAGCCAATTCGTATAATAATTGCGCCCATTGGGGCTCAAGAAGTAAAATAGAGAGAACGATTTATATGGGATCTGTATCGGGCTATAGACCGATTCGGACCATAATAAACACGTTTGTTGATGATCATGAGAGGATCCGTCGTACAAAATTTCAGGCATATCGGATAATAATTGCGACCTCTAGGGGTCAAGAAGTCAAGATCCCAGATCGGTTTATATGGCAGCTATATCAGGTTATTATCCGATTTGAACCTTATTTGACACAGTTGTTGAAAGTAAAAATAAAATACGTCATGCAAAATTTCAGCCAAATCGGATAGGAATTGCGCCCTCTAAAAGCTCAAGAAGTCAAATCCCCAGATTTGTTTATATGGCAGCTATATCAGGTTATAAACCGATTTGAACCATACTTGGCACAGTTGTTGGATATCATAACGAAATACTTCGTGCAAAAATTCATTCAAATCGGATAAGAATTGTGCCCTCTAGAGGCTCAAGAAGTCAAGACCCAAGATCGGTTTGTATGGCAGCTATATCAGGTTATGGACCGATGTAAACTATACTTGGCACAGTTGTTGGGTATCATAACAAAACACGTCGTGCGAAATTCCATTCCATTCGGATAAGAATTGCTCCCTCTAGAGGCTCAAGAAGTCAAGATCCAAGATCGGTTTATATGGCAGCTATATCAAAACATGGGCCGATATGGCCCATTTACAATACCAACTGACCTACACTAATAAGAAGTATTTGTGCAAAACTTCAAGCGGCTAGCTTTACTCCTTCGGAAGTTAGCGTGCTTTCGACAGACAGACGGACGGACGGACAGACGGACGGACATGGCTAGATAGACATAAAATGTCACGACGACCAAGAATATATATACTTTATGGGGTCTCAGACGAATATTTCGAGTAGTTACAAACAGAATGACGAAATTAGTATACCCCCCATCTTATGGTGGAGGGTATAACAAGTAAAAACTTTTCGGTCGAGCATAGTCTTTGGAGCCCACCACCATGGACCACTAAAAATGTACACATTTGAACATAGCCGAAGGTTGTATGTGTAGTTTAAGTATCAAATTTCGAGCAAATCTTGCCAAAAAATTTAAAATCTAATTGGTTTATATTTGAGGTATATCAGGTTATAGGCCGAATTAAACAATGTTTAACATTGGTGTTGGAAGTCATAATAAAACCCAATGTTTAAAAATTTGCCAAATCGAAGGTCGGTTTATATGGAAGCTATATCAGGTTGTAGATCCACTTGGAGCATATTTGGCATGGTTGTTGGAAGTCGTAAGAGAACACTTCGTGAAAATTTTAACCTAATCGGAAAACGCTTGGTTCTTCTAGAGAATCAAGAAGACAAGTTGAGCTCTATATGAGAGCTTTATCCAAATTTTCACCCATATGACCCATTTTAAACTCCTATGGGTAGATCCCACATCAATAAGAAGTTCCTCTGCAAAACGCTATTGTGATTTCCACAGACGGACAAACAGAGATACAGTCGGATATGGCTACACCCACTTAGAATGAATCGATGATCCAAATATATAAGGATAATTCCATTGTAACGGGTAAAATTGCAAAATTTGTCCATATTTCACTGAGTGCAGTCCGATTCAAGTTTAAGCTCAATGATAAGGGACCTCTTTTTTGTAGCCGAGTCCGAACGGCGTGCCGCAGTGCGACACCTCTTTTGAGAGAAGTTTTACATGGCATGGTACCTCACAAATGTCGCCAGCATTAGAAGGGGAAAACCACCGCTGAAATTTGTTTCTGATGGTCCCGCCAAGATTCGAACACAGGCGTTCAGCGTCATAGGCGGACATGCTAACCTCTGAAATATACGAATAAATCTACTGAAAAAATATATTTAAAAACATCGCTTTATGTAAACGTTGTGCAATTTCATTCCCTATATTCCCACAATTAAATTATATGTTGGAGACCTGTGTAAAATTTCAGCCAATTCGTATAAGAATTGCGCCCATTGGGGCTCACGAAGTAAAATAGAGAGAACGATTTATATGGGATCTGTATCGGGCTATAGACCGATTCGGACCATAATAAACACGTTTGTTGATGATCATGAGAGGATCCGTCGTACAAAATTTCAGGCATATCGGATAATAATTGCGACCTCTAGGGGTCAAGAAGTCAAGATCCCAGATCGGTTTATATGGCAGCTATATCAGGTTATTATCCGATTTGAACCTTATTTGACACAGTTGTTGAAAGTAAAAATAAAATACGTCATGCAAAATTTCAGCCAAATCGGATAGGAATTGCGCCCTCTAAAAGCTCAAGAAGTCAAATCCCCAGATTTGTTTATATGGCAGCTATATCAGGTTATAAACCGATTTGAACCATACTTGGCACAGTTGTTGGATATCATAACGAAATACTTCGTGCAAAAATTCATTCAAATCGGATAAGAATTGTGCCCTCTAGAGGCTCAAGAAGTCAAGACCCAAGATCGGTTTGTATGGCAGCTATATCAGGTTATGGACCGATGTAAACTATACTTGGCACAGTTGTTGGGTATCATAACAAAACACGTCGTGCGAAATTCCATTCCATTCGGATAAGAATTGCTCCCTCTAGAGGCTCAAGAAGTCAAGATCCAAGATCGGTTTATATGGCAGCTATATCAAAACATGGGCCGATATGGCCCATTTACAATACCAACTGACCTACACTAATAAGAAGTATTTGTGCAAAACTTCAAGCGGCTAGCTTTACTCCTTCGGAAGTTAGCGTGCTTTCGACAGACAGACGGACGGACGGACAGACGGACGGACATGGCTAGATCGACATAAAATGTCACGACGACCAAGAATATATATACTTTATGGGGTCTCAGACGAATATTTCGAGTAGTTACAAACAGAATGACGAAATTAGTATACCCCCCATCTTATGGTGGAGGGTATAACAAGTAAAAACTTTTCGGTCGAGCCTAGTCTTTGGAGCCCACCACCATGGACCACTAAAAATGTACACATTTGAACATAGCCGAAGGTTGTATGTGTAGTTTAAGTATCAAATTTCGAGCAAATCTTGCCAAAAAATTTAAAATCTAATTGGTTTATATTTGAGGTATATCAGGTTATAGGCCGAATTAAACAATGTTTAACATTGGTGTTGGAAGTCATAATAAAACCCAATGTTTAAAAATTTGCCAAATCGAAGGTCGGTTTATATGGAAGCTATATCAGGTTGTAGATCCACTTGGAGCATATTTGGCATGGTTGTTGGAAGTCGTAAGAGAACACTTCGTGAAAATTTTAACCTAATCGGAAAACGCTTGGTTCTTCTAGAGAATCAAGAAGACAAGTTGAGCTCTATATGAGAGCTTTATCCAAATTTTCACCCATATGACCCATTTTAAACTCCTATGGGTAGATCCCACATCAATAAGAAGTTCCTCTGCAAAACGCTATTGTGATTTCCACAGACGGACAAACAGAGATACAGTCGGATATGGCTACACCCACTTAGAATGAATCGATGATCCAAATATATAAGGATAATTCCATTGTAACGGGTAAAATTGCAAAATTTGTCCATATTTCACTGAGTGCAGTCCGATTCAAGTTTAAGCTCAATGATAAGGGACCTCTTTTTTGTAGCCGAGTCCGAACGGCGTGCCGCAGTGCGACACCTCTTTTGAGAGAAGTTTTACATGGCATGGTACCTCACAAATGTCGCCAGCATTAGAAGGGGAAAACCACCGCTGAAATTTGTTTCTGATGGTCCCGCCAAGATTCGAACACAGGCGTTCAGCGTCATAGGCGGACATGCTAACCTCTGAAATATACGAATAAATCTACTGAAAAAATATATTTAAAAACATCGCTTTATGTAAACGTTGTGCAATTTCATTCCCTATATCGAACCATCGATTGATATCATAGGTTTTGTCAGTATAGAAAGAGCAACGGTCATCAAAACTATCGTAACGGGCGTTAACGTTAAAATTAGCAGAATTTTGAGGCCATTTACCAATTTCTTGATTGCCTAAAAATTTCTTAGGTGAACATCACTTTATAATTTCTGACATGAAACTTCACATAGTTTTCTTTCTTCTGGTACATATTTTTCCGCCCCGAATTTCAAAATGTTTCAAAAATTTAAAGCTTTGTTTGTACCGGCGTTACACTTAAATGTAACGGGCGTTTAGGAGTATCTTTATCCTTATACAACAAAGAACATATTTTAGATGTAACCTTATTTTTATACCCACCACCGAAGGATGGGGGTATATTCATTTTGTTATTCTGTTTGCAACACATCGAAATATCCATTTCCGACCCTATAAAGTATATATATTCTTGATCAGCGTAAAAATCTAAGACAATCTAGCCATGTCCGTCCGCCTGTCTGTTGAAATCATGCTACAGTCATTAAAAATACAGATATTGAGTTGAAACCTTGCAATGATTCTTTTTTTGTCCACAACCAGGTTAAGTTCGAAGATGGGCTAAATCGGACTATATCTTGATATAGCCGCCATATAGACCGATCCGCCGATGTATGGTCTTAGGCCAATAAAAGCCACATTTCTTATCCGATTTTCCTGAAATTTGGGACAGAGAGTTGTGTTAAGCCCCTCGGCATTCTTCATCAATTTGGCTCAGATCGGTCCAGATTTGGATATAGCTGCCATATAGACCCATCTGTCGATTTAGGGTCTTAGGCCCATAAAAGCCACATGTATTATCCGGTTTTGATGAAATTTGGGACATTGAGTTGTGTTAGGCCCTTTGACATCCTTCATGAATTTGGCCCAGATCGGTCCAAATTTAGATATAGCGGCCATATAGACCGATCTCTCGATTTATGGTTTTGAGTCCATAAAAGGCACATTTATTGTCTGAAGTCGCCGAAATTTGGGATAGTGAGTTGTGTTACAACTTTCGACATCATTTTTCAATTTGGCTTAGATCGGTCCAGATTTGGATATAGCTGCCATATAGACCGATCTCTCGATTTAAGGTTTTGGGGCCATAAAAGGCGCATTTATTGTCCAATTTCGCCGAAATTTGGGACAGTGAGTTGTGTAAGGCTCTTCGACATTTATCTGCAACTTGGTCCAAATCGGTCCAGATTTGGATATAGCTGTTAATAGACCAATATCTTGATTTAAAGTCTTGGCCCAATAAAAGGCGCATTTATAATTCGATTTCACTGAAATTGACACAGTGACGTAGGCTAGGCTTTCCGACATCCGTATCGTTTATGATTCAGATCGGTTTGTTTTTAGATTAGTATTTGGTCCAAATCGGAACATATTTCGATATAGCTGCTATGGGGCATAAAGTATGCAATTTTCACTGGATTTTGACGCAAAGTGGTTTACATATATAAAAAATGGTTTACATATCGGCCCGGCAGAACTTAACGCATTTTTACTTGTTTTGTAAACACAATGTAATAAGACTTAAAACACACTCATTTTAAAATTGTGTTATCGGACAATATTTTCATATAGCCCTACGGAGACCGATTTAGAGCTAATATCATAAGAATATTTCATTCGATTGCGCCAAAAATTTTCACAATGATTTGTAACAATCCCCTCAGAACGCGGACAGAATAGCGGTAAGATCGGACCATATTGGGATATAGATGCCATATGGTCCGATCTTCCAAATATGGGTTCTGAACTCATAAAAGGTATATTTTTTATCCGATTTCGCTTAAATTGTATTATTGAATGGTATCAGACCTCTCTGCTTCTTTATTGCATACTTGCTGACCCGGGCCCGCACGGCTGCGCCTTCTTTTACTTTATATGGAACAAAAGTTTCCTTGGATTATTTATTTTCGACAATTAAAGATTTTTTAGTGAAATACCATACTACGAAAATAGTATATCGCTTGACTAACAGTTTAACAATATAAGTGCCTTTATCTGAATCCCATATGATCTTTATTGGTCTACGAATTTAAGTTTAGATATAAGGTGTACTCCCAGATACTTGGCCCTGAAAAAATATCAACATCGTGCTCTTCTCTCAAATACCATTTATTTAAACCCCATATTGTCGTTGGCTTAAGAGGAGTTTACAGGATGAGGCGTCCCCCAAACACATGGCCCCAAAATAGGTTATCATTTGGATATCAAATTCGTTTTCTACTTTCAAATACCTTTATTTGAGCCCCATATTGCGATGGTCACTAAAAAATTGCTTTGTGTGGGGTATTTTGGGAAAGGGGTAGACCCCCAGAAAATTGGATCCGAAAATGGGTATCAATTCTTACTTTACCCCCCAATACTTTTCATTTAGGCCCACATTGTCATGGTCGGTAAATATGCCCGATTTAGGGGTGTTTTGGGGATTGGGGTGGTCGCCCAAACACTAAGCCCTGAAAATATATCAGCAACGTGCTCTATTCTCATATATCTATATACCATTTATTTGAACCCCATATTGCCATTGGCTTTAAAATTGGATATCAAGTTCGTTTTCTAATCTCATTTAAACTCCTTATTGCAAAAGTCAGCAAATATGTTCGGTTTGGGGTATTGACCCTAGAAACTATGAATATTTAGTACCACTTTCTTTAAGACCCAAATTGTCTTAGTGAACAAATACGTCGTATTTGGGGGCTGTTATGGTGATGGGACGTCCGCTAGAGAGTTGGCTCCTAATGTTGATATCAGATACGTAGTCTACTCCCACATACCTTTAAATTGAGCCCCATATTTCCGTAGTCGGCCAACATGACCGGCTTGGGGGTGTTTTGGAGGATGGACGGCCACTCAGTGAGTTGGCCTTGAAAATATATATCGGATTCGTGTTCTACTTTAAAAACCTGCAATAGTCAGAAAATACTTACTATTTGGGTGGTGTTGTGGGGGTGGGTGGCCCCATAGACATTTTTCCCGAATATTGATATCAGATTCGTGCTTTTCTCCCAAATACCTTTCATTTGAGCCGCATGTGGATATGGTCGTAAATGTGTCCCTTTTGGGGCAGGTTTTTGGGGTGAGGCTGTCCCCCAAACACTTGGTCCCATATTTGGATATCAGATTCTAATTCTACACTAAAATACCTTTTATTTAAGACCCATATTCCCATGGTCAGTAAATAAGTCCTGTTTGGGGGGTGTTTTGGGGAAGGGGTGGACACCCAGAAACGTGGTCCCACATTTGAGTATCAGATTCGCATTCTACTCGCAAATACCTTTCATTTGAGTCCCATATTGCCATGGTCGGTAAATATGTCCGATTTAGGTATGTTTTGGGGCTTGGGGTGGTCCCCCTAGCACTTGGACCGACAAATGGATATCAGATACGTTTTCTTATCCTAATTACCTTTCATTTGAATCCCATATTGCCGTGATTGGTGTAAATATATGTTTGGTAGGTTTACCAAAATTTGTTTTTAGGGTACTATATGAGAGCACATAAAATTTCGCTTATATCGCAGCACCCATCTCCGAGATCTGGCGTTTCTGAAAATTAGGGTAAGGGGAGAGTCCACCCCACCTTCAGATATCAAAAAATGTAGTACCCTATTTTCAGCACGGGATCATTATGCACCAACTGTGAAAATTTCAAGAAAATCGGTTCAGCCGTTTCTGAGTCTATAAGGAATACACAAACAAACAAACAAACCTACAAACAAACACAAATTGATTTTTATACCCTCCACCATAAGATGGGGGGTATACTAATTTTGTCATTCTGATTGTAACTACTCGAAATATTCGTCTGAGACCCCATAAAGTATATATATTCTTGATCGTCGTGAAATTGTATGTCAATCTAGCCATGTGTTCATTCACCGTTCAGCGATGAGGCTCATTTCTTGTTGAATGGCTACGTAAATAAGCAAAATTGCCGCATTTGGAGTGAAGAGCAACCAGAAGCCGTTCAAGAACTGCCCATGCATCCCGAAAAATGCACTGTTTGGTGTGGTTTGTACGCTGGTGGAATCATTGGACCGTATTTTTTCAAAGATGCTGTTGGACGCAACGTTACGGTGAATGAACACATTTCGAACCGAACACTGATTTTGGTAATAAAATTCAATGATTTGCAAGCGTTGCTCCTTAGTAAGTCTATTCATGATGAAATGTCAAAGCATACTGAGCATCTTTCTCTTTGACACCATGTCTGAAATCCCACGTGATCTGTCAAATACTAATGCATGAAAATCCTAACCTCAAAAAAATCACCCTTTAGCTGCCATATAAACCGATCTTGGGTCTTGATTTCTTGAGCCTCTAGAGTGCGCAATTCTTATCCGATTGGAATAAAATTTTGCACGACGTGTTTCGTTATTATATCCAACAACTGTGCCAAGTATGGTTTAAATCGGTCCATAACCTGATATAGCTGTCATATAAACCGATCTTGGGTCTTGACTTCTTAAGCCTCTAGAGGGCGCAATTCCTATCCGATTTGAATGAATTTTGGCACATAGTATTTTGTTATGATATCCAACAACTGTGCCAAATATGGTTCAAATCGGTTTATAACCTGATATAGCTGTCATATAAACAGATCTGGGGACTTGACTTCTTGAGCTTCTAGAGGGCGCAATTCCTATCCGATTTGGCTGAAATTTCGCAAGACGTTTTTTATTGTTACTTTCTGTGTTACTTACTGATCTGTGATCTTGACTTCTTGAGCCTCTAGAGGTCGCAAAATTTATCCGATTTGCCTGAAATTTTGTACGACGGATTCTTTCATGACCATCAACATACGTGTTTATTATGGTCTGAATCGGTCCATAGCACGATACAGCTACCACACAAATCGATCTCTTTATTTTACTTCTTGAGCCCACAAAGGGCTCAATTCCTATTCGAATTGGCTGACATTTTACACAGGTCTCCAACATATAATTTAATTGTGGTCCAAACCGGACCATATCTTGATATCGCTCTAATAGCAGAGCAAATCTTTTCTTATATACTTTTTTTGCCTAAGAAGAGATGCCGGGAAAAGAACTCGACAAATGCGATCCATGGTGAAGAGTATATAAGATTCGGCCCGGCCGAACTTAGCACGCTTTTACTTGTTATTGATAAAATGCTCGGGACGTCTAGAAAAGTATTTAACTTTTCTTTTTTATACCCTCCACCATATGATGGGTACTATATACTAATTTCGTCATTCTGTTTGCAACTACTCGAAATATTCGTCTGAGACCCCATAAAGTATATATATTCTTGATCGTCGAGACATTTTATGTCGATCTAGCCATGTCCGTCCGTCTGTCCGTCCGACCGTCCGTCTGTCTGTCGAAAGCACGCTAACTTCCGAAGGAGTAAAGCTCGCCACTTGAAATTTTGCACAAATACTTCTTATTCGTGTAGGTCAGTTGGTGTTGTAAATGGGCCATATCGGTCCATGTTTTGATATAGCTGCCATATAAACCGATCTTGGGTCTTGACTTCTTTGGCCTCTAGAGTGCGCAATTCTTATCCGATTAGAATAAAATTTTGCACCACGACTTTTGTTATGATATCCAACAACTGTGCCAAGTATGGTTCAAATCGGTTCATAACCTGATGTAGCTGCCATATAAACCGATCTTGGGTCTTGACTTCTTGGGCCTCTAGAGAGCGCAATTCTTATCCGATTTGCCTGAAATTTTGTTCGACGAATCCTCTCATGACCATCAACATACGTGTTTATTATGTTCTGAATCGGTCTATAGCCCGATACAGCTCCCATATAAATCGATCTCTCTATTTTACTTTTTGAGCCTCCAAAGGGCGCAATTCTTATTCGAATTGGCTGACATTTTACACAGGTCTCCAACATATAATTTAATTGTGGTCTAAACCGGATCATATCTTGATATCACTCTAATAGCAGAGCAAATCTTTTCTTATATCATTTTTTGCCTAAGAAGAGATGCCGGGAAAAGAACTGACTAATGCGCTCCATGGTGGAGGGTATATAAGATTCGGCCCGGCCGAACTTAGCACGCTTTTAGTTGTTATATTTATATTTGCCAAAACGCCAATCATTAAAAATACTCTAAGAGAGTATTTCACACATACAGTCACATTTTCATTTTGGGCACTGCTAAGTTTATGTTTCACAGGGAAATACTCATATTTTTATACCCACCACCGAAGGATGGGGGTATATTCATTTTGTCATTCCGTTTGCAACACATCGAAATATCCATTTCCGACCCTATAAAGTATATATATTCTTGATCAGCGTAAAAATCTAAGACGATCTAGCCATGTCCGTCCGTCTGTCCGTCTGTCTGTTGAAATCACGCTACAGTCTTTAAAAATAGAGATATTGGGCTGAAATTTTGCACAGATTCTTTTTTTGTCCATAAGCAGGTTAAGTTCGAAGATGGGCTATATCGGACTATATCTTGATATAGCCCCCATATAGACCGATCCGCCGATTTAGAGTCTTAGGCCCATAAAAGCCACATTTATTATCCGATTTTGGGGCAGTGAGTTGTGTTAGTCCCTTCGACATCCTTTGTCAATTTGGCTCAGATCGGTCTAGATTTGGATATAGCTGCCATATAGACCGATCCTCCGATTTAGGGTCTAAGGCCCATAAAAGCCACATTTATGGTCCGATTTCGCTGAAATTTGGGACAGTGAGTTGTGTTAGGCCCTTCGACATCTTTTCCAATTTGGCTCAGATCGGTTCAGATTTGGATATAGCTGCCATATAGACCGATCCTCCGGTTTAGGGTCTTAGGCCCACAAACGCCACATTTATTATCCGATTTTGATGAAATTCGGGGCAGTGAATTGTGTAAGGCCCATCGACATCCTTCGTAAATTTGGCTCAGATCGGTCCAGATTTGGATATAGCTGCCATATAGATCGATCCTCCGATTTATGGTGTAAGGCCCATAATAGCCACATTCATCATCCGATTTTGCTGAAATTTGGGACAGTGAGATGTGTTAGGCTCTTTGACATATTTCTTCAATTTGGTCCAGATCGGTTCAATTTTGGATATATAGACCGATATCTACGTTTTAGGTTTTGGGGCCATAAAAGACACATTTATTGTCCGATGTCGCTGAAATTTGAGACAGTGAGTTTGGTTAGGCTCTTCGACGCCCTTCTTCAATTTTGCCCAGATCAGTCCAGATTTGAATGTAGCTGCCATATAGACCGATCTCTGGATTTAAGATTTAGGGCCCATAAAAGTGGCATCTATTGTCCGATTTCGCCGAAATTTGGGACAGTGCTTAGTGTTAGGCTCTTCGACATGTTTATGCAACTTGGCCCAAATCGGTCCAGATTTGGATATAGCTGCCATGTAGACCGATATCTCGATTTAAAGTCTTGGCCCCATAAAAGGCGCATTTATAATCCGATTTCACTGAAATTTGACACAGTGACTTATTTTCGGCTTTTCGATATCCTTGTCGTATATAGTTCAGATCGGTATGAGGTATATGAGTATAAGGTATGAAATTTTCACCGAATTTTGATGAAAGGTGGTTTACATATATACCCGAGGTGGTGGGTATCCAAAGTTCGGCCCGGCCGAACTTAACGCCTTTTTACTTGTTCACGATTACTTTTTTAAAAAACTACAAAAATATCACTAATAACATAACACTTTTATTCAAATTTTATCAAAAACTAGCTGACCCGCTCCGCTGCGTCTTCTTTTACTTTATATAGAACCAAAGTTTCCTTGGAATATTTATTTTGGACAATTAAAGATCTTTTAGTGAAATACCATGTTACAAAAATAGTATATCGCTTGACTAACAGTTTAACAATATAAGTGCCTTTATCTGAATTCCATATGATCTTTATTAGTCTACGAATTTAATTTTGGATGTAAGGTGTACTCCATTCCTAAAACACTTTAGTGCGGCCTGATATTCTCACGATATCTGATTTAGTGGTGTTTTCGGGGGAGAGGTGGTCCCCCAGATACTTGGCCCTGAAAAAATATCAGCATCGTGCTCTTCTCTCAAATACCATTTATTTAAACCCAATATTGCCATTGGCTTAAGAGGAGTTTACACGATGAGGCGTTCCCCAAA
This sequence comes from Stomoxys calcitrans, assembly GCF_963082655.1. Classification (NCBI taxonomy): domain Eukaryota; kingdom Metazoa; phylum Arthropoda; class Insecta; order Diptera; family Muscidae; genus Stomoxys; species Stomoxys calcitrans. Next base: position 152,669,511 of record NC_081552.1, read on the forward strand.
CACATGGCCCCAAAACAGCTTATCAAATTCGTTTTCTAATCTCAAATAACTTTAATTTGAGCCACATATTGGCATGGTCGAAAAATGTGTTCCCTTTGGGGGTGTTTTGGGAAAGGGATGATGCCCTAAATATATGGTCCTACATTTGGATATCAAATTCGTATACTACTCCCAAACACCTTTATTTGAGCCCCATATTGCGATGGTTCCTAAAAAATTGCTGTTTGTAGGGTATTTTGAGAAAGGGGTAGACCCCCGGAAAATTGGTCCCGAAAATGGGTATCAATTCTTGCTCTACCCCCAATACCTTTCATTTAAGCCCCACATGGTCATGGTCCGTAAATATGCCTGATTTATTGGTGTTTTTAGGAGTTTGGTGGTCCCCCAAATTTTAAGCCCTGAAAATATATCAGTAACGGGCTCCATTCACATATATCTATATATCATTTATTTGAACCCCATATTGCCATTGGCCTCAAAATTGGAAATCAAATTCGTTTTCTAATCTCATTTAAACTCCTTATTGCAAAAGTCAGCAAGTATGTCCGGTTTGGGGTATTGACCTAGAAACTATGAATATTTAGTACCACTCTCTTAAGACCCAGTGGGACGTCCGCTAGACACTTGGCTCCTAATGTTGATATCAGATACGTAGTCTACTCCCACATACCTTTAATTTGAGCGCCATATTTCCATAGTCGGCCAACATGACCTGCTTGGGGGTGTTTTGGAGGATGGGCGGTCACTCAGTGAGTTGGCCTTGAAAATATATATCGGATTCGTGTTCCACTTTAAAAACCCTCTTATTTGAGTCTCATATTGCAATAGTCAGAAAATACTTACTATTTGGGTGGTGTTGTGGGGGTGGGTGGCCCCATAGACATTTTTCCCGAATATTGATATCAGATTCGTGCTTTACTCCCAAATACCTTTGATTTGAGCCTCATATGGCTATGGTCGTAAATTTGTCCCCATTGGGGGATGTTTTTGGGGAGAGGCTGCCCCGAACACTTGAACCCATATTTGGATATCAGATTCGAATTCTACACTCAAATATCTTTTATTTAAGCCCCATATTCCCATGGTCAGTGAATAAGTCCTGTTTGGGGGTGTTTTGGGGAAGGGGTGGACCCCCAGAAACGTGATCCCACATTTGGATATCAGATTCGTATTCCACTCGCAAATACCTTTCATTTGAGTTCCATATTGCCATGGTCGGTAAATATGTCCGATTTAGGGGTGTTTTGGGGCTTGGGGTGGTCCCCCCAAAAACTTGGTCCGACAATGGGATATCAGGTACGTTTTCTTATCCTAAATACCTTTCATTTGAGTCCCATATTGTCGTAATTGGTCTAAATATATGTTTGGTAAGTTTTAGGGTGGGGCGGCCCCCCTAGGTACCCAAGATCTGGCGTTTCTGAAAATTATGCACCTTCTGTGAAAGTTTGAAGAAAATCGGTTAAGCCGTTTCCTATAAGGAACACACAAACATACAAACAAACAAACACAAATTGATTTTTTTATTGGGTTGCCTAAAAAGTAATTGCGGATTTTTTAAAAGAAAGTAAATGCAGTTTTAATAAAGCTTAGAATGAACTTTAATCAAATATATAATTACCATTTTGTTCGATAACCTTTTGCCATCTTTCTGGCAAATTTACTATTCCACGCTCATAGAACTTCTGGCCTTTATCTGCAAAAAACTGAACCAAGGGCGATTTTATAGCCTCATCATTGCCGAAAGTTTTACCATTTAAGGAGTTCTGCAAATATCGAAATAAATGGTCTGATGGTGCAAGGTCAGGGCTATATGGTGGATGCATCAAAAGTTCCCAGCCAAGCTCACTCAGTTTTTGGCGAGTGACCAAAGATGTGTGCGGTCTAGCGTTGTCCTGGTGGAATATGACACCTTTACGATTGACCAATTCTGGTCGCTTCTCCTTGATGGCTGTATTCAATTTGTCCAATTGTTGACAGTAAACATCCGAATTAATCGTTTGGTTCCTTGGAAGCAGCTCAAAATATACCTCACCCTTCCAATCCCACCAAACAGACAGCATAACCTTCTTTTGGTGGATATCAGCCTTTGAAGTGGTTTGAGCTGGTTCACCATGCTTGGACCATGATCGTTTTCGACTAACGTTGTTGTAAACAATCCATTTTTCATCTCCAGTTATGATTCGCTTTAAAAACGGATCGAATTCATTGCGTTTAAGTTGCATATCACAAGCGTTGATTCGGTTTGTTAAATGAATTTCTTTCAATACATGTGGTACCCAAATATCAAGCTTTTTCACCAGTCCAAGACTTTTTATGTGATAATGAACGGTTGATTTGGCATATTTAACTTCTCTCCTATCTCACGCTCAGTTACATGACGATCCAATTCGATTAATGCTTTGATTTAGTCATCATCAACTTCATATGGCCGACCTGAACGTGGCTCATCTTTAAGTGAAAAATCTCCAGAACGGAATTTGCGAAACCAATTTTGATACTGTCTTCCTTTTAAGGCTTTATCACCATACACATCTCGTAACTTTTTAACAACCTGCTCCGCGTTTTTTCCTTTACGGAAATAATAAAGTAAAATATGACGAAAATGCTCCTTTGTGGGCTCCATATTAAAATTGACGCCAAACAAACAAATGTAAACAAAATTTCGCGCACTTTTTTTCTAAAGCAAGCTAAAAGTAACAGCTGATAACTGACAGAAGAAAGAATGCAATTACAGAGTCACAAGCCGTTGAAAAATTTATCAACGCCGACTGTATTACTACTATTGGGTTGTCCAAAAAGTAATTGCGGATTTTTTAAAAGAAAATCAATGCTTTTTTAATAAAGCTTAGAATGAACTTTAATCAAATATACTTTTTTTACACTTTTTTTCTAAAACAAGCTAAAAGTAACAGCTGATAACTGACAGAAGAAAGAATGCAATTACAGAGTCACAAGCTGTGAAAAAATTGTCAACGCCGACTATATTACTACTATATTACCGACAATTACTTTTTGGGCAACCCAATATATAAGATAATGGGAATTCCCTAATGAATGAAATCAGAAAGTGTTTTTACTCAAAATCTATTATCTACAAAGAGTAATAGTAAAAAACATTTTTTTTATTGTGAAACAGGAACTTAACACCCACCTTAAGTAAGGAAATGTGTTAAAATAATATTAGTCAGCAGACTTTCGTTTGCCGCTATGTAATTTGACATCAATTAGTGGGCAAAGAATGAACAATGTTTACAACTGCAATAATGTAGAAATCTCTTCGTGTTTTTTAGTTCTACCACCTTTTCTTATTTTATCTTCAATAAATTTTGAAAACTTTAGAACTTATAAAGACATGATGCAAATTATAAGCAATTACGACAATTTCTACTTCACATATTTTCCTTAAAAAACGGATTTTCGATCGATTTTAGAAGAAAGTTCGAAGAAGAAATAGGCGACATCATTTAAGCAAAATTTAAATGGTTCTTCGTTAAAATTGCTCAAATTTTTTTCTCAACTATTTAACACTTAAGTTAATGTTTTCAGTTCGTTAGCGTAAAATTTTGTGGAAATAAAATTTGTTTTAAACCAATAGACCGACAAAAACAATAACCTGTTAAAATCATAAAACTAGTATGAGAGCAACAATGTGCGCAAAGGAAAAAAAATCATCAAAATAATGAAGCTGAATCGGCGAAACTCTCACTATAAAACTTAGATATTCGCAAAGACAACCACATTTTGAAGGCTTTGAAATATCAGAATCGGCCTAAATTGTGTGTTGGCAATCATTGCAAAATTCAGCTTTGACTTAATGACCAAATATCACCGCCGATTGGCCAGTTCCTGCACCCAATAGCGACCACAATTTTCGAAAAAAAAAATCTTTATCTTTACCAATTTCGCAGTAATAGAAAACTTGTGGCAGTAATCGAAAAAAAATTTGAAACAAGTAAAAAGGCGTTAAGTTCGGCCGGGCCGAACTTTGGATACCCACCACCTCGGGTATATATGTAAACCATCTTTCATCAAAATTCGGTAAAAATTTCATACCTTATACTCATATACCTCATACCGATCTGAACTATATACGACACGCATGTCGAAAAGCCGAACATAAGTCACTGTGTCAAATTTCAGTGAAATCGGATTATAAATGCGCCTTTTATGGGGCCAAGACTTTAAATCGAGATATCGGTCTACATGGCAGCTATATCCAAATCTGGACCGATTTGGGCCAAGTTGCATAAACATGTCGAAGAGCCTAACACTAAGCACTGTCCCAAATTTCGGCGAAATCAGACAATAAATGCCTCTTTTATGGGCCCTAAACCTTAAATCCAGAGATCGGTCTATATGGCAACTATATTCAAATCTGGACCGATCTGGGCAAAATTGAAGAAGGACGTCGAAGAGCCTAACCAAACTCACTGTCTCAAATTTCAGCGACATCGGACAATAAATGCGTCTTTTATGGCCCCAAAACCTAAAACCTAGATATCGGTCTATATGGCAGCTATATCCAAATCTGGACCGATCTATGCGATATTGCAGAAGTATGTCAAGGGGCTTAACTTAACTCACTGTTCCAAATTTCGGCGACATCGGGCAATAAATGAGCATTTTATGGGCCCAAAACCATAAATCAAGAAATCGGTCTATATGGCAGCTATATCCAAATTTGAACCGATCTGGACCAAATTGAAGAAATATGTCAAAGAGCCTAACACAACTCACTGTCCCTAATTTCAGCAAAATCGGATAATGAATGTGGCTATTGTGGGCCTTACACTATAAATCGGAGGATCTATATATATGGCAGCTATATCCAAATCTGGACTGATCTGAGCCAAATTAACGAAGGATGTCGATGGTCCTTACACAATTCACTGTCCCAAATTTCATCAAAATCGGATAATAAATGTGGCTTTTGTGGGCCTAAGACCCTAAACCGGAGGATCGGTCTATACGGCAGCTATATCCAAATCTGAACCGATCTGGACCAAATTGAGAAAATATGTCAAAGGGCCTAACACAACTCACTGTCCCAAATTTCAGCGAAATCGGACCATAAATGTGGCTTTTATGGGCCTTATACCCAAAATCGGAGGATCGGTCTATATGGCAGATATATCCAAATCTAGACCGATCTGAGCCAAATTGACGAAGGATGTCGAAGAGCCTAACACAACTCACTGTCCCAAATTTCAACAAAATCGGATAATAAATGTGACTTTTAGGGGCCTAAGACCCTTAATCGGCGGATCGGTCTATATGGGGGCTATATCAAGATATAGTCCGATATAGCCCATCTTCGAATTTAACCTGCTTATGGGAAAAAAAAGAATCTGTGCAAAAGTTCAGCTCAATATCTCTATTTTTAAAGGCTGTAGCGTGATTTCAACAGACAGACGGACGGACATGGCTAGATCGTCTTAGATTTTTACGCTGATCAAGAATATATATACTTTATAGGGTCGGAAATGGATATTTCGATGTGTTGCAAACGGAATGACAAAATGAATATACCCCCATCCTTCGGTGGTGGGTATAAAAATGTGGGATGGGTCCCCACCCAAAATAAAATCCTGGCTACGTCCCTGATGGCGACTATAACTAAATCTGGACCGATCTGAGCCAAATTGGAAAAGATGTCGAAGGGCCTAACACAACTCACTGTCCAAAATTTCGGCGAAATCGGACAATAAATGCACCATTTATTGGCCCATTGACAGCTATATTCAAATCTGCACAGATCTGGGCCAAACTGAAGAAGAATGTCTGACATAACTGAATGTCTCACATTCCAGCAAAGTCGGACAACAAATTCGTCTTTTATGTGCGCAAAAATCGACAGATCGGTCTATATGCAGCTATATCCAAATCTGCACAGATCTGGGTCAAATTAAACTTTGACGTCAAGGGGCCTAACGTAACCCACTGTTCCAACATTCAGCGAAATCGGACAATAAATACTCCTTTTATGGGCCCAAGACCTTGAATCGAGAGATCGCTCTTTATGGCAGCTATAACTAAATCTGGACAGATCCGGGCTGTATAAATTAACAAGGATGTCGAGAGGCCTAACACAACTCACTGTTCCAAATTTCAGCGAAATCGGATAATAAATGTGGTTTTAATTGGCCTACGGCCTTAAATCCCCAGATCGGTCTATATGGGGGCTATATCAAGATATAGTCCGATATAACCCATCTTCGAACTTTTTAGCTCAATATCTCTGTTTATAAAGACTGTAGCGTGATTTCAACAGACAGACGGGCGGATATGGCTAGATCGTCTTGGATTTTTACGACGATCAAGAATATATACTTTATAGGGTCGGAAATGGATATTTCGATGTGTTTCAAACGAAATGACAAAATGAATATACCCCTATATAAAGTATAAAGTTATTCGAAAATATGTACAATAATTAGATACGATATCGTATTATTTCCTGATATCCTACCATTTCTTCCTATTTGCTGAAATTTATCAATATACAAAAAAAGTAGAGTAGTTCGTTCGCAAATAAAAACCTTTTTTTGTATTTGAACCTCAAGTTTTTAGTATTTGCACTGACATATTTCTAAAAATGCAACGTATGCAAGCTCATTTTCTCTAAGCTAAACACCATTATTTTATAAAGATACTAGCTGACTCAGGCCCGCTCCAATGCGCCTTCGTTTACTTTATATGGAACAAAAGTTTCCTTTGTATATTTATTTTCGGCAAATAAAGAGCGTGATATACCATGCTACGACAATAGTATATCGCTTGACAAAGAGTTTAACAATATAAGTGCCCTATCTGAATCCCATATGCTCTTTATTGGTCTAGGAATTTAAAGTTGGATGTACGGTGTACTCCATTCCTAAAATACTTTATTTCAGCCCGATATTCTCATGATATCTCATTTAGGTGTGTAATCGGGGGTGGGGTGGTCCCCCAGACACTTGGCCCGGAAAAAATATCACCATTGTGATCTTCTCTCAAATACCATTTATTTAAACCCCATATTGCCATTGGTTTAAGGGGAGTTTACACGATGAGGCGTCCCCGAAACACATGGTCCCAAAATAGGTTATCAGATTCATTTTCTAATCTCAAATACTTTTCATTCGAGCCACATATTGGCATGGTCAGAAAAAAATGTTTACCCTTTGGGTGGTGGTTTGGGAAAGGGGTGATGCCCTAAATACATGGCCCTACATTTGGATATGAAATTCGTATTCTACTCCCAAATACCTTTATTTGAGCCCCATATTGCGATGGTCTGTAAAAAATTGCTGTTTGTGGGGTATTTTGGGAAAGGGGTACACGCCCAGAAAATTGGTCCGGAAAGTGGGTATCAATTCTTGCTCTACCCCCAATATCTTTCATTTAAGCTCCACATTGACATGGTCGGTAAATATTACCGATTTAGGGTTTTGGGGTGGTTCCCCAAACACTAAGCCCGGAAAATATATCAGCAACGTTCTCTATTCTCATATATATATTTATTTGAACCCCATATTGCCATTGGTCTCCAAATTGGACATCAAATTCGTTTTCTAATCTCATTTAAACTCCTTATTGCAAAAGTCAGCAAATATGTCCTGTTTGGGGTATTGGCCCAAAAAACTATAAATGTTTAATTCCACTCTCTTCATCACCTTTGTCTTGGTGAGCAAATACGTCCTATTTGGGGGTTGTTATGGTGGTGGGGCGTCCCCTAGACAGTTGATCCCTAATGTTGATATCAGATACGTGGTCTACTTCCTAATACCTTTAATTTGAGCCCCATATTTCCATAGTCGGCAAACATGATCGGCTTGGGGGGTATTTTGGGGGATGGGCGGCCGCTCAGTGAGTTGGACTTGAAAATATATATCGGATTCGAATTCTAGTTTAAAAACTCTCTTATTTGAGCCTAATATTGCAATAGTCAGCAATTACTTCCTATTTGGGCGATGTTGTGGGGGTGGGGTGGCCCCATAGACATTTTTCCCAAATATTGATGTCAGATTCGTGCTTTACTCCCAAAGACTTTTCATTTGAGCTCCATATTGCTATGGTCGTAAATTTGTCCCCATTGGTAGATGTTTTAGGGGAGAGGCGGCCCCGAACACTTGAACCCATATTTGGATATCAGATTCGAATTCTACACTCAAATATCTTTTATTTAAGCCCCATATTCCCATGATCAGTAAATAAGTCCTATTTGGGGATGTTTTGGGGAAGGGGTGGACCCCCAGAATCATGGTCCCACATTTGGGTATAAGATTCGTATTCTACTCACAAATACCTTTCATTTGAGTCCCATATTGCCATGGTCGGTAAATATTTCTGATTTAGGGGTGTTTTGGCGGTTGGGGTGGTCCCCCCAAAAACTTGGTCCGACAATTGGGTATCAGATACGTTTTTCTTATCCTAAATACATTTAATTTGAGTCCCATATTGTAGTGATTGGCCTGAATATATGTTTGGTAGGTTTTAGGGTAGGGCGGCCCCCATAGGTACCCCATCCGAAATTTGAATACCAAATTTTTATTTCTAATGTACTATATGAGAGCACACAAAATTAAATAAAATTAATAAATTTTATTTATTACCCATCTCCGAGATCTGGTGTTTCTGAAAATGAGGGTAAGGAGGAGGGTCCGCCCCCCTTCTGATATCAAAAAATGTAGTACCCTATTTTCACCACGGGATCATTGTGCACCATCTGTGAAAATTTCAAGAAAATCGGTTCAGTCGTTTCTGAGTCTGAGTCTAACACAAATTGATTTTTATATATAAGACGAGCATCGAAAGTATTCTACGATTTTTGAGAAACAATGAAGCCAAACCGACCTATTGTAAAAGCGAGAATTTTTGGGACTTTTAGAAAGAGTTTAATTAATTTTTTTACTCAATCAATGCTTTCACTTTTAAGCCTACCAACAGGCATACATTTATTTAGAAATTTCTAATTTTAATATCTTGAGTGAGAGGGTAAGTTTTCGTGATACTTTATGATATATATTGGGTTGCCCAAAAAGTAATTGCAGATTTTTTAAAAGAAAGTAAATGCATTTTTAATAAAACTTAGAATGAACTTTAATCAAATATACTTTCTTTACACTTTTTTTCTAAAGCAAGCTAAAAGTAACAGCTGATAACTGACAGAAGAAAGAATGCAATTACAGAGTCACAAGCTGTGAAAAAATTTGTCAACTCCGACTATATGAAAAATCCGCAATTACTTTTTGGGCAATCCAATACTTTATGGAGTCGCTGATCAATATTTCGATGTGTTAGAAACGGAAAGACTAGATTAGTAAATCCCCAATCCTATGGTGGTGGTTATAAAATATCAGCCTTGAAAGAGAAACAGTTGGTGAAGCATTGCACGTGAATTTCTGAATAGACAAATTTCCAAGCTGCTTTGGACCCATGGGTACCCAAACATGGACGTACCAACAAGACTCGGCACTGACATTAAGGCACGTGCAAACCAAAAATACTCTCCACTTTATTTCGTCAACAAAGTGACTTCACAAATTTGAAGGAATTCTGAAATTTAGATTACTTCCACACATTTTTGTCATTTGATTGTTCAAATGATTTCATACGGGGAGAAATTGTCCGGAAACCTTGCCGAACGTGATCCAATCAAGAGGGCCTATTTGTATGTATGTATATATATGCTTCGGTCCATGCGAACTGTAAAAGTTGCAAATTTTGCCCATGAAGTAACAGGGGCAAAATTGTCACATATCAATGAGTGCAGTCCGATTCAAGTTTAAACTCAATGATCAGGGGCCTCCTTTTTATAGCCGAGTCCGAACGGCGTGCCGCAGTGCGACACCTTTTTGGAGAGAAGTTTTACATAAAATATATTGTAGTACCTAACAAATGTTGCCAGCATTAGAAGGTGAAAACCACCACTGAAAATTTTTTTCTGATGGTTTTTCCAGGATTCGAGCCCAGGCGTTCAGCGTCATAGGCGGACACACTAATCTCTGCGCTAAATGGCCTCCTTCATGCGAGCTGTACGCCTGCCAAATCCATCCTTAGAAATAAACACTTCAAGTACTCAATAGACTTATTCTCATTAAGACACATACTATATTAATCATTACATTAATTACATTCGCAATTAAACTACCATTTAAGATAATTCGTTAATATCAAGTTAAAATCCACCATTGCAATATAAGACAAGTAACAAGTACGAGCGTGCTAAGTTCAGCCGGGCCGAATCTTATATACCCTCCACCATTGATTGCATTTGTCGAGTTCTATTCGTGGTATCTTTTTTTAGACAATCATATTGTATTTCCAAAGCCTGTAAATGTAAAACGTTTCATAAACATTTGAAAAACATCAAATATATTTTTTTTGGTTTTCCGCATAGTCTTAAAAAATGAATTTGAATAAAGAAATTAGCGAATAGTTTTTCTTCATTGGCTCTTGATAAGAAAAGAGCCAATGCAATCGGATCGAAGACCACTCTTCCTTGTCGTCACAGGTGTTTGTTTGTTTTTCTTTTAATTTGTGGCAATTAACAAACAACAACAAATATATGGAAATAATTTTTTGCCCGAAAGCGATCGGCAGAGAGGCATATGCTGCGGCAAGAGATAACAAAACAAACAGCAACGACCACATTTGCATGTCAACAACTAATCAAACGGCCAACAACAAACTCGTTGGCAGAGATGGTTTGGTTGATGGAGGTGAACAGCTTCGCACGTGTTCAAAACACATGCTCGAATGTTTGGGACAAACGTGTCGTGGCAACAAGCATGATAGCAAACTCTACTATACAACTACGACAAGTTGAGGTATGAGTTATACATGTTCGACGTTGCTTACGACTTACAACCTGTTACAGTTGCATGGTTGAGCAGCTCATGTTGGCATCGAACTCCACACTTGTTGTGGCGAGTTAAGTGTTGCGTTGAGTGCAAACACTGGGACCGGTTTGCAGATCTCTGTTGCGATGATGACACGACCTGTGACGATGAATGGTTAATATGTTGGCTTACATGTGCTCAGCGAGCACACATTCATTTATGCTAGTCAGTTGGGTACTCTACTACAGAGCAACTGTGACCAAATAACTACTCATGCCTACGCAGAAATTGGTATTGTTATTGTTGCTTTCCACTTCTGGGATTTACTGCCTGTGTGTCCGTGCGTCTGGCTGGTGGTTGTTGGCAAGCAAGCAGTGTGACTCATATGTTGTTGTTGAAAAAAGTGTTTTTGTTTTTTTTTTTTGCAATATTCGCGACACCCAACAAGAATGTTGATGTTTTGGGTGAGAGGTGATGGAGGAAGGCAACATGCTATGCAGTAACCAAGAAGTTAAGCTCTGCAGAGGGTCTCCATTTCCATGTTTCCCCTTATAGTAATGTTCCCACTTTCTGCGAATTGTGCGTAAAATGTTTACACTGATTTCATTTAGTTCTTGTCGTTGAACTTGGAGTTGCCACAGTTAGGACGGGCAGATGTTTGAGATTATCCCTATTTTCCTTGTCTGTTCCGTCAATTAGCGAAAAATAAGGGAAAAACACGACTTTTGGAGTCGACACAATTATTTACGAATTAGAAATATAAATACGATGGCACATTGTCAAGCCTATGAACTGCGTTTATACCCTACACCACCATTGGTGGAACAGGATTTTTAATTTGTGCATTTGTTTTCAACGCTAAGAAGGAGAAGAGCTAGACCCATCGATAAGTATACCGATCGGCTTAGAATCACTTCCTGATTTGATTTAACTATATTCGTCTGATTGTCTGTACATGCATTTTTGTAATCAAGGTACAGGTAGCATTTGTTGTCCGATTTTCGTAAAATTTAGAATAAGTCACTTCTTTGGTCAAAGGACGAACCGTATTGATTTTGAAAAAAATCGGTTCATATTTAAATATATATCTCCCATCGGATATGGTCTTTTAAGGCTGTAGAAGCCACAATTTGGGTCCGATCCCAATATGTGTGCAAAAATTTATCAAAATCGGTCCAGATTTATATCTAGGTTACGTTAGGAAAAAGTGGCAGTCCTTTACAGACTCACTTAGGCAATTTTAAGTCTATTGTGATACCACAGTAGCAACAGACCAATGCCCCCTCTCTGGCAATTCGAGCACGCTCCAACTCGGCTACCGGAGTGCCTAGATTAATATGTGGCTCCCATATATATTTTTTTGCCGATATTTGTCTTTAAAACTGCGGTAGCCAGAATTTGAGTCCTATTGTAAAAACATATTGCTGTTAAAGTCTGACATGATCAAAGTCTGACATGATTTAGACAAAGGTTCTATTTATAAAAAGTAGTAGGAAGACTCGGTAGTACGCACCACTACTGTGGAACAGGGTATTATATGCATTTGTTTGTAACACCCGAAAGGAACAGGTCTGAAACAATTGGTAAGTATAGCTATGTCCGTTCGTCTGTCTGTCTGTACATGTTAATTTATATACAAAGTAAAGGTCGCAATTTTGATACGATCATATCTGACTCGGGCATCTTTTGCCCTAAAGACGAAGCCTATTGAAATCGAATAAAATCGGTACAAATTTCGATATATCTCCCATATATATGGACGTCCGATTTGGACTAATACTGCTATAATATTGTCATTTGTGAGCCGATTCCCACGAAATTTGGCACAAGAAAGTCTATTATGAGTCTGTATACTCCCGTATATGTTTATCACTTCTAGAGGCTTTGCAATCACATTTATCAACCGATCTGCTCAAACCTTTGCAATACGCTTTCCTCTACGACTACCACAAAACGTGCGGATTTCGGTTGAAATCGGTTCAGATTTGGATTGGCAATTATGTGGCAATTTTTTAACCGATTCACATGAAATTCGGCACAAAGGATTTATCCTTTGTTGCGAATATGGAATAGGGAATATTCCCTTATGACACCCGGCATTTCTGCTATATTTCATAGAAATCGGTTGATATTCAGATTTATACATACATACATATATGTAAACTACAATACATGAAATTCTAAGAAACTACTCCGAAGAAACCATGTATGTACATATCTCAAATAAAATCCTAATCCGTGCCTCTCGACTTGAAAACGTATATGACCGCGTATGCCAAAAAATAAATGCTAGAAATAAAAGCTTTTACCAAGTTAAGAGGAGCGAATTATGATTTTATTTTAGATACATGGTTTCTTCGGAGAATTTTCTTAGGATTTTAATGTAGATAAAGTTTTTGCTATACGAATAAAAAAAATCGACCCGCCCTAATATATATATATATATATATATATATATATATATATATATATATATATATATATATATATATATATATATATATATATATATATATATATATATAGGGTGATTTTTTGAGAACTATAGGAAAGTTTTTCAAAACAAAACGCAGAAAAAATGCATGAAATCTTTATTTGAATCGATAGTGCAGTCCATATAATTTAATGTTTGAAGATTATTTCAAACATTAAATTATTGAAGATTATTTCATGCAAATGATGACCGTGACCGTGACCGCGCCTCAAATGGTCCATCCACTTATTCCAATTTTAGCATACTCTTGGCTTATTGTAGCCGTTGAGTGAAGCGGACGAGTTTTTATTTCGCTCCTCAAAGAAAAAAAAAATAAAATAAACATATATTAGTATCTCGGAATAGGTACTACCTATTACGAAAAAATTGAAAAGCCTTTTGGAGAAGGCTAGAAATGGACTCCAAAGACTTAACATCTGCAGTGGTTTCGTCAGACCGCAGCATGTTGTCCTCCCCTCCCATAAGTGTGGGTGCCTTGGCAACTGTAGTCGAGAGTAATGCTTCAAGCGCACAACTAGCCGTCGGATTTATATATGAGGAAGAAACGGATAAAGCGATCCGGTGCACGACGAAGGAGACAGAGGAGTATGTACCGGCAGCGTCATCGGGCAAAAGTTCAGGATGCTGGAAGGGATAGAACTGACATTCCAAGCACTTCTACGGAAGCTGGAAAAAGAATCAGATCTCCCGAAGAGCATAACACTGCTAAAATACTGAAGAAGAAAAAGTGCTCCCTGCTTTCAAGTACTCTGGGAAAACCAAGCCAGCCATCCCGCAATGGAGACTCCAGACTGTGTCCTGCGGAGGTACACAAAATTGTAACAGGAACGAAGGAAGCGCGCACGGCCCCTGAGTCTTAATGGAGGACTGTGACTTCCAATAGGAGGCCACAGCCATCATGGAACGGGAAGATTGTCGCTGAGAATGGTAAGGAGCCGCCGTCTTACGCCAGAGTGGCAAGGAAGCACCACAGAGATGAGCTGACTTATGCAGTCATCAATATGTGCATCCGGTAGGATTCCACCAGGTCACCGGTCCCAAGTGGAGGATCTGGTTCACGATCGGATTTTTGAACATGTATGGAACTCTGTAGAGGGTCCACCCATACAAACTGCGAGTTAAAAGGGGACATCTTTACGCTACGTTTTGCGTCGGCGGAATGTATTGATACCGTCAAACAGCTCGTTAGACGTATTCACGCTCCCTGGGAGAGCGCAAAGCTCGACCTTGTGAGAAAGGTGGATATCCCCCAGCTCACAAATGCTACGGTCTTCGTCAAGGGATGGGACAGTAAATTTGCGACGGAACGCATGTTGGGATTCTTGGGCAAGCAAAACCAAGGTTTGGTCACAGAGAAGTGGGAGGTCTTCCACAGGGAGGAGAAGGAGGAAGAAACTCTCTTTGTGGTTGGCAGTGATCAAGTCCCCGTGACAATTTTGGCTAAGACTAAAGGCATGGCGCACTACGGGAGCAAAGCTGTCTTTTTCAAGATTGGGAATAGGCATAGAAATTTCATTCTGCGATAGGCAGAAATTTCATTCTGCGACACCAGGCAGTGGCAGGTGACTCAACACCGCCCAAAAAGCAGGGGGCCGACAACGAGATAATCACGGCATCTCTCAATATTGGAAAAACTAGGAGAAGCAGTGGCCCTAATACTAAAATATCAGGCAGTGCAAATGCGAGAGACCCAACACAGCCTAACAAACAGGAACCCGACAACGGATCCATCCCGACTTACAGATTCGGAATACTGGGATAAGTAACGATCCTAATACTGAAATATTAGGCAGCGCAGCTACAGGAGACTCAGTGCAACCCAACGAACAGGGAGCCGATGATGGTACCATCACCTACTCCCAAGAAGCCCATTTACTTAATATTTGGAAGGCTAAGATAGGCAAAGATTCTAGTATTGAAACACCAGGCAGAACAGGGAATGGAAACCCAATAAAGCTTAACGAACAGGGACCCGACGATGGAACTATTACCGACTTTATAAAAAGTCGGAAGACTAGACTAGGCAATGAACCTAAAACTATGACATCAGGCAGTGCAGTGACCGGAAAGTCAATGCAGTCTAAAGAACCCGTAGCAGACGATGAGTTCATCACCTACTCCCAAGATGCCCATTTACCGGAGGACCAATGATTGAGGTAATCCAGATAAACCTCCACCGGAGCGAGACTACTACACACGCTCCGATGGAGAAAATCAGCGAGGGAAAGATTCATATTGCCTTAATTCAGGACCCATGGACGACCCAGAACAAAGTCTCTGGACTAAACCATATCAACTACCAATTATTCTATGCTATCACTGGTACTCGGTCGAGGACCCCAGAGTTGTCAACGTCGAATGCATCAGTGGTGACACTGGGAGACGGTGGAGCATACCTGGCATCACTTTATCTGCCTTTCGACTCTCCGATACCGCCACCCACGTCGGAGCTGTAACGGCAGGTGAGGAAAGCAAAACAGATAGGAAACGAGGTACTAATAGGGTGCGATGCGAACTCTCACCACATTTCGTGGGGTAGCACCAACACTAATAAGTGGGGCCAAGCCCTGGCAGAGTTCTTGAATACTTAAGACCTAATAACACTTAATATAGGTAACACCGCTATCTTTGTTAATAGGATTAGGGAGGAGGTATTAGATGTGACGATATGTTCCGAAAATCTGATCTATGAGGTTAAGGATTGCAGGGTCTCCATGGAACACTCTTTCTCTGACCATCGCTACATAAGGTTAAGAATAGCACGGGCAGCGCCGAATCCGGTAAGCTTCCGGAATAAGTTGAAATACAAACTGGACAAAATTCGGAAGGCTACTCAGAAGAAGACTTGGGCAAGATAATTTAGATTGTCCAAGCATGGAAGAGATTGACGAAAATGTCAACAGGATTACGACTGAACTGGTAGAATCCTTCGAAGATAGTTGTCCTCTTCGGGAAAGGAAATCAGCCCAAGAAAAACCCTGGATGGCCGGGGAGATTCGCAATATTGGGAAAGAGGTCCGCAGACTTTTTACAGAGCACGTCGTAAAAAAGCGGAAGTTTATTGGGATGTGTATTACACACGGCTGAAGGAATATAATAAGATTACCAGAGCGGCAAAACGTGCCTCCTGGAAGCTTTTCTGCGAACAGGTCGATAGCGTTAATGACGCCGCCAAGATATAAAAGTTTCTCTCAAAAACCCATGTCCAAACTGAAACTTTAGCATTGACATCGAGGAGGCTTTTAACAATGTGCAGAGCGACTCACTGATCCAATCCTAAGACCAGTACCGGGTGGACCCGGTACTTAGAGACTAGATAAACCATATGCCAAGAAACAGGTGGATAAATTGTATGTCCAATGGCATAAATATAAGGGAGAAAGCGGCACAGGGCACAGGGCACGCCACAGGGGGGAATTTTAACCCAGAGAAGACTGAAATATGCCTGTTCACGAGGAAGACGAAAGTGGGCCAATTTATCGCACCACGTTTCCTCAATAGGACGATATCGATATCTGACAAGTTCAAATACTTAGAAGTGATCTTGGACAGGAAACTGAGTTGGAAGTGTCGCATTCAAGAGCGTACTGAGAAGGCTCACAGATTTTGGGCAATATGCAGACGGGCCGTTGGCTCGAAATGGGGCCTGAATCCAAACAAAGTCCACTGGCTCTACAGGAGCGTGATTAGACCAATACTTACTTACGCCTCAGTAGTTTGGTGGACTGCTATGGAGAAAAAGTGCAGCATAAGGGCCATACAACAGGTTCAGAGAACATGTTGGCTTGGCATAGGCGGAGCGATGAGGACCACGCCCACTAGGGCACTGGAGACTATTCTAGATATCCGACCCATTGACATACAGATTAAGTGTGAGGCAGCCACTGCGGCTATGAGACTAAAGGCGATGGAAAAATGGACTGAGGATGGGAGCAGCTCATACCATCGCGGTATAATCGAGGCGACGATAGGAAACGTAGAAGGAAGGGAAGGGGTTTCCCATCGGATATGGAAACCCAATAAAGCTTAACGAACAGGGACCCGACGATGGAACTATTACCGACTTTATAAAAAGTCGGAAGACTAGACTAGGCAATGAACCTAAAACTATGACATCAGGCAGTGCAGTAACCGGAAATTCAATGCAGTCTAAAGAACACGTAGCAGACGATGAGTTCATCACCTACTCCCAAGATGCCCATTTACTGGAGGACCAATGATTGAGGTAATCCAAATAAACCTCCACCGGAGCGAGACTACTACACACGCTCCGATGGAGAAAATCAGCGAGGGAAAGATTCATATTGCCTTAATTCAGGACCCATGGACGACCCAGAACAAAGTCTCTGGACTAAACCATATCAACTACCAATTATTCTATGCTATCACTGGTACTCGGTCGAGGACCCCAGACAAAGTCCACTGGCTCTACAGGAGCGTGATTAGACTAATACTTACTTACGCCTCAGTAGTTTGGTGGACTGCTATAGAGAAAAAGTGCAGCATAAGGGCCATACAACAGGTTCAGAGAACATGTTGGCTTGGCATAGGCGGAGCGATGAGGACCACGCCCACTAGGGCACTGGAGACTGTTCTAGATATCCGACCCATTGACATACAGATTAAGTGTGAGGCAGCCACTGCGGCTATGAGACTAAAGGCGATGGAAAAATGGATTGAGGATGGGAGCAGCTCATACCATCGCGGTATAATCGAGGCGACGATAGGAAACGTAGAAGGAAGGGAAGGGGTTTCCCATCGGATACCTGAGATGAAACTTAAAGTGAAGTGCACTGCTGCCATCGGCACAGCCTTGGATTGACGGAACCCTACTATTGCCTTCTGGAAGATCATGTTACACGAAAGGACCAAAGCTAGAGGACAGAGTGGGCCTGGGGGTATACATTGGGAACCCAGGGACTGAGGTCTGTTTTAGACTTCCTGACCATAATACGGTCCTGCAGGCGGAGATCCGGGCGATCACTGAATGCATGAAGTGATGTGGTGCTAACGCTAGGACGTCGATTATGAACATCTTTACCGACAGTAAAATTGCCATAAGGGCAATGACAACCAGGACGGTAAGGTCACGAACAGTCTTGCAGTGTAACATTAACGCCTTCTCTGAGGATGGGAAAATCCGCATCGTTTGGGTGCCGGGCCATAACGGAGTAAGGGGAAATGATAGGCAGACAATTTGGCGGTGAAGGCCAGAGGAGCCGCTGCTCGACGCAGTCCGAGTTAAGGGAGTGGGCGACGAAGGCACATGCAACATTGTGGAACAGCTAAAAGGTCGGTAGGACTGCGAAATTCCTATGGGGGATCCAGATCGTGATAGGACGAGGCTATTACTGAAAGGAAGCAAGAAGAAGGTCAGTATAGCTTTTGGTATCATAACGGGACACATAGGACTACGAGCTTTCTTATGTAAAATCGGTGCGGCAAGTGATAGCATGTGAAGGACATGCGGGGAAGATGATGAGACGTTGGAGCATTTCCTTTGTAATTGCCCGGCTTTCGCGTTCAACAGATACCGGTACTTAGGTGGAGACACAATATCAGACATGAACCATCTTAGGGGAGTGTCATTGCAAACAATTAAGGATTTTGTAAGTAGCACGGAATTCCTAACTTAAAACTTTCTTTTTAGAGGTTACTTTACAGTTTGCAGAGCGTACAACAAGCCGATTACTGGCTTAGGTGTACGTCCATAGTGGCATGGGGCGGATTAATATTTGCACCCTCTTTTCAATCTAACCTAACCCTGCATACTTTTTCCAACATTCCGGCCGGTATCCCTCAAATAAATTCTTCAATGTTGTCTTCCAATACGTCCATTGAAGCTGGCTTGTCTGTACAAAGATGAGCTTTAACATAGTCTCTCAAAAAAAATGTCACGGAACTCGCCTCACAATAAGTCCATTGTTACGCGTGCTGTGTGGCATGTGGCACCATCTTGCTGATACCGCATGAAATGCGTGTCAAGCTCTTGTATTTTGGGCAAAAATAGTTGGACATCATATCACGGTATCGCTCACCATTCACAGTTACGTTACGATTCGCATCATCTTTGAAGAAGTACGCTCCAATGATGCAATCAGCCCATAAACCGCACAAATCTGTGACTTTTTCTGGATAAATTGGTAGCTCTTGCAATGCTTCTGACCACTCCAAAATCGACAATTATGCTTATTTACGTACCCATTGAGCAAAAAATTAGCTGTGTCGCTGAACACAATTTAACACAAATTGAACTTTCTTAACAGAGCACGCATTTTGATAATAAAATTCAACAATTTGCAAGCGTTGTTCGTTTGCAATACGATTCATGGTTAAATTATAGACCAAACTGAAGATGTTTAACAGTGAAACATGTGCGTGAGCTGTTTAAACCAGTATTGCCAAAAAGATAATAGCTAAAAATCTCCCTTTTTCAGGATCAAAGGCCTAATTTAACGCAAAATTATAATTAGAATACTACAGGAAACTTTTGAAAAAAATTCTTTTTTAATCCGCAAATTTGTTTCCAAAATAAGTTTATAGTATGCGGCCAATACGTACATACATACCAAAGGCCTGCGCAAGACCATTCATTTTGCTTTCAAGACACACTAACACCATGTTTACACTTGGAGTGACGAGATTTCGGAAAACTCGTGTTTTGCAACGAGGTTTCTCATGCATTTTCAGTGTGAGCAAATCAACTTATTTGAGGAGATTTGCAGGAAATCTCCTTCGAAATTCAAAGTATTGAATAACGGTTATTATTGGTAGTTTTGGACAGCAGTTTTTCTCCACATCTGACAATTTTTTCTTTAAATTATAACAGTTGTAGTTGAATTTAATAAAATCGTTCCACCAATTTAATTGCTGACCACAATATATATGCTGAACACAATAAAAATGTCAATCACAATAAAAAGGCTCTCAAAAACCTCCCTGTTGACAAATACAAATCACTTGTATCGCAGTGTAAACAGGGTTTGGAGATAGTCTCAAGCCATGTGGGTTTGGGCTCTAGTGTAAACATGGTTTAACAATCATAGAGTATTTCAAGAACTGAACTCTTCGTTTAAAAATACAACATTGTATGAGACAATTGAGAACTGAGTAAAACTGATAAACAAGACACCAAGTAACGCGGTGAGTGAATGCAAAAAATTAACACTTCAGCAAAAAGAAAGCTTGATTCGGATTTCAGTGAGTGCACGTTGTACAATGCATGTATTCGGGAACGCCTAAATCTTTATATGAGAAAACAAACAGTTTGCAAACGATTTGTGTGATCAGTTCATATTTTGAAAATGACAGCGTGACGCTTTCATATACAACGAGTAGTTTCTCATAACTCACTAAAGCGGCTATGAATTCGAGATAAAAATACTCCCAAGTACTGAATGGTGGTTGTTTTTCAAGATTATCTACACAACACCAACTTGTTCGATTTACTCTATCTTCAGTGTCTCGCTCTTCAGTAGCCTTGAAATACAACATCATGTGGGTTCAGTGTTCACGAGTTCAGCAAAAACAGTCACCAATGAACGGTTTTGTGCAGGGCTTTGGTACGTATATGTAAATGTTCGACAAGTTACTGATGCGAAAACACAACAATAGTCTAAAATCGTTTAAATGAAATATTCGTCGTGCATGTGCGATTTTGGACCGATTTGCACTATACTTGGCATGCTTGTTGAAAGTTGTAACAGATCTCAGAGTGACAAATCGGTTAGCAGTTGTAAATTTTTTTTCAAACCGCCCTCGTGTGGGACATGCCTACATTGAGACGCTGAACAAATGGTCGTTGTTCTAAGAGTACATAGGATTTCTTCCAAATATTATTTAATACAACTTCATTGTTATGCGCCAGACATCGCCATCGTCAAATTCTTTTAACGTTTTTTCGATTGTTTCGTAGTTTTTCTGATTCTGGTGTGGCAATACAAGTTTCATTTCATTTCTTATGTTGCTGTTGCAATAGTTTGTGGTGGTTTTGCTGGTTTCATTTTCGACTTTGAGTTCCAAGTTCATTTACTGCTGTAGAGTTAGAACGTCCGTTCGATAATATTGCCGTCGTCGTCGTCATCATCATTCAGCCTTATTCCTTATGTTCATAGTGTGGGCTAAGTTGTTCGAATGAATCGGTTCGCCCATCCGTCTTTCAGACAGTCTCTGCCCATGTACATATGTATGTATAGTAAGCAGCTTGGCTGGAAGGATGGATGGTAGCATGGCTTCGGTATTGCTTTGCTGCATTTCCTCTGCTTTCCGTTTGCCGCATGTGTGTGGTTTGTTTTCGTTATTATTGTTATTCGTCTGTTGGCAAGTCTGTGCCTGCTTCGCTATTCATTCTGAAAAATATGGAAAAACTATTCTACGCTCGCCCTACTCAATGCCCTCACCACTCTTTTGCATTGCTTATGTACGTACGCATGCAGGGTATTCCTTCTATACTCTGCAAAATACGATGATGGGCCAAGGCACGAACCTTGTAGGCTTTGGCCATAGTCTTGCTGTCTGCAGCTGCTACTTTAACGAAAGGCGTCTTGCACAATGATGAAATGCGTCTCGTTCATTAATTCATTCCTTGCTGGTTCTATTTCTCGTTGGATTGTTTTTATTTCTGCATGGCTTGAATGGCAAATCCCTGTTTCTTGTCCCTGCTCGTGCGTTCCCTCTTCCACTGCAGTTTTGTGGTTGTTAACTTTGGCTTCTTTATAAGCCAGGGAGTTTTATTTTGCTTCCGCTTTCTTGAAATCCTGCTGCCACACCGACAATGTAATCCTGCAAAAAGGGACTTCTTTCTGCTGTTGGTGTTGTTGCTGTCGAATTTATTAATTATTAAAAATAAAACCCCGAAATTACTTCAGTGGTAAATGCATAAGGGACAATAACAAGTACTTCGTCGAAAGGGAGGAAAGGGACTTAGCGAAAGGGTAAGAGACTAAAATCCGCAATTGTAAGACAACACCTTTGGAAATTTGATCGTTGTTTATGAGTATGGTGTCTGTGCTTCCCATTCAAATAGCTTAGAAAAGTTTTTGTGGATGATGCGGTCGCTGTTGTTGCCGTAGTCGCTATAATTAGTTTCAGCCTTAGCTATGGAGCACGCGTTGCAACGGAACTACTAAACTGGCATGTTTACCTTGAACTAATCTACCACCGGTGGTGGTCAAGACAGGTATTATCAGCCACATGTTCCTCTTTAAATGTGTCCTGACATGCACATATCCTTTGGGCCACGACAAAGTCGCTAGAGAAAAAAACTTAATTCTTGCTGTGTGAGTGTGCACAGCCACATTCGCTTGCTGGTTACTGGACAACAAGGCTAAGCCGATGTCAAAAGCTAATCACTTTGTTAAAAAATAATCATTTTTTATACCCTCCACCATAGGATGGGGGTATACTAATGTAGTCATTCTGTTTGTAACTCTTCGAAATATTCGTCTGAGTCATTCTGTTTGTAACTCTTCGAAATATTCGTCTGAGACCCCATAAAGTACATATATTCTTGATCGTCATGACATTTTAAGCCGATCTAGCCATGTCCGTCCGTCTGTCTGTTGAAAGCACTCTAACTTTCGAAGGAATAAAGCAAGCCGCTTGAAATTTTGCACAAATACTTCTTATTAGTGTAGGTCGGCTGGGATTGTAAATAGACCATATCGGTCCATATTTTGATATAGCTGCCACATAAACCTATCTTGGATCTTGAATCTTGACGTGTGCATGACGTGTTTTGTCATGACTTTCAACAACTGTTCCAAATATATTTCAAATTAGTCTATAACCTGATATAGCTGCCATATATACTGATCTGGAATCTTGACTTCTTGAGCCTCTAGTGTCGAAACTTTAATCCGATTTGTCTGAAATTTTGTACGACGTGTTTATTATGGCCTGAATCGGTCTATAGCCTGATACAGCTCCCATATAAACCGATCTCTCTATTTTACTTCTTGAGTCCCCAAAGGGCGCAACTTATAATTTAATTATGGACCGAATCGGACCATAACTTGATCTCGCTCTAATAGCAGAACAAATCGTTTCTTTTATCCTTTTTTTTGCCTAAGAAGAGATGCCGGGAAAAGAACTTGACAAATGCGATCCATGGTGGAGGGTATGTAAGATGCGACCGATCTTAGCACGCTTTTACTTGTTTAGTTTGTATTTACAAGGGACTTCAAACATTACATTTGGAATTTTTGGAATTCTAAATACCCTCGAAACTATGACTTTAAATAATGCTTTAGAAGGTCTTTAAAAAAAGGAATCACGTAATTCGAGTTTTCGCGGGCTACGTGTATTCGATTTTTGATTCTATTGTTGTGTTACGTTGGAAAACGATTTGAGTTAAGATCACCATCCGTCATTTCGAAAAAGTATTCGGGCTGCCATACCTTTATTTTTGGTCCAATTCCCAAAATTTTTTCAGAATAGTGCTTGAAAATCTTTACGAATATTCCTCTTGAGGTCTACAATATCTCTCCTGGTTTCCGGAATATTCGACTTTAAATTTTTATTTTTGTAATTTTGGCCCCGATTTTCATTTTGAGGTATGATTTGGATTGCCGTAAACTACTGTGCTGCAAAAACCGATAATTCGGTTCAAAAATAAACAGTTGGAAGTCGAACAAGTAAATGTGTGTTAAGTTCGGTCGGGCCGAATCTTATTTACCCTCCACCGTGGATCGCATTTGTCGAGTTCCGATTAGACGGTGACCTGTCATGACGTCTGTGTCTGTCTTTGTCCATCGAGCCTGGTCCTGAAAACTTAGTTTGCATGTCGCTAGAGGTATACCCACAGATTCCAGTATTCCTGGAGTGTGTAAGGTAGTTCCTAGTCTCGCAAGCTCGTCTGCTTTAGAATTCTCTGGGATATCTCTGTGGCCCGGCACACAGACCAGGTGAATTTTGAACTG
This sequence comes from Stomoxys calcitrans, assembly GCF_963082655.1. Taxonomy (NCBI): domain Eukaryota; kingdom Metazoa; phylum Arthropoda; class Insecta; order Diptera; family Muscidae; genus Stomoxys; species Stomoxys calcitrans. The sequence goes on from NC_081552.1 coordinate 152,693,747, forward strand.
TTGAGAGATCTACGACAGTCGAGGGCGGTTTTTGTGTTCAGAAATACGTCCCTCATGCGATTAAATGACTGCCTGGCTGTCTGAGAAGATATTTATGCCAATTGTCGTAATGACATTATATCTTAGCCATTCCACCACTTCCTTAATTGCAAGGATCTCCGCTTGATACACATTGCAGTGGTCGGGAATTTTTTTCGATATGACCAGTTCTAGATCTTCAGAGTACATCCAAAAGCCCACCTGGTCGTTTAGTTTGGAACCATCCGTATAGAAGTCTATGTAACTTCTCTTACCAGGGATATCGTAGTTCAAATCGGTTCTATCAGGTATAGTGCTACAGTACTATTTTTTTTATCAAAAAACGGCTCAGGTAAGGTGTAATCCACACTAACTGGAACATCGGATATGTATTAAGGATAACACAGTGTCAGTAGCCGCCACATGTCCAATGAGAAAGTTGCTTTAAGAATATATATACTCTATGGGGTTCTAGACGAATATTTCGAGGAGTTACAAAGATAATGACCATCCTATGGTGGAGGGTATAAAAATGTTAAAAAGGGTGTATTTCGTTCAAATAGAGTATTTTCGTTGATAAGTCTTTATTGAAAAAACTTGCGTTCATTTTTATACCCTCCACCATAAGATGGGGGGTATACTAATTTCGTCATTCTGTTTGTAACTACTCGAAATATTCGTCTGAGACCCCATAAAGTATATATATTCTTGATCGTCGTGACATTTTATGTCGATCTAGCCATGTCCGTCCGTCTGTCCGTCCGTCCGTCCGTCTGTCTGTCGAAAGCACGCTAACTTCCGAAGGAGTAAAGCTAGCCGCTTGAAATTTTGCACAAATACTTCTTGTTAGTGTAGGTCGGTTGGTATTGTAAATGGGCCATATCGGTCCATGTTTTGATATAGCTGCCATATAAACCGATCTTGGGTCTTGACTTCTTGAGCCTCTAGAGTGCGCAATTCTTATCCGATTGAAATGAAATTTTGCACGACGTGTTTTGTTATGATATCCAACAACTGCGCCAAGTATGGTTCAAATCGGTCCATAACCTGATATAGCTGCCATATAAACCGATCTTGGGTCTTGACTTCTTGAGCCTATAGAGTGCGCAATTCTTATCCGATTGGGATGAAATTTCGCACGACGTGTTTTGTTATTATATCCAACAACTGTGCCAAGTATGGTTCAAATCGGTCCATAACCTGATATAGCTGCCATATAAACCGATGTTGGGTCTTGACTTCTTGAGCCTCTAGAGTGCGCAATTCTTATCCGATTGAAATGAAATTTTGCACGACGTGTTTTGTTATGATACCCAACAACTATGCCAAGTATGGTTTAAATCGGTCCATAACCTGATATAGCTGTCATATAAACAGATCTGGGGATTTGACTTCTTGAGCTTTTAGAGGGCGCAATTCCTATCCGATTTGGCTGAAATTTTGCATGACGTATTTTATTTTTACTTTCAACAACTGTGTCAAATAAGGTTCAAATCGGTTCATAACCTGATATAGCTGCCATATAAACCGATCTGGGATCTTGACTTCTTGACCCCTAGAGGTCGCAATTATTATCCGATATGCCTGAAATTTTGTACGACGGATCCTCTCATGACCATCAACATACGTGTTTATTATGATCTGAATCGGTCTATAGCCCAATACAGCTCCCATATAAATCGATCTCTCTATTTTCTTGAGCCCCCAAAGGGTGCAATTCTTATACGAATTGGCTGAAATTTTACACAGGTCTCCAACATATAATTTAATTGTGGTCCAAACCGGACCATATCTTGATATCGTTTTAATAGCAGAGCAACTCTTTTCTTATATTCTTTTTTGCCTAAGAAGAGATGCCGGGAAAAGAACTCGACAAATGCGTTCTATGGTGGAGGGTATATAAGATTCGGCCCGGCCGAACTTAGCACGCTTTTACTTGTTTCTTTTAATAAAACGAACAAATTTTAGCTGTGTTTTTTGTGAATTTTGTATAAGATATGTTAATTTAATCCGGAGCTATATTTATTTCAAAATAGAATTTTTTTTATCGAAAAATTGAAAAAAAACCCCGAGCTCTCAACATGCAAGGTCCACATCCCCCATTTGCGTTTATATTATTTTTACTTGTAATGTCCCCTAAGTCCATGCGAACAATTTTTAGCACCTTAAAATATATACAGCCAATGTACCCACTTCGGTCAAGCATGGTTTCGAAATCGGCATTTTTTTAGTAAATTTGTTGTGGGGGCTACAAATATTGTTTAGTGCAAAACATTTATTGATGAGCTTAGGGGACATACATATAAAGTAAAAAATGGGTATCTGGCCTTGGCTTTTTATACCCACCACCGAAGGATGGGTGTATATTCATTTTGTCATTCCGTTTGCAACACATCGAAATATCCATTTTCGACCCTATAAAATATATATTGAGTTGCCTAAAAAGTAATTGTGGATTTTTTAAAAGAAGTAAATGCATTTTAAATAAAACTTAGAATGAACTTTAATCAAATATATAATTGCCATTTTGTTCGATAACCTCTTGAACTTCTGGCCTTTATCTGTAAAAAACTGAACCAAGTGCGATTTCATAGCCTCATCATTGCCGAAAGTTTTACCATTTAAGGAGTTCTGCAAAGATCGAAATAAATGGTAGTCTGATGGTGCAAGGTCAGGGCTATATGGTGGATGCATCAAAAGTTCCCAGCCAAGCTCACTCAGTTTTTGGCGAGTGACCAAAGATGTGTCTAGCGTTGTTCTGGTGGAATATGACACCTTTACGATTGACCAATTCTAGTCGCTTCTCCTTGATGGCTGTATTCAATTTGTCCAATTGTTGACAGTTAACATCCGAATTAATCGTTTGGTTTCTTGGAAGCAGCTCAAAATATACCACACCCTTCCAATCCCACCAAACAGACAGCATAACCTTCTTTTGGTGGATATCAGCCTTTGAAGTGGTTTGAGCTGGTTCACCATGCTTGGACCATGATCGTTTTCGACTAATATTGTTGTAAACAATCCATTTTTCATCTCCAGTTATGATTCGTTTAAAAACAAATCGAATTCATTACGTTTAAGGTGCATATCACAAGCGTTGATTCGGTTTGTTAAATGAATTTCTTTCAATACATGTGGTACCCATATCAAAATTGACGCCAAACAAAAAATGAAAACAAAATTTCGCGCACTTTTTTTCTAAAGCAAGCTAAAAGTAACAGCTGATAACTGACAGAAGAAAGAATGCAATTACAGAGTCACAAGCTGTGAAAAAATTTGTCAACGCCGACTATATTACTACTATATTACAGACAATTACTTTTTGGGCAACCCAATATATTCTTGATCAGCGTAAAAATCTAAGACGATCTAGACATGTCCGTCCGTCTGTCTGTTGAAATCACGATACAGTCTTTAAAAATAGAGATATTGAGCTGCACAGGTTCTTTCTTTGTCCATAAGCAGGTTAAGTTCGAAGATGGGCTATATCGGACTATATCTTGATATAGCCCCTATATAGACCGATCGGCCGATTTAGGGTCTTAGGCCCATAAAAGCCACATTTATTATCCGATTTTGTTGAAATTTGGGACAGTGAGTTGTGTTAGTCCATGTGACATCCTTCGTGACATCCTTCCCGGATCGGTCCAGATTTGGATATAGCTGCCATATAGACCAATCCTCAGATTTTGGGTCTGAGGCCCATTAAAGCCACATTTATTATTCGATTTTGTTGAAATTTAAGACAGTGAGTTATGTTAGGCCCCTCGACATCCTACGCCAATTTGGCCCAGATCGGTCCAGATTTGGATATAGCTGCCATATAGACCGATCCTCCGATTTAGGGTCTTAGGCCCATAAAAGCCACATTTATTATGCGATTTTGCTGAAATTTGGTACAGTGTGTTGTCTTAGGCCCTTCGACTTCGATTCGATTTTTCTTCAATTTGACCCTGATCGGTTCATATTTGGATATAGCTGCCATATAGACCGAACTCTCCATTTAAGGTTTTGGGCCCATGAAAGGCGCATTTATTGCCCGATGTCGCCGAAATTTGGAACAGTGAGTTAAGTTATGCCCCTTGACGTACTTCTGCATGGTACAGATCGGTCCAGATTTGGATATAGCTGCCATATAGACCGATCTCTCGGTTTTAGGTTTTGGGGCCATAAAAAGCGCTTTTATTGTACGATTTCGACGAAAATTGGGACAGTGAGTTGTGTCTTTCGATTTAAAGTCTTGGCCCCATAAAAGGCGCCTTTATAATCCGATTTCTCTGAAAATTGGCAAAGTGGCTTATGTTAGGCTTTTCGACATCCGTGTCGTATATGGTTCAGATCGGTTTATTTTTAGATATAGCTACTAAAAGGACATATATTTTGTTATACACAATTGAACAATGACTTGTACTTATAAGAATTTGGTCCAAATCGGAACATATTTCGACATAACTGCTATGGGACATAAGGTCTGCAATTTTCACCGGATTTTGATGGAAGGTGGTTTACATATATACCCGAGGTGGTGGGTATCCAAAGTTAACGCAAACTTAACGCCTTTTTACTTGTTATAACTTGCAGGTTTTCCCAATTTTTTCTTAAAAATTCCATATTTTGGTGTACATAAAGCACCCGTTTAAGCTGACATATCTTATTCAAAATTCACATACAACGCATCTATAAATGTGTTTTTTACAAAAAAAAAGGAAAAATTAAGGAATCTAAGCAAGCTATTTCCATAAGGCCTTATCAATGAAAATACTTTTATTGGCCAAAAAATGCAAACATTCAACCTTTTTTTTAAATTTTTTTTGACTTCCAAACTAAATAAATTTTTCCTAATTTATCGGACGTGAGCATTTTTGAAACAAAGTAATTGTCAGCAATCCAAATTAAACGTCAAAGAGAAAATCGAACAACAAATACCTTCGTAAATCGCAAAACACGTCAATTAATCGCGAAACCAGTAAACATATTGCAGACCTCAAGAATTTTTTTTCTTTTTTTGAAATGAAGATTTAGCCACATCGGCATTTGGAAAATGTACTTTAGGGCCTTGCCAAGGGACGCCCGGATCTCCTGAAGCCATCAAATTATCGATTTTTTACTAGTTTTTTTTTCGATACTATCACACTATGCAACGTCGGTCGTTTTGATACCTGTTTTGCTTGATCTCTACTTGGTTCGTCTCCAATTTTTATTTATACAGAAAAACTGTTCAAGAATTTGCATAACATTTTGCGAAAAAAATTGCAATAAAAATTTTAATTGAATATAAAATTGTTATTGTTTAAAAAATTGATTAATTCAATTAAAATAAATAAAAGCGTGCTAAGATTGGCCGGGCCGAATCTTTTATACCCTGCACCACGGATCGCATTTGTCGAGTTCTTTTCCCGGTATCTCTTTTAGGCAAACAAAGGATAAAAGAAAAGATTTGCTATGCTATTAGAGCAATTGCTTGTTTTGGTCCGATTATAATTGAATTGAATGTTGGAGACCATTGTGTAAAATTTTAGCCAATTCGAATAAGAATTGCACACTTTAGGCGCTCAAGAAGAAAAATAGGGACATCGGTGTATAAGGGAGCTGTATCAGGCTATAGACCGATTCAGATCATATTGGACACGCATGTTGAAAATCATAGGACAAGCCGTTGTACAAAATTTCTGCCAAATCGGATAATAATTGCGCCCTATAGAGGCTTCTTCAAGACTCCAGGTTTATATGGCAGCTAATCAGGTTGTGAACCAATTTAAACCATATTTGGCACAGTTGTTGATAAGTCATAACGAAATACATCATACAAAATTTTAGCCAAATCGGAAAGGAATTGCGCTCTCTAGAGGCTCACGAAATCAAGACCCCAGATCGGTTTATATGACAGGATATGGACCGGTTTCAACCATACTTAGCAGAGTTGCTGAAAATCATAACAAAACACCTCGTTCAAAATTTCAGCCAAATCCCAGAATTGCGCCCTCCAGTGGCTGAAGATATCAAGATCCACGGTCGGTTTATATGGTAGCTAAAAAGAAGTATTTACGCAAAATTTCATGCGGATACCTTCACTCCTTCGAAAGTTAGCATGCTTTCCACAGACAGACGGACGGACATGGCTAGATCGACTTAAAATATCATAACGATATGTATACTTTATGGGGTCTTAGACGAATATTTCGAAAAGTTACAAACGGAATGACGAAGTTTGTAGTGGAGGGTATAAAAATAATTGATTCTATTAATTTTTTAATTGAAGCTGAAAATTTTTTCATTCACAATCTGGATTGAAAATTCGTAAGTTGTAATTTTCAATTAAATAATTAATTGATTGAATCATTTTTTCCAATCTAGTCTTAAAAAAATTGAAATGCGGTGCTTAAGTAAATTCAAAAAAAGGCTATTTTGTACAATATAAAGGAAGGAGATTTCAACAAATCAATGGCAATACAATGGCAGCTGATTCTACGTGTCGGATTAACCCGATGGAATCCTTCATTGGCCAAGGGCTGTCGCCTCAGTGCACAACACACTGCTACGGCAACAACAACAAATCTATAGAATACCACTAACCGAAACAAAATTTTATTTGCAGAATCCCCGCGGGGGATTTCCTTTTTATATGGGCGACCACTGAACGTTGTCCAAACAACGCACCTCAAGTTCGTGTTCAAGGAGGTAAACATCCGTGTACCTAATATAGAAATTATTAGGAGTTTTGAAAAAAATTTCAACCATTTTTTAATTGGATCAATTTAATTATTAATTGAATATTTAAAAAATTTCGAGAATTTTTTTTTTAAATGTATCAATTAAAACATGAATTGAAAATTTCAATAACGTTTTTAATTGAATATGCATTTTTTATACCCTACAAGACCACTATGGTACAAGGTACGAAAACTTTGTGGATTTGTTTGCAACTCTAAGAAAAAGATGGAGGTAGGGCTATTGATAACTATACCGATCGGCTTAGAATCAGTTTCTGAATCGATTAAGGTATGTCCGTCTGTTTGTCCGTCCATGGATTCTTGTTATCAAGGTACAGATCGCATTTGTTGTCCGATAGTCATGAAATTTTTGTCCAAGTCTCTATTTTGGTCCAAGGACGAACGCTGTTGGTTTTGAAAACAATCGGTTCATATTTAGATATAGCTTCCATATATATCTTTCATCCGATATGGCCTTTTAAAGATATAGTAGCCACAGTTTTGGTCCGATCTTTACAAAATTTACCATGAGATGTTTTATTTGACGTCCCAATAGATGTGAAAAATTTCATCAAAATCGGTTCAGATTATGATATATCTTCCATGTATATCTTTCAGACGATATCGCCTTTAAGGCTGTAGTATCCACAATTTAGGTCCAACCGTAAGAAAATCGTACAAGGTCCTATTCAATATTTCAATAGGTATGCAAAATAAAGTCTGACTAGATTTCAACATAGGTTTTATGTATTAAAAGTAGTAAGTATGTATGTAGACTCAGTGGTGTAGGGTATTATATAATCGACTCCGCCCGACTTTTACCTTTCCTTACTGGTTTTAATTGACAAAATTGTTCAATTAGTGTATCAAAAATGGTGGTTAATATTATCATTTTCGTGATTGAAGAAGTTTCAATTAAAAAATTAATTGGATCAATTAATTTCGTGAATGAATACAATTTTTATTTCTTTTCCGCTTACGTGGCCGGACGCATTCTGAATTTTCACTGAGCCATATACTGAAGCTAGCTTGGTAATTTGTTCATGAGCACTGAAGGGTTCACTACTCTGAAATGATTATTAGCTTTATTGGAGGAACTTTCTTTACAAATCTCTACTGAATAGCAATACGAGGGCCGGGTTTACTATGGGAAGTGTACCGCAATACAAGTTTACACACTACAAACGTAACAATAAAATGTTTACCGTTTCAAGCATAATATTTCTTTACTTGTGTTGGCTTTCAGTCCACCGACGGCCATCTCAATCTTTGTACGCTGTCTTATGACGACTACTTTGTGTTGCGAATACTTTCAGTTTCAATGTTTGTCTTACTATGGTTCTAACAATGAACATCTGTTTTGATGTGATGAGCCCTTAAGTCAGCACTCGATACACTTACTCGATAGACGTACACATGTGTGTTCGAGTGTGTGTGTGTATGTGTGTATAAGGGTGTTTCAAACCCTTAAATATTGAAAAATATTCGGAAAATGGGTCAACCCTTTTGGAACTGGGAAGAGATCTCGAGAGATAACTATAAATAAAGTATCCAAATATAAATGCCTAATTAAAGCTGCGGAAGTATGATAACATAAAACCTAGGTTAGGTGGAAATCTGTCCCATGTAATTCTGTCACGCTTCGACTTTTATTTGAATACCATGTTGCCCCGGTGTAATTGTGTCTTGGAAAGTTTTTTGGGATTAGGCCCCCCACCAGACACTTTTGGTCAAATTTTTACATCAGACTATCCATTTGGAGTTGAGGCGGCTCCCAGATATTTGGTATCTACTGTCACTAATCGTTCGTTTGCGTCCCATATTATCCAATCGAACTACATGTCCATTTGGAGACTTTCCGGGGTCAAGGCGGCTCCCAGAAATTTGTTTATCCTCTTCATACTCCACATTCAAATTCCTTTGAGTGGGCGTTCCCCCAGATTGCTTGACCCCAAAATTTATATAACAAACTGTTTTTGTTTTTAGGCAACGATAAGATTTCAAACAAAATTTCGCTTCAATCGGTACAGTAATTTTTCAACTAAGGAAAGGGGCAGAGTTCTCCCACCCTTTGTGTATCGTAAAATGAAGTACCCAATTTTTACCCTAAATTCTAAATTTTGTGAACATTTCATGAACATACAAACAAACTAGCAACCGCAACACTTTGACCTTTATAAAAAAGAGGAAGATAAGAGGGAATGAAAAATGATTGAGATTCACCCTAATATTTTAACCAATGGCTGGATGTCGCTTCCATTATTCACGTTTTCAATTCTTCGTTGTGCCATTAACTTCATAACATCATTGTCATCATTCTCATATTCGTAAACATTGTATTTTTATGTTTGTTTTGACCGACTGTTTGTCTGTCTGATGGTAATGCCATCAGTAGGTCGGTTGGACGAGTCCGTATCGTTTCTTGGTGTGTCTGCCAATTTCCAATTCCATCCTGGCGTTATTCATTGTTCTTCAACATCAAGTGACAGACAGTGTCGAAGTTTTTACTGCAGACCGTCAATGTGAGCGACGTATAACCACAAACTTATGGACATACATATGTCTGTATATACGTGAGCACATTCTTAAAAGGCAGATTCTCAATTTGGCCAGTGCCGAAACAATGAAGGCCATGCCTTGAAAAGTGTTGCAAAATCAAAATGATTTCATCGAGGCTAGCTTTAAACCCCGCATGGCTGCTATGCACAACAAGATGCAAAAGAATTTCCAAAACAAAATACTATAATGGACAAGGCGCAAGCTTGATTGAGTGAAATAATTGCTTGAAAACTAGAAACTGATAATTATTGACGCTCTTTGTTTGACCCTTGTCCGGTGAACACACCAGAAAAAAATTGCAGCTTCACTTGTGAGATATTTATCTAAGATAATCAGCCGTGTCAACTTCTTTACTAAGTGGCGTCGCTCTGCTGCTGGCCGTTCGAAATCGACAAAAAATTTAGGTTAAACCTGTATTCTCTCATTGGTATCGAGAAGCATCCCCTTTGCAAATTTGTACTTTGCTAAGGCTCTTGCCAAATCAATGCTAGGAATCGCGAGTTTCGACTTTTTAATCAAACCAACAGTCCGATATCGCTACTACCGGTTATGTCAAAGATATTTGAAAAGTTGCTATTAAAAAGATTGCGTCCCTTATTAACAAGTAGGCTTCTCATACCTGACCATCAGTTTGGATTCCGAAATAATCATTCAACTATACAACAAGTTCACCGAATAGTTGATATAGCCGAAAGAGCCATTGAAAATAAACTCGTCTGCTCTGCCGTGTTTTTAGACGTGGGACAAGCATTTGACAAAGTTTGGCACCAAGGGCTCTTAACCAAACTTCATAACGATCTCCCAACGGAATTTTATGAAATCTTGGAATCATACTTAACCAACAGACACTTTCGAGTAAAAATAGAAAATAATTATTCAAAACTGAAACCAATAAAGGCTGGAGTACCTCAGGGGAGTGTCCTAGGCCCTGTTTTATACCTTCTTTACACCAGAGATATACCAAACCCGCCTGATGCAACAATTGCAACATTTGCCGATGACACTGCAATTCTTACGACTGCCAATAGTGAAATTGAAGCTACAAATAAACTTCAAGCAGCTCTGTCGGACATTTTACTTTGGATAAACAAATGGAGGATGAATCTAAATGAAAACAAGTCAATCCACATACTTTTCACAAACAAAGAACTTCGTTATTTACCGTTATATCTAAATGGTAAAGTAATACCATTCGCAAACACAGCAAAATATTTGGGAATGACCCTAGACACTAAAATTAAATGGAAAGAGCACGTGAAGAAAAAAAATAAGGAAATAAAAATAAAATTCTCAGAGCTGTACTGGATGCTAGTGGACAATAGAATATCGATTCAAAACAAACTTCTTTTGTATAATCAAATGATTAAACCAATATGGACCTACGGAATACAACTTTGGGGTTGCGCTGCCAAGAATGAAGTAGAAAAGATTCAAAAAACCCAAAATTTAATCCTTCGTACCATTGCTAATGCACCTTGGTACATACGAAACACCGATCTGCACAGAGACTTGGGAGTGAGGTCAATATCAGAGGAAATATCCATTCACGCCCTGAAACATGCGAACAAGTTACATAGTCACGTTAACTCTGACTTAAATAATATTGTTCGAAACTATCCAGCCACCAGAAGACTTCAAAGAACCATACCAATGGATCTAGTCCCTTAAGAGGCCCTAAATCCCAAGAACTAGGATGTAGTTACTGAACTATTTCCACAAAATGAATTCGAACTAGGCTAAATTCTCTAGTTTGTATTATTTATCTATACGCTATCTTAAAATTACTAGATGAGTGTAACTCAGTTGTAATGAAAATAAATAAAAAAAAAAAAAAAAAAAAAAAAAAATGACTCGAATAGCGCCAAAAATGGTAGCATGGAAAATATGTGATCAGAGCACCCTACGTCGGATTTACTTAAGTCAAGGCCCTAAAACATATCCCAAATGTTACCACAATTGAATCTGCCTATGTGTTTGTCTTTTGTTTTTATTGTCTAGACTTCGTTAATATCCATGATGATGACGTGAGGTTGATTTGTGCTAAAAATAACCCATGCCATTTGATTCACAATATTCGTCGGAACAAAGTTTGGGGTCTCTAGTCATATATTTTCGTATGTATGTTTATTAAACATTCATGTAAAAAATGCTATTGGGAACACACACTGTCCTAATTTCACTCTCAAGATTAACAAGTAAAAGCGTGCTAAGTTCGGCCGGGCCGAATCTTATATACCCTCCACCATGGATCGCATTTGTCGAGTTCTTTTCCCGGCATCTCTTCTTAGGCAAAAAAGGATATAAGAAAAGACTTGCTCTGCTATTAAAACGATATCAAGATATGGTCCGGTTCGGACCACAATTAAATTATATGTTGGAGACTTGTGTAAAATTTCAGCCAATTCGTATAAGAATTGGGCCCATTGGGGCTCACAAAGTAAAATAGAGAGAACGATTTATATGGAATCTGTATCGGGCTATAGACCGATTCAGACCATAATAAACACGTTTGTTGATGGTCATCAGAGGATCCGTCGTACAAAATTTCAGGCATATCGGATTATAATTGCCACCTCTAGGGGTCAATAAGTCAAGATCCCAGATCGGTTTATTGGCAGCTATATCAGGTTATGAACCGATTTGAACCTTATTTGACACAGTTGTTGAAAGTAAAAATAAAATACGTCATGCAAAATTTCAGCCAAATCGGATAGGAATTGCGCCCTCTAAAAGCTCAAGAAGTCAAATCCCCAGATCTGTTTATATGACAGCTATATCAGGTTATGGACCGATTTCAACCATACTTGGCACAGTTGTTGGATATCATAACGAAATACTTCGTGCTAAAATTTATTCAAATCGGATAAGAATTGTGCCCTCTAGAGGCTCAAGAAGTCAAGACCCAAGATCGGTTCATATGGCAGCTATATCAGGTTATGAACCGATTTAAACCATACTTGGCACAGTTGTTGGGTATCATAACAAAACACGTCGTGCGAAATTCCATTCCATTCGGTTAAGAATTGCGCCCTCTAGAGGGTCAAGAAGTCAAGACCCAAGATCGGTTTATATGGCAGCTATATCAGGTTATGGGCCGATTTGAACCATACTTGGCACAGTTGTTGGATATAATAACAAAACACGTCGTGCAAAATTTCATTTTAATCGGATAAGAATTGCGCACTCTAGAGGCTCAAGAAGTCAAGACCCAAGATCGGTTTATATGGCAGCTATATCAGGTTATAAACCGATTTGAACCATACTTGGCACAGTTGTTGGATATAATAACAAAACACGTCGTGCAAAATTTCATTTCAATCGGATAAGAATTGCGCCCTCAAGAAGTCAAGAGCCAAGATCGGTTTATATGGCAGCTATATCAGATTATGAACCGATTTGAACTATACTTGGCGCAGTTGTTGGATATCATAACAAAACACGTCGTGCAAAATTTCGTTCTGATCGGATAAGAATTGCGCACGCTAGAGGCTCAAGAAGTCAAGACCCAAGATCGGTTTATATGGCAGCTATATCAAGTTATAGACCGATTTGAACTATACTTGGCGCAGTTGTTGGATATCATAACAAAACACGTCGTGCAAAATTTCATTCCAATCGGATAAGAATTGCGCACTCTAGAGGCTCAAGAAGTCAAGACCCAAGATCGGTTTATATGGCAGCTATATCAAAACATGGACCGATATGGCCCATTTACAATACCAACCGACCTACACTAATAAGAAGTATTTGTGCAAAATTTCAAGCGGCTAGCTTTACTCCTTCGGAAGTTAGCGTGCTTTCGACAGACAGACGGACGGACGGACGGACGGACGGACGGACAGACGGACGGACATGGCTAGATCGAAATAAAATGTCACGACGATCAAGAATATATATACTTTATGGGGTCTCAGACGAATATTTCGAGTAGTTACAAACAGAATGACGAAATTAGTATACCCCCCATCTTATGGCGGAGGGTATAAAAACAAGTGGTACTATCACCAGGCCCTGTTCAAAAGATAAATCTTTAAAACCAAATTTTGACTTTTTCCGATGATAGAAAAAGCTAGATTATTAAGTTTCACATTTTGGATTTACTTTTGTATACCCACCACCATAGTATGGGGGTATACTAATGTAGTCATTCCGTTTGTAACACATCGAAATATTCGTCTAAGACCCCATAAAGTATATAAATTCTTGATCGTCCCGATGTTCTGAGTCAATCTAGCCATGTCCGTCCGTCCGACTGTCGAAATTACGATAGCGGTCGAACACGTAGAGCTAGTCGCTTGAAATTTTGCACAGATACTTAAGAGGCCACTGTTGCACAGATGTTAGCATGTCCGCCTATGCCGCTGAACGACTGGGTTCGAATCCTGGAACGACCATCAGAAAAATTTTCAGCTGGGGCTATCCCCTCCTAATGCTGGCGACATTTATGCGATACTTTGCCATGTTAAAACTTCTCCCCATTGAGGCGTCGTTCTGTGGCACGCAGTTCGGACTCGGCTATAAAAAGGAGGACCCTTATCATTGATCATAAAATTGAGTCGGGCATCACTCATTGATTTGTGAGAAGTTTGCCCCAGTTCCTTAATAGAATGTTCATGGCCAAATTTGCATTTTGCAATGTTGGTCTTTGGGGATTGCAAATGGGCCATATCGCTTCAGATTTAGATAAAGCTCCCATATAAACCGATCTCCCGATTTGACTTCTTGAGCCCATGGAAGCCGCAGTTTTTGTCCCACTTGGCTGAAATTTTACACGAAGTATTCTGTTATGCCTTCCAATAGCTGTGTTAAGTACGGTCCAAATCGGTGTATAACCTGATATAGCTCCCATATAAACCGATCACCCGATTTAACTTCTTAAGCCGCAATTGTTGAGCAAGCCGCAATTTTTGTCCGATTTGGCTGAAATCTTGCATGTGATGTTCTGTAACGACTTCCAACAATTGTGCCAAGTACAGTCTATATCAGTCGATAGCTGATATAGTTCCCATATTAACCGGTCTCTCGATTACCCCGTTCGGTTCATAGAAGCTTTAATTTTTGATCGTTTGGCAGAAGTTTTGTTTGTAGAATAAGTTCATGCCTTTCAACTAAATTTATTTTGTATAAATTCTTAGCAGAATCCATGGTGGTGGATTCGGCCTGGCCGAATTTTACACGCTTTTACTTGTTATACCCTTCACCATAGGATGGGGGCTATACTAATTTCGTCATTCTGATTGTAACTACTCTAAATATTCGTCTGAGACCCCATAAAGTATATATATTCTTAATCGTCGTGAAATTTTATGTCGATCTAGCCATGTCCGTCTACATGTCCGTCCGTCCGTCTGTCTGTCGAAAGCAAGCTAACTTCCGAAAGAATAAGGCTAGCCGCTTGAAATTTTGCACAAATACTTCTTATTAGTGTAGGTCGGTTGGTATTGTAAATAGGCCATATCGGTCCATGTTTTGATATAGCTGCCATATAAACCGATTTTGGGTCTTGAATTCTTGAGCCTCTAGAGTGCGCAATTCTTATCCGATTGGGATGAAATTTTGCACGACGTGTTTTATTATGATATCCAACAACTTTGCAAAGTATGGTTCAAATCGGTCCATAACCTGATATAGCTGCCATATAAACCGATCTTGGGTCTTGACTTCTTGAGCCTTTAGAGTGCGCAATTCTTATCCGATTAGAATGAAATTTTGCACGACGTGTTTTGTTATGATATCCAACAACTGTGCCAAATATGGTTCAAATCGGTCTATAACCTGATATAGCTGCCATATAAATCGATCTGGGGTCTTGATTTCTTGAGCCTCTAGAGTGCGCAATTCTTAACCGATTGGAATGAAATTATGCACGACGTGTTTTGTAATGATATCCAACAACTGTGCCAAGTATGTTTCAAATCGGTCCATAACCGGATATAGCGGCCATATAAACCGATCTTAGGTCTTGACTTCTTGAGCCTCTGGAGGGCTCAATTCTTATCCAATTTGAATGAATTTTGGAACGTAGTATTTTGTTATGATATCCAACAACTGTGCCATGTATGGTTTAAATCGGTTCATAACCTGATATAGCTGTCATATAAACAGATCTGCGGACTTGACTTCTTGAGCTTCTAAAAGGCGCAATTCCTATCCGATGTGGCTGAAATGTTGCAAGACGTTTTTTATTGCTACTTTCAACAACTATGCCAAATAAGGTACAAGTCGGTTCATAACCAGATATAGCTGCCGCATAAACCGATCTGGGATCTTGACTTCTTGAGCCTCTAGAGGGCGCAATTCTTATCCGATTTGCCTGAAATTTTGTACGACGGATTCTCTCATGACCATTAACATACGTGTTTATTATGGTCTGAATCGGTTTATAGCCCGATACAGCTCCCATACAAATCCATTTCTCTATTTTACTTCTTGAGGCCACAAAGGGCGCAATTCTTATTCGAATTGGCTCACATTTTACACAGATGTCCAACATATAATTTAATTGTGGTCCAAACCGGACTATATCTTGATATCGCTCTAATAGCAGAGCAAATCTTTTCTTATATCATTTTTTTGCCTAAAAAGAGATGCCGGGAAAAGAACTCGACAAATGCGATCCATGGTGGAGGGTATATAAGATTCGGCCCGGCGGAATTTAGCACGCTTTTACTTGTTTTAGTCTTATGCAGTGCTAGTCAAATGTTCTGATGGAATATCAGCCCAAAGTTGTACTGGCTAAATAAGGATATCATGCAATAACATATGATTATAACCGATTTTTTGGGATTTGCGTTACATAGCACTAAAAGAACATAAATTTTACTTCTTGTCTTGACAGACGATCTTTATCGGTAACGGTGTTATCGAATCTATGTTCGTTGTTGGTAAATGCCTCTATAACAAAAGCTTTTACAGTCGTCCTTTTAACATATGGTAAATATTGTTAAAAGGATGGATAGTGACGAAATTAGTATGGGGGTATACTAATTTCGTCACTCTGTTTGTAACTCCTCGAAATATTCGTGTAAGACCCCATAAAGTATATATATTCTCGATCGTCATGGTATTTTAAGTCGATCTAGCTATGTCCGTCCGTCTGTCTGTCGAAAGCACGCAAACTTTCGAAGGAGTTAAGCTAGCCGATTGAAATTTTAAACAAATACTTCGTATGAGTATTGGTCGGCTGGGATTGTAAATGGGCCATATCGGCTCATGTTTTGATACAGCTGCCTTATAAACTGTTCTTGGATCTTGACTTCTTGAGCCTCTATGGGGCGCAATTATTATCCGATTTGGCTGGAATTTTATACAACGGCTTCTCCCACGACCTTCAACATACGTGTCAAATGTGGTCTGAAGCGTTCTATAGCCTGATACGGCTCCCATATAAACTGATCACCCTATTTTACTTCTTGAGCCCTTAAAGGGCGCAATTTTTATTTGAATTGGCTGAAATTGTACGCAATTACTTCTATTATGGTCTCCAACATTCAATTCAATTATGATCCGAATCGGAACCATAACTTAGTATATCTCCAGTAGCATAGCAATTCTTTTCTTTTATCCCGTATTTGTCTAAAAAGAGATACCGGGAAAAGAACTCGGCAAATGCGATCCATGGTGGATGGTATATAATACTTGTTAAAATTAGTAACTGTTTCTTTCTTTGTAGCATTTGTTAATATCGAAAATACGATTTTTTAACGAGTAGACCAAGTTTTGAAAAACTTCTGTCGGTATTTTGGCCTATGCGGTTCTTATGTCATGTTTAAGTGCGAAAGTACATTCGATCTGCTTCCCATTGTTAACAACTTTTCGTTCTAGGATTCCCCATAAGACTTCGATGGAATTTATATCTGGACTAAATGTGGGCCGATTAAAAAATTCAATATATTTGGAAGAAACATACCATTTTGTTACACGCGAGTTATGCATTTCAGCACTATCCTGGTGAAAAATTAGGTCTGGGCATGGGCCCAATAATGTTTCACCATTTTCCAGCAATGAGAATTCCAGCATTTCTATATAATTTCCAGAGATCATTTTAGTTGCAATCCAAGCCAGGAGAAGCTTGCCATGAAAGGAAAAAACTTCCCAAACTAAAGTAAACAATACCTTTTCCATTTTTCTGCAAAAACCGTATGTTTTATACTCTATACCACTACTGTGGTACAGGATATTATAACTTAGTGAATTTGTTTGTAACACTAATAAGGAAGAGATATAGACCCGCTGATGAATATACCGATCGACTCAGAATCACTTTCTGATTTGATTTAGCTGTGTCCATCTGTCTGTCTGTCTGCCTATCTGTCTGTCCATGTTAATTTGTGTACAATGTACAGGCCGCAATTTTCATAATGATCGTCTTCAAATTTGGCACAAGAATTTTCTTGGGTCTGATTTAGATATAGCTCCCATATAAATAATTTGGACATTTGTTAACCGATTCACACGAAAATTCGCACAAAGGTTTCCCTACGACTCCCGGTATTGATATTAAATAAAAATCGGTTCAGATTTAGATATAGCTCCCATATGTATTTTAGTCCGATTTAAATAAAACTCAATAATTTATTAATTTGTTAACCGATTGTGGGGTTGACCCAGGACTTCATCTTGTACTATAGTTTAAACTCAATTAAAAAAAAAAAAATCAAAAACATTTATTCATCTCCCTATTTTTTTCCAATCGCCTGATTTTAAGCTGTTCGATTTGTAAAAGCTAATATTTTTCCTTTATCTTTCGTTTATAATGGGTTTCGAGCATTTTTAAGAAAAAATTAGGTACAAATCCATATTCTACGAATTATCACATTTATTGATCGTCAACAACTCAAAAAAATGTGTTCCTTTTTGTCTATGTTCATAAAAATTGCATGCCCAATCTCTAAAATGAACTGAACCTATATTTATGTCGCACCCGTTTTAATAAATTAAAAATGTTTTAGTTGCTTTTAGTGAAAAACTTAAATTTAAGAATAAAATTTTGTAAATAACCAAAACATCTATAAATATTAAAAAATATATAAAATTATTTCCTAAAATGTGTACTTCTTTCCTTATGTTTTTGGGTGAACTTATATTTATTTCGGGCACTGAATGTCAACTCTTCGAAAGTTACGGCTTGTTTTAAAGTGTTCGAAAAATTTAGAAAGCGTACTGCGGATTCATCAAATCTAGCTTTCTCGTCTAGGAAATTCATGAAGCCCTGGCTTATCTCTAGTTGTAAATTATATGATATGTCAATTTCTTCGAGGAATAACCCTTTTCTAAACCCACGTCGTCAAGCAACTGTGTCGTATCATTCAGAGGATCCTACTGTGTATTTCGGTCAGAAAGCGATTTTGCGGGGTATCTTTTGGCTCTTCGGACCAAGTACTTCTCTGAGGATGATATATTGAATTTATCAATTTTGTTTTCGTCATATCCCTATAAAGTTTCCTAGCTTCGGTGGGTATCTGCAACAGGTCTTTACAACTTGGTTCTATGAAAATTTTTAAATGGCAATATTTAATTCTCTTTAAAAAGTAGCCTAATCAACTAAAGTTTTGCTTTCGAAATCGCCAGCTGCACTGTGGTAAATATGGTATACGATTAAGTATCTTTACATAGAAAAAGAAATTTCATAAAACTTTTCAAAGATTCAATCAAATTTTTTTCGATTTTTTGAGATAAAGAAAAAAATTGTAATATTGACAAAAGTTGATAAAATTTTTTTGTCACTTTTTGTAAATGTTTGATGAAATGTTTTAACGAATTGTATTTAGTAATATTTTATCAATAATGTGTAGCAATGATATAATCTATCTATTTATATAAAAATGAATTTGTGTTTGTTTGTTTGTTTGTATGTTTGTTTATATGTTTGTTTGTATGTTTGTTTGTTTGTGGGTTTGTAAATTTGTTTGTTCCGTATAGACTCAAAAACGGCTGAATCGATTTCTTTAAATTTTTCACAGATTGTGGGGAGTGGTCCGGAAGGAGCAATAGGCTATATAATTTATTGATATTGGTAGGGGGCTGGACCCCCATACCCTAACAGTACGACCCCAAAATAAAAGTGAACCGATCGGAACAACATGGAATTCAAATGAAAGGTATTCAAGAGAAGGCAACGAATTTCATATTAAAAATTGGATCCAAGTAACTGGGGGGCCGCCCCAAACACAAAACCCCACAAAATAGGTTTATTGGAAGATAATGGCAATATGGGTCTCGAATGAAAGGTATTTGGGAGTAGATTACGAAAATGGTCAGGAAGGAGGAAACGGCTTTTTACTTTTTTTTTGACATTGAAAGGGGGCGAACCCTTCCCCGTTACCCTAAAAACACCACCTAAAATCAATAGGGACAATATGGGTATTAAATGAATGGTATTGGGGAGTAGAATACGAATATGGTATTAAAAATTGGGATGAAGTATGCGAGGGGTCCTCCAATTCCGAAAACTCCCCCAAACAAACATATTGGACGTAAATATCAATATGGGACTCAAATGAAAGGTATTCGGGACTACAAATAGGACATAAACTATGAGGTCCAAGTAATTGGGAGTCTCCCCACCCTCAAATGGGAATATAATTCGATCCTAGCTAGATGAGCCTCAAATTAAAAGCATTTGGTACCAGATTACGAATATGACTTTAAACTTTGTGTGCAAGAATCTAGGTGGTGCTTTACCTCCCCATTAAAACAATGGGGGATTAAGTGATAGATATTTTTAAGTGGAGTGCGTCATTCAAATTTTGTGCTCAAGTGGCAGATGGAGTGAGGCGTCCTCCACGAAACGGGTGTATGCAATTATGACAATATGGGGTTAAAATCAAAGTATAAGCTTGTGGACTGCGAATATGATATCTTTATTCTGCTGATATATCTAGGGGACCACCTCACCTCGAAATAGTTGATCAATTATAATGACCTAACAGGACACTGCCGCCGTACCCCCAAAAGTTATGACGTTCAGTGTGATAGGAGCAGTTGCAAACCTTAAGTCAAGGTGGCCGCCATATTTAGCACATCGACAAGGAGCCTTCTTTTCCTAGACATGTTCAAACAACGTGCTGCTGGGCAACACTTTCATGTTCAAAAGTTTTACATGGTGTAATTAGTAAGAACTGTCGCCACCGCACCTAAATTAGTTCTCTACCACTGAAAATCGTTTAATATGGCAATTTGATTTAATTTAAACAAGTAAAAAGGCGTTAAGTTCGGCCGGGCCGAACTTTGGATACCCACCATCTCGGGAATATACGTAAACCACCTTTCATCAAAATCCGGTGAAAATTGAATACCTTTTGTCCCATAGCAGTTATATCAAAATATGTTCCGATTTGGACCAAATACTTATAAGTACAAGTCATTGTTCAATTGTGTATAACAAAATATTGGTCTTTTGAGCTACATACGACACGGATTTCGAAAAGCCTAACATAAGTCACTGTGTCAAATTTCAGTGAAATCGGACGATAAATGCACCTTTTATGGGCCCAAAACCCTAAATAGCGAGATCGGTCTATATGACAGCTATATCCAAATCTTAACCGATCTGTGCCATATTGCAGGATTATGTCGATGGGCTTAACTTAACTCACTGTTCCAAATTTCGGCGACATCGGACAATAAATGAGCATTTAATGGGCCCAAAACCTGAAATCGAGAGATCGGTCTATATGGCAGCTATATCCAAAATTGGTCCGATCTGCACCAAATTGATGAGGGATATCAAAGGGCCTAACACATTTTCAGCAAAATCGGATAATAAATGTGGCTTTTATGGTTCTAAGACCCTAAATCGGAGGATCGGTCTATATGGCAGCTATATCCAAGTCTGAACCGATCAGAGCCAAATTGACGAAGGGTGTCAAGAGCCTAACATAACTCACTGTCCCAAATTTCAGCAAAATCGGATAATAAATGTGGCTTTTATGGGCCTAAGACTCTAAATCGGAGGATCGGTCTATATGGCAGCTATATCCAAATCTGGACCGATCGGAGCCAAATTGACGAAGAATGTCGAAGGGCCTAACACAACTCACTGTCCCGAATTTCATCAAAATCAGATAATAAATGTGGCTTTTATGGGCCTAAGACCCTAAATCGGAGGATCGGTCTATATGGCAGCTATATCCAAATCTGGACCGATATGAGCCAAATTGACGAAGAATGTCGATGGGCTTAACACAACTCACTGTCCCAAATTTCAGCAAAATCGGATAATAAATGTGGCTTTTATGGGCCTAAGACCCTAAATCGGCGGATCGGTCTATATGGTGGCTATGTGAAGATATAGTCCGATATTGTCCATCTTCGAACTTAACCTGCTTATGGACAAAAAAAGAACCTGTGCAAAATTTCAGCTCAATATCTCTATTTTTAAAGACTGTAGCGTGATTTCAATAGACAGACGGACGGACATGTCTAGATCGTCTTAGATTTTTACGTTGATCAAGAATGTATGTACTTTATAGGGTCGGAAATGGATATTTCGATGTGTTGCAAACGGAATGACAAAATGAATATACCCCCATCCTTCGGTGGTGGGTATAAAAAGACTAAATTATGACTGTTCAACAGGTAGCCATATAGTCAGTTATTGACAACTAACACATGATGATCAATATTATAGGCGCTTAGCCACTTCAAGCGAGTAGCAGCATAGACAAAGGAAATTTATAGATTCATAACTCATGTTCAAAAAAACTCTAACAGATGTAAAATTCTCAGTAGTTTCTATGTGACAGCGCAAGCATCCAGGGCGACATGGAACGGAGATCTTTTACGTTATTTTGTTAACATTTTGGGTATTAAAGTCTAAACCTTTCCCTTATCGATGGCAGCACTAACATTTAAATAAGCGCCATCTATTCTGTTTGCAAATGGATCAACTGAATGGAGACGCCACCACGAACAGAGAGAGGGCAGAGTGGTAAAAATTGATCATGCAGCATTTATCTTTGTTATGGCAACCTATCGGTCCTTAAAATAAAGAACAAGTAAAAGCGTGCTAAGTTCGGCCGGGCCGAATCTTATATACCCTCCACCATGGATCGCATTTGTCGAGTTCTTTTCACGGCATCTCTTCATAGGCAAAAAAGGATATAAGAAAAGATTTGCTCTGCTATTAGAGCGATATCAAGATATGGTCCGGTTCGGACAACAATTAAATTATATGTTGGAGACCTGTGTAAATTTTCAGCCAATTCGTATAAGAATTGCGCCCATTGGGGGCTCAAGAAGTGAAATAGAGAGAACGATTTATATGGGATCTGTATCGGGCTATAGACCGATTCAGACCATAATAAACACGTTTGTTGATGGTCATGAGAGGATCCGTCGTACAAAATTTCAGGCATATCGGATAATAATTGCGACCTCTAGGGGTCAATAAGTCAAGATCCCAGATCGGTTTATATGGCAGCTATATCAGGTTATGAACCGATTTGAACCTTATTTGACACAGTTGTTGAAAGTAAAAATAAAATACGTCATGCAAAATTTCAGCCAAATCGGATAGGAATTGGGCCCTCTAGAAGCTCAAGAAGTCAAATCCCCAGATCTGTTTATATGACAGTTATATCAGGTTATTGTCCGATTTGAACCATACTTGGCACAGTTGTTGAATATCACAACGAAATACTTCGTGCAAAAATTCATTCAAATCGGATAAGAATTGTGCCCTCTAGAGGCTCAAGAAGTCAAGAGCCAAGATCGATTTATATGACAGCTATATCAGGTTATGGACCGATTTGAACCATGCTTGGCAAATTTGTCGGATATAATAACGAAACACGTCGTGCAAAATTTCATTCCAATCGGATAAGAATTGCGCACTCTAGAGGCTCAAGAAATCAAGACCCAAGATCGGTTTATATGGCAGCTATATCAGGTTATTTACCGATTTAAACCATACTCTGCACAGTTGTTGTATATCATAACAAAACACGTCGTGCAAAAAGTCATTAAAATCCGATAAGAATTGCGCCCTCTAGAGGCTCAAGAAGTCAAGACCCAAGATCGGTTTATATGGCAGCTATATCAGGTTATTTACCGATTTAAACCATACTCGGCACAGTTGTTGTATATCATAACAAAACACGTCGTGCAAAAATTCATTCAAATCGGATAAGAATTGTGCCCTCTAGAGGCTCAAGAAATGAAGACCCAAGATCGGTTTATATGGCAGCTATATCAAAACATGGACCGATATGGCCCATTTACAATACCAACCGACCTACACTAATAAGAAGTATTTGTGCAAAATTTCAAGCGGCTAGCTTTACTCCTTCGGAAGTTAGCGTGCTTTCGACAGACAGACAGACGGACGGACGGACAGACGGACGGACATGGCTAGATCGACATAAAATGTCGCGACGATCAAGAATATATATACTTTATGGGGTCTCAGACAAATATTTCGAGTAGTTACATACAGAATGACGAAATTAGTATACCCCCCATCTTATGATGGAGGGTATAATAAAGTCTAGGAATTTCTTTGCGGTTATTTGCTGTACTATTTTTTGCAAATTTCCCACCCTAAGATAGATAATTCAGGTAGTTTATGTGGCAATATTATAGTGGCTTAGATAAAAATTTATTTAGTAGAGTGCGAATATCCAAGTTTGTGTTAAACTGTTAGTGGGGAAGGCTCAACGAACGTACACAGATTCAGAGCTGTTGGAGAGTAGATTACGTTACAGAGGTGACATTATTCAACATCTTGAAAGCGAAAGCTCAGTGGAGCGGGTTTGATTGAAAATTTAGCTGAAAGATAAGAAGCCTCCTTTTTATAGTCGAGCTCAAGTGGCATGCCGATCAGCACACATTTTTTTTCGTTTTGTCACTCGATTCGTTCGCCAAGTCATTGAAAACAGCTGATTTTATAAAGAGAAAGTAGCTGTTTTCACTGACTTGCGGAACGAATCGAGTGACAACAGTAAAAGCGGGAAAAGTTCGGTCGGGCCAAATCATACATACCCTCCATGGATCTCATTTGTCATTTTTTTGCCCGATATCTCTTTATAGGCAAACAAAGGAAAATGGATATAAATTGCAAAGCTATTGGAGCTATTTCAGGTTATCAACCAATTCGGTTTGGCTGTTGGAGACCATAGTCGATGTCATTGCGCAAAATGTCAGCAAAAATTGGATTGAAGTTGAACCCTATAGTGGCTTAAGAATTAAAATCGGGAGATATATTAGGTTATGGACCCATTCAGACCATATTTGGCACTATGTGGAAGGAGATCGGTTTATGTGGGAGCTACGTCAAGTTTTAAACCGGTTTGAAGCAAACTTAGCACAGATGTAGGAAGTCATAACAAAAAATTAGATACAAATCGGATAAGAATTGCGGTTTTTGGGGGCCCAAGAGGTCAAGATCCAAAACCGTTTTATATGGCAGCTATATCGAAACATACATAGACCAATGTCACCCATTTAAAATCCCAACTGACCTACACTTATAGGAAGTAGTTGTGCAAAATTTTAATGCGCCTAGCTTTATCCCTTTGAAAGTTAGCATACTTTCGACAGATGGACGGACCGTCATGACTAAATCGACTTAGAATGTCAAGGCGATCAAAAATATACGTATATACTTTGTTGGTTGTCAGATGAATATTTCGATGCTTTACAAACGGAATGACGAAATTAGATTATGATGGAGGGTACAAAAAGAAAAACCAAATGTAGTGGTCCATGCCGTAAGTTTTTGTACTTAAGTCATAAATGGATAATGATTATTGTCGCAACTATTATTGAAGGAATATCCAGTGCTAAAATTTTTTCTGATATTTTTGGCATGGGTAAGCCGAAGATGCTTACCTATTGGTGACATTAGATAGTTTTCGGCCTATCTAATTCGGAAATTCGATTGAATTTAAAAATAGACAAAATGATGATAATGTGACTGGAAACAACAGCGAGCATCACCAACAACAACTTCAGCGCCATCTATTGGGAGATAGAAATTATTTGAATAGCCAAGCAACGCTGAGCAAAGAAAAAGAGCGCGAGAGGTACAGAAGAGTGCGTTCAAAGTTGATCATATGCTTTTCACTACTGTTTTGACAAGTTGTCTGTCCTTCGAATAAATAAAATAAAGGAACTAGTCTTTGACTGTTTTCGGTATTATTTGTTTAACCCTCCTACCCTGATACAAGCTTCCACAATAGTCCAAAAGTTCTATAAAAACATGGCCGCAAAATATATACGCAACTTAGAGAATGCAAAGAAGAGTTATTGAAAAGAAAGTTATAATTCATATGGTGTAAAAGGAAGCGCTGCGAAGCGGGCCAGTTTCAGCTAGTCTTATACATAAAATTCAATTTGTGTTCGTTAATAAAGTTAAATAAATAAATTACAAATTACAAATTTGTTTGTTTGTTTGTTCCGTATTGACTTAAAAACGCCTTAACCGATTACAGAGATTGTGTAGGTTGGTCTGGAAGGAAACATAGGCTATATAATTATTTGATATCGGGAGGGGGCGGACCCTCTCCCTTACCCCAAAAGTACTACCCAAAAATAAAAGTGGACCGATCATGACAATATGAGACTCAAATGAAAGGTATTCGGGAGTAGATTACGAATATGGTTAGGATTTAGGAATAGGCTTTATAATTTATTGATAATGGAATGGGACGGACCCTCCACCGTTACCCCAAAAACACCAGCCAAAATCTAAAGTGGACCGATAAGGACAATATGGGTATCAAATGAAAAGCATGCGGGAGTAGATAACGAATGGGCACACTAGCCAATCACGGATATATGAGACTCGGTTTGTTTGTTCCGTATAGACTGAAAAACAGCAGAACCGATTTTCTCGAAATTTTCGGTTATTATGTAGGTTGGTCTGGAAGGAAACATAGGCTATATAATTTTTCGGTATCGAAAGGGGGACCAAAATACAACCCAAAATCAAAAGTGGAACGATCCGGACAATATAGGTATCAAATGAGAGGTATTGGAGAGTAGAATACGAATATGGTGTTAAAATTTGAGTCTAAGTACCCACCGGGCCGCCCCAACCCCAAAACTCCACATACATACATATTGTACATTCATTTCAATATAGGGCTCAAATGAAAGGTATTTGGGAGTAGATTTCGAATCTGGCATACAACATCAAATCGAAGTATAGGGGTTCACGCCAACCCTCAAAAACATCATTAGATCCATTATAAATATATGATACTTGGCTGAACCGATTTTCTTAAAATTTGCATACGTTTTTCTAGAAGGAAACATAGGCTATATAATTTTTAGATATCGGCCGGAGGCGGATTCGAACGCGTTCAGCGTCATAGGCTACAATGGCACGAATTCGATATCCATATTCAGGGCGAAGTGTCCCCATCCTAAAAATATATTAAAGAGCTAAAGAAGGCGCAGCGGAGCGGACCCGGTTCGGCTAGTCTAATAAAAAATGTATAGTTCTATTATAATTTTATAAATGTGCGGTGCGGCTTACAATTAAGAAATCGGGCAAATAAATAAATAAAATATATTATCAATACCTGTTAAATATTTTTAATAAACATTTTTATCAAAATTTTTTTTTCGTCTTTTTTTCTGTGTATAAATAATGGTTTTTGCGTAGTAGTTGACTTCGCAAACTTTTTCCTACCGTGATTTTATGGCGCTATTGATCACATCGTTAAATCTGTTTAGGTGTGAATCCATTTTAAAATTCGGAAGATTTAGATTGTTTGTTTCGGATATCATCGCTCAAAGAATTCGTAATTTTATGCTGGAGTCTCACACAGTTGGATTTCCTTGTGAAAAGGCATATAATGACCGCCTTTTGCAGCCATAATCCTTAATCCACCGTGGTCCGGTCCGATCTGTACCATTTTGGGTCGGATGTTGGGTAGCCTAAACTAAAAAAATAAAGCTTTTGTGTTCCTCAGACCTTTTATCGGGAGATCTCTCGGTTTAAGATTTTGGGGCCATTATTGAGACAGTGAGATGGCCCAAATCGATTCATATTTGGAAATAGCTGTCAAATAGGGCCCAACGCAACTCAGTGTCCCTAATTTCGGCGACATCGGACAATAACTGTGCCTTTTATGGGCGCAAATCTAGACCGGTTTAGGCCAAATTGAAGAAGCATCTCGAGGGGTCTAACATAACTCACTGTCCTAAATTTCAGCAAAATCGGATAATAAATGTGGCTTTAATGTGCGTAAGACCCTAAATCGGCGAATCGGTCTATATTAGGGCTATGTCAAGATATAGTGCGATATAGCCCATCTTCGAACTTAACCTGCTTATGGACAAAAAAGAATCTGCAAAGTTTCAGCTCAATATTTCTATTTTTTGAAGACTGTAGCATGATTTCAACAGGCAGACAGACGGACATGGCTAGATCATCTTAGATTTTTACGCTGATCAAGAATATATATACTTTATAGGGTCGGAAATGGATATTTCGATGTGTTGCAAACGGAATGACAAAATGAATATACCCCCATCCTTCGGTGGTGGGTATAATTAATTGGATCAATTAATTTCGTGATTGAAACCAATTTTTATTTTTTTCTGTGGACCGAGTAAAAATTAGTGGGCAAAGAAAGAAAAAGTTTGCAACTGCAATAACGAGGAAATCTCTTCTTCTTAAAAACACATGATGCTAATAATAGCCATATGCGGCATTAGTTGGATGTACCGGACATCTTTTCCATCATAAACGGATTTTCGATCGACTTTAATAAAGTTCGGTGGAGAAATTAGCGGGACAACTGAAGCTGATTTGCCAAAACTGTCACTATAACCCCAAAATAAAATCCTGGCTACGTTCCTGGTTCACAAGGATATCTTATTTGCCTAACAATCTATTCAACCGCTCATGTATCCTAGCAATCGTTCCATATTCATTTACAGTAAGACCAGAGGAGTGGGAAAATCGATTCAAAATAGAAATATTGTTTAGTTTTATTTGCGTAGTCATTTGCTTCGGCCTGTGTGTGTCAATGTGTATAAATTTGGTCAGTATAGTATTGGAGAACAATTGGAAATGATAATAGGATTGTCTTCTTTAGTAATATTTAAGCAAGTCGATTTCACAAAAACTCTCTAGTTCTCAATGAAAGGTGACACTACTACAAACGCATGTAAACTAGGGTAATGACTTTTGTCTTAATTTTTGTACCCACCACCGAAGGATAGGGGTATATTCATTTTGTCATTCCGTTGGCAAACACATTGAAATTTCCATTTCCGACCCTATAAAGTATATATATTCTTGATCAGCGCAAAAATCTAAGACGATCTAGACGTGTCTTTAAAAATGGGGATATTGAGCTGAAACTTTACACTGATTGGTTTTTTGTCCATAAGCAAGTTAAGTTCGAAGATGGGCTAAATCGGACTATATCTTGATATAGCCCCCATATAGACTGATCCGCCGATTTAGGGTTAGGCCAATAAAAGCCACATTTATTATCCAATTTTGCTGAAATTTGGGACAGTGGGTTGTGTTAGGCCCTTCGGCATATTTCTTTAATTTGGCACAGATCGGTCCAGATTTGAATTTAGTTGCCATATAGACCGATCGCTCGATTTAAGACTTGGCCCCATAAAATGCGTATTTAAATCCGATGTCGCTGAAATTTTACACAGTGATTTAGGTTATGCTTTTTGATATCCGTGTGGTATATAGTTCAGATCGGTCTATATTTGGATATAGCTACAAAAAAACCAATATTTTGTTCTACAAAATTGAAAAATGACTTGTACTCATTAGACCAAGCAACGTCCGTGCCGAATTTGGTTCATAAATTTGCGGGCATAAATTATGCATTTTTAACCGGATTATGACAAGAGTTGGATTACATATATACCCGAGGTGGTGGGTATCCAAAGTTCGCTCCGGCCGAACTTAACGCCTTTTTAAATGAGATATTGATCGTAAAAATCGGTTTACATACTTCGTTTTTATTAACAACTAACTGACCCGGGCCCGCTCCGCTGCGCTTTCTTTTACTTTATATGGAACAAAAGTTTCCGTGGAATATTTATTTTCGACAATTAAAGAGCTTTTAGTGAAATACCATGCTACGAAAATAGTATATCGCTTGACTAACAATTTATCAATATAAGTGCCTTTGTCCGAATCCCATATGATCTTTATTGGTCTATGAATTTCAGTTTGGATGTATGGTGATTTAGGGGCGTTTTCGGGGGTGAGGTGGTCTCCCAGGCACTTGGCCTTGAAAAAATATCAGCATCGTGCTCTACTTTCAAAAACCATATATTTAAACCCCATATTGTCATTGGTTTAGGGGAGTTTACACGATGAGGCGTACCCCAATCACATGGCCCAAAATAGGTTATCAAATTCGTTTTCTAATTTTAAATACCACATATTGGCATGGTCGAAAATTTTTTACCCTTTGCGGGGTGTTTTGGGGAAGGGGTGATTCCCTAAATGCATGGTCCTAAATTTGGATATCAAATTCGTATTCTACTCCCAAATACCTTTATTTGAGCCCCATTTTGCGATAGTCACTAAAAAATAGATGCTTGTGGGACATTTTGGGAAAGAGGTTGACCCCCAGAAAATTGGTCCCGAAAGTGGGTATCAATTCTTGCTCTACACCCCAATAATTTCATTTAATCTCCACATTGACATGGTCGGGAAATATGGTCGATTTAGGGGTGTTTTGGGGATTGGGGTGGTTCCCCAAACACTAAACCCGGAAAATATAATAGCAACGTGCTCTAGTCTCATATATCTATATATCATTTATTTGATCCCCATATTTTGGGAAAGGGGTTGACCAGCAGAAAATTGGCCCCGAAAGTGGGTATCAATTCTTGCTCTTCCCCCCAATACCTTTTATTTAAGTTCCACATTGACATGGTCGGTATATATGGCCGATTTAGGGGTGTTTTGTTTGTGTTTCTATTCTCATATATCTATATATCATTTATTTGAACCCAGATTGCCACTGGCCTCAAAATTGGATATCAAATTCGTTCTCAAATCTCATTTAAACTCCTTATTGCAAAAGTCAGCAAATATGTCCGGTTTGGATTATTGGCCCTAAAAACTATAAATATTTAGTTCCACTCTTTTTAAGACCCAAATTGTCTTGGTGAGCAAATACGTCCTATTTGGGGGTTGTTATGGTGGTGGGACGTCCCCTAGACAGTTGGTCCCTAATGTTGATGTCAGATACGTGGTCTACTCCCAAATACCTTTAATTTGAGCCCCATATTTCCATAGTCGGCAAACAGTCGGATGCTTTGGGAGATGGGCGGCCACTCAGTGAGTTGGCCTTGAAAAAATATATCGGATTCGTGTTCCACTCTAAAACCCTCTTATTTGAGCCTCATATTGCAAAAGTCAGCAAATACTTACCATAGACACTTTTCCCAAATATTGATATCAGATTCGTGCTTTACTCCCAATGACCTTTCATTTGAGCCCCATATGGTCGTAAATTTGTCCCCTTTGGGGGATGTTTTTGTGGAGAGGCTGCCCCCCAATTACTTGGTCCCATATTTGGATGTCAGATTCTAATTCTACACTCAAATACCTTTTATTTAAGCCCCATATTCCCATGGTCAGTAAATATGTGTAGTTTGGGGGGTGTTTTGGGGAAGGGGTGGACCCCCAGAAACGTGGTGGGACAAATGGATATTAGATACGTTTTGTTATCCTAAATACCTTTCATTTGGGTTGCATATTGTCGTGATTGGCCTAAATATATGTTTTGTAGGTTTTAGTGTGGGGCGGCCTCCCTAGGTACCCCATCCGAAATTTGGGTACCAAATTTTTATTTTAAGGATACTATATGAGAGGACACAAAATATGGATTTAATCGCACCACCCATCTCCGAGATCTGGCGTTTCCGAAAATTAGGGTAAGGGGGAGGGTCCGCCCCCCTTCAGATATCAAAAAATATAGTACCCCATTTTCGCCACGGGATTATTATGCACCATCTGTGAAATTTTCAAGAAAATCGGTTCAGGCGTTTCTGAGCCTATAAGGAACACACAAACATACAAACAAACAAACCTACAAACAAACACAAATTGATTTTTATACCCTCCACCATAAGATGGGGGGTATACTAATTTCGTCATTCTGTTTGTAACTACTCGAAATATTCGTCTGAGACCCCATAAAGTGTATATATTCTTGATCGTCGCGACATTTTATGTCGATCTAGCCATGTCCGTCCGTCTGTCCCTCCGTCCGTCTGTCTGTCGAAAGCACGCTAACTTCCGAAGGAGTAAAGCTAGCCGCTTGAAATTTTGCACAAATACTTCTTATTAGTGTAGGTCGGTTGGTATTGTAAATGGGCCATATCGGTCCATGTTTTGATATAGCTGCCATATAAACCGATCTAGGGTCTTGACTTCTTGAGCCTCTAGAGTGCGCAATTCTTATCCGATTGGAATGAAATTTTGCACGACGTGTTTTCTTATAAAATCCAATAACTGTGCCAAGTATGGTTCAAATCGGTCCATAATCTGATATAGCTGCCATATAAACCGATCTTGGCTCTTGACTTCTTGAGCCTCTAGAGGGCGCAATTCTTATCCGATTGAAATGAAATTTTGCACGACGTGTTTTGTTTTTATATCCAACAACTGTGCCAAGTATGGTTCAAATCGGTCCATAACCTGATATAGCTGCCATATAAACCGATTTTGAGTCTTGACTTCTTGAGCCTCTAGAGTGCGCAATTCTTATCCGATTGAAATGAAATTTTGCACGACGTGTTTTGTTATGATATCCAACAACTGTGTCAAATAAGGTTCAAATAGGTCCATAACCTGATATAGCTGCCATATAAACCGATTTTGAGTCTTGACTTCTTGAGCCTCTAGAGTGCGCAATTCTTATCCGATTGAAATGAAATTTTGCACGACGTGTTTTGTTATGATATCCAACAACTGTGCCAAGTATGGTTCAAATCGGTCCATAACCTGATATAGCTGCCATATAAACCCATCTTGGGTCTTGATTTCTTGAGCCTCTAGAGGGCGCAATTCTTATCCGATTGGAATGGAATTTCGCACGACGTGTTTTGTTATGATACCCAACAACTGTGCCAAGTATGGTTTAAATCGGTTTAACCTGATATAGCTGCCATATAAACCGATCTTTGGTCTTGACTTCTTGAGCATCTAGAGGGCACAATTCTTATCTGATTTGAATGAGTTTTTGCACGAAGTATTTCGTCATGATATCCAACAACTGTGCCAAGTATCGTTCAAATCGGTCCATAACCTGATATAGCTGTCATATAAACAGATCTGGGGATTTGATTTCTTGAGCTTCTAGAGGGCGCAATTCCTATCCGATTTGGCTGAAATTTTGCATGACGTATTTTATTTTTACTTTCAACAACTGTGTCAAATAAGGTTCAAATCGGTTCACAACCTGATATAGCTGTCATATAAACCGATCTGGGATCTTGACTTCTTGACCCCTAGAGGTCGCAATTATTATCCGATATGCCTGAAATTTTGTACGACGTATCCTCTCATGACCATCAACAAACGTGTTTATTATGTTCTGAATCGGTCTATAGCCCGATACAGATCCCATATAAATCGTTCTCTCTATTTTACTTCGTGAGCCCCAATGGGCGCAATTCTTATACGAATTGGCTGAAATTTTACACAGGTCTCTAACATATAATTTAATTGTGGTCCGAACCGGACCATATCTTGATATCGTTTTAATAGCAGAGCAACTCTTTTCTTATATCCTTTTTAGCCTAAGAAGAGATGCCGGGAAAACAACTCGACAAATGCGATCCATGGTGAAGGGTATATAAGATTCGGCCCGGCCGAACTTAGCACGCTTTTACTTGTTATATATAAGAAGACTAAGTGAAGGTACCTCATTTGGAATCAACTTTGGAAAACCCGAAAATTAGTTAGAAACAAAAGGTAAGGCAATTTTTTTACCCACCATCATAGGGTTTACTAATCTGGTCATTCCGTGTGTGAACCCTCGAAATATTGATCTAATCGACTCTGGACATTTTGAGTCCATCATGCCATGTCCGTCCATCCGTCCGTCTAACCGTATGTCGAAATCACGATGGGTCGACCGCACAAGGCTTGCCGCTTGAAATTTTGCACATATACATATTATTGATGTATTATAGGTCGTTGGGGATTGCAAATGGGCCATATCGGTTCAGATATACTTAGCCCCTAGCAACCGCAATTGTTATCTGATCAGGCTGAAATTTTGCATGTTACGATGTCCAATAACCATGCTAAGTATGGTTGAAATTTTTCTATAACCTGATATATACTCTGCTGAAAATAACAAACACTGAATATTACTCGTAGTAATTAATTTTGCTGCTATTATAGAAGTAGTTCTGCTATTAAATCAGTAGTTCTGCAATTTCAGAGCAGCAATCTGATTGCTAAAAAGTCTGTTGTTTGCTGAAAATGACTGTTGCTCAATTATAAAGGGGATGTTAGAACCAAAATTAAAATGCAAATGTAAAATGTGTCTCAGTGGATGTTTATAATCACTACTGGATGTATATTTTCCATAATCTTTTTTCTTTAAAATTAGACAAAAAAGCCATGCCAGTCATGTACACATTAGTTGAGCAATAATAAAAAAATTTATTTATTTATTGTAGCCATTGAGTGAAGCGGACGAGTTTTTATTTCGCTCCTCAAAGAAAAAAAAAATATATTTCCGTATCTCGGAATAGGTACTACCTATTACGGAAAAAGATGTTAAAGCCTTTTAGAATAGGCTAAAAATGGACTCCAAAGACTCAACATCTGCGGTGGTGGCGTCAGGCCGTAGCATAATGTCCTCCTAAAAGTGCGGGTGCCTTGGCACCTGTACTCGAGAGTAATGCTTCAAGCGCACAACTAGTCGTCGAACTAATAAATGAGAAAGAGACGGGTAAACCAGAGGGATGCACAGTTCGTCCCCAGCCTTTAAGTAAAGGTGGTGTTTCTGACTCGGATTCAGACAGCGACTGTGGCAATGAAACAGTCATCGCAGTCGAATCGAGGGATGAGGGCATCGGGATGACGGCAGAAGTGAGCGATGGCTTTGCTAAGCTCACAAGCAGACCGAGAAAGCGATCCGGTGCACGAAGAAGACAGAGAAGTATGTACCGGCAGCGCAATCGGGCGAAAGTGCAAGATGCTGGAACGGATAGAACTGACGTTCCAAGCACTTCTACGGAAGCTGGAAAAAGAATCAGATCTCCCGAAGAGCATAACACTGCTAAAATACTGAAAAAGAAAAAGAGCTCCCCGCTTTTAAGTACTCTGGGAAAACCAAGCCAGCCATCCCGCAATGGAAACCCCAATCAGTGTCCTGCGGGGGTAGACAAAGTTGGAACAGGAACGAAGGAAGCGCACGGTCCCTGAGTCTTCGTGGTATTCTGTCTTTTGTGACTTCCAAAAGGAGGCCACAGCCATCACGGTCGCTGAGAATGGAAAGTCGCTGAGAATGGAAAGGAGCGGCCTCTTACATAAGAGGCCGCTTCTTACCATTCTCAGCGCCGGAGTGGCTAGGAAGCACAACAGAGATGGGCTGACTTATGCAGTCATTAATATCGGCTGTGCATCCGGTAGGATTCCACCAGATCATCGGTCTCAAGTGGAGGATCTGGTTAACGATAAAATTTTTGAATATGTGTGGAACTCTGTAGAGGGTCCATCCATACAAATGATGAGCTGCAAGTTTAGAGGGGACATCTTTACGCTGCGTTTTGCGTCGGCGGAATGTATCGATACCGTCAAGTGAGAGGTCTTCCACAGGGAGGAAAAGTAGGAAGGAACTCTCTTTGTGGTTGGCATTTATCAAGTCTCCGTAACAAGTTTGGCTAAGACCAAAGGCTTGGCGCACTACGGAA
Source organism: Stomoxys calcitrans (assembly GCF_963082655.1). Lineage (NCBI taxonomy): Eukaryota > Metazoa > Arthropoda > Insecta > Diptera > Muscidae > Stomoxys > Stomoxys calcitrans. Next base: position 152,728,915 of record NC_081552.1, read on the forward strand.
GCAAATCTGTCTTTTTTAAGATTGAGAAGACTAGGAAAGGCCGTGCAGTGACAAGTGACTCAACACCGACCAACAAACAGGAGGCCGACAACGAGATAATCACGGCATCTCTCAATATTGGAAAGACTAGGAGAAGCAAATATCTTAATACCAAAATATCAGGCAGTGCAAAGGCGAGAGACCCAACACAGCCTAACAAACAGGAACCCGACGACGGACCCATCACCGACATAAAGATTCGGAATTCTGGGATAGGTAAAAATCCTAATATTGAAACATTAGGCGGCGCAGCGACAAGAGACTCAATGCAGCCCAACGAACAGGGACCCGATGATGGTACCATGGTACATACTCCCAAGAAGCCAATTTACTTAAAATTTGGAAGGCTAAGATAGGCAAAGATCATAGTATTGGAACATCAGGCAGTACAGGGAATGGAAACCCAATACAGCTCAACGAACAGGGACCCGACGATGGAACCATTACCGATTTTATAAAAAGTCGGAAGACTAGACTAGGCAATGAACCTAAAACTATGACATCAGGCAGTGCAGTGCCAGGAAAGTCAATGCAGTCTGAAGAACAGGGATGCCCATTTACTGGAGGACCAATGATTGAGGTAATCCAGATAAACCACCACCGGAACGAGACTGCTATACACGCTCCGATGGAGAAAATCGGCAAGGGCAAGATTCATATTGCCTTAATTCAGAAGCCATGGACGACCCAGAACAAAGTCTCTGGACTAAACCATATCAACTACCAATTATTCTATGCTATCACTGGTACTGGGCCGAGGACCTGCGTTATTTGTCATAAAAATTTGAATTATATATTTTCCGCAGAGTTGTCAACGTCGGATGCAACAGTGGTGAGACTGGGAGCATACCTGGTATCACTTTATCTGCCTTTCGACTATCCGCCACCGCCACCCACTTCGGAGCTGCAACGGCTGATGGGGAAAGCAAAACAGACAGGTAATGTGGTACTAATAAGGTGCGATGCAAACTCTCACCACATTTCGTGGGGTAGCACCAACACTAATAAGTGGGGCCAAGCCCTGGCAGAGTTCTTGAATACTAACGACCTAATAAGGATTAGGGAGGAGGTATTAGATTTGACGATATGTTCGGAAAATCTGATCTATGAGGTTAAGGATTGCAGGGTCTCCATGGAACACTCTTTCTCTGACCATCGCTACATTAGGCTTAGAATAGCACGGGCAGCGCCGAATCCGATAAGCTTCCGGAATAAGTTGAAAAAAAAAACTGGACAAAATTCGGAAGGCTACTCAGAAGAAGACTTGGGCAAAAAAATTTAGATTGTCCAAGCATAGAAGAGATTGACGAAAATGTCAACCGGATTACGACTGCACTGGTGGGTTCCTTCGAAGATAGTTGTCCTCTTCGGGAAGGAAATCAGCCCAAGAAAAACCCTGGATGACCGGGGAGATTCGCAATATTGGGAAAGAGGTCCGCAGACTTTTTAACTGAGCACATCGTAAAAAAGCGGAAGTTTATTGGGATGTGTATTACATACGGCTCAGATTACCTGAGCAGCAAAACGTGCCTCCTGGAAGCTTTTCTGCGAACAGGTCGATAGCGTTAATGACGCCGCCAAGATAAAAAATTTCTCTCAAAAACCCATGTCCAAACTGAAACTTTAGTAGACGATATGGGAGTGAGAGCAAAGACAACGGCGGATATGTTGAGGCTTTTAATGAAAACCCATTTTCCATTTTACGACAGGACTGACAGAGACACCGGAATCTTGAATCTTGATTTCTGTAATTAAATCATCCCCAACAGGAACCCAACGGAAAAACACACACCAATAGAAACAAGCAAAAGCGTGCTAAGTTCGGCCGGGCCGAATCTTATATACCCTCCACCATGGATCGCATATGTCGAGTTCTTTTCTCGGCATCTCTTCTTAGGCAAAACAGGATATAAGAAAAGATTTGCTCTGCTATTAAAGCGATATCAGGATACGGACCGGTTTGGACCACAATTAAATTATATGTTGGAGACCTGTGTAAAATGTCAGCCAATTCGAATAAGAATTGCGCCCTTTGGGGGCTCAAGAACGAATATAGAGAGATCGATTTATATGGGAGCTGTATCGGGCTTTAGACCGATTCAGACCATAATAAACAATATCGGTTTATATGGCAGCTATATCCGATTATGGACCGATTTGAACCATACTTGGCACAGTTGTAGAATATCATGACAAAACACGTCATGCTAAATTTCATTCCAATCGGATAAGAATTGCGTACTCTAGAGGCTCAAGAAGCCAAGACCCAAGATCGGTTTATATGGCAGCTATATCAGGTTATAAACCGATTTGAACCATACTTGGTACAGTTGTTGGATGTCATAACAAACCACGTCGTGCAAAATTTCATTGCAATCGGATAAGAATTGCGCACTCTAGAGACTCAAGAAGTCAAGACCCAAGATTTGTTTATATTACAGCTATATCAGGTAATAGACCGATTTGAACCGTACTTGGGACAGTTGTTGGATATCATAACAAAACATGTCGTGCAAAATTTCATTCTAATCGGATAAAAATTGCGCACTCTAGAGGCTCAAGAAGTCAACACCCAAGATCGGTTTATATGGCAGCTATATCAGGTTCTATACCGATTTACGCCATACTTAGCACAGTTATTGGAAGTCATAACAAAACGCCTCATGCAAGATTTCAGCCAAATCGGATGAGAATTGCGCGCTCAGATTAAGGAAACAGGCGGCTGGAGAGACGACATGAAGTTTCTCTTCCACATCACTCGTGTCTCCCGTCACTTCACTGAGAGGAATGAATTCCATTTTGCAAAGTTTAACCAGAAACCAAACTTCTGCAATGCACGCTAGAACTCTCGTGCCACTTTAGCTCTAGCAAACTAGAAAAAGATAAATCTCTATGAATCTGATGCCTGAAACCCGCAACAGGTTGCGCAAAATCTGCTCATTCATTACTTACTCATGGGCTAATCATTGGTTCAGTAGTCAATTGTTTCGCGCTGAAGATTTTTAAGAACAATCTGTAGCTCTGGATGGCTTCCCAAAAGCTTTCAAATGTTTGGAGACACACTGGAAACAGATGAATCTCCAATCAGCATTGTCGAGCGTGCGATCAAATTTAAGACTTATGTAACTCCTGCTGCAACAAGGACAACCTCCTCCTAAGATTCATCTCCTCTAATGGCAATGTAGATATTTAACTTCCTAGAGTATTTAATGATGTTACATACATGTGGCTCTAAAGCTTGTGTTCAATTATATAACTGCTTACAATGACAATGACAAAAAATTGCTCAAAGTTCCGACAAAAAATATTGCAATCATTTTGTGCATGAGACTTTTTTACCGAATCACCTTAAATGTAAGATTTTATCTAATCTTAAGTAGAAACTCACCAAACTATGATACTCGTATAGCCGTATCTCTGTATCATAGTTTGGTGAGTAAAGAGGTCATCACCATAAGGTATACATTTATTGTTAACAAATAATTCAATTATTGTTATAAATATTTGAGTTGTTCGTATAAGTGTCCATACTCGTATATAGACCGAGATATAAACGTGTATATACAATACATGTATATAGATATATAAGTGCATCCATAGGTTTTGTGTATATCTTATATTAACAGGAAAGCATTGTCAACCACATTTTTAATTAATTTCAAGTTAGCTAAGCCTATTATACTCGACACATTGTACATTGTCAAAGTAACATTATAGGTGGCCATTGTTGGAAATTCTTCTGCAACTGAGTAATGTGCTATCATTTTAAATAAGAGGGCCAAATAGGAATGTTTTCTAAAACCTGAAACCGTGTGCCGGCCGACACGGGATAACTATGAGCACCACACAGGCTGGAACTTTGAGTCCCTACTTGTGTGGTGTTCATCGTTATCACGGGAAGCGGATAGTGCAGAGCTTCGTTTTTATGCTGAGTAGCTGCAAATGCGGCCGCGGGCAGTCAGCGATTTCGAGAGGAGGGTCTCAGTGAGGAGTCAGGTGACAGTGGCACCAGTGATACCTGAGATGACAATGCAAGTTATTGGCGCCTTCAAATAACCAAGGGCGAACATCAGCGTCTGTTCTCAGGTTAGGGGCGGCTGGGGGCGAGCGTCGGATTGTGGCGTAAGCGGATCGCGACAGCGAGGGATACATGTGCGATCCCACAAAATCCATGCGTTGCGCTGGGCCAGTAACCCGCCCTCGTGCAAGCACAATTACTCTGAAAAACAAAAATAAATTAGAAAAAACCGACCCCCCTAAAGTTGACAACCCACGCAAATGAAACAAGTTAAAAGGCGTTAAGTTCGGCCGGGCCGAACTTTGGATACCCACCACCTCGGGTATATATGTGAACAACCTTTCGTCAAAATCCAGTGAAAAATGCATATCTTATGCCCCATAGCAGCTATATAGACATATCAAACGATTTAGACCAAATGCTTATAAGTACAAGCTATATCTAAATCTGGTTCGATCTGAGCCAAATTGAAGACCAACATCGAAGAGCCCAACACACCTCACTGTCCCAAATTTCGGCGACATCGGACAATAAATGCGCTTTTTATGGGCCCAAAACCTTAAATCGAGATGTCTATCTATGGCATATATAGCCAAATCTGAACCGATCAGTGCCAAATTGAAGAAAGATGTCGAAGGGCCTAAGACAACTCATTGACCCAAATTTCAGCAAAATCGGATAACAAATGCGGCTTTAATGGGCCTAAGACTCCAAATCGGAGGATAGGTCTATAGCCCATCTTCGAACTTAACCTGCTTATGGACAAAAAAGAGTCTGTGCAAAATTTCAGCTCAATATCTCTTTTCTTAAAGACTGCAGCGTGATTTCAACAGACAGACGGACGAACATGTCTAGATCGTCTTAGATTTTTACGCTGATCAAGAATATATATACTTTATAGGGTCGGAAATGGATATTTCGATGTGTTGCAAACGGAATGACAAAATGAATACACCCCCATCCTTCGGTGGTGGGTATAAAAAGGACCATGATCAGCGGATCTGCACCTGGAACGGTAGTAAAAGGCAGATACTACCGCCTTAAAGGAAGTGCGATGGACCGGGAATGACATCACAACAACACCAAATGGTGACGAACTATACTATAGCTGCCATAATACGAGGCATGAATTTGGCTGTGGATTTATGGAAAGTCGGAAACTGAAACTCCTTGTATCCAGCTTTACTTCGGTGGATGACATGCACAAGGTATATACAAGGAATTTGAAGGGGAATTTGGTAAGAACGCTTTATCTGGAGACGGAAAACACCTCGAGAGCGTTGAATATCAGGCCGTTGTCTTGAAGAATGAATCTAAAGAAATTAAGTTGACTGCCATCAAAAGATGGGAACGCTCACTGAGAGGAATGACTGAGAGGAATGAATTCCCTTTTTCAAAGTTTAACCAGATACCAAACTTCTGCAATGCACGCTAGAACTCTCGTGCCACTCTAGCTCTAGCACACTAGAAAAAGATAAATCTCTATGAATCTGATGCCTGAAACCCGCAACAGGTTGCGCAAAATCTGCTCATTCATTTCTTACTCATGGGCTAGTCAATTGTTTCGCGCTGAAGATTTTGAAGAATAATCTGTAGCTCTGAATGGCTACCCAAAAGCTTTGAGATGCCTGGAGACGCACTGGAAAAAGATGAATCTCCAATCAACATTGCCCGGAGCAACCAGTACTACGAGCGTGCGATCGAAGTTAAGACTTATGTAACTCCTGCTGCAACAAGGACAACCTCCCCCTAAGATTTATCCCCTCCAATGGCAATGTAGATATTTAACTTCCTAGAGTATTTAATGATGTTACATACATGTGGCTCTAAAGCTTGTGTTCAATTATATAACTGTAAGCAGTTATATAAATGACTTCAAAAAATTGCTCAAAATTCCGACAAAAAATCTTACAATCATTTTGTGCATGAGATTTTTTTTTACCGAAACACCTTAAAAGTAAGAGTTTATCCAATCTTAAATAGAAACTCACCAAACTATGATACTCGTACAGCCGTATCTTTGCATCATACTTTGGTGAGTAAAAAGGTCATCACCCTAATGTATACGTCTATTGTTAACAAATAATTCAATTATTCTTATTAATATTTAAGTTGTTCATATAAGTGTCCATACTCGTATATAGACCGAGATGTAAACGTGTACGTGCATCCATAGGTTTTGTGTATATCTTATATTAACAGGAAAGCATTGTCCACCACATTTTTAATTAATTTCAGGTAAGCTAAGGCTATTATATTCGACTATTGCATTGTATGTTGTCAAAGTAACATTATAGGTGGCCATTGTTGGAAATTCTTCTGCAACTGAGTAATGTGCTATCATTTTAATTAAGAGGGCCAAATAGGAATGTTTTCTAAAACCTGAAACCGTGTGCCGGCCGACACGGGATAACTATGAGCACCACACAGGCTGGAACTTTGAGCCCCTACTTGGGTGGTGTTCATCATTATCACGGGAAGCGCATAGTGCAGAGCTTCGTTTTTATGCAGAGTAGCTGCAAATGCGGCCGCGGGCAGTCAGCGATTTCGAGAGGAGGGTCTCAATGAGGAGTCAGGTGGCACTGGCACCAGTGATACTTGAGATGACAATGCAAGTTATTGGCGCCTTCAAATAACCAAGGGCCAACATCATCGTCTGTTCCCAGGTTAGGGGCGGCTGGGGGCGAGCGTCGGATCTTGGAGCACGCGCTCGCGACAGCGAGGGATACATATGCGATCACACAAAATTCATGCGTTGCGCTGGGCCCGTCCTCGTGAAATCACAATTACTCTGAAAAGCAAAAGAATAAAAAAACGGACCGCCCCTAAAGTCGACGACCCACGCAAACGAAAAAAGGACCGTGATTAGCGGATCTGCACCTGGAACGGTAGTAAAAGGCAGATATTACCGCCTTAAAGGAAGTGCGATGGACCGGGAATGGCGTCACAACAACACCAAATGGCGACGAACTATACTATAGCTGCCATAACACGAGGCATGAGTTTGGCTGCGGATTTATAGTAAGTCGGAGACTGAAACTCCTTGTATCCAGCTTTACTCCGGTAGATGACAGGCTAGCCATAATCGGCATGAAAGCAAAATTCTTCAACATCAGCCTTATATGTGCCCAAGCTCCGACGGAAGACAAGGACGAGCAGACTAAAGATATTTTCTATGAGCACCTTGAGAGGGCTCTGGGAGATTGTAATGCAACAATAGGGAGATTTTAATGGAAGCCTGCAGAGAAACTTCCCATAATGGATTGAGGCTAATAGATTTCGCCTTGGCAAAGAACATGGTAGTTAGGTAAGGTTTAAGTTGCAGTCTACCATCTGACTCACTTAGACGTTTTCGTCCATTGTGATACCAGAGGGACAGAAGAGGAAGATGCTTTCTAGTTCCTACCGCGGAATCATCCAGATCGCTTTAAAAAGCCCAGTGATTTGCGAATGTTCACATCCGCTAAATCAGACAGGTTCTCAAAGAAATGAGAACCTACAATTGAACTCCCTCTGACTGCTAGTGCGGGACACACACACAAATGGTGTTCTATTGTCTCTTCTTCCTCGATGTCCTCACATCTTCTGCAAAAGTCGTTACTGGCAACCTTCAGTCTGTCAGCATGTTTTCCGATTAGGCAGTGACCTGTCATGACGGACACAACGACTGAAACGTCTGTTCTAGCCAGTGACAGCAAAGCTTTATACCTTTTCAAGTGTAGATTAGGCCACATAGTTTTGGAATGCTCACAGCCCCCATTTTGTGACCATCTATCATTCGTTGCCCTTCGGGCCTGGTCTTGAAAACTTAGATTATATGTCCTTAGAGGCATACCCACAGATTCCAGTTTCCCTGAAATGTGTAACGTAGTTCCTTGTCTTTTTTTGTGTTCAGAAATACGTTCTCTAGGGTTTTAATGGCTGTCTGGCTGTCTGAGAAGATATTTATTCCAATCGTTGTTATGACATTATATCTTAGGCATTCCATCACTTCCTTAATTGCAAGGATCTCCGCTTGATACACACTGCAGTGGTCGGGTAACTTTTTCGATATGACCAGTTCTAGATCTTTAAAGTACACCCCAAAGGTCACCTGGTCGTTTAGTTTGGAACCATTCGTATATCAGTCTATGTAACTTCGTAGTTCCAATCGGAACTCAAGTGGGGTGTAATCCACATGCCCAATTTTGGATTTGAAGTTCAATTTCCTGTTCAGCAAAACATCCTTTTGCGCTTTCTATAAACAGAACATTCTCTCCTCCCAAGGAGACTGGTGCCACTGTAGGCAACTTGTATCTCCTGCTGAAGAAAACTACTTCTGTCTTGCACGGATTCATGCCTAGACTACTTTCGGTAGCACATCGTGTACATACTCTGTATATCTCTTTAATATACTGCTGGAAAACATTATGAGAGATGCAGATGTGAATAGATATGACACACTAATCATAAGAAAACACACGCTACTTGCTTATTTCGGTGATCTCGACATCATAGGTGGGTCACCGGAAGTAGTAACTGCAGACTGTGAAAGAATCGAAAGAGAGTCAGTGAAAATAGGTCGTGCAGTAAATGGAGACAAGACGAAGAAGGTGGTATCAGCTCGCAAAACCTCCTTTACAACCGATCAGATAAAGAAAATTGAGAAAGTTGGGAAACACAACTTTGAGATAGTCAACAACTTTATCTACCTCGGCACCGCTGTGACCGAAACGAATGACACCAGTGTGGAAATGAAGCGAAGAATAAAACTGGCATACAGATGTTACTTTGGATTAAGTAGGGAGTTTAGAAACAATATCATTTCTCGACAGACGAAAATGACACTTTACAAGTGTATAACACACTGCTACAACAACAACAACACTTTACAAGACACTGATTCTTCCCATGTTGTTATATGGTTCTGAGGCATGGGTACTTGTGAAAGGTGATGAGGTAGTGCTTGGAGTGTTTGAGAGAATGATTCTTCGTAAAATATATGTACCAGTTTGCGTAAATTGAGAATGTAGGCTTCGTTTGAACCACGAACTCTAGGAGCGGTATGACGACGATGGCGTAGTTACACGTATCAAAGTATAACGGCTGGCTTGGCTAGGTCATGTTATCAGAGTGGATGAAGAAGTCCTTCACAGAAGTCTTTTGAAGGCAAACAGATTGAAAGATTAAGTGGTGGGAGACACTTCGAAACTTTGTGTCAGAGATAAGAGAGTTAGCGCAGAAAATCGAGGCGCTTGAAAGGCTATTCTGGGTTAGCCTAATAGGACAAACGTTCTGTCGTAGCCAATGAAAGCAAAGTAGTCGCATTAATATACGACACCACTTCTGCTGCTCTGGGTATTATAACGTAAGGTAGGCTAGGTTTGGTAGAAAAGAGAGTGCAGATATTAACCCGCCCAATGATCAACTTGTTGTGCGCTCTAAATACTACACTTATTGCTTATTGAATTTATTATAACACCCGTGAGAAAGGGAAATGGTCCCATTGAGTCTGCGGACCGAATGAGAATAGCTTCCGATTTAGCAATGGCCATATGACCTTCTCTATCCTCTATCCATTCTCCCATCGCCTTTAGTCTGTTAGCCGCAGTGGATCACACTTAATCTGTTTGTCTATAGGTCGGATATCTAGAGTAGTCTCCAGTGTCCTAGTGGGCGTGGTCCTCATCTCTCCGCCTATGCCAAGCCAACATGTTCTCCGAACCTGTTGTATTATCCCTACGTTTCGATTTTTCTCCATCGCAGTCCACCAAACTACGGTCTCATCACACACCTGCAGAGCCAGTGGACTATCCACTGATTCAGGAGCCCTTTCGAGCCTACGTCCCGTGCTTAACATCTATGAGTCTACTTAGTACGCTCCTGAAGCATTTGACCTTGTCAGATATCGAAATCGTCTATTGAGGAAACGTGGTGCGTCAAATTGGCCCATCTTCGTCTTCTTCATGAACTTAGATTTTTAGGTCTACCCAAGCCCTGTGCCATCTCCAAAACCCTTTTGACCATTCTGCGTATCTGATTCGAAACTTTACCAATTAGAAGTATTATAACATCGACGGGCTCAAATCCCTCCTCAGTCAGCATCCGTAATAGGTTATTTATGGTGGTCATCCATAGGAGTGGTGATAGAGGCATTTTATCGCCACTCCTGACCAGTGGCGTGCCCTGTGCCACTTTCTCCCTTATATTGATGTCATGGGCCCCACAATATATCCACCTGTTTCTTAGCATATGGTTATCCAGTTTCTAAGGACCCGGTCAGCCCGGAAATAAAAACCCAAGAATAGAACTTATTTCACAATGAAATAAGACCCCGAAGTAAAAAAGAAATAAAGCCGCAACGAAATTAAAGGCCCCAAAATTTGAGGTATTATTACAAATGAAAAGAAGTCCCAATTTTAAAATGAAATGCAGTCCCAATATGTGGGTAATTGACTCAAGACTTATCGGACACAAGTCTCACTGTTTTGTTTTAAATGTCTGTACAACGAATCAAGGCCACAAAATAAGTCTTGGGGCCTTGTTTCATATCCAAATATGGGGCTTTATTTCATGTGAAGATAAACCTTAATTATACCCTACACCACTACTATGGTACAGGGTATTATAACTTAGTACATTTTTTATAACACCCAGAAGGAAGAGAGATAGTTCCATAGATAAGTATACCGATCGACCCAGAATCACTCTCTGATTCGATTTAGCTATATCCGTCTGCCTGTCTGTCCATGTTAATTTGTGTACAAACTACCGGTCACAATTTTCGTCCAATCGTCTTAAAATTTGACGCGGGCATGTGACGAAGTTTATTGAAATTGGAAAAAATCAGGTTTTGGGTAATTTGCACTAATGTTGTCATTTGTCGACCGTTGTTATTAAAGTTGGAACACATTTGCTCAAAATGTGATACGGATTGTTTAATAATCCATCTGAAAACATCCGGCGAGGACCTGTAAGTCCCACTTTGTACTTACAGGGTAGGTGTATTGTACAGTCGGCACCGCCTGACTTTTACCTTTCCTTACTGGTCTATGAAATGAAATAAAGCCTCAAAAAAAAAAAAAGACCCAATTATCGTTGTTTTTGTTTCATGTATAAATATTTGGGGCCATAGTTCATTATCCTTTTGGGGCCTTATTTCATACCGCTTAGTTTTGTCCTTAATGGCGTAAATTCAGAATATTTGCTGTTTTGAAGTAGTTCATCAGAATAAAACCACATTACGTTTTTGCCTACCGGCATCGTCGAGTATGGTGATTTCAATACAAATTTGAAATCACCATTAAAGCTTTCGATTTTTATGGCGACTTCACGGTAGGAATGTGGATAAAAAAAGTATGGTGATGACTTTGATTTGACATCCAAAATAGGTCTTAATCGTTAATAAAATGTACCTTTACAGCCTTTCTGGTAAATGATAACCATGCAAGCGTCCACCATTCGTACTTCAAAATGAGCATGGTTTCGATGATGAACTTTTAATTGGGTTATTATTTTGGTAAGTACCTTTTATGTATTCTTCAGAATTCAGTTTTTCTTGAAGTCAATATTTACCATTTCCGGTAAACTCAAAATTTTATTATATCTATTTTTAAACTCTCCACCATAGGATGCGGGGTATACACATTTCGTCGATCCGTTTGTAACACATAAAAATATTAATCTGAAACTCAAAAAAGTACATGTATTCTTGATCGTACTGACATCCTAAGTCGATTTAGCCATGTCCATCCGTCTGTCTGTCGAAAGTACGCTAACTTTCGAAGCAGTAAAGCTAGTCGCTTGAAATTTTGCACAAATACTTCATATTAGTGTAGGCCGGTTGTTATTGTTAATGGGCCATATCGGTCCATGTTTTTATATAGCTGCCATACAAACCGATCTTGGATTTTGACTCCTTGAGCCTCTAGACTGCGGAATTCTTATCCGATTTTGTTGAAATTTAGCATGAAGACTTTTGTTTTGACTTTTAACAACAATGCTAGTATGGTTCAAATCGGTTCATAACCTTATAAAGCTCCGATATAAACCGACCTGCCAATTATACTTCTTGAGCCTACAGAGGGCACAATTCCCATCCGATTTGGCTGACATTTTGTACAACGACTACTCAACATGCATGCCAAATATGGTTTGAATCAGTCTATAACCTGATATAACTTCCATGCAAACCGATTTCCTGATATTACTTCTTGAGCCCCTAAAGGGCGCAATTCTTAACCGATTTGGTTGAAATTTTGCACCATGATCTCCAGCATCCAACCATATAGACCCATTTCCCCATATTACTCCTTAAGGGTGCAATTCTTACCCGATTGGGTTAAAATTTTGCACCATGACTTTTGCTATCTTCTCCGGCATCCAAACCAAGTATAGTCCAAATCGGTCCATAACCTGATATTGCTTCAATAGCATGGCAATTCTTATTCATTATCCTTTGTTTGCTTATAAAGAGATACGGGACAAGGACTTGACAAATTCGATTCATGGTGAAGGATATATAAGATTCGGCCCGGTCGAACCTAACACGCTTTTACATCTCTGAGCATCTCTGCCGTATCAAAATCGGTTCAGTTTTAGATAAAGTGTCCATATGGAAGGTGTAGGGTAATATATCCAGGGTCATGTATTTCATATATTTAGATTTTGTTTACACCGATTAGCGCGAATGGCTGCTTAAGCTTTTAACAACAGAATTTTATGTTGCTTGGCGGATTGGTTTTCATTGCTGGATGGATTATAACATAAAATTGGATTTATCTCCATGTTGCCTATTACTCTGTTTGTGGCTATGTGTGCACAAGTGATTAAACTTTCTTGAACTACTTTCGACGTGAATTCCAATAAATTATTATCGATTGATGTTGTGGATAACTGAGAAACTGCAGAAACAACTACAATGGCAGCATGCTGCTGATGCAAGTGCAACGGCAAAAGCAACTAACGGAGTATATCAGAAATTCCAGCATAAAATATGTGCAATTGATTACATCACTTGTTCCTCCATTTGCCGCAGAAGCCGCCACAAAGAGAACGTACTGCGAACAAACGCAAAGTGCAAAACGCAAAACGTGTTATTGAAACAGCTGGTCTTGGCGTTACTGTTCAAATTGTTGCCCCTTGTTCGAACTTACACATGCACACACTCACACACCGCGGCTTTCGAATTACTGGTGGTGCTGAAGATACTTATGCATTTAATGTCAATACCAGGGATCTGATTTGTATTTGCATACACAATCAATTCTGCAGTAAAATCATAAGAAAGCTGTTTTCCAAATGCCAAACTTAATGAATGTGTCTAGGCGGGGGCAAAGTGGCATAAAATTACATTTATAATTAGCCCGAATGGCCTAGCACCGCGTTTCATCGTCCTCCTCCCCTTTCATTCTAGGTATTTCGTATGCATAATGCTTTTAGACATGCAGCAGTATATATATATATATATATATATATATATATATATATATATATATATATATATATATATATATATATATATATATATACCAACCATATGCCAAGGCACTGGCTTATACCAGGACTATACAAAGTAATTTTCGTATGGGGGTTTAGCATTGCTGTGAAAAATCACAGCTTACAAGGGTGTATCTAATGAAAGCCCTTCGAAAAAAGTTTTAGAAACATTGCATTCCAGCATGATTCATTACGGCTTGGGATCAATCTTTCTCCTTCGTATTGCAGAGAAGACATAAATAACAATCGATATCCGTGGCTGGTTTTCGCCAGATCAGAACATTTAGAAAAACTCCAAGAGATGCATCATTTCTTAAGTTTTTAGTAGTTGCATACCAACATTTAATATCTGAAGGTAAGAAATAAACACAATAAATTAAACAAGTAAGGGCGTGCAAAATTCAGCCCGGCCGAATCTTATATACCCTCCACCATGAATCGCATTTGTCGAGTTCTTTGCGCGGTACCTCTTTTTAGGCAAGCAAAGAATAATGAATAAGAATTGTTATGCTATTAGAAATGTATCAAGTTATAGTCCGATTCGGACCATAAGTAAATTGAATGTTAAAGATCATAGTAAAAGTCATTGGGTAATATTTCAGTCCACTCTGATAAGAATTGGGCCTTGTAGGGGCTCAAGAAGCATGATCGGGAGATCGTTTTATATGGGAGCTGTATCAGGTTAAAGATCGATTCAGACCATATTGGAAACGTATGTTGAAGGACATGGGGGAAGCCGTTGTACAAAATTTCTGCCAAATCGGATGAGAAATGCGCCTTCTAGATGCTCAAGAAATCAAGATCCCAGATCGATGTTTATATGGCAGCTTTACCAGATTATTTACTGTTTTGCGCCATACTAAGCGTAGTTGTTGGAAGTCATAACAAAACACCTCATGCAGTTTCAGTCAAATGGGACGAGAACTGCGCCCTCTAGAGGCTAAAGATCCCAGATCGGTTTATATGGCAGCTATATCAGGTTATGTATATAACATAACTAAACACTACGTCCAGAATTTCAGCGAGAGCATATAAGATGCTCAAGAAATCAAGACCTAAGATCGGTTTATATGGCAGCTATATCAAAACATGGACCGATTTGGCCCATTTACAATCCCAACTTACCTACACTAATAAGAAGTATTTGTGCAAAATTTTAAGCGTCTAGCTTTACTCCTTCGTAAGTTAGCGTGCTTTCGACAGACGTACATGGCTAGATCGACTTAAAATGTTATGACGATCAAGAATATATATACTTTATGGTGTCTTCGACGCATATTTTGAGGTGTTAGAAAAGGAATGACGAAATTAGTATACCCCCATCCTATGGTGGAGGGTATAAAAACAATGAGTATCGATCACTTTTTGTTGGACCTTGAATGGTTTTAGGTTATGGATGTAATTTACTTTGTAAATGGCTAGATCGACTTAAAATGTTATGACGATCAAGAATATATATACTTTATGGTGTCTTCGACGCATATTTTGAGGTGTTAGAAAAGGAATGACGAAATTAGTATACCCCCATCCTATGGTGGAGGGTATAAAAACAATGAGTATCGATCACTTTTTGTTGGACCTTGAATGGTTTTAGGTTATGGATGTAATTTACTTTGTAAATACTACACAGTGCATGTGAGATGTTCTGAAGACAATTTCTGTGCATCGTTGTACTCGATAGTTATCGGTGTCATGCGATTTTTCTCTAAATCTCACTATTGCAATATTTTTGATTTAAATTTGTATACCCTCCATCATAGGATGGGGGTATACTAATTTCGTCATTCCCTTTGTAACGCCTCGAAATATTCGTATAAAGTATATATATTCTTGATCGTCATGGCATTTTAAGTCGATCAAGATCAAGGAGTAAGACTAGCCGCTTGAAATTTTGCTTCAAATACTTCTTATTAGTGTTGGTTGGTTTGAATTGTAAATGGGCCATATCAGTCCATGCATTCGACAGACAGACGGATGGACATGTCTAAATCGACTAAGAATTAAAAACTACCAGCAATATATAAACTTTGTTAGGTCTCAGATAAATATTTCGATGTGTTACAAATGGAATGTCGAAATTAGTATATCCCGATCCTATGGTGGAGGGTATAAAAATAATTTACAATGTTAAGGAACGCTAAGGTTCCAAACCTGCCAAAACAGAAAAAAAACTCTCCCCTGACTAATGCTAGCGACAATCGTGAGGCCTTCCGTCACGTAAAACTTCTCTACGAGGAGGTGTCGCTCAATATTATGCCGTTCGAACTCGGCTATGTAAAGAAGGAGTTAGCACTTATTGATATGATAGAAGTCTCCGCACTATTGCCGTTCCATCATGTTTCGCAGAAGACTCTACAGTTTCCCATTGTCAAGAAGTGCTTTGCTTCTATTCGAAGAAGAAGAAAACTTTCAATTTCAATGTTCAGCAAACACTGTTTATAGCACACAGACTGATAGGCTGCTCACCTGACAGACAAATGACACTAGCGCCACTTGATACGCTTGCGGGTGGTTGATATTGACCACAATAAGGTATTTGAAAAAGTTCATGTGGTTCATGTTGGGTGATTGGCTGATGGTGCCTATTACCTGCCTCTGGTATTCGCTGCAGTGTTTCGTTCATTTCGGCCTTGTTGCAATGGCAACAGCAAACTATAGTCATCGCTCTGCGCAAAAACAAAAAAAACAAGGCTGCTAACGCCACCAACATAACAAAGAATTACAAGTAAATACGAACTCGGTCAATGTCGACCTGTTCATACCCTAAAGTGAATATAAGTACAAAGTAGTTTAAAAGAAGTGAGTGGTACAAAATTTGGTTTTCAAATCATGATATTTTGCAATATTAATAAAAATCGGATAGAGCATATAGGCGATATATGAACCTCGAGCTGTATGAGCTGTATGATGACGATAGCATAGCTACATGTATCAAAATACAACGGCTGCGTTGGCATGTTGTCAGAATGGATGAAGAAACTCCAATAGAGAGCAATCACGATAGTAAACACAAACCGGGACCAAAAGCCCGATCGAAAGATCAAGTGGTGGGAGACACCTCGAAACTTGGTGTCAAAGATTTTAGAATGAGTGCAGAAGATCGAGGCGCTTGGAACGCTATTCAACGTTCAGTTAGTGGAACAAATGTTCTGTCATAGCCAATTAACGTAAAGTAAAGTAAGTAATAACAAGTAAAAGCGTGCTTAGTTCGGCCGGGCCGAATCTTATATACCCTCCACCATGGATCGCATTTGTCGAGAACTTTTCCCGGCATCTCTTCTTAGGCAAAAGAAAGGATTTAAGAAAAGATTTTCTCTGCTATTAGAGCGATATTAAGATATGGTCCGGTTTGGACCACAATTAAATTATGTGTTGGAGACCTGTGTAAAATGTCAGCCAATTCGAATAAGAATTGCGCCCTTTGGGGGCTCAAGAAGTAAAATAGAGAGATCGATTTATATGGGAGCTGTATCGGGCTATAGACAGATTCAGACCATAATAAACACGTATGTTGATGGTCATGAGAGAATCCGTCGTACAAAATTTCAGGCAAATCGCATAATAATTGCGACCTCTAGAGGCTCAAGAAGTCAAGATCCGAGATCGGTTTACATGGCAGCTATATCAGGTTATAAACCGATTTGAACCTTATTTGATACAGTTGTTGAAAGTAAGAATAAAATACTACGTGCAAAATTTAATGCGAATCGGATAAGAATTGCGCACTCTAGAGGCTCAAGAAGTCAAGACCCAAGATCGGTTTATATGACAGCTATATCAGGTTATGAACCGATTTGAACCATACTTGGCACAGTTGTTGGATATCATAACAAAATACTACGTGCCAAAATTCATTCAAATTGGATAAGAATTGCGCCCTCTAGAGGCTCAAGAAGTCAAGACCCAAGATCGGTTTATATGACAGCTATATAAGGTTATGAACTGATTTGAACCATACTTGGCACAGTTGTTGGATATCGCAACAAAACACGTCTTGCAAAATTTCATTTCAATCGGATAAGAATTGCGCATTCTAGAGGCTCAAGAAGTCAAGACCAATAATCGGTTTATATGGCAGCTATATCAAAACATGGACCGATATAGCCCATTTACAATACCAACCGACCTACACTAATAGGATGTATTTGTGCAAAATTTCAAGCGGCTAGCTTTACTCCTTCGGAATTTAGCGTGCTTTCGACAGACAGACGGACGGACGGACAAGGATAGATCGACATAGAATGTCGCGACGATCAAGAATATATATACTTTATGGGGTCTCAGACGAATATTTCGAGTAGTTACAAACAGAATGACGAAATTAGTATACCCCCCATCCTATGGTGGAGGGTATAAAAATCGGATGAGCATATACATTTCTCTAATTGGTTATGGCGTTTGATCCATTAGCCGTACTTAGAATAGATTTCCAAGTGCCTCGATATTCTGCTCTCCTTCTCTTATCTCTGACAACAAATTTAATGATGTCTTTTACCACATGGGGTGTACTCTAAAGATGTAGAACTGGTCATATCGAAAAGGTTACCCGACCGAGGCAGTGTATATAAAGCGGAGATCCTTGCAATTAAGGAAGTGGTGGAATGGCTAATATATAATGTTATTACGACGATTGGCATAAATATCTTCTCAGACAGCCATTAAACCCCTGAAGATCGTATTTCTGAACACAAAAGCCGCCCTCGACTGTCGCACATCTCTCAACGAGATGGCTGAACAGTTCAAAATTCACCTGTTCTGGGTGCCAGGCCACAGAGATATCCCAGGGAATTGTGAAGCGGGCGAGCTTGCGAGACTAGGAGCTACACTATACATTTCAGGAATACTGGAATCTGTGGGTATGCCTTTAGCGACATGTAAGCTAAGTTTTCAGGACCAGCCCAACGCAGAAGGACAACGAATGATAGATGGTCACAAAAAGGAGGCTGTGATCATTCCAAAACTATGTGGCCTAATCTAGACTTGAAGCAGTCTACTGCTTTGCTGTCATTGGCTAGAACAGACGTCTCAGTCAATGTGTTCGTCATGACAGGTTACTGTCTAAGGTTGCCAGCAACCACTTTTGCAAAAGCTGCGAGGACATCGAAGAAGAAGAATAAGAGACTGTAGAACACCTTCTGTGTGTGTGTCCCACACTAGCAGTTAGAAGGAGTTCCACTTCAGGTTCTCGTTTCTTTGAGAACCTGTCTGATTTAGCGGATGTGAACATTCGCAAGTTATTGGGCTTTTTAAAACGATCTGGATGGTTCAACGATGGTTCACAATGGACGAAAACGTCTAAGTGAGTCTGATGGCAGACTGTCACTATTCGGACTTGGAAAAACATTCTATACTGCCATCAGCGATTGGTTTTGCGGTATCCTCTTGGCCGCCATTGTAGGACATTTGCAGCTGGAGAATATATTCTTTCCATATTCCAAGCATATTTTCTGCATAAGTTAATAGATTTTGTTTCGCAGTAGGATGCGGCTGCACCAAAGCCATCGGTTTGATATTTGATTCTTTGGTAAAATTTCCGGGCTTCATCCTTGCTCCTTTATATCTCAATTCGCGCAAACTCACATCTTTTCATTTCCCCTTTCTTTCTACGGAATAGACGTTTCTCCTCTCTCCTAAAACCTCTCATTCATCTGCCAATTTGCTACTGACTTCAGGGTTGCTCTATATGCCGCATTTTGGTTTCAGTAGTATTTCTACGCTTTTGGTCGTACCATGTATTTCCTGGGGCAGGATTTTGGTCTTTTAAGGCGCTCGTAGAAAATATCCTTGGTCTGCACGGCACAAATAAGGCTGGTGTTAAAGAATTTGACCTTATGTGGATTATGGCAAGACTTTCATCCACCGGAGTAAACCAGGAGACAAGATGTTCAAGTCTCCTACTAACCACAAACCCACAGACAAATTCATGTCTGTTCCATGGCAGCAAGATGAAACAGTCCTTTGGTGTTGTTGCGACGTCTTTCCCTATCCAACGCAATTCCTGTAAGGCGTCAATATCTGCCCAGTACTTCTCCAATACGTCTGCCAGTGTGTATACAGCACCTTCTCTATAAAGAGTGCGGACATTCAAGGTCCTTTTTTCGTTTGTGTGGTCGTCAATGTTATTGGAGTCGCGTTAGAGGAAACGAGTCCTATAGTGGTTGGTGTGTTGTGATCTCTGGCTTTCCTTTTCCAATTAAAAAAAAAACTTCGATCATTTAACTCTCTCGAAACGAAAAATTATGAAATAATGATATTTGCCCTTAAAGCTAGTACTATGTTCGCTTTTCGGGAAAGTTTTTCGTGATTACTTTCTTTATATATTAGACTTTGAAGCAAAAATACTTGCCGATCTCATTTAGTAGGACATTCCCCCATAACTTATGAAACATCATTGAGAGTTTTGAAGTGTTTGTTATCGCGGAAAAATGTGTTTTCATCTGTGAAACACAAACATAGTACTAGCCATAACAGGCAAAAAACTTGAACTTGCACAGTAACATGGAAACAATTGTTGACGTAGGGGAAAAAAAGTACATCACTGCAAAGGAAAACATATGCAATGGAAAGGAACAGCTAGTGTGAAAGGTGTCAAACTATGTTAGTTTCGTGTTTATATTGAGTTTACACTTCTCAATTACATTAGGCGTGGACTAATGTGATTGAGAAGTCACCTTATCCAGGACGAAACCCGTTCCACAGTGCACACAAAAAAGTAGTACTAAAATCAATTGAAAAGGTCTTATTTAACGCCCACATTAAGCATACTTTTATCAAATGTCAACCAGCTCATTTGGCAATATCAAGTGTGAACACGATCAATATAAAGAAAACAGCGCCTAAAATTAAAATAAGTTCGGCCGGGCCAAATCTTATATACCCTCCACCATGAATTGCATTTGTCGAGTTCTTTGCGCAGTATCTCTTTTTAGGCAAACAAAGAATAATGAATATGTACTGTTATGCTATTGGAGCTATATCAAGTTATAGTCCGATTCGGACCAAAAATTAATTGAATGCTGAACATTGTAAAAGTCATTGCGTAATATTTCAGTCCATTCGGATAAGAATTGGGCCTTGTAGGGGCTCAAGAAGCAAAATCGGGAGATCGGTTTATATGGGAGCTGTATCAAGCTATAGACCGATTCAGACCATATTGCACAAGTATGTTAAGGACCATGGGAGAAGCCATTGTACAAGATATATTTATATGGCCGCTCTATCAGGTTATGAACCGATTTGCGCCATACTCATCACAGTTTTTGGAAGTCATATCAAAACACCTCATGCAAAATATTAGCCAAATCGGATGAGAATTGGGCCCTCTAGCGGCTCGAGAAGTGAAGATCCAAGATCGGTTTGTATGTCACCTATACCAGGTTATGGACCGGTTAGGACCATACTTCGCACAAATGTTAAAGTGATTCCAAAACTCCACGTGCAAAATTACTGCCAAATCGGATAAGAATTGCGCCCTCTAAAAGCTCAAGAGGTCAAGACCCAAGATCGGTTTATATTGCAGCTTTATCAGGTTATGTACCGATTTGAACCATGCATAGCATGGGGGTTGCAAGTGATATTAAATCACTACTTGAAAAATTTCAGTCAAATCGGACGAGAGTTGCCCTCTAGAGGCTCAAGAAGACAAGACCCAAGATCGGTTTATATGGCAGCTTTATCAAAACATGGACCGATTTGGGCCATTTACAATCCCAACTGACCTACACTAATAGGACGTATTTGAGCAAAATTTCAAGCGGCTAGCTTTACTCCTACGAAAGATAGCGTGCTCTCGACAGACAGACGGACGGGCATAGCTAGTTAAGTTAGCATGTCACTACGATCAAGAATATATATACTCTATGGGTCTTAGACGCATATTTCGAGGTGTTACAAACAGAATGACGAAATTAGTATACCTCCATCCTATGGTGGAGGGTATAAAAATTAAAAAAATCTAAATTCCAGAGATTTGGAGAATTTCGTGCTTGAATTAACTAAACTTGCACTCATAGAAAAGAGTTTTCTGAAGATAGAAAACACTGTCTGCTGAATATTAGTAGTTAATTTTGCTGCTATTGTAGCAGTTATTCTGCTATTACAGCAATAGTACTGCATGTTCAAAGTGTCAGGCTTACGGCATTATAGTCTGTTGTTTACTGAAAATGACTGCTGCTAAATTATGAAGCGGATGTTAGAAGAAACAAGTAAAAGCGTGCTAAGTACGGCCGGGCCGAATCTTGGGATCCCATGGATTCTGCTAAAAATTTATACAAAACAAATTAAGTTGTACGGCATAATTTTATTCTACATACCAAACTTCTGTTAAACCATCAATAATTAAAGCTTCTAGGAACCGAAAAAGGATGACCGAGAGATCGGTTTGCATGGAGGTTACATCAGGTTACAGACTGGTTTTGGCCGTATTCGGCACAGTTGTTGGAAGTCGTAACAGAACACCGCATGCAAAATGTCAGCCTAACAGGACAAAAATTGCGGCTTGTAAGGACTCAAGATGTCAAATCGGGAGATCGGTTTATATGGAAGCTACGTAAGGTTAAAAACCGATTTGGACCGTACTTGGCACAGTTGTTGGAAGTCATAACAAAACACTACATGCAAAATTTCAGCCAAATCGGACACAAAAGGCTCGAGAAGTTAAATCGAGCGATCGGTTTATATCGCAGCTATATGAGGCTCTTGACCGATTTGGACCATGCTTGGCGTAGCAGAACACCGCATGCAAAATCGGAGAAAAATTGTGGCTTCCAGTGGCTCAAGAAGTCAAATCGGGAGATTGGTTTATATGGGAGCTATATCAGGTTATAGACTGATTTTGACCGTATATGACACAGTTGTAGGATGTTGTAATGGAACTTTACACGCAAAATTTCAGCCAAATCGGACAAGAATTGCCATTCAGGGGCTCAAGAAATTTATTCGGGAGATCGGTTTATATGGGAGCTATATCTAAATCCGCACCAATATAGCCAATTTGCAAACTCCAACGACCTATATCGACATGAAGTATCTTTGCAAAGTATCAAGCGGCTAGCTATACGCGTTCGACCTCTATCGTGATTTCGACAGACAGACGAACATGGCTAGATCTCCTCTGAACGTCGAGATTATCAAGAATATATATACTTTATGGGGTCTTAGACAAATTGTTGAGAGGTGTTACAAACGGAATGACTAGTTTAGTATATCCCCATCCTATAGTGGTGGGTATAAAAATAGAACACAAAAGTAAATGTGTGGCTTGATAACCACCACTGAATGTATACT
The DNA here is from genome assembly GCF_963082655.1 of Stomoxys calcitrans. Lineage (NCBI taxonomy): Eukaryota > Metazoa > Arthropoda > Insecta > Diptera > Muscidae > Stomoxys > Stomoxys calcitrans. The sequence continues at coordinate 152,751,734 of NC_081552.1, forward strand.
TACTATAAACTTTTTATACCGTCCACCATAGGATGGGGGTACACTATTTTCGTCATTCTGTTTGTAACACCTCGAAATATTCAACTGAAGCCCCATAAAGTATGTATATTTTTGATCGTCATGTCATTTTAAGTCGATCTAGCCATGTCCGTCCGTCTGTCTGTCGCAAGCACGCTAACTGTCGAAGGAATAAAGCTAGCCGCTTGAAATTGCGCAATAAATTTTTATTAGTGTAGGTCGGTTGCGATTGTAAATGGGCCAAATTGATCCATGTTTTGATATAGCTGCCATATAATCCGATCTCGGGTCTTGACATGACCTCTAGAGGGCGCAATTTCCGTCCGATTTGAAATTTGAAATTTTGCACATAGTGTTTTGCTATCTCTTCCAACAATTGTGTTAAGTATGATTCAAATCGGTTCCTAATCTGGTATAGCTGTCGTATAAACCGACCTTGGATCTTGATTTCTTGAGCCAATAGAGCGCGCAATTTTCATCCGATTTAGCTGCAATTTTGCATGAGGGGTTTTGTTATAACTTCCAATAACTGTGCTAAGTATGGCGCAAATCGGTACAGAACCTGATATAGGTGCCATATAAACCGATCTGGCATCTTGACTTCTTGAGCCTCTAGAGGGCGCAATTCTCATCCGATTTGGTAGAAATTTTGTACAACTTCTTCTTTCATGGCCTTCAACATACGTGTCTAATGTGGTCTGAATCGATCAATAGGTTGATACTGCTCCCATATAACCTATCTCCCTATTTTGCTTTTTGAGCCCCTACAAGGCGCAATTCTTATCCGAATGAACTAAAATATTCACAATGACTTCTGTAATGTTAAGCATTAATTTATGGTCCGAATCGGACTATAACTTGATATAGCTCAAATAGCATTACAGTTCTTATTCAATATTCTTTGTTTACCTACAAAGAGATACCGCGCATAGAACTCGACAAATGCGATCCATGGTGGTGGTATATAAGATTCGGTCCGGCCGAACTTAGCACGCTCTTACTTGTTACTTTAAATTTAGTTAAAACAAGTAAAACGGCGTTAAGTTCGGGTATATATGTAAACCACCTTTCATCAAAATTTGGTGAAAATTTCATACCCTATACTCATATACCTCATACCGATTTGAACTATATACGACACGGATGTCGAAAAGCCGAACATAAGTCACTGTGTCAAATTTCAGTGAAAGCGGATTATAAATGCGCCTTTTATGGGGCCAAGACTTTAAATCGAGATATCGGTCTACATGGTAGCTATATCCAAATCTGGACCGATTTGGGCCAAGAGGCAATAAATGCCACTTTTATGGGCCCTAAACCTTAAATCCAGAGATCGGTCTATATGGCAGCTATATTTAAATCTGGACCGATCTGAGCAAAATTGAAGAAGGACGTCGAAGAGTTTAACCAAACTCACTGTCTCAAATTTCAGCGACATCGGACAATAAATGCGTCTTTTATAGCCCCAAAACCTAAAATCTAGATATCGGTCTATATGGCAGCTATATCCAAATCTGGACCGATCTGTGCGATATTTCAGAAGTATGTCAAGGGGCTTAACTTAACTCACTGTTCCAAATTTCGGCGACATCGGGCAATAAATGAGCATTTTATGGCCAAAAACCATAAATCAAGAAATCGGTCTATATGGCAGCTATATCCAGATTTGAACCGATCTGGACCAAATTAAAGAAATATGTCAAAGGGCCTATCACAACTCACTGTCCCAAATTTCAGCAAAATCGGATAATGAATGTGGCTATTATGGGCCTTACACCACAAATCGGAGGATCGATATATATCCAAATCTGGACTGATCTGAGCCAAATTAACGAAGGATGTCGATGGGCCTTACACAACTCACTGTCCCAAATTTCAGCAAAATCGGACCATAAATGTGGCTTTTATTGGCCTTAGACCCTAAATCGGAGGATCGGTCTATATGGCAGCTATATTCAAATCTGGACCGATCTGAGCCAAATTGACATAGGATGTCGAAGAGCCTAACACAACTCACTGTCCCAAATTTCAACAAAATCGGATAATAAATGTGGCTTTTATGGGCCTAAGACCCTAAATCGGAGGATCGGTCTATATGGCAGCTATAGTCAAATCTGGACCGATCTGAGCCAAATTGACGAAGGATGTCGAAGGGTCTAACACAACTTATAGTCCCAAATTTCAGCAAAATCGGATAATAAATGTGGATTTTGTGGGCCTTAGACCCTAAATCGGCGGATCGGTCTATATGGGGGCTATATCAAGATATAGTCCGATATAGCCCATCTTCGAACTTAACCTGCTTATGGACAAAAAAAGAATCTGTGCAAAATTTCAGCTCAATATCTCTATTTTTAAAGACTGTAGCGTGATTTCAACAGACAGACGGACAAACGGACGGACATGGCTAGATCGTCTTAGTTTTTTACGCTGATCAAGAATATATATACTTTATAGGGTCGGAAATGGATATTTCGATGTGTTGCAAACGGAATGACAAAATGAATATACCCCCATCCTTCGGTGGTGGGTATAAAAATGCGTAAGGTATTCAAAACAAGTAACAGGCAACCATAAAAAGTACAATAGCACACATTTTTTTTCATCAGACTTGTGTAGTCAAAACAGCAGATTTTGTTAGTTAAATTGCAGTAAGAAATGTTTGATAATACAGCAGCCCTATGTTTGCTGAAACAGCAGTAATGTCTGCTTTCCAATTTTCAACAGACAAAAACTGCTGTTTTAGCAAACATTTTTGCTGTTTTAAATAACAAATTTGGTTGAGGGTGGTCATACTGTACTTATGACACCGCTGAGGCTTGATTCAAGTGAACTTTTTTTTAATTTTTTTTTTTTTGAGTGTGGTGATGTGCTTTTATCTTTGGCTTTCCTTTTCCATTCAGAGAAAAATCTCCCATTATTGAGCTCGTCTCAAAATATAAACAAAACGAAGGATTAGGGAAGTCCGTTTTTACTATTCTTTTGTTTCTCTGAGCAATCTTTTTAGTTTCCGGGTTCGGGATACTGGACCAGCGCCCAAACCGTATGGGTTATGTGGGATCGCACATGAATCTCTCGATGTCGCTAGCCGCTTGTTATGGCTCAAGAATCGGCCAATCTGAACTGATTTTTATGAAATTCACCCCTAACATAAAAATTCATAAGATATTTCTATGTTGCGGTGTAAATATCTCCACGTTACAATATTTGCCCAGTCTGGTGAATACACAGTATTTATGTGTGGGTGGTAAATTTACATCTGATAGGATCCTTTTAAGGGGCTTCATCCTTGCCCTGAAAAAAGTCTACTGCAAATATCAAGATGATCAAATGGAAAATTCGATCAGTAATTTGATTCCAAATAAACATCGACCAACTCACAGTGGGAGAAAATCGAACAAAGCAAGTAAAATATATGCCGTGTGAGAACGAGTATAGATATCTATTAAAAATATTAAATGGCTAAAGCTGAGGTGCTAGCAAAATTGTGTGCAAAATTTCAAGGCCTTAGGTTGTCCGGGCGCTTTTTTGCAGGTGCCTAAATGTGGCCATCTCGGTATTTTGAGAATTTGTAAGGGCTACTAAAACTTCATTTATGGTCCGATTTTCAAAATTCTGGATAGTGGATAGTGCTCGAAAATCCCTAGTGTTGTATAGTATCTCCACAGGTTTCGAGGATATACGAGTTTTTGTTTTAATTTGTTGAAATTTCGGCCGAGATTGGCTTCGTATTTTGCAATTTACGAATGCATTTGTGGTTCGATTTTCACTTTTATGCATGATTTGGATTCGTGTTAAAATTTACACTGACTTTACCGCAACATATGTCCACATTTGATCAGTTTGTTAAAAGTTCTCCAATAACCGTGCCACGTACTGTTGAAGTAGGTCTATAAACTGACATAGCTCCCATATATCCCGGTCTCCCGATTTGGCAGCTTGTCCCACTGGAAGCCATAATTTTTGTACGATTTGGCTAAAATTTTGTATGTAATGCAAATTGCTAATTTTGCCCATGAACATTTCAATATGGAACAGTGGCAAAGTTCTCACATAACAATGAGTGCAACTTGATTCAAGTAAAAGCTCAATGATAAGGGGCCTCCCTTTTATAACCGAGTCCGAACGGCGTGCCGCAGTGCTACACCTCTTTGGAGAGAAGTTTTACATGACATAATACCTCACAAATGTTCCCAGCATTGATGGTCTCGCCTGAATTCGAACCCATGCCTTCAGCGTCATAGGCGGACATGTTAACCTCTGCGGTACGGTGGTTGTATGTAGTGTTCTGTTACGACTTCCAACAACTGTGCTAAGTACGGTTGTAATCGGTCTATAACCTGACATAGCTCCCAAATAACCCGATTTGACATCTTGAACCCCTGCAGTCCATAATTTTTATCCGATTTGACTAAAATTTTGCATGTAGTCTTCTGTTATGACTTCCAACAACTGTGCCCAGTACGGTTGAAATCGGTCTATAACCTGATATAGCTCGATCTCACGTCTGTATCCCCAGGCGGCAAAAATGTTTGTCCGATTTGGCTAAAATTTTGCACGCGATGTTCTGTTACGACTTTCAACAACTGTTCCGAGTACGGTCTAAATAGGTCTTTAACCTGCTGTAGCTCCCATATGAACCGACCCCACGATTATCCTTGTTCGGTTCCCAGAAGCTTTAATTTTTACCTGGTTTGGCAGAAATTTGGTGTTATGCCTTTCAACTTATTTTATTTTGTGTCAATTTAGAACGTTTTTTACTTGTTTCTGTTTCAAACAAATGTCCTTGATTATAATACCTTGCACCAAAGCATGTAAGTGGTGTAGGGTATAATAACAATAGCCAGAAACCCTGCGAGTCAAAAGCACGAGGTTTACTTGATTTTAGCCTTACCCTCTCCTTACCATGCTCATGCCGGTGTCGGCATACAGCGACGAATCCAAACAACTTTCGGCCAACTAGCAACAAAACAAACAACCGACAACATCTCATTCAACATACAACAATGCTAGAGAGCAGCAGAAAGTAAAAAAAAAAATACCCAACAACACTTACAAATGGCACAAGTGCCAGTTGGGAACTTGGCAAATTCATAAAAGTATCTGCTCGCCTTAAAAACGAACTCAGTTGCGAACGGTACTTTGAAAAAACGTGTATGCACTTTGCACAGAAGGGTTCACTTGGCTTAACACAAACGCATACACATACATACTGGCATACAAATGCACTCAGCCCCAAACACTCTCTTCTGCACCTGCATAGCGGGCGCAATACACGCGTAGACCGAATGAAAAAAAGAGCATAAAAAACTGCAAGGAAGGAATAACGTCATTTTGTCTATCTCCCAATATATGACCGGCCCAAATGTTTACACAACGGTCGCAGTCTTAGTAGTCCGGAAAAAAGTGAGCCCTTTCATCAACGTGAAAACGGAGCGGCAAACGCGAGGTGAAAAGCGAAAAAACAAAAAACTCCAATTAATAATGAATGATATTTAATATGAAGATGAGATCAGATGATGCCATTTAGTGAGTGCGACCGGCCGGCGGTGAGCGTCTGTTGTCTTCGCATAAATTTTACGCAGTGTGCATCAAAACACAACCATCAACAACAAACAGCTATTAAAAAGCTTGCTAGTGTGTCGTTGCTGTTTTGCGGTGTTTTTTCTTTGGCAGAAGAGAAAAAAAATATATGTATCTGCAACAGACGGATGCAAACAATTGCTAAAGCGTTTTTTCATAGCCTTCGACTCGCCGCTTGGACGCACCGAAACGGACAAGTGTGCATATGATGAGGATGATTTATTTTTAACAAGAATTGTGAACATGTAAAAGTGTGTCTTTCAGACAATCGAAAACATATTTTAGCGACAAAAAATATTTGAAAACATCTGTCATTCAATCGAGCAAACAAGAAAAAAAGAAAGAATAACAAAATTATATAAAAATTGAAAATTAAATGAAACGAGACGAGACGAAAAACTGCTAAGAAATGCGCGTGCTATGTACTTTTACAATGTACAATATATCCCCATACATGTGTACTTAGCGTTTGTTCTACGGAGGAATAAGTGCGATAGTCCGTTTGCAAAAATTAGTAGCGGGTCTTTCGCGCATTGAGGTTGAAAGTTTTGGGAAGGGTTAATACATCACTAAAAAACTTTATGATAAAATCATAGGCCGAAGATATTGTAAAGCAAGTTAAACGATTTAAGATCGGTTTGGATTATTTAGAATTGGACAAACTGAACATTGACATCGACGTGTCCTCTTTAACTCAAATGGGACAAATTGCCATTTTGAAGTTAAATTGGGAGATGAAACTATGTAAATAAGCCATATTTACCACATACCATGCACTCATAGTTTTTTTGATTTGCCTTAATGACAGCAAATCTGCAGAAAAATTGTAACATTAAGTTTATCATGATGCAGCGATAATGTTGCTGTTTTCAGATGTTAAAAATTTAACTTGAAATATCGTAAATATTATCGGCTTAGCCCACCCCAGAGGCCGTTCTACGCTTATGGCGTAGAAGCACCATAAAAAATTGTCCTTCGACTTGACTACGTCGGCCCCAAGAAGACGCATTTATTATTCGATTTGGCTAAAACTTTGCACATAGATTTGTTATGTCTGCCAATATCCGTGGTATGTACGGGCAAAATCGCTCGATAACCTGATATACATCCCATATAAACCGATCTACCAATTTGATATCTTGAATCGCTGGAAGCCGCAACTGTTATCCTATTTGACTGAAATTTTGAACGTAGTATTCTGTTACGACTTCCAACAATTGTGCCAAGAACAATCCAAATCGGATTTTAACCTGATGTAGTTTCCATATAAACCGATCTCCTGAAGAGTCTTCTACCGCCCAAGAATCTTGTGCCCTTCAACTAAGTTCGTTTGTGTAAATTTTTTTGTAGAATCCATGGTGGCACATTTTTATTGGTTTGATTTAAAATCATAACTAAAATATAATTCAAATTTAAATTTTGTCTGCTATTACATCAAATTTTTAGCAACTTATCAATGCGAAGAAAGTTAGAAGACACATTATACAACAATCCAATAGACCGAACCAATTTCGTCTTGGCTGGTCTCACCCAGGCCACAGAAATTTAATTACACACAGTGGGATGGGTCAAAAAAATATAATGGAAAAAATTATATTTTTGAACGGATAGGCATATTTTACACCCATAACTTCTAAACAACTACTGAGGCATTTTCTATAAATCAATAAAAACAAGTAAAAGCGTGCTAAGTTCGGCCGGGCCGAATCTTATATACCCTCCACCATGGAGCGCAGTTGTCGAGTTCTTTTCCCGACATCTCTTCTTAGGCAAAAAGTGATATAAGAAAAGATTTGCTCTGCTATTAGAGCGATATAAAGATATGATCCGGTTTGGACCACAATTAAATTATATGTTGGAGACCTGTGTAGAATGTCAGCCAATTCGAGTAAGAATTGCGCCCTTTGGGGGCTCAAAAAGTAAAATAGAGAGATCGATTTATATGGGAGCTGTATCGGGCTATAAACAGATTTAGACCATAATAAATACGTATGTTGATGGTCAAGAGAGGATCCATCGTACAAAATTTCAGGCAAATCGGATAATATTTGCGACTTCTAGAGGCTCAAGAAGTCAAGATCCCAGATCGGTTTATATGGCAGCTATATCAGGTTATGAACCGATTTAAACCTTATTTGACACAGTGGTTGAAAGAAAAAATAAAAAATAAAAAACGTCATGCAAAATTTCAGCCAAATCAGGTAGGAATTGCGCCCTCTAGAAGCTCAAGAAGTCAAGTCCCCAGATCTGTTTATATGACAGCTATATCAGTTTATGAGCCGATTTGAACCATTTTTGGCACACTTGTTGGATATCATAAAAAAACATGTCGTGCAAAATTTCATTCCAATCTGATAAGAATTGCGCACTTTAGAGGCTTAAGAAGTCAAGACCCAAGATCGGTTTATATGGCAGCTATATCAGGTTATGGACCGATTAGGACCATACTTGGCACAGTTGTTGAATATCATAACAAAACAAGTCGTGCAAAATTTCATTATAATCGGGTAAGAATTGCGCACTCTAGAGGCTTAAGAAGTCAAGACCCAAGATCGGTTTAAATGGCAGCTATATCAGGTTATGGACCGATTAGGACCATACTTGGCACAGTTGTTGGATATCATAACAAAACACGTCGTGCAAAATTTCATGCCAATCGGATAAGAATTGCGCACTTTAGAGGCTCAAGAATTCAAGACCCAAGATCGGTTTATATGGCAGCTATATCACATTATGGACCGATTTGAACCATATTTAGCACAGTTGTTGGATATCATAACAGAACACGTCGTGCAAAATTTCATTCCAATGGGATAAGAACTGCGCACTCTAGAGGCTCAAGAAGTCAAGACCCAAGATGGGTTTATATGGCAGCTATATCAGATTATGAACCGATTTGAACCATACTTGGCACAGTTGTTGGACATCATAACAAAACACGTCGTGCAAAATTTCGTGTCAATCGGATAAGAATTGCGCACTCTAGAGGTTCAAGAAGTCAAGACCCAAGATCGGTTTATATGGCAGCTATATCAAAACATGGACCGATATGGCCCATTTACAATACCAACCGACCTACACCAATAAGAAGTATTTGTGCAAAATTTCAAGCGGCTAGCTTTACTCCTTCGGAAGTTAGCGTGCTTTCGACAGACAGATGGACGGACAGACGGACGGACATGGCTAGATCGACATAAAATGTCACGACGATCAAGAATATATATACTTTATGGGGTCTCAGACGAATATTTCGAGTAGTTACAATCAGAATGACGAAATTAGTATACCCCCCATCAGAAACTTTGTGAGCTTTTTTTAATTGTTTACTATTTGAAAACAGCAAAAGATGTTTGCTGTTTAAGCAACAATATATTGCTGTCCCATTTTCAGACTATCTGATGTTAAGAAAACATTTTTTATGTTTTTAATAACAAAATCTCTGAGTGTACAATATGGTTTTATATGAGACGTAAACCAGATTATTGCAATACTTCAGGATCATGAACAATATTTATGGAACTTAGAAGACCCGGTGGCCTATTGGTGGGTCTTCAAAATTGCCATTGAGTGACACACAATGGGATAGAATCAAAACAAAACTATTTCACCTCGGGCAAATCTTGGTAGATCCTTCAAGTTAGTCACTTCGGCATTTCGAAAAATTGTTCGGGTTGCCAAATCGTCATTTGTGGTCTAATTTCTAATTATCTCCTTTTGCTGAATAGTGCTCAACAATCCCTACAAAAAAAAGTCCGCTTGGGGTCTACAATATCTCTCTTGGTTTTGGGGATATTCAACCTTTCAATTTTTTCGAATTTTGGTCGAGACTTGCTTCTTATTATGCTATTTACAAAGACATTTGTGGTTTGATGCATGATTTGTTTTCATTGATAAGTATTTATTGAAAAAACTTGCTTTAATACCTTAATCATCAGCCTGAAGCTCTGCTATATGTATATCAAAATAGTCAAAATAGCAAAGCCCCGATCCCCTTTTTGGGATTTAGATTTTTTTTAATATGTTCCCTAAACGCATGTAAAAAACACAATTTTAAATACTATATACATATACCATATTCTGTTTTTGAATTTTCTTAGCTTTAGTTGAAAAAGTAAGAACGGGCTAAAGTTGGGCGAAGCCAACTTATTCGATACCCTACACTACAATGGGTATGCAGGTTAAGTCATAGAAACTAAATGAAATGTAGAATTTCGACCAAAATCCGGACATATTGTGGGAGTTATAGAAAAAATCATAGTGCAAAATATTGAGAAGGTCGGTTGATAACTACGCTAGGAACGGGAGATATGGGGGCTGTATCTAAATACGAGCAGATATATATATATATATATACATATATATATATATATATATATATATATATATATATATATATATATATATATATATATATATATATATATATATATATAATAAATATATATGACAGCTATATCCGTATCTGAACCGATTTCAACCAAAATCCGCACGTCTTGTGGTAGTCCTAGAGGAAAGCTTATTGCAAAGGTTTGAGCAGACCTGTTCATGGATGTGATGGCAAAGGCTCTAGAAGTGAAAGTCGGGAGAAAAAAATATATGAGGGAGCTATATCTGTATCTGAAGCGAGAGAGAGAGATTCATAAGATACTCCCTTGTGTCAATTTTCGTGAGAATCGGTTAACAAATGACAATATTATTGTAGCACTAGTCCAAATGGATAAACTTATAAATTTATATGGGAGCTATACCCAAATCCGAAGCGATTTTTTGCAATTTCAGGCCAAAAAAAAAATGCTCGCGTTAAATTTGGGCACGATTAGATGAAAATTGCGAACTATAATTTGTACCCAAATTAACATGGACAGACAGACAAGCAGACAGACATAGCTAAATCAAATCAGAATATGATTCTCAGTCAATCTGCGTATTTATCAATGGGTCTAGCTCTCTTCTATCTGGGTATTACAAACAGTACTGGTGTAGGGTATAAAAACTGAATTTGTTTTCTTTAGGCAATTACTAAAATGTGTGTCTTATTTTTGAGTACATTCGTCGCGTATTTGAACATTCTTAGTTTTTTTGGCAAAGTGTTACATTTCTGGGCCATATATTTTGCTGACAAAAACGAAAAGTGAACTAAACAAGTAAAATATTTCTATTTCAGAAGACATTGTGGCGCTATAAACAAGAAAAAAACGAAAACAAAAACATTAGAGATCAGCAAATTCAGTGGTTCTTCACAACGGCATTGAATAATGAAAGATAGACATTGAATGTTTCTTCGAATGCTACCGACCGACTTTAGCTAACAGTTTGCAAAGGGAGCGAATGAAATTATATCAGTCTTTTTGCAAATTCATGCTGTCAATGTCAAAACAAATGTCATCATCTTCAGCATCATCATCAGCACCAGTAGGAGCAGCAACGGCGACAGCCCGTATTACCCGCAGCAACGATGTTGGTAAGTGGTTACAATGCACTTAAATTGCATATCGTATAAATACATTTAAATCTGAACAAACGTTTGATATTCTCTAAGACTCAGGAAACCAAATATGTTTTACCCGCGCCCTTAGGATAGAGGATATATTCATTATACCCTACACCACCACGGTGGTACAGGGTATTATAAGTTTGTGCATTTGTGTGCAACGCTAAGAAGCAGAAGAGCTAGACCCATTGATAAATATATCGATCGCCTTAGAATCACTTTCTGATTCGATTTATTTATGTCCGTCTGTGAATCCATGTATTTTTGTTTTGTTTTGTTACTGATCTTTATATATCTGCAAAATTTCATCAATATCGGTTCAGATTTGGATATAGCTCCCATATATATTTGTCGTCGGATTTTCATTAATGTGGCGTGGTAACAACAATTTCCAAACGATCTGTTCGAAAACAAGTAGGAGCGTGCTAAGTTCGGCCGGGCAGAATCTTATATACCCTCCACCATGGATAGCATTTGTCCACTTCTTTACGCGGTATCTCTTTTAAGCAAACAAAGAATAATGAATAAGAACTGCTATGCTATTGGAGCAATATCAAGCCGATTCGGACCATAAATTAATAGAATGCTTAACATTGTAGAAGTCATTGTGTAATATTTCAGTCCATTCGGATAAGAATTGGGCCTTGTAGAGGCTCAAGAAGCAAAATCGGGAGATCGCTTTATATGGGAGCTGTATCAAGCTGTAAATCGATTCAGACCATATTGCACACGTATGTTTAGGGTCATGGGAGAAGCCGTTGTACAAAATTTGTGCTAAATTGGATCTGAAGTGCTCTCTCTAGCGGCTCAATAAGTCAAGATCCCAGATCGGTTTATATGGCAGATATATCAAACCATGGACCGATTTGGCCCATTTGCAATCCCAACCGACCTACACCAATGAAAATTATTTGTGCAAAATTTCAAGCGTGTAGCTTAACCCCTTCAAAAGTTAGCATGCTTTCGACAGACGGACGGACATGGCTAGATTGACTCAAAATTTCATGACGATCAACAATATATACACGCATATTTCAAGGTGTTACTATGGTGGAGGGTATAATAATTAGGAGCTGTCTTTGAGGAGGTAAAGAAGTTCGATATAGTAGTTCTAGCCAGGATTCAAACCTATGCATTCAGTGTAAAAGGCAGACATGCTGTTCAATGGATCACCGTTGCATCCAAGTTTCACGCATTATATGTGAACAAACAAATCAGTCAGTCTCAGGAAAATGTGGTGCACGGCGAAGGGTATGACACTTGCCTATTTTTAATTTCAACGGTGAATTATTCAATTACAATTCTTATTTAAAAATGTCTTGCAATTAAATTGCAAAATGAATTTCCGTGCAGTGGCAAACGTTCGATTGTAAAGGGTGATTTTTTTGAGGTTAGGATTTTCATGCATTAGTATTTGACAGATCACGTGGGATTTCAGACATGGTGTCAAAGAGAAAGATGCTCAGTATGCTTTGACATTTCATCATGAATAGACTTACTAACGAGCAACGCTTGCAAATCATTGAATTTTATTACCAAAATCAGTGTTCGGTTCGAAATGTGTTCATTCACCGTAACGTTGCGTCCAACAGCATCTTTGAAAAAATACGGTCCAATGATTCCACCAGCGTACAAACCACACCAAACAGTGCATTTTTCGGGATGCATGGGCAGTTCTTGAACGGCTTCTGGTTGCTCTTCACTCCAAATGCGGCAATTTTGCTTATTTACGTAGCCATTCAACCAGAAATGAGCCTCATCGCTGAACAAAATTTGTCAAAATTTGAACACATTTCGAACCGAACACTGATTTTGGTAATAAAATTCAATGATTTGCAAGCGTTGCTCGTTAGTAAGTCTATTCATGATGAAATGTCAAAGCATACTGAGCATCTTTCTCTTTGACACCATGTCTGAAATCCCACGTGATCTGTCAAATACTAATGCATGAAAATCCTAACCTCAAAAAAATCACCCTTTACATGACATTTAATACAATTGCTACATTATATATTTAATGGCTGTTTCTCACACAGAAATAGATGTACATTTTCAATGTGCTATAATTGTTGAACTTCTGCAATTAAAAAGACTTATCGATTACTCTGATAATTACACATTTTAGTTTGAAGAATTTAGTTCCATTTTCATACCACGGAGGAAATGCTTCGTTGCAAGCGCAAATCAAATTAAATACACTAAATGTTTACTTGCTTGTGTTTTTCTTCCAAAGTGAAGCGAGGGTCGAGGTTTTTTTATACCCTCTACCATAAGATGGGGGGTATACTAATTTCGTCATTCTGTTTGTAATTACTCGAAATATTCGTCTGAGACCCCATAAAGTATATAAATGGTGATTTTTTTGAGGTTAGGATTTTCATGCATTAGTATTTGACAGATCACGTGGGATTTCAGACATGGTGTCAAAGAGAAAGATGCTCAGTATGCTTTGACATTTCATCATGAATAGACTTACTAACGAGCAACGCTTGCAAATCATTGAATTTTATTACCAAAATCAGTGTTCGGTTCGAAATGTGTTCATTCACCGTAACGTTGCGTCCAACAGCATCTTTGAAAAAATACGGTCCAATGATTCCACCAGCGTACAAACCACACCAAACAGTGCATTTTTCGGGATGCATGGGCAGTTCTTGAACGGCTTCTGGTTGCTCTTCACTCCAAATGCGGCAATTTTGCTTATTTACGTAGCCATTCAACCAGAAATGAGCCTCATCGCTGAACGGTGAATGAACACATTTCGAACCGTACACTGATTTTGGTAATAAAATTCAATGATTTGCAAACGTTGCTCGTTAGTAAGTCTATTCATGATGAAATGTCAAAGCATACTGAGCATCTTTCTCTTTGACACCATGTCTGAAATCCCACGTGATCTGTCAAATACTAATGCATGAAAATCCTAACCTCAAAAAAATCACCCTTTATATTCTTGATCGTCGTGAAATTTTGTGTCGATCTAGCCATGTCCGTCCGTCTGTCGAAAGCACGCTAACTTCCGAAGGTGTAAAGCTAGCCGCTTGAAATTTTGCACAAATACTTCTTATTAGTGTAGGTCGGTTGGTATTGTAAATGGGCCATATCGGTCCATGTTTTGATATAGCTGCCATATAAACCGATCTTGGGTCTTGATTTCTTGAGCCTCTAGCGTGCGCAATTCTTATCCGATCAGAATGAAATTTTGCACGACGTGTTTTGTTACGATATCCAACAACTGTGCCAAGTATGGTTCAAATCGGTCCATAACCTGATATAGCTGCCATATAAACAGATCTGGGGATTTGACTTCTTGAGCTTCTAGAGGGCGCAATTCCTATCCGATTTGGCTGAAATTTTGCATGACGTATTTTATTTTTACTTTCAACAACTGTGTCAAATAAGGTTCAAATCGGTTCATAACCTGATATAGCTGCCATATAAACCGATCTGGGATCTTGACTTCTTGACCCCTAGAAGTCGCAATTATTATCCGATATGCCTGGAATTTTGTACGACGGATCCTCTCATGACCACCAACAAACGTGTTTATTATGGTCTGAATCGGTCTATAGCCCGATATAGCTCCCATATAAATCGTTCTCTCTATTTTACTTCGTGAGCCCCAATGGGCGCAATTCTTATACGAATTGGCTGAAATTTTACACAGGTCTCCAACATATAATTTAATTGTTGTCCGAACCGGACCATATCTTGATATCGTTTTAATAGCAGAGCAACTCTTTGCTTATATCCTTTTTTGCCTAAGAAGAGATGCCGGGAAAAGAACTCGACAAATGCGATCCATGGTGGAGGGTATATAAGATTCGGCCCGGCCGAACTTAGCACGCTTTTACTTGTTTATCATGATTTCGATGACAGAGCATAACTTGCCAGACAATAAAAAGATTTGTCGCAGGCAATACTTCAATCGTAGATATTTTAAAGCCTGGTTAAGACCTACGTTCAGGAGTTAAAATGTAACTTTAATCTGATACAACAATACCACTTTCTAGCTCATCAGAATGAAATTGGCTGGTTGTTGAACGCAAGCGTTTGTTCGGCCTGCAAACGAAAAAAACTGATTTAGGTTTGTTTATTTCAGTTTTAACGAAGAATTTATCAAACGACTGACTGTCTGACTATCTCATTAAGCAACAGCGGATACTGGTCTCATATTAATTAAAGTTTAAGCTCAATGATAATGGACCTGCTTTTTTATGCCGAGTCGAGTTTTTACATGCAGGATACCTTACAAATGTAGCCAGCATTAGTAAGGGGACAACGTTGAAAATTTGGCGATATTCACGGGATTTGAACGTTCGACGTCATAGGCGGACATGCTAACCCCTGCGCCACGGTGGCCTCCAAATTGAAAGTTAAGATGGAATATAAATTTTGTTTAAATATTTATGATATTTTTAAGTTTTTTATCTTTTTACCACCTAAAAACAGCAAAATATGTTTGCTGTTTGGGAAAAAAATCTGCTGTCCCATTTTCAGCAGACTTTCTGTTGTTACTACAAACATTTTTGATAACAAAGTTCTTTACTTATCACTGGGCCTATCTCTCATTCTTTTGTGTGTTACAATGCACTTAGTTATAATACCCTGTACACTCATCCAAATTTGTTACTCAAAACAGCACAAATGTTTGTCAAGACAATTTTTTGTCTGCTGAAAATAGGAAAGCAGACATTACTTCTGTTGCAGCAAACATAAGGCTGCTGTATTAGCAAACATTTCGGTCAGCTAAATCAGCAAACAAAATCAGCTGTTTTAACTACAACAAGTAAAAGCGTGCTAAGTTCGGCCGGGCCGAATCTTATATACCCTCCACCATGGATCGCATTTGTCGAGTTCTTTTCCCGGCATCTCTTCTTAGGCAAAAAAGGATATAAGAAAAGAGTTGCTCTGCTATTAAAACGATATCAAGATATGGTCCGGTTCGGACCACAATTAAATTATATGTTGGAGACTTGTGTAAAATTTCAGCTAATTCGTATAAGAATTGGGCCCATTGGGGCTCACAAGGTAAAATAGAGAGAACGATTTATATGGAATCTGTATCGGGCTATAGACCGATTCAGACCATAATAAACACGTTTGTTGATGGTCATGAGAGGATCCGTCGTACAAAATTTCAGGCATATCTGATAATAATTGCCACCTCTAGGGGTCAATAAGTCAAGATCCCAGATCGGTTTATTGGCAGCTATATCAGGTTATGAACCGATTTGAACCTTATTTGACACAGTTGTTGAAAGTAAAAATAAAATACGTCATGCAAAATTTCAGCCAAATCGGATAGGAATTGCGCCCTCTAAAAGCTCAAGAAGTCAAATCCCCAGATCTGTTTATATGACAGCTATATCAGGTTATGGACCGATTTCAACCATACTTGGCACAGTTGTTGAATATCATAACGAAATACTTCGTGCAAAAATTTATTCAAATCGGATAAGAATTGTGCCCTCTAGAGGCTCAAGAAGTCAAGACCCAAGATCGGTTTATATGGCAGCTATATCAGGTTATGAACCGATTTAAACCATACTTGGCACAGTTGTTGGGTATCATAACAAAACACGTCGTGCGAAATTTCGTTCCATTCGGATAAGAATTGCGCCCTCTAGAGGGTCAAGAAGTCAAGACCCAAGATCGGTTTATATGGCAGCTATATCAGGTTATGGGCCGATTTGAACCATACTTGGCACAGTTGTTGTTAACTCCTGAACGTAGGTCTTAACCAGGCTTTAAAATATCTACGATTGAAGTATTGCCTGCGACAAATCTTTTTATTGTCTGGCAAGTTATGCTCGGTCATCGAAATCATGATAAACAAGTAAAAGCGTGCTAAGTTCGGCCGGGCCGAATCTTATATACCCTCCACCATGGATCGCATTTGTCGAGTTCTTTTCCCGGCATCTCTTCTTAGGCAAAAAAGGATATAAGAAAAGAGTTGCTCTGCTATTAAAACGATATCAAGATATGGTACGGTTCGGACCACAATTAAATTATATGTTGGAGACTTGTGTAAAATTTCAGCCAATTCGTATAAGAATTGGGCCCATTGGGGCTCACAAAGTAAAATAGAGAGAACGATTTATATGGAATCTGTATCGGGCTATAGACCGATTCAGACCATAATAAACACGTTTGTTGATGGTCATGAGAGGATCCGTCGTACAAAATGTCAGGCATATCGGATAATAATTGCCACCTCTAGGGGTCAATAAGTCAAGATCCCAGATCGGTTTATTGGCAGCTATATCAGGTTATGAACCGATTTGAACCTTATTTGACACAGTTGTTTAAAGTAAAAATAAAATACGTCTGCAAAATTTCAGCCAAATCGGATAGGAATTGCGCCCTCTAAAAGCTCAAGAAGTCAAATACCCAGATCTGTTTATATGACAGCTATATCAGGTTATGGACCGATTTCAACCATACTTGGCACAGTTGTTGGATATCATAACGAAATACTTCGTGCAAAAGTTTATTCAAATCGGATAAGAATTGTGCCCTCTAGAGGCTCAAGAAGTCAAGACCCAAGATCGGTTTATATGGCAGCTATATCAGGTTATGAACCGATTTAAACCATACTTGGCACAGTTGTTGGGTATCATAACAAAACACGTCGTGCGAAATTCCATTCCATTCGGATAAGAATTGCGCCCTCTAGAGGGTCAAGAAGTCAAGACCCAAGATCGGTTTATATGGCAGCTATATCAGGTTATGGGCCGATTTGAACCATACTTGGCACAGTTGTTGGATATAATAACAAAACACGTCGTGCAAAATTTCATTTCAATCGGATAAGAATTGCGCACTCTAGAGGCTCAAGAAGTCAAGACCCAAGATCGGTTTATATGGCAGCTATATCAGGTTATAAACCGATTTGAACCATACTTGGCACAGTTGTTGGATATAATAACAAAACACGTCGTGCAAAATTTCATTTCAATCGGATAAGAATTGCGCCCTCTAGAGGCTCAAGAAGTCAAGAGCCAAGATCGGTTTATATGGCAGCTATATCAGATTATGAACCGATTTGAACTATACTTGGCACAGTTGTTGGATATCATAACAAAACACGTCGTGCAAAATTTCGTTCTGATCGGATAAGAATTGCGCACGCTAGAGGCTCAAGAAGTCAAGACCCAAGATCGGTTTATATGGCAGCTATATCAGGTTATAGACCGATTTGAACTATACTTGGCGCAGTTGTTGGATATCATAACAAAACACGTCGTGCAAAATTTCATTCCAATCGGATAAGAATTGCGCACTCTAGAGGCTCAAGAAGTCAAGACCCAAGATCGGTTTATATGGCAGCTATATCAAAACATGGACCGATATGGCCCATTTACAATACCAACCGACCTACACTAATAAGAAGTATTTGTGCAAAATTTCAAGCGGCTAGCTTTACTCCTTCGGAAGTTAGCGTGCTTTCGACAGACAGACGGACGGACGGACGGATGGACGGACGGACGGACAGACGGAAGGACGGACGGGCAGACGGACGGACATGGCTAGATCGAAATAAAATGTCACGACGATCAAGAATATATATACTTTATGGGGTCTCAGACGAATATTTCGAGTAGTTACAAACAGAATGACGAAATTAGTATACCCCCCATCTTATGGTGGAGGGTATAAAAATCTGTTGAAAGGATTGATATTTGCCTGTTACATGGTTTGATTACTTTAGGCATTTTCTATACCCACCAACATAGGATAGGGGGTATATTCATTTATTCATTCCGTTTGCAACACATTGAAATATCAATTTCTGACCCTACAAAGTATATATATTAGGTGCACAGAAAAGTCTCAAAAAACCCATTGCACAAACCTAAATTTTTGTAGAAAAAGCTTTTCTACCAAATGTCTGCTGTTGGTAAAACTGTTTACAATGGTTCCCAGTACATTAGTAAGTTATACTTTTTAGTATAAAAACTTCTCCTAAATTCATTACTGTCAGTTTACGAAACTCCTATTTATGAAAAGGTATGCAGACTGTGCCACTGCATATTTCGGATCGTCGTAAAATTCTAAGACGATTTAACGATGTCCGGGTGTCTGTCAGTCCGTCTGGTGTCATCACTCTACAGTCATCAAAAATTGAGACATTGAGCTGAAATTAAAGATACGTCTTTCTGATGTATGCAGGCTAAGTTCTTGTATGGGCAAAATCGGATCATATTGCATATAGACCGATCTGACGATGAAGGGTCTGAAGCCCATAAATTCTTTATATTTTATCACATATCGCTGTAATCTGAAATAGGGAGTAGTTTTAGGCCTTCCGACATCTGACCCAAATATGGTTCAGATCGGAGTATTTTTAGATATAGCTGCCATATAGGCCGATCTGCTAATATAGGGTCTAAGGCTCATAAAATATATTTTATTATCCGATTTCGCTGAAATTTGAAACAGTGAATAACTTTGAGCTTCCCGACATTCCACCTAAATATGGTTCACATCGGACTATATTTAGATATAGCTGACATATAGACCGATCTGCCGATAAAGGGTCTGAAGCCCATAAAAGTTTTATTATCACCCAAATTCGCTGAAATTTGAAATAGGGAGTTGATTTGAGCCTCCCGACATCCCACCTAAATATGCTTTAGGTTAGGTTAGGTTTAAGTGGCAGTCTGCCATCAGACTCACTTAGACGCTTTCGTCCATTGTGATACCACAGAAACAGAAGAAGGACGATGCCTTCTAGTTCATACCGTTGAACAATCCAGATCACTTTAAAAAACACAATAACTTGCGAATATTCACATCCGCTAAATCAGACAGGTAGTCAAAGAAATGAGAACCTAAAGTGGAACTCCTTCTGACTGACTGTCAGCATGTTTTCCGATTAGACAGTGATCTGTCATGACCGACACAGTGACTGAGACGTCTGTTCTGGCCAATGACTGCAAATTAGTAGACTTCTTCAAGTCTAGATTAGGCCACATAGTTTTGGAATGCTCACAGTCACATCTTGGCGACCATCTATCATTCGTTGTCCTTCGGGGCTGGTCCTGAAAACTTAGCTTACATGTCGCTTGAGGAATACCCACAGATCCCAGTAACCCTGAAATGTGTAAGGTAGTTCCTAGTATCGCAAGGTCGTTCGCTTTACAATTCCCTGGGATATCTCTGTGGCCCGGCACCCAGAACAGGTGAATTTTGAACTGTTCTACCATCTCGTTAAGAGATCTGCGACAGTCGAGGGCGGTTTTTATGTTCAGAAATACGTTTTCCGGGAAATACGTTCCCGTCTTAATAACATTATATCTTAGCCATTCACCACTTCTTTAATTGCAAGGATCCCCACTTGATACGCGCTGCTGTGGTCGGGTAACCTTTTCGATATGACCAGTTCTAGATCTTTATAGTACACCCCAAAGCACACCTGGTCGTTTAGTTTGGAACCATCCGTACAAAAGTCTATGTAACTTCTGTTACCAGGGATATTGTTGTTCCAATCGGTTCTATCAGGAATAATGGTACAGTACTTTTTATCAAATACGGCTCAGGTAGGGTGTAACCAACACTAATTGGAACATAGGATATTGTATCAAGGATACCACAGGGTCTGTAGCCGCCACATGACCAATGAGAAAGCTCCCTTAATCTCACGGCAGTGGTCGTTGCAATTTGTGTCGTCCTCACTGCGGCTGTGATGCACAAACAAGCCATCCTTTGGATCCGGTTAAGTATTGAGCGCCGTCCACCAGAACACAACACCATATAATATTATAGGTCTGATAGGTCTGCAGTTTATACCCAAAGCATACACACGGTCTTAATCCCCAACTTTTACCAATGACCCTCTTGCAGGTGTATAGGCCAAGAGTTGTCTTTCGTGCCCTTTTCAAAATATTGTATTTGAAGTTAAATTTCCTGTCCAGCAAAACACCCAGGTATTTTGTGCTTTCTGTAAATGGAATATTCTGTCCTCCCACGGTGACAGTTTCCACTGTAGGCAACTTGTACCTCCTGCTGAAAAGAACAACTTCTGTCTTGCACGGATTTATTCTTAGAACAATTTCGGTAGCCCGTTTTGCTGTTGCACGTAGAGCTTCCTGAAGTACATCTCTTAGAGTGCTAGGAAACTTCTATAATATATTGTTAATGGCTATATTACAAAGTAGAAGATACAGTACACCTCCTAGAGGTGTTCCTCTGTTGACCCATCTTTTTAGATCCACAGATCCCCAGCCTGCCGTAATACATCTTTTAGTAAGTAAGTTATTAATAAACTTTCTTACGGTGGAGTTGATGCCTAGAAACTCACACTCATTCATGATTGACGTCGGATTTACATTATTGAAAGCACCTTCAATGTCAAGATGTGCTACCATTGTATATTCCATGACAGTGAGAGCAACCTCTATGTAGCCGACTAGGTCGTGAAGGGCTATTGCTACAGCGACAGGCGTTCTCCTGCGTCTTTGCCCTAAGATATGTTTCTATCAACCTCTCAAGAATCTTCAACTTAAAGGATGACAGACTAATAGGACGAAAATTTTTGGCCTTCGTGTAGTAGGATTTTTCTCCGGAGTGAAAATAACCTTCGTGTCCCTCCATCCCAAAGGAATATATGACATTATGATACAAGCAGAGTATATCTCCATAAGCCAGGGTACCAGTGCATCAGACAAAGCTTGTAATTCAACTGGTGATACATCATCAGGGTCTGGCGACTTAAAGGAGTCGAAACTTCGTATCGCCCAAAGGATTTTCGACTCAGACATAATTTCCCTAATGGCCTCCGACGAATGCTTAGCAGTGACATGCTCTTCTGGCGCCACGTTGTCCGTGGAGAATTTCCTGGGAAATGTGTATCAACAAGTAGTTCTAATGTTTCCTCACAAGACATTGTCCATACATTTTCTGACTGCTGAATATACCCCACCGTAATAGGTCTCGAGGACAGAATCTTCCTTAGTCTAGTGGACTCAGATGTGTACTCCAAGGAGCTGCAGAATTCTACCCAAGATTTGTTCTGAGTCTTTATAAGTTCGCCCTTATAGTTTCTTAGCTCAGCCTTATAGATGTCCCAATCGTGTGGTGCTCTTGTGACTTTTGCTCTGTTGAAGACTTTTCTGCAGTCCTTCCTTAGACCAACCAGCTCTGGGGTCCACCATGGCGGCCGCGGCTTGCCCCTTGGCTTGACACTAGGGCATGCTACACAAGCGAGTCATTCAGGGCCTTCGTGATCCGCTTGACCACTATGTCTATATCCTCCGCAGTTTCCACTTCCTTTTCTGGTCTAGAAGGGAGAGACGTGAATTGTGCCGAAAATTTATCCCAATCCGCCTTTCTTCTGTTTCTGGCGAGGGACTACTACTGCGGTATTTTCTCCAAGTTGAAACTAATATAACGATGATTATAGAAGCGGTCATCCAAAACTTCCCAGTCGCATATTCTTCCAATTATAACTTCCGATACAAAGGTAATATCTGGTACCTCACGCCAGTTCCTGGTAATAAAGGTTGATTTATCCCCTTTATTACAAATCGCCAGATTGCAACTTATAATATACTAGCTGACCCGGGCCCGCTCCGCTGCGCCTTCTTTTACTTTATATGGAACAAAAGTTTTCTTGGAATATTTATTTTCGACAATTAAAGATTTTTTTAGCGAAATACCATGCTACGAAAATAGTATATCGCTTGACTAACAGTTTAACAATATATGTGTCTTTATCTAAATTCCCTTATGATCTTTATTGGTCTACGAATTTAAGTTTGGATGTAAGGTGTAGTCCCAGATACTTGGCCCTGAAAAAATATCAGCATCGTGCTCTTCTCTCAAATACCATTTATTTAAACCCCATATTGCCATTGGCTTAAGAGGAGTTTACAGGACGAGGCGTCCCCCAAACACATGGTCCCAAAATAGGTTATCAATTGGATATCAAATTCGTATTCTACTCCCAAATACCTTTATTTGAGCCCCATATTGCGATGGTCACTAAAAAATTGCTGTTTGTGGGGTATTTTGGGAAAGGGGTAGACCTCTAGAAAATTGGTCCCGAAAATGAGTATCAATTCTTGCTCTACCCCCAATACCTTTCATTTAAGCTCCACATTGACATGGTTGGTAAATATGCCCGATTATGGGATGTTTTGGGGGTTGGGTTGGTCCCCCAAACATTAAGCCCGGAAAATATATCAGCAACGTGCTCTATTTTCATATATCTATGTATCATTTATTTGAACCCCATATTGTCATTGGCCTCAAAATTGGATGTCAATTTCGTTTTCTAATCTCATTTATACTCCTTATTGCAAAAGTCAGCAAATATGTCCGGTTTGGGGTATTGGCCCTAAAAACTATAAATATTTAGCTCCACTCTCTTTAGGACCCAAATTGACTTGGTGAGCAAATACGGCCTATTTGGGGTTTGTTATGGTGGTGGGACGTCCCCTAGACAGTTTGTCCCTAATGTTGATTCGTGCTTTACTCCCAAAGACCTTTCATTTGAGCCCCATATTGCTTTGGCCGTAAATTTGTCCCCTTTTGGGGAGGTTTTTGGGGAGAGGCTGCCCCCCCCAAACACTTGGTCCCATATTTGGATATCAAATTCTAATTCTACACTCAAATACCTTTTATTTAAGACCCATATTCCCATGGCCAGTAAATAAGTCCTGTTTGGGGGGTGTTTCGGGGAAGGGGTCCATCCCCCAGAAATGTGATCCCACATTTGGATATCAGATTCTAGTTCAGCACTCAAATACCTTTTATTTAAGCCCCATATTCCCATGGTCAGAAAATAAGTCCTGTTTGGGGGGTGTTTTGGGGAAGGGGAGGACCCCCAGAAACGTGGTCCCACATTTGGATATCAGATTCATATTCTACTCGCAAATACCTTTCATTTGAGTCCCATATTGCCATGGTCGGTAAGTATGTCCGATTTAGGGGTGTTTTGGGGGTTGTGGTGGTCCGATCAGATACGTTTTCTTATCCTAAATACCTTTTATTTGAGTCTCATATTGCCGCGATTGGTGTAAATATATTTTTTGGTAGGGTGGGTGGGGCGGCCCCCCTAGGTACCCCATACGAAATTTGGATACCAAATTTTTATTTTTAGGGTACTATATAAGAGCACTCAAAATTTCACTTAAATTGCACCACCCATCTCCGAGATCTTGCGTTTCTGAAAATTAGGGTAAGGGGGAGGGTCCGGCCCCCCCTTTAGATATCAAAAAATGTAGTACCCTATTTTCACCGCGAGATCATTATGCACCATCTGTGAAAATTTCAAGAAAATCGGTTCAGCCGTTTCTGAGTCTATAAGGAACACACAAACATACAAACAAAGACAAATTGACTTTTATATATAAGATTCAATAATCAGCTCACCCCTTTTGTTGACATCCGAACTTTCCCATATCTGGTGATGTGCATTAGCATCACTTCCCACAATGAGGCTTTTCTTCCCTACAGAAGCGGCTTCAACCATCGACTTAAGGCCTGAAGGCGGCATCTCTGAATAGTATGCCATATATAGGGAAGCCTGGCAGTAATGAGACTTGCTTATTTCAAGGCTGGCTACTACTAAATCTTCAGCGCTTAGCGACGGAAGAAGAAAAACATTTAGACTACTCTTTGCAAAAATACATGCTCTGTGTCTC
This sequence comes from Stomoxys calcitrans, assembly GCF_963082655.1. NCBI lineage: Eukaryota > Metazoa > Arthropoda > Insecta > Diptera > Muscidae > Stomoxys > Stomoxys calcitrans. The sequence continues at coordinate 152,776,478 of NC_081552.1, forward strand.
CCATTCCCCATATGTGTCTCCCATTCCCCATAGTCCACGAACTATTCCTCTACACACCAATCCTCCAGCCATCAGGAGGACCTTTAGTGCCGCCGAAGCGGCCTTACAATGGTGGAGATTTATCTGTAGAAACCGGACCATAGTCAGGATTCAGAGCTTCCACCACTGTTGTGTTTACCTCGTCTTCTGATTCCACCAGGTGTTCATCCTCAAAAAATTCGGTTTAAATATGGTTAACATCGGACTATATTTAGATATAGCTGCCATATAGACCAATCTGTCGATAAAGGGTCTGAAGCCCATGATAGCTGTATTTTTTATACGATTTCGCTGAAATTTGACACAGTGAGTTTCTTTAAGCTTTCCGAAATCAATATGGTTCAGATTGCGCTATATTAAGGTATAGTTGCCATATAGCCCAATCTGCCGATAAAGGGTCTGCAGCCCATAAAAGCTTTATTATTACCCGATTTCGCTGAATTTTGAAACAGTGAGTTATTTTAAGCCTCATGATATCTGACCTAAAATGGTTTCGGACGGACTATATTTAGATATAGTTGCTATATAGACCGATCTCCCGATAAAAGGATCTGAAGCCCATAAAAGCTTTATTTGGGCCTCCCGATATCCCACCTAAATATGGTTTACATCGGACTATATTTAGATATAGCTGCCATATAGACCGATATGCCGATAAAGGGTCTGAAGCCCATAAAAGCTTTATTTATCACCTGATTTCGCTGAAATTTCAGTGAAACATTGAACCTCACGACAGCTAAGTTAAATATGGTTTAGATTGGACTATATGTATGTATAGCTACCATATGGACCGATCTGCCGGTTAAGGGTCTGAGCCCATAAATACTGCATTTAGAAACCGATTTTGCTAAAATTTGAAACAGTGAGTTATTTTTAGCTGTTTAGTTATTTTTAAATATAAACCCTTAATCGGCATATCGGCTCATATAGCATGAGCCGATATGCCGATTAAGGGTCTGAAGCCCATTAAAGCTGCATTTATTGCCCGATTTCGTTGAAATTTGGAATAGTGAGTTATTTTAAGGCTTCCAACATCCGACCCAAATATGATTCAGATTAAACTATGCAGATATAGCTGTCATATAGACGGCACTCCTAATTTTGGATCTTAATCCCATAAAAAGCTGTTTTCTTGCCTGATTTCGCTGAAACCGTTTCTCGGGACCTGAATAAAATTTGATAGAGACCAGCCCTTATTTAGATATAACTATGGATATAGTAGCAGAGTTATAATAAAATAGGATGATTATTAAATTCTTGGTGGTGGGTATCCAAAGTTTGGCCCGGCCCAACTTAACACGTGTTTACTTGTTTAGATTATTGTTAGAAATTGTGTTGGAAGGGATGATTTTAATTTGTGGAATATTACTGTAAAATAGCTCCCTGATCAACAGATTCCTTGTACACATGACATCGCATCCATTGGTATACATTTCGAAATGTGGGTGAGCTTGCTCGCATTTGTTGCTCTACTAATGTGCAGATGACTGGCAAGACCTTTTGTATTTAAATTTAAAAAAAAAAAAAACAAGTAAAAGCGTGCTAAGTTCGGCCGGGCCGAATCTTATATACCCTCCACCATGGATCGCATTTGTCGAGTTCTTTTCCCGGCATCTCTTCTTAGGCAAAAAAAAGGATATAAGAAAAGATTTGCTCTGCTATTAGAGCGATATCAAGATATGGTCCGGTTTGGACCACAATTAAATTATATGTTGGAGACCTGTGTAAAATGTCAGCCAATTCGAATAAGAATTGCGCCCTTTGTGGGCTCAAGAAGTAAAATAGAGAGATCGATTTATAGGGGAGCTGTATCGGGCTATAGACCGATTCAGACCATAATAAACACGTATGTTGATAGTCATGAGAGGATCCCAGATCGGTTTATATGGCAGCTATATCAGGTTATGAACCGACTTGTACTTTATTTGACATAGTTGTTGAAAGAAATTTCAGCCAAATCGGATAGGAATTGCGCCCTATAGAAGCTCAAGAAGTCAAGTCCCCACATCTGTTTATATGACAGCTATATCAGGTAATGAACCGATTTGAACCATACTTGGCACAGTTGTTGGATATCATAACAAAATACTACGTGCCAAAATTCATTCAAATTGGATAAGAATTGCGCCCTCTAGAGGCTCAAGAAGTCAAGACCCAAGATCGGTTTATATGACAGCTATATAAGGTTATGTACCGATTTAAACCATACTTGGCACAGTTGTTGGATATCGCAACAAAACACGTCGTGCAAAATTTCATTCCAATCGGATAAGAATTGCGCACTCTAGAGGCTCAAGAAGTCAAGACCCCAGATCGGTTTAATGGCAGCTATATCAGGTTATGAACCGATCTAAACCATACTTGGCACAGTTGTTGGATATAATAACAAAACACGTCGTGCAAAATTTCATTCTGATCGGATAAGAATTGCGCACTCTAGAGGCTCAAGAAGTCAAGACCCAAGATCGGTTTATATGACAGCTATATAAGGTTATAAACCGATTTGGTACCATACTTGGCACAGTTGTTGGATATAATAACAAAACACGTCGTGCAAAATTTCATTTCAATCGGATAAGAATTGCGCCCTCTAGAGGCTCAAGAAGTCAAGACCCAAGATCGGTTTATATGGCAGCTATATCAAAACATGGACCGATATGGCCTATTTACAATACCAACCGACCTACACTAATAAGAAGTATTTGTGCAAAATTTCAAGCGGCTAGCTTTACTTCTTCGGAAGTTGGCGTGCTTTCGACAGACAGACGGACGGACATGGCTAGATCGACATAAAATTTCACGACGATCAAGAATATATATATTTTATGGGGACTCAGACGAATATTTCGAGTAGTTACAATCAGAATGACGAAATTTGTATACCCCCCATCTTATGGTGGAGGGTATAAAAACAAGTAAAAAGGCGTTAAGTTCGGTCGGACCGAACTTTGGATACCCACCACCTTGGGTATATATGTAAACCACCTTTCATCAAAATCCGGTGAAAGTTGCATACCTTATGTCCCATAGCAGTTATATCGAAATATGTTCCTATTTGGACCAAATACTAATGAGTACAAGTCATTGTTCTATTAAGTATAACAAAATATTGGTCTTTTTAGTAGCTATATCTAAAAATAAATCGATCTGAACCATTTACGACACGGATGCCGAAAAGCCTAACGCAACTCACTGTCCCAAATTTCGTCGAAATCAGACAATAAATGCGCCTTTTATGGCGCCAAAACCTTAAATCGAGGGATCGGTCTATATGGCAGCAATATTGAAATCTGGACCGATCTGGGCCAAATTGAAGAAGGATGTCGAAGGGCCTAACACAACTCACTGTCCCAAATTTCAGCAAAATCGGAAAATAAATGTGGCTTTTATGGCCCCAAAAACCTAAAACCGAGAGATCGGTCTATATGGCAGCTATACCCAAATCTGGACTGATCTGTGCCATATTGCAGAAATATGTCGAGGGGCTTAACTTAACTGACTGTCCTAAATTTTGCACCCCACATTTTTTCAAAATCGAACATTGCAAAATTTTTCTGCTGCTGTGAAATTGATAGAGATACCTCCCATTTTTTTATACCCCCACCATAAGATGGGGGGTATACTAATTTCGTCATTCTGATTGTAACTACTCGAAATATTCGTCTGAGACTCCATAAAGTATATATATTCTTCATCGTCGTGAAATTTTATGTCGATCTAGCCATGTCCGTCCGTCCGTCCGTCCGTCTGTCTGTCGAAAGCACGCTAACTTCCGAAGGAGTAAAGCTAGCCTCTTGAAATTTTGCACAAATACTTCTTATTAGTGTAGGTCGGTTGGTATTGTAAATGGGCCATATCGATCCGTGTTTTGATATAGCTGCCATATAAACCGATCTTGGGTCTTGACTTCTTGAGCCTCTAGAGTGCGCAATTCTTATCCGATTGGGATGAAATTTTGCACGACATGTTTTGTTATGATATGCAACAACTGTGCCGAGAATGGTTCAAATCGGTTTATAACCTGATATAGCTGCCATATAAACCGATCTTGGGTCTTGACTTCTTGAGCCTGTAGAGTGCGCAATTCTTATCCGATTGGAATGAAATTATGCACGACGTGTTTTATTACGATATCCAACAACTGTGCCAAGTATGGTTCAAATCGGTTCATAACCTGATATAGCTGTCATATAAACAGATCTGGGGACTTGACTTCTTGAGCTTCTAGAGGGCGCAATTTCTATCCGATTTGGCTGAAATTTCGCAAGACGTTTTTCATTGTTACTTTCAACAACTATGTCAAATAAAGTACAAGTCGGTTCATAACCTGATATAGCTCCCATATAAACCGATCTGGCATCTTGATTTCTTGAGCCTCTAGAGGTCGCAATTATTATCCGATTTGCCTGAAATTTTGTACGGCGGATTCTCTCATGACCATTAACATACGTGTTTATTATGGTCTGAATCGGTCTATAGCCCGACACAGCTCCCATATAAATCAATCTCTCTATTTTACTTCTTGAGCCCCCAAAGGGCGCAAATCTTATTCGAATTGGCTGACATTTTACACAGGTCTCCTACATATAATTTAATTGTGGTCCAAACCGGACCATATCTTGATATCGCTCTAATAGCAGAGCAAATCTTTTCTTATATCATTTTTTTGCCTAAAAAGAGATGCTGGGAAAAGAACTCGACAAATGCGATCCATGGTGGAGGGTATATAAGATTCGGCCCGGCCGAACTTAGCACGCTTTTACATGTTTTTGTTGCGCTCATTTTAATTTGAACTAGTTTTATGATTTCAACAGTTTATTGTTTGTGTCGGTCAATTGGTTTTAAATGACATTTATTTCCATAAAATTTTACGCAAATAAATTAAAAAATATAGAACAACAAATGTTTCCAAAAAAATAAATGTTGACTCATTTTTACGACGAGCCATTTACGTTCTGCTTAAGTAATGCCGGTTATTTCTTCCCAAGGCGAAACAATTAAAGGTGGTCTCATTTGTTTAACAACCACAAATCATATGGTGCAATCCGATTTTAAAGGAAAAGATGTTCGGTAAAAATTGCATCCAACTATTGCCGTATGTGGCTATAATTTGCATCAAATCTTTATAAGTCCCAAAGTTTTTCTAATTTATTGGAATTAAAATAAGAAAAGGTGATAGAACTGGCAGTTGTCAACTTTTTATTAGATAAAAGTCTGCCGACTAATATTATTTTAACGAGTTTCCTTACGTAAGGTGGGTATTAAGTTCCTTTCATTGTAATCTTTTCATTGTTAATTTTTTTTTTGAGGAAAATCAATAATTCAAATATAAATTAAAAAATTTTTTACAAAATTTGTCACTGTATCCAACTCTACGGTCAAAGCCTACAGAACTAATAAATTTTTACTAGAATCAATGCTGCTTGATATTGACCGATAGATTTCGATCTTCACTCAAAAAAAAATTTTATTGACCCATTAATTACGAATACGAGAAAAATACCCAAGGATGGAGCTGTCTTAAATAATTCCAGCTCGAGCTAGGATAGAGGTATCCCAGCTTGGCTTGTCGAAATTAGCCAATTTTTTACATACAAATATTTCAAAAAAAATTCTCTAAATTCTTAGGAGCGAGATTTCTGGAATATATTTTAGGTTCTTGTTGCATTTGATGGTTTCTATATTGAAAAAATAAATATATGGTGATAAGTCAGCAGGTGCTATTTTAGTTCAATGTTGTTAAATCCACCTTTCTTCGCTAAATGGTTATAAAATATTAAAAGCATTGTGGCTTAGGAAATAAAAAAAATATACATTTTTTTATTTTTTCAAAATGTTTAAATTTTTTTTTAATGTTTTTAAAAACCATTGTCGTTAAAGAAATTAAAAAAGAACTACGTCAATATAAATGCTCTAAATTATGAATATATGAAATTTCATTCAATTTGGACATGGAAGTCGAGGGTCAAGCGTAATAGGTTAAAATTTTGACTTTAAAAATATTTATTGAAAATTGTCTATAGAAAAAATTTTAGGAAAACGTTTTCGTTTGAAAAAATGTTATTGAAATTTATCGACATTTTTCTTTTAGAAAAAATAATTTCAAGGATGCACGGGCCGGAGCAACATTTTGCCTTTAGCAATATTCCATTGAAATTTTGCATTTAGAAAAAAATGTCTTTCAAGTTTTATTTTTATTGGGTTGCCCAAAAAGTAATAACGGATTTTTTAAAAGAAAGTAAATGCATTTTTAATAAAACTTAGAATGAACTTTAATCAAATATACTATAATCAAGAATGCAATTACAGAGTCACAAGCTGTGAAAAAATTTGTCAACGCCGACTACGAAAAATCCGCAATTACTTTTTGGGCAACCCAATATATAGAAAAACTTTCATTTTCTATTGTATTTTGTGATTTTGTTTTTGTTTCTATTTGGGGCAGAAAAGCATAATAAAAAAAATTAAAAATGTCACAAAATGCAAATGTCATTGCAATTTTGGCTTTATAAATTAATTTGGTGGTAGTCGGGTGAAAAGTTTGTTTTTAGAAAAAAGTCTTTAGGAAAAAACATTAAAATGTAATTTGTAGAAAAATTTTGTCCTTAGGAGAAATTTAAATGAAATGCTGGGGCCCGAGCTGATGAGAATTTTATGCTAAATTATTACAATTTTGTCTTTAGGAAAAACTGTTATGAAGTTTTGTTTTTAAAAATATTACGCTGAAATTTTGTCTTTGGAAAAAATTTCATTAAAATTTGTTTTGAAAAAAATTTCATTAAAATTTTGAACTTAAGAAAAATAATTTTGAGGTAGTCAAGCCCGAAGTCTCCACTCCTGACCCTGACAACGTCCCTGGTAAGAGCGATATCTAAATCTGAACCGATTTCAATTAAATTCACTAACAATGCCGTGCCACAAATTAACATGGACAGACAGACAGACGGACAAAGCTGAATCGAATCAGAAAGTGATTCTGAGTCGATCGGTATACTTATCAATGGGCCTATCTTCATTCTGGTTGTTACAAACAAATGCACTAAGTTATAATACCCTGTACCACAGAAGTGGAGTGGGGTATAAAAATTATGGAATGTGGGTATTATAAACATCCACTGAGACACATTTACATATGTATTTTATTTCTTTTCTAACATTCCTTTCATAACTAAGCAACAGTCATTTTCAGCAAACAACAGACTTTTGAGCACCAACAGACTGTACCACAGAAGTGGAGTGGGGTATAAAAATTATGGAATGTGGGTATTATAAACATCCACTGAGACACATTTACATATGTATTTTATTTCTTTTCTAACATTCCTTTCATAACTAAGCAACAGTCATTTTCAGCAAACAACAGACTTTTGAGCAATAGGACTGCTGCTCTGAAATTGCAGAACTAATGCTGCAATAGCAGAACTACTGCTATAATAGCAGAACTACTGCAACAGTAGCAGCAAAATTATCAACTAATATTCAGCAGAAGTGTTTGCTATTTTCACCAAACTTTTTTTATGAGTATAGACCCAGAGAATTAAGTTTGCTAATACAACCCTGTCTGCTGATTTTAAATCACATTTTTTTTTTTACTGTTCTATGAAACCTTCTCATAAATGTAAAATTTTAAACAATATTAAAAGATTTTCCTATAGGTTAATACACACTTTTGGCCATTTTATTGACACATTTGTTGCTTAAAAGCAAAAATATGATTTTCTTTCTGTTGTTCCAGCAAACAATTTTGCTGCTTTTACAAAAAAATCTATGAGCGTACTAAATTTGTGGTGTAGGGTTTAAAAATTGAAAACGCATTAAACCAGAGAAATCAAAATTAAATAAATGAAGGTTAGGTTAGGTTTAAGTGACAGTCTGCCATCACTCACTTAGACGTTTTCGTCCATTATGGTACCACAGGAACAGAAGAAGGAAGATACCTTCTGATGCCTACCGTTGAAACATCCAGAACTCTTTAAAAGCCCAATAACTTCCGGAGACAGATTCTAAAAGAAATGAAAACCTAAAGTGGAGCTCGGGCACCCTTTTCGATATGACCAGTTCCGTATTGAAGTCTATGTAACTTCTATTACCGGAGAAATCGTAGTTCCAATCGGTTCTATCAGGAATAGTTGTACTCAAAAAGCAGCTCTGGTACGGTTTAATCCACACTGCCTGGAATATCGAATTATGTATCAAGGATAACACTGTGTTCGTAGCCGCCACATGACCAAAGAGAAAACTACCTTAGCCTTACGTCAGTTGTCGCAGCAATTTGTCTAACCACAATATCCAGAGGGATTAGATGTAGCATTAAATTGCATCAGATGGTGTCGCCCTCAGTGCGGTTGTGATGCACAAACAAGCCATCCTTTGGATCCGGTTAAGTATTGAACAGTAGGTGGAGTTTTAAAGCGCCGTCCACCAGACCACAACACCATATATCATTATAGGTCTGACAACTGCAACTGCAGTATATATATGTAAGGGCAAGAGTTGCCTTTCTTGCCCTTGATGTTCAATTTCCTATCCAGCAAAACACCCTGGTATTTTGCGCTTTCTGTAAATGAAACAACAGGTGCCACTGTAGCTGAAGTGAACTTCTTCCGTCTTGCACGGATTTATACCTAGACCAGTTTCGTGACAATAATATATTGTTAATGGCTATATTCCAAAGAAGGGGACACAATACACCTTCTTAAGGTGTTCATCTGCTGACCCATCATTTTAGATCCATAGATCCCAAGCATGCCGTAATGCATCTTTTAGAAAGTTAGTTATTAATAATCTTTCTTACGGCAGAGTTGATGCCTATAAACTCTAACTGCTTCATGATTGACGTCGGTTTTACATTATTGAAAGCACCTTTAATGTCATGAAATGCTAGCGATGTATATTCCCTGACAGCGAGAGAACCCTCTATGTAGCCGATTAGGTTGTGAAGGGATGTTTCAGTGGATTTGCCTTTACTATATGCATGCTGCTACCGCCACAGACGATCTCCAGGGATCTTTGCCCTAAGATATGTTTCTATCAACCTCTCAAGAGTCTTTACCTTAAAAGATGACGGACCTATAGGACGAAAATTTTTCGCCTTCGTGTGGTAAGATTTTCCTGCTTTCGGAATGAAAATGACCTTGAAATGAAAGTCTTAGTATAAAATGTATATTTTGTTTTTTTTTTTGTATTCCAATTAAGGTTCTACGGTTCATTATTTTTGCTATCACACCTGTATATTATTTTCGTACGACATAACCTAAAAATTTGGGCAAAAGCTAATATTTTTAATGCGCAAAATTTGTTCAAGTTGTAAGAAAGATGGTTAATTCATAAATTTGTGAAAACAATTTAAATTGGGGTTGATTTCATTCGACTGACTACAAGAAGAGCTGATTTCGTCATGTTTTTGTCAGAAGGAGTAGATCACGCTCTAATCGAAAATAAGTAAAAAGGCATTACCTTTCGTCATAATCCGGTGAAAAATGCATAATATGTCTCCATAGCAGCTTTATCGAAATATGGTCCGATTTGGACCAAATTCGGCACAAACAATGAGTGGTCTAAATATAAACCGATCAGAACCATATACCACACGGAAAGCCTAACATAAGCCTCTGATTCAAATTTCAGCTAAATCGAATTATAAATGCGCATCTTAAGGGGCCAAGAGTTTAACTCGAGTGATCATTCAACATGGCAGCTATATCGAAATCTGGACCGATCTAAGCCAAATTGAAGAGGGATGTCAAAGGGCCGAACACAACTCACTCTCCGTAATTTCGGCGAAATCGGACAGTAAATGCGCCTTTTGTGGGTCCAATATGTTAAATCGAGGGATCGGTCTAAATGACAGCTATATTCATATTTGGACCGATTTGGGCCAAATTGAAAAAGGATGTCGAGCTATATCCAAATCTGATGTGATCTAAGCCAAATTGCAGAAAGATGCCGAAGAGCCTCGAGGGGCCTAACACAACTCACTGTCCCAAATTTCGGCGAATTCGACAATAAATGCGCCTTTGTGGGTCTAAGACCTTAAATCGAGACATCGGTATATATGGCATTTAAATACAAATCTGGACCGAACTAGGCCAAGTTAAAGAAAGATGTCAAGTGGCCTAACACAACTCACTGTCCCAAATATCAGCAAAATCGAATAATAAATGTGGCTTTTATGGGACTAAAACCCTAAATCGGCGGATGGGTCTATATGACAGTTATATCCAAATCTGGTCAGATCTAGGCCAAATGGAAAAAGGATGTCGAAGGGCCTAACACAACTCACTGTCTCAAATTTTGGCAAAATCGGACAATAAATGCGCCTTTTATGGGCCTAAGACCTTAAATCTTCGGATCGGTCTATATGGCAACTATATCCAAATCTGTACCGATCTGGGCCAAATTGAAGAAGAAAGTGGATGGGCCTAACACAACTCACTGTCTCAAATTTCAGCAAAATCGGATAATAAATGTGGATTTTTTGGGCCTAAGGCCTTAAATCGGCGAATCGGTATATCATGATATAGTCCGATATAGCCCATCTTAACCTGCTTGTGGACAAAAAGGAATCTGTGCAAAGTTTCAGCTCAATATCTCTATATTTGAAGACTGTAGCGTGATTTCAAGACAGACGGACGGACATCCTCTTAGATTTTTACGACGGTCAAGAATATACATATAAAGAATATTTCGATGTGTTGCAAATAGAATGACAAAATGAATATACCCCCATCCTTCGGTGGTGGGTATTTTGAAAAGTGATGTTCATATGTTAGTTTCGGTTGTATCGCTCGACATGTACAACTCAGCGTGTGCTAAAATTGGCATGTCATAAGACAACTACATGTCGTGTAGTAGAGCCTTTAACAAGATTTAAAGAATGCTCGCTATGACAATTTAAACAGTGGTCAACTTTGATAAGCTATATTTTACCCATTCCATTGAATTTCACAAATTATTTAATTCAAATAAAACATTCAAGAAGCGAAGATCGAATTTCAACTAAAGAAATTATCTAAAAAATCACATTGAACTTCAAAATTTCGCCCCAACCCTCCTGGGAGTTGGTGAGTTCCGCTAACTTTCGCACATTTTTTTAGCTGAAGTATTCGCACCGGATGGGTGGTGGATGCTGTACACCCACTAGTTCGTATATACAAATAGGCAAAAGTCGAAGCTCAGTGGAGACCTAATACTTGACAACATTAAGAGTATACACATTCATTGGTGTTTGTTCGTATTGTACATACTCGTGTAATGGCATCTTACAAACAATTGGTGTTGTTGTAGATAATGTTGATGCTAACTACACCAATGGTGATTGAGATGTTAGCTTGCTGTTACTCTTTAGCTTCTCGACACTCTGCTCCACTCCATATAATTTTGGGTCGGTGCCATTACAACTCACTATGATATGTAGCGTGGGGTTTTTTGTTTTGTTTGTTTACAGCTCCAATGTTTATGTTCTTTACTCAATGGATGGGATGTGGAGTGTTTTTGTTTGCTTTGCATGCTTTCGGTTTCGTGTTTCTCGTCGGGGGATTGTTGGCTTTTCGTAAGTGTGAGAGTATGGAGCTGGAGTGTTTTTATGAATGAATTGAAAGATTCATTGTTGGGTGTATTGAGACATATACATAAGCATTTTATTATTGTTTTACTCTTTTCGCTGATATTTGAGTTGTTGTTGGTCGGTGGTTTTCATCGCATAAAGTTGTTAGTTTTATCGTCTTTGGCAGCATTCCCACAACACAATTCATGTTTGATCATGTTGCCTCGTATTTAGGCATGTGCGAAAATACTGGCATAAAAAAAATTTAATAAAAAAAAATTAAGTCCATTCAGTGATGTTTGATTTTATTACATTTTCATGAACTTTACCATTCAGCGGCAACTGCGTTCCATAAATTCACTGAAAAAATATGCTTGTGGAAAGGATTGTAATAGCAACAGAAATGAAAAAAGGAGGAAAGCTTATTGAGTGGTACAACGTTTTGTTGTGCTTGGAAGCCACAGTGATGGTAATGTACTACCTACCTCTGCAGGGACCATTTGTGAGGTATTCGTCAATGGAGAACTTCTCTATTAAGCGGTGTCGCTAAGCGGCTCTCCGTTCGAAAAAAGGGGCGCCTTGTGGTTTAAGGTACATGGGAAAATTTTCTTGTTATTGGCGATAAAAATTGCTACACTACTATAATAGAAAACCATCTTCTGACAACCATTTGATCGGTGCACAACCATCTAACTGAACAGAGTATTAGTCTGGCACGGGATAGCTGTGGAACATGGAGGTCCTATCTGTGTGGTGTTCATTGCTGTCACGAAAAGCTTAGCTGCGATCTACTTGGCGCGTCCATAGGTTGCGGATATTGAATGCTCCATACGGAGTAGCTGCAACGGCGGTCGTGGACAATCAGCGGTATCGAGCGGAGAGTCTCAGTGAGAGGTCGTGCGGCACCGGCTCTTGCACAAATACTGAGTGTCTGTGATGCTGGTTATGAAAAGGCGAGTTAATGGCGTCTGTAAATTACCAATAGCCAACCTTCTCCCGAGGCGAACGGTCTCTTGGACTGGAAAGAGCTTGTTCACCTACAGGAGCCTGACGAGGATCGCCACCACCTTGTTTTTAAAATATGTATGTATGGTATGCGATTTTTGTATATAGAATTGAACTTCTCCATAACGTAGCAGTTGGGGACCGACGAAATACAACATCATACAGTAACTTCGTTATAGAAAAACGGACCAAAAATAGGTTTCATTTGACGCAAGTGCGAAAATAAACAAACACACAGTGGGATAGAATCGAAAAAATGGTAACAATCTGTCGTTTTAGAACTGGTAGAGCTAACTCTTTGAAATTATCGAGATTATGAGAAAAATTGGAAGGTCCTTGGTGGCGTGGACACCTTTTGACAAGCCCCTAAATTAAATCTTCGTTTATGGTTCGTTTTTCAAATTTTGAATTTTCTAAAATTTCTTCTAAAAATTTTTTGTAGGAATTTTCGAGCACTTTTCGGCAAAAATTTTGAAAATCGGACCAGAAATTAAAATTTTGCAGTCATAATGCCAAGGTGACCAATTTAAGTGGCCTGCTGAGAGGAGCTCGCACGAATGTTGGCCTTGAAATTTTGCACATAATCCCGTTAGCTTCGTACCTGTTCTTAAACGGCAGATTTTATACTACTTTTTTCGATTCTAACCCATTGTAAAGCATCTGGATACTCAGGCATCTTAACGTCCTGAATTTTACTGCAATTTTGCCATGAACATTCCACTAAGGAAGAGGGGCAAACTTTTCACATGTCAGAGTGTGCTGTCCGATTCAAGTTTATGTTCAATGACAGCCGTTTAAAACGCCGTGTCTAAACGGCGTGCCGCAATGCTGCACCTCTTTGTGGGGAAGTTTTTAAATGACTGCAATACCAAATGGAATAGTACCTCGCAGATGTCGCCACAATAGGAGGGGATAAAAACGGCTGAACATTTTTCATGATGTTCTCGCCAGGATTCGAACCCAGGCGTTCAGCGTCATAGGCGGAAATGGTAACCTCTGCGCTACGGTAGCCTCCTGATATTTACTGGATAATGTAAATTTTTCTTCTTCTAGCCGATATTCTTTCTTTTTGGAGTCTTCATCAAATTTGTATATATTATGCCATTTTTATACCCACCACCAAAGGGTGTCAAACCGTTTGCAACTCATCGCAATGTCCATTTCCGACCCTTGATCATTGTAAAAATCTAAGATGAAGATGTCCGTTCGTCTGTCTGTTGACGCTACAGTCTCTAAAATAGAGATATTGATCTGAAACTGTTCATAGATTTCATAGGTAGGTTAAGTTCGAAGATGGGCTATATTGGTTCAGATTTGGATATAGCTGCCTTATATAGCCATCTCCCGATTTAAGGCTTTAGACACATAAAAAGTGAATTTATTAACCTATTTGAAAGTAGTCACAATGAGTTCTGTTAGGCCCCTCGACATTTGTATCGAGTATGGTCAAGTTCGGGCAATATTTGGATATAGCTGTCATATATACCTATCAAGGTAATTAAGATTAGAAAACTTATCTGATATCCAATTGTCGGACCAAGTGTTAGGGGGATCACCCCAATCCCCCAAAACACCCCTAAATCGGACATATTTACCGACCATGGCGATATGGGACTCAAATGAAAGGTATTTGCGATTAGAAAACAAATCTAATATCCAAATGTGGGACCACGTTTCTAGGGGTCCACCCCTTCCCCAAAACATCTACCAAACAGGACTTATTTACTAGCCATATGAATATGGGGCTTAAATTTAAGGTATTTTAGTGTAGAATTCGAATCTGATATCCAAATAGGGGTCCAAGTGTTTTGGGGGGCCGCCTCTCCCCAAAAACATCCCCCAAAGTGGACAAATTTACGACCATAGCAATATGGGGCTCAAATGAAAGGTCTTTGGGAGTAAAGCACGAATCAGATCTCAATATTCAGGAAAAATGTCTATGGGGCCACCCCACCCCCACAACACCACCCAAATAGGAAGTATTTGCTGCCTATTGCAATATTAAAGGTGTTTGGGAGTAGACCACGTATCTGATATCAACATTAGGGACCAATTGTCTAGGGGACGTCCCACCACCATAGCAACCCCCAATAGGACGTATTTTCCAATTTTCGGAACCAATTTTCTGGAGGTCTACCCCTTACCCAAAATACCCCACAAACAGCTATTTTTTACTGACCATCGCAATATGGGACTCAAATTAAGTTATGCGGGAGTAGAATACGAATTTGATATCCAAATGTAGCACCATGTATTTAGCGCATCACCCTTTTCCCAAAACACCCCCAAAGGATAACAATTTTGCGACCATGGGAATATGTGGCTCAAATGAAAGTTATTTGAGATTAGAAAACGAATTTGATAACCTATTTTGGGGGGAGATAAAGGCACTTATATTGTTAAACTGTAAGTCAAGCGATATACTATTTGCGTAGCATGGTATTTCACTAAAAGCTCTCTGTCGAAATTAAATATTACAAGGAAAATATAAAGTAAAAGAAGGCGCAGCGGAGCGAGCCCGGGTCAGCTAGCATATATATAATTATCGGTAGTATCGAGAGTGCCATTGTTTTGATTGCGCAAAGCAAATTCAAAGCCTTGTTGGGTGTATAAAAGAAAGTAGGCATAGTAGTCAATGCAAACGCAACGTATTTTACAATAATTTTTATTTTGTGAACGTCTCGCACATGCGTAAATGGTTTTTTTGTTTGATCTTCAACAAAAAAAAAAAAAATTCGCTAAATAATTAGTTGCAGAGAGATTAGTTTGTGGACACCTTGGTGCAGAGGTTTGCATGTCCGCATATGACGCCGAACGCCTGGATTAAAATCCCGGTGAACATCAGAAAAATTTTCAGCTGTGGTTTTTCACTTACTAATGCTGGCAACATATGTGAGGTATCCAGCCATGTTAAACCGTCTCTACCAAGTGGTGTTGCTATGCGGCACGCCTTTCGGGCTCGGCATAGAATAGGGGGCCCCTCATCGTTGAGCTTAAACTTTAATCGGACTGCATTCATTGATATGAGAGAAGTATCCTCAGTTCCTTAATGGAGTGTTCATAAGAAGTTTAGTATTTAGTTAGAGATTAGTATGTGTGAGAAATATTCATTATAGAGAAGTTCGTTACAGAGAGATTGAAAAATAGTTGTGTTTTCAATTTTTGTTCGTTATAGGGAAGTCCGTTATGGAGAAGTTCGACTGAATCTCGCGACACTCAAACTTGTTTATTGCAGTGGAAATAGAGTTACCATAAAGCTTGCGACACCCATAATTTGGTGGTCGTGACATAGCGCGATCCATTTAAAATATTTTTGTTTTGTACATCTATGTTGTTGTTGTTTTTGTTATGGGAAATCGCGAGAATGTTGAGGTAGCGATCCTCGTCAAGCTCCATAAATGAGGAAGCTTGTTCCGGTCCATCGGACCTTTTGCCGCTGGAATGTTATGCTCATATCGTGTAACACAGTCACTCAGTATATAATTAAGACTCGATGCCGACCGGCCTCTCACTGAGACTCCTCACTCGATAAGGCTGATTGTCCGCGACTGAACATTCCACTATGTGGACGCCGCCCGATAGATCTCAGCTGAGCTTCTCGTGATGTCATTTAACAGAGTTCAGAACTCAGAGTTCCAACCATAGTGATGATCAAAGTCATCTCGTGCCGGGTTTTTTTGCATTTTTTGATACTGGGTGCGTATATTTACTATTCTATAGCTATGCCGACAATCATACATCACCTTGGTTACTTATGTGCCATATCAATTACTTGGCAAATTTTATTTAATACAGCTTTTCTGTATTTTTTCTAATTATTAAAATTTTGACCATAATCTGTACGAGTGATAGACAAAATCGATGCTCAAAATTTTGAGTAGATTGGACGATAAATGCGGTTGCAAAGGCCCTTAAAGTGCATATCGGGAGATAGGTACATTTATATGGGAGTTATATGTACATTTGAGCCTATTTCTATGCAATTTATCACTGATCTGAAGAGTCGTAAGAGAAATTTTCGTACCAAACTTCGAAAACTGAAAACTGTCCCAAATCTTATACATAAAAATCAATTTGTGTTTGTTTGTAGGTTTGTTTATTTGTATGTTTGTGTGTTCCTTATAGACTCAGAAACGGCTGAACCGATTTTCTTGAAATTTTCACAGATGGTGCATAATGATCCCGTGGTGAAAATAGGGTACTAAATTTTTTGATATCTGAAGGGGGGGCGGACCCTCCCCCTTACACTAATTTTCAGAAACGCCAGATCTCGGAGATGGGTGGTGCGATTTAAGCGAAATTTTGTGTGCTCTCAAATAGTACCCTAAAAATAAAAATTTGGTATCCAAATTTCGTATGGGGTACCTAGGGGGGCTGCCCCACCCTAAAACCTACCAAACATATATTTAGGCCAATCACGACAATATGGGACCCAAATGAAAAGTATTTAGGATAAAAAACGTATCTGATATCCATTTGTCGGTCCAAGTGCTAGGGGGACCACCCAACCCCCAAAACACCCCTAAATCGGACATATTTACCGACCATGACAATATGGGACTCAAATGAAAGGTATTTGCGAGTAGAATACGAATGATATCCAAATGTGGGACCACGTTTCTAGCAGTCCACCCCTTCCCCAAAACACCCTCCAATCAGGGCTTATTTACTGACCATGGGAATATGTGGCTTAAATAAAAGGTATTTGAGTGCAGAATTAGAATCTGATATCAAATATGGGACAAAGTGTTTGGTGGGCAGTCTCTCCCCAAAAACCTCCCACAAAGGGGACAAATTAACGACCATAGCCATATGGGGCTCATATGAAAGGTCTTAGGGAGTAAAGCACAAATCTGATATCAATATTCGGGAAAAGTGTCTATGGGGCCACTCCATCCCCACAACACCACCCAACCCCCAAAAACCCCTAAATCGGACATATATCGATCACGGCAATATAGGACTCAAATGAGAGGTATTTGCGAGTATAATACGAATATGATATCCAAATGTGGGATCACGTTTCTGAGGGGGGGGGGGGGGGGGGGAGGTCTATCCCTTCCCCAAAACACCCCCCAAACAGGTCTTATTTACTGACCATGGGAATATTGGTCTTAAATAAAAGCTATTTGAGTGTAGAATTAGAATCTGATATCCAAATATGGGACCAAGTGTTTGGGGGGCAGCCTCTCCCCAAAAACTTCCCCCAAAGGGGAGAAATTTACAACCATAGCCATATGGGGCTCAAATGAAAGGTCTTTGGGAGTTGAGCACGAATCTGATATCAATATTTGGGAAAAGTGTCTATGGGGCCACACCACCCCCACAACACCACCCAAATAGGAAGTAGTTGCTGACTTTTGCAATATGGAGCTCAAATAAGAGGGTTTTTAAAGTGGAACACGAATCCGATATATATTTTCAAGGCCAACTCACTGAGTGGCCGTCCATCCCCCAAAACACCCCCCAAGTCATGTTTGCCGACTATGGAAATATGGGGTTCAAATTAAAGGTGTTTGGGAGTAGACCACGTATATGTTATCAACATTAGGGACCAACTGTCTAGGGGACGTCCCACCACCATAACAATCCCCAAATAGGACGTATTTGCTCACCAAGACAATTTGAGTTGTAAAGAGAGTGGAACTAAATATTTATAGTTTTTAGGGCCAATACCCCAAACCGGACATATTTGCTGACTTTTGCAATAAGGAGTTTAAATGAGATTTGATATCCAATTTTGAGGCCAATGGCATTATGGGGTTCAAATAAATGATGTATAGATATATGAGACTAGAGCATGTTGCTGATATATTTTCCGGGCTTAGTGTTTGGGCGACCACCCCAATCCCCAAAACACCCCTAAATCGGGCATATTTACCGACCATGACAATGTAGGCATAAATGAAAAGAATTGGGGGGTATAGTAAGAATCGATACCCATTTTCGGAATCAATTTTCTGAGGGTCTACCCCTTTCCCAAAATACCCCACACACAGCAATTTTTTAGTGACCATCGCAATATGGGGCTCAAATAAAGGTATTTGGGAGTAGAATACGAATTTGATATCCAAATGTAGGACCATGTATTTAGGGCACCACCCCTTTCCCAAAACACCACCAAAGGGAAAACATTTTTTGACCATGCCAATATGTGGTTCAAATGAAAGGTATTTGAGATTAGAAAACGAACTTGATAACCTATTTTGGGGCCATGTGTTTGGAGGACGCCTCGTCCTGTAAACTCATCTTAGGCCAATGGCAATATCTATTTGGTATTTGAGAGAAGAGCACGATGCTGACATTTTTTCAGGGCCAAGTATCTCCCCGGAAAGCACCACTTAATCAGACATCATGAGAATATCAGGCTGAAATAATGTATTTTAAGAATGGAGTACACCTTACATCCAAACTTAAATTCGTAGCCCAATAAAGATCATATAGAATTTAGATAAAAGCACTTATATTGTTAAACTGTTAGTCAAGCGATATACAATTTTCGTAGCATGGCATTTCACCAAAAGATCTTTAATTGTCGAAAATAAATATTCAAAGGAAACTTTTGTTCCATATAAAGTAAAAGAAGGAGCAGCGGAGCAGGCCCGGGTCAGCTAGTTTTATGTATAGTTGCTCGGCTTTCGCGGATAAATCTGAAGAGGGTCCCGGCCATTGGATATGCCCCTGAGAGAGAAGATACGGTCGGGGAAATGTTGTCGCAGCAAATTCATTGCGTATCGAGCTGTGTATGCTGTGGATGAAATTGAATGCCTTGTTGGAGAATTCATTGAACAGTGATGTCAGAAATTTCCATAGTTGCTGCGTGTTTGCGAGCCACACGCCGTTGAGAACGCACAACTGGCTGTCCTTACCTTCCGATATTTTCCGGAGTTCTTCGGAGAAGCCCATTTCTGGGTTTAGCGAAACTTCCACATTCTCGAAATGAGTTAACCCAAGACAGAATCGCATTACGGACAAGAATGATTGTGTAAGAAGAAATTTCAAAGCGTGAGCGGAAGGCACTTTGCATTGCAGCAAGTGAGCAACCGTTAGAAAAGAAGCTCTCGACGGCGAAGGTCCGCTGCTCCCTAGACCAGTGCATGATGGCAACTGACTGCAGAGAGAAACTAACTTGGGGACTTCCGCCTCAAGTCACAGCTCGAAAATTTCTCTGGCGCACCCTGTAGATGGCCACAAAGGGGCGAACATTCTAAAATTATGTGGATTAATCTAAACTTGAAGAGGTCTTCCTTTCTACTGTCGCTGGGTTGAACAGAAGTCTCAGTCGTTGTGTTCGACATGACAGGTTTGATCTGAAAACATTCTGACAGACTGAAGGTTGCAAGTAACGACTTTGGTAGAAACCTGTGAGGATGTCGAGGAAGAAGAGAATATATTGGGTTGCCCAAAAAGTAATTGTCGGTAATATAGTAGTAATATAGTCGGCGTTGACAAATTTTTTCAACGGCTTGTGACTCTGTAATTGCATTCTTTCTTCTGTCAGTTATCAGCTGTTACTTTTAGCTTGCTTTAGAAAAAAAGTGCGCGAAATTTTGTTTACATTTGTTTGTTTTATGGGTACCACATCTATTGAAAGAAATTCATTTAACAAACCGAATCAACGCTTGTGATATGCACCTTAAACGCAATGAATTCGATCAGTTTTTAAAACGAATCATAACTGGAGATGAAAAATGGATTGTTTACAACAACGTTAGTCGAAAACGATCACGGTCCAAGCATGGTGAACCAGCTCAAACCACTTCAAAGGCTGATATCCACCAAAAGAAGGTTATGCTGTCTGTTTGGTGGGATTGGAAGGGTGTGGTATATTTTGAGCTGCTTCCAAGGAACCAAACGATTAATTCGGATGTTTACTGTCAACAATTGGACAAATTGAATACAGCAATCAAGGAAAAGCGACCAGAATTGGTCAATCGTAAAGGTGTCATATTCCACCAGAACAACGCTAGACCGCACACATCTTTGGTCACTCGCCAAAAACTGAGTGAGCTTGACTGGGAACTTTTGATGCATCCACCATATAGCCCTGACCTTGCACCATCAGACTACCATCTATTTCGATCTTTGCAGAACTCCTTAAATGGTAAAACTTTCGGCAATGATCAGGCTATAAAATCGCACTTGGTTCAGTTTTTTGCAGATAAAGGCCAGAAGTTCTATGAGCCTGGAATAATAAATTTGCCAGGAAGATGGCAAAAGGTTATCGAACAAAATGGCAATTATATATTTGATTAAAGTTCATTCTAAGTTTTATTAAAAATGCATTTATTTTCTTTTAAAAAATTAGCAATTATTTTTTGAGCGACCCAATAGAACATCTGCAATGTGTGTGTCCCGCACTGGCATTCAGAAGGAGTTCCACTTTAGACTCTAATTTTTATACCCTCCACCATAGGATGGGGGGTATACTAATTTCGTCATTCTGTTTGTAACTACTCGAAATATTCGTCTTAGACCCCATAAAGTATATATATTCTTGATCGTCGTGAAATTTTATGTCGGTCTAGCCATGTCCGTCCGTCTGTCCGTCCGTCCGTCCGTCCATTTGTCTGTCGAAAGCACGCTAACTTCCGAAGGAGTAAAGCTAGCCGCTTGAAATTTTGCACAAATACTTCTTATTAGTGTAGGTCGGTTGGTATTGTAAATGGGACATATAGGTCCATGTTTTGATATAGCTGCCATATAAACCGATCTTGGGTCTTGACTTCTTGAGCCTCTAGAGTGCGCAATTCTTATCCGATGGGAATGAAATTTTGCACGACGTGTTTGGTTATGATATCCAACAACTGTGCCAAGTATGGTTCAAATCGGTTCATAACCTGATATTGCTGCCATATAAACCGATCTGGGGTCTTGACTTCTTGAGCCTCTAGAAGGCGCAATTCTTATCCGATTGGGCTGAATTTTTGCACATAGTATTTTGTTATGATACCCAACATTTGTGCCAACTATGGTTTAAATCGGTTTATAACCAGATATAGCTGTCATATAAACAAATCTGGGGACTTGACTTCTTGAGCCTCTAGAGGTCGCAATTATTATCCGATTTGCCAACATACGTGTTTATTATGGTCTGAATCGGTCTATAGCCCGATACATCTCCCATATAAATCGATCTCTCTATTTTTTTGAGCCCCCATTGGGTGCAATTCTTATTCGAATTGGCTGACATTTTACACAGTTCTCCAACATGTAATTTAATTGTTGGACCACAATACCATATCTTGATATCGCTCTAATAGCAGAGGAAATCTTTTCTCATATCCTTTTTTGCCTGAGAAGAGATGCCGGGAAAAGAACTCGATAGATGCGATCCATGGTGGAGGGTATATAAGATTCGGCCCGACCGAACTTAGCACGCTTTTACTTGTTTTAAGATCTTGTCTGATTAAGTGGATGTTAATACATGGAAGTTGTTCGGTTTTCACGCATTTTGGATGGCAGGAACTAGAAGGCATTTACCTTCTCCTGATTCTGTTGTATTGCAATGGACGGAAAACGTCTAAGTGAGTCTGGTGGAAGACTACTGCTTAAACCAAACACAACCTGTAATAAACATCAGATTTTAGCTTAATTTGCAGAGCGAAATATTCCCTAAAGCCTGAATTGCTGTTCAGCAAACGTTTTTGCTGTTTGAATAATAAATTTCGTTGAGTGTATAGTTATGCATATCAATTTACAGGCTTTTCTTAGCTGTATTTCGTATTTTTATTGGAAGACTTGGACTTTTCTTTTTCAGAAATTAGGAATTAAAAGGCGGCCTAAAAAGCTGGTTTGCTCCCATTTGCAGATTCTTCTTCCCTACAATATGAATTCGAAGAAGTGAAAAACATTTTTATGGAAAATGTACAGCCTCAAATTTATGCGAATGTTGGCGTATTAGTATGACGGCAACTATTGCTAAAGTTTGTTGTTGGTGATTTTTGAACCCAGGCTTTCGGCTAAGCACCCCAGTCTCTCTGCATTTATTATCATAGTTATTAATTTAAAATTGTATATATAGCAAATTACCTTCAACTGTCTTAAGCGTTTGTAATTAGCAAAAAAATATTTATCACTTTATTCCTTTTCCTACTTTGACTAAAAATATATATATGAAATTTTTTCTGCTGGAATCTTACTCACCTCAATGAAAACATGAGTAAGTGTTTTAGACAGCCAAAACTCAAACGAAGAAATTGTGTGAGGGGTTTTTCCAATATTTTATATCGACAGCATTCCATTCGATTTGCAGAATTGTTAGTGTTTTAAAAGCAAATTGTTGGCATTTTTGTATACACTGCTCTCGAAGTGAATGGCCAAACTCTTTGGTTTAAGTTCGCAAGACTGCCTTATTAGTCATTTGACATACCCACCAGAGAATGAATAATATATGCGAGTTATGCGTCTTAACAGCGACTGGGTCATACTTGGCGTATTTTTTTGAAGATTTCCAAATGAACCTCAAAAACAAGACAAGACAGCGCGGCTAAGGCAATGAATTAGTCAAGTATCGCCCATTGAACTTGAAAGGCTTATGAATGACTGGGCTGTTCGTTAGTTAGCCGGCTAGCTGCCTATTTCACCCGGGCTAGTACTCTTTTAAACTAGTCTAGTCTATCTGGTTTTTCGCTACGACGAAAAAACTTTTCTGCACGAGTCTTGGCACCTGATTATCACAAGGGTGTTGTTAATGATACGTGGTATGATTCTTTGGGGACTATAATTAGATGCCGCTGTTCAGAAATAAGCCCAGAATCGCACTATGAATGGAGACTTTGACTCGTAAATGCAGCCTAACAAGGGGTTGTCTCGTTATACGAATTATGTAGGAAATTTCTCGACTCAAACGCAAAGTGGTCTAAATTTTTTTATTGCTTAATGAATGATTTTCCAGATTTCCAGATTTTTTCAAGCAGAGCTTACCACAGCTTTGCGAGTTAGTAGGTATTTTATTTTACTATAAAATTTGTTGTGATGATTACAGCCATTCCTTTTCTCTATTGTTATGTTTTAAGTTGGGAGTAACAAAAGTTGTTGCTTGGCGCATGCTGATATGTATGGATATTAAATATACTCGAGTTTTAATAATTTTGTCTTCTTAAGTGTCTAATACTTTAACAACAAGCCACATATAAACTGCCTTTCGTAGAGTTAGCGAAGCGAAACCCTTTCCATTAAGTGAAGTACAGTAGTATGAGGCCAATAAATGAATGCATTTGGTACAGAAAATTGACGATTAAATGTGAATTTTAAATATCATTTAATATCATTGAATTTTAAATACCCTAAGGTATTTACTGCCTTCTTCAATATGTTTCAATAATATGCATAATTTGGTATGTTCAATAACAATATGCTGCCAGCCAACCAGGGACACTTTCTACATAGATGTTTTGTTATAAATACATTTTGTGATAATAAACTACGCTCCGCGAAATTTGCTGCTTCGAATTTCGTTGAAACCGGGTAAGAAATGGTCTTTATATGGGCTCAATACTCCATGGCAGGAGATTGATCTATATGGCAGCTATATCAAGTTTGGGCCGATCTGAGGCACATATAACAAAAGATGTAGGGTTCTACCAAAACTCACTGTTTCAAGTTTCATCGAAATCTGGTGAAAACTGCTCCTAGGCAAACAAAGGATAATGAATAAGAGTTGCTATGTTATTGCAGCTATATCAAGTAATGGTCCAATTCGGACCATAAATGAATGGTAAATTGAAGACCATAGTAGAAGTCATTGTGTAAATTCCGATAAGAATTGCGTCCCTTAGGGGCTCAAGAAGTAAAATCGGGAGTTCCGTTTATATGGGAGCTGTATCAGGCTACAGGTCGATTCGGACCATGTTTGAAGCGAATGTTGGGAGAAGCTGTTATGGAATTTCAGCCAAATCGAATAAGAATTGCGCCATCTAGAGGCTTTAGATGTCAAGATCAAAGATCGGCTTACATGGCATCTATATCAAAACATGAACCGATATGGCCTATTTATAATATTAAGCGCCCGACGCTAGTAATAAGTATTTGTGCAAAGTTTCAAGTGCCTAGCTTTATTTCTTTGAATGTTAGCGTGCTTTCGACAGACGGACATGGCTAGATCTACTTAAAATGTTATAAAGATCAAGAGTATATATACTTTATGGGGTCTTAGGTGAATATTTCGAGGTGTTACAAACGGAATGAGGAAATTAGTATATCACCATCCTACGGTGGAGGGTATAAATAGAAGATGACTACAGTTTTGGATACCCCATAGTACGTTGCAAGACGAGCAAAATAGGAATGGAAGGGGAATCAAAACACAAGACAAAATCGAAGGGAACTAGATGGACCAGGGATCAGCTCTTACAAGTAGGAGCTTCGTTCAATCTGCCACTTCGGGGTTCTAAAATAGGTCAGAATGACAAGAGGTCTAATTAACTGGAAAAGAGCTTGGATACTTATCCTTAATCGTAATTGCGGGGCGGTGTCACAAAATGTGCTTCATCAACCTCAACTAATCCTCGTCACCGCAGACTCTATTTTCTTCTGTATCTAGCGCAAATTGATGTTGTAATGACCAGTCAAGAATCATATCCATCGTCTGGAGACATGCTTCCTTAGCTTCAGGAAAATCTCGTCGTAAAGTCGAGCCGTGTTTTGCAAACCTTACTTAAGTTCGGGTTAAAGATTTTTGCTGAAATCATTTTCCGGATATGCCCCCTTGTACACCAAATTATTTCAGGGGAAGTGATAGTTATAGTCTACAATACTTCCCAAGATCGAGTAATCGCCATGCCTGTTCAAAACAACAAAACAAAAGACTTTTTCCTTGTTCGAAATATTTTAATCTTCAAAATACGAAGTTGTCATTTTATCTAATTATTAATTTATTAATAAATTATTAGATCATTAAGTATTACATTAGATAATTAAGATAATAAAATATATATTTAGTCGGTTTAGATATATTCGTCCGTCCGTCTGACAAAACTAAGAATTAATTAGAAGGAACAAGTAAAAACGCCTTAAATTTGGCCGGGCCGAAATTTGGATACCCACCACCTCGGGTATATATGTAAACCACCTTTCGTCAAAATCCGGTGAAAAATGCATACCTTATGCCGCATAGCAGCTATATCGAAATATGTTCCGATTTGGACCAAATACTTATAAGTACAAGTCATTGTTCAATTGTGTATAACAAAATATTGGTCTTTTAAGTAGCTATATTTAAAAATAAACCGGCGTGAACCGTATACGAAACGGATGTCGAAAAGCCTAACATAAGTCATTGTGTCAAATTTCAGTGCAATCAAATTATAAATGCGCCTATTATGGTCTCAAAACCTTAAATCGGGAGATCGTTCTATATGGCAGCTATATTCAAATCTGGACCGATCTGTGCCAAATTGAAGAAGCATGGCGAAGGGCCTAACACAACTCACTGTCACAAATTTCAGCAAAATCGGATAATAAATGTGGGTTTTATGAGCCTAAGATCCTAAATCGGCGGATCGGTCTATATGACAGCTATATCCAAATCTGAATGGGTCTAGGCCAAATTGAAGAAGGAAGTTCAAGGGCCTAACACAACTCACTGTCCCAAATTTCAGCAAAATCGGATAATAAATGTGGCTTTTATGGGCCTTAGACTCTCAATCGGCGCATCGGTCTATATGGGGGCTATATCAAGATATAGTCCGGTATAGCCCATCTTCGAACTTAACCTGCTTATGGACAAAAACAGAATCTGTGCAAAATTTCAGCTCAATATATCTATTTTTAAAGACATAGGCTATATATATATACAATATTTTGATATCGGGAGGGGGGGCGGACCCTCCCCCTTACCCCAAAAGTACTACCCAAAAAGAAAAGTGGACCGATCGGGACACTATGAGTTTCAAATGAAAAGTATTCGGAAGTAGGTTACGAATATGGTCTGGAAGTACGAAAAGGCATTAAATTTATTGATAACGGAAGGGGGCGGACCCTCCACCGTTACCCCAAAAAATAACCACCTAATATCAAAAGTGGACCGATAAGGACAATATGGTTATCAAATGAAAAGTATGCGTGAGTAGATAACGAATCTGGCATACAAATTCATGTCGAAGTATAGGGGGTAACCCCACCCCCACAAAAATGCCCAAAATGGGCACATAAGCCAATCACGGATAAATGGGGCTTGGTTTGTTTGTTCCGTATAGACTGAAAAACGGCAGATCAGATTTTCTCGAAATTTTCGCATTTTATGTAGGTTGGTCTGGAAGGAAACATAGCACAACGCAAAATCAAAAGTTGACCGATCGGGACAATATAGGTATCAAATGAATGGTATTGGAGACCAGAACACGAATATGGTATTAAATTTTGGGTCGAAGTACCCAGCGGCTCCCCTAACCCTAAAACTCTTCTAAACAGATATATTCGATATTCATGTCAATATGGGTCTCAAATGAAAAGTAGATTACAAATATGGCATAAAACATTAAGTCCAAGTAATTGGAGGTCGCCCACCCCCCAATACCCCTAAATGGACATATTAGCCGACCATAGCTATGTGGGACTCAAATGAAAGGTATTAGAAAGTAGATTACGAATATGACATTAAAATTTGCGTTCAAGTCTAGGAGGCACCTTTTCTCCTTAAGATACGTCAAATGGGTTATTTGACCCATTATAACAATATGGGAATAAAGAACGAATTTGATATTTTTTTTCAGTCCAGAGCGCCGAAGGCCGCCAAAGCCTCACAACACCCTCCAAACGGTTCATTTTTACCGGCCACGGCAATATGGGTCTCAAATTAAAGGGTTTTGGAAGTGCTTCCTCAGTGCGACACCTCATTGGGGAAATTTTTTAAATGACCATGCATGGCATTGCACCTCGCAAATGTCGCCATCATTAAGAGGGGATAAACTCCGCTTTGCCCAATGTTCTCACCAGGATTTGAACGCGTTCAGCGATATAGACTACAATGGTACGAATTCGATATCCGCATTCAGGGCGAAGTGTTCCCTCCTTAAAAATATATAAGAGAGTTAAAGAAGGCGCAGAGGAGTGGGCCCGGATCGGCTAGCAAAGTATATGTATTATTGATCGTCCCGACAGCCTGAGTCGATCTAGCCCTGTCCGTCCGTCCGTCTTTCGAAATCACGATAGCGGTCGAACGAATTAAGGTAACCGCTTGAAATTTTGCACGGATACTTCTAATTAATATGGGCCGTTGGGGATTGCAAATGGGCCATATCGGTTCAGATTTGGATATAGCCCATGAGTCGCTGGAAGGTCCAATTTCTATCCGATTGCGCTGAAATTTTGTACTTAATGATATGACTTCCAATAACTATGCTAAGTACGGCCCAAATCGGCCAATAGCCTGATATAGCTCCCATACAACCCTATTTGACTTCTTGAGCCCATGGAAGCCGCAGTATTCCCGCTGTTTCTTAATTTAATGTTCATGGACAAATTTACATTTAATTTTGGGAACAATAACTGGTCCAGGTTGGTTTTAAATACATATAGGTCCAATATTATCCCAAACTTTAATAAAAATTTCTCTATTTCTAAGGCGGTAATCCTAAGTCATTTGCAGCACTTTTTATTTTTCGTTATGAAGGGTATATAATTGGATATGAAACCACTGTGAAAGTTTCGAAGATGCTTTTTAGTGACGGGAATTGAAGCTTAGGCAGTAAGTATCATTATTACAAATATTGTTGGCATCAGTGTTGTTGTTTTTTAGCTTGCGTCTAACACTTTAACTATTTTTATGCTAGTAATTGTGATACGAGTACGGTTTTTTCGTAATATAATATGATTTGACGAAGGCAGTCAAAAGTCGGCAATCGCTATTGTTGCCACCGTTTTGGCCATGTGGCAATTATTCACGCTGGGATGATTTTAAGCGGTGCGACTCTTGTTTTGCCTTTGTTGCTACTTGCTCGTCTAGAGAGCAAAATTATCGCTTCTTGATGGCTGATGTTTGATTGCCGCGTGTAGGCTCCGCTGAGATGGAGGGGCCAAGTATAGACGTGCGGTGACTTTGTTTGGTGTAAGCGATGAAGTGGCGTTTTCATTATGCGGTTATCTATTCTTCCTGCTAGTAAGTATCGAAGGCATTCCTCCTGTTACCCACTTAGTACCTTGGTATGCTATTGTGCTAACTATTGCCATTAGCGGCTGCTACACATTTTTATTAAAGTTAATTGAGTTAACTGTAAATCCATCTCCAAAGTTCTAATGAAGGTTCGAAAAGAACTGAAGAAGTCTTTAATAAGCCTTATATACTATTCTTACATTATTGCATAAATCGGTAATTTACTTGGTAATTTACGTTACAACTCAAATTCATTTTATGAGAAAGTGGCAACTAAGATTGCAGATCCATTTTAAATGAATCTATGGAAGGGTTAGTTTAACTAAATTTTTTAAATTAAATAAAAATTTAAATTCGATTTTCAATGGCTTCTAATGGCTACCAAGTGGAGTCGCTCTGCGGCACTCTGTTCGAGCTCGGCTGTAAAAAGGCGAACCCTTATCTTTAAGCAAGCAGTTAAAGAGGTGCTAAAGTCTGCCGGGCCAAATGTGAATAACTACCACCATGGATTCTGCAAACAATATGCACATAATAATGTATTTAATATCTTAGTTTGAAGAAAACAAAGTTGACTCATCTAGGATTTTTGTCGGGTTAAATTTATGTGGCCATAAAAGGACATTAGTGTGTTCCATCGTATTAAATTTAATCTTAACCTTTTGAGGATGAATTATTAACCGCCCGATAAAGCTTTAATTTTTTTTTTGCATATTCGTTCTTAGAATAGTCCTATTAACTTAGTAAAGTGTCGCCAAAATGATAAATATTTTGCTCTTTATATGAAAAAAATCATGGAATATATATGTCCCATTCGTCCTCAAAGGTAAATATTTGGGTAGAAAAGTGTTTGGAAATTTTGCTTAGAATTCAAAATAAATCAAAATCAAAATCAAAATAAATACACGATGTATTTTGATTAGACTGCCAGAGATGAAAACACCATAAAAACAAGTAAAAAGGCGTTAAGTTCGGCTAGGCCGAACTTTGGATACCCACCACCTCGGGTATATTAGTAAACCACCTTCCATCAAAATCCGGTGAAAATTGCATACCATATTTCCCATAGCAGTTATATCGAAATATGTTCCGAATTGGACCAAATACTAATAAGTACAAGTCATTGTTCAATTGTGTATAACAAAATATTGGTCTTTCTAGTAGCCATATCTAAAAATAAACTGATCTGAACCATATACGGATGTCGAAAAGCCTAACATAAATCAATGTGTCAAATTTTAGTTAAATCGGATTATAAATGCTCCTTTTTTGGGGCCAAGACTTAAAGTCGAGATATCGATCTATATGGCAGCTATATCCAAATCTTGATCGATTTAGACCAAATTGCAGAAATATGTGGGGGGACTTAACTTAACTCTCAGTCCCAAATCTCGGCATCATTGGACAATAAATGCGCCTTTTATGGGCCCAAAATATTAAATCGATAGATCGGTCTATTTGGCAGCTATATCTTAATCTGGACCGATTTGAGTGAAATTGAAGAGGGCTGTCGAAGGGCCCAACACAACTCACTGTCCCAAATTGCGGCGATATCGGACAATAAATGCGCTTTTTCTGGCCCCAAAACCCAAAATCGAGAGATCGGTCTATATGGCAACTATATCCAAATCTT
Organism: Stomoxys calcitrans; assembly: GCF_963082655.1. NCBI lineage: Eukaryota > Metazoa > Arthropoda > Insecta > Diptera > Muscidae > Stomoxys > Stomoxys calcitrans. The sequence goes on from NC_081552.1 coordinate 152,806,790, forward strand.
CAGCGATCTGTGCCATAATGCAGAACTATGTCAAGGGGTTTAACTTAGCTCAATGTCCCAAATTTCGTCGACATCGGATAAGAAATGAGCTTTTATGGGCCTAAGACCATAAATCGGAGGATCGGTCTATGTGGCAGCTATATCCAAATTTGGACCGATCTGAGCCAAATTAATGAAGAATATTGAAGGGCCTAACACAACTCACTGCGCCAAATTTCATCCAAATCGGATATAAAATGTGGCTTTTATGGGCCTAAGACTCTAAATCGGCGGATCGGTCTATATGGGGGCTATATCAAGATATAGTCCGATATAGCCCATCTTCGAACTTAAACTGCTTATGGACAAAAAAAGGATCTGTGCCAAATTTCAGCTCAATATCTCTTTTTTTGAAGACTGTAGCGTGATTTCAACAGGCAGACGGACAGTCGGACGGACATGTCTAGATCGTCTTAGATTTTTACGCTGCTCAAGAATATATATACTTTATAGGGTCGGAAATGGATATTTCGATGTGTTGCAAACGGAATGACAAAATGAATATACCCCCATCCTTCGGTGGTGGGTATAAAAAGGCGTTAAGTTCGGCTGGGCCGAACTTTGGATACCCACCACCTCGGGTATATTAGTAAACCACCTCCCATCTAAATCCGGTGAAATTGCATACCTTATGTCCCATAGTAGTTATATTGAAATATGTTCCAGTTTGGACCAAATACTAATAAGTACAAGTCATTGTTCAATTGTATATAACAAAGTAATGGTCTTTTTACTAGCTATATCTAAAAATAAACCGATCTGAACCGTATACGACACGGATGTCGAAAAGCCTAAAATAAGCGTCAAATTTCATAGAAATCGGATTATAATTGCGCCTTTTATGGGGCCAAGTCTTTAAATCGAAATATCGGTCTACATTGCAGCTATATCCAAATCTGGACCGATTTAGGCCAAGTTGCATTAAAATGTCGAAGAGCCTAACACAAAGCACTGTCCCAAATTTGGGTGAAATCGGACAATAAATGCGCCTTTTATGGGCCCAAAACCTTAAATCGAGAGATCGGCTATATTTAAATCTGGACCGATCTGAGCCAAATTGAAGAGGGACGTCGAAGAGCATAACACAACTCACTCTCTCTAATTTCAGCGACATTGGATAATAAATGCGCATTTTATGGCCCCAAAACCTAAAACCGGGAGATCGCTCTATACGGGATCTTTATCCAAATCTTTACCGATCTGTACCATATTACAGAAGTATGTCAAGGGGCTTAACTTAACTCATTATCCCAAACTTCGGCGACATCGGACAATAAAAGCGCCTTTTATGGGCCCAAAACCTTAAATCGAGAGATCAGCTATATTCAAATCTGAACCGATCAGGGCCAAAAGAAGTATGTGGAAAGACCTAAGACAACTCAATGTCCCAAATTTCAGCAAAACCGGATAATAAATGTGGCTTTTATGGGCCTACGACCCAAAATCGGAGGATCGGTCTATATGGAAGCTATATCCAAATCTGGACCGATCTGAGCCAAAAGAACGAAGGACGTCAAAGGGCCAAAGGCAACTGACTGTCCCAAATGCAAGCAAAATTGGATAATAAATGTGGCTTTATGGGCCTAAGATCCTAAATTGGAGGATCGGTTTATGTGGCCGCTATATCCAATTCTGGACCGATTTGAGCCAAATTGGCGAAGGAAGTAGAGGGGCCTAACATAACTCACTGTCTGAAATTTCAGCAAAATCGGATAATAAATTTGGCTTTTATGGGCCTAAGACCCTAAATCGGCGGATCGGCCTTCTTTGCTGTGCTATTTTTTGAATAGAAATCATTCTACGAAATGGTCTATAGCCGGACAATAAACTGCAATGAATCTAAATAAGATTTTTAGACACAAAAAAAAAAGAAAGCGCTAACAGACAAACCAAACGAAAGACGCGTCGCATGTGGCGTAGGTATCACTGCCGATACACAAAACAGCACTGTCAGCATTAGCCGATGGCTGATCTCAGTGCAGAGAACAAATAAGTTCGACAAAATTGTGTTTGTTTGTTGCTATTGACATTTTTATATAAGTTGGATTCGAATAAGGGAAGTAAGATTTCACTTGTTATACCCACCACCGAAGGATGGGGGTATATTCATTTTATCATTCCGTTTGCAGCACATCGAAATATCCATTTCCGACCCTATAAAGTATATATATTCTTGATTAGCGTAAAAATCGAAGACCATCTAGACATGTCCGTCCGTCTGTCTGAAATCACGCCACAGGCTTTAAAAATAGAGATATTGAGCTGACAGGTTTGCACAGGTTCTTTTTTTGTCCATAAGCAGGTTAAGTTCGAAGATGGGCTATATCGGACTATATCTTGATATAACCCCCATATAGAACGATCCACCGATTTAGGGTCTTAGGCCCATAAAAGCCACATTTATTATCCAGTTTTGTTGAAATTTGGGACAGTGAGTTGTGTTAGGCCCTTCGACATCCCCTGTTAATTTGGCCCGGATCGGTCAAGATTCGGTTATAGCTGCCCATATAGACCGATGCTCCGATTTAGGGTCTTAGGCCCAAAAAAACCACATTTATTATCCAGGTTTGTTGAAATTTTGGACAGTGAGTTGTGTTAGGCCCTTCGACATCCTCTGTTAATTTGGCCCGGATCGGTCGAGATTCGGTTAATGATGCCCATATAGAACAATCCTCCGATTTAGGGTCTTAGGCCCATAAAAGCCACATTTATTATCCAGTTTTGTTGAAATTTGGGACAGTGAGTTGGGTTAGGCCCTTCCACATCCTTCGTCAATTTGGCCCAGATCGGTCCCGATTTGGATATAGCTGCCGTATAGTCCGGTCCCTCGAGTTAAAGTTTTGGGGCCCATAAAATGCGCATTTATTATCCGGTTTTGCTGAAATTTGGGACAGTGAGTTGTGTTAGGCCCTTCGACATCATTCTTCAATTTGGTCTTGATCGGATCAGATTTGCATATAGCTGTCTATATGACTGATCTCTCGGTTTTAGGTTTTGGGGCCATAAAAAGCGCACTTATAGGCTGATATCGTCGAAATTTGGGACTGTGAGTTGTGTTAGGCTCTTCGACATCCTTTTTCAATTTGACTCAGATCGGTCCAGATTTGGATATAGCTGCCATATAGACCGATCTCCCGATTTAATGTTTTGGACCCATAAAAGACGCATTTATTGTCCGATGTTGCTGGAATTTGGGACAGAGAGTTAAGTTAAGCCCCTCCACATCTTTTGGAAATTTGGTCTAGATCGATGGAGATTTGCATATAGCTGCCATGTAGACCGATATCTAAATTTAACGTCTTGGTCCCAAAAAAGGCGCATTTATAATCCGATTTCACTGAAATTTGACACAGTGACTTTTGTTAAGCTTTTCGACATCCATGTTGTATATACCCACCATAAGATGGGGGGTATACTAATTTCGTCATTCTGTTTGTAACTACTCGAAATATTCGTCTGAGACCCCATAAAGTATATATATTCTTGATCGTCGTGACATTTTATTTCGATCTAGCCTTGTCCGTCCGCCCATCTGTCTGTCGAAAGCACGCTAACTTCCGAAGGAGTAAAGCTTGCCTCTTGAAATTTTGCACAAATACTTCTTATTAGTGTAGGTTGGTTGGTGTTGTAAATGGGCCATATCGGTCAATGTTTTGATATAGCTGCCATATAAATCGATCTTGGGTCTTGACTTCTTGAGTGTGCAATTCTTATCCGATTGGAATGAAATTTTGCACGACGTGTTTTGTTATGATATCCAACAACTGTGCCAAGTATGGTTCAAATCGGTCAATAACCTGATATAGCTGCCATATAAACCGATCTGGGGTCTTGACTTCTTGAGCCTCTAGAGTGCGCAATTCTTATCCGATTGGAATTAAATTTTGCACGACGTGTTTTGTTATGATATCCAACAACTGTGCCGAGTATGGTTCAAATCGGTTCATAACCTGATATAGCTGTCATATAAACCGATCTGGGATCTTGACTTCTTGAGCCTCTAGAGGTCGCAATTATTATCCGATTTGCCTGAAATTTTGTACGACGGATTCTCTCATGACCAACAACAACCGTGTTTATTATGGTCTGAATCGGTCGATAGCCCGATACAGCTCCCATATAAATCGATCTCTCTATTTTACTTCTTGAGCCCCCAAAGGGCGCAATTCTTATTAGAAAGAACTCGACAAATGCGATCCATGGTGGAGGGTATATAAGATTCGGCCCGGCCGAACTTAGCACCCTTTTACTTGTTATTAAATATAGCTGTTAAAATGACCAATATTTTGTTATACGCAATTGAACAATGGTTTGAACTTATAAGGATTTGGTCCATATCGGAACATATTTCGATATAACTGCTCTGGGACAAAAAGTATGCAATTTTCACCTTATTTTGATGAAATGTGGTTTAAATATTGAACTTACATCATTGACCTTATACTTGAATCGGACTGCACGCATTGATATCTGAGAAGTTTGCACCTGTTCCTTAGTGGAATGTTCGTGCAATTCGTATTTTCTTAACATATGTGCAAAATTGCATCAACAGTTGCTCAGATTTGTATATATCTCCCATAATTATGTACCTCGATTTCAAGCCGATCTTCTCGAAATTTGGCACTTATTAGTTTAGCATTTATTGGGTACTACCTTTATTTTCAAAGTAGTTGTAGACGTATCTAGTGGTGTAGGCTATTGTAAAGTCGGCCCCGCCCGACTTTAGATTTTCCATACTGTTTTTTTTTAATTTGTTTATTTGAAGGGTTTTTAAAAGAGTAGTAAACAATTTCATTACAATTTTCATTTTCGATTTTTGCATTTTTGTTCTTTGGCGCAACACGTACATGCTAATCTCTGCGCCACGGTGGCCTCCAATAATGGAATAACCTTAATCCCGGAATCGGTTTATATGGTGGCTATATCTACTTACGGACCTATCTGGACGGAATGTGGTGTAGGCATGAACGCACTTTACCCCAAATTTCAACCAAATCAAAACAAAATATCTGATCGATTTATACTAAGGCTACATCTGTATATGGACTTATCGGCTTGTGATTTGGTGTGCTGGTTAGAGGATATAAACGTTTTATTTGGTTTTTCTTGCGCTCTGGTGGTTTCGGACATGGCTTGATCGACCTAAAATGTCATGACGATCAGGAATATATGTTTATATATAGATTATAGGAACGCAGATCAATATTTCGAAGTGTTAAAAACGAAATAAGTAGATTAGTATAACCCCATCGTATGGGGGAGGTAAGTGGTAGCCCAAAACATTTTCTTCCGTTCGAGATAATTGTTCCCCATGTCTCTACACAAAAAGGCGAACGGCAAATATTCACATTCATTGCGAATGATTGGAAATTATTCCCATTTAATTCGATGAATTGTTTCAACGAAATATTTTTAGTTGTTAAGTGGGCTATGCCATTCCCTAATAGCAAAACATTTTAATTTATCTTAGTTTTTACGACTTTTTATCGCAACAAAATGTCATCACTTTACCATCATATTAACACATAAATTAATTTTTAATTTGCTACGTTTTATCGATAGAAACATAATTTTTTTTTAATAGAAATTTTTATTTAGCCGTTTGTAGCTACAAAAGTGGCGTCTGAAATCTGCTGTCAGTTGGCACGCAAGCTAGAATGGCAAGAAAATGCCAACTGCTCGATCAGTGGGGCTATTTCGAGACAGACACAATTTTCAAGTGTCTGGCCATAAACATCACCCACCATTAAATCAGATCAGCAGACAAATTTAAGAATAACAGCTAACAAATATTATAGGCGAATTAATAGCCCAATTCTTCTCCAACCAACTAAGCATGCCATGATTTGTCACTCTTGGCTTGGCCCACACACAAATTGGCCGAATGCGCCGTCCGTTCCGCATACGGCTACAAGCAAACAAACAAACGTAGTATTATAGCAGTGTGTATACATAGTATTCCACAGCAACAGTAATAACTACAACACAGTACTATTTAAAATCGAATGATACGTTATTGTTGTGACATTTCTCTATTCAAGAGCAAAACTTGTGGGCTACAGACATCAAAATACAAAATACAAAAAATATATGCCACGATTCGATTAAAAGAGCTTCAAACACAACGTGGTCATAGAATTCAAGAAAAAGAATGATGCTTCATTAGCAACAACAAAAAAATAAAAAACAACAACTGCTTGAACACCCACAAACATTTTTATTTTTTATTTTGAATAGCAACACACCCCCTCTTTCTGTCTATGCTAATAACACTTAACTTGGTAGTTGGATGATGTTACGTTCCATTCAAATATGGGCACTAAGGAATTAGCAAAATATGCGCGTAGCAGCCCATAATGTACCCTATTGGTATCCTAATGTCCATATACTAAAGAAAATTTGTTACTCAAAACGCCAGAAAATTTCGTTAGTAAAACGTTTGTTATCTGCTGAAAAGGGATATAAGTGCTGTTTCTTGTAAACAATTGGCTCCACTATTTTAACCAATAAAATATGCTGGTTTAACTGCAAATCTGCTAAAATTTTCACCATTTGCTACGATAGCAAATACATTTATTTGCTATTAATGTTCTACTCGACAAAGTGGATGGCATCAACCAACAAGCACAAATCCCTGTACAACCGAGCAGATAAAGAAAATAGAGAAGTCTGCAATTTTATCTACCTATCCAATGCGGGTGCGAGGATTGCTAATAGGCCATACGAGTATCTGCTCAGATTTGAATATAGCACCCATATAAAGTGGCCCCTTCATTTGATTTTTTCAGCCCCTAGAAGACTCAAATTTTGACTGATCTGGATGAAAATACATTTACGTGTTCCAATACACAAATTTTCATTCAGATAGTTCCATGTATATACATAAAAATGCTCCGTGACTGACTGATTGGCGGACGGGGGGATTTTGTCAAATTCGTACGTGTAGGTACTAAAAAGTACCAAATAGTACGAAATGGTGACCTTTTTCCCAGCGCGATCGGTTGGGGTTAGAATTACGATTTTGGGCGCAAATTAAAAATAAGATTTGATGACAAAACTTTCCCAAAATCGTATAAAAAGTGGAAGAAATAGTACGAATAGTACCGCATTGGTATTTTTTGTATCCTTTTATACCCATCACAAAGGTATACTCATTATGTCATTCCGTTTGCAACACATCGAAATATCCATTTTCAACCGTATAAAGTATATATATTCTTGGTCGTCTTAAAAATCTAAGACGATCTAGCCATGTCCATCCGTCTGCCTGTTGCAATCACGCTACAGACTTTAAATATCGAGATGAAACTTTGCACAGATTCTTTTTTTGCCCATGGGCAGGTTAAGTTCGAAAATGGGCTTTAACGAACCATGCCTTGATATAGCCTCATATAGACCAATCCGCCGATTTAGGGTCTTAGGCCAATAAAAGCCACATTTATTATCCGATTTTGTTGAAATTTGGGAGAGTGAATTGTGTAAGGCCACTCGACACCTTTTTCGATTTGGCCCAGATGGGTCCACATTTGGATATAGCTGCCATATAGGCCGATCTCTCGATTCAAGGTCTTGGGCCCATAAAGAGCGCCTTTATTGTCGGATGTCGCGAAATCTGACACAGTGACTTACGTTAGGCTTTTCGACATCCATGTCCTATGTGGTTCAGATCGGTTTATATTTTGGATATAGCTGACTAAAAGATCAATATTTTGAACAGTGACTTGTACTTATTAGACCACTAATGTCCGTGCCAAATTTGGTCCAAACCGGACCATATTTCTATATAGCTGCTATGAAATAATTATTTATACATTGTTCAGCACCCAAGGTGGTGGGTATCCAATGTTCGGCCCGGCCAAACTTAATGCCTTCTTACTTGTTGTTAACTGAGCTAGAGCTTTGAATTTGGGTACTGAGGCACACTATGGCAACCTTAATTCGGAGGACAAATGAGTTTTTGGACTTTTACATATTTAGGTACTAAAAAGTACCCAAAAAAAGGTACGAAATAGGTGAACATTGCATAGGGCGAACGGGTAGAACTAGAATTTCCAAAAAACAGTTCGAAGTTCGACCGGGCCTCACCACCACGGATTCTGCTTAAAATTTATACAAAATAAATTTAGTTAAAGGGCATAATTTTATTCTACATAACAAACATCTGGAAAACCAGCAAAAATTAAAGCTCTTGGAACCGAACAACGATGATCGAGACCCCGGTTTACATGGGAGCTATAGCAGGTTATAGACTGATTTGGCCCCTTTTTGGCACAGTTGTTGGTTAGAAGTCATAACGAAACACCACATGCAAAATTTCAGCTAAATTGGGCGAAGATTGCGACTTGTAAGGGATCGAGAAGTCAAATCGGGACATCGGTTTATATGGGAGCTATATCAGGTTAAGATCGATTTGAACCGTACTTAGGACAGTAGTTGGAAGTCACAACGGAACACCACATACAAAATTTCAGCCGAATCGGACAAAAATTGCCACTTCCAAGGGCTCGAAAAAACAAATCGGATGGTCGGTTTATACGGGAGCTATACCAGGTTATAGACCGATTCGGGCCGTACGTGGCACAGATGTTGGTTGGAAGTCATAAAGGAACACCATATGAAAAATTTCAGCTAAGTCGGGCAAAAATCGCGGCTTGTAAGGGATTAAAGGTTTTTTTTGTATATTCGTACATTTTGGTACTAAACCGTACAAAGTTGTATATTCTTTTCAGTTTGCGCTACAGTTCAGAAATTTGGGATACAGGTACATCTTGGCAGTATGTACCGGGCAACTAAAAGATTTTTTTTGATATTCGAACATATTGGTACTAAAACGTACAAAATGGTACTTTCTTTATAGACTGAGCTACATCTCTGAAATTTGGAATACAGTTACACCTTGAGAGTATATATTGGGCAACTAGAAGTTTTTTTTTTGATATTCGTACATTTTGGTACTAAAACGAAAAAAATGGCACTTGCTTCACAGACCGCGCTACAGCTCTGACATTTGGGAAAATGGTGCTATATTTGCGGATTGAGGTAAAGATCCCAAAATTGCGATACAGTTACACCTTGACAGTATATATCGACCGACTAGATATTTTTTTATACCCACCACCATAGAATGCAACTTAATTGTCCTTGGTTGACTTAGGACAATTTTTCTTCTTAAACGAACCTACAGGATTGAATAAGTGGTTGGAGGGTATGTAGTATTTTGCTGCTTTAATTCTTCGTTCCATAACGTAGTTGACCCACCGAGGTTAAAGTGCAATTTGCCTTACCTTAATTTTTTTACGTAAAAATATTTTTAATATTTGAACAAAATGCCTGGAACTCAAATTTTTTCATTGAATTGACGAAAAATTTTTTTGGCAATAATATGATGACGACCGAAAAAGTCATTGTAGCACTAGTGTATGTCCATCCATGCGAGTTTGATTAAATTGATGATTGATGATGATTAAATTGCAACACAAAGTTTGTCCAATCCCAAAATATAAAAGGCAACCCTCGTTTTTAGAATGGTCAGAGAAGACAAGTATTGCCTTATGTTTCCTAGTCTGACATGGTTCCCATACCATTTGGATTTGCCTAGTTTGAGTTATCATCTGATTACAACGAAGTGTTGCATGTTGAGTTTGACTATGACTCCAAATATATCGTATCGAATATGTACCATGAGGGTTTATCGTGTGATAATGCCTTTTACAATCCAATCTTTGAGTCTTTTTTATGCGATTTCAATAAAATTAATTATGTGTGGTTTGACTTTGCTTTCTTACGCACCAGCTATTGCAAGAAAATACTATTTCTTGTATTTTCCCCAACTGAATTCACTTTGAATTGCAATTAAAAGTCAATTCCAATACGACATCGATCACTTTCTGAATTTAAGCTCAGTTAAAGCTTAAAATTTTTATAAAAGCTTATCATGTAAGCATAAAGCTGAAGGTACTCTCCTTCGCCTAGAACGTTTTAAAACTATTTGATAGACTTACAACACCTGAAATGAAAAGCATTCATGAATAAACTTAGCCTGATTTTAAGCTGTAGCTAAGGCGTAAACCTATGAGGGCTTTCAATGCATCAGCATAAACGCAAGTTTTCTTTTAATTGCGGAAAATCGTTGATTGCTTTTGTGCAAATAGATTACTACACAATTTACAATGTTTGTCAGATATTTGAATTTGAGCGGGAATGGATTAGCCAGTAGTAAAATGTAACCCAGTCGATCGGTCAATTGGTCAATTTTAACCAATTGATAGAAAAATACACAAAATAGAGATCTTTTAGACAAATTCTGTCTCGAGTTAGGAAAGAGGTGCCCTAATGAGATTTTCATTGGCATATTGTGAACTCCTGATGATGAAATTAGATGTATATGGTTTCAGTGATTCTGTGTTAAAATGGCCAATTTCATCGATCTGTAAGCCCATCATTGTTTCGCCCGGCGTTCCCCATCTAGGCCCGATTTTGTTCTGCCTTTTTTGTACCCCCCCCCCCCCATAGGATGGGGCAGGGACGTAGCCAAATACCAAAATCGAAAATTGCCAACATTTTTCTGCTACTGTGAAATTGGAAAAGTTACCTCAAACTTTTTTTAAACTTATGGTCGCTACTGGCCCATCGGCGTTAACAATTGGGTAAAGTTGAAGCTGAATTTTGTACTGCTTGCCAACACACAATAGGCCGATCCTAACCTTTCAAAGCCTTCAAAATGTGCTTGTCTTTGCTATAGTGATAGTTTTGGCGAATCTGCTGCAGAATTTTTGCGAAATTTTTTCTTCTATATAAATTTCTATAAATGTTAAATATTTAAAAAAATAAATGTTGACCAATTTTTACGACGAGCGTTCGTTCTGCTTAAATGACGCCGCCAATCCGTTTTTGATAGTGCTTCCAACTATTGCCGTATATGCCTATAATATGCATCATGTCTCAATAAGCCCTTAACTTTTCCTTATTTATTGGGGACAAAATAAAAGGTGGTGGAACTAAAAATCAGAAATACGAAGAGATTTCCATTGCAGTTGAAAACATGTTTCTTCCTTTGCCCACTAATTTTTACTCCGTAGATGAAATAAATAAATAATGACAAATGACCTAACGGCAACCGTAAGTGTAATATAAAACTTTAACTCATAGATAAAAGTCTACTGACTAATATTATTTTAACACATTTCCTTACTTAAGGTGGGTGCTAAGTTCGTTCTATTGTAAAAAGATTTTCTATAAAGAAAATCAAAAATTAAAATTTTTAAAAAATATTCCACTGCATCCAAAACTACGGCCAAAGCCCGCAGAACTAATAAATTTCTACTAGAATCAAAGCTGCTTGCTATTGATTGATAGATTTCGATCCTAAATCACTATGAGCTCCGTATAAAATGCCTTAAATACTGTATATGAATTATGGAATTAAAAAAAAAAACGAAATGGTTTCATTAGAAATAATTTTTATACCCATCACCGAAGGATGGGGGTATATTAATTTTGTCATTCCGTTTGCAACACATCGAAATATCCATCTACGTCCTTTCTTCTTATATTGGGTTGCCCAAAAAGTAATTGCGGATTTTTTAAAAGAAAGTAAATGCATTTTTAATAAAACTTAGAATGAACTTTAATCAAATATACTTTTTTTACACTTTTTTTCTTCAGCAAGCTAAAAGTTACAGCTGATAACTGACAGAAGAAAGAAAGCAATTACCGAGTCACAAGCTGTGAAAAAATTTGTCAACGCCGACTATATGAAAAATCCGCAATTACTTTTTGGGCAACCCAATATATAAAATATATAAAAAGTTCCGTATAGACTCAAAAACGGCTGAACCGATTGCCTTGACATTTTCACAGATTATGTAGGTTGGTCTGGAAGGAAACATAGGCTATATAATTTTTTGATATCGGGAGGGGGGCGGACCCTCCCCCTTACAACAAAAGTACTGCCCAAAAATAAAAGTGAACCGATCGGGACAATATGGGATTCAAATGAAAGATATTCAAGAGAAGAGTACGTATATCGTAATAAAAGTTTGGTCCAAGTATCTGGGGGGACGCCCCAGCCCCAAAACCCCTTAGAATAGGTTTATTTGACGATCATGACAATATGGGACTCAAATGAAAGGTATTCGGGAGTAGATTACGAATATGGTCAGGAAGTAGGAATAGGCTTTATAATTTATTGACAACGGAAGGGGGCGGACCCTCCACAGTTACCCTAGAAACACCACTCAAAATCAAAAGGGGACCGATAAGGACAATATGGGTACCAAATAAAAAGTATGCAGGGGTAGGTAACGAATCTGGCATACAAATTCATGTCGAAGTATAGGGGGTCACGCCCAAATTGGGCACATTAACCAATCACGGATATATGGGATTCGGTTTGTTTATTCCGTATAGACTGGAAAGCGGCAGAACCGGTATTCGCATATTTTGTAGGTTGGTCTGGAAGGAAACATAGGCTATATAATTTTTCGGTATCAGAAGGGGGACGGACCCTCCCCCTTATGCCAGAAATACAACCCAAAATCAAAAGTGAACCGATCGGGACAATATAGGTATTAAATGAAAGGTATTGGAGACTAGAATACGAATATGGTATTCAAATTTGAGTCTAAGTACCCATCGGGCCGCTCCAACCCCAAAACTCCCCCAAACAGGCATATTGGACGTTTATTTCAATATGGGGCTCAAATGAAAGGTATTCGGGAGTAGATTTCGAATCTGGCACAGAAAATCAGATCTAAGTATAGGGGATCACGCCACCCCTCAAAACCGCCATAGACCCTTACCCCAAAAACGCGACCCATATCCGAAAGTGGTCCGATGGGCACACTAAGGGTATCAAATGACTGGTATTAGAAACCAGAAACGAATATGGTATTAAAATTTCGGTCCAAATACCAAGTCTGTCTGTTTGTTGAAATAACGCTACAGTCTTTAAAAATAGAGATATTGAACTGATACTTGGCACATATTTTTTTTGTCCATAAGCAGGTTAAGTTCAAAGATATGCTATATCGGACTATTTCTTGATATATAGACCGATTTAGGGTCTTAGACCCAAAAAGGCCACATTTATTATCCTGAATTTTGGGTCAGTGAGTTGTGTTAGGTCGATCGATATCTTTCTTCAATTTGGCCCAGATCCTTCCAGATTTGGATATAGCTGCTATATAGTCCGATCTCTCAACTAAAAGTTTTCTTTATTCCTTTAACGTTATATATGAAAAATTTTGTAATGTTTTTATTACACCCATTAAAATAAGTTAATTAATAAATTATAAATTATTTTGTAAAAGCCATAAAAATTTAAAATATTTTTTGAATAATTTTTATGCCCAAAATGTTCTGTTCTAAATAAAAGGAGTATTGATACATAACCCTATACTTTTAAAGCAATTGGCACAATGGGTGAAATTTATTTTATAAAAACTTAAATTTTTCTGTGCCTAGAATAAGAACAAGTTTTATGATGTCTTCGGCACATCAACGATGCATAGAGTCTCAATAAGATCCTGACATCTCTTTTCAGGGACATTCTGGGATAGCTTTAAACGGATTTTGTGCCCGGCTTTACGCATTGTGTCCCATAGCTCTTCCGCATTTGGGATTCAGTACTCTCTTACAAAATTTCAATGTCTCCCCACAAATATTCATTGAGATTGACGACAGAAAAAAGAAAGGTCACAGCTTAACCTGAGCCCCATAGACCTGAAACCACCACTTGCCAATTAACTAGTATGTTTCCCGTCATTATCTTGTTAGAATACCAATTTCAGAAGCACATTTCAGTTTGCATAATTTAACATTGCCTGCTCAAAAGTTGTAACGTATCCATGATGTCTTATATTTCATTATTGAACTTATACCGTTTTACTAAATGCTCCAACGAATCAATACTTTGGCCCCAGCAACGTGGTGGTTATGGCTTAGACCTAAAGCCGTAGGAAGGGCAGTTTTTGGTGTGGTGTTAATCAATCGGGTGCCGTGATGCAGAGATCGGAAGAATTTGTAAATTTCGTGCTCCGCTCCTAACCAAGGAGGAGATGACATCCAAACAACGTGGGATCGAATTGGTACACATGCTAGTTTCGGCTTATATGGGGGCGTTGGTGATAGAGGCATTATATTCACCCGGCATTAAGAGCCATGTAGGATTAAGCCAACACAGGAGATACCCGCATAAAACTCCATTAGGGCTTTTCTCCTTGGGAAAAGAAGATGTTCCAATTACTGAAAGCGTAAAATACCTGGGTGTTGGACATTTTGGAAAGGGCAAGAACGGCAACTCTTGCCCAATACACCTTCTGAGAGCCATCGGCAAAAGTTGGAGGCTTAAACGGCGTGTCATGCACTATATGTATACTGCAGCTGTTAGAACTATAATTCTGTATGGTGTTGTGATCTCGTGGACGGCGCTTCAAAAGTCCAACTTCTATTCAATACTCAGCCGGATCCAAAGGATGGTTTGTTTGTGCATCGCACTATTACGCTATCTCATGAACTGAATTTAATGCTACATCTAATGCCTCTGGACCAAAACTTTAAGATAGTCAGTAACTTTATCTACCTCGGCACCGCCGTAACCGAAACGAATGACACCAGTTTTGAGATAAAGCGAAGAATAATACTGGCAAACAGATGCTACTTTGGACTAAGTAAGCAGTTTAGAAACAAGGCCACCTCTCGACAGACGAAGACTACACTTTACAAGGCACTGATACTACCCGTGCTGTTATATGGTTCTGAAGCATGGGTACTTGTGAAAGCAGATGAGGCAGTGCTTGGAGTATTTGAGAGAAAGATTCTTCGTAAAATATATGGACCAGTTTGCGTTAACGGAGAATATAGGCGACGTATGAACCACGAGCATAGTTACACGCATCAAAATACAACGGCTGCGTTGGCTAGGTCATGTTGTCAGAATGGATGAAGAATCTCCAGCAAAGAAGTCTTTTGAAGGCAAACACGGTGGTACACGCAAACCGGGAAGACCAAAAGCCCGATGGAAAGATCAAGTTGTGGGAGACACCTGGAAACTTGGTGTCAGCGATTATAGAATGAGCGCAGAAGATCGAGGCGCTTGGAACGATATTCTACGTTCGGCTAGTGGAAGAAATATTCTGTCATAGCCAATTAAAGTAAAGTAAGTAATGCCTCTGGACATTGTGGCTAGACAAACTGCTGCGACCACTGCTGTGAGGAAGGAACTAAACACTCCAAAATTGTGTGGCCTAATCTAAGCTTGAAAAGGTCTGCCGCTCTGCTGTCGCTGGCTTGAACAGACAGGTCACACTCTGATTGGAAACAATGCTGACAGACTGAAGGTTGCATTAAAGACTTCTGCAGAAGCTGTGAGGATGAGGAGAGACTGTAGAACACCCACTGTGTGTATGTGCCCTGCACTGGCAGTCAGAAGGCGTTCCATTTTAGGTTCTCATTTCTTTGAAAACTTATTTGATTTAGCGGATGTGAACATTCGCAAGTTGTTGTGCTTTTTAAAGCGCTTTGGATGGTTCAACGGTGTGAACTAGAAGACACTTCCCTTCTTTGTTCCTGTGATATCACAACGAACGAAAACGTCTAAGTGAGTCTGATGGCAGATTGCCCCTTAAACCTAACCTATGCTATTGGAGCTATGTCAGGTTATAAACCGATTTGACCCATACTTGGCTTGGATGTTAAAGGCAATAGTAAATCCAATTGTGCAAAATTTCAACTAAATCGGATAAGAATTGCGCCCTAGAGGGACTTACGAATTAAAATGAGGAAATCGGTTTGGATGGGAGCTGCATCAGGTTTCAGGCTGAATTAAACCATAGTTAGTACATCCATTAAATATTGTAGAAGAAGTCATAGTACAAGATTTCAGCCAAAACGAATTAGAATTGTGCCCTCTAGAGGCTCAAGGAGTTAGATCGGGAGGTCGGTTCATATAGGAGCTATATTAGGTTTTACACATTAAGACTATTTAAACCATACCTAACACGTAAGTTGGTCAATGAAGAAATCATTCTGCAAAATTTTAGCAATATCGGATAAGAATTGCGCCCTCAAGAGGCTCAAGAAGTATAATCTGTAGATCGACTTATACACTCAACCAATTTTTTTATTCAAAACAGCAAAAATGTTTGCTAAAAAAGCAGTTTTTGTTTTTATTGTTTTATTATTTATTGTTTTGTTTTATTTGAACACATTTCGAACCGAACACTGATTTTGGTAATAAAATTCAATGATTTGCAAGCGTTGCTCGTTAGTAAGTCTATTCATGATGAAATGTCAAAGCATACTGAGCATCTTTCTCTTTGACACCATGTCTGAAATCCCACGTGATATGTCAAATACTAATGCATGAAAATCCTAACCTCAAAAAAATCACCCTTTAGCTCCAATAGCATAACAGTCTTTTTTATACCCTCCACCATAGGATGGGGGGTATACTAATTTTTATACCCTCCACCATAGGATGGGGGGTATACTAATTTCATCATTCTGATTGTAACAACTCGAAATATTCGTCTGAGACCCCATAAAGTATATATATTCTTGATCGTCGTGAAATTTTATGTCGATCTAGCCATGTCTGTCCGTCTGTCCGTCCGTCCGTCCGTCCGTCCGTCCGTCCGTCCGTCCGTCTGTCTGTCCGTCCGTCCGTCTGTCTGTCGAAAGCACGCTAACTTCCGAAGGAGTAAAGCTAGCCGCTTGAAATTTTGCACAAATACTTCTTATTGGTGTAGGTCGGTTGGTATTGTAAATGGGCCATATCGGTCCATGTTTTGATATAGCTGCCATATAAACCGATCTTGGGTCTTGATTTCTTGAACCTCTAGAGTGCGCAATTCTTATCCGATTGGCACGAAATTTTGCACGACGTGTTTTGTTATGACATCCAACAACTGTGCCAAGTATCGTTCAAATCGGTTCATAATCTGATATAGCTGCCATATAAACCGATCTTGGGTCTTGACTTCTTGAGCCTCTAGAGTGCGCAATTCTTATCCGATTTAAATGAATTTTGGCACGACTTGTTTTGTTATGATGTCCAACAACTGTTCCAAGTATGGTTCAAATCGGTTCATAATCTGATATAGCTGCCATATAAACCGATCTTGGGTCTTGACTTCTTGAGCCTCTAGAGTGCGCAGTTCTTATCCCATTGGAATGAAATTTTGCACGACGTGTTCTGTTATGATATCCAACAACTGTGCCAAATATGGTTCAAATCGGTCCATAACCTGATATAGCTGCCATTTAAACCGATCTTGGGTCTTGACTTCTTAAGCCTCTAGAGTGCGCAATTCTTACCCGATTATAATGAAATTTTGCACGACTTGTTTTGTTATGATATTCAACAACTGTGCCAAGTATGGTCCTAATCGGTCCATAACCTGATATAGCTGCCATATAAACCGATCTTGGGTCTTGACTTCTTAAGCCTCTAAAGTGCGCAATTCTTATCAGATTGGAATGAAATTTTGGACGACATGTTTTTTTTATGATATCCAACAAGTGCGCCAAAAATGGTTCAAATCGGCTCATAAACTGATATAGCTGTCATATAAACAGATCTGGGGAGTTGACTTCTTGAGCTTCTAGAGGGCGCAATTCCTACCTGATTTGGCTGAAATTTTGCATGACGTTTTTTATTTTTTATTTTTTCTTTCAACCACTGTGTCAAATAAGGTTTAAATCGGTTCATAACCTGATATAGCTGCCATATAAACCGATCTGGGATCTTGACTTCTTGAGCCTCTAGAAGTCGCAAATATTATCCGATTTGCCTGAAATTTTGTACGATGGATCCTCTCTTGACCATCAACATACGTATTTATTATGGTCTAAATCTGTTTATAGCCCGATACAGCTCCCATATAAATCGATCTCTCTATTTTACTTTTTGAGCCCCCAAAGGGCGCAATTCTTACTCGAATTGGCTGACATTCTACACAGGTCTCCAACATATAATTTAATTGTGGTCCAAACCGGATCATATCTTTATATCGCTCTAATAGCAGAGCAAATCTTTTCTTATATCACTTTTTGCCTAAGAAGTGATGTCGGGAAAAGAACTCGACAACTGCGCTCCATGGTGGAGGGTATATAAGATTCGGCCCGGCCGAACTTAGCACGCTTTTATTTGTTTCATTATTCTTTGTTTGCCTAAAAAGAGATATTGCGCAAAGAACTCGACAAATGCTCGGCCGAACATAGCGCGCTCTTATTTGTTTCTTCTAACATCTCTTTCAAAATTAAGCAGCAGTAATTTTCAGCAAACAACAGTCTATTCAGCAGTCAGCATGCTGCCCTGAAATTGGAGAACTATTGCTGTAATAGCAGAACTTCTGCTATAATTGCAGAACTTCTGCTATAATTGCAGAACTTCTGCTATAATAGCAGCAAAATTAACTACTAATATTCAGCAGTATCTGCTATTTTCAGCAAACATTTTTTATGAGTGTATGGTGGCTCTATATAAATATGGACCGATATGGTCCATTAACAATCCCAACCAACCTACGCTAATAAAAAGTACACTCATAGAAAAAAGTGAAAATAACAGACACAGTCTGCTGAATATTAGTAGTTAATTTTGTTGCTACTAATTCCTGTTTTGCAGGAGTGGTTCTGTAATTTCAGAGCAGCAGGCTTACTGCTGAAAACGACTGCTGCTTAATAATGAAGGGTATGCAAGGAGAATAAATAAAAAAGAAATATAAAAGTGTGTCTCAGTGGATGTTTATAACCACCACTGAATGTATACTTTCCATAATCTTTTTTTTTTTTAATTTAGATACAAAAGGCCATGCCTGTCATGTGCACATTAGTAGAGCAATAACAAAAAAATGCGAGCGTGCTCAGCCACATTTCGTAATGTATACCATCGGGTGGATCACGTAGCTTATTTACAGTAATACTCCACAAATTAAAATCATCTATTCCTACAAAATTGTTAAAGAAAATGCATGAAGTTGTCAAAACAAGTAACAGGCAAACATAAAAAAGCATACATTTTTGTTCAGCAGATGTTAATCTCCTGAAACACGCATTTGAGTTGTTTGTGTGGGTCCATGAATCCTCCTTAGAAGTAACTCCAACTGTTGGTATGAGAGTTCTATCTTATATATTGAAAGTATTTAACAAAATTTCGATCTGCTAGACTTTGACGAAAAACGTACGGTCACAGCTGTGCTAAATTGATAGGACGAGGAATAATATAGATTATATTAGGTATAAGATCATATATGAAATTTAAACAAGTAAAAAGGCGTTAAGTTCGGCCTGGCCGAACTTTGGATACACACCAACTCGGGTATTATGTAAACCACCTTTCATCAAAATACGGTGAAAATTGCATACCTTATGTCCCATAGCAGTTATATCGCAATATGTTCCGATCTGGACCAAATACTAATAAATACAGGCCATTGTTCAATTGTGTATAAAAAAATATTGGTCTTTTTAGTAGCTATGGGTTGCCCAAAAAGAAATTGCGGATTTTTCATATAGTCGGCGTTGTCAAATATTTTCACAGCTTGTGACTCTGTAATTGCATTCTTTCTTCCGTCAGTTATCAGCTGTTACTTTTAGCTTGCTTTAGAAAAAAAGTGTAAAAAAGTATATTTGATTAATGTTCATTTAAGTTTTATTAAAAATGCATTTACTTTCTTTTAAAAAATCCGCAATTACTTTTTGGGCAACCCAATATATCTGAAAATAAACCGATCTGAAGCATATACTACACGGATGTCGAAAAGCCTAACGTAAGTGTCACATTACAGTGAAATCGGAATGAATATGCAAATCTTCACCGATCTGTGCCATATTGCAGAAGTATGTCGAGGGGCTTAACATAACTCACTGTATCAAATAACTCACTGTATCGTAGACATCGGACCATAAATGCGCCTTTTATAGGCCCAAAACCTTAAATCGAGAGATCGGTCTATATGGCAGCTATATCCAAATCTGATCCGATCACGGATCAGAAGGATGGGCCTAAGACTACTCACTGTCCCAAATTTCAGCAAAATCGGATAATAAATGTGGCTTTTATGGCCTAGGACACTAATTCGGAGGATCGGTCTATATGTCAGCTATATCCAAATCTGGACCGATCTAGGCCAAATTAACAAAGAATGTCGATGAGCCTAACAACCCAACTCACTGTCCCAAATTTCAGCGTTATCGGACAATTAATGTGGCTATAAAGGGCTTAAGACCTTAAATTGGCAGATCGGTCTATATGGCAGTTATATCCAAATCTGAACCGATCTGGCCCAAACTGAAGAAGGATGGCGAGTGGCATAACACAACTCACTGTCTTAAATTTCGGCAAAATCGGATAATAAATGTTGTTTTTATGGGTCTAAGACCTTAAATCGGCAGATCGGTCTATATGGGGCTATATCAAGATATAGTCCGTCCATCTTCGAACTTAACCTGCTTATAAACAAAAAAAAGAATCTGTGCAAAGTTTCAGCTCAATATCTCTATTTTTAAGGACTGTAGCGTGAATTCAACAGACAGACGGACGGACGGTCATGTCTAGATCGTCTTAGATTTTTACGCTGATCAAGAATATATATACTTTATAGGGTCGGAAATGGATATTTCGATGTGCTGCAAACGGAATGACAAAATGAATATACCCCCATCCTTCGTTGGCGGGTATAAAAAAAATCCGATTTAATTGATTTAGATTCAAAGATTATTTAAAAGAAAAAAAATGACATTTTCAATCATATTTTCTGTTTGAAATTTTTAAGATTTAAATGAAAACATTATTGAATCAAATAACTTTTTAATTAACAAGTAAGAAGATTTTCGTTTGGCCGGGCCGAACTTTGGGTACCACCTTTAATATACATATACCAGCTGACCCGGGCCCGCTCCTCTGCGCCTTCTTTTACTTTATATGGAACAAAAGTTTCCTTGGAATATTTATTTTCGACAATTAAAGAGCTTTTAGTGAAATACCATGCTACGTATATAGTATATCGCTTGACTAACACTTTAACAATATAAGTGCCTTTGTCCGAATCCCATATGATCTTGATTGGTCTACGAATTTCAGTTTGGATGTAAGGTGTACTCCATTCCTAAAATACTTTATTTCAGCCCGATATTCTCATGATATCTGATTTAGGGGTGTTTACGGGGGTGAGGCGATCCCCCAGACACTTGGCCCCGAAAAAATACCAGCATTGTGCTCTTCTTTCAAATACCATTTATCTAAACCCCATATTGCCATTGTCTTAGGGGAGTTTACACGATGAGGCGTCCCCCAAACACATGACCCCAAAATACGTTATCAAATTCGTTTTCTAATCTCAAATGCCTTTCATTTGAGCCACATATTCCCATTATCGAAAAATTGTTACCCTTTGGGGGCTTTTGCCCTAAATACATGGTCCTACATTTGGATATCAATTTCGCGTTCTACTCCCACATATCTTTATTTGAGCCCCATATTGCGAAGGTCAGTAAAAAATTGCTATTTGTGGGGTATTTTGGGAAAGGGTAAGACCCCCAGAAAATTGGTCCCGAAAATGGGTATCAATTCTTGCTCTACGCTCCAATTCCTTTCATTTAAATCCCACATTGACATGGTCGGTATATATGCCCGATCTAGGGGTGTTTTGGGGATTGGGTGGTCCCCCAAACACTAAGCCCGGAAAATATATCAGCAACGTGCTCCATTCTCATATATCTATATACCACTTATTTGAACCCTTCTTATAAAATTCGTTTTCTAATCTCATTTAAAATACTTATTGCAAATGTCAGCAAATATGTTCGGTTTGAGGTATTGGCCCTAAAAACTATTCATAGTTTAGTTCCACTCTCTTTAAGACCCAAATTGTTTTGGGGAGCAAATACGTCCTATTAGGGGTTGTTATGGTGGTGGGACGTCCCCTAGACAATTGGTCGCTAATGTTGATATCAGACACGTGATCTACTCCCAAACTCCTTTAATTTGAGCCCCATATTTCCATAGTCGGCAAGCATGACCTGCTTGGGGGTGTTTTGGGGGATGGGCGGCCACTCAGTGGTTGGGCTTGAAAATATATATCGGACTCGTGTTCTACTCTAAAAACCCTCTTATTTGAGCCTCATATTGCAATGGTCAGCAAATATTTCTTGGGTGGTGTTGTGGGTGGCCCCATAGACACTTTTCCCGAATATTGATATCAGATTCGTTATTTACTCCCAACGACCTTTCATTTGAGTCCCATATTGCCATGGTCGGTAAATATATCCGATTTATGGTTGTTTTGGAGGTTGGGGTGGTCCCCCTAACACTTGGTCCGACAATTGGATATCAGATAAGTTTTCTAATCTTTATTTCCTTTCATTTGAGTCCAATATTGTCTTGATTGGTCTAAGCACACAAAATTTCGCTTAAATCGCACCACCCATCTGCGAGATCTGGTGTTTCTGAAAATTAGGTAAAGGGGGAGGGTCCGCCCCCCCCCCCCCTCAGATTTTAAAAAATGTAGTACCCTTTTTTCACCACGGGATCATTATACACCATCTGTGAAAATTTCAAGAAAATCGGTTCAGTCGTTTCTGAGTTTATAAGAAACACAAACACACAAACAAACAAACTGAAAAACAAACACAAATTGATTTTTAAACAAGTAAAAGCGTGCTAAGTTCGGCCGGGCCGAATCTTATGTACCCTTCACCATGGATCGCATTTGTCGAGTTGTTTTCCCGGCATCTCTTCTTAGGCTAAAAAGGATATAAGAAAAGAGTTGCTCTGCTATTAAAACGATATCAAGATATGGTCCGGTTCGGACTACAATTAAATTATATGTTGGAGACCTGTGTAAAATTTCAGCCAATTCGTATAAGAATTGCGCCCATTGGGGCCCACGAAGTAAAATAGAGAGAACGATTTTTATGGGATCTGTATCGGGCTATAGACCGATTCAGAACATAATAAACACGTTTGTTGATGGTCATGAGAGGATCCGTCGTACAAAATTTCATTCCAATCGGATAAGAATTACGCACTCTAGAGGCTCAAGAAGTCAAGACCCAAGATCGGTTTATATGGCAGCTATATCAGGTTATGGACCGATTTGAACCATACTTGGCACAGTTGTTGGATATTGTAACAAAACACGTCGTGCAAAATTTCATTCCAATCGAATAAGAATTGCGCACTCTAGAGGCTCAAGAAGTCAAGACCCAAGATCGGTTTATATGGCAGCTATATCAAAACATGAACCGATATGGCCCATTTACAATACAACCGACCTACACTTATAAGAAGTATTTGTGCAAAATTTCAAGCGGCTAGCTTTACTCCTTCGGAAGTTAGCGTGCTTTTTACAGACAGACGGACGGACGGACATGGCTAGATCGACATAAAATGTCGCGACGATCAAGAATATATATACTTTATGGGGTCTCAGACGAATATTTAGAGTAGTTACAAACAGAATGACGAAATTAGTATACCCCCCATCTTATGGTGGAGGGTATAAAAATATAAGACTAGCTAACCCGGGCCCGCTCCGCTGCGACTTCTTTAACTTTATATGGAACAAAGGTTTCCTTGGAATATTTATTTTTGAAGGCCTTTAATTGATGCAATACCATGCTAACTTGACTAAGAGTTTAACAATATAAGTGCCGTTATCTGAATCCCATATGATCTTTATTGGTCTACGAATTTAAGTTTGGATGTAAGTTGTACTTCATTCTTAAAATACTTCATTTCAGCCCAATATTCTCATGATGTCTGATTTAGTGGTGTTTACGGGGGAGAGGTGGTCCCCAAGATACTTGGCCCTGAAAAAAATTAACATCGTGCTCTTCTCTTAAATACCATTTATTGAAACCCCAAATTGCCATTGGCTTAAGATGAGTTTACAGGATGAGGCGTCCCCCAAACACATGGCCCCAAAATAGGTTATAAAATTCGTTCTCTAATCTCAAATACCTTTATATTTTTTCCCTTTGGGGGTGTTTTGGGAAAGGTTGATGCCCTAAATACATGGTCCTACATTTGGATATCAAATTCGTATTCTACTCCCAAATACCTTTGTTTGAGCCCCATATTGCTATGGTCGAAAATTTATCCTCTTTGGGGGATGTTTTTGGTGAGAGGCTACCCCCCAAACACTTGGTCCCATATTTGGATATCCGATTCGTCTCCATCTCCGATTCGTCTGCATCTCCACCATATTCAGGAAAGCTATGTAAGGGTTGTGACGATCCACCCTTCTGGCTCAATCCCCTCCGGAGACGCTACCTTCTGGCCCCGGCCGTGCTCAGTCTTGGGGCAGTTCTTTTCCTTTGGAGACTAATTCGGATGCGTCTACATAAAAGTAAAGTGTAAGGTAGCTATTGTGTCATGTGTGAAGTGTGGGTGTGTGTTTGTGCTAGTGAGCTTAAGAATCCGGATGGTATTAATAGTTAGTGAGCAACATTAGATGTGAGGTTGTTGCTCTGGACTCTTTACCCGACCCTCCTGCTGACTTACCAATTCTCGTCAGCCCTAAATGCACCTCCTAATAGACTGCCTTCACCTTTCGTGACGTAATGAAACCCCTTAAAGTTTCATAATCAACAACAAACGTTTATATTTATAAGTGAATGATAATTAAAATAAAAGTACAAATCATGAATATTTGTTTGGCATAATACAATATAGTTTTGAGTGTAAAATGAAAATTCGTAATTATATATGAAATTTGATTTTATAGGCAAGTTTGGTAAATATATGGCAAATTAAACTAAAATCATGGATTATTCATTTTATAGGGAATAATTTAAAAACAAATAAATAAGAAATATGTGTAAGTGTGTTTTGGACTTACCAAATTAATTCCCACGATGTCATCAGGCCTGTTGACGGTGGTCTTCTTATTTTCATATTAAATTTGTATAAGATGTTGAATTTAACGTGAAATACTTAATCTAACTGTGATAATAATTGAAATGAATTTAATATATTTTTGCAAGGAAAGTGTTTGGATTCTTGGCACTTTGTTAGTTCCAGCTTAAAATGGTTAAACAGCCAATAAGGATTTTGAAATCCGTGTATTTTTAAATATTTGGCACATCCGGATATATTAAAAAAAATTGACGCATCCGGGTATTTTGAAAAACTGGTATATTCGGGTAATACTTTAATATAATTGAGAATTGCTGCTCCAGCAAAATGTTGGTAAGGAGAGTTTCGAAGTTCAAGGTTTACTGCATCCAATCTCTAGAGAATTTCTTTCTGTAGAATTGTAGGTCCATAACGTGTCTTTGGTCGCTGGTATTGCAAATGACCCCAAGTTTATGGACTGCAAAATTGATGCAATGTTGTTTTCGGTCCTTAGATCCTTATTGGAAAGTCCGGTTATGGCTTTTTGTTATTTTTCTGGCACAATCTTTTATTTTTCTTTTCTTTCTGATAATTAAACAAATTTTCTAAATTTTTCTTCCGTAGCACAAAAAAAAATAATGTCTTTTCTCTTCAAGTTTCTTTTTTCAATCCATCTCCCAAAATTTTTTTTTCTTCTCTATCCCTACGTAACTAATTTTTTTTTGTTTATTTTTCTCTCGGCCTACTACCAATCTTACTATCACCCTTACACATTTGGTTTCAAAGCATATGTAAAGTACCCAAAGGTTAAGTCGTTGGCTTATCAAAAGTCACAGGGTCTAGCACAACTTTGTATCAAAATTCATCTGTTAAAAAGTTCATCTTCTATGGGCCTAAGAACTTAAATCGGGAGTTCGGTGCATCGTATGTATATGGCAGCTATATCCAAATATAGACCGATCTGAACCATATAGAGCAAGAATTCAGAAGAGCTTAAAAGGGCTCACTGTGCCAATTTTAGCGAAATCTGTCAATAAATGTGCCTTATATAGATCCGAGGCCTTAAATCGGGAGATCGGTCTATATAGAAGCTATATCTAAATATAGACCGATCTGGGCCATATAGAACACGAACGTCGAAGAGCCTAACACACTGTGTCAAATTTCATCGAACTCGAGTAATAAACGTGCTCATTGTGCTAAATTTCAGACAAATTCACCTTTCATAAGTCCAAAAAATTAAATCAGAAGACCGGTATATACGTCAGCTACATCCAAATCTAGACCAGACTTGGCTATATTGAACTGGGATGTCGAGCTGCCTAATACAACTCAATATATCCGCCTATTATAGGCCCAAGACCTTAAATTGAGAGATATGGCAGTTATATAAAGACCGATCTTGACCATACTAGGCACGAACGTCAAGGGGCCTAACGTAAAACATTGGGCTTAATTTCAGCAAAATCGGTTAATTAATACATCTTTTATGGGAAGCTATATCCAAATCTGAACCGATCTGGACTAAACAAGGACGTCGAGAGTTCTAACATAATTCACTGTCCCAAATTCCAGCGTTATTGGACAATAAATGTAGCTCTAAAGGGCCTAAGACTTTAAAATGGCAGATGGGTCTATATGGCAGTTACATCCAAATCTGAACTGATCTCGGCCAAATTGAAGAAGGAAGTCGAGTGGCCTAACACATCTCACTGTCTCAAATTTCTGCAAAATCTGATAATAAATGTGGTTTTTATGGACCTTAAATCGGCAGATCGGTTTATATGAGAGCTATATCAAGATATAGTCCGTCCATCTTCGAACATAACCTGCATATGGACAAAAAAAAAAAAGAATCGGTGCAAAGTTTCAGAACAATATCTCTATTTTTAAAGACTGTAGCGTGATTTCAACAGAGATATATATAGACGGACATGGCTGGATCGTATTAAATTTTTACGACAATCAAGAATATATAACAAGTAAAAAGGCATTCAGTTGGATACTTAATGCCTTGGATACTTACCACCTCGGGTGTATATGTAAACCCCCTTTCGTCACCATCCAGTGAAAATTTGATAACGTATGCACCCAAATTCGGCACGGACATTGAGTGGTCTAATATATATGTCAATATTCAATTTTGTAGAACAAAATATTGGCCTTTTTGGCAGATATATAAAATTATAAACTGATCCGAACCATATAAAGATCGGATATCGTGAGTCTCACAAAAACTCACTGTTTCAAATTTCAGCGAAATCAGGTAATAAATAATGCTTTTATGGGTTTCAGTCGCCTTATCGGCTGATCGGTCTATGTGGCAGCTATATCTAAATATAATCCGATCAGAACCATATTTAGGTCAAATGTTGGGAGGTTTTAACCTACTCACTGTTTAAAACTTCAGCGAAATCGGGTAATAAATAAAGCCTTTATTGGCTTCAGACCCCTTATCGGCTGATCGGTCTATATGGCAGCTATATCTAAATATGGACCTATCTGAACCATATTTAGGTCGGGTGTCAGGAGGCTAAAAATATCTCACTGTTTTAAATTTTAGCGAAATCGGTTAAAAATAAAGCTTTATGGGCTTCAGACTCTTTATCGGCAGATAGGTCTATATAACAGCTATATCGAAATATAGTCCGATCTGTAACATATTTGGGTCGGATGTTGATAGGCTTTGAACTGCGCACTGTTCCAAATTTCGGCGAATTTGGATAAAAATATAGCTTTTATGGCCTTCAGACCCTTTATGGGCAGATCGGTGTATATGGCAGCTATATCTAAAAATAGTCCGATCTGAACAACCAGACGTCGGGAGGCTTAAAATAACCCACTGTTTTAAATTTCAGCGAAATCGGGTAATAAATAAAGCTTTTATGGCCTTCAGACCCTTTATCGGGAGATCGGTCTGTATAACAGCTATATCTAAATAAAGTTCGATGTAAACCACATTTACGTCAGATGTCGGGATAAATAAAGTTTTTATGGGCGTCGGACCCTTTATTGTGAGATCGGTCTACATGGCAGCTATATCTAAATATGGACCGATCTAATGCATATTTAGGTCAGATGTCGGGAGGCTTAAAATAACACACTGTTGCTAATTTCAGCGAAATCGGGTAATAAATAAAGCTTTTATTGTCTTCACACCCTTTATAGGGAGATTGGTCTATATGGTAGCTATATCTAAATATAGTCTGATCTCAACAATAATTGGGTCAGTTGTCGGGAAGCCTAAAACTACTCACTGTTTCAAATTTCAGTAAAATCGGATGAAAAATAAAGTTTTTATGAGCATTAGACCCTTCATTGGAAAATCGGTCTATATAGCAGCAATTTCCAAATATGGTCCGATTTGGCCAATTCAAGAATTTAACCAGCGTGCATCAAAAAGACATATCTGTGCCAAATTTCAGCTCAATATCTGAATTTTTGATGGCTGTAGAGTGATTACAACTGACGGACGGTCAGGCGGACAGACACACGGATATCATTAAATCGTCTTAGAGTTTTACGACGATACGAAATATATATACTTTGTAGGGTCGGAAATTGATATTTCGATGTGTTGCAAACGGAATGACTAAGTGAATATTCCCCCTATCCTACGGTGGTGGGTATAAAAATACATGAAATCTTTAATAATTCATGCAAATGTTGAGCGTGACTACGCCTGAAATGGTCCGTCCGCTTTGTCCAATTTTGGCATACTTTTTCCAACATTTCGGACGGTATTTCATGAATGAATGCTTCAATGTTGTCTTCCAATGCGTCAATTGAAGCGGGCTTGTCTGTACAGAGATGAGCTTTAACAAAGTCCCACAAAAAATAGTCTAAAAGTCTTAAAGTCGCACGATCTGGGAGGCCAATTGACCTGTCCCGAGTGTGAAATACAATTTTCACCGAACTCGCCTCTCAATAAGTTCATTGTTACGAGTGCTGTGTGGTATGTTGCACCGTCTTGTTGATACCACATGTCATGCAAGTCAAGCTCTTGTATTTTGAACAAGAAAAAGTTGGATATCATCTCACGGTATCGCTCACCATTCACAGTTACGTTACGATTCGCACCATCTTTGAAGAAGTACGGTCCAATAATGCAAACAGCCCTTAAACCGCACAAACCTGTGACTTTTTCTGGATGCATTGGTAGATCTTGCAATGCTTCTGGCTGATCTTCACTCCAAAAACTACATTTCTGCTTGTTTACTAAGTCATTGAACCCAAAATTAGAAAACAAAAACAAGTAAAAAGGCGTTAAGTTAAGGCCGGGCCGAACGTTGGATACCCACCACCTCGGGTATATATATAAACCACCTTTCATCAAAATCCGGTGAAAATTGCATACCTTATGTCCCATAGCAGTTATATCGAAATACATTCCGATTTGGACCAAATACTAATAAGTACAAGTTATTGTTCAATTGTGTATAACTAAAAATATTGGTCTTTTTAGTAGCTAAATCTAAAAATAAACCGATCTGAACCATATACGAGACGGATGTCGAAAGCCTAATATAAGTCACTGCGTCACATTTCAGTGAAATAGGATTATAAATGCTCCTTTTATGGGGCCAAGACTTTAAATCGGGATATCGGTCTACATGACAGCTATATCGAAATCTGGACCGATCTTGGTCAAGTTGCACAAAAATGTCGAAGAGTCTAACACAACGCACTATCCCAAATTTCGGCGAAATCGGACAATAAATGCGCCTTTTATGGGCCCAAAACCTTAAATCGAGAGTTCGGTCTATATGGCAGCTATATTCAAATCTGACCCAATCTGGGCCAAATTGAGGAAGGACATCGAAGAGCCTAACACAACTCGCTGCTCCAAATTTCAGCGATATCGGACAATAAATGCGGCTTTTATGGCCCAAAAACCTAAAACCGAGAGATCGGTCCATATAACAGCTATATCCAAATCTGAACTGATCAGGGAAAAATTAAGAAAAGACGACGAAGGGTCTAAGACAACTCACTGTCTCAAATTTCAGCGATATTGGACAATAAATGCGCCTTTTATGGCCTCAAAACCTAAAACCGAGAGATCGGTCTGTATGGCATCCGAATCGAAGCCGATCTGGGCCAAATTGACGAATGATGTCGAAGGGCCTAACACAACTCACTGTCCCAAATTTCAACAAAATCTGATAATAAATGTGACTTTTAAATCGGATAATAAATGTGGCTTTTGTGGGCCTAAGACCATAAATCGGAGGATCGGTCTATATGGCAGCTATATCCAAATCTGAACCGATCTGGGCACAATTGACAAATGATGATAACTCACTGTTTCAAATTTCAACAAAATCTGATAATAAATGTGACTTTTATGGGACTAAGACCCTAAATTGGAGGATCGGTCTATATGGCAGCTATATCCAAATCTGGATCAATCTAAACCAAATTGATGAATGATGTCGAAGGGCTCTACACAACTCACTGTCCCAAATTTCAGCAAAATCGAATAATAAATATGGCTTTTATGGGCCTAAGACCCTAAATCGGCGGATCGGTCTATTAACCTGCTTAGGGGCTCAAGAAGTGAAATAGGGAGATAAAAGCTATATTATGTTATTGACCGGTTCAGACCATATTTAACACGCATGTTGAAGGTCATGGGAGAAGCCATTGTACAAAATTTCAGCCAAATCGGTTAATAATTGCACTCTCTAAGGGCTCAAGAAGTCAATTTCACACACCGGTTAATATGGCAGCCATATGAAGTTATGGACCGATTTGAACCATACTTAGTACGGTTGTTGGAAATCATAACAAAATATCTCACGCGAATATTTAAGCCAAATCGGATAAGAATTGCGCCCCCCAGAGGCTAAAGAAGTCAAGAACCCAGATCAGTTTATATGACAACTATATCCCTTTTTAATAAAAAACGCTATTTTCAACTACATTCTTAATTGAAAAATGTTCTGTATAAACCATAGAAATCTGCCGCATAGAAGGCACATGCGGTTGATGAATGCCAATGACACAGTTGGCATTCAATACCGTGAAAAGCCAAATGAAATACCACTAGCCAATTTTTTTCTCGGCAATTTTTGAGTTTTTCAATTGAAAGTATGACGCTGACAATTATATCACCTTTACAACTGATTTGGGTAGGCTGAACTGAGAGAGACAGAGAGAAATGTTTGTAATAAATTGACCACAAATGAATGGTGGGTTTGACTTGCAGTAGTTTCGAACTCGAAGTCGACCTTGACTAATTATGACCATTTTTATGGGTAAAAAAAAATACTTGGTTTGTATGTGTGTGTGTGTGTGTGAGAGAGAGTATGTATGCAGATAGTATAGCCTAGATACATACACGTTTAGATATAATTGTTTTCACGACTAGCTAAGTTATGAGGCGTTTCTGGGAAAACGACATTTTGCAAATTGAAGAAATATTTTATTTGTTCCCTGCTAGCCAGGCGAAAATGACCAAAAGATAGAGCGCAACCATCCATTTTCGCCATTTAAATTGTGTGCGCCTCTGTGTGGTGCCTCTGTGGTGGAGGTGGCAGTGGCAATATCGGATGTTTTTCCTCGCCATTGGCTATAGTTCAAAATTTTTTTATCAGACGATCAATGACGTGCACGAGAGTATTTTAATTTAGAAACATGTGTAACAATTTGTTTTTTTTCTAACGAGCCAAACCGACTAAAGAAATGCTTCAAATATCACAACTGTCTACTCAAGCTAATATGGCTATAATCGCTGGACGGATTCTACACGCAAAAAAATAATACATTAGCCTTTAACGAACTTTTTGTCATGTAAGCTTTTTTATGGAAAATGGTGGAACTTTGTTTGCGTTAAAATCGCAAGAATTTGTGGTTAATATTAATGGAAATTCTTGTTGCCTCCAGCATGGAACTGTTTGTTGCCAAGTTTTTGGATTGTGGTATTGTAAATACGACCATTTTTATACCCACCACCGAAGGATGGGGGTACATTCATTTTGTCATTCCGTTTGCAACACATCGAAATATCCATTTCCGACCCTATAAAGTATAAATATTCTTGATCAGCATAACAATCATTATCCGATTTTGCTGAAATTTGGGACAAAGAGTTGTGATAGGCCCTTCGATATCCTTCGTTAATTTGGCCAAGATCGGTACAGATTTGGATATAGCTGCCATATAGACCGATCCTCCGATTTAGGGTCTTAGGCCCATAAAAGCCACATTTATTATCCGATATTGCTGAAATTTGAAACAATTAGTTGCGTTAGGCCTATCAAAATCTTTTTTTAATTTGGCACAGATCGCATCAGATTTGGATATAGCTGTCATATAGACCGATCCCTCGATTTAAGGTTTTGGAACCATAAAAGGCGCATTTATTGCCCGATGTCGCCGAAATTGGAGACAGTGAGTTAAGTTAAGCCCCTTGACATTCCTCTGCAATATGGCACAAATCGGTCCAGATTTGGATATAGCTGCCATATAGACCGATTTCTCGGTTTCAGGTTTTGGGGCCCAAAAAAGGCGCATTTATTGACCGATGTTGCCGAAATTTGGGACAGTGAGTAAAGTTAAGCCCCTCCACATATTTCAGCAATTTGGTATAGATCGATCATATAGCTGTCATATAGACCGATATCTCGATTTAAAGTCTTGGCCCCAAAAAAGGAGCATTTATAATCCGATTTAACCGATATTTGACACAGTGACTTATGTCAGGCTTTTCGACATCCATGTTGTATTTGGTACAGACGAGCTTATTTTTAGATATAGCTACTAAAAAGACCAATATTTGTTATACACAATTGAACAATGACTTGTACTTATAAGAATTTGGTCCAAATCGGAACATATTTCGATATAACTGCTATGGGACATAAGGTATGCAACTTTCACCGGATTTTGATGAAAGGTGGTTTGCATATATACCCGAGGTGGTGGGTATCCAAAGTTCGGCCCGGCCGAACTTAACGCTTTTTTACTTGTTTTCACCTAAAGTAAAATTTGAAAAATATTCAGTTCTCCAACTTACATCTCCACACGATTCTGGCCCTCCCAATAATGATTGCTGGCAGACTGAAAAATAGTCTCTTTTTAAGCTACACTCTCTGCCAAATGCAAGAGACCCAAGTTATACGGAATCCAAAAGTATCATCTTTTCGTGAAACAAATTGTCTTTTGCTGTAAACAAAGCACTTTTAGCTCAATAGAAGTTTTGAATTTTTGAGTAAAAGACACATCCTTTACCACAGGCAAAGTTTATAAAAGTTTTACCATAACTGAAGTGACGTTCAACGGTGTAGGAGAATGTTTCACAGTTACTACAGAAGCAGTAGTTCCCCAAAAAAACAGTTTTATATGTCGCAGAGATATTCCAAATGTTTTATTTTTTGCGTGTATCTACTCAAAAGCCTGCTGGTACATGCACTAAACAAATTTGTTCACTGCAATTACACCATGATTTATTTCAATAGGACCACTTTGTGATTCATAGTGCCTTCTTAATCATTATTTCATTCATCATTCAAATTTAATTCACAAAACAAGTAAAAATGCGTTAAGTTCGGGTATAAACGTAAACCACCTTTCATTAAAATCCGGTGAAAATTGCATACCTTATGTCACATAGCAGTTATACCGAAATATGGTCCGATTTGGACCAAATACTAATAAGTATAAGTCATTGTTCAATTGTGTATACCAAAAATAATGGTCTTTTTAGTAGCTATATCATTTCAGTTAAATCGGATTACAAATGCGTCTTTTATGGGACCAAGACTTAAAATCGAGATATCGGTCTATATGGCAGCAATATGCAAATCTTGATCGATCTAGACCGAATTGCAGAGATATGTGGAGGGGCTTAATTTAAAACTCTCTACAACATCGGAAAATAAATGTGTCTTTTATGGGCCTAAAACTTTAAATCAATCGAGGGATCGGTTTATATGACAGCTATATCAACCTCTGTACCGATCTGAATGAAATTGAAGAAGGATGTCGAAGGGCCTAACACAACTAACTGCCCCAAATTGCGGCGATATCGGGCAATAACTGCGCTTTTTATGTCCCCAAAAACCTAAAACCGAGAGATCGGTTTATATGGCATCTACATCCAAATCTGGACCGATCCGTGCCATAATGCAGACGTATGTGAAGGGGCTTAACTTAACTCACTGTTTCGAATTTCGGCGACATCGGACAATAAATGCGTTTTTATGGGCCTAAACCCCTAAATCGGAGTATCGGTCTGTATGGCAGCTATATCCAAATCTGCACCGATCTGGACCAAATTGACGAAGGATGTCGAAGGGCCTTACACAATTCACCGTCCCAAATTTCAGCAAAGTCGGACAATAAATGTGGCTTTTATGGGCCTAAGACTCTAAATCGGAAGATCGGTCTTAACTCACTGCTCCGAATTTCGGCGACATCGGACAATAAATGCGTTTTTATGGGCCTTAAACCCTGAATTGGAGGATCGGTCTATATGGCTGCTATATCCAAATCTGAACCGATCTGGGCCAAATTGACGAAGGATGTCGAAGGGTCTAACACAACTCACTGTCCCATATTTCAGCAAATTCGGATAATAAATGTGGCTTTTATGGGCCTAAGACCTTAAATCGGAGGATCGGTCTATATGGAGGCTATAACAAGATATAGTCCGATATAGCCCATCTTCGAACTTAACCCGCTTATGGACAAAAAAATCTGTGCAAAGTTTCAGCTCAATACCTCCATTTTTTAAAGACTGTAGCGTGATTTCAACATGATTTCAAGACAGACGGACGGACATGTCTAGATCGTCTTAGATTTTTACGCTGATCAAGAATATCGAAATATCCATTTCAAGTCGGAAATGGATATTTCGATGTGTTGCAAACGGAATGATAAGAGGTATATACCCCCATGCTTCGGTGGTGGGTATAAAAATGGTGAAAAAAAGTCATAGGACAGCCACTTTGTGATTTGTGATATGGTTATAGACATGTGGTCATGGTTACCATTTGGCTGATATTGTTTTCAATTATTAGCGGCATATCTTCCTCTTAATTATGAAATAAACATCCGATCATCTATCTGAGAAAGTGAACTTTTCTCTCAATCCTTAAATAACACCTGCTTTTGGGAAATTCCAATATTATTTTATTCAGATTAGGTTAGTTGTAGTTACCCAGTAACTGGATTTTCTTGCTTATTTTGTATAGAGAAAAATGGTTACCAAGCTGCTTGCCGCATCCCCGTCTATTAATGGCCGATTATTTTAAACTAGAAAATATATGGTGTCATCATTCAATCTGAATGACAATGTCTTAAAGAGGAAGAATGCAAAATATGTTCAAAATGTAATAACTACGGTTGACAAATGACAAAAAAATTAGCCAAAATCTGACGAACACATATATGGGAGCTACATCTATATCTAAATCGATTTTGACCAAACTTCCCAGATATTGTGGTAGCCATCGAGGAATGCGTTGTGCACAATTTTGGCAAGATTGGTAAATTAAGGCGATTGCAGTGGCTTTAGAAGTGAAAATCGGGAGATATCCATATATGGTAGCTTTTTCTAAATCTGAACCAATTTCTAAGAAATTCACCAGAAATATTAAAAGTCATAAGAAAATTCTTCCTACCGAAATTTCGAGGGAATCGGTTAACAAATGAGCATTTTATTGCAGTATTTCTCAAAATCGGACGAACATATATATGGGAGCTATATCCAAATCTGACCCGATTACGACCAAACTCTATAGATGTTGCAGTAGTCGTCGAGGAAAGCGTTGTAAAACGTTTTGGAAAGTTTGGTCAATAAATGCACTTGCAGTGGTTCAAGGAATGAAAATCGGGCGATACACATATATGACAGCTATATCTAAACCTGAACCGATTTCCATGAAATTCACCAATAATAGTAGCAGTCGTAAGGTAATTCTTCCTGCCAAATTTCGAGAATGAGCACTTTATTGGAATATTTCTCAAAATCGGACGAACTAATACATGGGAACTATATATAAATATGAAACGATTTCTATGAAATTCACCAATAATGTCGAGAATCATTTCTAAATCTGATATATATATAAGGTTTTGGGCCTTTTATAGACCCAAAACCTTAAATCGAGAGATCGGTCTATATGGCGGCTATATTCGAATCTTGACCGATCTGGGGCAAATTGAAGAAGGATGTCGAAGGGCCTAACACAACTCACTGTCTCAAATTTCGGCGACATCGGACAATAAATGCGCCTTTTATTGGCCCAAAACCTTAAATCGAGAGATCCGTCTATATGACCAATTTTGGGCCTTAGTATTAGAGGAGTCGCCTCAATCTTGAAAGAACCTCGATACGGACTTATTTTCCGACCATAGCAATCTGGTTTTCGAGCTAGCCGCTTGAGATTTTTTACAAATAAAAAATATTGATGTAGGTCATTGGCAATTGCAAATAGGCCATATCGGCTCAGATTTAGATATAGCTCCCATATAAACCAATCTTCCGATTTGACTGCTTGAGCCCCAGGAGGCTGAAATTTTTGTCAGATTTGGCTAAAATTATGCATGTTGTATTACGTTGTGACTGCCATCAATTCTGCCAAGTACGGTCCAAATCGGTTTATAACCGGATATTGCTTCCATATAAACCGATTCCCCGATTTGACTTCATGAGCCCACACAAGCTGCAGTTTTCGTACGATCTGGCTGTAATTTTTTATGTAGAGTTCTGTTATGACTTCCAACAACTGTGCCTTGTACGTTTCAAATCGGTCTACAATATAACCAAATATAGCACCCATATAAACTGATCTCCCGATGTGACCTTTTGAGCTCTTGCAAGCAGCAACGGTTGTCGGATTTGGCTGAAATCGTGCATGCCTTGATCTGTTATTTGCAAAATACAGCCCACATCGGTCTACAACCTAGTGCAGCTCCCATATAAACCGGTCTCTCGATTATCCTAGTACGGTTCCTAGAAGCTTTAATTTTTGCTGGTTTGACTGAAGTTTGGTATTTAGAACAAAATTGTCAGCCCGTCCGAACTTAGCACGCTTTTACTTCACTACGGATATACACCTAAGCCTAAGGCTTGGTGTGCGCCGCTCTGCTTCACTATGTATGATTCCCAAAAGTGCTACAAAGCTAAACAACACTTTATCCGATATGACATGAATACAAATGTAACGGCATCAATTCTTAAGAGGCTACTTCATCTGGCTTTACGTTATTGCTATTTATGGCATTAAAAATATTTTCCAATAAAGTTAATAAAATAATACCAACCGGTATTGGTAAAGTATCGTCCGTTTTATACCCACCACCAAAGGATGGGGTATATTCATTTTGTCATTCCGTTTGCAACACATTAAAATATCTATTTCCGACCCTATAAAGTATATATATTCTTGATCAGCGTAAAAATCTAAGATGATCTAGCCATGTTCGTCCGTCTGTCTGTTGAAATCACGTTACAGTCTTTAACAAGTAAAAGCGTGCTAAGTTCGGCCGAACCGAATCTTATATACCCTCCACCATGGATCGCATTTGTCGAGTTCTTTTCCGGGCATCTCTTCTTTGGGAAAAAAGGATATAAGAAAAGATTTCCTCTGCTATTAGAGCGATATCAAGATATGGTCCGGTTTGGACCACAATTAAATTATATGTTGGAGGCCTGTGTAAAATGTCAGCCAATTCGAATAAAAATTGCTCCCTTTGGGGGCTCAAGAAGTAAAATAGAGAGATCGATTTATATGGGAGCTGTATCGGGCTATAGATCGATTCAGACCATAATAAACACGTATGTTGATGGTCATGAGAGAATCCGTCGTCCAAAATTTCAGGCAAATTGGATAATAATTGCGACCTCTAGAGGCTCAAGAAGTCAAGATCCCAGAACGGTTTATATGACAGCTATATCAGGTTACGAACCGATTTGAACCATACTTGACACAGTTGTTGGATATCATAACAAAACACGTCGTGCCAAAATTCATTCAAATCGGATAGGAATTGCGCCCTCTAGAGGCTCAAGAAGTCAAGACCCAAGATCGGTTTATATGACAGCTATATCAGGTAATAGACCGATTTGAACCATTCTTGGCGTAGTTGTTGGATATCATGACAAAACACGTCGTGCGAAATTTCGTCCCAATCGGATAAGAATTGCGCACTTTAAAGGCTCAAGAAGTCAAGACCCCAGATCGGTTTATATGGCAGCTATATCAGGTTATAAACCGATTTGAACCATTCTCGGCACAGTTGTTGGATATCATGACAAAACACGTCGTGCGATATTTCGTCCCAATCGGATGAGAATTGCGCACTCTAGAGGCTCAAGAATTCAAGGCCCAAGATCGGTTTATATGGCAGCTATATCAAAACATGAACCGATATGACCCATTTACAATACCAACCGACCTACAATAATAAGAAGTATTTGTGCAAAATTTCAATCGGCTAGCTTTACTCCTTCGGAAGTTAGCGTGCTTTCGACAGACAGACGGACGGACGGACGGACAGACGGACGGACATGGCTAGATCGACATAAAATTTCACGAAGATCAAGAATATATATACTTTATGGGGTCTCAGACGAATATTTCGAGTAGTTACAATCAGAATGACAAAATTAGTATACCCCCCATCCTATGGTGGAGGGTATAAAAATAGAGATACTGAACTGAAATTTTGCACAGATTCTTTTCTTGTCCATAAGTAGGTTAAGTTTGAAGATGAGCTATGTCGGACTATATCTTGATATAGCCCCCATATAGACCGATCCGCCGATTTAGGGTCTTAGGCCCATAAAAGCTATATTTATTATCCGATATTGCTGAAATTTGGGACAGTGAGTTGTGTAAGACCCTTCGACATCTTTCTTCAATTAGGCCCAGATTTGGATGTAGCTGCCATCCGTCCGGTTTATTTTTAGATATAGCTACTAAAAAGACCAATATTTTTATACAATATTGAACAATGACTTGTTCTTATAAGTATTTGGTCCAAATCGGAACTTATTTCGATATAGCTACTATTGTATGCATGTTTCACCGGATTTTGACGAAAGGTGGTTCACTATATGCCCGAGGTGGTGGGTATCCAAAGTTTAGCCGGGCGGAACTTAACGCCTTTTTATTGTTCTTTCAGTGTTCGGTCTTTCTTTTCTGCATAGCTGGTTGTTATTATTATCCCTTAGAAGTATTATAATATTGTCTGCATTTCAGACGAGTTCAAATCCAAGTGGCGATAAAATCCCCTGCTTTGGCGTGCCTGCTGCCACTTTCTCCTTTATCTTAATGCCATTGGGCCCATAATTTATCCACCTGTTCCTTAGCATATGGTTTCTGCAGTGTCTATGGACCCGGTACTGGTCGAAGGATTGGTTCAGTGTGTCGGTCCGCACATTGTTAAAAGCTACCATGATGTCAGTGCATACCGCCAAAGTGTACGTCTTGGCATCGAAGAACGGGCCACAAGGAGGGATCCTTCCTTCTTCTCCTTCCTGTAGATGTCTTCCCATTTCTCCGCGGCCAACCTTTGATTTTGCTTGTTTAAGACTTTCATCAAGCTTTATGTCACAAATTTGGTACCCCATACATAAATGAAGACTGTCGCCTTTGTGATCTGGGGGATGCCCATCATTTTCACCAGTCTAGCTTTGCGCCCTCCCAGGGAATATGTATACATCCAACATATAATTCTGCTCACACAAACCGCAGCATCAAGATATCCCTTCATAATTTGTATATAAGTTGTTCCAAGACCCGCTCGTTAACCAGATCATCCACTTAGGCCCCACCTTTCTATTTTCAGCGTTCTTTTAGACGCCATAGTCCTTCATGAAGACTCATAAGCCGTGCGCGTTTTCCTTCGTTCCTATTTCGACCATAGGGTGTTGCTTCATTTTCAACACCAATTAGTATCGAACGAGGTACGTTTAATAATACGAGGGTTGCCATTTATATTTCGGGATTAGAGAACAAAAACAAATATTAATCATCGAAAATCGCTTTATTGTTTTTCAAAATATTTCCCAGAGTGCATAGGTCTACACTTTTGCATGCGTTTGAACCAATCGTCGAAACACTCTTGCCACTCTGATTGAGGTAAATCCAAAACATGCATTCTAAACGCATCAACCGCTTCTACAGGTGTCGAAAAACGTTGACCTTTTATTTTTTTTTTGCACACGGGAATAAAAAAGAGTCATTCGGTGCCAAGTCAGGATTATACGGCGGATGACACATCAAATCGATGTCTTGAGTGCTCAAAAATGCAGTTGATTCGTATTTTTGAAGCATATCTTTCGACCAAGCGAAATGAGCCTTTTTTTGAGCGATTGACAAATTGTGTGGAATCCAACGCGAAAAATTTTTTTTGACGGTCAAATGTTCATGCATTATTGAATGTCCCACGAATGCCTAAGGTTGTCTCAATCTCACCATAGGTCACACGACGATCTTGCAATATCACACAGCATCAATGTTGTTTGGAACAACAACTGATTTTGGACGACCTTCACGAAATTCGTCTTGGAGTGAACTACGACCTCGGTTGAATTCACCATACCATCGATAAACACTGGTCCTTGATGGAACCTAAAATTGAATTAAGTTCATCGATGCCCTGTTGTTGAGTTAATCCACGTCGAAAGTTGTTAAAAAATAATCACACGAAAATGTTCACGATTTAATTCCATTTTCTGGGCGAGATGAATCTTTTTAGTTACTGTAAACAACACAAATAGCGCTCGTATGTCAAAACCTCATGTATAACCTCAATAATCTCATTGTCATTTCCCTATATACTGTGCACCTTTTTGACTTAAAATATCTGCGTACTCCAAATTTACACATAAAACTCCAAGCATAACAACCAGAACGACAAGGTCACAAACAGTCTTGGAGTGTAAGAAGGAGATTAAAGCATTCTCTGAGAATGACACAATCCGTATTGCTTGGGTGCCGGCCCATAGCGGAGTAAGAAAGAATTAAAGATGTAAGATAAATTAATATCCGCACTCTCTTTTCAACCTTTTCTAACCTTAAATTAGGTTCCAACACTAAATGAAAACAACAAAAGTAAAACATGCTCAGTTTGACAGGACCGAATCTTGAGAACCCTTGAAGTTTTATCACAAGAATCTATTGACCGACATACAGACACACATGGAAAAATCAAATAAAAACCAAACAGAAAATGTCATATTCTGTTCCTTGACAATGAAAAATTTTACCGTATACAAATTTAGTCGACTGTTGTCTATATATAGTTGGGAATTTAGACATGTTTGCGCGGTAGTAGTTTTTCGCATGTTTTATACCTTTTGGTAAGTGGCGGTGTTTGGGTTCGCTGGGGTCAAAGCTCTACAATTTTAAGCATTTGATTAGTTGGCGGTTACTGGGGCTGACGCTATACTCACACCTTGACTATGCCTGCTGGCTGAGATCCGCCTCCGTTGTGACGGCATTGGTAGTAGCGGTGTTGAAAGCGGATATTGTTCAGGTGCGCTTGCGGATTGCAACGTTTAACGGATTTCAATGTTGCATTGCATTGCGGTTGTTGTTTCTGCTGCTGCTTTGCCATTACCATTGTTCTGGATGGCGGATTGTTGGAGGTGACAGATTTGCTGGTTCACTTTTGCTATGGCCTATAGCATTTTGCATTCACAGGCGAGTGGTTGCTGTGCTCAACATTGGACAAGGCTAGTGAGTGTCTGTGGGCTGTTGGTGGGTCTGTGTGATCTGTTTATCTTAGCCAGTCGTGCTAGCCGGCTTGCTGACTTTCCGGCTGACAGGCAAGCAGGCAGTCTCAGTCTGTCGGTGTTTAGTGCCGGTTTGGTGTGAACCTTTTTAGCTGAATTTTCAGGCAGCACGTCGATTGCCGCTCGTGGCCCCCGGCGCAGCTATGGGGCCGGTACGTACGGAATGTAGCGACACAAATAGTTTCGTTTAATGCAATATTTATTTATTTATTTACATTGAACATACAATCGTACTTATGCGATAGATAGCTGATGTAACTACGTATGTCACTGTGTGTGAACGTGAGATTTCTTGTATCTCTGGTATTTATTATGGGCACCTAGGACAGATATTAAGTCATACAGACATCGTTGCGTTTGCATAGCATTGCTCATTGCATGATTGTCTTTGAATCCATATGGCACTCGAGTATACAATATCTA
The DNA here is from genome assembly GCF_963082655.1 of Stomoxys calcitrans. NCBI lineage: Eukaryota > Metazoa > Arthropoda > Insecta > Diptera > Muscidae > Stomoxys > Stomoxys calcitrans. The sequence goes on from NC_081552.1 coordinate 152,848,846, forward strand.
CAGTCGGAGACTAATGTTTTATTATGAAATTTATTTCAGAGCGAAAAACAGATTATGGTTAATATGTTCTTCTAAATGTGAAGCGGGTGGTACTCGTACTATGGCAGCTATATCTTAATCTGAAGTGAACTTGTTGCAATTAAGCAGTGGTTTTCATAGGAAAACATACCGGAACAAATTTTGTACAAATCTGTGGATATTTAAAGTTACTATGGCTTTTTAAGAGTATATAGGACGATACATTACATCGAAGCTATATTTGGCATATTTATATGAAATTAAACAGAATTGTTTGTTTCAAAATACTGGCTAGGTCCCTTCAAGATTATATGGGCTATGATGAGGAACGTAGTTTGACTAATTCAAAAATCCTCCAATCGCATAAAATATTTTTGGCCTTCTACAAATCAAACCGTGTGATAATATTATTTTGAATGGTGGCCACGCTAGATCGGGCACCCTACATCACGCCCAAAAAACATGTGTTACAAAAAGGCTTTGCTTTACTTTAATTGACCATTACAGAAACTTTATTCCTCTAGCCGAACGTAGAATAGTTGTCCAAGCGCTTCCATCTTCTTCTTTCTTCGCTCTCCACTTGGTCACTCCATCGGAGTCTTGGTCTTCCCCTTATTATATTATGGTCGCCTTGAAAAGTCTTCTTTCTTTATCCATTCTGACAATATGATCTAGCCAATGCAACCGTTGTATTTTGATGCGTTTAATTTTGCTATCGTCGTCATATAGCTGGTGTTTCATTTTACGCCTGTGTTCTCTATTAACGCAGACTGGTGCATATATTTTTGTAAGGATTTTTCTTTCAAACACTCCAAGTACCACCTCATCTGCTTTCGCAAGTACTTATTCTTCGTAGCCATATCACAGCACGGGTAGTATCAGTGTCTTGTATAGCGTAGTTTTCGTCTGTCGAGAGGAGGCTTTGCTCCAAAGCGGCTTGCTTAATCCAAAGTTCTTCAGTTAGCCAGCACTATCCTTCACTTTATTTCAAAACTGGTGTCATTTGTTTCGGTTACGGCGGTGATGAGGTAGATCAAGTTGCTGACTATCTCAAGGTTGTACTTCCCAACTTGCTCCATTTTCTTTATCTGCTCGGCTTTACAGAGCTTTGTGGGAGTTGGTGTCATCCATTTTGTCTTATCTCCATTTACTGCCAAACCCACCCATTGATTTTTCTTCGATGATTTCAAAGGCTGCAATTTCTTATTCCGGTGATCGACCCATAACATCGATGTCGTCGGCAAAGGCGAGTGGCATATATTCTCTTGTGGTTGTGTACCATGCCTATTCACACCTGCTTCTCATGTAATCTTGTACAGAAGGATATTAAAGAGATCACGCGATAGCCTGTCGCCTAGTTTGAAACCCCATTTGTTATTGAAAGGTTCAGAGAGTTTCTTTCTTATTTCAATTGAGGAACGTGTATCAGCAAGCGTCAGCCGACAAAGTCGAATCAGTTTTGCAGGAATACCAAACTCAGACATGGCTTGAAATACCTTTGAACTTATAGGACTGTCGAAAACGGCTTTGCAGTCAACAAAAACAAGTAAAAGCGTGCTAAGTTCGGCCGGGCCGAATCTTATATACCCTCCACCATGGATCGCATATGTCGAGTTCTTTTACCGGCATCTCTTCTTAGGCAAAAAAGGATATAAGAAAATATTTGCTCTGCTATTAGAACGATATCAAGAAATGGTCCGGTTTGGACCACAATTAAATCATATTTTGGAGACCTGTGTAAAATGTCAGCCAATTCGAATAAGAATTGAGCCCTTTGTGGGCTCAAGAAATAAAATAGAGAGATCGATTTATATGGGAGCTGTATCGGGCTATAGACCGATTCAGACCATAATAAATACGTATGTTGATGGTCATGAAAGAATACGTCGTCCAAAATTTCAAGAAAATCGGATAATAATTGCGACCTATAGAGGCTCAAGAAGTCAAGATCCCAGATCGGTTTATATGACAGCTATATCAGGTTATGAACCGACTTGAACCATACTTGGCACAGTTGTTGGATATCATAACAAAACACGGCGTGCCAAAATTCATTCAAATCGGATAAGAATTGCGCCCTATAGAAGCTCAAGAAGTCAAGACCCAAGATCGGTTTATATGACAGCTATATCAAAACATGGACTGATTTTAGCCATACTTGGCACAGTTTTTGGATATAATAACAAAACACGTCGTTCAAAATTTCATTCTAATCGGATAAGAATTGCGCACTCTAGAGGCTCAAGAAGTGAAGACCCAAGATCGGTTTATATGGCAGCTATATCAAAACATGGACCGATATGGCCCATTTACAGTACCAACCGACCTACACTAATAAGAAGTATTTGTGCAAAATTTCAAGCGGCTAGCTTTACTCCTTCGGAAGTTAGCGTGCTTTCGACAGACAGACGGACGGACATGGCTAGATCGACATAAAATGTCACGACGATCAAGAATATAAAGGGTGATTTTTTTGAGGTTAGGATTTTCATGCACTAGTATTTGACAGATCACGTGGGATTTCAGACATGGTGTCAAAGAGAAAGATGCTCAGTATGCTTTGACATTTCATCATGAATAGACTTACTAACGAGCAACGCTTGCAAATCATTGAATTTTATTACCAAAATCAGTGTTCGGTTCGAAATGTGTTCATTCACCGTTCAGCGATGAGGCTCATTTCTGGTTGAATGGCTACGTAAATAAGCAAAATTGCCGCATTTGGAGTGAAGAGCAACCAGAAGCCGTTCAAGAACTGCCCATGCATCCCGAAAAATGCACTGTTTGGTGTGGTTTGTACGCTGGTGGAATCATTGGACCGTATTTTTTCAAAGATGCTGTTGGACGCAACGTTACGGTGAATGAACACATTTCGAACAGAACACTGATTTTGGTAATAAAATTTAATGATTTGCAAGCGTTGCTCGTTAGTAAGTCTATTCATGATGAAATGTCAAAGCATACTGAGCATCTTTCTCTTTGACACCATGTCTGAAATCCCACGTGATCTGTCAAATACTAATGCATGAAAATCCTAACCTCAAAAAAATCACCCTTTATATACGTTATTTAATATTTCGAGTAGTTACAAACAGAATGACGAAATTAGTATACCTCCCATCCTATGGTGGAGGGTATAAAAATGGTCGTTTCCTAGATGTGGCGCAGTGTAATATCCGGTCTTTGGCAAATTTACCAGGTCTAAAGCCTCATTGATAGGACCCAATAATTTCAGTGACTTTAGACTTTAATCTTTCACACAGTGCGCTCGATAGTATCTTGCATGCGATGGGGAGGAGGTTACTCATCTGTAATTGGCACATACCGCCTTGTCCCGTCTTATCGGCAACCCATTGGCACCTGCTATCTTTTTGTTTTGTAGCCGGGTTTCTGATACGGGGATCTCATTATGACTAGGTGGTACACACTCTATACCATCATTAGGGATTGGTACATTCATAGTAACCATTATCGGATACCAGCAGATGGCAAAAGTGTTCTTTCCATTTCCTCAATACACTATCTGTATCAGATATCAGATTTCTTTCTTTGTCTCTGCAGGAGGATGTGCCTTTACTAAAGCCATCGGTTTGATGTTTAATTCTTTGGTAGCATTTTCGCGCTTCATTCAAGCTCCTTAACATCCAGATTCGCTCACACTCACGTCATTCCATTTCCCTTTTCTCTCTGCGAAATAGACGTTTTTCCTCTCTCCCAAAACCTTTTATTCATCTGCTTCGTTGCTACTGATTGCGGAGTTGCTTTGTAAGCCACATTTTTGGTTTCAGTAGTATTTCTACAGTCTTGGTCGTACCATAGGTTCTTTGGGGAAGGCTTTTAGTACCCTAGTATGGATGTTGAGGCTATTTCCATGGAGAATGGCAAATCATTGCGCTACTTTTTTCAAACAATTGGATAAGCCGAGTGGAGTATGCCATTGCCATCTGTTTCTCCTGCCATTGTATTTCCAGCCTCCGTGCGGCCGACACGGGATGACTGTGAGCACCACACAGGCTGGAACTTTGAGCTCCGATTTGTGTGGTGTCCATCGTTATCACAGGAAGCTTAGCTAAAAGCTCCCGGGAGCGTCCACAGGTTGCGGATGGTGGAAAGCTCCGTTTTTACGCGGAGTAGCTGCAAATGCGACCGCGGGCAATCAGCGATTTTCAAGAGGAGTGTGAGGACTCAGGTGGCACTGGCTCTTAATTAAATACTGAGTGCCGAGACATTGGCGCCTCCAAACAACCAATGGTCAACATCAGCGTCTGTTCCCAGGTTAGGGGCGGCTGGCGGCGAGCGACGGATCTTGGAGCAAGCGGCTCGACACAACGAGGGATACATGTGCAATTCCACAAAACCCATGCGGTTGGGGTGCTGGGCCATTAACCACCATCCGGAAAACTATGAGAACTACAATGAGAAACAAAAGAATAGTAAAAACGGACTACACCAACGTTGACGACCCACGCAAACGAAAAAAGGACCATGATTTGCGGATCTGCACCTGGAATGTCCGCACTCTTTATAAAGAAGGTGCAGTATACGCGCTGGCGGATGTATTAGAGAAGTATAAGGCAGATATAACCGCCTTACAGTAAGTGCGATGGACTGGGAATGGCGTCACTACAACACCAAACGGTGATGAACTATACTATATCTGAAACTCCTGGTCTCCAACTTTACTACGGTGGATGAGAGGCTGGCCACAATCCGCATAAAAGCCAAATTCTTCAACATCAGCCTTATTTGTTCCCATTCCCCGACGGAAGACAAAGACGAGAAGACCAAGGATATTTCCTACGAGCGCCTAGAGAGAGAATATGACCATGATATTCAAATCGTTCTGGGAGATTTTAATGCTAAGATAGGGAAGGAAGACAATTTTGGTCGCACAGTCGGAAAATATAGCCTCTAAAGGATAACGTCCAGTAATGGGTAGAGGCTGACAGATTTCGCAGCGGCAAAAAACATTGTAGTTAGTAGCACCAGATTTCAACACAAAAATATTTACAAACCACATTTACAAAGCTGTCACCCGATAAAAACACGAGGAACCAAATTGGTCCAGCGTGTTAGATGTATGATCGATCCGTGGAGCGAATATAGATTCTGATCATTACCTTGTTGCAGCAAAGGTTCGCACCCGTTTGAACACGGCAAGAAAAGTACGATTTGACACTACACGGAAGCTGGAAATTGAAAAGCTGCAAACACAACAGATGACAGCGGCATACTCCACTCGACTGACCCAACTGCTTGATGAAAGCACTCCATTGCCCACTCCATGCAAAATACTGCGAAATCCGTACTTGGTTGCCGGAAGCGTTCTCCAAGAAACCCATGGTACGACCAAGAGTGTCGAGATGCTATGCAATCAGTAGCAATGCCCCACATGAAAGAGAGATATCGGGGAAAAGGAGAGAGAAGAAACGTCTATTCCACAGAAAGAAATAGGAAATGGAAAGACGTGAGTGTGAGCGAATTGAGATGTACAGGAGTCAGAGTGAGGTCCGAAAATTCTACCAACTAATTAAGCATCAAACCGATGGCTTTGGTGCAGGCACATAGTCGTACAGAGACAAAAAGGAAATCTGGTAACTGACTCAGATAACATGCTGTGGATATGGAAAGAACATTTTACTCAACTGACAGTGTGCGACGTTGGCGACGAAGAGGATACCGCAGAACCAATCCCTGATGATGGTATAGAATGTTTACCTCCTAGTCAGAATGAGTGACCCGACTAAAGAATAACAAGGCAGCAGGAGCATGCGGGTTACCCGCTGAACTATTTAAGACCGGAGACAACACGCTGATAAGGCGTATGCATCAGCTTATCTGCGCAATCTGGCTAGAAGAACGCATACCCGATGATTGGAACCTCAGCATACTATGTCCAGTACACAAGAAACGAGACAAGACGGAATGTGCCAACTACAGAGGAATAAGTCTCCTCCCCATCGCATACAAGATACTCTCGAGCGTACTGTGTGAAAGATTAAAACCTAAAGACAATTGCAGGATGACACTCTCTGATACGCTTTCCTCAGTAAGAATAAAAAAGAATCTCTCTGAACCATTTTATACCAAACGAGGTTTCTGACAAGGAGACAGCCTAACGCGTGATCTCTTTAATATCCAGTTGAAGAAGATTATACGAGATGCAGATGTGAATAGATATGGCACATTAATCTAAGAGAACACATGCTACCCGCCTATGCCAACGACATCGATATCATAGGTCGGTCATCGGAAGTAGTAACTGCAGCCTTTGAAAGAATTGAAAGAGAGTCAGTGATTGAAAGAGGGTCTGGCAGTAAATGGAGATAAGACGAAATGGATGGTTTCAACTCCCAAAACACTTTGTACAACCGAGCAGATAAACAAAATGGAGAAAATTGGGAACCACAACTTTAAGATTGTCAGTAACTTTATCTACCTCGACACCGCCGTAACCGAAACGAATAACACCAGTTTTGAGATAAAGCGAAGAATAATACTGGCAAACAGATGCTACTTTGGACTAAGTAAGCAGTTTAGAATCAAGGCCACCTTTGGACCAACGATGATTACACTATACAAGACACTGATACTACCCGTGTAGTTATATGGTTCTGAAGCATGGGTACTTATGAAATCAGACGAGGCAGTACTTGGAGTATTTGATATAAAGATTCTTCGTAAAATTTATGGACTAGTTTGCGTTAATGGAGAATATAGGCGTCGTATGAACCACGAGCTGTACGACGACGATAGCATAGTCACACGCATCAAAATACAACCGCTGCGTTGGCTAGGTCATGTTGTCAGAATGGATGAAGGAGCTCCAGCATAAAAGTTTTTTGAAGGCAAACACGGTGGTACACGCAAACTGGGAAGACCAAAAGCCCGATGGAAAAATCAAGTGGTGGAAGACACCTCGAAACTTGGTGTCAGAGATTTTAAAATGAGCGCAGAAGATCGAGGCGCTTGGAACGCTATTATACGTTCGTCTAGTGGAACAATTGATATGGTATAGCCAGTTAAAGTAAAGTAAAGTAGCTTCCGTGCGGTGTCAGAACGTAGGGTTTTCGCCACACTAAGACGACTGCGAACCTTTGCTACAACAAGGTAATTTACTGAATCTATGTTCGCCTTGATCGTACATCTAACGAGCTCGTTGAATGCCTTTCACAACATGATCTCTTTGATTTCTCGTGTTTTGATCGGGTGTCAGCCATATGGGCGCCTGAATCCTTTGATGTTGGAATCTGGTGATGCTAACTACCATGTTCTTTGCAGGATGTTAAGAATGAAGGACTCGATATGGCGGTTGCATTAAACAAATAGAGAATTGGCAAAAATAACAAAGGGCCATTATGTTAGAATTGCAACAAAAATGGTCATATTGCTACCAAATATCTTAGCAAGTCAGTCAAGAAAACATTTAAAAAACACGAAAGTTTAAATTCGACGATAGGAGCTTTTTCGGTACGTAAACTAAATAACAATGATTGGTTTGTTGATTCGATTGTCACAGTCCACATATTCATGTTCTGAATTGTTTAGCGGACGATATGAAGAAAGGAAAACAGAAGTAGTAATTGCAAATAACACCACAGTGGGTGTTGAAGGAAGTGGAAATGTTGACATTGTTTCAATAATGGAAAAACTTCAGGGAAAATGTTTGGTTCAAAGTTGTTCTTTATGTTCCTGATTTGTGCACTAAATTACTTACAGCATCAAAAATGGTTGAAAACGGATAAAAAATTATATTTAACGGAAAATGATGCGAAGTTATCAATTATCGGTAGATGAAATGTTTCGTATGAATATTTCAAGTAAAAAAGAAACCAAAAAGTTGAAAGCTGTGATCCAATGGGGTCACCTTCAATTGATGGTTCGCAATATATTCTAACATTTTATCGACGATTTCTCAAGAAAATAATTAATCTATTTTCTGAAATATGCTAAAAATCAAACTGGAAGAAAAACTAAGTCCTTAAGAAGCGACAACGGCACAGAATTTGACAGTGGAAGAATGAAGCGGATAATGATTGACAACGGCATTTATCATTAGACTACGGTACCATATTCACCTCAGTAAAATGGTGTATCCGAAATAATGAACCGTACCCTAGTAGCAGCAAATATCACAGTTCATTTGATAAACCTCTATCCAGCCAAAACTTCTCTAAATGACTTCTTTAAATCTTGCAGCACCACTGAATTGCTTTAATTTGTTAATACCCACCATCGAATATTTGCAATTCCGTTTGCAAAACATGGGAATATCCATTCCGCAGCCTTCAACAATTATAATATTGAGCTGAAATTTACCACAAATTAATTTTTTTTCCATACGCAAGTGCTATTAGACCCCTCTACATTCGACACTGTTGGATATTCTCCAGATAGAACGGATGTAATGACTGAATTCTCTAATCTCTCGATTTGGGGTTGAGCCCATAAAACGCGCATTTATCACCCGAATTTTTTGGAATGTGCTGTGAGTAATGTTAGACCCATTTACTGTGATGATGAATATGGTTCGGATAATACCATATTTGGATGTACATATCTGCCATAAACGGCGATATCCCAATTTAAATTTTTGGGTCTATAAGAATCGACGCCATTTGGATTAGTGAGTCTTATTAGACCTCTCGATAGCCAAGCCAAATATGATCCAGATTATACCATATTTGTATATTGCTGCCATATAGACCGGTTTAACAGCTAAAGATTCTTCGCCCATCAAAGGCTTTTTTGTTACTCGATTTCGTCGAGCGTTGTATTGGGCACGTAGACATCCTTGCCGCATATGATCTGTATCGGGACATATTTGAATATAGCTGCCATATAGATATACATCCGAGTACCAAAGTTCTATCCAACCGAATTTAATTAGTTTTGTCTTGTTATATAATTGTAAGAAAAATCCAACTTTTTTCATAATAAAAGATCATTAAACTGAAAATGTTTAATTTAAATAACAATATTTTACAATAGAGGTTGAACACATCTCCAACATAGAAAAATATATTAATTCAATGCTATAGTGGTACACATTTGGTTCCACGTTATACAAAATTCCAAAAATGGTAAAAAAGTTGGGTATGGAGCAAAACAGCAATTAATTATTATGGGGATATCGGTGCAAAACGTTCATTTCTAAATGGAAAAGCTTAAAAATTTAAGGGGGCGTTCTTTCGAAATGCATGAACATAGTAACGTTAAAAAACAACCATCCTTGTAGGCCCAGTTTTGAGTAATTGAGGTCCCAACTTAAGTGCGTTTTTCCCAATTGCGCAAAATGACGATATGTGGACGATATTTTGATTTTTACCAACAACACCGATTTTAAAATAAGTAAAAGCGTGCTAAGTTCGGCCGGGCCGAATCTTATATACCCTCCACCATGAATCGCATTTGTCGAGTTCTTTTCCCGGCATCTATTCTTAGGCAAAACAGGATATAAGAAAAGATTTGCTCTGCTATTAGAGCGATATCAAGAAATGGTCCGGTTTGGACCACAATTAAATTATATGTTGGAGACCAGTGTAAAATGTCAGCCAATTCGAATAAGAATTGCGCCCTTTGGGGGCTCAAGAAGTAAAATAGAGAGATCGATTTATATGGGAGCTGTATCGGGCTATAGAACCATTCAGACCATAATAAACATGTATGTTGATGGTCATGAGAGAATCCGTCGTACAAAATTTAAGGCAAATCGGATAATAATTGCGACCTCTAGAGGCTCAAGAAGTCAAGACCCAAGATCAGTTTATATGACAGCTATATCAGGTTATGAACCGATTTGAACCATACTTGGCACAGTTATTTGATATCATAACAAAACACTTCGTTCAAAATTTCATTCCAATCGGATAAGAATTGCGCCCTCTAGAGGCTCAAGAAGACAAGACCCCAGATCGGTTTATATGGCAGCTATATCAGGTTATAGACCGATTTGAACCATACTTAACACAATTGTTGGATATCATAACAAAACACGTCGTTCAAAATTTCATCCGAATCGGATAAGAATTGCGCACTCTAGAGGCTAAAGAAGTCAAGACCCCAGATCGGTTTATATGGCAGCTATATCAGGTTATGGACCGATTTGAACAATACTTTGCACAGTTGTTGGATATAATAACAAAATACGTCGTGCAAAATTTCATTCGGATAAGAATTGCGCACTCTAGAGGCTCAAGAAGTCAAGACCCGAGATCGGTTTATATGGCAGCTATATCAAAACATGGATCGATATGGCCCATTTACAATACCAACCGACCTACATTAACAAAAAGTATTTGTGCAAAATTTCAAGCGGCTAGCTTTACTCCTTCGGAAGTTAGCGTGCTTTCGGCAGACAGACGGACGGACATGGCTAGATCGACATAAAATGTCGCGACGATCAAGAATATATATACTATATGGGGTCTCAGAGATACACTAAAGGCACAGTGGATTACAAGCTTCAATTTTCAAAAGAAAATAATGAATATCTACAAGCATTTTCTGATGCAGATTGGGCAAGTGGCCGTAATGAAAGAAAGTCCACTTCAGCGCACGTTTTCATGATTCAGAATGGGGTATTTCCTGGAATTCAAAGGAACAGCGTTATTAACAACTGAAGCAGAATAAATGACAGTGTCAGCATCTGTACAAGCAGCATTATGGTTGGGATCCTTGTTCAAAGAATTCGGAAATTTTTCTTTTGTCACAATGAAATGTGACAACCAAAGTACAATAAATTTGACCCATAATGGCACATACCATGTACGATCAAAACATATTGATTTCATGAGGGAATTAGTCGAAGATGAAATATTAGCTATCGTATACATAAACATCAATGATATGGTCGCCGTTGTCCTTACAATAGCTTTATCAAGAACAAGACACTTGCATTGCTGTGAGCTGATGGGATTAGGAGTTCAATCTAGTGGGGGTATTGAAGAAAGAAAATGAACAAACTAATATACTAATTTACATTAAAAAGTTAAGACAGAATATAGTTTGTTTGCTCTTGTAAATCTGTCATATTGTATAAAAAAAAAAAATAATTTTTTTCATTCGTTGTAAAACTCTTAATATAAAACAAATCCATTATCGGAAGATTCTTCGTATAGGTTGTTAGGCCAAAGATATTTTCCTTCACTATCTTCGCATTAAAATCTCCCAGAACGATTTTAATTCATGGGCGGGACACCGATCATATTATCTTTCTGGGCGCTCGTTATTGTTGTTCTAGCAGTGTGTTGTTCAATGAGGCGGCAACCCTTTCCGATTAAAGACTTCATCGGTCCAATCCGGTATGTCCAACCGGCTGCCATAGGATTGTAGAAAATATCCTTGGTCTGTTCGACCTTGTCTTCGGTCGGGGCATGGGCGCAAATAAGGATGATGTTGAAGAATTTGGCCTTTATGCGGATTGTTGCTAGACTCTCATCCACAGAAGTAAATCTGAGAACGAGGTGTTTCAGTCTCCGGTGTTGTTGTGGAGCCCTTCCCGAGCTATATCACTTCCTGTATGGCAGTAATGTCTGTCCAGTATTTCCCTAATACATCCGCCAGTGCGTATGCTGCGCTTTCTATATAAAGAGTGCGGATATTACAGGTGCAGATACACAAATAATGGTCCATAAAACTATGGCGGGGGTCGTCATCACAGGGGGATACGTTTTTATATCCTCCACCATAGAAAGGGGGTATACTAATTTCGTCATTCTGTTTGTACCTTCTCGAAATATTCGTCTAAGACCCCACAAAGTATGTATATTCTTGATCGTCATGACATTTTAAACCAATCTAGCCCACCGTCCGTCTGTCTGTCGAAAGCACGCTTACTTTTTGAAGGGGTAGAGCTAGCCGCTTGAAATTTTGCACAAATATTTCTAATTAGCGTAGGTCGGTTATCGGTCCATGTTTTGAAATAACTGCCATATAAACCGATCTTAGATCTTGATTTCTTAAGCGACTACAGGGCACAATTCTTATACGACTTCCAATAACTGTGCTGAGTATAGTTCAAATCGGTTCATAATCTGATATAGGTGTCATATGTACCTATCTAAGGTCTTGACTTCTTGAGCATCTAGAGGGCGCAATTGCTATCCGATTTGGCTGAAATTTTGCACGACAAATAGAGTTACGACTTTCAACATTTGAGCTAAGTATGGATTAAATCGGTCCATAACCTGATATAGCCGCCATATAAACCGATTTTGAACCTTGATGTCTTGAGCCACTAGAGAGCGCAATTCTTATTCGATTTGGCTGAAATTTTGCATGAGGTGTTTTGTTATCACTGCTAACAACTATGTCAAATATGGTTCAAATCGATCCATAACCTGATGTAGCTGCCATATAAACCTATCTGGGATTTTGACTTCTCGAGCCTCCAGAGTGCGTTATTATTATCCGATTTGGCTGAAACACAAGGGCTTCTTCCGTGACCTTCACCATACGTGCCAAATATGATCCGAAGGTCCATAGCCTAATATAGCTCCCATATAAACCGATCTTTCTATTTTACTTCTTGAGCCTCTATAGGGCGTAATATTTACTCAAATAGGCTGAAGTTTTACACAATGACTTCTAATATGGTCTCCAACATTTAATTATGGTCAGAATCTGACCATAACTTGATGTAGCTCCAATATAAAAATTAATTCTTTTCTTTTATCCTTTGCTTGCCTAAAAAGAGATATCGGGAAAAGAACTCGACAAATGAGATCTATGGTGGAAGGTATATAAGATTCGGCCTGGCACGCTTTTACTTATTTATCTCATTACTTTTTTCAAAGTAATCTTTTCAAGTTTTCCGTATAATGGGCTACTAACCCGACGTCCCAACTCGTCTTTGTATCGTTCTACAGGTGAACTCGTGGCACATTTACCTTTAACGAATGTTAAAGTTAGCTACCAAGGTGACACTGTGGGGGATTTGTGTCCACATTTGTGATGGAGGAAGACCATGTTATTGGTATATCCATCGAAAGAATGTTTGCTATATTTCAAGCGAATAGTATTGATCATGCTATGCTTTCTCTATATGGTGATTTGGGACCGTAGTTCTGACTCAGTCTTTTGACCCTTAATGTGAACCTCATAGTTAAGTATGGCTTCTTGCAGATATGTTCATTTTTTAAAACTACAATAAGGTTAGGTTTAACAAAATTGTATGGACTATAATTTCTACTAGACCATAGAGAATGTATTAAGCCATTTTCCGCCTATATGTAAGGAAACTACAACCGACCAAATTTTATCTTTTTTATAAAAGAAAAAATTTAGTGACTAGTGTACGTTGTACCTGCCATCATACAACATCTTTTAGTTTCGAACATCAGTGTAATTACAAGACATGGCTGATTGTCGTGTGTAGGTAGGTTCACAATCATTTGGCAAAGTGAAGGCCTGTATTTGTCGTGGGTTTTATACAGCGCACATTCGAACCCACCAGGTCGTATTTCTTTTTATCTCTGGCTAAAACTATGCGTATTCTTTGGCCACAATAATAGTGGCCAACATGTAAGCTATCGAGTTCAAGCTGGAATGTATGTTGTATGGAGTTTGTGTTTGGGTGTTGGTGCGTAGTTCTCAAGGTGTAACCCCTGGCTTTGAGAAGCTAATGACTAGTGTTGGTACACTTTTTGCTGTTACGATTATTTATTTTCCTCGCATGTTTTAGAGTGCCATAAAAGTCATATAAGTACTTTTTTATTTACATGCTTTGTACAGTGGTAATTAGGATATATCAACATTTGATACAAACCAAATTCTTGGTTAAAATCGTAATTAACTTTAAACTGAGACTGGAGGCAAAATTGGCTATACACGATTACATACACATTTTACGAAAGGGTACATTCACGCATCCGAAAATGTATGTACGTTGTCAAATGACGAAACACTAAAACTACTACCAAAATCACTTTATGTTGGGAAACTCTCCAATGGGCAGTGTGGCGCCGGAAGAGGTTGTCACGATATTCACTTGTCATCGATTGTCAAGGAAATTGTGAACGACCGAGAGAATGCAATCTAAATTGGCATGTCGTATGTATCTTTTGGATGAAGAGACTTCAAAATCAACAAAAAGGGAAAATAGAAATATCTCTTCAGACCTTTTATGGTGGTTAGGCTTCAAAGGTCGTACTTTGGTAGTATGAGTAACGAAACTATTGCGAATAAGTAGGCTATTACGAAACGTGGACCGACATGACTAGAGTTAAAACAAGTAAAAGCGTGCTAAGTTCGGCCGGGCCGAATCTTATATACCCTCCACCATGGATCGCATTTGTCAAGTTCTTTTCCCGGCATCTCTTCTTAGGCAAAAAAAAAAGGATATAAGAAAAGATTTGCTCTGCTATCAGAGCGATATCAAGATATGGTCCGGTTTGGACCACAATTAAATTATATGTTGGAGACCTGTGTAAAATGTCAGCCAATTCGAATAAGAATTCGCCCTTTGTGGGCTCAAGAAGTAAAATAGAGAGATCGATTTATGTGGGAGCTGTGTCGGCCTATAGACCGATTTAGACCATAATAAACACGTATGTTAATGGTCATGAGAGAATCCGTCGTACAAACTTTCAGGCAAATCGGATAATAATTGCGACCTCTAGAGGCTCAAGAAGTCAAGATCCCAGATCGGTTTATATGGCAGCTATATCAGGTTATGAACCGACTTGTACTTTATTTGACATAGTTGTTGAAAGTAACAATAAAAAACGTCTTGCGAAATTTCAGCCAAATCGGATAGAAATTGAGCCCTCTAGAAGCTCAAGAAGTCAAGTCCCCAGATCTGTTTATATGACAGCTATGTCAGGTTATGAACCGATTTGAACCATACTTGGCACAGTTGTTGGATATCATAACAAAACACGTTGTGCCAAAATTTCATTCCAATCGGATAAGAATTGCGCACTCTAGAGGCTAAAGAAATCAAGACCCAAGATCGGTTTATATGGCAGCTATATCAGGTTATGGACCGATTTGAACCATACTTGGCACATTTGTTGGATATGATAACAAAACACGTCGTGCAAAATTTCATCCCAATCAGATAAGAATTGCGCACTCTAGAGGCTCAAGAAGTCAAGACCCAAGATCGGTTTATATGGCAGCTATATCAAAACATGGACCGATATGGCCCATTTACAATACCAACCGACCTACACTAATAAGAAGTATTTGTGCAAAATTTCAAGCGGCTAGCTTTACTCCTTCGGAAGTTAGCGTGCTTTCGACAGACAGACGGACGGACGGACGGACATGGCTAGATCGACATAAAATTTCACGACGATCAAGAATATATATACTTAATGGGGTCTCAGACGAATATTTCGAGTAGTTACAATCAGAGTGACGAAATTAGTATACCCCCCATCTTATGGTGAAGGGTATAAAAACTATATGTCCTTTCAATTTCCCATCTATCTAAAATATTGGAAAGTATTGAGTAAAAACAAGTAAAAGCGTGCTAAGTTCGGCCGGGCCGAATCTTATATACCCTCCACCATGGATCGCATTTGTCGAGTTCTTTTCCCGGCATCTCTTCTTATGCAAAAAAGGATATAAGAAAAGAGTTGCTCTGCTATTAAAACGATATCAAGATATGGTCCGGTTCGGACCACAATTAAATTATATGTTGGAGACCTGTGTAAAATTTCATCCAATTCGTATAAGAATTGCGCCCATTGGGGCTCACGAAGTAAAATAGAGAGAACGATTTATATGGGAGCTGTATCGGCCTATAGACCGATTCAGACCATAATAAACACGTTTATTGATGGTCATGAGAGGATCCATCGTACAAAATTTCAGGCATATCGGAAAATAATTGCGACCTCTAGAAGCTCAAGAAGTCAAATCCCCAGATCTGTTTATATGACAGCTATATCAGGTTATGAACCGATTTGAACCTTATTTGACACAGTTGTTGAAAGTAAAAATAAAATACGTCATGCAAAATTTCAGCCAAATCGGATAGGAATTGCGCCCTCTAGAAGCTCAAGAAGTCAAATCCCCAAATCTGTTTATATGACAGCTATATCAGGTTATGGACCGATTTCAACCATACTCGGCACAGTTGTTGGATATCATAACGAAATACTTCGTGCAAAAATTCATTCAAATCGGAAAAGAATTGTGCCCTCTAGAGGCTCAAGAAGTCAAGACCCAAGATCGGTTTATATGGCAGCTATATCAGGTTATGGACCGATTTGAACCATACTTGGCACGGTTGTTGGATATCATAACAAAACACGTCGTGCAAAATTTCATTCCAATCGGATAAGAATTGCGCCCTCTAGAGGCTCAAGAAGTCAAGACCCAAGATCGGTTTATATGGCAGCTATATCAGGTTATGAACCGATTTGAACCATACTTGGCACAGTTGTTGGATATCATAACAAAACACGTCGTGCAAAATTTCATTCCAATCGGATAAGAATTGCGCACTCTAGAGGCTCAAGAAGTCAAGACCCCAGATCGGTTTATATGACAGCTATATCAAAACATGGACCGATATGGCCCATTTACAATACCAACCGACCTACACTAATAAGAAGTATTTGTGCAAAATTTCAAGCGGCGAGCTTTACTCCTTCGGAAGTTAGCGTGCTTTCGACAGACAGACGGACGGACGGACGGACGGACGGACGGACGGACAGACGGACGGACATGGCTAGATCGACATAAAATGTCACGACGATCAAGAATATATATACTTTATGGGGTCTCAGACGAATATTTCGGGTAGTTACAAACAGAATGACGAAATTAGTATACACCCCATCTCATGGTGGAGGGTATAAAAATTACTTACCCTTCATATTTGCAGGAGATAAAATAAGAGTATACATGGTAGTGGACACGAAGTGTAAATAAGTTCATATTGGTATATTTGTTAAACTACAATAGAAGTGGCAACAACATTATATTTGTTTTAGTGACAGTGCATTATATTGTTTGCAAGCCACCATAAGCATAACCTCCTGAGTTTATTTAAAAAGAAAGTTATTCATGAGTTTCAAGGTAATCGTTGAGTGAAACGGACGTGTTTTCATTTCGCTCTTCAAAAATATGTGTATCTAGGAATAGGTACTACCTATTACGGAACAATTTTAAAGCCTTTCAGGAGTAGGTTGTGGCAACAGACCATAGCATTTTTTCCTCCCATCGGAGAGGTGAGGGTGCCATGGCACCTGAAATCGATAATAATGCTTCAAGCGCACAACCAGTCTTCAGATTTACGAATGACGGCAGGATGGATAACCCATAGAGATGGGCAGCCTATCCCCAGCCTTTAAGTAAATGTGGTGTATCCGACTCGGATTCAGACAGCGACAGTGTCAATGAAACAGTCACCGCAGCCGAATCGAGTAATGTGGTAAGCGGGATGTCGGCAGTAGCGAGCGGGGGCTTTGCCAAGCTTACGAAAAAGCAATCCGGTGCACGACGAAGGAGACTACGGAGTATGCACCAGCAGCATTATTCCAACCACTTCTGCAGAAGCTGGAGAGAATCAAATCTTCCGAAGACCACACTACAGAAGCGCTGAAAAGAACTCCCCGCTTTCAAGTACTCTTGGATTACCAAGAATGGGGGTGATACCCAACCTAGGCAATATGGGTATCAAATGAAAGGTATTAGCAAGTAGATTACGAGTTTGAAAAACACAAAATAAAAATTCGACCTGGGGAGGACCTACGGAATCTTGAGAATTATGGACCTCCTTTAAACCTACGCAGAAAAAATATAGATCTAAATTTGAGATATAAAAACATTTCGAACGAAGTATTAATTGCTTTAATTGTTTTTGACATTGAAAGCCGATTTCGTTGTATCATGGCAAGTGATTGGTAAAGAAGTCTTATGTTAAACATATTTTTATACCCAACATTGAAGGATCGGGGTATGCTAATTTTTTGCCATTCCAGTTCCAACACATCGAAATATCCATTTCCGACCCTATAAAGTATATATATTCTTGATTGTCGTACAAAATGTAAGACGATCTGACCATGTCCGTCCGTCTGTATGTTGAAATGACTCTAGAGTGAAAATAGAGATATTGAGCTGAAACTTTGCACAGATTTTTTTTTTTGTCCACAGGCAGGTTAAGTTTGAAGATGGGCTATATCGGACTATATCTTGATATTGCCCCTATATAGACCGATCAGCCGGTTTAAGGTCTTGGGCCCATAAAAGCCACATTTATGATCCGATTTTGCAAAAATTTGGAACAGTGAGTTGTGTAAGGTGACTCGACATTCCTCTTCAATTTGAGCCACATCGGTCCAGATTTGGATATAGCTGTCATATAGACCGATCTCTCGATTTAAGGTCTTGGGCTCATAAAAGGCGCATTTATTGTCAGATGTCGCTGAAATTTGGGTCAGTGAGTTATGTTAGGGCCTTCGACGTCCTTCTTCAATTTGGTTCAGATTCAGGTCCAGGTTTGAATCAGAGGACTGCGCAAGGCCATTCATTTCTGCTTTTAAGACACATTAACAATCATAGAATATTGCAAGAACTGTACTCCTCCTTTAAAAATACAACATTTAATGAGACAATTGAGAACTGAGTAAAACTGATAAACAAGACATCATGTAATGAGATGAGTGAATGCATAAAATGAGCCCTTCAGCAAAAAGAAATATTGATTCGGATTTCAGTGAGTGCACGTTGTACAATGCATGTATTCGGGTACATTTTGCTTCAGATAAAGTACTACAATATTTTTCTTGTCTGCTTTCGTAGTAGGAAATTCGTCCGAAGGCAACGTGGTTGATTTGGAAAAAGCAGTGCAGTGGCGGAATACTCAGTGCAGCATAAGAAGCAGACGATGAGTCCACCACCCACTCCCAAGATGCCCATTTACTGGAGGACCAATGATTGGCGTCGCCCGGATAAACCTCCACTGGAGCGAAACAGCTACACACGCTCTGATGGCTGAAATCAACAAAAGCAAGACTCATATTGCCTTAACGCACGAGCCATGGACGATCCGGAACAAATTTTCTGGACTGCATTAGATCAACTACCAATTATTTAGAGCTAACACGGCAACTCGGCCGAGGAACTGCGACATTTGTCAAAAAAATTTAACATTAGGTTCTCAAGTGCTGAGAGGGGGAAACGGGGGAGAACACCTGTGGAACTAGAGGCGTGCGATGCGAACTCTGACCACATTTCGTGGGGTAGTACCAATATTAATGAGC
This sequence comes from Stomoxys calcitrans, assembly GCF_963082655.1. Lineage (NCBI taxonomy): Eukaryota > Metazoa > Arthropoda > Insecta > Diptera > Muscidae > Stomoxys > Stomoxys calcitrans. Next base: position 152,868,087 of record NC_081552.1, read on the forward strand.
GGAGCCAAGCTGTTCGTTTGTAAGACCATTCTTGGTTAAATTAAAGATATGTGACAGTGAAACAAAACACGAAACCTCAGTGAGCTGTTTAAACCAGTGTTGCCAAAAGGACAATAGCTAAAAAATCTCCGTTTATAACAGGTTCAGAGAACAGGGGGTCTACATTGAGAGCCCAAGGATTGAAATTGGTTTCCGACTGCCTGACCATAATTTAGTCCTGTAGGCTGTGATAAGAGCGATCGCGGAATGCATGAGGTGGTGTGGTGTTTACGCAAGGATGTCGAGTGTGAACATCTTTGCGGACAGTGAACTGGCAATCATGCCAATTACAACCAGGACGGTGAGGTCACGAACAGTCTTGGCGTGCAAGAAGGAAATTAACGCCTTCTCTGAGGATGATACAATCCCCATTGTATGGATTGTTCCATCCTCACTTAAGCATTATAGTTGCGGCAAGTTATAACATGCGTAGGCCAAGAGGGGAAGATGATGAGACGTTGGACTACAGACCAAACCCAGTTAATTTGAGATCCGATCCAAAATCCGTTTGTACTACGATTCAAGTGATTTGTATCTGCCAACAGGGATGATACTGACAGCGTTTTTATTGTGATTAGCTTTTTTATTATTTTTTGGCGAAACGATTGTTTTTAAATTCAAACACAATATATTAAACTTTCAATAAGAAATTGTCAGATGTTGAAAAAAGTGCTGCCCAAACCTAACGATAATAACGGGTATTTAATACAAACACAATGTTGAATTGGATTTTGAGGGAGATTTTCTGCAAATCTCCTCAAACATGTAAATTTGGTCACACAGAAAATGTATGGAACATCATGTTGCAAAACACGAGATTTCCGAAATCTCGTCGCAAATCTAGATTTGATTCAAGTGTAAACAAGATATAAGTTTTTGGCCGGCTTTCGCGCACACGTCAACTACTTCATATATTTTTCGTAAAAAAATCGAACACCCTTCAAATCCGAATTCAAATACACTTTGAGCCAGCACTTAGTCTTCATTGCGATCATCTCATTACACTTCTTCCAATTCAGTTTCTTCCAAGATATCGATATCCTTGGGTATTGAAATCGAGCTGTTGAATAAACACACCTTCGCCCAGTACTTCAAAGTTATATACGAGCCTAAGGCACACAGTGAATATAGCGACTAGATTGACAGTCCGAGTCCTTCTGCAGAAATGTCAGAAATATTCTATCCGGGTCCGGACTCAAAGACCGTGTTTTTGTTAAAATTCTTATACCCTCCACCATAGGATGGGGGTATACTAATTTCGTCATTCTGTTAGTAATTCCCCGAAATATTCGTCTGAGACCCCATAAAGTATATGTATATATTCTTGATCGTCATGACATTTTAAGTCGATCTAGCCATGTCCGTCCGTCCGTCTGTCGGTTGGGATTATAAATGGGCTGTATCGGTCCATATTTTGATATAGCTGCGATATAAACCGTTCTTGGATCTTGACTTCTTGAGCCACAAGAGGGCGCAATTCGTATCCGATTTGCGTGAAATTTTCGATGAAGTGTTTTGTTATGATTTCCAACAACTGTGCCAAGTGTGGTTGAGATCGGTTCTTAACCTGATATAGCTTTTATATAAACCGATCTGGTGTCTTGACTTCTTGAGCCTCTAAAGAACGCAATTCTTATCCGATTTGGCTGAAATTTTGCACAACGTGTTTTGCTATGACTTTCAACCACTGTACCGAATATGTTTTAAATTGGTCCACAGCCAGATATAGCTGCTATATAAACCGATCTGGGATATTGACTTCTTGAGCCTCTAGAGGGCGCAATTCGTATCCGATGTGGCTGACATTTTGTACAACAGCTTCTCTCGTGATCTTCAACATATGTGTCAATTATGGTCTGAATCGGTCTATAGCCTGATACAGCTCCCATGTTAACCAATCTCCAAATTTTACTTGTAGAGCTTCTAAAGGGCGCATTTTCGCATTTGAATTGGCTGATATTTTACACAATGACTTCTTCTTCCGAATCGGACCATAACTTGATGTTATAGATCCAATATTATAGCAATTCTTTTCTTTTATTCTTCGTTTGCCTAAAAAGAGATACCGGGAAAAGAAATCGACAAATGCGAGCCAAAGTGGAGGGTATATAAGATTCGGCCCGGCCGAACTTAACACGCATTTACTTGTTTTTTTTTTCTCTGCGTTTTGACACAATTTCGATTTCTTTCTACATGGGCTTTTTTATAGGCACCATTAGTATTCGACACCATACACCACTGTACAACAGAGTAAATGTTTCGAATTTATGCAAATTGTCTGCTGTGACAGGGTCCGATTAGATTGTGTTTTCAGATCTTCATAGATAAAGTACGTGAGTGCTAGTGGTTGGTTTGTTTTGGAAATATTTCAAATATTTGAGATTAGTAAGCGTTTTTATTTGGTGTTTTATATCTTTATCTGTGATTGTAAATAGTTGCATTCCGTCATGATGGGGTTTCCTATGACGCTAAATACTTGTTATGATAAGCGTTTTGCTCACTTCAAGTGCTTCGACGGCGCATGAATCACTTACCAGTAATTTAAAAATCCGCTAAAACGCCAGCTACTAAACACCTGAGTGTTTTCTAGCAGCCGTTTTGGAGCTAAACAAACTCATAGGTATGCATGGGTGGCTGCTTGGCTGGCAGCTGTTTGGCTTGCTGCAGCACCTGAGAGACAATGCGCCAACTAAGCGTGTAACTCTGTTTGGGTTTGGGTGCTGTTGCGATGTTGTCTTTCCTCATTTCCCTTTGGCGTTGCCATGAAACTGCTTTTTTTCAACATTCCGCGAGCTTTTGTTCCATTTTGGTCTTTAGTTTTCCTTGGCATTTGGAGATTTTCAGCAAAGATGAGCGCTTTAAATATATTTCATTCTTTCAGTTACAGTTGCAACATTTCCGTTCCGCGTTCATTTTTTCAAAATGTTTAATTTGCATACAAAGTGCGTTGTAAATTGTATTTGTGTGTTCTTTGTAGTTGTTGTTATCGTAGTTGCTTTTTTGTTATATATTTTTTTAAAAGATTTTACTTTGTAAGCACAGCGGTCTTTACATTTTGCTTGCTTTTGTTTGTTTGGCTACAATAGCTCTTTTCTTGACGGTCGCCATTGCCGGAGTTTTTCTATTCTTAGTTTTAGCTCATCCCCATTCCGGTAGTCTTTTGTAAGACATTTCTAATTTCTAAATTTTTCACTGGAATTTTCACACAGATAGATAGATATGTGTTTGGACAATGTGAAATAAACAGTGCGCAAAAACCTGAATAAGTTATGTTTAGGTTAAACAAGTAAAATCGTGTTGGGAACCCACCACCACGGATTCTGCTAAAATTTTATACAACATAAATTTTGTTGTAGGGCATAACTTTATTTTACATACCAGCAAATATTGGGTTGCCCAAAAAGTAATTGCGCATTTTTTAAAAGAAATTAAATGCATTTTTAATAAAACTTAGAATGAACTTTGATCAAATACACTTTTTTTCTAAAGCAAGCTGAAAGTAACAGCTGATAACTGAAAGAAGAAAGAATGCAATTACAGAGTCATAAGCTGTGAAAAAATTTGTCAACGCCGACTATATGAAAAATCCGCAATTACTTTTTGGGCAACCCAATAGTAAAGCTTCTAGGAACCGAACAAGGATGGTCGAGAGACCGGTTTACATGGGGGCTAAATCAGGTTTTTGGTCGTGTTTGGCACAGTTGTTGGAAGGAGTAACAGAAAATCGCATGCAAAATTTCAGTTAATCGGACAAAAATTGTGGCTTGTAAGGACTCAAGAAGTCAAGAAGTCAAATCGGGAAATCGGTTTATATGAGAGCTATATCAGGTTATAGATCGATTTGGACCGTACTTGGCGCAATTGTTGGAAGTCATAACAAAACCAGGGGCTCAAGAAGCCAAATCAGGCTATCGGTTTATATGGGAGCTATATCAATTTATAAACTGATTTGGACCGTACATTTATTGGATGTCATAACAGAGCACTGCATGCAAAATTTCAGCCAAATCGGACAAACATTTCGGCGTTCAAGAATTCAAATCAGGGTTTACATGGGAGCTATATCTAAATCTGAACCGATATGGCCCATTCGCAATCCCCAAGGACCTAAAACGATATTAAGTATCTGCGAAAAACTTCAAGCGGTTACCTTTACGGATGGACGGCTAAGAACGTCGAGACGATCAAGAATACTTTATGGTGTATTAGACGAATATTTCGAGGTGTTGCGAACGGAATGACTAGATTAGTATACTCCTATCCTGTGGTGGGGGGTATAAAAACATATTATCTACTGTAAATATGGAGCAGGTTAACTTTGATCGTGCATCTTTAATATTATAGACGACCAACAAGGGTTGAACCAGCTCACTAATGAACCTTTATTTGCCCAAAACTACAAATGGTGCTTTGACCTATTTTTATACCCACCACCATGAGATAGTGGGTATATTCATTAAGTCATTTCGTTTGCAACACATCGAAATATTCATTTCCGACGCTACAGAGCATTTATATTTGATCGTCGTAAAATTCAAAGGCGATTTACCGATGTCCGTGTGTCTGTAAAGTAATCACGCAACAGTTTTTTAAAAATTTTAAAATTGAGATATTGAGTTGAAATTTTTGTACAGACTCGTATTTCTTCCATGCGCATGTTAAGTTCTTGAATGCGCCGAACTATATTTGGATATAGCTGACATATAGACCGATATGACGATTTAAGGTCTTAAACCCGTAAAAGTCGCATTTTTTGTCCGATGCTTAAATTTGAAACAGGAAGGTGGGAAATTTGAAACACGGATAGGGTCATGATATTCGAACCGAATATTTTCCATATTTTCCATATTTTCCATATTTGACCATATATACATATGACTGCCGTATAGACCGGGTCATAAGCCCGTAACAGGCGCATTTTTTATCCGATTCCGAAGAAATTAGAAACAGTGAGTTGTTTTAAGCCTCCCACATCTGATATGGACTGATTTAGACCATGCTCAACACAGTTGTTGGAAGTCACAGCAAAGCGATATCAGGAATGTATGATATTTGTATGTGTTATGAGGGCTGCTATATAAATTTCTGGTCTCAAATGAAAATGCAAACTTTTATCATCAAAAATGATTTAATTGTTTCTCGAAGTATCCTCGAGCATGACTTATACACTTTCAAGTTTCGTTGGTTAAAGCTCATCGTCGCAGACCCACGCGCTCGTTTGTTGTGTTGTTTCGGGCTCATACGCATAGATCCAGAATTCGACACCTTTGACAATCTTATAAACGTATTTTGAAGCACTCCGATAGTATTTTCTCAACATTTTCTTTCACTAATCAACATGAGCCTTTTTTGAGCGATTGTCAAATTGTGTGGAATCCAACGAGAACAAACCATTTTTAGGACAAGGTGTTCATGCAATACAAAATGTATGCTGGTGGAAGAAATGCCCAAGAATGTCTCTATCTGACGATATTGCATTATAAGTTCACGCACGGCATCAATGTGCTCTGGTACAACGGCCTTTTTTGAAAAACCTTCATGGAACTCGACTTGGAGCAAGCGTCAGACACAGGTGAATTCATTATACCAGTTTTTCACAGTGCTAAAGGATGGTGCTTCATCGCCATACAATGATTTAAGTTCATCAATGCACTCTTGTCGTGATAGGTTAGGTTTAAGTGGCAGTCTGCCATCAGACTCACTTAGAGATTTTTGTCCATTGTGATACCATAGGAACAGGAGAAGGAAAATGCCTTCTAGTTCCTTCCGTTGAACCATCCCGATCGCTTTAAAAAACCCAACAACTTGCGAATGTTCAAATCCGCTAAATCGGACAAGTTCTCTTAGAAATGAGAACCTAAATTGGAACTCCTCCTAGGTCTGCCATACTATGGGAGACCTAGCGTTTAAAAATTCAATTTTCAAATTCAACTACGAAATTGGCAAAATTGTATCTAAATCGATCACAAATATTACACTGATCTTAAAAATCGTTTTTACATTGATTGATTCGGTCCAGTAGAACAGCTGTAACTGTCAAACCCAACATACACAGATAAAAATAACTTTAAGAACCAACAACTATAGTCGAAACAAGTAAGAGCGTGCTATGTTCGGCCGGGCCGAATCTTATATACCCTCCACCATGGATCGCATTTGTCGAGTTCTATGCGCGGTATCTCTTTTTAGGCAAACAAAGAATATTGAATAAGAACTTTTATGCTATTGGAGCTATATTAAGTTATAGTCCGATTCGGACCATAAATGAATGCTGAACATTGTAGATGTCATTGTGTAATATTTCAGTTCATTCGGATAAGAATTGCACTTTGTAGGGGCTCAAGAAGCAAAATCCGCAGATAGGTTTATATGGGAGCTTTATCAAGCTATTGATCGATTCAGACCATATTAGACAGGTATGTTGAAGGTCATGAGAGAAGCCGTTGTACAAAAATTCTGCCAAAATTCTGGATGAGAATTGCGCACTCTAGAGGCTCAAGAATTCTAGGTCCCTAATCGGTTTCTATGCCAACTATATCAGGTTATGTACAGATTATGTTGTATTTTAAGACACTGAAGAACAAGTTGCTGTTGAGTAGATAATTTTAAACAAGTAAAAGCGTGCTAAGTTCGGCCGGGCCGAATCTTATATACCCTCCACCATGGATCGCATTTGTCGAGTTATTTTCCCGGCATCTCTTCTTAGGCAAAATAGCATATAAGAAAAGAGTTGCTCTGCTATTAAAACGATATCAAGATATGGTCCGGTTAGGACCAAAATTAAATTATATGTTGGAGACCTGTGTAAAAATTCCACCAATTCGTATAAGAATTGCGCCCATTGGGGCTCACGAAGTAAAATAAAGAGAACGATTTATATGGGATCTGTATCGGGCTATAGACCGATTCAGACCATAATAAAAACGTTTGTTGATGGTCATGAGAGGATCCATCGTACAAAATTTCAGGCATATCGGATAATAATTGCGACCTCTAGGGGTCAAGAAGTCAAGATCCCAGATCGGTTTATATGGCAGCTATATCAGGTTATTGACCGATTTGAACCTTATTTGACACAGTTGTTAAAAGTAAAAATAAAATACGTCATGCAAAATTTCAGCCAAATCGGATAGGAATTGCGCACTCTAGTAGCTCAAGAAGTCAAATCCCCAGATCTGTTTATATGACAGCTATATCATGTTATGGATCGATTTCAACCATACTTGGCACAGTTGTTGGAAATCATAACGAAATAGTTCGTGCAAATCGGATAAGAATTGTGCCCTCTAGAGGCTCAAGCAGTTAAGACCCAAGATCGGTTTATATGGCAGCTATATCAGGTTATGAACCGAATTGAACCATACTTGGCACAGGTGTTGGATATCATAACAAAACACGTTGTGCAAAATTTCATTCTGATCGGATAAGAATTGCGCACGCTAGAGGCTCAAGAAGTCAAGACCCAAAATCGGTTTATATGGCAGCTATATCAGGTTATGGACCGATTTGAACTATACTTGACACAGTTGTTGGATATAATAACGAAACACGTCGTGCAAAATTTCATTCCAATCGGATAAGAATTGCGCACTCTAGAGGCTCAATAAGTCAAGGCCCAAGATCGGTTTATATGGCAGCTATATCAAAACATGGACCGATATGGCCCATTTACAATACCAACCGACCTACACTAATTAGAAGTATTTGTGCAAAATTTCAAGCGGCTAGCTTTACTCCTTCGGAAGTTAGCGTGCTTTCGACAGACAGACGGACGGACGGACGGACGGACGGACATGGCTAGATCGACATAAAATGTCGTGACGATCAAGAATATATATACTTTATGGGGTCTCAGACGAATATTTCGAGTAGTTACAAACAGAATGAAGGGTATAAAAACAACCACCATTCAGTGCTTGGGAGTATTTTTATACCCTCCACCATAAGATAGGGAGTATACTAATTTCGTCATTCTGTTTGTAACTACTCGAAATATTCGTCTGAGACCCCATAAAGTATATATATTCTTGATCGTCGCGACATTTTATGTCGATCTAGCCATGTCCGTCCGTCTGTCCGTCCATCCGTCCGTCCGTCCGTCTGTCTGTCGAAAGCACGCTAACTTCCGAAGGAGTAAAGCTAGCCGCTTGAAATTTTGCACAAATACTTCATATTAGTGTAGGTGGGTTGGTATTGTAAATGGGCCATATCGGTCCATGTTTTGATATAGCTGCCATATAAACCGATCTTGGGTCTTGACTTCTTGAGCCTCTAGAGTGCGCAATTCTTATCCGATTGGAATGAAATTTTGCACGATGTGTTTTGCTTTGATATCCAACAACTGTGCCAAGTATGGTTCAAATCGGTCCATAACCTGATATAGCTGCCATATAAACCGATCTTGGGTCTTGACTTCTTGAGCCTTTAGCGTGCGCAATTCTTACCCGATCAGAATGAAATTTTGCACGACGTGTTTTTTTATCATATCCAACAACAGTGCCAAGTATGGTTTACATCGGCCCTTAACCTGATATAGCTGCCATATAAACCGATCTTGGGTCTTGATTTCTTGAGCCTCTAGAGGGCGCAATTCTTATCCGATTGGAATGGAATTTCGCACGACGTGTTTTGCTATGATACCCAACAACTGTGCCAAGTATGGTTTAAATCGGTCCATAACCTAATATAGCTGCCTTCTTGAGCCTCTAGAGGGCGCAATTCTTATCTGATTGGAATGGAATTTCGTACGACGTGTTTTGTTATGATACCCAACAACTGTGCCAAGTATGGTTTAAATTGGTTCATAACCTGATATAGCTGCCATATAAACCAATCTTGGGTCTTGACTTCTTGAGCCTCTAGAGGGCGCAATTCTTATCCGATTTGAATGAATTTTTGCACGTAGTATTTCGTTATGATATCCCACAATTGTGCCAAGTATGGTTTAAATCGGTCAATAACCTGATATAGCTGCCATATAAACCGATCTTGGGTCTTGACTTCTTGAGCCTCTAGAGGACACAATTCTTATTCGATTTGAATGAATTTTTGCACGAAGTATTTCGTTATGATATCCAACAACTGTGCCAAGTATGGTTAAAATCGGCCAATAACCTGATATAGCTGCCATATAAACCGATCTGGGATCTTGACTTCTTGACCCCTAGAGGTTGCAATTATCATCCGATATGCCTAAAATTTTGTACGACGGATCCTCTCATGACCATCAACAAACGTGTTTATTATGGTCTGAATCGGTCGATAGCCCGATACAGATCCCATATAAATCGTTCCCTCTATTTTACTTCGTGAGCCCCAATGGGCGCAATTCTTATACGAATTGGCTGAAATTTTACACAGGTCTCCAACATATAATTTAATTGTGGTCCTAACCGGACCATATCTTGATATCGTTTTAATAGCAGAGCAACTCTTTTCTTATATCCTTTTTTGCCTAAGAAGAGATGCCGGAAAAAGGACTCGACAAATGCGATCCATGGTGGAGGGTATATAAGATTCGGCCCGGCCGAACTTAGCACGCTTTTACTTGTTTTTGTCTCAATTCATCGCTGCTACAGAGAGATATAAGAAATTAGTCGCTGTACACTGAGTCATATGAAAACTTATTGTCTTCTCATATAAAACAAGTAAAAGCGTGCTAAGTTCGGCCGGGCCGAATCTTGGGAACCCACCACCATGGATTCTGCTAAATTATGGGAGCTATATCTGGCTATAGACCGAATTGGACCTTTCTTGGTGCAGTTGTTGAGTCATCACATCACAAACGCGGCTTGTGAGGGCTCAAGAAGTCAAATCGGGAGATCGGTTAAATGGGAGCTATATCAGGTTTCTGAACAACTTGGACCGTTCTTGACACAGTTGTTGGAAGTCATAACAGAATACCATGTGCAAATTTCAGCCAAATCGGACAAAAGTTGCGTCTCAAGAAATCAAATCGGGAGTTAGGTTTATATGGGAGCTATATCCAAATCTGAACCGATATGGCCCATTTACAATCCCCAACAACTTACATCGATATAAAGTATCTGTGCAAAATTTTAAGCGGCTAGCTCTTCGCGTTCGACCGCTATCGTGATTTCGACAGACGGACATGGCTAGTTCTACTCAGAGTGTCGCGAAGATCAAGAATATATATGCTTTATGGTGTAGAGTTCAGTTCTTGAAACACTCCATGGTTATTAGTTTGTCTTGAAAGTAGAAGCGAGTGGTCTTGTGCGGGCCTTTGAACTCATGATCTCAAGCTTGGTAGTCTTCCACGCATCTTCAAGCCTACCAACATCACTTTGTTGATGACGAAATAATTCAGTAAGCATTGTTGCAGAGAAAAATGTCTCAAGAAAAACAAGTAAAATGGCGTTAAGTTCGGCCGGGCTGAACTTTGGATACCCACCACCTCAGATATATAAGTAGACCACCTTTCATCAGAAGCCGGTGAAAATTTCATACCTTATGTCCCATAGCAGTTATATCGAAATATGTTCCGATTTGGACCAAATACTAATAAGTACAAGTCATTGTGCAATTGTGAATAACAAAATATTGGTCTTTTTAGTAGCTATATCTAAAAATAAACCGATCTGAACTATATACGACACAGATGTCGAAAAGCCTAATATAAGTCACTGCGTCAAATTTCAGTGAAATCGGATTATAAATGCGCCTTTTATGGGGCCAAGACTTTAAATCGAGATATCGGTCTACATGGCAGCTATATCCAAATCCGGAACGATTTGGGCCAACTCACTGTCCCAAATTTGGGCGAAATCGGACAATAAATGCGCCTTTTATGGGGCCAAAACCTTAAATCGAGATATTGGTCTATATGGCAGCTATATCCAAATCTGAACCGATCAGGGTCAAATTAAAGAAATTGTGTGGAAGGGCCTAAGACAACTCACTGTCCCAAATTTCAGCAAAACCGGATAATAAATGTGGCTTTTGTGGGCCTAAGACCCGATTTGAACTGTGGACCGATTTGAACTATTCTTAGCACAGTTGTTGAAAGTTATAACAAAACACCTCATGCAAAATTTTAGCTAAATCGGATAATAATTGCGCCCTCTAGTGGCTCAAGAAGTCGAGACCCCAGATCGGTTTATATGGCAGCAATGTCAGGTTATCGACCGATTTGAACCATTCTTATCACATTTGTTGAATGTCATAACAAAACACCTCGTGCAAAATTTCAGCCAAACCGGATAGGAATTGCGCCCTCTAGACGCTCAAGAAATCAAGACCCCCAATCGGTTTAAATGGCAGCTATATCACGTTATGGAAAGATTTGAAGTATTCTTAACGCAGTTGTTGGAAGTCATAACAAGACACGTTGCGCAAAGTTTCAGGCAAATCGGATAGAAATTTCGCATTCTAGACGCTCAAAAAGTTAAGACCCCTGATAGGTTTATATGACAGTTATATCAGGTTATGGACCGATTTCAGCCATACTCATCACAGATGTTGGAAGTCATAATATAAGAATTATGCCCTCTAGCGGCTCAAAAAATCAAGATCCCCAATCGGTTTATATGGCAGCTATATCAAAACATGGACCGATATAGCCCATTATCAATCCCACCTTCCTACACCAACAAAAAGTGATTGTGCAAAATTTCAAGTGGCTAGCTTTACTCCTTCGAAAGTTAGGGTGCTTTCGACAGGCAGACGGACGGACGGTCTGACGGAGGGACGGACAGACGGACGGACATGGCTAGATCTTAAAATGTCATGACGATCAAGAATATATATACTTTATGGGGTCTTAGACGAATATTTCGAGGAGTTACAAACAGATTGATGAAATTAGTATGCCTCCATCCTATGGTGGAGGGTATAAAAATAGAGATATTGAGCTGAAAATATGCACAGATTCTTTTTTGTCCATAAGTTTCAAGAAGGGCTATATCGGACTATACCTTGATATAGCCCCCATATAGTTCGATCTCTCGATTTAATGTCTTGGGCCCATAAAAACACATTTATTATCCGATTTTGCTGAAATATGAGACAGTTGTGTTTGGCCTCTTGACATACACCTTTAATTTGGCTTAGATCGGTCCAGTTATTGAAATAGCTGCTGTATAAACCGATCTCACGATTTAATGGCTTGGGCCCGTAAATGGAGCATTCAGTGTTCGATTTCCCCGAAATTTGGGACAGTGAGTTGTGTAAGGCCACTCGACATCCTTCTTACATGTGGCCTACATCGGTCCAGATTTGGATATAGCTGCCACATAGACCGATCTCTTGATTTAAGATTTTGGGCCCATTAAAGGCGTGTTTATAGTCCGATGTCGCCGAAATTTGGGACAGAGAATTGTGTTGCGGCCTTCGACATCCTTCTACAATTTGGCCCATTTCGGTCTAGATTTGAATATAGCTTCCATATAGACCGATCTGTCGATTTAAGGTCTTGGATCGATAAAAGGCGCATTTATAATGGGATTTTGCTGAAATTTTACACAGTGCCTTATGTTAGGCTCTTTGACATCCGTGTCGTATGTTGTTCAGATCGGTCTTTGTTTGGATATATCAACCAAAAAGATCAATATTTTGTTCTACAAAATTGAACAATGACTTGTGCTGATTATACCACTCAAATTCCGTGCCGAATTTGGTCGAAATCGGACCATATTTCGCTACAGCTTTGGGGGCGAGGTGGGTATACAAAGTTTGGCCCGACCGAATTTGACGCCTTTTTATACCCTCCACCATAAGATGGGGGGTATACTAATTTCGTCATTCTGTTTGTAACTACCCGAAATATTCGTCTGAGACCCCATAAAGTATATATATTCTTGATCGTCGTGACATTTTATGTCGATCTAGCCATGTCCGTCCGTCTGTCCGTCCGTCCGTCCGTCCGTCTGTCTGTCGAAAGCACGCTAACTTCCGAAGGAGTAAAGCTAGCCGCTTGAAATTTTGCACAAATACTTCTTATTAGTGTAGGTCGGTTGGTATTGTAAATGGGCCATATCGGTCCATGTTTTGATATAGCTGCCATATAAACCGATCTGTGGTCTTGACTTCTTGAACCTCTAGAGTGCGCAATTCTTATCCGATTGGAATGAAATTTTGCACGACGTGTTTTGTTATGATATCCAACAACTGTGCCAAGTATGGTTCAAATCGGCCCATAACCTGATATAGCTGCCATATAAACCGATCTTGGGTCTTGACTTCTTGAGCCTCTAGAGGGCGCAATTCTTATCCGATCAGAATGAAATTTTGCACGACGTGTTTTGTTATGATATCCAACAACTGTGCCGAGTATGGTTCAAATCGGTTCATAATCTGATATAGCTGCCATATAAACCGATCTTGGGTCTTGACTTCTTGAGCCTCTAGAGGGCACAATTCTTATCCGATTTGAATAAATTTTTGCACGAAGTATTTCGTTATGATATCCAACAACTGTGCCAAGTATGGTTGAAATCGGTCCATAACCTGATATAGCTGTCATATAAACAGATCTGGGGATTTGACTGCTTGAGCTTCTAGAGGGCGCAATTCCTATCCGATTTGGCTGAAATTTTGCATGACGTATTTTATTTTTACTTTCAACAACTGTGTCAAATATGGTTCAAATCGGTTCATAACCTGATATAGCTGTCCTATAAACAGATCTGGGGATTTGACTTCTTGAGCTTCTAGAGGTCGCAATTATTTTCCGATATGCCTGAAATTTTGTACGATGGATCCTCTCATGACCATCAACAAACGTGTTTATTATGGTCTGAATCGGTCTATGGGCCGATACAGCTCCCATATAAATCGTTCTCTCTATTTTACTTCGTGAGCCCCAATGGGCGCAATTCTTATACGAATTGGATGAAATTTTACACAGGTCTCCAACATATAATTTAATTGTGGTCCGAACCGGACCATATCTTGATATCGTTTTAATAGCAGAGCAACTCTTTTCTTATATCCTTTTTTGCCTAAGAAGAGATGCCGGGAAAAGAACTCGACAAATGCGATCCATGGTGGAGGGTATATAAGATTCGGCCCGGCCGAACTTAGCACGCTTTTACTTGTTACTTGTTATACCTTCCACCATAGGATGGGGGCATACTAATTTCGCCATTCTGTTTGCAACACCTCGAAATATGCGTCTTAGACACCATAAAGTTTAAGTCGATCTAGCTATGTCCGTCCGTCTGTGTGCCGAAAGCACGTTAACTTTCGAAGGAGTGAAGCTATTAGTGTTAGTGTAGGTCGGTTGGGATTGTAATTGGTCAATGTTTTGATATAGTTGCGATTTGACTGAAATTTTGCACGTGGTGTTTTGGTATCACTTCCAAAAACTGCGTTAAGTATGGTTCAAATCGGTCCATGTTTTGATATAGCTGCCATATAAACTGATCTTGGGTCTTGAGTTCTTGAGCCTCTACAGGGCGCAATCCTCGTCCGATTTGACTGAAATTTTGCAATTTTGCGCAATTCTCGACTGATTTGGCAGAAATATTCCATTAGGTGTTTTGTTATGACTTCCAATCTGTACATAACCGGATATAGTTGCCATAGAAACCGATTTGGGATCTAGACCTCTTGAGCCTCTAGAGAGCGCAATTCTCATCCGATTTGGCAGAAATTTTGTACAAAGGTTTCTCTCGTGACCTTTAACATACGTGTCTAATATGGTCTGAATCGATCGATAGCTTGATACAGTTCCCATATAAACTTATCTGCCGATTTTGCTTCTTGATCCCCTAAAAGGTGCAATTCTTATCCGAATGAACTGAAATATTACACAATGACTTCAACAATGTTCACCATTTATTTATGGTCCGAATCGGATAACTCCAATAGCATAACAGTTCTTATTCAATATTCTTTGTTTGCCGCTCATCGAACTCGACAAATGCGATCCATGGTGGAGGGTAATTAGATTCCGCCCGGCTGAACTTAGCACGCAACTTTAGGAGATATTACATCTTTTTAGAACAATGTCGGTCTTGAGGCTAGAGGTTTATATAAAATTATACAAGCCAAATTGAGAGATAGGTTTATAAGGGAACTATATTAGGTTTTGGACTGATTTACACCATACCTGGGACAGATGTTGGAGGTCGTACGAGAAAAATTGCAGCCTCATCGTAAAGGACGATATTTTAAGAGCTATAGGAAAGTTTTTCAAAAGAAAACAAGTAAAAGCGTGCTAAGTTCGGCCGGGCCGAATCTTATATACCCTCCACCATGGATCGCATCTGTCGAGTTCTTTTCCCGGCATCTCTTCTTAGGCAAAAAAGGATATGAGAAAAGATTTCCTCTGTTATTAGAGCGATATCAAGATATGATATTGTGGTCCAACAATTAAATTACATGTTGGAGAACTGTGTAAAATGTCAGCCAATTCGAATAAGAATTGCACCCTTTGGGGGTTCAAGAAAATAGAGAGATCGATTTATATGGGAGCTATATTGGGCTATAGACCGATTCAGATCCGTAGTACAAAATTTCAGGCAAATCGGATAATAATTGCGACCTCTAGAGGCTCAAGAAATCAAGATCCCAGATCGGTTTATATGGCAGGTATATCAGGTTATAAACCGATTTGAACCTTATTTGACACAGTTGTTGAAAGTATGGCAGCTATATCAGGTTATGGACCGATTTGAACCATACTTGGCACAGTTGTTGGATATCAAAACAAAACACGTCGTGCAAAATTTCATTCCAATCGGATAAGAATTGCGCACTCTACAGGCTCAAGAAGTCAAGACCCAAGATCGGTTTATATGGCAGCTATATCAAAACATGGACCGATATGGCCCATTTACAATACCAACCGACCTACACTAATAAAAAGTATTTGTGCAAATTTTCAAGCGGCTAGCTTTACTCCTTCGGAAGTTAGCGTGCTTTCGACAGACAGACGGACGGACGGACGGACAGACGGACGGACATGGATCGACATAGAATGTCGCGACGATCAAAAATATATATACTTTATGGGGTCTCAGAGGAATATTTCGAGTAGTTACAAACAGAATGACGAAATTAGTATAGCCCCCATCTTATGGTGGAGGGTATAAAAATAACACATAAAATTTAGAAAATGCATGAAATCTTTATTTCAATCGGCAGTACGCTCCATATAATATAATGTTTGAAGATTATTTCTTGCAAATGTCCGTGACTGCGCCTCCCGACATCTGACCCAAATATGGTTCAGATCGGGCTATATTTAAATATAGCAGCCGTATAGACCGATCTGAACAATATTTGGGTCAGATGTCGGGAGGCGCAGTCATGGACTGCCATATAGACCGATAAGGGTTTTGAAGCCCATAAAAGCTGTATTTCTTATCCGATTTCGCTGAAATTTAAAACAGTGAGTTGCTTTAAGCCTTCCTACATCCGACATCAATATGATTCATATTGGACTATATTAAGGTATAGCGGCACACACACACTGCAGAAGTTCTACCGTCTCTTCTTCTTCGACGTACTCTCCACTCATTCAGCAGATCCCTCTGTATAGAAGTCTATGTAACTTCTATTACCAGGGATATTATAGCAACAATGGGTTCTATCAGGAAAAGTGGTACAGTACTTTTTAACAAAAAGCGGCTCAGGCAATGTGTAATCCATAGCACCTTGTCCGTGGGAGCCTAATGACTAAAGAGAAAGCTTCCTTAGCCTCACTACAGTGGTCGCAGCAATTTGCCTTTCCGCAATATCCAGGGGCATTAGATGTAGCAATGAATTCACTGCGGCAGTGATGCACAAACAACCCATTCTTTACATCCGGCTGAGTGTTGAAAAGTAGGGGAAATTTTGTAGCGCCGTCCGCCAGACCACAACTCAATATAGCATTATAAGTCTGACAACTGCAGTATATACCCAATGACAGTAGTTCAAACCCCCTAACTTTTGCATTTCTTGCAACTCTTGTTGGATTTGAAGTTCAATTTCCTGTCCAGCAAAACACGCAGGTATTTTGTGCTTTCAGTAAAAGGAACATTCTATCCTCCCTAGGAGACAAAGAACTACGTCTGTCTTCCACGGATTTTCGCCTAGACCACTTTCTGTAGTCCACTTCGCTGTGGTACGTAGAGCCTCCTGCAGTATATCTCCAATAGTGCTGGGAAACTTTCCCCTAAACGCAATAGCCACGTCATCACCATACGCGACCACTCTTACACCTTTTTCTTCCACGGACAATAATATATTGTTTATGGTTATGTTCCAAAGAAGAGGAGATAGTACGCCTCCTTGAAGTATTCCTCTGCTGAAACATTTCTTTAGATCTACAGATACAAAGCCTGCCGTAATGCATCTTATAGTAAGTAAGTTATTAATAAATTTTCTTACAGTAGTATTGGTGCTTAGGAACTCTAGCTCCTTCATGATTGACGTCAGTCTTGTATTATTGGAAGCACCTTCTATGTCCTGAAATGCCACCATTGTATACTCCTTGACAGCGAGAGAACCTTCATGTTACCGACTAGGTCGTGAAGGGCGGTTTCAGTGGACTTGGCCTTACTTGATGGATGATGGTAGTCGAGACAGGCTATTTCCAGGGATCTTTTCCCCAAGATATGTATATATGATATGCTGATACAAGCAGAGTATATCTCCCTAAGCCAAGGAGACAGACTGTCAGGCACATCTTGTAATTAAACCGGTGATACATCATCAGGGCCTGGCGACTTAAAGCTTTTAATCAAAGCTTTTAATCGCCCAAAGGATTTTGGACCCAGACACAATTTCCCCGAAATCTCCGAAGGATACATTCCTGTGCCAACATCTTCTGATGCCACGTTGTCCGTTGGAGAGTTTCCCGGGAAATATGTATCAACGAGTAGTTCTGATGACACTTGCGAGTCATTCACGGTCTTCGTTATCACTTCCTACAATTAGGCTACCTTTCCCCGCAGAAGCGGTTTCAACAAGCATCTTAAGGGTTGAAGGCGTCATCTCTGAATCGTGTATCATATATAGAGAAGCCAGCCAGTAATGACCTTGAAACTTGGTGTCGGAAATTATAGAAGGGGAAGATCGAGGTGCACGAAACGCTATTCTATGTTCGGCTAATGGGTCAAAAGTTCTGTCATAGCCAATTAAAGTAAAATATACCCAATAATGAGGCTTAAAAATTTCAAGGCTGCCTAGTACTGAATCTTCAGTGCTTAGCGACGGAAGAAGAAACACATTTTGACAATTCTTTGCAAGAACACAGTCTCTGTATCTCTCATTCCTTGAACCCTAAAGTAGTTCAAATCCAGGAATTCTTAGTCCACGAACCATTCCTCTGCACATTTAAGATTCCTGGACAAGAACCACGTAAAATCCTCCCGCCATCAGAAGGACCGTAAGTGCCGTCGAATCGGCCTTACAAGAAGTTCATCATCACAAGATTCGTTCGATCTTGTCATGATGAGTTTCCTTCCGCATCCAGCGGCAGTTGAGAAAGCAGTGGAACAACTCTTCCTCAAGACACAGGACACATGCGGTGTAGTGTGTGCCATTGGTCGAGAAGGAATATCTTCCTTCTTGACTAAATCCAGTGCCATGCGTGGCAGATCTCACCAATCATTTTTAGGGTGCAACGATACATTTCAATTGAGCGTTGATCCCCGAAGGCTATTAGTCTGTATCGGCCCCGATACCAGCCTGCATCGTCACAAACTGGAGGAGGCCCAGGCAACTACGCAAGGACATCGGAGTATACAGATGACAGTCCATTGACTATCCCACTCCAATTGTTGCTAGATATACAGCCCTGTGCTTCTCCCTCTTCGACAACTAACATCACCAAGCTGTCCTTAGCAACCTTAGCAAAGGCGATTGTTCCCGTATTACTTTGTTTGCTTTAATTCTTTTGGGCATGGTATGCCGTCCAGTTGCTCGTAGTCTTTTGGCTGACTGCGGTGCCGTTTCCAAATCTAGACGTGCAGCCTTTGGGGTAGCCTGGCAGCAAATCTCCGAGCCCAATTAAGGGAGCCGCTCCCCTTCTCATCAAGCTTCTTAATAAACCTGAAAGCTATACGCCATTTATTATTCCAAACTCTATAAGAGCGTATTGATTTGCCGATGAAGGCCGATGGCATTGGCAAATTATAGACATGCAAATATAAAATAGGATCGGACTTGTCCTTAAGACTCAATCGGCTATTGGAGCCTGGCGCAGCCGCTCTACCAATCGAGGTTCCAGTAGCAGACAACCTGCTGATGTCTGATACTACCACCGCAGCTGTTGGGTCTTTGAATTCCATTCTAAGCCTACTCCCGGGCTCTAGATTTACCGGTCCACTGGAAACTGGAGCACATCATCAACCTTCTAATGGATAACGCTATTGTAGCTGTTCTTGAATGACAAAAATTTTTTCTGAAAAGTAACTACATATTGCGAGCAATTCTTGCGGAGCGAAATAACCATACGTCCGCTTCACTCAAAGGTTCAAACAAGCCGTGAAAGTTTTGAAACGTCGAAAATTGAAAACGGTGGCACCAAAATGTTCACGAGAAATCCATTTTTTGTCAAATTAATTTTATCAAATTACTGTAAAGAACGTCAAAAAATTCTGAATACTTTTATGCTAGAGGATGTCAACTCTAGCAAAACAAACAGGACGGGCTAAAGTTGGACAAAGCCGACTTTTTGATACCCTACATTACATTAGGTATGTAGGTTAAGTCGCCGAATGTACATATTGTGGGAGTTATAGAGAAAATCGCTGCACAAAAAAAAAATCGGTTGATAAATGCGCTTCCAAAAGATATTAAAGTGAATATCGAGAGGTATATATGTAAGGAAGCTACATCAAAATCTGAACCGATGCTTATGAAATTCACCAGTAATTTGCACACATTTCGTGAGGATCGGTGAATAAATTAGGAAATTACTGCAGTATTAGGCAAAATATGGCGAAAATATATATGGACTATCTCCAAATATGAACGGATTTTTTCCCAGTTTCAATAGGCTCCGTCTCTAGGCCAAAAGAGATGCTTGTGCCAATTTTGAAAACGATCGGATGCAATTTTTGACCTGAACTTTGCACACAAATTAACATGGACAGTCAGACGAACGAACGGACATAGCTAAACCGAATCAGAGAGAGGTCAACCTCTCTTCCTTCTCTGCTAAAAAGTCCTTGGGATAACCAATAGAAAAACATTTTTTATACCCTTTACCATAGGATGGAGGGTATACTAATTTTGTCATTCTGTTTGTAACACATCGAAATATGCGTCTAAGACCCCATAAAGTATATATACTCTTGATCGTCATGACATTTTAAGTCGATCTACCAATCTTCGTCCGTCCGTTTCGAAGGAGTAAAGTTAGGCGCTTGCAATTTTGCACAAGTATTTCTTATTAGTGCAGGTCGATTGGGACTGCAAATGGGTCAAATTGGTGTATGTTTTGATATAGCTGCCACCATAAATACCGATATTGGGTCTTGACGTCTTGAGCCACTGGAGGGCGCAATTCTCATGCGATTTAGCTGAAATTTTGCATGAGGTGTTTTGTTATGATTTCCAACAACTCTGCTTAGAGTTCGATTTAGCTATGTCCGCTTGTTTGTCTTATTTTTTTTTTAATTTTTAATCTTTCAAAACAACGAAGGCACTCTTGATGAGAAATTTTATTGCATCAAAACCATTTTTCAGACGTGGTTATCTTTTCACTAATTTATTTTTATACCCTCCACCATAAGATGGGGGTATACTAATTTCGTCATTCTGATTGTAACTACTCGAAATATTCGTCTGAGACCCCATAAAGTATATATATTCTTGATCGTCGTGAAATTTTATGTCGATCTAGCCATGTCCGTCCGTCTGTACATCCGTCCTTCCGTCCGTCCTTCCGTCCGTCCTTCCGTCCGTCCTTCCGTCCGTCCGTCCGTCCGTCTGTCTGTGGAAAGCACGCTAACTTCCGAAGGAGTAAAGCTAGCCGCTTGAAATTTTGCACAAATACTTCTTATTAGTGTAGGTCGGTTCGTATTGAAAATGGGCCATATCGGTCCATGTTTTGATATAGCTGCCATATAAACCGATCTTGGATCTTGACTTCTTGAGCCTCTAGAGAGCGCAATTCTTATCCGATTGAGATGAAATTTTGCATGACGCGTTTTGTTATGATATCAAACAACTGCGCCAAGTATGGTTCAAATCGGTTTATAACCTGATATAGCTGCCATACAAACCGATTTGGGGTCTTGACTTCTTGAGCCTCTAGAGTGTGCAATACTTATCCGATTGAAATGAAATTTTGCACGACGTGTTTTGTTACGATATCCAACAACTGTGTCAAGTATGGTTCAAATCGGTCCATAACCTTATATAGCTGTCATATAAACCGATCTTGGGTCTTGACTTCTTGAGCCTCTAGAGTGCGCAATTTTTATTCAATTTGAATGAATTTTGGCACGTAGTATTTTGTTATGATATCCAACAACTATGCCAAATATGGTTCAAATCGGTTCATAACCTGATATAGCTGTTATATAAACAGATCTGGGGACTTGACTTCTTGAGCTTCTAGAGGGCTCAATTTCTATCCGATTTGGCTGAAATATCGCAAGACGTTTTTTATTGTTAGTTTCAACAACTATGTCAAATAAAGTACAAGTCGGTTCATAACCCGATATAGCTGCCATATAAACCGATCTGGGATCTTGACTTCTTGAGCCTCTAGAGGTCGCAATTATTATCCGATTTGCCTGAAATTTTGTACGACGGATTCTCTCATGACCATTAACATACGTGTTTATTATGGTCTGAATCGGTCTATAGGCGGATACAGCTCCCATATAAATCGATCTCTCTATTTTACTTCTTGAGCCCACAAAGGGCGCAATTCTTATTCGAATTGGCTGACATTTTACACAGTTCTCCAACATGTAATTTAATTGTTGGACCACAATACCATATCTTGATATCGCTCTAATAACAGAGGAAATTTTTTCTCATATCCTTTTTTGCCTAAGAAGAGATGCCGGGAAAAGAACTCGACAAATGCGATCCATGGTGGAGGGTATATAAGATTCGGCCCGGCCGAACTTAGCACGCTTTTACTTGTTATACCTTCCACCATAAGATGGGGGGTATACTAATTTCGTCATTCTGTTTGTAACTACTCGAAATATTCGTCTGAGACCCCATAAAGTATATATATTCTTGATCGTCGCGACATTTTATGTCGATCTAGCCATGTCCGTCCGTCTGTCCGTCCGTCCGTCCGTCCGTCTGTCTGTCGAAAGCACGCTAACTTCCGAAGGAGTAGAGCTAGCTGCTTGAAATTTTGCACAAATACTTCTTATTAGTGTAGGTCGGTTGGTGTTGTAAATGGGCCATATCGGTCCATGTTTTGATATAGCTGCCATATAAACCGATCTTGGGTTTTGACTTCTTGAGCCTCTAGACTGCGCAATTCTTATCCGATTGGAATGAAATTTTGCACGACGTGTTTTGCTATGATATCCAACAACTGTGCAAAGTATAGTTCAAATCGGTCCATAACCTGATATAGCTGCCATATAAACCGATCTTGGGTCTTGACTTCTTGAGCCTCTAGAGTGCGCAATTCTTATCCGATCAGAATGAAATTTTGCACTACGTGTTTTGTTATGATATCCAACAACTGTGCCAAGTATGGTTGAAATCGGTTCATAACCTGATATAGCTGCCATATAAACCGTTCTTGGGTCTTGACTTCTTGAGCCTCTAGAGTGCGCAATTCTTATCCGATTGAAATGAAATTTTGCACGACGTGTTTTGTTATTATATCCAAAAATTGTGCCAAGAATGGTTCAAATCGGTCCATAACCTGATATAGCTGCCATATAAACCGATCTTGGGTCTTGACTTCTTGAGCCTCTAGAGGGCGCAATTCTTATTCGATTTGAATGAATTTTTGCACGAAGTATTTCGTTATGATATCCAATAACAATGCCAATTATGGTTGAAATCGGTCCATAACCTGATATAGCTGTCATATAAACAGATCTGGGGATTTGACTTCTTGAGCTTCTAGAAGGCGCAATTCCTATCCGATTTGGCTGAATTTTTGGATGACGTATTCTATTTTTACTTTCAACAACTGTGTCAAATAAGGTTCAAATCGGTTCATAACCTGATATAGCTGCCATATAAACCGATCTGGGATCTTGACTTCTTAATCCCTAGAAGTCACAATTATTATCCGATATGCCTGAAATTTTTTACGATGGATCCTCTCATGACCATCAACAAACGTGTTTATTATGGTCTGAATCGGTCGATAGCCCGATGCAGATCCCATATAAATCTTTCTCTCTATTTTACTTCGTGAGCCCCAATGGGCGCAATTCTTATACGAATTGGCTGAAATTTTACACAGGTCTCCAACATATAATTTAATTGTGGTCCGAAACGGACCATATCTTGATATCGTTTTAATAGCAGAGCAACTCTTTTCTTATAACCTTTTTTGCCTAAGAAGAGATGCCGGGAAAAGAACTCGACAAATGCGATGCATGGTGGAGGGTATATAAGATTCGGCCCGGCCGAACTTAGCACGCTTTTACTTGTTATACCCTCCACCATAAGATGGGGGGTATACTAATTTCGTCATTCTGTTTGTAACTACTCGAAATATTCGTCTGAGACCCCATAAAGTATATATATTCTTGATCGTCGTGACATTTTATGTCGATCTAGCCATGTCCGTCCGTCTGTCCGTCCGTCCGTCCGTCCGTCCGTCTGTCTGTCGAAAGCACGCTAACTTCCGAAGGAGTAAAGCTAGCCGCTTGAAATTTTGCACAAATACTTCTTATTAGTGTAGGTCGGTTGGTATTGCAAATGGGCCATATCGGTCCATGTTTTGATATAGCTGCCATATAAACCGATCTTGGGTCTTGACTTCTTGAGCCTTTAGAGAGCGCAATTCTTATCCGATTGAAATGAAATTTTGCACGACGTGTTTTGTTATTATATCCAACAACTGTGCCAAGTATGGTTCAAATCGGTATAAAATCTGATATAGCTGCCATATAAACCGATCTTGGGTCTTGACTTCTTGAGCCTTTAGAGGGCGCAATTCTTATCCGATTGAAATGAAATTTTGCACGACGTGTTTTGTTATTATATCCAACAACTGTGCCAAGTATGGTTCAAATCGGTCCATAACCTGATATAGCTGCCATATAAACCGATCTTGGGTCTTGACTTCTTGAGCCTCTAGAGGGCGCAATTCTTATCCGATTGAAATGAAATTTTGCACGACGTGTTTTGTTATTATATCCAACAACTGTGCTAAGTATGGTTTAAATCGGCCCATAACCTGATATAGCTGCCATATAAACCGATCTTGGGTCTTGACTTCTTGACCCTCTAGAGGGCGCAGTTCTTATCCGAATGGAATGGAATTTCGCACGACGTGTTTTGTTATGATACCCAACAACTATGCCAAGTATGGTTTAAATCGGTTCATAACCTGATATAGCTGCCATATAAACCGATCTTGGATCTTGACTTCTTGAGCCTCTAGAGGGCACAATTCTTATCCGATTTGAATAAATTTTTGCACGAAGTATTTCGTTATGATATCCAACAACTGTGCCAAGTATGGTTGAAATCGGTCCATAACCTGATATAGCTGTCATATAAACAGATCTGGGGACTTGACTTCTTGAGCTTTTAGAGGGCGCAATTCCTATCCGATTTGGCTGAAATTTTGCATGACGTATTTTATTTTTACTTTAAACAACTGTGTCAAATAAGGTTCAAATCGGTTCATAACCTGATATAGCTGCCAATAAACCGGTCTGGGATCTTGACTTATTGACCCCTAGAGGTGGCAATTATTATCCGATATGCCTGAAATTTTGTACGACGGATCCTCTCATGACCATCAACAAACGTGTTTATTATGGTCTGAATCGGTCTATAGCCCGATACAGATTCCATATAAATCGTTCTCTCTATTTTACTTTGTGAGCCCCAATGGGCCCAATTCTTATACGAATTGGCTGAAAGTTTACACAAGTCTCCAACATATAATTTAATTGTGGTCCGAACCGGACCATATCTTGACATCGTTTTAATAGCAGAGCAACTCTTTTCTTATATCCTTTTTTGCCTAAGAAGAGATGCCGGGAAAAGAACTCGACAAATGCGATCCATGGTGGAGGGTATATAAGATTCGGCCCGGCCGAACTTAGCACGCTTTTACTTTTTTTTTTATATCACGGCAAATGTCTCAAGATGCGAAACATTGATAAAAAAGTCTCTGGCAGTTATACCAAAATGGGGTTTGGTATAGAACTTTTCTTTTTCTTTAAACGAGTAAACCAATAATCGGATTCCGTTTGCATTTACTCCCACTGTGCTTAGATTTTTTATTAAAGCCATGTTCTAGGGCGTATCTTAACAAATGAAGTTGTTTTGCTGCTCGCAATACTCTCATATAACTTTATTTTAAAGTATTGTGGGATTCCACAGTACGTCACTGTAGAAAAAATTCTTGAGAATATTGCATTCGCTGCGGGTGGCTTGCTGCTTGGTTTGTTAACTTTTTTATGCAATATCGTCTATCTATACGGCAAGAGTTTCCTTTGCCTCCAAGTGTGTTTTCCTCCCAAACTAACGAAAACATTTGCCTCACTCCGAAAAGAATTAAGTTCCAGATGTTTTTCTTCTCCACACATCTTTGCTTTACTGCAATGGCAAATATCATTTCAGGTGGCACAAAAAAAAAATTCCTTCACAAAGTTTTTTGTTTATACCCACCGCCGAAGGATGGGGGTATATTCATTTTGTCATTCCGTTTGCAACACATCGAAATATCCATTTCCGACCCTATAAGGTATATATATTCTTGATCAGCGTAAAAATCTAAGACGATCTAGATATGTCCGTCCGTCTGTCTGTTGAAATCACGATACAGTCTTTAAAAATAGAGATATCGAAAAATTTTGCACAGATTCTTTTTTTGTCCATAAGCAGGTTAAGTTCGGAGATGGGCTATATCGGACTATATCTTGATATAGCCCCCATATAGACCGATCTGCCGATTTAGGGTCTAAAGCCCATAAAAGCCATATTTATTATCCGATTTCGCTGAAATTTGGGACAGTGAGTTGTGTTAGGCCCATCGATATCCTTCGTTAATTTGGCCCAGATCGGTTCAGATTTGGATATAGCTGCCATATATACCGATCCTCCGATTTAGGGTCTTAGGCCCACAAAAGCCACATTTATTGTCCGATTTCGCTGAAATTTGGGACAGTAAATTGCGTTAGGCCCATCGACATCCTTCGTCAATTTGGCCCAGATCGGTTAAGATTTGGATATAGCTGCCATATAGACCGATCAGCAAAAAAGCCACATTTAGTATCCGATTTTGCTAAAATTTGGGACAGTGAGTTGTGTTAGGCCCTTCAACATCCTTCGTCAATTTGGCTCAGATCGGTTCAAATTTGGATAAAGCTGCCATATTGACCGATTTCTTGATTTAAGGTTTTGGGCCCATAAAATGCTCATTTATTGTCCGATGGCGCCGAAATTTGGGACAGTGAGTTTAGTTAAGCCCCTTGACATACTTCTGCAATATCGCACAGATCGGTCCAGATTTGGATATAGCAGCCATATAGACCGATATTCAGGTTTTAGGTTTTTGGGGCCATAAAAACCGCATTTATTGTCCGATGTCGCTGAAATTTGAGACAGTGAGTTTAGTTAGGCTCTTCGACGTCCTTCTTCAATTGTGCCCAGATCGGTCCAGATTTGAATATAGCTGCCATATAGACCGATATCTCGATTTAAAGTTTTGGGCCCATAAAAGAGTCCATTTTTGTCCGATTTCGCCGAAATTTGGGACAGTGCTTTGTGTTAGGCTTTTCGACATGCCATGTAGACCGCTATCTCGATTTAAAAGGCGCATTTATAATCCGATTTCACCGAAATTTGATACAGTGACTTATGTTAGGCTTTTCGACATGCGTGTTGTATATGGTTCAGATCGGTTTATTTTTAGATATAGCTTCTGTACTTATTAGTATTTGGTCCAAATCGGAACATATTTTGATATAACTGATATGGGACATAAGGTATAAAATTTTCACCGAATTATGATGAAAGGTGGTTTATATATATACCCAAGGTGGTGGGTATCCAAAGTTCGGCCCGGCCGAACTTAACGCCTTTTTACTTGTTTAAGTTTTAGAATTGCCGCGTGTGACTTTTAAGAAGCCAATGTCAACAGTTTTCATTTAGGAGTCATAAACACAAATGAAACTTTCAATTAAAAAATTTTTATTTCGGTAGTAAAATACAACCCAAACCCCCTAACATCTTAACATTTGACTGAACAATCAGATGTTTTAATAGATACAGCAAAATTATTGTAAATTTTTATATCCTCCACCATAGGATAGGCGGAGGGTATACAAATTTCGTCATTCCGTTTGTATCACCTCGAAAGACCCCATAATGTATATATATTCTTGATCTTCGTGACATTTTAAGTCGATCTAGCCATGTGCGTCCGTCCGTCTGTCGAAAGCATGTTAACTTTCGAAGGAGTAAAGCTAGGCGCTTAAAATTTTGCACAAGAACTTCTTATTAGTGTAGGTCAGGTGGGATTTTAAATTGGCCGAATCGGTCCATGGTTTGATATAGCTGCCATACAAGCCGACCTTGGGTCCTTGCTTCTAGAGGACGCAATTCTTATCTGATGTGGCTGAAATTTTGCGTGAAGTTTTCTGTTATGACTTCCAACAGGCAAATCGAGTAATAATTGCGCCCTCTAGAGGCTCAAAAAGTCAAACTGAGAGGTCGGTTTAAATGGCAGCTATATCTGGTTATATACCGATTTATACCATACTTATTGGGTATATATTCATATAGTCGGCGTTGACAAATTTTTTCACAACTTGTGACTCTGTAATTGCATTCTTTCTTCTGTCAGTTATCAGCTGTTACTTTTAGCTTGCTTTAGAAAAAAAAGTATATTTGATTAAAGTTCATTCTAAGTTTTATTAAAAATGCATTTACTTTCTTTTAAAAAATCCGCAATTATTTTTTCAGCAACCAAATAGAACAGTTGTTGAAACTCATACCAAAGCGACATATGCAAAATTTCAACCAAATTGAATAAGAATTTCGCCCTCTAGAAGCCTAAGAAGTCTAATCGGGAGATCGGTTTATGTGGCGGCTATATCAGGGTATAGACTGATTTGGGTCATACTTAAGTTGTTGGAAGTCAAAATAAAACTCTTCAAGCAAAATTTCGGCCAAATCGGATAACAATTGCGCCCTCTAGAGGATCAAGAAGTCAGTTTATATGAGAGCTACTAGCTGACCCGGGCCCGCTCCGCTGCGCCTTCTTTTACTTTATATGGAACAAAAGTTTCCTTGGAATATTTATTTTCAACAATTAAAGATTTTTTAGTGATATAACATTCTACGAAAATAGTATATCGCTTGACTATTCCCTCGTATTCCCATGGTCAGTTAATATGTCCTGTTTGGGAGGTGTTTTGGGGAAGGGGTGGACCCCCAGAAACGTGGTCCCACATTTGGATATTAGATTCGTTCGTATTCTACTCGCCAATACCTTTCATTTGAGTCCCATTTGCCATGGTCGGTAAATATGTCCGATTTAAGGATGTTTTGGAGGTTGGGGTGGTCCCCCTAATACTTGGTCCGACACTTGGATATTTTTATACCCTCCACCATAAGATGGGGGGTATACTAATTTCGTCATTCTGATTGTAACTACTCGAAATATTCGTCTGAGACCCCATAATGTATATATATTCTTGATCGTCGTGAAATTTTATGTCGATCTAGCCATGTCCGTCCGTCTGTCCGTCCATCCGTCCGTCTGTCCGTCCGTCTGTCTGTCGAAAGCACGCTAACTTCCGATGGAGTAAAGCTAGCCACTTGAAAATTTGCACAAATACTTCTTATTAGTGTAGGTCGATTGGTATTGTAAATGAGCCATATCGGTCCATGTTTTGATATAGCTGCCATATAAACCGATCTTGGGTCTTGACTTCTTGAGCCTGTAGAGTGCGCAATTCTTATCCGATTGGAATGAAATTTTGCACGACGTGTTTTGTTATGATATCCAACAACTGTGCCAAGTATGGTTCAAATCGGTTCATAACCTGATATAGCTGTCATATAAACAGATCTGGGTACTTGACTTCTTGAGCTTCTAGAGGGCGCAATTTCTATCCGATTTGGCTGAAATTTCGCAAGACGTTTTTTATTGTTACTTTCAACAACTATGTCAAATAAAGTACAAGTCGGTTCATAACCTGATATAGCTGCCATATAAACCGATCTGGGATCTTGACTTCTTGAGCCTCTAGAGGTCGCAATTATTATCCGATTCCTATCCGGTTTGGCTGAAATTTTGCATGACGTATTTTTTTATTCTTACTTTCAACTACCGTGTCAAATAAGGTTCAAATCGGTTCATAACCCGATATAGCTGCCACATAAACCGATCTGGGATCTTGACTTCTTGAGCCTCAAGAGGTCGCAATTATTATCTAATTTGTCTGAAATTTTGTACGCCGTATTCTCTCATGACCATCAAAATACGTGTTTATTATGGTCTGAATCGGTCCATAGCCCGACACAGCTCTCATATAAATCAATCTCTCTATTTTACTTCTTGAGCCCCCAAAGGGCGCAATTCTTATTCGAATTGGCTAACATTTTACTCAGGCCTCCAACATAGAATTTAATTGTGGGTCAAACGGGACCATATCTTGATATCGCTCTAATAGCAGAGCAAATCGTTTCTTATATCCTGTTTTGCCTAGGAAGAGATGTCGGGAAAAGAACTCGACAAATGCAATCCATGGTGGAGGGTATATAAGATTCGGCCCGGCCGAACTTAGCACGCTTTTACTTGTTTATTTATATATTGGCACTGCTACAAAAATCATTAAGTTCTTTAGTATTTAAAACGTCAATAATCTCCTTTCAATAAGAACAAAGGGGGACATTATTATCAGGGGGAGAGTATTGTATCCTGTGGCATATATTAGACCATTCCTTTGCCCAATATATATTCAATTCTATAACTTTTTCTGTTAGTATCCGCGGCAACCTGTGTGACCTTAAACGCAGAACTCTGTTGATATAACAAAAATTATTTTTTAACATAGACATATATAAAGTGGATAGACCAGTTTCTAAGTAGACCCTATAGTTTGGCGCATTATTTGGAAGATATAACATTTTCTTAATAAAAAACCTTAACAGTTTCTCAACACATTCATATTTCTGAAAGCCCCAAATTTGTGATGCATAAAACATTATCGATCTGGAGCATGCTGTGAAAATTTTCAGTTTATTAGTCTTTGATATCTTAGGGTGGGCCAAACACTTCGAACATGTCGAATTTATAGCTATCTTGGAAGATACAAGTTTTGTCTGTAAGTGAGCGTTGAATGATAAGTTGTAAGCTAGTTCAACCCCAAGGTAAGTGTATCGGTTTACAATCTCAATTTCTTGATTGTTTTAATGCCATCTAAGATTTGTTTTTATTCGACTACCTTTACGAAAAACAAGTATTTTCGATTTTAATAAGTTGACCTTTAAACGCCATTTAGTACAATACCCTTGCAGAGCGTTTATCATTTCTTGTAAACCGGTGGGCGAATCAGACAGAATTACTATGTCATCTGCGTAAAGTAATACTTTGATATTACAACCTGCGACACTGACTCCGCCCGGTAATTCATTGGGCAAATCGTTGATGTATAATGAAAAAAGTGTCTGACTTAAAATACATCCCTGTTTCACACCCGAATTTACTCTAAAGGATTTCGAAAAACCGTAGCTGTCTCATACCTTAGTAGTCGTATCCTCATACAGGCCTTGCAATATTCTGATAATTTTCGTAGACAAACCCATGCTTGACAATTTGTAAAAAAGGCTGTTTCTAGGGATCAAATCAAAAGCCGTTGAAAAATCAACGAAAAAGCTATTCGTGGGTTTATTATTATTCATATTTAGATATACCGTATTCACAAGAATAAAAATTTTGTCAACTGTTGAATATTCCTTTCTGAAACCAGCCTGAAATTCATTAAGAATGGTTTCACGTTCCAGCCAACTTGTAATACGATTCAGTAAAATAGAGTTGAAAATTTTCGAAATTGTATCCATGAGAGATAATCCTCTATAGTTCGAAGCAATATTAGGATCGCCTTTTTTTAAAAGGGAATCAATATTGATTGTGTAAAAGATTTCGGTATATCCTCGTGTAAAAAAATTTTATTAAAGATGAGGAGGACATCCCTCAGAAAATTATGGGGAGCATATTTATAATATTTATAAGGTATGCCATCATGCCCTGGGGACTTGTTTGTTTGCAGCTTTTTAATAACATCGTGCAATTCGAGCAAATTAAATTCGACAAATTCTATAGGCGAGTCCAGGAAGGTTTCTATGAAAAATGGCATACACCAGCTTATATCCTGATTTTCTTCAGTTGTTTGTAAAATCTGTTCAAAGGGGCATCTGAACTGTTCTGCATTGAAGTTTCCTCTATGGGAGCCAGAAGAGATTCTTAACGAATTGGACAGCGCCCCCCATTCTTTACTGCAACTTACAGAGTCCAGTTTCTTTAGGTTGTTCTTCTAATACTCGTTTCTTTTTATAGCATAAAGATCGAAATTTAGCCCTAGATAAAAAATAACGTTTTCGATTTGCATGAGTATGAAAATTTTTGTATTTACTTTAATTTTTCATCATATTCGCCCGAAATCGAAAACAACCGCAATCGAACCATTTCTGTCTCGGCTCAAAAACTGATTTACTGTTGCTAACCACGTTCGATTGTCGTATGTTAGATATGATTAAGTCAATCATGGTATATGCTGGTAAATTCGTAGAAAAATATGAATTGTTGGACAGTGCTGAAAGGTTATGTCTGTATTGAAACTTAAACTTGTCTTTTCAATGTAGTTTCTGTATGTTCTTTATATCGTTATCAATCATCTGACATCGATTAGGTATCTTGATTTCCAAGCTTAAAGGCATATGGTCGTAGAAAATTTTCACATCCACACTCAAATTTGCAACATATCTCAAAAAGTTGAAGGAACATATATAGTAGTCTATTACAGAGCCACCCATTACTCCACAAAAGCTATAGTCTCCTTCTGTATCACCCATTGTTTTACCATTCAAAACAATACCACCTTTATCTTCAATAATTTGCAACATCTTTCTGTCATTTGTGTTCACAGTTTTATCTTTAGATCTACGGTAACCACTTATATATTCAAAATCTTCAAAAAAATCTGTTTTCTATCAACTGTCCTTCCCCTATTCTTGCGTTTAAGTCACCCATTATGCAGAAATTTTCAGGATTGAGCTCCTTTAGAAATGTTTCAAAACATTCTGCTTATGTTTTCCATTTTGTGCAATTCAAATACGATGGAATCAAATAGAAATAGAAAACACACCCATTGATGTTGGTAGACAGAACAGTCAAATTATTGATCGTAATGAACTCTAGCTTTAATTTATTTTTAAAATTCTTTTTAAAACCGTAAAGGCACCTACCACTTGCACGACCAGATCTATGTACTCTTGTCGCCTCGATCCAATGTAAGTAATAATCTCTAAAAAATGTTGAAAAATATGACATTTTACTTGCTTCTACGTGGGATATCAGATAAGTTTTCTAATCTTAATTTCCTTTCATTTGAGTCCCATATTGTCGTGATTGGTCTAAGTATATGTTGGTAGGTTTTAGGGTGGTACCCCATCCGAAAGTTGGATACCAATTTTTTATTTTTAGGGTACTATATGAGAGCACACATAATTTCGATTAAATCGCACCACCCATCTCCGAGATCAGGTGTTTCTGAAAATTAGGGTAAGGGGGAGGGTCCGCCCCCCTTCAGATATCAAAAATGTAGTACCCTATGTTCACCACGGGATCATTATGCACCATCTGTGAAAATTTCAAGAAAATCGGTTCAGCCGTTTCTGAGTCTATAAGGAACACACAAACATACAAACAAACAAAACTAGAAACAAACACAAATTGATTTTTATACCCTCCACCATAAGATGGGGGGTATACTAATTTCGTCATTCTGTTTGTAACTACTCGAAATATTCGTCTGAGACCCCATAAAGTATATATATTCTTGATCGTCGTGACATTTTATGTCGATCTAGCCATGTCCGTCCGTCTGTCCGTCCGTCCGTCCGTCCGTCTGTCTGTCGAAAGCACGCTAACTTCCGAAGGAGTAAAGCTAGCCGCTTGAAATTTTGCACAAATACTTCTTATTAGTGTAGGTCGGTTGGTATTGTAAATGGGCCATATCGGTCCATGTTTTGATATAGCTGCCATATAAACCGAACTTGGGTCTTGACTTCTTGAGCCTCTAGAGTGCGCAATTCTTATCCGATTGGAATGAAATTTTGCACGACGTGTTTTGTTATGATATGCAACAACTGCGCCAAGTATAGTTCAAATCGGTCCATAATCTGATATAGCTGCCATATAAACCGATCTTGGCTCTTGACTTCTTGAGCCTCTAGAGGGCGCAATTCTTATCCGATCAGAACGAAATTTTGCACGACGTGTTTTGTTATGATATCCAACAACTGTGCCAAGTATAGTTCAAATCGGTCCATGTTTTGATATAGCTGCCATATAAACCGAACTTGGGTCTTGACTTCTTGAGCCTCTAGAGTGCGCAATTCTTATCCGATTGGAATGAAATTTTGCACGACGTGTTTTGTTATGATATGCAACAACTGCGCCAAGTATAGTTCAAATCGGTCCATAATCTGATATAGCTGCCATATAAACCGATCTTGGCTCTTGACTTCTTGAGCCTCTAGAGGGC
The DNA here is from genome assembly GCF_963082655.1 of Stomoxys calcitrans. NCBI lineage: Eukaryota > Metazoa > Arthropoda > Insecta > Diptera > Muscidae > Stomoxys > Stomoxys calcitrans. Next base: position 152,901,980 of record NC_081552.1, read on the forward strand.
GCAATTCTTATCCGATTGAAATGAAATTTTGCACGACGTGTTTTGTTATTATATCCAACAACTGTGCCAAGTATGGTTCAAATCGGTTTATAACCTGATATAGCTGCCATATAAACCGATCTTGGGTCTTGACTTCTTGAGCCTCTAGAGTGCGCAATTCTTATCCGATTGAAATGAAATTTTGCACGACGTGTTTTGTTATTATATCCAACAACTGTGCCAAGTATGGTTTAAATCGGCCCATAACCTGATATAGCTGCCATATAAACCGATCTTGGGTCTTGACTTCTTGACCCTCTAGAGGGCGCAATTCTTATCCGAATGGAATGGAATTTCGCACGACGTGTTTTGTTATGATACCCAACAACTGTGCCAAGTATGGTTTAAATCGGTTCATAACCTGATATAGCTGCCATATAAACCGATCTTGGGTCTTGACTTCTTGAGCCTCTAGAGGGCACAATTCTTATCCGATTTGAATAAATTTTTGCACGAAGTATTTCGTTATGATATCCAACAACTGTGCCAAGTATGGTTGAAATCGGTCCATAACCTGATATAGCTGTCATATAAACAGATCTGGGGATTTGACTTCTTGAGCTTTTAGAGGGCGCAATTCCTATCCGATTTGGCTGAAATTTTGCATGACGTATTTTATTTTTACTTTCAACAACTGTGTCAAATAAGGTTCAAATCGGTTCATAACCTGATATAGCTGCCAATAAACCGATCTGGGATCTTGACTTATTGACCCCTGGAGGTGGCAATTATTATCCGATATGCCTGAAATTTTGTACGACGGATCCTCTCATGACCATCAACAAACGTGTTTATTATGGTCTGAATCGGTCTATAGCCCGACACAGATTCCATATAAATCGTTCTCTCTATTTTACTTTGTGAGCCCCAATGGGCCCAATTCTTATACGAATTGGCTGAAATTTTACACAAGTCTCCAACATATAATTTAATTGTGGTCCGAACCGGACCATATCTTGATATCGTTTTAATAGCAGAGCAACTCTTTTCTTATATCCTTTTTTGCCTAAGAAGAGATGCCGGGAAAAGAACTCGACAAATGCGATCCATGGTGGAGGGTATATAAGATTCGGCCCGGCCGAACTTAGCACGCTTTTACTTGTTATATATAAGAAGATATCAGGTTATAGATCGATTCGAACCATACTAGACAGAGTTGTTGGAAGTCATAACAAAACACCGTATGCTCAATTTCAGCCAAATTCGACAAAATTGCGGTTTGTAAGGGCTCAAGAAGTCAAATTGGGAGATCGGTTATATTGGAGCTATATCAGGTTGAAGACCGATTTGGATCGTACTTGGCGCAAATGTTAAAAGTCATAAGAAATCACCGTATGCTAAATTTTATCCAAATCGAACAAAAATTGCGGTTTGTAAGGGCTCAAGAAGTCAAATCGGGAGATTGGTTTATCTGGGAACTATATCTAAATCTGAACCATATGGCCCGTTTGCAATCCCCAACGTCCTACGTTAATATTAAGTATCTGTACAAAATTTCAAGCGGCTAGCTTTACGCGTTCGACAACTATTATGATTGCGAAAGACGGACGGACATGGCTAGATCGATTCAGAGCGTCGAGATGATTATTATTAGTGTTTTCATTTAGTTCATTATAATTGACTATTTTTATGATCAGCAACCATTACTCTTGTACATTATTCGATTATTTCAAAGGCATTTGTTACTATTTACTTCTGGTGACCGACCTATGGTATCGATGTCATTGGCATAGGCGAGTAGGGTATGTTCTCTTGTGATTAGTGTGCCAGATCTATTCAAATCTGCATCTCGTATAATCTTCTCCAGCAGGATATTAAAGGGATCCTCATTTGGTATTAAATGGTTCGGAGAGATTCTTTCCTATTTTTACTTACATCCTTCAGAATCTTATTAATTTTGTAGGCATACCAAACTCAGACATGGCTTGAAATACCTTTGAACGAAAAGGGTAACAAATAGATGGTAGGTGTTGATTTGTTCTTCTCGAGTCTTTCGAGGATTTGCCGCAGTGTGAATACATGGTCCAGGGTGGATTTACTAGGTCTAAAGCCGCATTGAAAGGGCCCAATTATCTCATTGACTTTAGGTTTTAATCTTTTACACAGTAACATTGAAATTTTGCACGACGTGTTTTGTTATGATATGCAACAACTGCGCCAAGTATAGTTCAAATCGGTCCATAATCTGATATAGCTGCCATATAAACCGATCTTGGCTCTTGACTTCTTGAGCCTCTAGAGGGCGCAATTCTTATCCGATCAGAACGAAATTTTGCACGACGTGTTTTGTTATGATATCCAACAACTGTGCCAAGTATAGTTCAAATCGGTCCATGTTTTGATATAGCTGCCATATAAACCGAACTTGGGTCTTGACTTCTTGAGCCTCTAGAGTGCGCAATTCTTATCCGATTGGAATGAAATTTTGCACGACGTGTTTTGTTATGATATGCAACAACTGCGCCAAGTATAGTTCAAATCGGTCCATAATCTGATATAGCTGCCATATAAACCGATCTTGGCTCTTGACTTCTTGAGCCTCTAGAGGGCGCAATTCTTATCCGATTGAAATGAAATTTTGCACGACGTGTTTTGTTATTATATCCAACAACTGTGCCAAGTATGGTTCAAATCGGTTTATAACCTGATATAGCTGCCATATAAACCGATCTTGGGTCTTGACTTCTTGAGCCTCTAGAGTGCGCAATTCTTATCCGATTGAAATGAAATTTTGCACGACGTGTTTTGTTATTATATCCAACAACTGTGCCAAGTATGGTTTAAATCGGCCCATAACCTGATATAGCTGCCATATAAACCGATCTTGGGTCTTGACTTCTTGACCCTCTAGAGGGCGCAATTCTTATCCGAATGGAATGGAATTTCGCACGACGTGTTTTGTTATGATACCCAACAACTGTGCCAAGTATGGTTTAAATCGGTTCATAACCTGATATAGCTGCCATATAAACCGATCTTGGGTCTTGACTTCTTGAGCCTCTAGAGGGCACAATTCTTATCCGATTTGAATAAATTTTTGCACGAAGTATTTCGTTATGATATCCAACAACTGTGCCAAGTATGGTTGAAATCGGTCCATAACCTGATATAGCTGTCATATAAACAGATCTGGGGATTTGACTTCTTGAGCTTTTAGAGGGCGCAATTCCTATCCGATTTGGCTGAAATTTTGCATGACGTATTTTATTTTTACTTTCAACAACTGTGTCAAATAAGGTTCAAATCGGTTCATAACCTGATATAGCTGCCAATAAACCGATCTGGGATCTTGACTTATTGACCCCTGGAGGTGGCAATTATTATCCGATATGCCTGAAATTTTGTACGACGGATCCTCTCATGACCATCAACAAACGTGTTTATTATGGTCTGAATCGGTCTATAGCCCGACACAGATTCCATATAAATCGTTCTCTCTATTTTACTTTGTGAGCCCCAATGGGCCCAATTCTTATACGAATTGGCTGAAATTTTACACAAGTCTCCAACATATAATTTAATTGTGGTCCGAACCGGACCATATCTTGATATCGTTTTAATAGCAGAGCAACTCTTTTCTTATATCCTTTTTTGCCTAAGAAGAGATGCCGGGAAAAGAACTCGACAAATGCGATCCATGGTGGAGGGTATATAAGATTCGGCCCGGCCGAACTTAGCACGCTTTTACTTGTTATATATAAGAAGATATCAGGTTATAGATCGATTCGAACCATACTAGACAGAGTTGTTGGAAGTCATAACAAAACACCGTATGCTCAATTTCAGCCAAATTCGACAAAATTGCGGTTTGTAAGGGCTCAAGAAGTCAAATTGGGAGATCGGTTATATTGGAGCTATATCAGGTTGAAGACCGATTTGGATCGTACTTGGCGCAAATGTTAAAAGTCATAAGAAATCACCGTATGCTAAATTTTATCCAAATCGAACAAAAATTGCGGTTTGTAAGGGCTCAAGAAGTCAAATCGGGAGATTGGTTTATCTGGGAACTATATCTAAATCTGAACCATATGGCCCGTTTGCAATCCCCAACGTCCTACGTTAATATTAAGTATCTGTACAAAATTTCAAGCGGCTAGCTTTACGCGTTCGACAACTATTATGATTGCGAAAGACGGACGGACATGGCTAGATCGATTCAGAGCGTCGAGATGATTATTATTAGTGTTTTCATTTAGTTCATTATAATTGACTATTTTTATGATCAGCAACCATTACTCTTGTACATTATTCGATTATTTCAAAGGCATTTGTTACTATTTACTTCTGGTGACCGACCTATGGTATCGATGTCATTGGCATAGGCGAGTAGGGTATGTTCTCTTGTGATTAGTGTGCCAGATCTATTCAAATCTGCATCTCGTATAATCTTCTCCAGCAGGATATTAAAGGGATCCTCATTTGGTATTAAATGGTTCGGAGAGATTCTTTCCTATTTTTACTTACATCCTTCAGAATCTTATTAATTTTGTAGGCATACCAAACTCAGACATGGCTTGAAATACCTTTGAACGAAAAGGGTAACAAATAGATGGTAGGTGTTGATTTGTTCTTCTCGAGTCTTTCGAGGATTTGCCGCAGTGTGAATACATGGTCCAGGGTGGATTTACTAGGTCTAAAGCCGCATTGAAAGGGCCCAATTATCTCATTGACTTTAGGTTTTAATCTTTTACACAGTACGCTCTAGAGTACCTTTTATGCGTTGGGGAGAAGACTTATGGCTCTGTAGTTGTCACATTTCGTCATGCCTCCTTTTTGTGTACGGGACATGGTATGCTGAGGTTCCAATCATCGGGTATGCGTTGGTAAATTGTTCTCTCCATATCCCCAGCATGTGTTAGTTACCAGATTTCCTTTTGTGACTCTGCAGGAGGATGTGCCTGCACCAAAGCCATCGGTTTGATGTTTAATTCTTTCGAAGAATTTCCGGACTTCATTCTGACTCCTGTACATCTCCATTCGCTCACACTCACGTCTTTCTATTTCCTTTCTGCGGAATAGACGTTTCTCCTCTCTCCTTTTCTTCCGAAACCTCTCCTTCATCTGGCGCGTTGCTACTGATTGCAGGATTGCTCTGAGTACCGCATTCATGGCTTCAGTAGCATTTCAACACCTTTGGTCGTACCATGGATTTCTTGGAGGAGGCATCCGGTAACCAAGTACGGATTTCGTAGCGTTTTCCATGGAGTGAGCAATGGTTTGCCTCCGCTCCATTGTATCATCTGAACAAGGAGTGCTTTCACCAAGCAGTTGGGTCAGTCGGGTGGAGTATGCCGTTGCCATCTGTTGTGTTTGCAGCTTTTCAATGTCAAGCTTTCGTGCAGGGGCAGATCGTATTTCCCTCGCCATGTTCAAACGGGTGCGAACTTTTGCTGCAACAAGGTAATGATTCGAATCTTTATTCGCTCCACGGATCGATCCTTTGTCTAACACGCTGGATAAATGCCTTCCAACATGATCAATTTGGTTCCTCGTGACAGCCATGTGGCTTTGTAAATATTTTTATGTTGAAATCTGGTGCTACTAATTACCAAATTTTTTGCCGCGGCGAAATCTATTAAACTCAACCCATTATTGGAGGTTTAAACCATATTAAGCTCAGTTATTGGAAGTGATACCAAAACACCATGTGCAAAATTTCAGTAAAATCGGACGAGAATTGCGCAATATAGAGACTTAAGAAGTCATGACCCAAGATCGGTTTATATGGCAGCTATGTCATGAACAGATTTGGCCCATTTACTATCCCAGCTAACCTACACTGCACTACGATTTCGATAGTGGCATGGGCGGATTAATATCTACGCACTATTTTCAAACTTACCTAACCTAACCTTAGGTTAGGTAAGAGTGGCAGTCCTTTAAAGACTCACATAGACAATTATAAGTCCATTGTGATACCACAGCTGCGATAGACCAAGGCTTCTAGCGAGAATCGAACCCACGACCCTTGCGCTAGTAATCCAAGCACGCTACCAACTCGGCTACCGGGGCGCTCACCTAACCTACTTTAGTAATATTACCTTTAAATACTTATTTTGGGATCAACGTTTCCCTATTTACCAAAGAATCTAAGACGCCCCGAATTGCGGAACAAAAATTCAAGGCTTTTGTGATACAGTAATTTTTCTACTTCTTTTGTACTTTTTTGAAGAATGGGAACTCTGTTGTAGTCGTTGTTGTTGGTGTAACCACATTTGTTCGTGGAGGTGTCGATCCTCGTCAAGCTCCATATGTGAGCAAGCTCGTTTCGGTCCATCCGACCGTTCGTCACGGGAACGTTAGAGCCATTGGTTATTTGAAGGCGCCAATAACTCGCCTTGTCATATCGAGCATCATAGGCACTCAGTATTTAAGCGAGAGCCAGTGCCAGCCGATTGTCCACAACGGCAGTTGCAGCTATTCCGTATATGGAGCTATTCCGGTAGCTTTCAGCTCACTTTGTCGTAATGACAATGAACACTACACAAATCGGAGCTAAAAGTTCCACCCTGTATGGCGCACTGGAAAAAATTGTTGTCCTTATTTTAAAGATTAGAGCCAAAGATTAGCAAACTTAATTTAAATATGATGCAAATGCAAAATTTTGCCCATGAACATTCCACTAAGGAACTGCGCCAAACTTCTCACATATCAATGGTGCAGTCCGATTTAAGTTTTAAGCTCGGACTCCATTTTATAGCCGAGTCCGAACGGCGTGCCGCAGTGCGACACTTCTTTGGATGGGTGTTTTACATGGCATAGTACCTCACTAATGTTGCCAGCATTAGGAGGGGAAAACCACCGCTGAAATTTTTTTCTGATGGTCTGATGGTTCTGATGGTCGCATGCTAACCTCTGCGCAACGGCGGCCTCTATTTAAAGATGCTACATTTTCCTCTTTTAAGAAACATTCCCTTTGGTGAAAAATGTTTCTTCCTTCATAGTAAGGATTTTTTATTTTAGATTGTAGGTTAATAAATCCTTATCTCTCCCTTATTATGATCAAAATATCGTTGATAGTTAAGACGCAAAATAGCCTTACAAATAGAAACGTCTTTAAATGTTTCATTTTTTAAGGCTATGATGCTAAGTTTAAAAAAAGAATTTTTCAAGAAATAATAGTTGGGCAGCTATCTATGAAGTTAAATAAGAATCAATCAGCGATCAAAATTTGAAACGGATGGTCATGTTCGTTAGTTAATAGGAAATTAAATTTAAAGATAGCATCTTAATTCAAAAGTTTTCATTGCTAAAATCCTACGAATAAGGAAAAATCTTATATTTCGGGCCAACTTTTTTTCAGTGTGTAATAGTCATCCCGTGCAGGGAACTCCGTAGGCGTGATTCTTGTAGCGTATGCATTAAATGGTACAACTTTTCTATTGTCGGTTGTAAAAGTTGTTTTATATACAATGGTAATGAACTGATGTGGACAGAACGTTTGCAGAATATGCCCGTTGCCCCAGTCTGGTCACCTTGTTGTGCAATAAGAGTCGCAAATTTACGAGAATATCAGGTCGCTTCAAAAAGCTCTTGAAGCAAGACCATGCGTTTAGCGACTTTCACAAATTTCCCCAAAACTTTAGTAATGGACAGCTCAACATTTTGTTTTTGTCGCTATTATTACATATCGCAAAGTTTCGAAAGCGAAGGCAAGGCAGAAAATACTTTAGCAGGCATTATATGACCATAAATTGGCCCATGATGGTTTCATGCTTAAGTTACATAAAAGACGAATGAATAAAATTTCATAAAATTGTTGCGTTGAGTTGTAAGCCATAGGAATTTGTGCCATGGCACTGGAGGGCGTAACATGGGAGAGAAGGCATAATAGCATAGCTATTTCAGTGGTCAGTTCTGGACCGTGGGTTCCTCCAACTGTGTCAGTAAATGCAGAGAATTAAACACTTTACATGTAAATTAAGACGATAAATGAAAATCACGCATAAATCACAGCTGAAACGTAATAATTCATCGTCGTCTACAAAGTAGGCAACTTAGCTAAACAGGTGACTGCGAGTAACTCGTATCTTGCAAGTAAGCCAAAATTAAGGTATTCTTCTACCACAAAGAAAAAGAAAACCAAAACTCCAGATCTAATTTTGAGTTTTGGTTTTTCTCGAGTCTTTTATGAACGATTTTCGCATCGGCTTAAATCATTTCTAATTTATGTTGAACGTGCAAAAACTAGCATTGGCCGCCAAAAGTACAAAACCAACACGAAATGAAAAAACAAAAACAAAACTCCAAACGAAAAATGTGTTAAATTTTTGTTAATTGTTTGTTAAATGAATATTCACATTTTCTGTGACTCTGTCAGGTTTGTTGTTGGCTTTGTTGGCTCCGCTCCAAAGTTTTGATGATGATTTTGTTACAGTTGTTAGTGTGGTGTTTGGTGCTTATCACAACCGAAACTATTAAAATTGCTGTGGTCATTTGTTTAAATGTTACTGCCACCATTGTTGTTATTTTACCAGCCAACCTTATAATTAAAGAATTAAACAAACAAACTACCAAATAAGCAGCCCCACTTCCCCCTTCTAGCTAACCTTCCAGCCATGAATGGAATTCATATAATGGGAATTTGGTATGAAAATTTTGTCTATTGAAAGCAGAAAAATTGAAATCTCCGAAAAAAATGTTGCAAACATGGGTATATGACAGTTTTGACAAAGACCACCAAGGCTATTTAATGCGACATGTTTACTTGGGTCCAAGCAAAGTTCGTTTTTTTTTGCAGATTTTTGTAATTGCAAATAAGACAAGTAAAAACGTATAAGGTTCCGCTGGGTTTGGAATCTTATAAACCTCCACATATGTATAATAGGGTGATGACTTTCTTACAACCTCATATCCCGGTATCATATTTTGATGAGTTTTTTTAAGATTAGCGAAAATCTTACATTTAAGTTGATTCAATAAAAAAAACCTCACGCATAAAATGATCTCAAATTTTTATTACGCCATTTTGGGCGCCCGCTAGCTCGCAGCTACGCTTCTCTCGAGAGCAATCAACAACACACAGATCGGACCTCAATGTTCCAGCCTGGACCTATCCCGTGCAGGGATTTTTTTACTTACTGCTAGCAAGTTTTAGAGCGATATATATTTAACGTCATCAAACATCCAAGAAAGGTAAGTATCCAAGTTGTCATTGTAGAGGATATATCTTAGTGGTAGGTAGTATTTGTTGCGGCAGGAGTTATATAACCCAGCAAAAAATTTTGTCTGCCATGGAAGCAGTACGAATGCTCAACAAGTATATATGATACCATCATAAATTGTGATTTTTTAGCTATTATCTTTTAGGTAGCACAGGCTTAAACAGCTTACGCACGTTTCGTGCTTTGTTTCACAGTTCAGTTTGGTCTATTATTTAACCATGAATCGTCTAACAAACGAATTACGCTTGCAAATTATAGAATTTTATTATCAAAATGCGTGCTCTGTTAAAATAGTTCATCGCGCGCTTCTTCCGTTGAGCGACGAAGCTCATTTTTGGCTCAATGGGTACGTAAATAAGCAGAATTGTTGATTTTAGAGTGAAGATCAGCCAGAAGCATTGCAAGAGCTACCAATGCGTGCAGAAAAAGTCATAGTTTGGTACGGTTTGTGGGCTGATGGCATCATTGGACCGTACTTCTTCAAAGATGATGCGAATCGTAACGTAACCCTGAATGGTGAGCGCTACCGTGGGATGATATCCATTTCTTTTTGCCCAAACTGCAAGAACTTGACTTGCATGACATGTGGTTTCAACCAGACACAGCACGAGTAACAGTAGACTCATTGAGAGGCGAGTTCGGTGAACATTTTTTTTCACGTTCGGGACCGGTCAATTGAGCGCGTAGATCGTGCGATTTAACGTCTTTAGACTATTTTTTGTGAGGCTATGTTAAATCTCATGTCTATACAGTCAAGCCCGCTTCAATTGACGCATTGGAAGACAACATTGATGCATTTATTGGTGAGATACCGGCCGAAACGTTAGAATGAGTATGCCAAAATTGGACTAAGCGAATGGACCATTTGAGGCACAGTCATTGTAAACATTTGCATGAAATAATCTTCAAGCTAAAAATTATATGGACCGTACTATCGATTCAAATAAAGATTTCATGCATTTTTCTGAATTTTATGTTATTTTTTTGAAAAACTTTAAAAACTTAAAAATCCCCCCTTTGTAATGCAAAATAATATTCATTAAACAAAAGCATACCTTAATGCAGTAATTAAATGCTTGAATTGTATGAAACATAGCTTCATAGTATAAAACATAGCTTCATAGTATGGTATATACGTATTTATTTCGCATCCAAATTGCTCTGATAAGCAGTTGTGTTTTTAAAGGGTGATTTTTTTGAGGTTAGGATTTTCATGCATTAGTATTTGACAGATCACGTGGGATTTCAGACATGGTGTCAAAGAGAAAGATGCTCAGTATGCTTTGACATTTCATCATGAATAGACTTACTAACGAGCAACGCTTGCAAATCATTGAATTTTATTAACAAAATCAGTGTTCAGTTCGAAATGTGTTCAAATTTTGACAAATTTTGTTCAGCGATGAGGCTCATTTCTGGTTGAATGGCTACGTAAATAAGCAAAATTGCCGCATTTGGAGTGAAGAGCAACCAGAAGCCGTTCAAGAACTGCCCATGCATCCCGAAAAATGCACTGTTTGGTGTGGTTTGTACGCTGGTGGAATCATTGGACCGTATTTTTTCAAAGATGCTGTTGGACGCAACGTTACGGTGAATGAACACATTTCGAACCGAACACTGATTTTGGTAATAAAATTCAATGATTTGCAAGCGTTGCTCGTTAGTAAGTCTATTCATGATGAAATGTCAAAGCATACTGAGCATCTTTCTCTTTGACACCATGTCTGAAATCCCACGTGATCTGTCAAATACTAATGCATGAAAATCCTAACCTCAAAAAAATCACCCTTTAAAAGAATTTTGAGCTCATTGACCGAAGTTAAAGTGAAACACTTCGTTGTTTTCAAAGGGGCTTCACGAAAGCTAGAGATTGACACGATCTTTATTGACACGCGTGCTTTTAAGAAAGTTTAGTATCATCAGTTGAATTTGAGAACTCGGACAAGAAGGTTAATGAGTGTGTTGTGTTTTTTCCTCTCTTTTTTGTGGCTTTTAATGTTAATGGACGAAAAGGCTTTTTATATTCTACACCACTACTGCGGTACAGGGGATTATAACTTAGTGCATTTGTTTGTAACACCCAGAAGGAAAAGAGATAGACCCATTGATTAGTATACCGTAGAAGTTATATAAAAAACAAGTAAAAACGTGCTAAGCTCGGCCGGGCCGAATCTTATATACCCTCCACCATGGATCGCATTTGTCGAGTTCTTTTCCCGGCATCTCTTTTTAGGCAAAAAAGGATATAAGAAAAGAGTTGCTCTGCTATTAAAACGATATCAAGATATGGTCCCGTTCGGACCACAATTAAATTATATGTTGGAGACCTGTGTAAAATTTCAGCCAATTCGTATAAGAATTGCGCCCATTGGGGCTCACGAAGTAAAATAGAGAGAACGATTTATATGGGATCTGTATCGGGCTATAGACCGATTCAGACCATAATAAACACGTTTGTTGATGGTCATGAGAGAATCCGTCGTACAAAATTTCAGGCATATCGGATAATAATTGCGACCTCTAGGGGTCAAGATCCCAGATCGGTTAATATGGCAGCTATATCAGGTTATGAACCGATTTGAACCTTATTTGACACAGTTGTTGAAAGTAAAAATAAAATAGGTCATGCAAAATTTCAGCCAAATCGAACAAGAATTGTGCCCTCTAGAGGCTCAAGAAGTCAAGACCCAAGATCGGTTTATATGGCAGCTATATCAGGTTATGGACCGATTTAAACCATACTTGGCACAGTTGTTGGGTATCATAACAAAACACTTCGTGCGAAATTCCATTCCAATCGGATAAGAATTGCGCCCTCTAGAGACTCAAGAAGTCAAGACCCAAGATCGGTTTATATGGCAGCTATATCAGGTTATGGACCGATTTGAACCATACTTGGCACAGTTGTTGGATATCATAGCAAAACACGTCGTGCTAAATTTCATTCCAATCGGATAAGAATTGCGCACTCTAGAGGCTTAAGAAGTCAAGACCCAAGATCGGTTTATATGGCATCTATATCAAAACATGGACCGATATGGCCCATTTACAATACCAACCGACCTACACTAATAAGAAGGATTTGTGCAAAATTTCAAGCGGCTAGCTTTACTCCTTCGGAATTTAGCGTGCTTTCGACAGACAGACGGACGGACATGGCTAGATCGACATAAAATGTCGCGACGGTCAAGAATATTTATACTTTATGGGGTCTCAGACGAATATTTCGAGTAGTTACAAACAGAATGACGAAATTAGTATACCCCCCCATCTTATGGTGGAGGGTATAAAAATGGTTCAGATTTGGATATAGGTCCTGTATATATGTAAGTCCGATTTGCAGTAATAATGCAATAAAATTGTAATTTTTTAACCAATTCTCTCGAAATTTGGTATGAAGGATTTTCTCTTGACTCTCGACTTTACTAATGAATATCTTAGAAGTCGGTTCAGATTTAGAGAAAGCTGTCATATGTGTATATCACCAGATTTTCACTTCAAGATCAACTGCAAGAGCATTTATTGGCCAATCTTGCCAAAATTGTACATAACGCTTGTCGATGTCTACCACATTATCTTAGAAGATTGGTGACAATCGGTTCAGATTTAGGTCTAGCTCCCATGTATGTGTCATCAGATTTTGGGTAATTTGCAACAATACTGTCCTTTGTCGAACGTAGTTATAAAAGTTTTATAACTCATCTAAAAATATCCGCCGAGGTCCCACTTTGTACTTATGTGGTATGTTGGGTATTAACCAATAGGCCCTGCTCGGCTTTTGCGTTTCCTTACTGGCTTTAGACTATATCTTCAAAATGAAGATGTTTTACTAAAAGTTAATGTGCTATTTACTAACTGACACAACCACCAGTCTCGAATTTCGATTGCTGATTTTTCTCACAGATGACTTTCAACTATTATTTTTTGAAGAAATCGTTTTTTTAAAGTATAGATACTTACTTAAAAAATACTACATTAAGGGCGCACCATTTAGTAAGGCTATTCTGTATCTGTAACAAAGGTACAACACTGCCTTTTCCCACAGTTAATTTCCTAACCTGCAACGTCATTTTTACCTTCATTTAAAAGATTTGTGCCTTCAATAACAATTTGCAAAGATAAGGATGTATTAAACTACAATTTAAGATGAAAAATTCTTTATATCAAGAATAAAATCTTTCTCGGAAGGAAAATGTTTCCTTTAAAAAATTTTATCATCTTTAAAATACGTTTGTGATCTCTGTCTAAAATCTTTAAAATTAAAACAAAAAAATATTTAATTTTTTTGGTGCACACAACAAAATTTGTTATTCAAAACAGAATGTTTGCAATAACAACAGTTTTTGTCTGCTGAAAATAGGAAAGTAGACATTACTGCTGTTTCAGCAAACATATGGCTGCTGTATTAGCAAACATTTCGGTCAGCTAAATCGGCAAACAAAATCTGCTGTTTAAAGTACAAAAATCTGCTGAAAAATATGTTATGCTGTTACTTGTTTTGATTAGTTCAGGCATTTTTCTAGAATTTTTTTAATTTTGTTGGAGAAGATTATTTTAATTTGTGGAATATGACTGTAAAGAAGCTACCTGATCTATCCACTGAAATACATTTGGGCTCGCTGGAACTTTTTGTTATGGCTCTACAAATGTGTACGTGACTGGTATGACCTTTCGTATCTAAATTGAAAGACAAGTAAAAGCGTGCTAAGTTCGGCCGGGCCGAATCTTATATACCCTCCACCATGGATCGCATATGTCGAGTTCTTTTCCCGGCATCTCTTCTTAGGCAAAAAAGGATATAAGAAAAGATTTGCTCTGCTATTAGAGCGATATCAAGATATGGTCCGGTTTGGACCACAATTAAATTATATGTTGGAGACCTGTGTAAAATGTCAGCCAATTCGAATAAGAATTGCGCCCTTTGGGGGCTCAAGAAGTTAAATAGAGAGATCGATTTATATGGGAGCTATATCAGGCTATAAACCGATTCAGACCATAATAAACACGTATGTTAATGGTCATGAGAGAATCCGTCGTACAAAATTTCAGGCAAATCGGATAATAATTGCGACCTCTAGAGGCTCAAGAAGTCAAGATCCCAGATCGGTTTATATGGCAGCTATATCAGGTTATGAACCGATTTGAACCATATTTGGCACAGTTGTTGGATATCATAACAAAATACTACATGCCAAAATTCATTCAAATTGGATAAGAATTGCGCCCTCTAGAGGCTCAAGAAGTCAAGACCCAAGATCGGTTTATATGACAGCTATATCAGGTTATGGACCGATTTGAACCATACTTGGCACAGTTGTTGGATATCGTAACAAAACACGTCGTGCAAAATTTCATTCCAATCGGATAAGAATTGCGCACTCTAGAGGCTCAAGAAGTCAAGACCCAAGATCGGTTTATATGGCAGCTGTATCAGGTTATGGACCGATTTCAACCATACTTGGCACAGTTGTTAGATGTCATAAAAAAACACGTCGTGCAAAATTTCATTCCAATCGGATAAGAATTGCGCACTCTAGAGGCTCAAGAAATCAAGACCCAAGATCGGTTTATATGGCAGCTATATCAGGTTATGGACCGATTTAAACCATACTTGGCACAATTGTTGGATATTATAACGAAACACGTCGTGCAAAATTTCATCCCAATCGGATGAGAATTGCGCACTCTAGAGGCTCAAGAAGTCAAGACCCAAGATCGGTTTATATGGCAGCTATATCAGGTTAAGGACCGATTTAAACCATACATGGCACAATTGTTGGATATCATAACGAAACACGTCGTGCAAAATTTCATTCCAATCGGATGAGAATTGCGCACTCTAGAGGCTCAAGAAGTCAAGACCCAAGATCGGTTTATATGGCAGCTATATCAAAACATGGACCGATATGGCCCATTTACAATACCAACCGACCTACACTAATAAGAAGTATTTGTGCAAAATTTCAAGCGGCTAGCTTTACTCCTTCGGAAGTTAGCGTGCTTTCGACAGACAGACGGACGGACGGACGGACGGACGGACGGACAGACGGACGGACATGGCTAGATCGACATAAAATTTCACGACGATGAAGAATTTATATACTTTATGGGGTCTCAGATGAATATTTCGAGTAGTTACAAACAGAATGACGAAATTAGTATACCCCCCATCTTATGGTGGAGGGTATAAAAAAAAAGATTATGGAAAGTAAACATTCAGTGGTGATTATAAACATCCATTGAGACACACATTTACATTTTGTACCTGCTTCATAATTAAGCAGTAGTCATTTGAAGTAAACAACAGACAATAACAGCCTGCTGCTGTGAAATTGCAGATCGTCTGCTGTGGTAGAAGAACTACTGCTACAATAGTAGCAAAATTGACTACTAATATTCAGCAGACATTGTTCGCTATTATCAGCAAACTTTTTTCCAGAAGTGTGTGTTAATCGTAGAAAACGGTGTTTTCATTAATACTTTACTGTACAAGAAAAGGGCAAATTAAATTTGTGATGCTTATGTTGCATTTTTGATGTTAAACAAGAAGCGCTAAACTATGAGAACTAATTTCACCATTACACGCCTTAGACAAAATGCCCATTTTGGATTTTTAAGCAATCGCATTTACGTGGGACATCGCCCACAAGAATCATGCATGATGGAGGCAACTGTGTATGCTAATGTCACGATGGTTTAAACTTACGCTATTGCATCCGCGGTGCAATGTTTTCTTCGTGAAGTCTTGCATAACTTTGATCGCACGCTCACAGCACTAGTTGCTCCGTGTAATGTTAATTAGAGATTCATCCTTTTTCACAGTGTGTCTTCAAATATTTGAGAGCTTTTGGATAGTCATTCGAAATTTTCATCGCGAAACAATTGACTACTGAACCAATGATCAGCCCATGTAAGAAATGAATAAACAGATTTTTCCGAACCTGTTCCGGGTTTCAGGCACCAGAATAAACGCAAGAAGAGCTAGAATGGCATGAGAGTTCCAGCGTGCACTGCAGATGTTTGGGATCTGGTTAAACTTCATAAAGGGAAATTCACTCATGTCAGTGTAGTGACGGAATTGCTCATTGATTCCTGCTCAAAGAATTACTCGATTACTAGTCGATCCATGGAGCTCATCGTCAATCGCAACGCGATCCAGCATATGGTACTGACAACTGATTAACTTGGGTGTGGGGTGACTATTTGCCGCACTCGAACTAAAACACCTATTTTTTGCCAGTATTCACGCTTGTTGTATCGGCAACAATCATCATCTGCGATTATTTGAGCTTCCGCATCTTTTAATTTCAGCGCAGTCAACTTAATTTCATTCATTCTTGAGGACGACGGTCTGATATTCAACCCTCTCAGGGTGTTTGCCTTCAAAGTGCATGCTCCACTTCTCCAGATAAAGCATACTAACCAAGTACTTCTTCACCCGATCAGCTTCATTGAATATAGCCTTGTGGATTCCTGACTGACATGAGGTTGGGATTTTAATGCCCTCAATGAAAAGCTGGTGGCAAACCACTGCTGATCCGTGGAACGACAGCTTTGACCTTGTAAGAAGACGTTCTGCAATGCCTGTTGCATTGTAATCTTCCTATCTGTACTGTTGTCGAATGAATCCGTGATACTTTCGGAGCAATCAAGTGTCGCTGAGTTGGTAAATGTGGAAACAGTAGCCCTTCCCTAAAACACCCCACAAACAAAATTTTTTTACTGACCATCGCAATATGGGGCTCAAATAAAGATATTTGGGAGTAGAATACCAATCTGATATCCAAATGTGGGATCATGTATTTGGGACACCGCCCCTTTCCTAAAACACCCCCCAAAGAATACAAATTTTGGGGCCAAATGTTTGAAGACGCCTTATCCCATAAACTCCCCTTTAACCAGTGGCATCCCATAAACTACCCTTTAACCAGTGGCACTATGGGGTTTAAATAAATGGTATTTGAGTGAAGAGCACGATGCTATTTTTTCGGGGCAAAGAGTCTAAGGGACTACCACACGCCCGATAACACTCCTGAATGACAATATCGAGCTGAAATTAATTCTTTTAATAATGGAGTATATCTAACACCCAAAGGTTAATGACCCTTAACCCTCCGAGCGAATAGACCAGTAAAGATCAGATGGGATTTAGATAAAGGCATTTATATTGTTATGCTTTTGCGATATACATATGTTATTTTCGTGGCATGGTATTTCACTAAAAGCTCTTTAATTGTCGAAAATCAATATTCCAAGGATAGTTTTGGTCCATATGAAGTAAAAGAAGGCGCAGCGGAGTGGGCCCGTTTCAGCTCGTCTTATATAAAATTAATTTCGTGTTTGTTTATTTGTTCCGTATAGACTCAAAAACGGCTGAACCGATTACCTTGAAATTTTCACAGACTGTGTATGTTGGTCCGGAAGGCTATATAAGTGGACCGATCGAGACAATATAGGTATCAAATGATAGGTAATGACGACCAGAACACGAATATGGTGTTAAAATTTGGGTCCAAGTACCCAGCAGAACATTACCACCAGGAACCGAGAAGGGGTATATAATCACACATAAATGAGTGCTTTCCGATTGAAGTTTAAACTAAATGATAATGGATCTTTATTTATAGCCGAGTCCGAACGGCGTTGCGAAGTGCGACATCTCTTTGGAAACAATTTTTTGTACCTCGCAAATGTCGCCAACATTAAGGGGGATAAACACCGCTATATCCTATGTTCTCGCCAGGATTCGAACGCGTTCAGCATCATAGGCTACAATGGCACGAATTCGATAATCGCATTCAGGGCTTCAAGAGAGTGCAATTCTTATCCGATTTGGCTGAAATTTTGCACGTATAGTTTTGGTATGGCTGACAACAAATGCGCTTAGTATGGTCTAAATTAGTCCAAAACTTGATATTGCCGTCATAAAAACGGATCTCCCGATAAGATTTCTTGAGCTTTTAAAGCGCGCAATTCTTATCCGATTTGGCTGAAATTTTGCACATATCATTTTGGTATGACTTTCAACAACTGTGCCAAGTATGGTCTAAATCAGTCTATAATCTGATATAGGAGCCATGTAAACCGATCTCGGTTGGACTTCTTGAGCTTCTAGAGTGCGCAGTTCTTATCCGACTTGGTTAAAATTTTGCACGATGTGTTTTGGTATAACTCCCACTAATTATGCTAAGTATCGTTCAAATCGGTTTACAACCTGATACAGCTGCCATATTAGCCGATCTTGGGTCCTGACTTTTTTAGCTTCTAAAGGGCAGATAAAAATATCCGATTTGGCTAACATTTTGCACGTGGTGTTTTTGTTGTTGCAGTATAATGTATTGCTAAAAATAATCCTGTAAGGATTTGAATAATTAAACATAATCCTAAAAGAGATCCAAAATTTCATTATGAAGAGATATTTCTAGGAGCTGGAAGGTCTACACAATTTCAACAATTGTGCTTAGTATTGTTCAAATCGGTTTATAACCTGATGTACCTGCCGATCTCCCGATTAAACCTCTTGGGCTTCTAGATGGCGCAGTTCTGATCCAATTTTCTTAAGAAGGATATATGACTGTTTTTATAAGCCTGCACTATAACTATAAAATTTAATCTTGTTGTGTAGTTATAAATTAAAAATATTTTTCTTCTTCCGTCGCTAAGCACTGAAGATTTAGTAGTATATTTCAAGGCTGGCTTGAAATATACAAGTCTCATTACTGGCTGGTTTCTCTAAATATATGGCACACGATTCAGAGATGCCGCCTTCAATACTAAAGTCGCTGGTTGGGTCGGGTGGCTCGGAGGCCGTCCTAATCCCTCCAAAGGGTTATATAGACCCATTACGACATGATAGAGCTCAAACGAGCTGAGAGAAGAAAACGAATTTGATATCCAATTGAAGAGGCATATGTTTGGGGAACTGCCCCAACCGAAAACACTTCACTATTACATAAAAGCTATTTGATGTTTAAATTGATTGATTTTCGGGAAATTGATATTAATTTTCGGGACAAATGTCCAGAGATCCATCCCACCCTCAAAAAGAATTTATTTACCGATCATGAGCACGAAGCGTATATTTACCTTAAGGGCCAAGTGCCTCTCTAAACCGGATATATTTACCAAAACGATAGTATATGACTCAAAAGAAAGGTATTTGGTAGTGGAGTAAAAATTTACCCAGGAACCGAGAAGGGGCACACTTCTCACACATCAATGAAAGCTTTCCGATTCAAGTTTAAACTCAATGATAAGGGACTATTTTTTATAGCCGAGTCCGAATGGCGTGCCGCAGTGCGACATCTCTTTGGGGGAAATTGTTTACATGACCATGCATGGCAAATGTCGCCAGCATTAAGGCGGGATCACCACCCCTTTAAATTTTGTCCCTTGTTATCGTCAGTATTTGAACGCAGGCGTTCAGCGTTATAGGCGGACATAGGTTACAATGGCACGAATTCGATAAACACATTCAGGGCGAAGTGCCCAAACCCCAAAAATATATTCGAGAGTTAAAGAGGGCGCAGCGGAGCGGGCCCGGTTCGGCTATTATATTATAAGTTGCAATCTGGTGATTTGTAATAAAGGGAACAAACCGACCTTTATTACCACTAACAGGCAGGAGGTACTAGATATTACCTTTGTATCGGAAGATATATATACATACATTGGATATACATATACACATTGGAAAAAGTTGGGGACTTAGACCCCGTGTCATGCATTGGGCATATACTGCAGTTGTCAGACCCATTATCCTATATGGTGTTGTGGTCTGGTGGAGGGCGCTTCAAAAATCCACCTACAGCTCAACACTTATCCGGATCCAAAGGATGGCTGTTTGTGCATCACAGCCGCGCGGAGGACGACACCATTTTATGCACTGAATTTAATGCTATATCTAATGCCTCTAGACATTGTGGCTAGACAAATTGTAGCGAATACTGCCGTGAGGTTAAGGGAGCTTTCTCATTGGTGATGTGGCGGCTACGGAGACTGTGTTATTCTTGATACAATATCCGATGTTCCAGTCAGTTTGGATTACACCCTACCTGAGCCGCTTTTTGATAAAAATTACTGTGCCACTATTCCTGATAGAACCGATTCGAACTACGATATCCCTGGTAACAGAAGTTACATAGACTTCTATACGGATGGTTCCAAACTAAACGACCAGGTGGGCATTGGGGTGTACTCTAAACTTCTAGGACTTGTTATATCGGAAAGGTTACCCGACCACTGCAGTGTGTATCAAGCAGAGATCCTTGCAACTAAGGAAGTGGTGGAATGACTAAGATATAATGTCGTTACGACGTTTGACATAAATATCTTCTCAGACAGCCAGGCATCCATTAAATCCCTGGAGAACATATTTCTGAACACAAAAACAGCCCCGACTGTCGAATTTTTAACTGGTAGAACAGTTAAAATTCACCTATTCTGGGTGCCGAGCCACAGAGATATCCTAGACTAGGAACTACCTTACACAAGCCAGGAACACTGGAATTTGTTGGTATGCCTCTAGCGACATGTAAGCTAAGTTTACAGGACCAGGCCCGAAGGGCAACGAATGATAGATGGTCACGAAGAGGGGGCTGTGAGCATTCCAAAACTATGTGGCCTAATCTAGACTTAAAGAGGTCTACTGCTTTGCTGTTATTGGCTATAACAGATGTCTCAGTCATTGTGTCCGTCATGACAGGTCACAATCTAATCGGAAAACATGCTGACAGACTGAAGGATGCCAGCACGACTTTTGCAGAAACTGTGAGGACATGGAGGAGGAAGAGACTATAGAACACCTTCTGTGTGTGTGTCCCGCACTAGCAGTCAGAAGGAGTTCCACTTAAGGTTCTGAATCATATACGGCATGGATGTCGAAAAGCCTAACAAAAGTCACAGTGCCAAATTTTAGTGAAATCGGATTATAAATCCGCCTTTTATGGGGCCAAGACTTTAAGTCGAGATATCGGTCTACATGGCAGCTATATCCAAATCTGGGCCGATTTGGGCCAAGTTGCTGAAAAATGTCGAAGAGCCTAACACAAGTCACTGTCCCAAATTTGGGCTAAATCGGACAATAAATGCGCCTTTTATGTGCCCAAAACTTTAAATCAAGGAATCAGTCTGTATGGCAGCTATATTCAAATCTGGACCGATCTAGACCAAATTGAAGAAGGACGTCGAACAGCCTAACGTTAATCACTGTCTTAAATTTCAGCGACATCGCACAATAAATGCGCCTTTTATGGGCCTAAGACCCTTAATCGGAGGATCGGTCTATATGGCAGCTATATCCAAATCAGAGCGATCTGGGCCAAATTGGCGAAGAATGTCGAAGAGCCTAACATAACTCATTGTTTCAAATTTCAGCAAAATCGGATAATAAATGTGGCTTTTATGGGCCTAAGACCCTAAATCGGAGAATCGGTCTACATAGCAGCTATATCCAAATCTGCACCGATCTGGGCCAAATTAACGGTTTATATGGCAGCTATAGTCAAATCTGGATCGATCTGAACCAAATTGAAGAAGGTCGTCGAAGAGCCTAACACACTAATATGGCAGCTATAGTCAAATATGGATCTATCTGAACCAAATTGGAGAAGGACGTCAAAGAGCCTAACGCAACTCACTGTCCCAAATTTCAGCAAAATCAAATAATAAATGTGGCTTTTGTGGGTCTAAGTCGATCGGTCTATATGGGGGCTATATCAAGATATTATCCGATATAGCCCATCTTAGAACTTAGCCTGTTTATGGACAAAAAAAGAATCTGTGCTAAGTTTTAGCTCAATATCTCCATTTTTAAAAACTGTAGCGTGATTTCAACAGACAGATGGACGGGCATGTCTGGATCGTCTTAGAATTTTACGCTGATCAAGAATATATATACTTTATAGGGTCGGAAATGGATATTTCGATGTGTTGCAAACGGAATGACAAAATGAATATACCCCCATCCTTCGGTGGTGGGTATAAAAACAAGTAATAAGGCGTTATACTTGTTTTTTGATACCCACCTCCTCGGGTATATATGTAAACCACCTTTCGTCAAAATCGGTTGAAAAATGCATACCTTATGCCCCATAGCAGCTATATTGAATCTGTGCAAAGTTTCAGCTCAATATCTCTGTTTTTAAAGACTATAGCGTGATTTCAACAGACAGATGGGCAGACGGACGGACATGGCTAGATCGTCTCAGATTTTTACGCTGATCAAGTATGTATATACTTTATAGGGTCGGAAATGGATATTTCGATGTATTGCAGACGGAATGACAAAATGAATATACCCCCATCCTTCGGTGTTGGGTATAACATAATCCATATGTCGTTTTGGTATGGCTTTCAACAACTATTTCGAGCATGATCTTAGTTGGTTGATAAGCTGGTATAGCTGCAATATAAAGCAATCTAACAATTTGACTTCCTGAGCCTTTTGAAGGTCGTAATTCATTCTCGATTTTGAGGTTGTGTTTTTCTATGACTTCTAACAGCCATGACAAGTACCGTCTATATCGGTCAATAACTTGATATAGCTCATATATATTTGAAAAGTCATTCAAGAAACTTGAGAAATGCGATTCATGGTGGAGGTTGTATGAGATTCGGCTCTGCCGAACTTAGCACGCTTTTACTTGTTTAATATTTAAATGGAATAAATGTTATTTTAGCCATAAGTAGGTAATAGTTCATTCATGCGTGCAACACGAAATAATTTTTAAGAAAAAAATGCAAAAAGTCATCACCCTAATGTATATTATATACATATTGTTATTATATCATATTATATATCAGCTAGGTCTCTAGGGAAAAAATATGTCGGTGCTAAATTACTAAGACAGAAATTTCAATATCCTCACTGCAAAAACACTTGATCGATAAGGGGACAAGCCTAGCTCGACTAAGAAAGTCATTTGAAATATTGGGTTGCCCAAAAAGTAATTGTCGGTAATATAGTAGTAATATAGTCGGCGTTGACAAATTTTTTCAACGGCTTGTGACTCTGTAATTGCATTCTTTCTTCTGTCAGTTATCAGCTGTTACTTTTAACTTGCTTTAGAAAAAAAGTGCGCGAAATTTTATTTACATTTGTTTGTTTGGCGTCAATTTTAATATGGGTACCACATGTATTGAAAGAAATTCAATTACCAAACCGAATCAACGCTTGTGATATGCAACTTAAACGCAATGAATTCGATCCGTTTTCAAAACGAATCATAACTGGAGATGAAAAATGGATTGTTTACAACAACGTTAGTCGAAAACGATCATGGTCCAAGCATGGTGAACCAGCTCAAACCACTTCAAAGGCTGATATCCCCCAAAAGAAGGTTATGCTGTCTGTTTGGTGGGATTGGAAGGGTGTGGTATATTTTGAGCTGCTTCCAAGGAACCAAACGATTAATTCGGATGTTTACTGTCAACAATTGGACAAATTGAATACTGCCATCAAGGAGAAGCGACTAGAATTGGTCAATCGTAAAGGTGTCATATTCCACCACGACAACGCTAGACCGCACACATCTTTGATCACTCGCCAAAAACTGAGTGAGCTTGGCTGGGAACTTTTAATGCTTCCACCATATAGCCCTGACCTTGCACCATTAGACTACCATTTATTTCGATTTTTACAGAACTCCTTAAATGGTAAAACTTTCGGCAATGATGAGGCTTTAAAATCGCACTTGGTTCGGTTTTTTGCAGATAAAGGCCAGAAGAACTAGTTTGCACTATTCGACGATCAAATTTTCCACGGATTAATACAGCAATGAATGGTTATTTCTGGCTTGTGGCTCTTTACAAACAGCACTTGCATAAGCAAATTTTTCTCTAATGAAATTTTTGTTTTGAAAACTCCACTGTGACCGTTGGCAAGGCGATGGGGAAATACGAATTTGGTTAAACATTTATAAGGGCCAAAATGAAAAACTACCACTGCTTAATTTGGTGAAAATAAAGTGTTGACTTAATTTGGATTTGTTTCAAGCTTTGCGGCAAATACGTACTTCGTCCAACACCACCTTCCTCAACTATGTACTGTCTCC
Source organism: Stomoxys calcitrans (assembly GCF_963082655.1). NCBI lineage: Eukaryota > Metazoa > Arthropoda > Insecta > Diptera > Muscidae > Stomoxys > Stomoxys calcitrans. Next base: position 152,926,236 of record NC_081552.1, read on the forward strand.
CAGTGTTTGATGGGTGGTCTGGCCCATATTGTGTTTAACGTAGAGAACACCATTACGCTTGGTGTTGGTCTGACGCAAAGCAAATTGAGCTTCTACACTGCTTATGTCCATTGTTAGCAATTGTTCAATTTTACTCGCGTGGAATATCGATATGTTTTGGGCATTTCACTGGACGGGAAAACCCCCTGTAATTAAGCGAAATTTTATTCCGGAGCCAAAGAAACCCCAATGCTTGACGTAAAACATATTCCAATGGTTGAATTGTGTGGTATATGCGTCTGTCTGTTCAACAATTTGTAGGTATTTTCACAGAACCTTTCAATAGGCCAAATAAAAATGTTGAATAAGCCTACTTGGAAGTTTCGCCTACCTTTGTTGCCGCAGTAGTTGTCAGTGTGAGTGAGTATAGCCGTGTGTACCATGAGCTAGACGCTACTAAATATCCCCCAAATACATATTCAAATGTTAATGTTTTATGGTTTATAGACAAATCGACTTTTATGGACTCGTGCATCGTGTGCCTCCTACCAATTTGTAAGGTGAGTTGGGTTTTTGTTTCTTTTTTGCTTGGGGGGTTTTCCAAACTCATGAGTGTGCGCATGAATTTGTTCCCGGGGTTGTCTGCCTACTTTTTCTGTTGGGTACAACGACACATTCGAACTGTAAACGGAAATTCACACGGAAATGATGCAGAAATTTTTACTGTTTTTGTTTTATAAAGACCTACCTGCCTGAAATACATACAAGCAAGTGCTTCCAATTTCGTCAAATAAGTTGCATTGTGGAGACGTTCTTTCGCCCGTTGCACAGTGTTGCCAAATCGAAAAATCTTGAAAATAATTCTGTAACTTTAGAACGGATATAAGGACACGAAACTTAACATAGTCAGTGTAGAGATGTTTTCCAATAAGTATGCAAAATTTGGGGACCCTAGTAGGTTCTTGAACGTTGGCATCGTCGAGCATGTCAATTTGGAATTGCTTGGAAATCAGTTATGAGCCGATAAGTTTGAATAAAAGATAGAGATTGTAAAACCCTACAAAAAACATGCGGAAATGTTTTGTATATCCCTAACGGTTTATGTGTTTTTGGACTTACAACAATTCATACTGCTCAAAGAATTTAAGAGTGCTTACAAAATTTACAACAATTTTGCTGTATCACGTTGTGAAATTCGATTCTTCTGTCAAAAGTTATGCGGGGTAGAAATCAAACAAGTAAAAGCGTGCTAAGTTCGGCCGGGCCGAATCTTATATACCCTCCACCATGGATCGCATTTGTCGAGTTGTTTTCCCGGCATCTCTTCTTAGGCTAAAAAGGATATAAGAAAAGAGTTGCTCTGCTATTAAAACGATATCAAGATATGGTCCGGTTTGGACCACAATTAAATTATATGTTGGAGACCTGTGTAAAATGTCAGCCAATTCGAATAAGAATTGCGCCCTTTGTGGCCTCAAGAAGTAAAATAGAGAGATCGATTTATATGGGAGCTGTATCGGGCTATAGACCGATTCAGATCATAATAAACACGTACGTTAATGGTCATGAGAGAATACGTCGCACAAAATTTCAGGCAAATCGGATAATAATTGCGACCTCTAGAGGCTCAAGAAGTCAAGATCCCAGATCGGTTTATATGGCAGCTATATCAGGTTATGAACCGACTTGTACCTTATTTAACATAGTTGTTGAAAGTAACAATAGAAAACGTCTTGCAAAATTTCAGCCAAATCGGATAGGAATTGCGCCCTCTAGAAGCTCAAGAAGTCAAGTCCCCAGATCTGTTTATATGACAGCTATATCAGGTTATGAACCGATTTGAACCATACTAAGCACAGTTGTTGGATATCATAGCAAAACACGTTGTGCAAAAATTCATTCAAATTGGATAAGAATTGCGCCCTCTAGAGGCTCAAGAAGTCAAGACCCAAGATCGGTTTATATGGCAGCTATATCAGGTTATGGACCGATTTCAACCATACTTGGCACAGTTGTTGGATATCATAACAAAACATGTCGTGCAAAATTTCATTCTGATCGGATAAGAATTGCGCACTCTAGAGGCTCCAGAAGTCAAGACCCAAGATCGGTTTATATGGTAGCTATATCAGGTTATGGACCGATTTGAACCATACTTGGCACAGTTGTTGGATATCATAACAAAACACGTCGTGCAAAATTTCATTCTGATCGGATAAGAATTGCGCACGCTAGAGGCTCAAGAAGTCAAGACCCAAGATCGGTTTATATGGCAGCTATATCAAAACATGGACCGATATGGCCCATTTACAATACCAACCGACCTACACTAATAATAAGTATTTGTGTAAAATTTCAAGCGGCTAGCTTTACTCCTTCGGAAGTTAGCGTGCTTTCGACAGACAGACGGACGGACGGACAGACGGACGGACATGGCTAGATCGACATAAAATGTCGCGACGATCAAGAATATATATACTTTATGGGGTCTCAGACGAATATTTCGAGTAGTTACAAACAGAATGACGAAATTAGTATACCCCCCATCTTATGGTGGAGGGTATAAAAATTAGGTTGTGCGTGTTGTACATTTTGTTGTTGTTGTGTATGTGTTGTCTCCGTTTGCATGGACATCGGAAGCAAAACACGTTTTTATACCTTACACCACCACTGTGGTACAGGAAATTATAACTTGCATTTGTGCATTTGTTTGTAACACCCAGAAGGAAGAGAGTTAGACCCATTGATAAGTACACCAATCGACACAGAATCAATTCAAAATCAGAATTTCTGATTCTATTTAGCCATGTCCCTCTGTCTGTGCATGTTATTTTTCATACAAACTACAATGTAAATTTCAGGAGCTATCAAATCGGAACTAAAAAGATATCATTACAGTTTCTAGATAAAATGGTGCTTTAAATAATAACAAGTAAAAGCGTGCTAAGTTCGGCCGGGCCGAATGTTATATACCCTCCACCATGGATCGCATTTGTCGAGTTCTTTTCCCGGCATCTCTTCTTAGGCAAAACAAGTAAAAGCGTGCTAAGTTCGGCCGGGCCGAATCTTATATACCCTCCACCATGGATCGCATTTGTCGAGTTCTTTTCCCGGCATCTCTTCTTAGGCAAAAAAAGGATATAAGAAAAGATTTGCTCTGCTATTAGAGCGATATCAAGATATGGTCCGTTTTGGACCACAATTAAATTATATTTTGGAGACCTGTGTAAAATGTCAGCCAATTCGAATAAGAATTGCGCCCTTTGTGGGCTCAAGAAGTAAAATAGAGAGATCGATTTATATGGGAGCTGTATCGGGCTATAGACCGATTCAGACCATAATAAACACGTATGTTGATAGTCATGAGAGGATCTGTCGTACAAAATTTCAGGCAAATCGGATAATAATCAAGAAGTCAAGATCCCAGATCGGTTTATATGGCAGCTATATCAGGTTATGAACCGACTTGTACTTTATTTGACATAGTTGTTGAAAGTAACAATGAAAAACGTCTTGCGAAATTTCAGCCAAATCGGATAGGAATTGCGCACTCTAGAGGCTCAAGAAGTCAAGACCCCAGATCGGTTTATATGGCAGCTATATCAGGTTATGGACCGATTTGAACAATACTTAGCACAGTTGTTGGATATAATAACAAAACACGTCGTGCAAAATTTCATCCCAACCGGATAAGAATTGCGCTCCCTAGAGGCTCAAGAAGTCAAGACCCAAGATCGGTTTATATGGCAGCTATATCAAAACATGGACCGATATGGCCCATTTACAATACCAACCGACCTACACTAATAAGAAGTATTTGTGCAAAATTTCAAGCGGCTAGCTTTACTCCTTCGGAAGTTAGCGTGCTTTCGACAGACAGACGGATGGACAGACGGACGGACATGGCTAGATCGACATAAAATTTCGCGACGATCAAGAATATATATACTTTGTGGGGTCTCAGACGAATATTTCGAGTAGTTACAATCAGAATGACGAAATTAGTATACCCCCCATCTTATGGTGGAGGGTATAAAAAGGATATAAGAAAAGATTTGCTCTGCTATTAGATCGATATCAAGATATGGTCCGGTTTGTACCACAATTAAAATATATGTTGGAGACCTGTGTAAAGTGTCAGCCATTTCGAATAAGAATTTCGACCATTAGGGGCTCAAGAAGTAAAATAGAAAGATCGATTTATATGGGAGCTGTATCTGGCTATAGACCGATTCAGACCATAATAAACACGTATGTTGATGCTCATGAGAGAATCCTTCGTATAAAATTCCAGGCAAATCGAATAATATTGGGTTGCCCAAAAAGTAATTGCATTTTTAAAAAAAATTTGAAGAACTTTAATCAAATATACTTTTTTTACACTTTTTTTTCTAAAGCAAGCTAAAAGTAACAGCTGATAACTGACAGAAGAAAGAATGCAATTACAGAGTCACAAGCTGTGAAAAAATTTTTCAACGCCGACTATACGAAAAATCCGCAATTACTTTTTGGGCAACCCAATAATTGCGACCTCTAAAGGCTCAAGAAGTAAAGATCCCAGATCGGTTTATATGGCAGCTATATCAGATTATGAACCGATTTGAACCTTATTTGACACAGTTGTTGAAAGTAAGAATAAAATACGTCTTGCAATATTTCAGCCAAATCGGATAGGAATTGCGCTCTCTAGAAGCTCAAGAAGTCAAGTCCCCAGATCTGTTTATATGACAGCTACAATATATCAGGTTATGAACCGATTTGAACCATACTTGGAACAGTTATTGGATATCATAACAACGTTTTGTTCAGAGTGTTTCATACTAATATCGTACAGAGATTGCTTTAATAGGCCCAATTATATGTGCAACGAAAGTAAAATTATGTCTTTTGGATTGACTTACGCGATATTTAAGCTAATTTTTCCCTAATTATTGCTATTGAACGCAGTTTCCAGTCTCTTTATATGTAATTTTTAGAAGAGTCTCGGCTGTCCCATTCACAAAAATAGCAATAATAATTTGCGTTACCACCTTGCAACCCCTTCAAAGTTGTAAGTACTTCCAAATCAGCCACAATTACGCAGTTATGTGTATTGTATCCTATAGCATTTAGTATTAGAGACATCTATATATATAACAAGAAAAAAGGCGTTAAGTTCGGCTGGGCCGAACTTTAGATACCCACCACCTCGGGTATATACGTAAACCACCTTTCATCAAAATCAGGTGAAAATTGCATACCTTATCTCCCATAGCAGTTATATTGAAATATGTTCCGACTTGGACCCAATACTAATAAGTACAAGTCATTGTTCAATTGTGTATAACAAAATATTGGTCTTTTTAGTAGCTATATCTAAAAACAAGTAAAAGCGTGCTAAGTTCGGCCGGGCCGAATCTTATATACCCTCCACCATGGATCGCATCTGTCGAGTTCTTTTCCCGGCATCTCTTCTTAGGCAAAAAAGGATATGAGAAAAGATTTCCTCTGTTATTAGAGCGATATCAAGATATGGTATTGTGGTCCAACAATTAAATTACATGTTGGAGAACTGTGTAAAATGTCAGCCAATTCGAATAAGAATTGCACCCTTTGGGGGCTCAAGAAAATAGAGAGATCGATTTATATGGGAGCTGTATTGGGCTATAGACCGATTCAGATCATAATAAACACATATGTTGACGGTCATGAGAGGATCCGTAGTACAAAATTTTAGGCAAATCGGATAATAATTGCGACCTCTAGGCTCAAGAAATCAAGATCCCAGATCGGTTTATATGGCAGCTATATCAGGTTATGGACCGATTTGAACCATACTTGGCACACTTGTTGGATATCATAACAAAACACGTCGTGCAAAATTTCATTCCAATCGCATAAGAATTGCGCACTCTAGAAGCTCAAGAAGTCAAGACCCAAGATCGGTTTATATGGCAGCTATATCAGGTTATAGACCGATTTGAACCATACTTGGCACAGTTGTTGGACATTATAACAAAACACTTCGTGCAAAAATGCATACAAATCGGATAAGAAATGCGCCCTCTAGAGGCTTAAGATGTCAAGACCCAAGATCGGTTTATATGGCAGCTATATAAGGTTATGAACCGATTTGAACCATACTTGGCACAGTTGTTGGATATCATAACAAAACACGTCGTGCAAAATTTTATTCCAATCGGATAAGAATTGCGCACTCTAGAAGCTCAAGAAGTCAAGACCCAAGATCGGTTTATATGGCAGCTATATCAGGTTATGGACCGATTTGAACCATACTTAGCACAGTTGTTGGATATCATAACAAAACACGTCGTGTAAAATTTTATTCCAATCGGATAAGAACTGCGCACTCTAGAGGCTCAAGAAGTCAAGACCCAAGATCGGTTTATATGGCAGCTATATCAGGTTATGGGCCGATTTGAACCATACTTGGCACAGTTGTTGGATATCAAAACAAAACACGTCGTGCAATATTTCATTCCAATCGGATAAGAATTGCGCACTCTAGAGGCTCAAGAAGTCAAGACCCAAGATCGGTTTATATGGCAGCTATATCAAAACATGGACCGATATGGCCCATTTACAATATCAACCGACCTACACTAATAAGAAGTATTTGTGCAAAATTTCAAGCGGCTAGCTCTACTCCTTCGGAAGTTAGCGTGCTTTCGACAGACAGACGGACGGACGGACGGACGGACAGACGGACGGACATGGCTAGATCGACATAGAATGTCGCGACGATCAAGAATATATATACTTTATGGGGTCTCAGACGAATATTTCGAGTAGTTACAAACAGAATGACGAAATTAGTATACCCCCCATCTTATGGTGGAGGGTATAATAAACCGATGTGAACCATATACGACACAGATGTCGAAAAGCCTAACATAAGTCACTGCGTCAAATTTCTGTGAAATCGGATCATAAATGCGCCTTTTATCGGGCCAAGACTAAGTTGCAGAAAAATGTCGAAGAGTCTAACACAAGTCACTGTCCCAAATTTCAGCAAAATTGGATAGTAAATGTGGCTTTTATGGGCCTAAGACCCTAAATCGGAAGATCGGTTTATATGGCAGCTATATCCAAATCTGATCCGATCTGGGCAAAATTGACGAAGAATGTCGAAGGGCCTAACATAACTCATTTTCCCAAATTTCTGCAAAATTGGATAATAAATGTGGATTTTTGGGCCTAAGACCCTAAATCGGAGGATCGGTAGCTATATCCAAATCTGCACTGATCTGAGCCAAATTGATGAAGGATATTGAAGGGTCTAACACAACTCACTGTCCCGAATTTCAGCAAAATCGGATAATAAATGTGGCTTTTATTGGCCTAAGACCCTAAATCGGCGGATCGGTCTATATGGCAGCTATATCGAGATATAGTCCGATATAGCCCATCTTCGAACTTAACCTGCTTATGGACAAAAAAAGAATCTGTGCAAAATTTCAGCTCAATATCTGTTTTTGAAGACTGTAGCGTGATTTCAACAGACAGACGGACGGACATGACTAGATCGTCTTAGATTTTTACGCTGATTATTAATATATATTTCGATGTGTTGCAAACGGAATAACAACATGAATATACCCCCATCCTTCGGTGGTGGGTATAAAAATGAATTTGGTTTGTTTGTTTGTATGTTTGTTTGTTTGTACATTTGTTTGTTTCGTATAGACTCAAAAACGGCTGAACCGATTTATTTTTTCAAATTTTCACAGATTGTGGGGAGTGGTCCGGATGGAGCAACAGTCTATACAATTTATTGGTATTGGTAGGGGGGCGGACCCTTCCCCTTACCCTAAAAGTACGACCCCAAAATAAAAGTGAACCGATCGGAACAATAAGGGGTTCAAATGAAAGGTATTCAAGAGTAGAATACGAATTTCATATTAAATTACGAATATGACATTCGATCCAAGTAACTGGGGGGCCGCCCCGACTCCAAAACCCCCTAAAATAGGTGAAATGGACGATAATGACAATATGGGACTCAAATGAAAGGTATTTGGGAGTAGATTACAAAATGGTCAGGAAGGAGGAAAGGTCTTTTTAGTTTTTTTTTGATATTGGAAGGGGGCGGACCCTTCCCCGTTACCCCAAAAGCACCATCTTAAATCAGAAGTGGGCCGATAGGAACAATATGGGTATAAAATGAAAAGTATTAGGGAGTAGAATACGAATATAGTATACAAAATTGGGAGCAAGTATGCCAGTGGTCGTCCAACCCCAAAAACTCCCCCAAACAAATATATTGGACGTAAATATCAATATGGGACTCAAATGAAAGGTTTTCGGGACTAGACTACGAATGTGAAATTAAAAATGAGGCCCAAGTATTTGGGGGTCTCCCCACCCTCAAATGGGAATATAATTCGATGATAGCTAGGTGAGCCTCAAATTAAAAGCATTTGGTATCAGATTACGAATATGACATTAAACTTTGTGTCCAAGAATCTAGGTACTGCTTTACCTCCCCATTAAAACAATGGGAGATCAAGTAATAGATATTTTTAAGTGGAGTGCGTCATTAAAATTTGTGCTCAAGTGGCAGATGGAGTGAGGCGTCCCATGGTTTTACATGGTTTAATTAGTAAGAACTGTCGCCACCGCACCTAATATAAAGACCGGCAAATTAGTTCTCTGCCACTGAGAATTGTTTAATATGGCAATTTGATTTGATTTAGAAAAGGACTAAATTATGACTATTCAACGGGTAGCCATATAGTCAGTTATGGACAACTAACACATGATGATCAATGTTATAGGCGCTAAGCTGCTCCAAGCGAGTAGCAGCATAGAAAGTAAATTTATCGATTCGTAACATATGTTCAAAAAAGCACTAACAGATGAGAGAAATGTAAAATTCTCAGTCGTTTATATGTGATTGCGCAAGCATCCAGGGCGACATGGAATGGAGAACTTTTAAGTTATTTTGATAACATTAAATAAGCGCCATCTATTCTGTTTGCAAATGGATCAACTGAATGGAGACGCCAACACGCACAGAGAAAGGTCAGGGTGGAAAAAATTGATCATGCAGCATTTGTCTTTGTTAATGCAACCTATCGGTCCGTAAAATAAAGAAAAATAAAGTCTAGGAATTTCGTTGCGGTCGTTTGCTGTACTATTTTTTGCAAATTTCCCATCCTAAGATAGATAATTCAGGTAGTTTATGTGACAATCCTTGCCACAGATAAAAATGTATTTAGTAGAGTGCGAATATCCAAGTTTGTGTTAAACTGTTGGAGTAGAAGGCTCAACGAACGTACCCAGAATCAGAGCAGTTGGAGAGTATGTTACGTTACAGAGGTGACATTTTTCAACATCTTGAAAGCGAAAGCTCAGTGGAGCGGGTTTGATTGAAAATTTAGCTGAAAGATAAGAAGCCTACTTTTTACAGTCGAGCCCAAGTGGCATGGCGATGAGCACACATTTTTTTTTGTTTTGTCACTCGATTCGTTCGTCAAGTCATTGAAAACAGCTGATTTTATAAAGGGAAAATAGCTGTTTTCAATGACTTGGCGAACGAATCAAGTGACAACAGTAAAAGCGGGAAAAGTTCGGCCGGGCCAAATCATATATACCCTCTACCAAGGATCTCATTTGTCATTTTTTTGCCTGATATCGCGCAAAATGTTATGAAAAATTGGATTAGAATTGAGCCCAATAGGAAGTAATTGCTGACTATTGCAATATTAGGCTCAAATAAGAGAGTTTTTAGAGTAGAATTCGAATCCGATATATATTGTCAAGGCCAACTCACTGAGCGGCCGCCCATCCCCCAAAACACCTCCCAAGCCTGTCATGTTTGCGGACTATGGAAATATGGGGCTCAAATTAAAGGTATCAGGAAGTAGATCACGTATCTGATATCAACATTACGAACCCACTGTCTAGGGGACGCCCCACCACCATAGCAACCCCCAAATAGGACGTATTTGCTCAAAAAGACAATTTGGGTCTTGAAGAGAGTGGAGTTTAATATTTATAGTTTTAGGGCCAATACCCCAAACCGGACATACTTGCTGACTTTTGCAATAAGGAATTAAATGAGATTAAACAAGTAAAAGCGTGCTAAGTTCGGCCGGGCCGAAACTTATATACCCTCCACCATGGATCGCATTTGTCGAGTTCTTTTCCCGTCATCTCTTCTTAGGCAAAAAGGATATAAGAAAAGATTTGCTCTGCTATTAGAGCGATATCAAGATATGGTCCGGTTTGGACTACAATTAAATTATATATTGGAGACCTAAGCAAAATATCAGCCAATTCGAATAAGAATTGCGCCCTTTGGGTGCTCAAGAAGTAAAATTGATAGATTGATTTATATGGGAGCTGTATCGGACTATAGACTGATTCAGACCATAATAAACACGTATGTTGATGGTCATGAGAGGATTCGTCGTACAAAATTTCTGGCAAATGGGATAATAATTGCGACCTCTAGAGGCTCACGAAGGTAAGATCCCAGATTGGTTTATATGACAGCTATATCCGGTTATTAACCGATTTGAACCTTATTTGACATAGTTATTGAAAGTAAGAATAAAATACGTCATGCTAATCGGATAGAAATTGCGCACTCTAGAGGCTCAAGAAGTCAAGAACCGAGATGGGTTTATATGGCAGCTATATCAGGTTATGAACCGATTTGAACCATATTTGGCACAGTTGTTGGGTATCATAACAAAATACTACGTGCCAAAATTCATTCGAAATGAATAAGAATTGCGCCCTCCAGAGGCTCAAGAAGTCAATATCCCAGATCGGTTTATATGGCAGCTATATCAGGTTATGAACCAATTTGAACCTTATTTGACACAGTTGTTGAAAGGAAGAATAAAATACGTCTAGAGGCTCAAGAAGTCAAGACCCAAGATCGGTTTATATGACAGCTATATCAGGTTATGGACCGATTTGAACCATACTTAGCACAGTTATTGGATATCGTAACAAAACACGTCGTGCAAAATTTCGTTCCAATCGGATACGAATTGCGCACTCTAGAGGCTCAAGAAGTCAAAACCCCAGATCGGTGTATATGGCAGCTATATCAGGTTATGGACCGATTTGAACCATACTTGGCACAGTTGTTGGATATAATAACAAAACACGTCGTGCAAAATTTCATTCCAATCGGATAAGAATTGCGTACTCTAGGGGCTCAAGAATTCAAGACCAAAGATCGGTTTATATGGCAGCTATATCAAAACGTGGACCGATATGGCCCATTTACAATACCAACTGACCTACACTAATAAGAAGTGTTTGTGCAAAATTTCAAGCGGCTAGCTTTACTCCTTCGGAAGTTAGCGTGCTTTCGACAGACAGACGGACGGACGGATGGACATACGGACAGACATGGCTAGATCGACATAAAATTTCACGACAATCAAGAATATATATACGAATATTTCGAGTAGTTACAATCAGAATGACGAAATTAGTATTCCCCCCATCTTATGGTGGAGGGTATAAAAACGAATTTGACGTCCAATTTTGAGGCCAATGGCAATATGGGGTTCAAATAAATGATATATAGATATATGAGAATAGAGAACGTTTCTGATATATTTTCCGGGCCAATCCCCAAAACCCTAAATCGGTAATATTTACCGGCCATGTTAATGTGGAGCTTAAATGAAAGGTATTGGGGGTAGAGTAAGAATTGATACCCACATTCCGGACCAATTTTCTGGGGGTCTATCCCTTTCCCAAAATACCCCACTAACAGCAATTTGTTACTGACCATCGCAATATGGGGCTCAAATAAAGGTATTTGGGAGTAGAATACGAATTTCATATCCAAATGTAGGGTCGTGTATTAAGGGCACCCCTTTCCCAAAACACCACCCAAAGGGAAAAAAATTTTCGACCATGCCAATATGTGGCTCAAATGAAAAGTATTTGAGATTAGAAAATGAATCTGATAACCAATTTTGGGCCATGTGTTTCGGGGACGCCTCATCGTGTAAACTCCCCTTAAACCAATGACAATATGGGGTTTAAATAAATGGTATTTGAGAGAAGACCACGATGATGATATTTTTTCAGGGTCAAGTATCTAGGGAACCACCTCTCCCCCGAAAACACCCCTAAATCAGATATCATGAGAATATCGGGCTGAAATAAAGTATTTTAGGAATGGAGTACACCTTACATCCAAAGTGAAATTGGTAGATCAATAAAGATCGTATGGGATTCAGATAAAGGCACTTATATTGTTAAACTGTTAGTGAAGCGATATACTATTTGCGTAGCATGGTATTTCACTAAAAGCTCTTTGTCGAAATTAAATATTCCAAGAAAAATTTTATTCCATATAAAATAAAAGAAGGCGCAGCAGAGCTGGCCCGGGTCAGCTAGTTTTGTATAAAGATCAAACCTTGTGGCTTCTATAGCCTTAAAAGGCCATATCGAATGAAAGATATATATGGGAGCTATATCGAAATCTAAACGGATTTTAATGAAATTTTGAACACGTATTTCGAAATCAAATGAAGCATCTCATGCCGAATTTTTCAAAGATCTTACCAAATTGTTGCTTCTTTAGCCTTAAAAGGCCAACGGCACGGATGGGAGATATATATGGGAGCTATATCGAAATCTGAACCGATTGTTATGAAATTTAGCACACATATTAGAAGTAAAATAAATCATATCGTGCAAAATTTTGTAAAGATCGAACTAAAATTGTGGCTTCTATAGCTTTCAAAGGATGAAAGTTGTATACGGGAGCTGCTACTAAATCTGAACCGATTTTAATAAAATTTTGTACACGTATTTGAACGTCAAATAAAACATATCGTGCTAAAATTTATAAAGATCGGAATAAAATTTTGGCTTCTACAGAATTAATAGGCCTTATCGGATGAAAGATATATACGGGAGCTATATCTAGATCTGTACCGATATTTTTCAAAATCAAACAAACAAATGCACAAAGTTATAATAACCTGTACCACAGTGGTGGTGTAGGTAATAATAATAAATGAAGGCCGATCAGGATAGAATAGAACAGCAATAAAAAGGTCTTTGGTAGGAGAGTACACTTTTTACCCTCAAATTGTTATGGACATAGGAGACCCTGCGGATCTTTAAAAATGTGGCATCCCAAATGGTAGTTTTGAAATATGATTTTGAATGTAGATAAACAATACAAAACAAGCAAAAAGGCGTTAAGTTCGGCCGGGCCGAACTTTAGATTCCCACCACCTCGGGTATATATGTAAACCACCTTTCAACAAAATTCGGTGAAAATTTCATACCTTATGTCCCATATCAGTTATACCATAATATGTTCCGATTTGGACCAAATACTAATAAGAACACTAGCTATATCTAAAAATAAACCGATCTGAACTATATGCGACACGGATGTCGAAAAGCTTAACATAAGTCACTGTGTAAAATTTCAGTGAAATCGGATTATAAATGCGCCTTTATGGGGCCAAGACATTAAATCGAGATATCGGTCTACATGGCAGCTATATCCAAATCTGGACCGATTTGGGCCAAGTTGCATAAAAATGTCGAAGAGCCTAACACAAAGCACTGTCCCAAATTTCTGCCAAATCGGACAATAAATGCCTCTTTTATGGGCCCAAAACCTTAAATCGAGAGATCGGTCTATATGGCAGCTATATTCAAATCTGGACCGATCTGGGCAAAATTAAAGAAGGACGTCGAAGAGCCTAACCAAATTCACTGTCTCAAATTTCAGCGACATCGGACAATAAATGCGTCTTTTATGGCCCCAAAACCTAAAACCTAGATATCGGTCTATATGGCAGCTATATCCAAATCTGGACCGATCTGTGCCAAATTATCGATGGGCCTTACACAATTCGCTGTCCCGAATTTCATCAAAATCGGATAATAAATGTGGCTTTTGTGGGCCTAAGACCCAAAACCGGGGGATCGGTCTATATGGCAGCTATATCCAAATCTGGACCGATCTGGGCCAAATTAACGAAGGAAGCCGAAAGGACTAACACAACTCACTGTGCCAAATTTCAGCGAAATCGGATAATAAATGTGGCTTTTATGGGCCTTAGACCCTAAATCGGATGATCGGTCTATATGGCAGCTATATCAAAATCTGGACCGAACTGAGCCAAATTGACGAAGGATATTGAAGGGCCTAACACAATTCACTGTCCCAAATTTCAGCAAAATCGGATAATAAATGTTGCTTTATGGGCCTAAGAACCTAAATCGGCGGATCGGTCTATATGGGGGCTATATCAAGATATAGTCCGATATAGCCCATCTTCGAACTTAACCTGCTTATGGACAAAAAAAGAATCTGTGCAAAATTTCAGCTCAATATCTCTATTTTTAAAGACTGTAGCGTGATTTCAACAGACAGACGGACAGAAGGACGGACATGTCTAGATCGTCTAAGATTTTTACGCTGATCAAGAATATATATACTTTATAGGATCGGAAATGGATATTTCAATGTGTTGCAAACGGAATGACAAAATGAATGTACCCCCATCCTTCGGGTATAAAAATCAATTTGTGTTTGTTTGTTTGTGTGTTCCTTATAGAGTAAGAAACGACTGAACCGATTTTCTTGAAATTTTCATTGATGGTGAATAATGATCCCGTGGTGAAAATAGGGTACTTAATTTTTTGATATCTGAAGGGAGGGCGGACCCTTCCCCCTACCCAAATTTTTAGAAATGCCAGATTTAGGAAGAGGGTGGTGCCATTTAAGCCAAATTTTGTGTGCTCTCTTATGCAATGCAAATTTTGCCCATGAACATTACACTAAGGCACTGGGACCAACTTCTCACATATCAATGAGTGCAGTCCGATTCAAGTTAAAGCTCAATGATAAGGGGCCTCCTCTTTGTAGCCGAGTTCGAACGGCGTGCCGCAGTGCGACACCTATTTGGAGAGAAGTTTTACATGGCATAGTACCTCACAAATGTTGCCAGCATTAGGAGGGGAAAACCACCGCTGAAAATTTGTTCTGATGGTCTCGCGAGGATTCGAACCCAGGCGTTCAGCGTCATAGGCGGACATGCTAACCTCTGCGCTACGGTGGCCTCTCTTATAGTGACCTAAAATCAAAAATTAGGTATCCAAATTTCGGATGGGGTACCTAGGGGGCCGTCCCAACCCCAAAACTTACCAAATATATATGTAGACCAATAACGACAATATGGGACTCAAATGAAAGGTATTTAAGATTAAAAAACGTAGCTGATATCCAATTGTCGGACTACTTGTTTGGGGACCAACCCAACCCGCAAAACACCCCTGAATCGCACTTATATACCGACCATGACAATGTGGGATTCAAATGAAATGTATTTGCGAGTAAAATACGAATCTGATATCCAACTGTGGGACAAAGTTTCTGGGGGTCCACCTTTTCCCCAAAACACCCCCCAAACAGGTCTTATTTATTGACCATGGGAATATTTGGCTAAAAAAGGTATTTGAGTGTTGAATACGAATCCAATATTCGGATGTGGGACCATGTGTTTGGGGGCCGCCCATCCCCAAAGAGGACAAATTTACGACCATAGCAATATGAATCTGATATATATTTCCAAAGCAAAGACACTGAGTGGCCGCCCTATCCCTCAAAACACCCCCCAAACCGGTCATGTTTGACGCTATGGAAAAATGGAGCTCAAATGAAAGGTATTTGGGAGTATACTATGAATCTGATATCAACATTAAGGACCAACTGTCTAGGGGACGTACCACCACCATAACAACCTCCAAATACGACGCATTTGCTCACCAAGACAATTTGGGTCTTCACGACAGTGGAGCTCGATATTCATAGTTTTTAGGGCCCATACCCCAAACCGGACAAATTTGCTGGCTTTTGCAATAAGGGATTTAAATGAATGGTATTTGAGACTAGAAAACGAATTTGGAGGCCAATGCCAATATGGGGTTCAAATAAATGATATATAGATATATGAGAATAGTGCACGTTGCTGATATATTTTCAGGGCTTAGTGTTTTTGGGACCACCCCACTCCCCAAAGCACCCCTAAATCGGGCATATTTACCGACCATGCCTATGTGGGGCTCAAATGAAAGGTATTGGTGGGCAGAGCAAGAATTGGTACCTACTTTCGGGACCAATTTGCTGGGGGTCTACCCCTTTCACAAAATACCCTAAAAACACAAATTTTTTACTGACCATCGCAATATGGGGCTCAAATAAAAATATTTGGGAGTAGAATACGAATTTAATATCCAAATGTAAGACCATGTATTTAGGGCATCACTCCTTTCCCAAAACATCCCCCAAAGGGGATTTCGGGGGATTTTCGACCATGCCAATATGTGGCTCAAATTAAAGGTATTTGAGATTAGAAATCGAATTGGATGACCAATTTTGGGCCATCTGTTTGGGGGACGCCTCATCCTGTTAACTCCCCTTAAAGCAATGGCAGTATGGGGTTTAAATAAATGGTGTTTGAGAGTAGAGCACAATACTGATATTTGTTTCAGGGCTAAGTGTCTCTTCACCCCAGAACACACCCCAAAATTTAACATAATTGAAGAAAAATTTCCAACCATGGCAATATGGGGCTCAAATGATAGTAGAGCACGATATTCGTTTCTGGGCGTCCACACCACCCCCTTACCCACAAATTACCACCCTGTGGTCTTTCCCAGTACCCATAAGTCTTTTAAGAATGGCGTACATCTAGCATCTAAACTTAAATGACCTTAAACCCTCTGAGCGAAATCATACACCAATGTACAATAGATCATATGGGATTCAGATATGGCATTTGGATTGTTATACTGTTGGTCGAGCGATATAAATATATTATTTTCGTAGCATGGTATTTCATTGAAAGCCCATTTATTGTCAAAAACAAATATTCAAAGGATAATTTTGTTCCATATAGAGTAAAAGAAGGCGCAGCTGAGCGGGCCCGGTTCAGCTAGTGATTAATAAATGTTTAAACTTTAATTGTAAGTTTCTTCAGTTGAACAAGGAGCTATACTTGCAGTTTATTGTGAGGATTAGTTTTGTCGACAGCTTTCGTTATTTCCTTTTAGCAATAGCTCCTCGGGCGATAAAAGTGCCAACAGCTTTCTCATTCTCAAAAACAATTAATGTATAGTTGAATAGCATAAATGGCATGTATGTAGGAAAGAGCCTTTCAGAAGCAACAAAATTAGTCAAATTGTAGAATGTGTTCTGCGACGATTTGGAATCATAAATGGAAGACAACTATAAAATATCGTATTCGATTCATAATTGTATGTAGTACATTACCCCTTCTATGGGACACGAGCAAGGCATGTTACTGGACCTCATAGCATCAATGAAGAATTCTCTTAACACTGGTATTGCGGTCATGCGTCGAAGAGTGTCACAAAGGTTTAACTTGACATTAACCAGTTTAACACTTTTCAAGCTGGAAGGTAATTTATATTGCAACGTGATTGCAGCGTAGGCATCTTCAGACAATTGACTTTGGAGTCGAACAGAAACGTTGAAAGCATACCGACTGGTGGCTAATTTTTTAAAATTACAATAATAATACGTCATCCTAGGTCCGTTGATAATACAGCTTATATTGTGGATTTCAAGGACAAATGGCTTCTTTATAGACTGTAAATCAACACAAAACTAAGAAGGTTTAGATTGATGGCGTTAAAATTTCTTACTTGAATTGGGGTTAAAAACACTGAAGCGATAACAATAATGAACATCATGTGAAACATTTCCAGTAGACCTGCTTAAGAACAACTGTTTGTTTTTTTTTGTGAATTACGTGTTCCAAACATTTCATTATTCGTCATAGTTTCGTTGGTTTCCATCATAACAATTAATCAAACAAAAAGTCGAATATCACTTATAGTCTAATTACACACACACACTATGTAACACGAAAATCCTTCATGGTAACAAAAAGGTAAAAAACAAGTTTTTATTGATTTCCCAAGTACAAGTTGTTTTGTGAATACCTTTTAAATGCAAAAAAGGGCGACCATAACTTTTACGGCGCCAATGCTTGAATATGTACTAAATATGTGACTATTAGGTCAATATTGGCAAAAACAAGTAAAAGCGCGCTAAGTTCGGCCGGGCCGAATTTTATATACCCTCCACCATGGATCGCATTTGTCGAGTTCTTTTCCCGGCATCTCTTCTTAGGCAAAACAAGGATATAAGAAAAGATTTGCTCTGTTTTTAGAGCGATATCAAGATATGGTGCAGTTAGTACCACAATTAAATTATATGTTGGAGATCTGTGTAAAATGTCAGCCAATTTGAATAAGAATTGCGCCCTTTGGGGGCTCAAGAAGTAAAATAGAGAGATAGATTTATATAGGAGCTGTATCGGGCTATTGACCGATTAAGATCATAATAAACACGTATGTTGATGGTCATGAGAGGATCCGTAGTACAAAATTCCAGGCAAATCGGATAATAATTGCGTCCTCTAGAGGCTCAAGAAGTCAAAAAGTTAAGATCCCGATTTGAACCATCTTTGACACAGTTGTTTAAAGTAAGAATAAAATACTACATGAAAATTTTCTTACCAAATCGGATAGGAATTGCGCCCTCTAGAAGCTCAAGAAGCCAAGTCCCCAGATCTGTTTACATGACAGCTATATCATCACCACACTTGGCACAGTTGTTGGATATCATAACAAAACACTTCGTGCAAAAATGCATCCAAATCGGATAAGAATTGCGCACTCTAGAGGCTGAAGAAATCAAGACCAAGATCGGTTTATATGACAGCTATATCAGGTTATAGACCGATTTGAACCATACTTGGCACAGTTATTGGATATCATAACAAAACACGTCGTGCAAAATTTCATTCTAATCGGATAAGAGTTGCGCACTCTAGAGGCTCAAGAAGTCAAGACCCAAGATCGGTTTATATGGCAGCTATATCAGGTTATGGACCGATTTGAACCATACTTAGCACAAATGTTAGAAGTGATACCAAAAACACCACTTGCAAAATTTAAATCAAATTGGACGAAAATTGCGCCCTCTAGAGGCTCAAAAATTTAAGACCCAAGATCGGTTTATATGGCAGCTTTATCAAAACATGAAGCAATGTTTCGCATTTACAATCCCAACCGACCTACGCCAATAAGAAGTATTTGTGCCAAATTTCAAGCGGCTAGCTCCTTCGAAAGTTAGCGTGCTTTCGACAGATGACGGACGGACGGATGTACATGGCTAGATCGAGGAGAATTGAGGATCAAGAATATATATACAATACACTATGGGGCCTTAGGCGCATATTTCGAGGTGTTACAAACAGAATGACGAAATTAGTATAGCCCCATCTGAATGGTGAATGGTATAACAAGCAACAGGCAAACATAAAAGGGGCACACAATTTTTTTCAGCAGAATTTTGTACTTAAAGCAACAGATTTAGTTTGCTTATTTAGCTGTTCGAAACGATTGCTAATACAGCAGTTCTATGTTTGCTGAAACAGCAGTAATGTCTACTTTCTTATTTTCAGCAGACAAAAACTGCTGTTTTATCAAACATTTTTACTATTTTACCCACCACCAAAGGGTGGGGGTATATTCCTTTTGTCATTCCGTTTGTAACACATCACAATATCCATATCCGACCCTATTAAGCATATATATTCCGTCCGTCTGTCCGTTTGTCTGTTAAAATCACGCTAAAGTCTTTAAAAATTTAGATATTGAGACGAAACTTTGCATTGATTCTTTTTTGTCCATAAGAAGGTTAAGTTCGACGGTGGGCTATATCTTGATATAGCCCCCATATGGCCAATCCGCCGATTTAGGGTTTTAGGCCCATAAACTGTAAAAGGCCCGGCATTGGATATAGCTGTCATATAAACAAATTTCTCGATTTAAGATTTTGGGGCCATAAAAGGCGCATTTATTGTCCGATTTCTCCGAAATTTGGGACAGTGAGTTGTGTTAGGCTCTAGGATATATATCAACAATTTGACCTAGATCAGTTCATAGTTGGATATAACTGCCATATAGGCGGATCTCTCGACTTATGGTTTTGGAACCATGAAAGGCGCTTTTATTAACTGATGTCGCCGAAGTGTGAGTTGCGGTAGGGCCTTCGACGTCCCTCTTAAATTTAGCCCAGATCAGTCCAGATTTGTATATAGTTGCCATATAGACTGATTTCTCGATTTAAAGTCTTGGTTCCTAAAAGGCCCATATATAATTCGATTTCGCTGAAATTTGACAGAGTGACTTATGTTAGGTTTTCGACACCTGTATCGTATATGGTTCAGATCGGTCTATATTTGGATGTAGCTAGTAACTTTGTTCTACAAAATTGAACAATTACTTGTACTTTTTAGACCACAATGTCCGTTTCGAATTTGGTCCAAGTCGGACCATATTTCGATATAGCTGCTATGAGGGCATAAATTATGTATTTTCATCGGATTATGACGAAAGGTGGTTAAAATATATGTCCCGGGTAGTTGGTATCCAAAGTTCGGTCCGGCCGAACTTGAAACCTTTTTACTTGTTGAATAACAAATTTGGTTGAGTGTAGGGCCAAAATTCGTGCTATCGCTGTTTTAAAGGCGAATATGGACTAAAAATATATATGGGAGCTATATATAAACCTGGACCGATTTTGATCAAATTTTGCAAGCATATCAAATAGAACACCTATGCATAATTTTGTAAAGATCGCTCTAAAATTTTGGTTACTACGGCCTTATAAGTGTTAATCGGGTGATTCATATATATGGGAGCTATATCCAAATCTAAGCCAATGTTAATGCAATTTTGCACATATGTTAAGAATTGCTATGCTTTTTGAGGTACGAGGTCTGATTAAAAATAACCGTTATTTAAAATTTTTTCAAATTTTCATCATTCAAAGTAAAGTAAGAGATTTCTTCTCCAAATTTTTTCCGTTTTTGCCAAATCTGAAATGCGATCTTCGGTTACGCAAAACCTAATACAGAGTCTTTGATCCATTTTTACATATAATAATACTTCGAACAGCACACCAAAACATGACTAACCATATAACCTGCCAAAAACAAACTGACAAATGGCTGATATTACCAACATATAAAGGGTGATTTTTTTGAGGTTAGGATTTTCATGCATTAGTATTTGACAGATCACGTGGGATTTCAGACATGGTGTCAAAGAGAAAGATGCTCAGTATGCTTTGACATTTCATCATGAATAGACTTACTAACGAGCAACGCTTGCAAATCATTGAATTTTATTACCAAAATCAGTGTTCGGTTCGAAATGTGTTCAAATTTTGACAAATTTTGTTCAGCGATGAGGCTCATTTCTGGTTGAATGGCTACGTAAATAAGCAAAATTGCCGCATTTGGAGTGAAGAGCAACCAGAAGCCGTTCAAGAACTGCCCATGAATCCCGAAAAATGCACTGTTTGGTGTGGTTTGTACGCTGGTGGAATCATTGGACCGTATTTTTTCAAAGATGCTGTTGGACGCAACGTTACGGTGAATGAACACATTTCGAACCGAACACTGATTTTGGTAATAAAATTCAATGATTTGCAAGCGTTGCTCGTTAGTAAGTCTATTCATGATGAAATGTCAAAGCATACTGAGCATCTTTCTCTTTGACACCATGTCTGAAATCCCACGTGATCTGTCAAATACTAATGCATGAAAATCCTAACCTCAAAAAAATCACCCTTTATAACAGACATCGATTATATATAACTTACGAAATTTGAAAATAACGGTTATTTTTTATCGGACCTACGCCGATTCGAGCCATGGTTTGAATGTTGGGGACCATAGCAAATGTCGTTGTGCAAAATTTCAGCCAAATCGAATAAGAACTGCGCCCTCTAAGGGCTCAAAAAGTACAATGCGGAATCGGTTTATATGGCAACTATATCCAAACAAAGACCGATATGACCCATTTAAAACCCCAACCGACCTACACTAATAGGAAGGTTAGGTTAGCTCTGGTAATAGTCGTTACTGGCAACCTTCAGTCTGTCAGCATGTTTTCCGATCCGACAGTAGCTGTCATGACGGACACAATGACCGAGATGTCTGTTCTAGCCAGTGACAACAAAGCGGTACACCTCTTCAAGCCTAAACTAGGCCACATAATTTTGGAATGTTCACAGCCCCATTTTGTGACCATTTATCATTCGTTGTCCTTCTGGCCTGATCTTAAAAACTTAGCTTACATGTCGCTAAAGGCATACCCACGGATTCCAGCTTCCCCAGAATGTGGAAGGCAGTGAGCTGTTCAGCCATCTCGATGAGAGGTCTGCGACAGTAGAGGGCGGTTTTTGTGTTCAGAAATACGTTCCCCAGGGGTTTAATGGCTGCCTGGCTAAACCATCTCCACTTGATACACAATGCATAGTCAGGTAATCTTCTCAATATGACCAGTCCAAGTTTTTTAGAGTACACCCAAAGCCCACCTGGTCGTCTAGTTTGAAACCGTGTAGAAGTCTACGTAACTTCTATTACCAAGAATATAGTAGATCCGATTGGTTCTATCAGGAAAAGTGGTACAGTATTTTTTTATCAAAATGCGGCTCAGACAGGGTGTAATCCATACTGCCTGGAACATCGGACATTGTATCAAGGATAACAAAGTGTCCGTAGTCACCACATGACCAAAGAGAAAGCTCCCTTAACCTCAATTTCTAGAGGCTGAATTCAGTGCATCAGATGGTGTCGTCCTCATTGCTGCTGTGGGGAACAGACAAGCCATCCTTTGGATCCGGTTGAGTATTGAATAGAAGGTGAACTTTTGAAGCGCCGTCCACCAGACCATAACTCCATATAGCATTATAGATCTGACATGACACGCGGTTTAAACCTCCAAGATTTGCCTTTCTTGCCCTTTCCAAAATATTGGATTTAAAGTTCAATTTCCCTTCCAGCAAAACACCCAGGTATTTTGCGCTTTTAATAAATTGAGCGACAGGTGCAACTGATGGTAATTTGTATCTCCTGTTGAAAAGAACTACTTCTGTCTTACACGGATATATACTAGACCACTTTCGGTAGCCCACTTTAATGTGACATGTAAAGCTTCCTGAAGTATATCTCTAAGAGTGCTGGGAATCTTTCCCCTAACCGCAATAGCCACGTCATAATCATACGCGACCACTTTTACACCTTCCAGAGACAATAATATATTATTTATGGTTATGTTCCAACGTAAAGGTGACATTACACTTCCTTGAAGCGTTTCTCTGCTGACCCATCTTTTAAGATTTACAGATCTTAAGCCTACAGTAATATCATTTAGTAGGTGAGTTATTGATACATTTCCTTATGGTAGTTTTGATGCTTAGAAACTCCAACTCCTTCATGACTGCCGTCGGTTTTACATTATTGAAAGCACATTCAGTGTCATGCGAGAGAACCCTCTATATTACCGACTAGGTCGTGAAGGACAGTTTCAGTGAACTTGCGAGACATGTTTGTATCAACCTCTCAAGAATCTTCATTATGAAGGATGATATACTAATAGGGCGAAACTCTTTCGTTTTCGTATTGTACGGTTTTCCTGCTTTTGGAATGAAAATGACCTTTGTGTCCTTCCATCCCACATGTATATAGGCTGATACAGGCAGAGTATATCTCCCTAAGCCAAGGAGCCAGTCTGTTGGGCACAGGCTTTAATTTTACCGGTGATACATCATCAGGGTCTGTGACTTAATGGCGTCGAAACTTTTTATCGCACAAAGGTTTTTCGGCTCGGGCACAATTTCTAAAATAGCCCCCGACGAACGCATACCAGTGACAACCTCTTCTAGAGACACGTTGTTCGTTGGAGAGTTTGTGTCAGCGACTAGGTCTAGCGTTTCCTCACTAAATATTGTCCATGCCTTCTCTGACTTCTGAATATATTCCTTCTTTATAGGTCTCGAGCATAGGATCTTCCTTAGCCTAGAGGATTCAGATTTATCCTCCACGGAGCTGCTAAATTCCACCCAGGATTTGTTCTGAGCCTTTCTCAGCTCGCCTTTGTATTTTCTTAGCTCAGTCTTATAGACGTCCCAATCGTGTGGTGTACTTGTAGCTTTCGCTCTGTTAAAGAGTTTTCTGCAATCCTTCCTTAGATCAACCAGCTCTGGGCTCCACCATGGCGGTCGCTGTTTGCCCCTTGGCTTGGCATTAGGACATGCTGACACAAGCAAGTCTTTCAGGGGCTTCGTGATCCGTTTGACCATTATGTCTATATTCTCAGCAGTTCCCACTTTCTTTTCTGGTCTAGAAGGGATAGACGTGCAGAATGTGTGCCGAAATATATCACAATCCGCCTTTTTCCGCTTAGCTGAATGACCACTTCTGCAGTATTTTTCCCAAGGCTGAAACAAATATACCGATGATCAGAGAAGTTGTGGTCATCCAACACTTCCCAGTCGCGTATCCCTCCGCTTAGATCTTCCAATACAAAGGTAACATCAAGTACCTATTGCCTATTCCTGGTAATAAAGGTCGGTTCATTATCTTCATTTCAAATCGCGAGACTGCAATTTATAATATATTCGATAAGCAGCTCACTTCCTTCATAATGCAAATTGCAAATTTGCAAAAATGCTAATTTTGCCCATGAACATTCCACTAAGAAACACGGGCAAACTACTCCCATATCAATGAGTGCTGTCCGATTTAAGTTTAAAGCTCAATGATAAGGGCCTCCTTTTTATAGCCGAGTCCGAACGGCGTGCCGCAGTACGACACCTTTTTGGAGAGAAGTTTTACATGGAATAATACCTCACAAATGTTGCCAGTATTAAGAGGGGAAAACCACCGGTGAAATTTTTTTTCTGATGGACTCGCCAGGATTCGAACCCAGGCGATCATCATCATAGGCGGACAAGCTAACCTCTGCGCTACGGTGGCTTTCCTTCATATTAAGCATTTTTTATTTTAATTACTTAATTTGCGTCTTTTTGCTAAATACAAAATTCTAAAATGAAGGTCAAAATATAGTTAACAGTTAGGAAATTGACATTGTGACAAGACAACAGTGTACGTAAACTACCGTACAGGCGCAAAAAGCCTTACAAGCTGGAGCGTCTTTAAATGTTTAGTTTTTATACCCTCCACCATAGGATGGGGGTATACTAATTTCCTCATTCTGTTTCTAACTCCTCGAAATATTCGTCTAAGATCCCATAGCGTATATATATTCTTGATCGTCTTGACATTTTAAGTCGAACTAGCCATGTTCGTCCGTCTGTCAGGAGTAAAGCTAGCCGCTTGAAATTTTGTCATTCCGTTTGCAACACATCGAAATATCCATTTCCGACCCTATAAAGTATATATATAAATAGAGATATTGAGCTGAAACTTAGGACAGATTCTTTTTTGTCCATAAGCAGGTTAAGTTCGAAAATGGGCTATATCGGGCTATATCTTGATATAGCCGCCATATAGACCGATCCTCGGATTTAGGGTCTTAGGCCTATAAAAGCCACATTTCTTATCCGATTTCGCTGAAATTAGGGACAGTGAGATGTGTTAGGTCCTTCGACATCTCTCGTCAATTTGGCCTAGATCGGTCCAGATTTGGATATAGCTGCCATATAGACCGATCCTCCGATTTTGGTTCTTAGGCCCATAAAAGGCGCATTTATTGTCCGATGTCGCCGAAATTTGGGACCGTGAATAAAGTTAAGCCCCTTGACATAATTCTGCATTATGGCACAGATCGGTCCAGATTTGGATATAGCTGCCATATGGACCGATCTTTCGATTTAATGTCCGATGTTACCGAAATTTGGGACAAAGAGTTAAGTTAAGGCCCTCCACATATCTATCCAATTTGGTCTAGATCGATCAAGATTTGCATATAGCTGCCATATAATCCGATCTCTCGATTTAAAGTCTTGGCCCCATAAGAGACGCATTTTTAATCCGATTGCACTGAAATTTGACACACTGACTTATGTTATGCTTTTCGACATCCGTATGGTATATAGTTCAGATCGGTTTATTTTTAGATATAACTACTAAAAAGACCAATATTTTGTTATATACAATTCAACAATAACTTTTACTTATTAGTATCTGGTCCAAATCGGAACATAGCTGCTATGGGGGATAATGTATGAATTTTGCACCGGATTTTGAGGAAAGGTGGTTCACATATATATCCGAGGTGGTGGGTATCCAAAGTTTGGTCCGACCGAACGCCTTTTTATTTGTTTTATTCATGATGAAATAACTCTTTAAGCATTATTGCACAGCAATAAATGTCTCAATCAATTCCAATAAAAATTTGTTCAAACTAAATTTAGTTGGATAACACAATTTTATTCTACATACCAAACTTCTAAATTTCTGACAAACCATCAAAAATTAAAGCTTTTAGAAACCGAACAAGGATAATCGGGAGACCATTTTATATGGAAGCTATACCAGTTTATAGACCGATTTGGACTGTACTTAGGTACAGTTGTTGAAAGTCATAACAAAACACCACATGCAAAATTTCAGCCAAATCGGACAAATCCTGCGACTTGTAAGGGCTTTAAAAGTCGGCACCGCCCGACTTTTGTCTTTCCTTACTGGTTTCTGTGTACCTTTGTCCTCACAGCAGTCGCAGCAATTTGTTTAGCCATAATGTCTACAGATATAAGGTGCGGCTATGATGCATAACCAAGACATCATTTGCATCCGGCTGCGTATTGAACAGTAGGTGGACTTTTGAAGCGCAGTCCCCCAGACCATAACACCATATAATGTTATAGATCGGACAACTGCAGTACATAGCCACTGTATGACACTTTTATTATCTCTCTTGCAGGAGTATAGGGCAAGAGTTGCCTTTCTTGTCCCTTCCAAAATGTTGAATTTAAAGTTTAATGTCGATTTTCGATTTTCGTAAATACAAATTCATATATTTTCCTCCATAGTTTTAATAAACGCTGGCGCCATTAGGTTCTTTTTCTGGATGCTTGCAAATGTAAATTTGTGCATGAACATTCCATTAAGGAACAGCGGGGATATTTGCACATGTATCGGACAGCATTGGTATGAGGGACCTCCTTTCTGTTGCCGAAACTGAACAGCGTGCCGAAACCAAGGTAAATAGCTCAGAAGTATAACCAGCGCTTGGAAGGGATAACTATCGCTGAAAAAATTTCCTGGTGTTCTCTCCGAGATTTGAACCCAGACATTCAGCGTCAAATGCGGCCATGCTTACCTTTGCGCTTTGGTGGCCCCCTAAAAGGATTTAAAATAGCTCCCAATAAGTCCCCCGTTTTGTTCTTCAGAATAAACTTAATGTGAAAATACATCTTCATGACTGGCGATGATCAGTGGCCCCAATATTTGGTTTTGTGCTCGTTTATGATAAATTTTGTTAAACTCTTCTTTCGTTACCAACCAACGTTTAATTGCACATTTGATAATGCGCCGGGCTTTTCGTCTTCCGCTGAGTAGTGGAAAAAATATGTAGATCAGGCTGGATTGAGGTTAATTAGTGTGTGGTTTGGCATTAATGTTAAATGTTTTTTAAATCAGAATTGTTATCTCCATCGTTACGATGATTATTATAATCATGTTGTGGTAATTGCATGCATGCCAACTAACCAGCCAACAACCATCCACAAAGTCGATGGATGGACGAATGGAGTGGGGCTAGCATTGCTGTCGGAATGAGTCCATTCTTTGGATGCTCCGAAGCGGAGCATTAGCAGCAAATTGATGGTATCCGCATTTTATGGCTATGCGGCTGGCGTCTGTGCGGCTATTATCACTCCAAAGCGTCACATCTCGGACACGTTTGAACTCGCTTGGTTTCTGGTGTGCCATGCGGTGGTCGCAGTGATGGGAATTATCGCTACCGTGTTTTTTTATTTGTTCGTGTGATTTTCATTTAATTGTGTTTGTCGGCATTTAAATGTTTAACATAAAAGCGTTAATCGATAGTTATGGTTTATATTAATGACAATATCATTATTATTTTACGCTTCTGTGACTCGCACAGATCGTTTCAAAAGAATGTAAACGCGACACTGAACATTTCGCACTTTTTAGAAGCACTTTCAAGAGATGAAGGTCACCATTCCAACCTTCTAATTTCATAGGTAGCACCTTGAATTTTAATATATGCGCCACAATTCATAGCGATAGCGTTTGAATGAAACTTGCACAACCCTCGAGGATTGCAAAAACATCAAATGGCTCCATATTCAGATAAAGCTCCCATATAAAGGGTGATTTTTTTAGAACTATAGGAAAGTTTTTCAAAAAAAAAAAAAAAAAAAACATAAAACTCAGAAAATTGCATGAAGTCTTTATTTGAATCGACAGCACGGCCTAACTTTGGCATAGTCTTTCCAACATTTCGTTCAGTATCTCATGAATAAATGCTTCAACGTTGTCTTCACAAGAGCTTTAACACAGCCTCACAACAAATAGTCTAAAGGCGTTAATCGCACGGTCAACTGACCGGTCCATAACGTAAAATGAAATGTTCACCGAACACGCCTCTGAATACGAGGGTTGCCTTTTATATTTCGGAATGAGAGATCAAACACAAATATTAATCATCGAAAATCGCTTTAAGTCGATCTAGTCAGGTCCGTCCGTCTGTCTGTCGAAAGCACGCTAACTTTCGAAGGAGTAAAACTAGCCGCTTGAAATTTTGCGATGTCTTCTCTTATAACCTTCAACATGCGTGTTCAATATGGTCTCAATCAATCAATAGCTTGATACAGCTCCCCTATAAACCGATTTCCCCATTTTGCTTCTTGAGCCCCTACATGGCGCAATTCTTATCCGAATGAACTGAAATATTACACAATGACTTCTATAATGTTTTGCATTCATTTATGGTCCGAATCGAACTATAACTTGATATAGCTCCAATAGCATAACAGTTCTTATTCAATATTCTTTGTTTGTCTAAAAAAAAGATACCGCGCATAGAACTCAACAAATGCGATCAATGGTGGAGGGTATACAAGATTCGGCCCGTCCGAACTTAGCACGTTCTTACTTGTTTTTTATTTACGGGAATAAAAAGAAGTCATTAGGTGCCAAGTCAGGACTATACGTCGGAAGACTCATCAGACGTTGTTTTGAGTGCTCAAAAATTTAGTTGTTTGAGCCGATTTGCGAGAGCTCACATTATAGTGGTGAAGAGTGATCCGTATGCGGCGGTTGGTTTTCCTGATTTCTTGGAAGACAACTGGCAAACAAATGGTTGTGTACCACTCAGAAGTCCAGCACAGTTGCGACATGTTCAGTTTTTCCCAAAAAACATTGCTTGGATGTGCTTCGTGCGTGAGCAATTTTTGTTAGATTTGTCTCATCTTGAAACACCCGTACAGTCGACTGCTATTGGGTTGCCCAAAAAGTAAAAGAAAGTAAATGCATTTTTAATAAAACTTAGAATGAACTTTAATCAAATATACTTTTTTTACACTTTTTTTCTAAAGCAAACTAAAAGTAACAGCTGATAACTGACAGAAGAAAGAATGCAATTACAGAGTCACAAGCTGTGAAAAAATTTGTCAACGCCGACTATGTGAAAAATCCGCAATTACTTTTTGGGCAACCCAATATTTACTTTCGGGCTCATACGCGTTAATCCACTAATCATCACCTGTCACTTGCCATAGACGTGTTTCGAAGCACCCCGATCGTATATTTGGAGCACTTCTTTCGACCAATCGAAACGAGCCTCTTTTTGAGCGATTGACAAATTGTGTGGATCCAACGCGAACAAATTATTTTTACGACCAAATGTTCATGCAATATTGAATGAATGTTGGTCCCACTAATGTCTAAGGTTGTCTCAATTTCACGATAGGTCACGTGGCGATCTTGCAATAGCAGTTGGAGCACAGCATCAATTGTTTTTGGAACAACATCTGATTTTGGACGACCTTCACTAAATTCATCTTTGAGTGAACTACGACCTCGGTTGAATTCATCCTACCGTCGATAAACACTGCTCCTTGATGGAACTTCATCGCCAAAAATTGAGTTAAGTTCATCGATGCACTGTTGTTGAGTAAATTCACGTCGAAAGTTGTAAAAAAAATCGCACGGAAATGTTTACGATTTAATTCCATTTTTTGGGCGAGAAAATCTTTTATGTTACTGTAAACAACACAAATAGCGCTCATATGTCGAAATGTACTGAGTACGTATAACCCCAAAAATGTCAAGCTTTACGATAGAGCTGTCAGTTGGCAGATTGCAATACAAGAGTTTTGTAATTCCGTAATATAAATGGCAACCCTGGCAAGTCCATTGTTACGCGTGATGTGTGGCATGTGGCGCCGTCTTGCCATGCCAGTCAAGCTCTTGCATTTTGGGCAAAAAAAAGTTGGATATCATCTCACGGTATCGCTAACCATTACATTACGATTCGCATCATCTTTGAAGTAGTACGGTCCAATGAAGCCACCAGCTCATAAGCCGCACCAAACTGAGGCTTTTTCTGGATGCATTGGTAGCTCTTCGAATGCTTCTGGCTGATGTTCACTCAAAAATCGACAATTCTGCTTATTTACGTACCCGTTGAACCAAAAATGAGCTCCGTCGCTGAACACAAATTTTAGATAAGAAAGTGGATTTTCGGCCAACTTTCCAAGAGCTCATTCACCAAAAATTCTGCGCTATGGTAGGTCGTTCGGCTTCAATTATTTCACCATTTGTATTTTGAAAGACTTCACACCTAAATCCTTCCACTAAACTTACCACGTTGTTGAGTTAAAGAAGCCCATTAACACTGGCCGATACAGCTGCCATATTTTCTTTAGTTCGCACTCTACAAAAACGTGATGGTGGTTTAATGTCCAACAATGTAAATTTTGTGCTAAATTTTGTAATAAAATTCAAAATTAGCAAGAGTTGTTCCTTTGTAAGACGATTCGTGGTAATATTATGGACCAAACTGAAGATCTTTGACAGTGAAACAAAACAAAACACGAAACTAGCGTGAGCAGATTTCAGATGGTAATTCCAACTCTTTCAGAGTTTATTTACATTTGTTTCGATGTTATGATACACAATTATATTACAGCCTTCCATTTTCACACAACTCCAGTATGGTTTTCTATTATGATCTGCTGTATTCGTTATGCTGCAAATAAAACAAAATATATTGGGTTGCCCAAAAAGTAATTGCGGATTTTTTAAAAGAAAGTAAATGCATTTTTAATAAAACTTAGAATGAATTTTAATCAAATATACTTTTTTTACACTTTTTTTCTAAAGCAAGCTAAAAGTAACAGCTGATAACTGACAGTAGAAAGAATGCAATTACAGAGTCATAAGCTGTGAAAAAATTTGTCAACTATATGAAAAACTATACTGACTATATAAAAAATCCGCAATTACTTTTTGGGCAAACCATAACTTATGGAAATTGTTGTGTTTTCTTATACCTGGCTGTCATTTATCTGTCGCTCATATGATTATTGTCATTAGACATACCAGCATTTTTGTACCTAAGGCAAAACGTTAAAAATTGACACGGTCCGAGTTTATCATCCGCACTCGGCCGCGCTGCTGCTCAACACACTGACTGTTCTTTGCTCAGACAAAATAAAAGAAACAAGTAAAAGCGTGCTAAGTTCGGCCGGGCCGAATCTTATATACCCTCCACCATGGATCGCATTTGTCGAGTTCTTTTCCCGGCATCTCTTCTTAGGCAAAAAAGGATATAAGAAAAAGAGTTGCTCTGCTATTAAAACGATATCAAGATATGGTAAGGTTCGGACCACAATTAAATTATATGTTGGAGACCTGTGTAAAATTTCCGCCAATTCGTATAAGAATTGCGCCCATTGGGGCTCACGAAGTAAAATAGAGAGAACGATTTATATGGGCTATAGACCGATTCAGACCATAATAAACACGTTTGTTGATGGTCATGAGAGGATCCGTCGTACAAAATTTCAGGCATATCAAATAATAATTGCGATCTCTAGGGGTCAAGAAGTCAAGATCCCAGATCGGTTTATATGGCAGCTATATCAGGTTATGAACCGATTTGAACCTTATTTGACACAGTTGAAAGTAAAAATAAAATACATCATGCAAAATTTCAGCCAAATCCGATAGGAATTGCGCCCTCCAGAAGCTCAATAAGTCAAATCCCCTGACCTGTTTATATTACAGCTATATCAGGTTATGGACCGATTTCAACCATACTTGGCACAGTTGTTGGATATCATAACAAAATACTTCGTGCAAAACTTCATTCAAATCGGATAAGAATTGTGCCCTCTAGAGGCTCAAGAAGTCAAGACCCAAGATCGGTTTATATGGCAGCTATATCAGGTTATGGACCGATTTAAACCATACTTGGCACAGTTGTTGGGTATCATAACAAAACAAGTCGTGCAAAATTTCATTCAAATCGGATAAGAATTGCGCACTCTAGAGGCTCAAGAAGTCAAGACCCAAGATCGGTTTATATGGCAGCTATATCAGGTTATGAACCGATTTGAACTATACTTGGCACAGTTATTGGATATCATAGCGAAACATGTCGTGCAAAATTTCATTCTGATCAGATAAGAATTGCGCACTCTAGATGCTCAAGAAGTCAAAACCCAAGATCGGTTTATATGGCAGCTATATCAAAACATGGACCGATATGGCCTATTTACAATACCAACCGACCTACACTAATAAGAAGTATTTGTGCAAAATTTCAAGCGGCTAGCATTACTCCTTCGGAAGTTAGCGTGCTTTCGACAGACAGACGGACGGACGGACGGACGGACAGACGGACGGACGGACGGACGGACGGACGGACAGACGGACGGACGGACAGACGGACGGACATGGCTAGATCGACATAAAATGTCAGGACGATCAAGAATATATATTCTTTATATATATTCTTGATCGACGAATATTTCGAGTAGTTACAAACAGAATGACGAAATTAGTATACCCCCCATCTTATGGTGGAGGGTATAAAAATGTTGCGTGCGAGAATGCATCTATACCAGCGACGAGCACACAATAGCCATTATATGCAATCCCATGGGCTTGCTTGGGGTTATGAGCAAAAAAAAAATGTGCAAAAGTGTGAATATTTTTACCCATCTATATCCCCGTTTGCGACATTAACAAGTTTTTGGTCTTACTACAAACAAAGTCCTTTTACAGTTGGCGAAGCTTTTAAAGGGTTTACAATAAACAAAGTTGGTAGCGTTCAATATTGCTACTTTTATGGCTAACTTTTATTATGTTGAAGCGAAACATTACACAGGAAAGACTTCTTAATTAAAGCATGTTGTTTGTGGTAAATATAAATAAAAACCTTTTTGAGTATTTAGATTTTCCAACCGTAGCGCAGAGGTTAGCATGCCGCCTATGACGATGAACGCCTGGGTTTGAATCCTGGCAGGAACATCAGAAAAATTTTCAGCGGTGGTTATCCTCTCGTAATGCTGGCGACGTTTGTGAGGTACATGTAAAAACTTCTCCCCAAATATGTGTCGCTCTATGGCACGCCGTTCGGACTCGACTATAAAAAACAGGTCCCTTATCAGTGTCAGCACTCATTGATTTGTGAGAAGTTTGCCCCAGGTCCTTAATGTAAAGTTCATGCGCAAATTTGCATATTGTGGTGATTGAAAACACTTTGCAACCATTTTTGATAATATCTTATTCTTTGTATATAAATTTGACTTTCTTATCTAACAACACCGGTCTATAGTTATATATAGCCGCTATATAGGTCAATCTCCCGAAATTTCTGGAAATCGGTCTGTAACGGCTATGTAACGATATCTAATTATGGTCCGATCTGGGCACATTCGACAAAAAGATGTAGAGGTCTACTAAAAGTAACTGTTTCAAATTTAATCGAAATTGGATGAAAAATTTTCCTTTTGTGCGTTAAATACCCTTTATCGGAAGAGCCGACCTGCCCTATATCGGAAGAGCTGACAGGCCCAAAATGAGATTAGGGTCATATGACCGCCCACATAGCGATCATAAGGCCCATTGAATGCTATGACCGTTTCTATGGCACTGCGAAATAACCTCCAACGCTATAACGAAATCACGAAAGCGGTGGAAAGCGTAAAGTTAGCCGTTTGAAAATTTGAGCAGATACTTAAAATTGATGTTGGTCGTTGGGGATAGCAAATGGGCCATATAAATTCAGATTTGGATATAGCTGCCATATAAACCAATCTCGCGATTTGACTTCTTAAGCCCCTGGAAGCCGCAATTTTTCTCCGATTTGGTTGAAATTTTGCACGTAGGGTTCTGTTATAACATCCGTTAGTTTTTTATACCCTCCACCATAAGATGGGGGTATACTAATTTCGTCATTCTGTTTGTAACTACTCGAAATATTCGTCTGAGACCCCATAAAGTATATATATCCTTGATCGTTGTGACATTTTATATCGATCTAGCCATGTCCGTCCGTCTGTCCGTCCGTCCGTCCGTCCGTCTGTCTGTCGAAAGCACGCTAACTTCCGAAGGAGTAAAGCTAGCCGCTTGAAATTTTGCACAAATACTTCTTATTAGTGTAGGTCGGTTGGTATTGTAAATGGGCCATATCGGTCCATGTTTTGATATAGCTGCCATATAAACCGATCTTGGGTTTTGACTTCTTGAGCCTCTAGAGTGGGCAATTCTTAACCGATGGGAATGAAATTTTACACGACGTGTTTTGCTATGATATCCAATAACTGTGCCAAGTATAGTTCAAATCGGTTCATAACCTGATATAGCTGCCATATAAACCGATCTTGGGTCTTGACTTCTTGAGCCTCTAGCGTGCGCAATTCTTATCCGATTGGAATGAAATTTTGGCACGTAGTATTTTGTTATGATATCCAACAACTGTGCCAAGTATGGTTCAAATCGGTCCATAACCTGATATAGCTGTCATATAAACCGATCTGGGATCTTGACTTCTTGAGCCTCTAGAAGTCGCATTTATTATCCGAATTGCCCGAAATTTTGTACGACGGATTCTCTCACGACCATCAACAAACGTGTTTATTATGGTCTGAATCGGTCTATAGCCTGATACAGATCCCATATTAATCGTTCTCTCTATTTTACTTCGTGAGCCCCAATGGGCGCAATTCTTATACGAATTGGCTGAAATTTTACACAGGTCTCCAACATATAATATAATTGTGGTCCGAACCGGACCATATCTTGATATCGTTTTAATAGCAGAGCAACTCTTTTCTTATTTCCTTTTTTGCCTAAGAAGAGATGCCGGGAAAAGAACTCGACAAATGCGATCGATGGTGGAGGGTATATAAGATTCGGCCCGGCCGAACTTAGCACGCTTTTACTTGTTATACCCTCCACCATAAGATGGGGGGTATACTAATTTCGTCATTCTGTTTGTAACTACTCGAAATATTCGTCTGAGACCCCATAAAGTATATATATTCTTGATCGTCGTGACATTTTATGTCGATCTAGCCATGTCCGTCCGTCTGTCCGTCCGTCCGTCCGTCCGTCCGTCCGTCCGTCCGTCCGTCCGTCCGTCTGTCTGTCGAAAGCACGCTAACTTCCGAAGGAGTAAAGCTAGCCGCTTGAAATTTTGCACAAATACTTCTTATTAGTGTAGGTCGGTTGGTATTGTAAATGGGCCATATCGGTCCATGTTTTGATATAGCTGCCATATAAACCGATCTTGGGTCTTGACTTCTTGAGCCTCTAGCGTGCGCAATTCGTATCCGATCAGAATGAAATTTTGCACGACGTGTTTTGTTATGATATTCAACAACTGTGCCAAGTATGGTTCAAATCGGTTCATAACCTGATATAGCTGCCATATAAACCGATCTTGGGTCTTGACTTCTTGAGCCTCTAGAGTGCGCAATTCTTATCCGATTGAAATGAAATTTTGCACGACGTGTTTTGTTATTATATCCAACAACTGTGCGAAGTATGGTTCAAATCGGTTCATAACCTGATATAGCTGCCATATAAACAGATCTTGGGTCTTGACTTCTTGAGCCTCTAGAGGGCGCAATTCTTATCCGAATGGAATGGAATTTCGCACGACGTGTTTTGTTATGATACCCAACAACTGTGCCAAGTATGGTTGAAATCGGCCCATAACCTGATATAGCTGCCATATAAACCGATCTTGGGTCTTGACTTCTTGAGCTTCTAGAGGGCGCAATTCCTATCCGATTTGGCTGAAATTTTGCATGACGTATTTTATTTTTACTTTTAACAACTGTGTCAAATAAGGTTCAAATCGGTTCATAACCTGATATAGCTGCCATATAAACCGATCTGGGATCTTGACTTCTTGACCCCTAGAGGTCGTAATTATTATCCGATATGCCTGAAATTTTGTACGACGGATCCTCTCATGACCATCAACAAATGTGTTTATTATGGTCTGAATCGGTCTATAGCCCGATACAGATCACATATAAATCGTTCTCTCTATTTTACTTCGTGAGCCCCAATGGGCGCAATTCTTATACGAATTGGCTGAAATTTTACACAGGTCTCCAACTTATAATTTAATTGTGGTCCGAACCGGTCCATATCTTGATATCGTTTTAATAGCAGAGCAACTCTTTTCTTATATCCTTTTTTGCCTAAGAAGAGATGCCGGGAAAAGAACTCGACAAATGCGATCGATGGTGGAGGGTATATAAGATTCGGCCCGGCCGAACATAGCACGCTTTTACTTGTTTTTTTTTGCCCTTGAACATTCCACTAAGGAACAGGGGCAAATTTTTCACTTATCAATGAGTGCAGTCTGATTCAAGATTAAGCTCAATGATAAGGGGCCTCCTTTTTATAGCCGAGTACGAACGGCGTGCCGCAGTGCGACACCTCTTTGGAGAGAAGTTTTATATGGCATAGTACCTCACAAACGTTGCCAGCATTAGGAGGTGAAAACCACGACTGAAAGTTTTTTCTGATGGTCTCGTCAGAATTCGAACCCAGGCGTTCAGCGTCATATTCGGACGTGCTTGCCTCTGCGCTACGGTGGCCTCCTCCGTTAGTACGGTAGCAGTTGGATAATTTGCACAGATACTTAAAATTGATGTTGGTCGTTGGGAATACAAATGGGCCATATCGGTTCAGATTTGGATATAGCTGCCATATAAACCGATCTCCCGATTTGACTTCTTAAGCCCCTGGCTGAAATTTTGCAAGTAGTGTTCTGTTACGACTTTCAATAACTGCGCCTAGTTTGGTCCGAAACAGAACTTTATATAGCTGCCATATAAACCGATCTCCTGATTTGACTTCTTGAGCACCTGGAAGCCGCAATTTTTGTCCGATTTGGCTGAAATTTTGGACGTAGTGTTATATTATGACTTCCAACAACTGTGCCAAGTACGGTTCAATTCGGTTCATAACCTGATAAAACTCCCACATTAACCGATCTCCCAATTTGACTTCTGGAGTCCTTACAATCCGCAATTATTATCCGATTTGACTGAAATTTTGCATTCGGTCTTCTGTGGGACAGTGAGTTGTGTTAGGCTCTTCGACATTTTTCTGCAGCTTGGTCCAAATCAGGCCAGATTTGGATATAGCTGCCATGTAGACCGATATCTCGATTTAAAGTCTTGGCCGCATAAAAGGCGCATTTATAATCCGATTTCACTGAAATTTGACACAGTGACTTACCCTAGGCTTTCCGACATCCGTGTCGTATATGCTTCAGATCGGTTTATTTTTAGAAATAGCTACTAAAAAGACCTTATTAGTATTTGGTCCAAATCGGAACAAATTTCGATATAACTGCTATGGGACATAAGGTATGTAATTTTCACCGGATTTTGATGAAAGGTGATTTACATATACACCCGAGGTGGTGGGTATCCAAAGTTCGGCCCGGCCGAAGTTATTTCAGTGGGGTTTTTTTTTCGTTGCGAAAAAGGTTTAAAGAATTTAAATGTAAATTCAAAATCTATTTGAAAATATAAAAACGCAAAAAAATGAGAGTTGTGTCCTCATCCTTCTGGACCTTATGGCCAATACATGGGCGGTTTTAAAGCCCAATTTCATGTTGGTCTTTATGACCTTTGCCATCGGAAGATCGGTCTGTATGCCAGCTATATCCAAATGTTGTCCAGTCTGGGCCACATTCGACAAAAAGTGTAAAAGTTAACCCCAAACTGACGGCTTAAAAGCTAATTAAAAATGCTCCTTTTATGGGCTAAATTCTCTTCATCGGGGGATCTGTCTTTATGACTGCTATATCTAGATATGTTCCGATCTGGACCACATTCGACAAAGGAGTGTAGATGTGTTTCAAAACTCGCTGTTTCGGATTTCGCCGAAATTGACTTTTACAGGCGAAATACCCTATATCGGGAGTTCGAAAGCGGATGAAAAATTATCAAATTATTGCCTTAAGACCTTAAATCTGGCGATCGGTATATATAGTAGCAATATATAACATGGGTCCGATTTTATTAGATCAGAATGTCAACTTTATATAAAGGGTGATTTTTTTGAGGTTAGGATTTTCATGCATTAGTATTTGACAGATCACGT
Organism: Stomoxys calcitrans; assembly: GCF_963082655.1. Lineage (NCBI taxonomy): Eukaryota > Metazoa > Arthropoda > Insecta > Diptera > Muscidae > Stomoxys > Stomoxys calcitrans. The sequence goes on from NC_081552.1 coordinate 152,964,692, forward strand.
GGGATTTCAGACATGGTGTCAAAGAGAAAGATGCTCAGTATGCTTTGACATTTCATCATGAATAGACTTACTAACGAGCAACGCTTGCAAATCATTGAATTTTATTACCAAAATCAGTGTTCGGTTCGAAATGTGTTCATTCACCGTAACGTTGCGTCCAACAGCATCTTTGAAAAAATACGGTCCAATGATTCCACCAGCGTACAAACCACACCAAACAGTGCATTTTTCGGGATGCATGGGCAGTTCTTGAACGGCTTCTGGTTGCTCTTCACTCCAAATGCGGCAATTTTGCTTATTTACGTAGCCATTCAACCAGAAATGAGCCTCATCGCTGAACAAAATTTGTCAAAATTTGAACACATTTCGAACCGAACACTGATTTTGGTAATAAAATTCAATGATTTGCAAGCGTTGCTCGTTAGTAAGAATAAGAAGTCAACAACTATTATTTGAAAAATGTTTTACATTGTCGAAATATTTTCAAATTTTTAAATACTCAGCTTTTGATTATAAATGGGTAAATACAAAATTTAACGTGTAGCTCGTCCAGCTCTATTCATAACTCCTCATATTATGGTTGATTGTCCCTTATTTTATATAATACAACTAATATTATAATCAATACGACATAGTAAAGCCATCTTTTGCAATGGAGTGTATCTATCAACTATCAGTTGCTAATTGCCATCGAAGTCTCTATCAACTTGGGTACGTTATTCCTACCACAAAATGTTATTTATGTAGTTGATATGACTGTTAATAAAATCACAACGGCTCAACTAATTTCAACTGGCAGCATTGCAATCTGAAGCGATTTTAATCGATTATAACTGAAATCAGAAGTACCGCTTATGAAACACTCTTACATAGCAATGAGATAGATAAATTGAATTCTAAACTCTCTCGTTTATTCAAAAACTCAAAATAATTACACGAATATTGTTTTTTTCTTTAATTGGTTACGACAATAAAAATTTGTCCCATTATCCGAACTTGAACTTCTACGCTTTTTCTAAAATCTCTGACACCTAGTTTCGAGATGCCTTTCAACACATGGTCTATCCATCGGGCTTTTGGTAGTCGCGGTTTGCGTGTACCGCCGTAATCGCCTTCAATCTAGAGCTGGCAAAATATCGATAGCACTATGGTACTTTCCATATTTTATTTTTTGTCTGAATATCGATTGATATTTTTGCTATCGAGACTATTGGTAAAGTAAATTTTTTTTTGCAAAGTTCAACAAAAGTATGCGATCCGACACTGAATGTATCCTACAAGATACATTGCGCCTATAGAATACAGCTGGCAAAATATCGATGGTACAATCGATACTGCCGATATTAAATTTGTTGGCTAAATATCGGTTCTATCGACATTTTGACAAAATTCCGCCACTTGCAAAATTAAAAAAAAAAAAAAAAAAACAATATATGCGTGCTAAGTTCGGCCGCGGAGAATCTTGAAACCCCATAAGGGACGAAGGACATAATTTAATTCTACGTACCAAACTTCTGTCAAACCAATAAAAATTAAAGCTTCTAGGAACCGAACAAGGATGATCGAGTGACCGGTTTACATGGGAGCTATATCAGGTTATAGACTGATTTGGCACAGTTGTTGGAAGTCGTAACAGAACACCGCATGCAAAATTTCAGCCAAATCCGACAAAAATTGCTGCTTGCAAGAACTCAAGAAGTCAAATCGGGAGAGGAGCTATATCAGGCTATAGCCCGATTCGGACCGTACTTAAGTCTTGTTGGAAGTCTTAACAGAACACTATGTGCAAAATTGTAATCGAAGGTTTTTCCTTTAAGGCAAAAGTCTTGGACGCTCTTTGCAAGCAAGCTCATTCATCCTCTTTTGGGACGATGTTATGTGGTTCTCTACATTAACCTTCTGGTGATAGCAGTTGCTGAAGAAATCACGACGTCTCAGCAGTAAGTATGAACTTGTGCCTGGTAAAGTCTGATTTGCCTCTGAGTTCCTTCAGGCAGATGGCCCACTTATAACTTTACCTATTATTTTGCAAAAGCTAGGAATTTGAGACGGAAGCCACCGTAGCGAAGAGGTTACAATGTCCACCTATAATGCCTGGGTTCAAATCCTGGCGAGACCATCAGGAAAAAATTTCGAGCGGTGGTTTACCGCTCCTAATGCTGGCAACATTTGTGAGGTACTATTCCATGGAAAACTTCTCTCCAAAGAGGCGTCGCACTGCGGCACGCCGTTCGGACTCGGCTATAAAAAGGAGACTCCTTATTATTGAGCTTAATCTTGAATCAGACTGCACTCATTGATAAGTGAAAAATTTGCCCCTATTCCTTAGTGGAACGTTCATGAGCAAGATTTGCATTTGCAGGAATTTGAGACTGAAATGTATGTTTTTTATACCCCACACCATAGGATGGGGGTATACTTATTTCGTCATTCTGTTTGTAACTCATCGAAATATTCGTCTAAGACCACATAATGTATATATATTCTTGATCGTCATGACATTTTATGTCGATCTAGCCATGTCCGTCCGTCTGTCCGTCCGTCCGTCCGTCTGTCTGTCGAAAGCACGCTAACTTCCGAAGGAGTAAAGCTAACTGCTTGAAATTTTGCACAAATACTTCTTATTAGTGTAGGTCGGTTGGTATTGTAAATGGGCCATATCGGTATATGTTTTAATACAGCTGCCATATTAACCGATCTGGGGTCTTGACTTCTTGAGCCGCTAGAGGGCACAATTCTTATCCGATTTGGCTGAAATTTTGTACAACGGCTTCTCTCATGACCTTCAACATACGTGTCGAAAATGGCATGAATCGGTTTACAGCCTAATGCAGCTTCCCTATAAACCGATCTCCCTATTTTATTTCTTATTACTCTAAAGTGCGCAATTCTTACTAGATTTGTCTGAAATTTTACACAATGACTTCTACTATGGTCTCCAATATTCAGTTCAATTATGGTCCGAAATGAACCATAACTTGATATTACGCTTTTACTTGTTTCTTCTTTAAAGTTGCTAAAATTAACGATAGTATCGATTTTTCAAAATATCAAATGTTGCGAATATCGATAGTTTGACAACTCTACTATAGAAGGAACAAGTTTCATTCGAATGGGCTAAAATTTTGTGCAATGATTTCACTAATTGCTTCCAACTGACTTTATTAAATTTGGTTTTATTCGGTCTGTGCATTGATATTGCTTCAAAATAAATCGATTTGCCGATTTTTATACCCTCCACCATAGGATGGCGGTATACTAATTTCGTCATTCTGTTATTAACACCTCGAAATATGCGTCTAAGATCCCATAAAGTATTGTAGATATATTATTGATCGTCATTTTACTTTAAGTCGATATAGTCATGTCCGTCAGTCCGTTTATCTGTTGAAAGCACGCTTACTTTCGAATGAATTAAGCTAGCCGCTTGAAATTTTGCCTAAATACTTTTCATTAGCGTATGTCGGTTGGGATTGTAAATGGGCCAAATCGGGCCATATAAACCGATCTTGGGTCTTGATTTCCTGAGCCTCTAGAGGGAGCAATTCTTATCCGATTTTACTGAAATTTTGCACGTGGTGTTATGGTATCTTTCCAATGACTATGTTAAGTATAATTCAAATCGTTTCGTAATCTGGTATAGCTGTCATATAAACCGATCTTGGATCTCGACTTCTTGAGCCAATAGAGTGCGCAATTCTCATCCCATTTGGCTGAAATTTTGTGTAAGGTGTTTTGTTATGACTTCCAATAACTGTGCTAAGTATGGCGCAAATCGGTACAAAACCTGATATAGCTGCCATATAAACCGATCTGGGATCTTGACTTCTTGAGCCTCTAGAGGGCGCAATTCTCATACCATTTGGAAGAAATTTTGTACAACGGCTTCTCTCATGACCTTCAACATACGTGTCTTATATGGCCTGAATCGATCAACAGCTTGATACAGCTCTCATATAAACCGATCTCCGGATTTAGCTTCTTGAGCCCCTACAAGGCGCAATTCTTATCCGAATGCACTGAAACATTACACAATAGCATATTCTTATTCAATATTCTTTGTTTGCCTAAAAAGAGATACCGTGCATAGAACTCGACAAATGCGATCCATGGTGGAGGGTATATAAGATTCGGCCCGGCCGAACTTAGCACGCTCTTACTTGTTACTTCTAAGTTGCTATTGAAATGATGCGACTATCGATAGTTTATCGTCGTCTTAGCTGGAGGTACTTCATTCATACTGACAACATGACCTAGCCAACGCAGCCGCTGTATTTTAATATGTTTAACCATGCTAACGTCGTCATACAGCTCATATAGTTCGTGGTCCAAACGAAGCCGATACTCTCCATCAATGCAAACTGGTCCATGAATTTTACGAAGAATCTTTCTTTGAAACATTCCAAGCACTGGCTCGTCTGTTTCCACAAGTACCATGTAACAACACTGGTAGTATCAGCGTGTTGTATAGTATAATCCTCGCCTGTTGGGAGGTGGTCTTGTTTTTAAACAGCTTGCATAATCCTTCGCTTTATCTCAAAACTGGTGTCATTCTACCTCAAATTTGTGGTTCCCAACTTTCTCAATTCTCTTTATCTGCATGATGGAACTATGCGTTTTGTTTTCTGTTATCTCCATTTACTGCCACACCGATTTTCACTGATTCTCTTTCGATTCTTTGAAAGACTGCAGTTACTTCTTCCAGTGACCGACCCATGATACCGATGTCATCGGCATAGACGAGTAGCGTGTGTTTTGTTGTGAGTAGTGTGCCATATATGTTCTCGTCTGCATCTCGTCTTCAGTAATATATTAAGGACATCAAATGAAACCTCGTTTGGTATTGAATGGTTCGGAGAGATTCATTCCTAATCTTACTGAGGAGTGTGTGTCAGCAAGTGTCATCCTGCAGAGTCTTATTAATTTGAAGCGATACCAAACTACGACATGCCATGAAGTATCTTTGAAGGTATAGCTCTGTCGAAAGTGGCTTTATAGTCAACAAAGAGATAGTAAGAAATGAGCTGTCCTTCTTGTGTCTTTTTCAGGATTTGGCGCAGTGTGAATATCTAGTCTGCGGTGGATCTGGGGTGAAAGGAAGTAAGAAGGAGGTCAGAATAGCTCTCGGTAGCATAACGGGGCGTATAGGACTACATGCTCACTTATGAAAATCCCTGCGGCAAGTGATAGCATCTGTAGGGCATGCGGAGTAGATGATGAGACGTTGGACCGTTTCCTTTGGCACTGTCCGGCTTTCGCATCTATCAGATACCGGCACTTAGGTGGTGACACAATACCAGACAAGAACGACTCAGGGGAGTGGCATGGAAAACAATTAAGGTTTTCTTAAGTAGCACGGAATTCCTAACATAGATTTTCTTTTTCGAAGTTACTGTTATAGTATTTAGAGCGCACAACAAGCCGATTACTGGCTTAGGTGTATGGTTTAGGTTTTAAACTTTCACAGAGTACGCTCTGAAGTATCTTGTACGCGATGGGGTGGAGACTTATTCGTCTGTAGTTGGCACATTCCTTCTTGTCACTTTTTTTCGTGTACAGGGCATTGTAGGCTGTGGTTCCAATCATCACGTATGCGTTTTTCTATCTGCGTGTCGCCTTCGATCTTAAATAGTACAGCAGGCAACCCATCGGCTCCTGCTGCCTTGTTGTTCTTCAGTCACGTCACTGCTTCTTGAACTTTATTCTGCCTAGGTGATAAACATTCGATACCATCTTTAGGGATTCGCTCCGCGGTATCCTCTTCACCGCCATCGTCGAAATTTTGCAGCAAGAAGGTAATGATCAGAACCTATATTCGCTCTACGGATCGATTATACATCTAACACGCTGATGTACGAATGCATGAAATTTTGCCTACTAATCACTAAAATAAAATTTATTCCATTTATATATATTGAGAAAGTGAGCTCAGTAAGAAAGGGCAAAAGTCGGGCGGTGTCCACTTTATAATACCCTACACCAATATATGTACAATTCTATAAGTACAATGTGGGAGTTTATCCAAGTCTGAACCAATTTTGATGAACTTTGGCGGATGTTTTCAGATGGGTTATTAAACAATCGGTATCACATTTCTAGCATATATGTTCAAACTGTAATACCCACGGTTGACAAATGACAACATTGTTGCAAATTACTCAAAATCTGATTTTTTCCAATTTCAATAGACTTCGACACAAGGCCGAAAAACATGCCCGCCCGATTCGACGAAAATTGCGATCTGTAGTTTGTACACATTTTAACATAGACAAACAGACAGACAGGCGGACATACGGACATAGCTAATACGAATCAGAAAGTGATTCTGAGTCGATCGGTATACTTATCAATGGGCCTATCTCTCTTCCATCTGGGTGTTACAAATAAATGCACTAAGTTATAATACCCTGTACCAAAGTAGTGGTGTAGGGTATAATTACTTTTTTCGCAGCAGTGAGAAACATCTTCTAATTAAAACAGGTAAAAACGTGCTTAGTTCGGCCGGGTCTATTCTAGGAAATCCACCACAACGGAATCTGTAAAAAATTTCCACAAATAATCTTAGTTGAAGGGCATATGTGTACCTTATATACCAAATTTCTACCAAATCAGGCAAAAATTTAAGCTTCTGGGAGTCATATAATGCAAATCGGGAGATTGGTTTACATGGGAGCTATATCAGGTTATACACCGATTTATACTATACATGCCACGGATATTGGAAGTTACAACAGATCATTAAGTGCAAAAGTTCAGCTGTATCAGATAAAAATTTTTGCTTCCAAGGGCACAAGATCTCAAATCGGAAAATCAGTTTGTATGTGAGTTATAAGTGGAACCCCTTCTGCCCGCCAGTGCGGAACACACACACACACACAGATGTCCTATAGTCTCCCCTTACTCCTCACAGCTTCTGCAAAAGTCACTTGACAAGACGAACAGAATGACAGTACTAGCCAGCGACAGCAAAGCGGTAGACCCCTTCAAGCCTACAAACAACGAAATTTGTAATTAACAAGTAAAAGCGTGCTAAATTCGGCCGGGCCGAATCTTATATACCCTCCACCATGGATCGCATTTGTCGAGTTCTTTTCCCGGCATCACTTCTTAGGCAAAAAAAGGATATAAGAAAAGATTTGCTCTGCTATTAGAGCGATACCAAGATATGGTCCGGTTTGGACCACAATTAAATTATATGTTGGAGACCTGTGTAAAATGTCAGCCAATTCGAATAAGAATTGCGCCCTTTGGGGGCTCAAGAAGTAAAATAGAGAGATCGATTAATATGGGAGCTGTATTGGGCTATATACCGATTCAGACCATAATAAACACGTATGTATTAACATACGTCATAAGAAAATCCGTCGTACAAAATTTCAGGCAAATCGGATAATAATTGCGACCTCTAGAGGCTCAAGAAGTCGAGATCCCATATCGGTTTATACGGCAGCTATATCAGGTTATGAACCGATTTGAACCATATTTGGCACAGTTGTTGGATATCATAACAAAATACTACGTGCCAAAATTCATTCAAATTGGATAAGAATTGCGCTCTCTAGAGGCTCAAGAAGTCAAGACCCAAGATCGGTTTATATGACAGCTATATAAGGTTATGGACCGATTTGAACCATACTTGGCACAGTTGTTGGATGTCATAACAAAACACGTCGTGCAAAATTTCATTCCAATCGGATAAGAATTGCGCACTCTAGAGGCTCAAGAAGTCAAGACCCAAGATCGGTTTATATTGCAGCTATATCAAAACATTGACCGATATGGCCCATTTACAATACCAACCGACCTACACTAATAAGAAGTATTTGTGCAAAATTTCAAGCGGCTAGCTTTACTCCTTCGGAAGTTAGCGTGCTTTCGACAGACAGACGCACGGACGGACGGACGGACGGACGGACGGACGGACGGACGGACATGGCTAGATCGACATAAAATTTCACGACGATCAAGAATATATATACTTTATGGGGTCTCAGACGAATATTTCGAGTAGTTACAAACAGAATGACGAAATTAGTATACCCCCCATCTTATGGTGGAGGGTATAAAAATAGCAAACATTTTTGCTGAAAATGGGAAAGCAGACATGACTGCTTATTGAGCAAAAGAAGCGCTGCTGTTTTAGCAAACATTTCCGTCTGTTATTCCAACTAACAAATCTGCTGTTTCAACTACAAAATCTGCTAAAATATTGAACACGTACACGTCTATAGCAAATAATTGCACTGCTTTGAGAGCGTGTAAAATTTGGCACTTTATTTCACTTAGTTTTTTATTTTACTTTATAGCATTTTATTTTTGTGTGTTCATTTCATTTTATTACATTTTGTTTTTTTTTACTTTACTTAAGCAATTTTGTTGTATTGTATCGGCTAGAGGTCCATTAAAACACAAATAATTGTAGCCTGTTTGTCTATATCGAAACCAATTTTTCGTGTAATTCAAAAGTTTGCCTAAATGGCAATTCGAGCAAAAAAGAAGATCTTTGTTGTGTAAATAGATTCGTCAGTGTGAAAAAGGTTAGTACCACATTGAAAGCAAATACCGAAATATGTCTATCTAGACGAATATCGATCAAAAATAATTCCTTTTGTTCGCCTGAGACGATTTTTCGACATCGACAAACAGGCTATTAATATTTGTATACCCAAAACCGAAGGGTATATGTCATTTTGTTTGCAACACATCGAAATATCCATTTCCGACCCTATAAAGTATATATTCTTGATCGGCGTAAAAATTTAACACGATCTAGCCATGTCCGTCCGTCAGTCTATTGAAACAGTCTTTAAAAACAGAGATATTGAGCTGAAATTTTGCACAGATTCTTTTTTTTGTCCATATGCAGGTTAAGTTTGAAGATAGGCTATATCGGACTATATCTTGATATAGCCCCCATATAGACCGATCCGCGGATTCAGGGTCCTAGGCCCATAAAAGCGACATTTATTATCCGATTTTGCTGAAATTTGGGACAGTGAGTTGTGTTAGGCCCTTCAACAATATTTTTATATCCTCCACCATAGGATGGGGGTATACTAATTTCGTCATTCTAGAAATATTCGTTTAAAATCCCATTTATGTCGATCTAGCCATGTCAGTCCGTCTGTCTGTCCGTTTGTCTATCGAAAGCACGATAACTTTCGAAGGAGTAAAGCTAGCCGCTTGAAATTTTGCACAAATACTTCTTATTAGTGTAGGTCAGTTGGGATTGTACATAGGCCATATCGGTCCATGTTTCGATATAGTTGTCTTGATTTCTTGGGTCTTGACTTCTTGAGACTCTAGAGTGCGCAATTCTTATCCGATATAGCTGTCATATAAACCTGATATAGCTTTCATATAAACCTGATACAGCTGTCATATAAACCGATCTTGGGTCTTGACTTCTAGAGCCTCTAGAGGGCGCAATTCTTATTCGATTTGAATGAATTTTGGCACGTAGTATTTTGTTATGATATCCAACAACTGTGCCATGTATGGTTCAAATCGGTTCATAACCTGATATAGCTGACATCTATATCAGGTTATGAAGGTCAGGTTAGCTCTAAGAATTTCCTTTATTTTCCTCTCGTTCTAAGGATAGAAGTTTGGATCACTTATACTAAACACTCTTCTAATAAAATTCGAGGCCGTGTTTGTTATTACTCTCTTGTGGTGTTTGGAGTAAAAATGGATCAATCTTCCAGAAGACGTCGATTTCTGATAAAACAAGTAAAAGCGTGCTAAGTTCGGCCGGGCCGAATCTTATATACCCTCCACCATGGATCGCATTTGTCGAGTTCTTTTCCTTGCATCTCTTCTTAGGCAAAAAAGGATATAAGAAAAGATTTGCTCTGCTATTAGAGCGATATCAAGATATGGTCCGGTTTGGACCACAATTAAGTTATATGTTGCGGACCTGTGTAAAATGTCAGGCAATTCGAATAAGAATTGCGCCCTTTGGGGGCTCAAGAAGTAAAATAGAGAGATCGATTTATATGGGAGCAATATCGGGCTATACACCGATTCAGACCATAATAAACACGTATGTTGATGGCCATGGGATCCGTCGTACAAAATTTCAGGCAAAGCGGATAATAATTATGACTTCTAGATGATCAAGAAGTCAACATCCCAGACCGCTTTATATGGCAGCTATATCAGGTTATGAACCGATTTGAACCTTATTTGACACAGTTGTTGAAAGTAAGAATAAAATACGTAAGAATAAAATCATGCACAATATCAGCCAAATGGGATAGGAATTGCGCCTTTTAGAAGCTCAAGAAGTCAAGTCCCAAGATCAGTTTATATGACAGCTATATCAGGTTATGAACCGATTTAAACCATACTTGGCACAGATGTTGGATATCATAACAAAATACTTGTGCAAAAATTCATTCAAATCGGATTGGAATTGCGACCTCTAGAGGCTCAAGAAGTCAAGACCCAATATCGGTTTATATGACAGCTATATCAGGCTACAGACCGATTTGAACCATACTTGACACAGTTGTTGCATATCATGACAAAACATGTCGTGCAAAATTTCATTCCAATCGAATAAGAATTGCGGACTCTAGAGGCTCAAGAAATCAAGGCCCAAGATCGGTTTATATGGCAGCTATGTCTGGTTAAGGACCGATTTGAACCTTATTTGACACAGTTGTTGAAAGTAAGAATAAAATACGTCATGCAAAATATTAGCCAAATCGGATAGGAATTGCGCCCTCTAGAAGCTCAAGAAATCAAGTCCCAAGATCTGTTTATATGACTGCTATATCAGGTTATGAATCGATTTAAACCATACTTGGCACAGTTGTTGGATATCATAACAAAATACTTCGTGCAAAAATTCATTCAAAAAGGATTGAAATAGCGACCTCTAGAGGCTCAAGAAGTCAAGACCCAATATCGGTTTATCTGACAGCTATATCAGGCTATAGACCGATTTGAACCATACTTTGCACAGTTGTTGGATATCATAACAAAACACGTCGTGCAAAATTTCATTCCAATCGGATAAGAATTGCGGACGCTAGAGGCTCAAGAAGTCAAGACCCATGATCGCTTTGTATGGCAGCTATATGAAAACATGGACCGATATGGCCCATTTATAATACCAACCGACCTACACTAATAAGAAGTATTTGAGCAAATTTCATGCGGCTAGCTTTACCCCTTCGGAAGTTGGCGTGCTTTCGTCAGACAGACGGACGGACATGGCTAGATCAACATAAAATTTCACGACGATCAAGAATTTATATACTTTATGGGGTCTCAGGCGAATATTTCGAGTAGTTACAAACAGAGTGACGAAATTAGTATACCCCCCATCCTATGGTGGAGAGTATAAAAAACTTACTTTCAGCTGTTTGCCATGTCTATAAACTACCGAGTCCAAATAAGGTTGTTTGCCATCATTTTTCTCTTCCTTCGTAAATTTGATGAATTTTTTGAAGGAGTTCAGGGTTTTCAGTGTTTCTGCCCCGTCTGATTTTTTTACAATCGCGAAAATGTCGCCTTCATATTTTGTCAATATCCTAGGTTTTACCATTTTGTGAAACGTTTCGCCATTACGATGTCGGAAGCGGGGAATCCCATTGGAATTCCTCTAAGCTGTTCAAAGATCTTGTCATCGTATTTAAAATATTTGCCGCCTTTAATGCAGAATGTTAGTAATTCTTTGAACATTTCCCATGGTATATTGGTAGTTTTCTCAATCTCTTCCCATTTTTATACCCACCACTGAAAGTTGGGGGTATATTTTGTCGTTCCGTTTGCAACACATCGAAATATCCGTTTCCGACACTATACAGTATATATATTCTTCATCATTGTAAAAATCGAAGACGATCTAGCCACGTCCGTCCGTCTGTCTGTTGAAATCACGCTACAGTCTTTAAAAATTGAGATATTAGGCTGAAACTTAGCTCAGATTCTTTTTTTTATTCATAGGCCGGTTAAGTTCTAAGATGGGCTATATCGGACAATATCTTGATACAGCCCTCATATAGACAGCTCCGCCGATTTAGAGTCTTGGGCCCATAAAATGCGCATTTATTGTCCGATTTTGCCTAAATTTGGGACAGCGAGTTGTGTTAGGCCCTTTGACTTCCGTCTTAAATTTGGCCCAGACCGGTCCAGATGTGGATATAGCTGCCATATAGACCCATCTCTCGATTTAAGGTTTTGGCCCATAAAAGGCGCATTTATTGTCCGATGTCGCCGAAATTTGGGACAGTGAGCTGTGTTAGGGCCTTCGGCATATTTCTATCCCTAGATCGGTTCAAATTTGGATATAGCTGCCATATAGAGCGATCTCTCGTTTCAAGGTCTTGGGCCTATAAAAGACGCATTTATTTTCCGATTTCGCTGAAATTTGGGACAGTGAGTTGTGCTAGGCTTTTCGACATCCGTTTCGTATATTGTTCAGATCGGTCTATATTTGGATATAGCTTCCAAAAAAAACAATATTTTGTTCTACAAAATTGAAGAATGACTTGTACCTATTAGACTAACCAAAGTCCGTGCCGAATTTGTTCCATAAATTTGGGGCGTAAATTGTGCATTTTTCACCGGATTATGACGAGAGTTGGTTTACATATATACCCGAGGTGGTGGGTATCCAAAGTTCGGCCCGGCCAAACATAACGCCTTTTTACTTGTTTTTCAATTGTCCGAAATGCCAAGTCGATTGGTATACTTGGGAACACGGACACAACTCGAACAAGTAAAAACGTGCTAAGTTCGGCCGGGCCGAATCTTATATACCCTCCACCATGGATCGCATTTGTCGAGTTCTTTTCCCGGCATCTCTTCTCAGGCAAAAATGGATATAAGAAAAGAGTTGCTCTGCTATTAAAACGATATCAAGATATGGTCCGGTTCGGACCACAATTAAATTATATGTTGGAGACTTGTGTAAAATTTCAGCCAATTCGTATAAGAATTGCGCCCATTGGGGCTCACAAAGTAAAATAGAGAGAACGATTTATATGGAATCTGTATCGGGCTATAGACCGATTCAGACCATAATAAACACGTTTGTTGATGGTCATGAGAGGATCCGTCGTACAAAATTTCAGGCATATCGGATAATAATTGCCACCTCTAGGGGTCAATAAGTCAAGATCCCAGATCGGTTTATTGGCAGCTATATCAGGTTATTAACCGATTTGAACCTTATTTGACACAGTTGTTGAAAGTAAAAATAAAATACGTCATGCAAAATTTCAGCCAAATCGGATAGGAATTGCGCCCTCTAAAAGCTCAAGAAGTCAAATCCCCAGATCTGTTTATATGACAGCTATATCAGGTTATGAACCGATTTCAACCATACTTGGCACAGTTGTTGGATATCATAACGAAATACTTCGTGCAAAAATTTATTCAAATCGGATAAGAATTGTGCCCTCTAGAGGCTCAAGAAGTCAAGACCCAAGATCGGTTTATATGGCAGCTATATCAGGTTATGAACCGATTTAAACCATACTTGGCACAGTTGTTGGGTATCATAACAAAACACGTCGTGCGAAATTCCATTCCATTCGGATAAGAATTGCGCCCTCTAGAGGGTCAAGAAGTCAAGACCCAAGATCGGTTTATATGGCAGCTATATCAGGTTATGGACCGATTTGAACCATACTTGGCACAGTTGTTGGATATAATAACAAAACACGTCGTGCAAAATTTCATTTCAATCGGATAAGAATTGCGCACTCTAGAGGCTCAAGAAGTCAAGACCCAAGATCGGTTTATATGGCAGCTATATCAGGTTATAAACCGATTTGAACCATACTTGGCACAGTTGTTGGATATAATAACAAAACACGTCGTGCAAAATTTCATTTCAATCGGATAAGAATTGCGCCCTCTAGAGGCTCAAGAAGTCAAAAGCCAAGATCGGTTTATATGGCAGCTATATCAGATTATGAACCGATTTGAACTATACTTGGCGCAGTTGTTGGATATCATAACAAAACACGTCGTGCAAAATTTCGTTCTGATCGGATAAGAATTGCGCACGCTAGAGGCTCAAGAAGTCAAGACCCAAGATCGGTTTATATGGCAGCTATATCAGGTTATAGACCGATTTGAACTATACTTGGCGCAGTTGTTGGATATCATAACAAAACACGTCGTGCAAAATTTCATTTCAATCGGATAAGAATTGCGCACTCTAGAGGCTCAAGAAGTCAAGACCCAAGATCGGTTTATATGGCAGCTATATCAAAACATGGACCGATATGGCCCATTTACAATACCAACCGACCTACACTAATAAGAAGTATTTGTGCAAAATTTCAAGCGGCTAGCTTTACTCCTTCGGAAGTTAGCGTGCTTTCGACAGACAGACGGACGGACGGACGGACGGACGGACGGACGGACAGACGGACGGACATGGCTAGATCGACATAAAATGTCACGACGATCAAGAATATATATACTTTATGGGGTCTCAGACGAATATTTCGAGTAGTTACAAACAGAATGACGAAATTAGTATACCCCCCATCTTATGGTGGAGGGTATAAAAATACGTAAACTTCGTAATACTCTATGGTCACATTTTTTATCTTCGCTTTAAAATCCTCAGCGTCTTTAACATTATATTTGGAATACTCTGCGATATTTTTCAAAATATTCACTACTTACTCATAGATTATAGGACGGTGCGATTATTGATGAGCATATTGGTCTCAACGGTGTACCCTCTTTATGGATCTTTGTGAGTCCATATATTCGGGGGAAAATAAGTCCCGCTGGTCAATTTATTCTTTCCTGGATATTTATGAGACTCAAGTTGTGAAGTTTATTCACCAAATTTGTTGTTCCTTGTGTTGTAGCTTGGAAAGTTAAGAAAAAAAATTATTTTATTTAATAATTTTTATACCCTCCACCATAAGATGGGGGGTATACTAATTTCGTCATTCTGTTTGTAACTACTCGAAATATTCGTCTGAGACCCCATAAAGTATATATATTCTTGATCGTCGCGACATTTTATTTCGATCTATCCATGTCCGTCCGTCTGTCCGTCCGTCCGTTCGTCCGTCCGTCCGTCCGTCCGTCCGCCTGTCTGTCGAAAGCACGCTAACTTCCGAAGGAGTAAAGCTAGCCGCTTGAAATTTTGCACAAATACTTCTAATTAGTGTAGGTCGGTTGGTATTGTAAATGGGCCATATCGCTCCATGTTTTGATATAGCTGCCATATAAACCGATATTGGGTCTTGACTTCTTGAGCCTCTAGAGTGCGCAATTCTTACCCGATTGGAATGAAATTTTGCACGACGTGTTTTGTTATGATATCCAACAACTGTGCCGAGTATGGTTCCAATCGGTTCATAACCGGATATAGCTGTCATATAAACCGATCTGGGGTCTTGACTTCTTGAGCCTCTAGAGTGCGCAATTCTTATCCGATTGGAATGAAATTTTGCACGACGTGTTTTGTTATGATATACAACAACTGTGCCAAGTATGGTTCAAATCGGTCCATAACTTGATATAGCTGCCATATAAACCGATCTTGGGTCTTGACTTCTTGAGCCATTGGAGTGCGCAATTCTTATCCGATTTGGCTGAATTTTGCAAGACGTATTTTATTCTTACTTTCACCAACTGCGTCAAATATGGTTCAAATCGGTTCATAACCTGATATAGCTGCCATATAAACCGATCTGGGATCTTGACTTCTTGAGCCTCTAGAGGTCGCAATTATTATCCGATTTGCCTGAAATTTTGAATTTGGAAATTTCGGATCCTCTCATGACCATCAACATACGTGTTTATTATGATCTAAATCGGTCTATAGCCCGATACAGCTCCCATATAAATCGATCTCTATTTTACTTCTTGAGCCCCCAAAGGGCGCAATTCTTATTTGAATTGGCTGAAATTTTACACAGGTCTCCAACATGTAATAATATAATAATAGCAGAGCAAATCTTTTCTTATATCCTTTTTTGCCTAAGAAGAGATGCCGGGAGAAGAACTCGGCAAATGCGATCCATGGTGGAGGGTATGTAAGATTCGGCCCGGCCGAACTTAGCACGCTTTTACTTGTTTTTATTTTATATGTTTTTTATCCCCACCACCGAAGGATGGGGGTATATTCATTTTGTCACTCGTTTTGCAACACATCGAAATTCCCATTTCCGACATTACAAAGTATATATCTTGGTAATCTTCGTAAAAATGCCCGTCCGTCTGTCTGTAAATCCACATGCCGTCCGTCTGTCCGTTTGTTTGTCTGTGTGTTGAAATCACGCTAAAGTCTTAAAAAATAGAGATATTGAGCCGAAACATCGCACAAATTGTTTTTGTCCATAGACAGGATAAGTTCGATGATGAACTATATCGGATTATATCTTAATATAGCCCCCATATAGACCGACGCATCCATCTTAGTCGCAAAGTTGCTGGACCTGACACTTAACAGAGTAAATCAGACGATTGTTGTTAAACTATATATAGTTAAACTGTTAGTCAAGCGATATACTATTTTCGTAGCATAGTATTTCACTGAAAGCTCTTTAATTGTCGAAAATAAATATTCCAAGGAAGCTTTTGTTCCATATTGAGTAAAAGAAGGCGCAGCGGAGCGGGCCAGGTTCAGCTAGTATATATATATATATATATATATATATATATATATATATATATATATATATATATATATATATATATATATATATATATATATATATATATATATATATATATATATATATATATATATAGAACCACTGCAAGCGCATTTATTGATCAATATTGCCAAAAATTGTACACAACGCTTCCCTCGATGCCTACCACAATATCCAAAAAGTTTGATATTATTCAGATTTAGAAGTAGCTCCCATATATATATTCGTCAGATTTGGGGCAATTTGATGGGACGATTGAACACCTTTGCTCGGAATTTAATACCGATTGTTTAATAACCTTCTGAAAACACTCGACAAGGTCCATCAAAATTGGATATAGCTCCCACTTTGTACTTATAAGGCAGGTGTAGGGTATTAGACAGTCGGCACCGGCCGAATTTTGCCTTTCCTTACTAGTTTCATTTTGTTTTACTCTTCTCATAACAGCAGATATTATCAGCAAATAACAGACTGGTTTGAAAATACAGGCAGTCTGCTGGTTTGAAAAAGCAAAATTAGCCACTTACAGTCAGCAAATAGTGTTATCATTAGCAGTCTTTTTTCTATGGGTGTAGTTTGCGCCACATCGTATGGGAGTGTTCACAACCCCACTTTGTGACCATCTGTTATTTGTTGCCCTTCGGGCCTGATCCTTAAGACTTAGCTTACATGTAGCCAGAGGCATACCAACAGATTCGTATTACTCTGGAATGTGTAAGGTTGTTCCTAGTGCTGCAGGCTCATCTGCTTTACAATTTTCTGGGAGACCTCTGTGGCCTGGCAACAGGAACGTCACAATTTGAATTCAAAAATATGTTCCCCAACGACTTAACGGTTACCAGGATGTCTCAAAACATATTTACGCCAGTCGTCATTATGGCATTATATCTTAGCCATTCCATCACTTCTAGGATCCCGTTTTTCAATCCCTTCATCCAAAACCCTTTTTGTGGTTTTACTTTCATCCCCATTTGAAATGTCCCATGCAACAGATATGCTGTTCTACAGTCATATTGCTAAATACAAAACAAATTAATCCATAATCGGATATACTTCGATATTCCGAATTGGAATTTGAGGCTTTAGGGCCATAACAAGAATCCATTCTTCGATTAATGGCCAAATGGGAACTGTACTGGTCTTCTGATGTGCTGATCTGCTTCCCAAATAACTGGCATGTATATTTGCTGCAAGAAAGTCATCCTGCGGAAGAAACGGGGAGCACGATTGCCATCGGAGGGTGTATACGATTACGGATAGGCCAAATTCAAACTACTTTTCCTAGAAAGGCAAGCAAATGTTTCACCCTGTAAAGTTTAACTGTAAGGTATTAATAAAATGACATTTCATTGATGGTTTTTTTTTTTTTTTTGACGGATTCAAGCGGATAAGTTGTTTATTACGATGGACCCAAATTTGGAACATCTCCTACATGGTCGCCACAATGTCTTGGCAAACGATGTTGGATTGCTCTTAACCATTTTCGATTTCTTTTTGCCATAACTGGGGATTTGCCAACCTCCGTTTTACAATTTTTATCGTGCTTCGTACACACATATGCGGAAAGTATTTGTGTGTGAGATTTTGCAATTTTTGCTTATCAAACAATTCAAAATTGAATCGACAATTAGTCAATATCATTTGAGGCAGAAGATAAAAGCAAAACAGCCAAAAAAGCATAGAGAACTTTTCAAATGTGAGACAAGTGTATGTCCGTCCGTCCGTCCTCCATGCGTCTTTCAAACGTGCAAATTTGAACAAATGTTCAAATGTGATTTCACTCGCCATTTTTTAGAAAACGTGCGTTTTTTCGAAGAATCCACTATGATACTATACACACACACACACACACAAACACACACACACACAAACACACACACACACAAACGAACACAAAAAACAGAAGGTTTGTGATTTATATTTTCAGTTTTTGTCTTCCGTAAATTAAGTTCTTTTCTTTCATGATGTGACACTTTTTGTTATGGAATCGGAATCTTGGGCTAAGTTGTTTTCTTTTCATGTCGCATTGTTTTGTCGCGATCGCTATTGCGATGTGGCTCCGCTTTGTTACCATTCCAAGACGTTTTATGGTGATTAAAAGAAATTCAAGTTTCTTCTGCTAGAGAGTTGGTAGGTCGGTTTGTCGGTCGGTATTGTGTACCCCAGCCATGCAATGGTTACTCTGTGGGCCGTCATCTAAAGCGTTGATTATTGTGCAATTACGAAAAAAAAGCAAGTGGCATTAACAAAATAATAAGACCACAACGGATTGTTTGTCATCATCAAGTGCGCAGAAGCGGCAGCGGCGATTGTATTGTGTGAAATTGTATGGTATTGTTGTCGTGGCTGGCTGTCTTCACAGCTCCGAGACTGTGGCCGCCACCGTTGTCATTTTACATTCTAAAATTTCTACGCCAAGGTAAGTGGCACGATAAGATAAAGAAAAGAAATAATGATCCAGAAGATGGTTACAAAAGTTTTGTTTTTCAATGAAAAAGTGAAAATTAGACATTAGCTTTATGCCATGGAAATCAAGAGGCTCGATGCTCTTCTTAGTACGAGCTCTACCAAGACGCAATAAAAGTTGTGTGCCATTTTCGCTAAGGCGCCTTCGCCTTGCAGCCCTGTACTTAGTGTGGCTAACACAACCGTGTCTAAAACACTTTCTATTTTTTAATGTTGTAGTGTGTTAACTGGGCTTTTGTGGGGCAATCACTGCCGATTCTCAAATAAGGTCAACGCTGAGGCCTAGTGAAACAGGTTATGGATGCATTTGTCCTGAGATACGTGACAGCACGCATTATCATACTTACGACTTTTTATACCCACCAGCGAAGGATGGGGGTATATTCATTTTGTCATTCCGTTTCCAACACATCGAACTATCCATTACCGACCCTATAAAATATGTATATTCTTGATCGTCATAAAAATCTGAGACCATCTAGCCGTGTCCTTTTGTCTGTTGAAATCACGCTACAGGCTTTAAAAATGACGATAGTTGAAATTTTGCACAGATTTTTTTTTGGCTATTAGTAGATTAAGTTATAAGAAGCTGGGTTATATCGGACTATATATAACCCCATATAGACCGATCTTACAGTTTAAGATTTTAGGCCCATTAAAGATCTATTTATAACGATCTCCCGATTTAAGGTCTTCGACCCATAAAAGGAGCATTTACTACCCGCCGAAATTTTGCACAGTAGGCTGTGTTAGACACTTTAACATCCGCGTTCAACATGGCCGACATCGGGCTATATTTTGACATCGCTGCCATATAGACCGATCTTCCGATCAAAGGGAGATTTCGATTTCCGATTTCGATGAAATTTGTCACAAGGACCTATGTTATGTTTTCTAACATCCGTTTCCGATATGGTTCAGATCGGTCTATAATTGGATATAGCTGCCATATAGACTGATCTCCCAATTCAGGGTCTTGGGCCCATAAATTCGACATCCGTACACTATATGGCCACTTGACGTCCGTGCAGAGTTTGGCCAAAGTTGGTCCATATTTAGATATAGTAGCAAAGGTTTCATAAATGATGCATTTTCCTCCGGATTATGACGAAAGGTGGTTAACATATACACCCTAGTAGTATACCCACCACATACAAAGTTTGACCCGGCCGAACCTAATGCCTTTTTTACATGTTTTCTTTAATTTTTGGGATTGTTTCAACACTCTGCTGCATTTGGGTGAATCTCAAAATATGTCCAAAAATTATACTGATGTGAAAATAAAAATTCAAATGGACCATAAACAAGTTAAGAGGCGGTATGTTGGACCGGGCCGAACTTTGGATACCCACCACCTCGGGTATATGTGTAAACCACCTTTCATCAAAATCCAGTGAAAATTGCATAGCAGTTGTATCGAAATATGATCCGACTTGGACGAAATACTAATAAGTACAAGTCATTGTTCAATTGTGTATAACAAAATAGTGGTCTTCTTAGTTGCTATATCTAAAAACAAACCTATCTGAACCATATACAACGTGGATTGGATATGGCAGCTATATCCAAATCTTGATCGATCTGAGTGAAATTGAAGAATGACGTCGAAGGGCCCAACACAACTCATTGTCCCAAATTGCGGCGACATCGGACAAAAAATGCGCCTTTTATGAAAAAAAACCTTAAATCGAGAGATCGGTCCATATTGCAGCTATATCCAAATCTGGACCGATCTGGGCCAAATTGACGAAGAATGTCGAGGGGTCTAACATAACTCACTGTCCCAAATTTCAGCGACATCGGATAAAAAATGTGGCTTTAATGGGCCTAAGACCCTAAATCGGAGGATCGGTCTATATGGCACCTATATCCAAATCTGGACCGATCTGGGCCAAATTGACGAAGGATGTCGAGGCATCTAACATAACTCACTGTCCCAAATTTCAGCGACATCGGATAAAAAATGTGGCTTTAATGGGCTTAAGACCCTAAATCGGAGGATCGGTCTATATGGCAGCTATATCCAAATATGGACCAATCTGGGCCAAATTGACGAAGGATGTCGAGGGTCCAACATAACTCACTGTCCCAAATTTCAGCGACATCGGATAAAAAATGTGGCTTTAATGGGCCTAAGACCCTAAAGCGGAGGATCGGTCTATATGGCAGCTATATCCAAATCTGGACCGATCTGGACCAAATTGACAAAGGATGTCGAAGGGGCTAACACAACTCACTGTCCCAAATTTCAGCAAAATCGATAATAAATGTGGCTTTAATGGGCCAAAGACCCTAGATTGGCGGATCGGTCTATATGGGGGCTATATCAAGATATAGTCCGATATAGCCCATCTTCGAACTTAACCTGCTTATAGACAAATAAAGACTCTGTGCAAAATTTCAGCTCAATATCTCTATTTTTGAAGACTGTAGCGTGATTTCAACAGACAGACGGACGGACATGTCTAGATCGTCTTAGATTTTTGCGCTGATCAAGAATATATATACTTTATAGGGTCGGAAATGGATATTTCGATATGTTGCAAACGGAATGACAAAATGAATATACCCCCATCCTTCGGTGGTGGGTATAAAAATAACAGGTAAAAACGAGTTAAGTCCGTTTAGGCCGAACTAAATTTTTTATCCACATAAGGAATAAGAAAGATAGTTTTTGGTATGGCATGGCACGAGATGTTCTGTTATGATTCCCGGCCGACACGGAATAACTATGAGCACCACACAGGCTGAAACTTTGAGCTCCGACTTGTGTGGTGTATACATTATCACGGGAAGCGTAGCTGAAAGCTACCGGGCGCGTCCATAGGTTGCGGATTGTGGAAAGCTCCGTTTTTATGTGGAGTAGCTGCAAATGCGGCCGCGGGCAGTCAGCGATTTTCGAAAGGAGAGTCTCAGTGAGGAGTCAGGTGGCACTGGCTCTTAATTAATTACGAGTTATTGGCGCCTTCAAATAACCAATGGCCAACATCAGCGTCTGTTCCCAGGTTAGGGGCGGCTGGAGGCAAGCCTCGGATCTTGGAGCGAGCGGCTCGCCACAACGAGGGATATATGTGCAATCCCACAAAACCCATGCGGTTGGGGTGCTCGGCCAGTAACCCGCCCCCGGAAAACTATGAGAAACAAAGTATAAAAAAGGACTCCCCCAACGTTAACGACCCACGCAAACGAAAAAAGGACCATGATTTGCGGATCTGCACCTGGAATGTCCGCACTCTTTATAGAGAAGGTGCAGTATACGCGCTGGCGGATGTATTAGAAAAGTATAAGGCAGATATAACCGCCTTACAGGAAGTGCGGTGGACTGGGAATGACGTCACTACAACACCAAACGCTGACGAACTATAGTATAGCTGCCACAATATTAGGCATGAATTTGGCGGTGGATTTGTTGTTAGTCGGAGACTGAAACACCTTGTCTCCAGCTTTACTCCAATGGATGAGAGGCTAGCCACAATCCGCATAAAAGCCGAATTCTTCAACATCAGCCTTATTTGTTCCCATGCCCCGACGGAAGACCAAGACGAGCAAACCAAGGATATTTTCTACGAGCGCCTAGAGAGAGAATATAACCGCTGCCCCGCCCATGATATTAAAATCGTTCTGTGAGATTTTAATACGAAGATAGGGAAGGATGACATTTTTGGTCCAACAGTCGGAAATTTTAGCCTCCACGGGATAACGTCCAGTAATCGGTTGAGGCTGATTGACTTCACCGCGACAAAAAATATGGTAGTTAGTAGCACCAGATTTCAACATAAAAATATTCACAAAGCCATATGGCTGTCACCCGATCAAAATACGAGGAACAAAATTGATCACGTTGTGATAGATGGAAGGCATTCATGTACATTAGATGTACGATCGATCCGTGGAGCGAATAAAGTTTCGGATCATTACCTTGTTGTAGCAAAGGTTCGCACCCGTTTGAACATGGCGAGGAAAGTACGATCTGACACTGCACGGAAGCTGGACATTGAAAAGCTGCAGACACAACAAATGGCAGTGGCATACTCCACTCGACTGACCCAACTGCTTGATGAAAGCACTTCTTGTTCCGATGATATAATGGCGCAGTGGCAAACCATTGCCCACTCCATGGAAAATGCCGCGAAACCCATGGTACGACCAAGAGTGTTGAGATGTTACTGAAGCCATGAATGCGGCATATAGAGCGACCCTGCAATCAGTAGCAACGCGACAGATGAAGCAGAGGTATCGGGAGAAAAGGAGAGGAAAAATGTCTATTGCGCAGAAAGAAAAAGGAAATGGAAAGACGTGAGAGTGAGCAAGATTTGATTGAGATTTACAGGAGTCAGAATGAAGTCCGGAAATTTTACCAAAGAATTAAACATCAAACCGATGGCTTTGGTGCTGGCGCATAGTCGTACAGAGACAAAGAAAGAAATCTGGTAATTGACACAGATAACATGCTGAGGATATGGAAAGAACATTTTACCAAACTGCTAGTGTCCGACGTTGGCGGCGAAGAGGATACCGCAGAACCAATCCCTGATGATGGTATACAATGTTTACCTCCCAGTCAAAATGAGGACCAAGTAGCAGTGACCCGACTAATGAACAACAAGGCAGCAGGAGCTTACGGGTTAGCCGCTGAACTATTTAAGACCGGAGGCGACACGGTGATAAGGCGTATGCATCACCTTATCTGCGCAATTTGGCTAGAAGAACGCATACTCGATGATTGGAACCTCAGCATACTATGTCCCGTACACATGATACTCTCGAGCGTACGGTGTGAAAGATTAAAATCTAAAGTCAATGAGATAATTGCAGGATGACACTTGCTGATACGCTTTCCTCAGTAAGAATAGGAAAGAATCTTTCTGAACCATTTAGTACCAAACGAGGTTTCAGACAAGGAGACAGCCTATCGTGTGATCTCTTTAATATCCTGTTGGAGAAGATTATACGAGATGCAAACGTGAATAGATATGGCACACTAATCACAAGAGAACACATGCTACTCACCTATGCCGACGACATCGATATCATAGGTCGGTCACTGGAAGTAGTAACTGCAGCCTTTGAAAGAATCGAAAGAGAGTCAGTGAAAATGGGTCTGGCAGTAAATGGAGATAAGACGATAAGATAAGTTGAAACCATCCCACCTCGAAACTTGGTGTCAGAGATTTAAGAATTAGCGCAAAGGATCGAGGCGCTTGGAACGCTATTCTACGTTCGGCTAGTGGAACAAATATTCTGTCATAGCCAATTAAAGTAAAGTAAAGTAAGTTCTGTTATGATTTCCAATATCTGTCTCAAGCATGGTTCAAATCGGGCCATAACCTGATATAGATGCCATATAAATTGATCTGAGATCTTGAGCCTCTAGGGCGCGCAATTATTATCAGATTTGGCTGAAATTTTGCGTAAAACATTTCGTTTTATCTCGCAACAACTATGCCAAGTATGATCTACATCGGTTCATAGCCTGATATCGCTCCCTTATAAACCGATTTCCCGTTTATAATTTTTAAGCTACTAGAGGGCGCAATTCGTATCCGATTTGGCTGAAATTTTGCATAACGGCTTCTCCCTGACCTTCAACATACATGTCAAATGTATTCTAAATTGGTATTTACTTGGTACAGCTCCCATATGAACCGAACTCCGGATTTTACTTCTTGAGCCCCTAAAGGGCACAATTCTTATCCGAATTGGCTGACATTGGAATTTTACACAAACACTTCTTCTATGGTCTCCAACGTGCATTTCAATTATGGTGTGAATCGGACCATAGTATAGCAATCGTTTGCTTAAAAAGAGATACCGGTCAAAGCACTCGACAAATGCGATCCTTGGTAGAGGGTATATAAGATTTTTTTTTTTTTTTTTGTTTTTTTATACCCTCCACCATAAGATGGTGGAAATATTCGTCTGAGACCCCATAAAGTATATATATTCTTGATCGTCGCGACATTCTATGTCGATCTAGCCATGTCCGTCCGTCCGTCTGTCTGTCGAAAGCACGCTAACTTCCGAAGGAGTAAAGCTAGCCGCTTGAAAGTTTGCACAAATACTTCTTATTAGTGTAGGTCGGTTGGTATTGTAAATGGGCCATATCGGTCCATGTTTTGATATAGCTGCCATATAAACCGATCTTGGGTCTTGACTTCTTGAGCCTCTAGAGTGTGCAATTCTTATCCGATTGGAATGAAATATTGCACGACGTGTTTTGTTTTGATATCCAACAACTGTGCCAAGTATGGTTCAAATCGACCCATAACCTGATATAGCTGCCATATAAACCGATCTTGGGTCTTGACTTCTTGAGCCTCTAGAGTGCGCAGTTCTTATCCGATTGGAATGAAATATTGCACGACGTGTTTTGTTTTGATATCCAAACACTGTGCCAAGTATGGTTCAAATCGGCCCATAACCTGATATAGCTGCCATATAAACCGATCTTGGGTCTTGACATCTTAAGCCTCTAGAGGGCGCAATTCTCATCCGATTTGAATGCATTTTTGCACGAAGTGTTTTGTTATGATGGGATCTTGATTTCTTGGGCCTCTAGAGGTCGCAATTATTATCCGATTTGCCTGAAATTTTGTACTACGGATCCTCTCATGACCGTCAACATACGTGTTTATTATTATCTGAATCGGTCTATAGCCCAATACAGCTCCCATATAAATCGATGTCTCTATTTTCTTGAGCCCCCAAAGGGTGCAATTCTTATTCGAATTGGCTGACATTTTACACAGTTCTCCGACATGTAATTTAATTGTTGGACCACAATACCATATCTTGATATCGCTCTAATAACAGAGGAAATCTTTTCTCATATCCTTTTTTGCCTAAGAAGAGATGCCGGGAAAAGAACTCGACAGATGCGATCCATGGTGGAGGGTATATAAGATTCGGCCCGGCCGAACTTAGCACGCTTTTACTTGTTTTTTGTTTTTAACCAGGAGAATAATTCTGCCAAAAGTCTTGTAAGTTATTCCTTTATTTTAGCCTCCAACTTTAGTATAATGAGATGTATACCATGTATATGACACTTTATATTGAATAAATTTGTTGTTCATTTCATTTTGTCTTCTTTAAGATCTAAATCTATCTAAAACAAACGTTTTATTTGTTTTATAAAAACTTAAATATATATATTTTAGAATAAAGATGTCGCTCCATGTTGTTATAAAACTTTGGTATGAATATACCAATCAGTTGAAGGGGACTTCAAATATACATATATTTTTTTTTTTTTTGATTCTTGTTATTTGAAGGCCTTTTTAAACGATTGGTAAATAATTTCATAAAAAATTTGATGTTAGTTCTTTGCATTTTTGTCCACCAGGGCAATACTGTGCGGCACACCATTTCAAATAATTGTACTCAGATGGGGGAAAACAATTATTCGTATTTAGACAACGGAGAAGAAGAGAAACTCGAATAAAAATATGCTTATTTCCCCAAAAGAACAGTCAAATAAAGCGAGGGTGTCGCTGGAAACAGACTAGATGATTATGATGATAATTTCAATTTGTCTTGGGAGCATGGCTGACTTCAGTCTGTTTGGCTGTCAGCAAAGTTGGGGCAATGCGACCTCTTCGTGGCAAATAGAAATCGAGCGGCCATATTTTTGAAAGAAGTTGAGAGTTTTTATTGCGAAATCTCCATTGTGGTAAAATAAAGATAACAATGGTAATAATGATAATATTTCTTTTCGAGAAGCATAAGTTATAAAATTCCATCGTATCGCAATTGGAAGGGGAGAATCCCACGATTATTTTACTACCCAATTTGAGAAAGTTAATTTAAATGTAACCAAAAGTGGAAGAGTTTTCTTTCTTAATAAATTTTGTTTCGTCAACGTTTAGAGGCTTTTTGGTTTTTCAATTAAATAGCAATTTAATTGAAGATCACTTCATGCAATGTGGCTTTTCACAAAAGTCTATTTACACATTGCCCATAAAGACGAGAGAAATTTTCACCCGAGTTCTGTGTTTCACTAAGCGTAACATCTTTTCTGTTGATATAATTGAAACCTCTGTAAATTTTAATTTTTATACCCTCCACCATAGGATGGGGGTATACTAATTTCGTCATTCTGTTAGTAACTACTCGAAATATTCGTCTGAGACCCCATAAAGTATATATATTCTTGATCGTCGCGACATTTTATGTCGAACTAGCCATGTCCGTCCGTCTGTCAGGAGTAAAGCTAGCCGCTTGAAATTTTGTCATTCCGTTTGCAACACATCGAAATATCCATTTTCGACCCTATAATGTATATATATAAATAGAGATATTGAGCTGAAACTTAGCACAGATTCACAGGTTAAGTTCGAAAATGGGCTATATCGGGCTATATCTTGATATAGCCGCCATATAGACCGATTGGCCGATTAAGGGTCTTAGGACCATAACAGCCACATTTATTATCCGATTTTGCTGAAATTTGGGACAGTGAGTTGTGTTAGGTCCTTCGACATCCTTCGATAATTTGGCCTAGATCTTGCTGCCTTATAGACCGATCCTCCGATTTAGGGTCTTAGGCCTATAAAAGCCACATTTCTTATCCGAATTTGCTGCAATTAGGGACAGTGAGTTGTGTTAGGTCCTTCGACATCTCTCGTCAATTTGGCCTAGATCGGTCCAGATTTGGATATAGCTGCCGTATAGACCGATCCTCCGATTTTGGTTCTTAGGCCCATAAAAGGCGCATTTATTGTCCGATGTCGCCGAAATTTGGGACCGTGAATTAAGTTAAGCCCCTTGGCATACTTCTGCATTATGGCACAGATCGGTCCAGATTTGGATATAGCTGCCATATGGACCGATCTCTCGATTTAATGTCCGATGTTACCGAAATTTGGGACAAAGAGTTAAGTTAAGGCCCTCCACATATCTATCCAATTTGGTCTATATCGATCAAGATTACTTTCAGTTGTTACTTTCAACAACTGTGTCAAATAAGGTTCAAATCGGTTAATAACCTGATATAGCTGCCATATAAAGCGGTCTGGAATCTTGACTTCTTGATCATCTATAAGTCGTAATTATTATCCGATTTGCCTGAAATTTTGTACGACGGATCCCATGGCCATTAACATACGTGTTTATTATGGTCTGAATCGGTCTATAGCCCGATACAGATCCCATATAAATCGTTCTCTCTATTTTACTTCGTGAGCCCCAATGGGAGCAATTCTTATACGAATTGGCTGAAATTTTACACAGGTCTCCAACATATAATTTAATTGTGGTCCGAACCGGACCATATCTTGATATGGTTTTAATAGCAGAGCAACTCTTTTCTTATATCCTTTTTTGCCTAAGAAGAGATGCCGGGAAAAGAACTCGACAAATGCGATCCATGGTGGAGGGTATATAAGATTCGGCCCGGCCGAACTTAGCACGCTTTTACTTGTTTTTTCTGTTATGTTACTAAACAAGTCATTTAGGATTGTCAGTATGTTTTTGACCGATAAAAATGTTAGCCGTGTTTTTGTGTGCTCTTCGGATTTTTACTAATCCAAAAACTGGATCAAAGAAACTATGTTAAGCTTTGTGTAACCATACGTGTTTCGAGACATAGACGACATGGCAGTGAGAGCAGAGACAACGGAGGACATGTTGAGGTGAAGGATTCCTTGAAGATCTTCAAACCATTTAAGTCAAGTACGGTCCGAATCGGTTTATAACCTGACATAGCTCCCGTATATACCGATTTCCCGATTTGACTTCTTGAGCCCTTACAAGCCGCAATTTTTGTCCGCTTTGGCTGAAATTTTGCACACAGTGTTCTGTTAAAACTTCCAACAACTGTGTCAAATATGGTCCAAATCAGTCCATAGCTGTCATAAAAACCACTCTCCCGACTTAATTTCTTAATCCCTTACAAGCCTCAATTTTTCCGATCTGGCTCAAATGCATGTAGTGTTTTGTTATGACTTCTAACAACTGTGACAAATACGGTCCAAATCGGTCTATAACGGGATATAGCTCCAACATAAACCGATCTCCCGATCTGCCGGATGCGAGGTTGAAATTTTGCATCCGGTGTTCTGTTACCACTTCCAACAACTGTGCCAAATACGGTCCAAATCAGTCTACACCCTGATAAAGCTCCCATGAGCATTAATTTTTGCTGGTTTGACAGAAGTTTAGTATGTAGAATAAAAGTATGCCCTTTTTTATACCCACCACCGAAGGATGGGGGTATATTCATTTTGTCATTCCGTTTGCAACACATCGAAATATCCATTTCCGACCCTATAAAGTATATATATTCTTGATCAGCGTAAAAATCTAAGACGATCTAGCCATGTCCGTCCATCTGTCCGTCTGTCTGTTGAAATCACGCTACAGTCTTTAAAAATAGAGATATTGAGCTGAAATTTTGCACAGATTCTTTTTTTGTCCATAAGCAGGTTAATTTCGAAGATGGGCTATATCGGACTATATCTTGATATAGCCCCCATATAGACCGATCCGCCGATCGGCCTAAGGCCCACAAAAGCCACATTTATTATCCGATTTTGTTGAAATTTGGGACAGTGAGTTGTGTTAGGCCCTTCGACATCCTTTGTCAATTTGGCTCAGATCGGTCCAGATTTGGATATAGCTGCCATATAGACCGATCCTCCGGTCTAGGGTCTTAGGCCAACAAAAGCCACATTTATTATCCGATTTTGATGAAATTCTGGACAGTGAATTGTGTAAGGCCCATCGACATCCTTTGTTAAATTGTCCCAGATCGGTTCAGATTTGGATATAGCTGCCATATAGACCGATCCTCCGGTTTAGGGTCTTAGGCCCACAAAAGCCACATTTATTATCCGATTTTGACGAAATTTGGGACAGTGAATTGTATAAGGCCCATCGACATCCTTCGTTAATTTGCCTCAGATCAGTCCAGATTTGGATATAGCTGCGATATAGATCGATCCTCCGATTTATGATGTAAGGCCCATAATAGCCACATTCATTATCCAATTTTGCTGAAATTTGGGACAGTGAGTTGTGTTAGGCCCTTTGACATATTTCTTCAATTTGGTCCAGATCGGTTCAAATTTGGATATAGCTGCCATATAGACCGATATCTTGATTTATGGTTTTCGGCCCATAAAATGCTCATTTATTGCCCGATGTCCCCGAAATTTGGAACAGTGAGTTAAGTTAAGCCCTTTGACATACTTCTGCAATATCGCACAGATCGGTCCAGATTTGGATATAGCTGCCATATAGACCGATATCTAGGTTTTAGGTTTTGGGGCAATAAAAGACGCATTTACTGTCCGATGTCGCTGAAATTTGAGACAGTGAGTTTGGTTAGGCTCTTCGATCGGTCCAGATTTGAATATAGCTGCCATATAGACCGATCTCTGGATTTAAGGTTTAGGGCCCATAAAATAGGCATTTATTGTCCGATTTCGCCGAAATTTGGGACAGTGCTTAGTGTTAGGCTCTTCGACATGTTTATGCAACTTGGCCCAAATCGGTGCAGATTTGGATATAGCTGCCATGTAGACCGATATCTCGATTTAAAGTCTTGACCCCATAAAAGGCGCATTTATAATCCGATTTCACTGAAATTTGACACAGTGACTTATGTTCGGCTTTTCGACATGCGTGTCGTATATAGTTCAGATCGGTATGAGGTATATGAGTATAAGGTATGAAATTTTCACCGAATTTTGATGAAAGGTGGTTTACATATATACCCGAGGTGGTGGGTATCCAAAGTTCGGCCCGGCCGAACTTAACGCCTTTTTACTTGTTATTTTTAATTTTTAGCAGAATCCATGGTGGTGGGTTCCCAAGATTCGGCCCGGCAGAACTTAGCATTGGAGCAAATTTGAGTATACAAATACTCCTTTTGGTTATTGCTGCGTAATATTGCCATATCTTCTTAATTACTTTAAAAAGAGAAAACCAAATCTGTTAATGTTCCGGTTAGTGAAAAGGAACTTTTTTCTTTCTAAGAGTATCAGGCATGTTAGCATGTCCGCCTATGAAGCTGAACGCCTGGGTTCGAATCCTGGAAAGACTATCAGAAAAATTTCAGCGGTGGTTTTCCCTTCCTAATGCTGGCAACATTTGTGAGGTACTATGCCATGTTAAACTCCCAAAGAGGTGGCGAAATGCGGCACGCCGTTCGGACTCGGCTATAAAACAGAGGCTTAAACTTGAGCTTAAACTTGAATCGGACTGCACTCATTGATATGTAAGAAGTTTGCCCCCGTTCCTTAGTGGAATGTTAATGGGCAAAATTTTTGTTTTGAAAAAATATCACTAAATATCACCTTCGAAATTTCAGGCAAATTGAGTCATAATTGCACCCTCAAGAAGCTCAGAAAGTCAAATTGGGAGATCAGTTTATATGACAACTATATTGGGTTACGAACCGATTTAGACCATACTTGGCACAGCTGTTGGAAGTTGTGCCAAAACAACATATGCAAAATTTTAGCCAAATTGGATAAAAACTGAGCCGTCTAGAACTCAAAAAGTCATATCAAATGATCGGTTTATATGTCAGCTATATCAAGTTATGAACCGATTTAGACCATACCCAGCACAGTTGTTGAATCATAACAAAACACCTCATGCAAAAGTTTACCCAAATAGGATAAGAATTGCGCCCTCTAGAAGCTCAAGAAGAAGAAGTCAAGACTCAAGATCGGTTTATATGGCAGCTATATCAAAACATGGGCCGATTTTTCCCATTTACTATCCCAACCGGCCAACATTAATAAGAAGCATTTGTGCAAAATTTCAAGGTCCTAGCTTTATTGATATAAAATTTTGAGATCAAAAAACACGAGCAAACGCCCCACCTACGAACCTCCCAACCCCCAAATTGAAATCTACTATTAGGGCAATATGGGGGTAAAAAAAGATATTTAAGTATTGACTACCAATCTGTTATATAAAGTCACAGTGTGTTTGCTCGTGCCGTAAAGGCTCGAAATCGGCTGAGATTTCTTGGAATTTTAACAGAGTTTGTAGAATGGTCTTGAAGGAATTATTGCCTATATATTTTTTGATATCGGAAGGGAGTAGAATATGAAACTTATATATAACAAGTAAAAGCGTGCCAAGTTCGGTCGAGTCTAATCTTATCTACCCTCCATGGATCGCATTTGTCGAGTTCTTTTCCCGTTATCATTTTTTTTAAGGCAAACAAAGGATAAAATATAAGAATTGTTATACTATGGGAGCTATATCAAATTATGGTCCGATTAGGACAAAAATCGAATTGAATGTTGGAGACCATAGTAGAAGTCATTCTGTGAAATTTCAGCCAAATCGAATTGCGCCCTCTGAAGGCTCAAGAAGTCAAGAACCAAGATCGGTTTATGTGGCCGCTATATCAAAACACGGACCGATTTTGCCCATTTACAATCCCAACCGACCTATACTAATTATTTGTGCACAATTTCAAGCGGCTAGCTTTACTTCTTCGAAAGTTAGCGTGCTCTCGGCAAACAGACGGGCGGACATGGCAAAATCAACGCAGAACGTCGAGTCGATCAAGAATATATATACTTTATGGAGTCTTCGACGAATATTTCGAGGAGCTACAAACATGACGAAATAAGTATTCCCCCATCCTATGGTGGAGGGTATAAAAAAAATTAAGTGAAGTTAGATCCATTTTACCATAAATTTAATTTTGAAACTTATTGTCTCTAACTTAAAAACAAGGAAAAGCGTGATAAGATCGGATAGGGTCTCCAGCATGGAGCGCATTTGGCAAATTCACTGCCCGGTTTCTCTTTATATGCAAACAGGGTAATGGATGGGAATAGCTATGCTATGCCATTGGACCTACATAAGATTGCGAATCGATTCGGGCCATACTTGATTTAGATGTTGGAAGTCAAGTGGACGTTATTGTGCAAAATTTCGGACTAAGCGGATAAGAAGTGCGCCTTATAGGAACTGAAGGCTACCGAGCACAGAGGTAAGCATGTCCGCCTATGACGCTGAACGCCTGTTTGCAGTGGTGGTTATGCCCCCCTAATGCTAACTACATTTGTAAGGTGCTTTGCCATCTAAAAATTTCTCCCAAAGAGGTGTCGGACTCGCACTGAAAAAATGTTGTCCTAACTTTAAAAATTCGAACAAAAGCTTAGCAGTCTTAATTCAAAGACGTAAAATTTTCCAACTTTTTATTGAAACATTCCCTTTGGTGAAGAATATTTTCCTTCATATTAAAGATTTTTTATTTTAAATGGTAGGTTAATAAATCCTTAACTTTGCGTCTTGTTATTAAATACAAGAATCAAGAAAGAAGATCAAAATATTGTTGAAAGTTAGGAATTTGACCTTGGGACAAGACTACAGTGTACCGTAGTTAAAGACACAAAATAGTTATACAAATAGAAGCGTCTTTAAGTGTTTAGTTTTTATACACACCACCGAAGGATGGGGGTATATTCATTTTGTCATTCAACACATCCATTTCCGACCTTAAAAATCATATAAATGTATTCTTGATCGTTGTAAAATCTAAGACGATCTGTCCGTCCGTTTGTCTGTTGCAATCACGCTAAAGTCTTTAAAAAATGATATATTGAGCTGAAACTTTGAACAGATTCTTTTTTGGTCCAAAGTTCGGCCCGGCCGAACATAACGCCTTTTTCCTTGTTTTAAATTAAGATGCTAAATCCGTTTCTATTACAAATAGAGATACAAAAAAACCCTATTTTAAAGTTGGCAGAAATTGTGATTTTTCTTTCTTATAGCATTGTATTTTTCTTTGTTATAGCAATTAAATTATATGTTGGAGACCTGTGTAAAATGTCAGCCAATTCGAATAAGAATTGCGCCCTTTGGGAGCTCAAGAAGTAAGATCAAGTAGAGAGATCGATTTATATGGGAGCTGTATCGGCCTATAGACCGATTCAGACCATAATAAACACGTATGTTAATGGTCATGAGAGGATCCGTCGTACAAAATTTCAGGCAAATCGGATAATAATTGCGACCTCTAGAGGCTCAAGAAATCAAGATCCCAGATTAGTTTATATGGCAGCTATATCAGGTTATGAACCGATTTGAACCTTATTTGACACAGTTATTGAAAGTAAGAATAAGATACGTCTTGCAAAATTTCAGCCAAATCGGATAGGAATTGCGCCCTCTAGAAGCTCAAGAATTCAAGTCCCCAGATCTGTTTATATGACAGCTATATCAGGTTATGAACCGATTTGAACCATACTTGGCGCAGTTGTTGGACGTCATAACAGAACACTATGTGAAAATTTCAGCCAAATTGGACCAAAATTGCCGCTTTCAGGGGTTTACGAAGTCAAATCGGGAAGCTATATCAGTTTATAGACCAATTTGGAACGCACTTAACACAGCTGTTGAAAGTCACAACAGATCCCCACATGCAAAATTTCAGCCAAATCGGACAAAAATTGTGGCTTCTAGGAGCTCAAGAAATCAATCAATCGAGATGTTACAAACGGAACGACTAGATTAGTATACCCCTGTTCCTTATTGGGATGTTCAAGGGCAAATTTGTATTTGCATGGGCTCAAGAATTAAAATCTATATCAGTCTTTGGACCGCTTCGCAGCATACTTAGTATATCTGTGCAAAATGTTGAAAAAATCGAATGAGTGTCTAGCCCTATAGGGGCTCAAAAAGTAAAAAACGGGAGTTCGGTGTATATGGGAGCTATATCAGGGTATGGACCGATTTAGACCAAACCAATGTTGAAGGTTATAGGAGAAATCTCCTTGCCAAATTTTAGCCAAATCAGTTAAGAACTGCGCCCTCTACGGGCTCAAGATGTAATATACGAGGGTTGTTTTTATATTTCGGGATTTTACAACCCTTGTGTTGCAATCTGCTAACTGATAGCTCTATCGTAAAGCTTGACATTTTTGAGGTTATGCCCACACAGAACGTTCTGACATACGAGCGCTATTTGTGTTCTTGACAGTAACTTAAAATATTCATCTCGCCCAAAGAATGGAATTAAATCGTGAAAATTTTTGTGCGATTATTTTTTACAACTTTCGACGTGGATTAAATCAACAACAGTACATCGATGAAAGGGACCTAACTCACCATAAATCATTCTTCAAAATTTCAACAAAATCGGGTAATAAAGGGTATTATATGATCATACATCGGGAGACCGATATATATGGCAGTTATAGTCATAGATCCGATCACCATAATATTCAAGGAGGATATTTAGGGGTTTAACATAGAACATTGTTCTTAATTTCTGCAAACTCATGTAAAAATTCGATATTTATGGGTGAAAAGCCTTCAATCGGGAAATCTTTCTAATACCAAAAATGGATCGACCTAAACCATACCCGGCATAGATACCTAACACAGCTCAATGTGTTAAATTTCAGTGAAATCGGATAATAAATGAGGCTTTTATGGGCCTGTGACCTTAAATCGGGAGATCGATGCATATAGAGGCTGTATATAGACAAATACCGATTTGGACCATATTCGGCACGGATATAGAGGGTATCAACACAAATTATGGTCTAAATTTCAGCTTCATCAGGCATAAATACAGATTTTATGGTCCTTAGACCTTAAATCAGAAGATCGGTCTACATGGGGGCTATATTTAGATATAGTCCGATATAGCCATAGTCGTATTTAACCTGTCTATGGACATAATAATAAACTGTGCAAAGTTCTAGCTCAATATCTTATTTTTAAAGACTGTAGCGTGCTCTCAGTAGACGGACGGATATGGGTAGATGGTCCTATTAACGACGACCAAGAATATTAGATATATAGACTGGTTTCTCAATGTAAGGTGTTGGTCCCGTAAAAGGCGTATTTATTATCCGATTTCGCCGAAAGTTGACAGAGTGACTAATGTTAGGCTTTTCGACATCCGTGTTCTATATGATTCAGACAAATCTATATTTGGATACAGCTGCCAAAAACCAATATAGAACTAAAATTGAACGGTGACTTGTATTTATTAGACCATTCAATGTCCGTGCCGAACTTGGTCCACATTTCGATACATCTGCTATGGGTGCATTTTCTTTAAGATGTCTGTCCAAAAACTGTATTAGGTATGGTTCAAATCGGTCCATAACCTGATATAGCTGCCATATAAACCGGTCTTGAATCTTGACTTCTTGAGCCACTAGAGGGCGCAATTCCTATCCGATTTGGTTGAAATTTTAAATGAGGTGTTGTGTTACGACTTCCATAAACTGTGCCAAATATGGTTCAGATCGTTCTATAACCTGATATTGCTGCTATATAAACCGATCTGGGATATGAACCTCTTGAGCCTCAAGAGGCCGTAATTATTATCTGAGTTGGCTGAAACTTTGTGCAACGAATTCTCCCACGACCTCCAACATACGTGTCAAATATGGTGTGAATCGGTCTTAAGCCTGATACAGCTCCCATATAAACCGATCTCCGTATTTTACTTCTTGAACTCCTAAAAGAAAAAAATTCTTATTCGATTAAGATGAAATTTTACACAATGACTTCTACTGTGGTGTCCAATATTCAATTCAATTACCATAGTAAGTCTTTTTATACCCTCCACCATAGGATGGGGGGTATACTAATTTCGTCATTCTGTTTGTAACTACTCAAAATATTCGCCTGAGACCCCATAAAGTATACATATTCTTGATCGTCGCGACATTTTATGTCGATCTAGCCATGTCCGTCCGTCTGTCCGTCCGTCCGTCCGTATGTCTGTCTGTCGAAAGCACGCTAACTTCCGAAGGAGTAAAGCTAGCCGCTTGAAATTTTGCACAAATACTTCTTATTAGTGTAGGTCGGTTGGTATTGTAAATGGGCCATATCGGTCCATGTTTTGATATATAAACCGATTTTGCACATAGTGTTTTAGTACCACTTCTAATAACTGTGTTAAGTGTGGTTCAAATCGGTCCATAAACTGGTATAGCTGCCATGTAAACCGATCTTGGGTCTTGACTTCTTGAGCCTCTAGAGAGCGCAATTCTTATCCGATTGGAATGAAATTTTGCACGACGTGTTTTGATAAGATATCCCCAACTGTGCTAAGTATGATTCAATTCGGTTCATAACCTGATATAGCTGCCATATAAACCGATGTAGGATCTTGACTTATTGAGCCTCTAGAGGTCGCAATTATTATCCGATTTGCTTGAAATTTTGTACAACGGATCCTCTCATGACCATCAACATAAGTGTTTATTATGGTCTGAATCGGTCTATAGCCCGATACAGCTCCCATATAAATCGATCTCACTGTTTTACTTCTTGAGCCCCCAAAGGGCGCAATTCTTATTAGAATTGGCTGACATTTTACACAGGTCTCCAACATATAATTTAATTGTGGTCTAAGCCGGACCATATGTTGAAATCGCTCTAATAGCAGAGCAAATCTTTTCTTATATACTCTTTTTGCCTAAGAAGAGATGTCGGGAAAAGAACTGGACAAATGCGATCCATGGTGGAGGGTATATAAGATTCGGCCCGGCCGAACTTAGAACGTTTTGCTTGTTTCCTCAGCACTCTGGTGTTACTTAGGGTTCCGCTCTAGGCACACTCTTCCTTCTCCTAATATTTTTTTGGGCCATGATTGTGTTGAGCGGCACGGATGTCTTGGTGCAATCGTTGATACTGAACTTTCGTTCACATACTACGGGTAGAATATGGGCTTCTTTACATAGAATTTACTCATCAAATATGTTTCTGCCTTTTCGGGTTGGAAAACAGTTAGCTCATTCTCTTTTACTATCTCACGTTTTATTTGGAATTGAGTTTGTGTCCGGGTCTAATTTGCGGTGGTGGCATAAGTTAGGCCGCATTGTTAACGTTACAGCTCGGTTTATTTATAATGTTCGGTTTAGAAATCGAATATCATGTCATGTGCATCGCTTTCTAGGCTGTTCCATCAAGAATTTTGTTGTTGAATTCTGTTAACTTATAAGTTGATGAAAAAACTGTAAACCTAGGTAAATGCGCCAATCATTTTCGTTTTTGCATTCTTCCAGAAATGCCCAAATTGCCTGGAATTGCCTGCCTTATGAACTCCGTATTTTCTCACATTCAAATGATGTATTTCGTTTTAAGCTTTTACAAAATTCATCAACTGCCCTTAAACTAGAAAGATTTCTATGCTGCAATTTATCATATATTCAACTCAATATACATATTTACTTACAATGTCCTCATAAGATAAATTTTATGCATGGCAGTATGCTGCTCATATACTTTTCTAGGTCAACCTTTAGATTTGGAACATTCTTTTGGTTACGGCAAATTGGGCCTGTGCGTTTTCTTTTACGCTTTTTTAACTTCTTAGTATTTTGTGGATGGGGAGCCAAAATGTCGTTTTTATTCTAACTAGTTATACGTTTCAATCAATGTCTTGAAATTTAGCATTATTATTCAGGTTTTTTTTTTATTATTGTATTATATTCAATAGGCCTTGTTTGGCTTTATAGTACGGAATGGAAACAATAAATAAATATATAACAAGTAAAAGCGTGCTAAGTTCGGCCGGGCCGAATCTTATATACCCTCCACCATGGATCGCATTTGTCGAGTTCTTTTCCCGGCATCTCTTCTTAGGCAAAAAAGGATATGAGAAAAGATTTCCTCTGCTATTAGAGCGATATCAAGATATGGTATTGTGGTCCAACAATTAAATTGCATGTTGGAGAACTGTGTAAAATGTCAGCCAATTCGAATAAGAATTGCACTCTTTGGGGGCTCAAGAAAATAGAGAGATCGATTTATATGGAAGCTGTATTGGGCTATAGACCGATTCAGATCATAATAAACACGCATGTTGATGGTCATGAGAGGATCCGTAGTACAAAATTTCAGGCAAATCGGATAATAATTGCGACCTCTAGAGGCTCAAGAAATCAAGATCCCAGATCGGTTTATATGGTAGCTATATCAGGTTATGAACCGATTTGAACATTTTTTGACACAGTTGTTGAAAGTAAAAATAAAATACTTCATGAAAAATTTCTGTCAAATCGGATAGGAAATGCGCCCTCTAGAAGCTCAAGAAGTCAAGTCCCCAGATCTGTTTATATGACAGCTATATCAGGTTATGAACCGATTTGAACCACACTTGGCACAGTTGTTGGATATCATAGCAAAACACTTCGTGCAAAAATGCATTCAAATCGGATAAGAATTGCGCCCTCTAGAGGCTCAAGATGTCAAGACCCAAGATCGGTTTATATGGCAGCTTTATCAGGTTATAAACCGATTTGAACCATACTTGGCACAGTTGTTGGATATCATAACAAAACACGTCGTGCGCCCTCTAGAGGCCAAAGAACTCAAGACCCAAGATCGGTTTATATGGCAGCTATATCAAAACATAGACCAATATGGCCCATTTACAATACCAACCGAACTACACTAATATGGGTCGGTATTTGTGCAAAATTTCAAGCGGCTAGCTTTACTCCT
The DNA here is from genome assembly GCF_963082655.1 of Stomoxys calcitrans. NCBI lineage: Eukaryota > Metazoa > Arthropoda > Insecta > Diptera > Muscidae > Stomoxys > Stomoxys calcitrans. Next base: position 153,004,252 of record NC_081552.1, read on the forward strand.
TCGGAAGTTAGCGTGCTTTCGACAGACATACGGACGGACGGACAGACGGACGGACGGACGGACATGGCTAGATCGACATAGAATGTCGCGCCGATCAAAATAAGAATTGGGCCTTTTAGGGGCTCAAGAAGTAGAATAGGGAGATCGGTTTATAGGAGAGTAGGCTAAAGATCGATTCACACCATATTTGACACGTATGTTGGAGTTCATGGAAGAAGCCATTGTACAAAATTTCAGCCAAATCGGATGATAATTAGGCCTTCTTGAGGCTCAAGAAGTCAAAATCCCAGATCGGTTTATATGGCAGCTATATCAGGTTAAAGAACGATTTAAACCATATTTGGCACCGTAGTTGGAAGTCTTAACAAAACAACTCATGCAAAATTTCAGCCAAATCGGATGAGAATTGCGCCCTCTAGTGGGTAAAGAAATCCATATTCAAGATCGGTTTATATGGCAGCTATATCAGATCATGGACCGATTTAAACCATACTTGGCACAGTTGTTGGAAGTCATAACAGATCACCTCATGCAAAATGTCAGCCAATCTTGAGCCTCTAGTGGATCATGAAGTCAAGATCCGATTATATGGCAGCTATGTCAAAACATGGACCGATATGGCCCATTTGCAATCCCGACCGACCTACACTAATAAGAAGTATTTGTGCAAAATTTCAAGCGGATAGCTTTACTCCTTCGAAAGTTAGCGTGCTTTCAACAGCCTGACGGACATGGCTAGCTCGACTTAAAATGTCATGGCGATCAAGAATATATATACTTTATGGGATCTTAGACGAATTTATATACTTTATGGGATATCGGACGAATAACCACTGTGGTACAGGATATTATAACTTTGTGCATTTGTTTGCAACACTTAGAAGGCAAAGAGCTAGACTCATTGATAAGTAAACCGATCAGCTTAGAATTCACTTCCTGAATCGATTTAGATAGGTCCGTCTGTCTGTCCATGTATTTTGGTGATCAAGTTACATGTACCATTTATTGTCCTGAAATTTTGCACAAGTCTCTTTTTTGGCCCAAGGACGATCGCTATTGATTTTGAAGAAAATCGGTTCAGATGTTGATATAGCTCCCACAATTTTGGTCCGATCTTTGCAAAAGTTTTCATGAGGCGTTTTATTGAACGTTCTAATATGTGTGCAAAATTTCATACAAATCGGTCCCGATTAAGAAATAGCTCCCATATATATCTTTCATCCGATATGGCCTTTTAAGGCTGTAGAAGCCAAAATTTTGGTCCGATCTTTACAATTTTTAGCATGAGGCGTTTTATTCAACGTTTTCATATGTGTGCAAAATTTCATACAAATCGGTCCAAAATTGGACATAGCTCCCATATATATCTTTCGCCCGAAATAGACTTTAGCCTGTAGAAACCACAATTTTCGTCCGATTTTGCATGAGACGTTTTATTTGACGTTACAAATTTCATTACAATTGGTCCTGATTTAGATGTAGCTGCAAAGTATATATTTTATCCGATATGGACTTTCAAGGCAGTAAAAGCCACAGTTTTGGTCACATCTCCACAATATAGGGCGTGAGATGTTCTAATTGACGTCCCAGTATGTGTCATCAAAATTGTCACAGGTTTCGATATAACTATCATATAATTTTTTATTCGATATGGCCTTTTAAGGATGTGGAAATCTAAATTTGTTGTCCTATCGTAGGAAAATCTTACAAGGTTCTATTTGATATTTCAAAAGGTATCCAAATTAAAGTCTGCCTAGATTTCGAGATGAGTTCTACATTTAAAAAGTACTACGTACACCAGTTGGTGTAGGGTATTATATAGTCGGCTCCGCCCGACTTTTGGCTTTCCTTATTGGTTTTTAATAAAAGTCTACAACAAATGGGCAGTACACAACACGCACCTTCACTGCAGTTTGCAGGATACCTTAGAAATGTAAATGTTCACTGGATCTATAGACTCTGGTTCATAGAAATGTAAATGTTCACTGGATCTATAGACTCTGGTTCAGAGTATACCCCCATAGGATGGGGGTATACTAATTTCGGCATTCCGTTTGTAACACATCGTAGTATTGGTCTTAGATCCCTTAAAGTATTTATATTCTTGATCGCCATGACATTTTAAGTCGATCTAGCCATGTCTGTCTGACTGTTTGTCTAAAGCAAGCTTACTTTCGAAGGAGCAGAGCTAAGAGATTGAAATTTTGTACAAATATTTCTTACTAGTGTAGGTTTGTTGGGCTTAAATGGGCCATGTCGGTTCAAGTTTTGATATAGCTCCTTTATAAACCGATCTCCCGATTATACTTCTTGAGCCTTAAGAGAGCACAATTTTTATCCGATTTGGCTGCAATTTTTATACCCTCCACCATAAGATGGGGGGTATACTAATTTCGTCATTCTGTTTGTAACTACCCGAAATATTCGTCTGAGACCCCATAAAGTATATATATTCTTGATCGTCGTGACATTTTATGTCGATCTAGCCATGTCCGTCCGTCTGTCCGTCCGTCCGTCCGTCCGTCCGTCCGTCCGTCCGTCTGTCTGTCGAAAGCACGCTAACTTCCGAAGGAGTAAAGCTAGCCGCTTGAAATTTTGCACAAATACTTCTTATTAGTGTAGGTCGGTTGGTATTGTAAATGGGCCATATTGGTCCATGTTTTGATATAGCTGCCATATAAACCGATCTTGGGTCTTGACTTCTTGAGCCTCTAGAGTGCGCAATTCTTATCCGATTGGAATGAAATTTTGCACGACGTGTTTTGTTATGATATCCAACAACTGTGCCAAGTATAGTTGAATTCGGTTTATAACCTGATATAGCTGCCATATAAACCGATCTTGGGTCTTGACTTCTTGAGCCTCTAGAGGGCGCAATTCTTATCCGATTGGAATGAAATTTTGCACGACGTGTTTTGTTATGATATCCAACAACTGTGCCAAGTATGGTTCAAATCGGTCCATAACCTGATATAGCTGCCATATAAACCGATCTTGGGTCTTGACTTCTTGAGCCTCTAGAGGGCACAATTCTTATCCGATTTGAATGAATTTTTTGCACGAAGTATTTCGTTATGATATCCATCAACTGTGCCGAGTATGGTTGAAATCGGTCCATAACCTGATATAGCTGTCATATAAACAGATCTGGAGATTTGACTTCTTGAGCTTCTAGAGGGCGCAATTCCTATCCGATTTGCCTGAAATTTTGCATGACGTATTTTATTTTTACTTTCAAGAACTGTGTCAAATAAGGTTCAAATCGGTTCATAACCTGATATAGCAGATATATAAACCGATCTGGGATCTTGACTTCTTGACCCCTAGAGGTCGCAATTATTATCCGATATGCCTGAAATTTTGTACGATGAATCCTCTTATGACCATCAACAAACGTGTTTATTATGGTCTGAATCGGTCTATAGCCCGATACAGATCCCATATAAATCGTTCTCTCTATTTTACTTCGTGAGCCCCAATGGGCGCAATTCTTATACGAATTGGCTGAAATTTTACACAGGTCTCCAACATATAATTAAATTGTGGTCCGAACCGGACCATATCTTGATATCGTTTTAATAGCAGAGCAACTCTTTTCTTATATCCTTTTTTGCCTAGGAAGAGATGCCGGGAAAAGAACTCGACAAATGCGATCCATGGTGGAGGGTATATAAGATTCGGCCCGGCCGAACTTAGCACGCTTTTACTTGTTTATTATGACATTTTCTATAACATTCAATAGATGTGACAAGTATGGCCTGAATAGGTACAAGACCAGATATAGCTCCCGAGAATTGGTGATGGGCATTTTCATGATTTATTTCTTCTTCATTTTTGCACCATTAAATATTTCGCGTTTGTTTAATAGGATCAATTGGTCATTGTTTTAAATGCAATGCTGTGTGTATGACTTGTTCGGCGCAGCTTAAAATTTGCCTGTTATCGCCGTAGAGAGAGTCTAATTTGAATTAACAACACTGGCATACGATATGATTTCCATTCACATTGTAACAACAAATATAAAACACAAAAACAATAAACATAACAAAGCGAGTACGTCAAGCAATAATAATTAAAGTTTTTGATGTGAAAATATGTACAAACTCAAGGAAATAAGTCTGCCTGCCGCCCCCTTCTCTGGCCATGCTTTCGTCCGTCAGTCTACTGTCTTTGTTGATGCCCCATGTTTGTCTGCCACTATGGCTGGCTCTCTGGCAGCTGTCCATTTGACAATGCCAACGACACAGTATCAACAGCAGCTCATCTTGGCCCATGTGACGCAAAGTGCTGTGGCGTATAGTGGCGTCAGCGGAGTGGAACATTCCTTCACTTGTGGTTGTAACCTTAGGCTTAATGAAATTAAACGAAGTCACATCATTAACTTACGCACAAAGACAGCTCGAAACAAAGTAGACTCAAGAACATCAACAGTCAGCCCCAAGCCATTCAAAAGGGAAAAGTTATTAAATTCATTTAAGCTTAAACAATAACAAACAAACTTAAGTACTCGTATTGTATAATGAATATCATTACACAAATGCCATTGTCTTGTACGTATTCATTGTCATTGTCTCCGAAAGTAGCGCTCCGATTTAAGTTCAACCCCATTAAAGCGAGGCTATGGAATTGTGATAAACAATTTCCTAGCAAAAGAAAATCTGAGGTTTTTTAATATTTTATGCAAGGCGTACTAACGCTTTGATTTGATTTTCAGCTAAAACAGTAAAAATTTTCTGATATATTCGGAAGATAACAAGTAAGAGCGTGTTAAGTTCGGCCGGGCCGAATCTTATATCCCCTCACCATTGATCATATTTGTCGAGTTCTTTGCGTGGTATCTCTTTTTAGGCAAGCAAAGAATAATGAATAAGAACTGTTAAGCTATTGGAGCTATATCACGTTATAGTCCGATTCGGACCACAAATGAATTGAATGCTGAACATTGTAGAAGTCATTGTGTAATATTTCAGTCCATTCGGATAAGAATTGCGCCTTGTATGGGCTCAAGAAGCACATAGGGAGATCGGTTTATATGGCTGTATCAAGCTATAGATCGATTCAGACCATAATAAACACGAATGTTTATGGTCATGAGAGGATCCGTCGTACAAAATTTCAGGCAAATCGGATAAGAATTGCGCACTCTAGAGGCTCAAGAAGTCAAGACCCAAGATCGGTTTATATGAGAGCTATATCAGGCTATTGACCGATTTGAATCATACTAAGCACAGTTATTGGATATCATAACAAAACACGTCGTGCAAAATTGCATTCCAATCGGATAAGAATTGCGCACTCTAGAGGCTCAAGACCAAAGATCGGTTTATATAGCAGCTATATCAGGTTATGGACCGATTTGAACCATACTTGGCACAGTTGTTGGATATCATAATAAAACACGTCATGCTAAATTTCAGTCAAATCGGATGAGAACTGCGCCCTCTAGAAGCCCAAGAAGTCAAGTCCCCAGATCTGTTTATATGGCAGCTATATCAAAACATGGACCGATATGGCCCATTTACAATTCCAACCGACCTACACTAATAAAAAGTATTTGTGCAAAATTTCAAGCGGCTAGCTTTACTCCTTCGGAAGTTAGCGTGCTTTCGACAGACAGACGGACGGACAAACGGACGGACATGGCTAGATCGACATAAAATGTCGCGACGATCAAAAATATATATACTTTATGGGGTCTCAGACGAATATTTCGAGTAGTTACAAACAGAATGACGAAATTAGTATACCACCCATCCTTTGGAGGAGGGTATAAAAATATATATATATTATGGGGACTAAGACCCCCATCCTATGGTGGAGGGTATAAAAAGTCAAATGATGAATACTTGATATTGTCCTTCAATTATTTCCAATTTTCACGATTTTGGTAATTTTTAAACGTTTTGACAGCAGACAATCTATCTACAATCACATTTATGTCTTTAAAAATGTATACCTTAAATTGCAAAAATGCATATTTAATAATGGTCAATGCTTTAGTTATAGTTTTCGAATTCAGTGCTTTGAAGTTGTTTCCCTCAAAATACAAACATTTTTAATGTAAAGTCATCAGATTGTTGATTTGTTGACATCTGCAATCTTATTTCTATAAGTGAAGGAAATATATCGAACTTGGTGTAAGATTGGAATCGATCGATGACCTGAAGCGGCCCATAGCTAGCGGAAGTCTACGCTGACCTCACCGTTCACTTTATTGATCCACTAGATTGCTCAATTTTAACTACAACTTCACTGGTGTTCTCCAATATCCTTGCCAAGTTTGGTCGAAATCCATCTAATATAGCTCTCGTACAAATCTATGACCCAATTTGAAATGGGAATATCTTATTTGGCATCTTCTTACATTATTCATCGATTTTCGCAACATTTTAAATGGCATTTTGAATACCCTTGATATGAGTAACCATTGATAAACATTTGATTGCTCTACAATAGTTTAGGTAATCTACAGCAAACTTTGTAGAATAGACTATTACAATTTCCGCCCTAAGGCTCATAGTTCCAGAGTACAGGACATATTCAATATTCCCCTAATGCCTTAGTTGATGTTTTTTTCTTTTTGAAGTTACTGCCGGTATATACTGTTGCACTACATAATGTTTTGTCCACAACAATGGCAATAACATCAACCTTACTGGACTATCGCTTGCATAGGATGGGTGCTTTGTGGGTGGGTTTTACATTTCAATGGTCCCATTACACTCAAACTTTCCTGAAACTGGCCGTGAACTGTAATCATCATAAAAACTTATTGTCAAGTGTAATTACCCTGTCGTAAACAACCCCTTGCAGAGTATTAACAGAAGCAATTAACGACATTGAATATCCATGGCGATGGGATAGACTTTATCCTCTACATTAGGCTGTTGGTTTAAATAATTGAGGTGCAAAATATGTTGATAAGGGTGATGTGACTTTGTACAACCTCATGTCCCTGTTTCTTATATCGATGTGTTTTTAGTTAAGGTTAGATTAAATCTGGCATATAAGGTGATTCGTTAGAAAAACCACGCGCCAAAAATGATTGAAAAAATTTCACAAACATTCAATTTCAAAGTGATTTTTGCGCGAATTTTTTTAATCTTTTAGTAGCATAAGTACTTAAACGTATGAATTTTAAAAAATTGTCTGATCGCCCGATACATACTGTCGAGGTATACTTGTATGCCAATTTGTAAAGCATTACCTCAATATGAAAAAGTCTTCTAGTCGCCAAATATATACTGTCAAGGTGAAGCTGTATCCAAAATTTCAGATCTGTAGCTTAACCTGTAAAGAAAGTACCTCTTTATAAGTTTTTGTACCTAAATGTACGAATACATACCGTCAAGGTGTAACTGTATCCCAATTTTGAGAGTTTTCGTTCAATCAGTACATAAAGTACCAATTTTTACGTTTTAGTACCATCATGAAAATAAATCTTCTAGTCTCCTGGTACATACTGTCAGGGTGTTCCTGTATTCAGATTTTAAGAGCTTTAGCTCAATCCGTGCAGAAAGTACACTATTGTACGATCTAGTACCAAAATGTACGAATTAAAAAATCTTCTACTCACCCAATATATACATATATTATCAAGGTGTACCTGTATCCCAAATTTCAGAGTTCTAGCTCCATCTGTAAAGAAAGTAACAAATAGTTTCAATTACAGCACTATAAGTACGTTTCCTTAAATTCTTATCTTATTTTCGTCAAAACTACGATCATATTTACCACTGCCCATATAAACCGATCTTGGGTCTTGACTTCTTGAGCCTCTAGATTGCGCAATTCTTATTCGATTTGGCTGAAATTTTGCACATGGTGTTTTGCTATCACTTTCAAAAAAATGGTATCACATTTAACAAATGTGCCTAGTATGGTCTAATTCGGTTGATAACCTGATATAGCTGCCATATAAACAGGCCTTGGGTCCTGATTTCTGGAGCTTCTAGAGGGCGCAATTCATATCCGATGTGGCTGAAATTTCGCATGAAATGTTCTGGCGTGACTCTAAACAACTGTGTCAAGTATAGTCTGAATCAGTCCATAACCTGAATTTTGCGTGAAGCGTTTTATTTCACTTCCAACAACTGTGTCAAGTATAGCCTAATCAGTCAATATCCTAATATAGCCACCATATAAACTGTTATCCCGATAAGAATTCTTGGACTTCTAGAGGACGCAATTCTTATCCAATATGGTTTTGGAAGTTTTGCATACGTCGTTTTGGTATGACTTCCAACAACTGTTAAAGTATGGTTTAAATCGGTATATAACCTCATATAGTTGCCATAAAAACCGATCTCCCAGTTCGACTTTTTGAGCCCCTGGAGGGCGCCATTATTACTCGATTTGCCTGTAATTTTGGAGGTAGTGTTTTTATACCCTCCACCATAAGATGGGGGGTATACTAATTTCGTCATTCTGTTTGTAACTACTCGAAATATTCGTCTGAGACCCCATAAAGTATATATATTCTTGATCGTCGCGACATTCTATGTCGATCTAGCCATGTCCGTCCGTCTGTCCGTCCGTCCGTCTGTCTGTCGAAAGCACGCTAACTTCCGAAGGAGTAAAGCTAGCCGCTTGAAATTTTGCACAAATACTTCTTATTAGTGTAGGTCGGTTGGTATTGTAAATGGGCCATATCGGTCCATGTTTTGATATAGCTGCCATATAAACCGAACTAGGGTCTTGACTTCTTGAGCCTCTAGAGTGCGCAATTTTTATCCGATTGGAATGAAAATTTGCACGACGTGTTCTGTTATGATATCCAACAACTGTGCCAAGTATGGTTCAAATCGGTCAATAACCTGATATAGCTGCCATATAAACCGATCTTGGGTCTTGACTTCTTGAGCCTCTAGAGTGCGCAGTTCTTATCCCATTGGAATGAAATTTTGCACGACGTGTTCTGCTATGATATCCAACAACTGTGCCAAGTATGGTTCAAATCGGTCCATAACCTGATATAGCTTCCATGTAAACCGGTCTTGGGTCTGCACTTCTTGAGCCTCTAGAGGGCGCAATCCTTATCCGATTAGAATGACATTTTGCACGACGTGTTTTGTTATGATATTCAACAGCAGTGCCAAGTATGGTTCAAATCGGTCCATAACCTGATATAGCTACCATATAAACCGATCTTGGGTCTTGACTTCTTGAGCCTCTAGAGGTCGCAATTATTATCCGATTTGCCTGAAGCTTTTTACAACAGATCCTCTTATGACCATCATCGTACGTGTTTATTATTGTCTGAATCGGTCTATAGCCCGATACAGCTCCCATATAAATTAATCTCTCTATTTTACTTGTTGAGCCCCCAAAGGGCGCAATTTTTATTCAAATTGGCTGACATTTTACACAGGTCTCCAACATATAATTTAATTGTGGTCCAAATCGGACCATATCTTGATATCGCTCTAATAGCAGAGAAAATCTTTTCTTATATCCTTTTTTTTGCCTAAGAAGAGATGCCGGGAAAAGAACTCGACAAATGCGATCCATGGTGGAGGGTATATAAGATTCGGCCCGGCCGAACTTAGCACGCTTTTACTTGTTATACCCTCCACCATAAGATGGGGGGTATACTAATTTCGTCATTCTGATTGTAACTACTCGAAATATTCGTCTGAGACCCCATAAAGTATATATATTCTTGATTGTCGTGAAATTTTATGTCGATCTAGCCATTTCCGTCCGTCTGTCCGTCCGTCTGTCCGTCCGTCCGTCTGTCTGTCGAAAGCACGCTAAATTCCGAAGGAGTAAAGCTAGCCGCTTGAAATTTTGCACAAATACTTCTTATTAGTGTAGGTCGGTTGGTATTGTAAATGGGCCATATCGGTTCATGTTTTGATATAGCTGCCATATAAACCGATCTTGGGTCTTGACTTCTTGAGCCTCTATAGGGCGCAATTCTTATCCAATTTGAATGAATTTTGGCACGTAGTATTTTGTTATGATATCCAACAACTGTGCCAAATATGGTTCAAATCGGTTCATAACCTGATATAGCTGCCATATAAACCGATCTTGGGTCTTGACTTCTTGAGCCTCTAGAGCACGCAATTCTTATCCGATTGGGATGAAATTTTGCACGACGTGTTTTGTTATGACATCTAACAACTGTGCTAAGTATGGTTCAAATCGGTCCATAACCTGGTATAGCTGCCATATAAACCGATCTTGGGTCTTGACTTCTTGAGCCTCTAGAGTGCGCAATTCTTATCCGATTGGAAAAAAATTTTGCACGACGTGTTTTGTTATTACATTTAACAACTGTGCTAAGTATGGTTCAAATCGGTTCATAACCTGGTATAGCTGCCATATAAACCGATCATGGGTCTTGACTTCTTGAGCCTCTAGAGTGCGCAATTCTTATCCGATTGGAATGAAATTTTGCACGACGTGTTTTGTTATGATATCCAACAACTGTGCGGAGTATGGTTCAAATCGGTCTATAAGCTTATATAGCTGTCATATAAACCGATCTTGGGTCTTGACTTCTTGAGCCTCTGTAGGGCGCAATTCTTATCCAATTTGAATGAATTTTTGCACGTAGTATTTTGTTATGATATCCAACAACTGTGCAAATATGGTTCAAATCGGTTCATAACCTGATATAGCTGCCATATAAACCGATCTGGGATCTTGACTTCTTGAGCCTCTAGAGGTCGCAATTATTATCCGATTTGCTGAAATTTTGTACGACGGATTCTGTCATGACCATTAACATACGTGTTTATTATGGTCTGAATCGGTATATAGCCCGATACGGCTCCCATATAAATCGATCTCTCTATTTTACTTCTTGAGCCCACAAAGGGCGCAATTCTTATTCGAATTGGCTGACATTTTACACAGGTCTCCAACATATAATTTAATTGTGGTCCAAACCGGACCATATCTTGATATCGCTCTAATAGCAGAGCAAATCTTTTCTTATATCCTTTTTTTGCCTAAGAAGAGATGCCGGGAAAAGAACTCGACAAATGCGATCCATGGTGGAGGGTATATAAGATTCGGCCCGGCCGAACTTAGCACTCTTTTACTTGTTCTATTTGATAAAGTCCTTCAAAGAACTTGACAAATGCGATCCATGGTGGAGGATATATAAGATTTGGCTCGCCCGAACTTATCACGCTTCTACTTGTTCTTTCTAACCCCATTTTTACGCAATGACTCCTTTCGGACGAATTTCGAAGTTCTAGCTGTACCCGTTCGCCCTGTGCAAAGTTTGCCTACTTCGTACCTTTTTGATCATTTTTAGTGACTAAAACTCATTTACTCTTCCCATTAGGGTTGCTGTGTTCCTAAGTACGAAAATTTAAAGCTCTAGCTTAATTTACAAAAAAAGGTACCATAAAGCACCAATTGCTGCAGTAAACGTACTCTTTCTCCCACTATTTCTCCGGTACTATTTTGGGAAATCTTATTCACCAAATCTTATATTTATACCCATCACCGAAGGATTGAGGTATATTTATTTTGTCATTCCGTTTGCAACACATCGAAAAATCCATTTCCGACCGTATAAAGTATATATATACGGTGATCAGTGATTGATCAGTGTAAAAATCTAAGACGATCTAGCCATGTCCGTCCGTCTGTCTGTTGAAATCGCGCTACAGTCCTTAAAAATAAAAATATTGAGCTAAAACTTTACACAGATTCTTTTTTTGTCCATAAGTAGGATATGTTCTAAGAAGGCCTATATCGGACTGTATCATGGTATAGCCCCTATATATACCGATCAGCCGAATTAAGGTTTTAGGTCCATAAAAGCCACATTTATTATCCGTCTTTGCTGCAATTTAGATCAGTAAGTTATGTTAGGCCCTTCGACATATAGCTGCCATATAGACCGATCTCTCGATTTCAGGTCTTCCGCCCATAAAAGGCGCATTTATTGTCCAATTTCGCCGAAATTTGGGATAGTGAGTTAAGTTAAGCCCCTCGACATACTTCTGTAATGTGGCTGAGATCGGTCCAGATTTGGATATAGCTGCTATATAGACCGATATCTCGATTTAAGGTTTTGGGCCCATTGAAGACGCATTTATTGTTCGATGTCGCCGAAATTTGTTGGGCCCTCCGACATTCTTCTTCAATTTGACTCAAATCGGTCCAGATTTGGATATAGCTGCCATATAGACCGATCGCTCGATTTAAGGTTATGGGGCCATAAAAGGCGCAATTTGTTGTTCGATTTCGCCGAAATTTTGGACAGTGAGTTGTATTAGGCTTGGTTCATATGGTCCGCGTCGTATATGGTTAAGATCGGTTTATTTTTAGATATAGCTAATAAATAGATCAATATTTTGTTATACACAATTGAACAATGACTTGTACTTATTAGTATTTGGTCCAAATCGGAACATATTTCGATATAATTGCTATGGGACATAAGATATGCATTTTTCACTGGATTTTGACGAAAGATGGTTTACATATATACCCGAGGTAGTAGGTACCCAAAGGCCTAAACTAACTCACTATTTCAAATTGCGACGAAATCGGGTAATATATACACATTTTATGAGCTTGAGACCCTTAATCGACGTATCGGTCTATACAACAGCTATATCTAAATACATTCCGATATTTACTATTGGGTTGCCTAAAAAGTAATTGCGGATTTTTTAAAAGAAAGTAAATGCAGTTTTAATAAAACTAATAATGAACTTTAATCAAATATTTAATTGCCATTTTGTTCGATAACCTTTTGCCATCTTCCTGGCAAATTTAGTATTCCACGTTCATGGAACTTCTGGCCTTTATCTGCAAAAAACTGCCGAAAGTTTTACTATTTAAGGAGTTCTGCAAAGATCGAAATAAATGGTAGTCTGATGGTGCAAGGTCAGGGCTATATGGTGGATCCATCAAAAGTTCCCAGCCAAGCTCACTCAGTTTTTGGCGAGTGAACAAAGATTTGTGCGGTCTAGCGTTGTTCTGGTGGAATATGACACCTTTACGATTGACCAATTCTGGTCGCTTCTCCTTGATTGCTGTATTCAATTTGTCCAATTGTTGACAGTAAACATCCGAATTAATCGTTTGGTTCCTTGGAAGCAGCTTAAAATATACCACACCCTTCCAATCCCACCAAACAGACAGCATAACCTTCTTTTGGTGGATATCAGCCTTTGAAGTGGTTTGAGCTGGTTCACCATGCTTGGACCATGATCGTTTTCGACTAACGTTGTTGTAAACAATCCATTTTTCATCTAAACTAAAAGTAACAGCTGATAACTGAGAGAAGAAAGAATGCAATTACAGAGTCACAAGCCGTTGAAAAAATTTGTCAACGCCGACTATATTACTAATATATTACCGACAATTTCTTTTTGGGCAACCCAATATATTTGGGTCACGTGGCGGGTTGCTTAAAGAAACATGCTGATTAAAATTTCAGCGAAATTGGATATTAAATCAAGCTTTTATTAGCTTCAGACCCTTTATCGGTCTATATGGCAGCCATATCTAAATATAGTACGATCGGAACCATATTCGGGTCCTATGTTGGAAGGCCTTAAAAGTAGACACTGTTTCGAATTTCAGCGAAATCGGATAGAAAATAAAGCTTTTATGCGTTTCAGACCCTTTATAGGGAGACCGGTATATATGGCAGCTATGTCTAAATAAAGTCCGATCTAATCCATATTAAGGTCAGATGTCGGGAGGCTTAAAAAGCTCACAGTTTCAAATATCAGCGAAATCAGGTAATAAATAATGCTTTTATGGGCTTCAGACCCTTTATCGGGAGATCGGTCTATATGGCAGCTGTATCTAAATTTAGTCCGATCTGAACCTTATTTGGGTCACTGCTTTAAGTTTCAGCGAAATCGTATAAAAATAAATCAATTATGGACATTAGACCCCTTATATATAGCAGCTATATTCAAATATGGTCCGATTTGGCCCGTTCAAGAACTTAACCAGCGTGCATCAAAAAAACGTATCTGTGCCACATTACAGCTCAATATCTCAATTGTTGAAGGCTGTAGTTGGATTACAACAGACGGACAGACACACGGACATCGTTAAATAGTCTTAGAATTTTACGACGATCCGAAATATATATACTTTGAAGGTCGGACATTGATATTTCAATGTGTTGCAAGCGGAATGACAAAATGAATATACCCCTTATCCTACGGTGGTGGGTATAACAAATAGGATTATTATATTAGAAATATAAATATTAGACATTTAAAGTCAGGCCCATGCGTTGTAATGTGCGTTTTTTAGTTTTTGAGTGCAATAATAGAAAAACATTTTATTTGCAAATCTTTTAAACTCTTTTTATACCGTCCACCATAGGATGGGGTATACTAAATAATTTCGTCATTCTGTTTGAAACACCTCGGCGTCTAAGGCCATATGAAGTGTATATATTCTTGATCGTCATAACATTTTAAGTCGATCTAGACATGTCCGTCCCTCTGTCTGTCGAAATCGCGCTAACTTTCGAAGGAGCAAAGCTATCCGCTTGAAATTTGGCACAAATACTTTTGTTAGTGTAGGTCGGTTGGAATTGTTAATGGGCCAAATCGGTTCATGTTTTGCTATAGCTGCCATATAAACCGATCTTGAATTTTGAGTTATTGAGCCGCTAGAGAGCGTTCTCATCCGCTCTCATAAGATTTGACTGAAATTTTGCATGAGGTGTTTTGTTATGACTTCCAACAACTGTGCAAAATATAGTTGAAATCGGTTCATAACCTGATAAAGCTGCCATATAAACCGATCTCTGGTCTTGACTTCTTCAGCTTTTAGAGGACACAATTCTTACCAGATTTGGCTGTAATTTTGCATATGGTGTTTTGGTATTACTTCCAACATTTGTGCTTAGTATGGTTCAAATCAGTTTATAACCTGGTATAGCTGCCATATAAACCGATCATGGATCTTGAGTTGCTGAGCTGCTATAGGGCGCAGTTCTCATCCGATTTGGCTGAAATTTTGCACGAGATGTTTTGTTATGACTTCCAACAACTGTGTTAAATATGGCGCAAATCGTTACATAACCTAATATAGCTGCCATATAAACCTTGAGCCTCTAGAGGGCGGAATTCTAATCCGATTTGCCAGAAATTTTGTTCAATGGCTTCTCCCATGTGTGTTCAATATGGTCTGAATCGGTCTATAGCTTGATACAGCTCCCATATAAACCGATCTCCCGATTTGACTTCTTTAGCTGCTGGAAGCCGCGTTTTTTCCCGATTTATCTGAAATTTTGCATGTAGTGTTTAGTTATGACTTTCAATAACTTTGTCAAGTACGGTCTATAACTTGACATAGCTCCCATATAAACCGATTTCCCGATTTGACGTCTTGAGTCATTAAAAGCCGCAATTTTTGATCGATACAGCTAAAAGTTTGCAGATAGTGTGCTGTTACGACTCTCAAGAACTGTGCCAAGTACGGTTTATAACCTCATATATAATTCGATCTGCCAATCCGATATAATCCGATCTGCCAATTGGACTTCTTGAACCCCTGGAAACCGCATTTTTGAAAGCTGAAATTCTGTTACGACTTCCAATGACAGAGCCGAGTACGGTCAAAATTGGTCTATAACCTCATATAGCTCCCATATAAACCTGTCTCACGATTATCCTAGTTCGGTCCCTAGAAGCTTTAATTTTTGCTGGTTAGACAGAAGTTTGTTGTGTAGAATAAAATTATGTCATTTAAGTAAATTGAGTTTGTATACATTTTTAGCAGAATCCATAATGGTGGGTTCCCAAGATTCGACCCGGTGCAAACTTCTCACATTTTAATGTGTGTTGTCCGATTCAAGTTTAAGTTCAATGATAAGGGGCCTGCTTTTTACAGCCGAGTCCGAATGGCGTATCGCAGTGCCACACCGCTATGGGAAGAAGTTGAATATTTTTATGATATTCTCGCCAGGATTCGAACCCAGCCATTCAGCGTCATAAGCGGACATGCTAACCTCTGCGCTATAGTTAAGTAGTCCCCATATATTATAAACGCCTCAATTTAATTTGAAAAATTTGTATTTACTTGAAAAAAACAGATCAATTTACTCCAATGGATACATGAAAAAACCCCCAAGCAGACGAAAATATGCCCCAAAAGTTTTGCTGTTCTTCTTCATATACCGTTTGGGCTTAGACGATAATTATTTTCTAAAATCGAGCCCTATTGCTGAAATATATTTAGATTTTTTGAAATGGCAAAAACCACAAAAGCCAGAAAATAATTTCAGAAATCCCTAGACCAAATACTAATAAGTACAAGTCATTGTTCATTGTAGCTATATCTAAAAGTAAACCGATTCTCATATAAGTCACTGTGTCAAATTTCAGTGAAATCGGATTATAAATGCGATTTTTATGGGACCAAAACTTTAAATCGAGATATCGGTCCATATAGCAGCTATATTCAAATTTTGACCGATTTGGTCAAAGTTGCAAAAATTGTCGAAGAGCCTAACACAATTCACAGTCCCAAATTTCGGCGACATCGGACAATAAATACGTCTTTTATGGACTCAAAACCTTAAATCGAGACATCGGTCTATTGGGAGCTATATCCAAATCTGAACCGATCTGTGCCATATTTCAAAAGTGTATCTAAGCGCTTAACTTAACTCACTGACCCAAATTTCGGCGACATAGGACATTAAATGCGCCTTTTATGAGCCCAAAGCCTTAAATCCCAAATTTCAGCAAAATCGGATAATAAATGTGGCGATCGGTCTATATGAAAGCTATATCCAAATCTGGACCGATCTAGCTAAAATTGCTGAAGGATGTTGAGTGGCCTAACGCAACTCACTGTCCCAAACTTCAGCAAAATCGGATAATAAATGTGGCTTTTATGGGCCAAGACCCTAAATCGGCCGATCGGTCTATATGACAGCTATATCCAAATCGGCACGGATCTGGGTCAAATTAAAGAAGGATGTCGAAGGGCCTTACACAACTCACTGTCCCGAATTTCAGAAAAATCGGATGATAAATATGGCTTTTATGGGCCTAAGGCCGTAAATCGGCTGATCAATCTATATGGGGGCTATATCAAGATATAGCCCGATATAGCTCATCTTTAAACTTAACCCGCTTATGGACAAAAGAAGAATCTGTGCAAAGTTTCAGCTCAATATCTCTATTTTTACAGACTGTAGCGTGATTTCAACAGACAGACGGACGGACATGTCTAGATCGTTTTAGATTTTTACGCCGATCAAGAATATACAATATATACTCTATAGGGTTGGAAATGATATTTCGATGTGTTGCAAACGGAATGACAAAATGAATAAACCCCCATCCTTCGGTGGTGGGTATAAAAATATATAACAATATAAACCCAAATTGGCCATTATAGTTACAAGCAAATTGCCCCAAGAGTAATTTTGATTTGAGGTGATATTTCTTTCGGCCAAACTTTATACCACCGAATAAAAAAGGCTATGACGAAATTATTGTATCTTTACTTTAATTGGCTTATAGAGGAGATTTGTTGCAGCCAACCTCGAATAGATTTACTGGCGTCTCGATCTTCTGCGAGGCGTCTCCAATTTCAGACACTTTGCTTCGTGATATCTTTCTCCCCTTGATATTTCCATCGAAATTTTGATTTTCTCCGGGTAGTTCATACGATTACCATATTGCCGATCTATGCCGACTGGCCCATAAATTTTTTTAAGAATGCCTCTCTCAAACAATACCAGTACTACCTCGTCTGCGTTCCAAAGTAGCCATGCTTCGGCACCATTGTGAACTTTATTTTATTGTGGAGCACCAAGTTCATTTTGTCATTCCGTTTGCAATACATCGAAATATCTATTTCCGACCCGAAATATCTATTTACGCTGATCCAGAAGTATATATATTCTGGATCAGCGTAAGAAGCTTAGACGATCTAGCCATGTCCGTCCGTCTGTCTTGAAATCATGCTGAAATTACGCTGCAGTCTTTAAAAATAGAGATGTTGAGCTGAAACTTTACACAGATTCTTTTTTGTCCATATACAGATTAAGTTCAAAGATGGGATATATCGGACTGTATCATGATGTAGCCCCTGTATAGACCGATCCACCGATTTAGGGTCTTAGGCCCATAAAAGCCACATTTATTATCCGATTTTGCTAAAATTTGAGACAGTGAGTTGTGTTAAGCTAGTCGATATCACTCTTTAATTTGGCCCAGATCGGTCCAGATTTGGATATAGGCGCCATATAGACCGATCCGCCGATTTAGGGTCATGGGCCTATAAATGGCGCATTTATTGTCCGATGTCGAAATTTGGGACAGTGAGTTGTGTTACGCCCCTCGACATCATTCCGTAATATAGCACAAATCGGTCGAGAGTTGGATATAGCTGCCTTATAGACCGATCTCTCGATTTAAGGTTTTGGGCCCATAAAAGGCACATTTACTGTCCGATTTTGCAAAATTTGGCCCTTCGTCAGCCCTCTTTTATTTGGCCCAGATCGGTCAAGATGTTGATAATATAAACCATATAAACCGATCTCTCGATTTAAAGTCTTGGACCCATAAAAGTCACATTTATAATCCGATTTCGGGAAATTTGACACAATGACCTTTGTTAAGCTTTTCGACATCCGCGTCACATATGGTTCAGATCAGTCTATATTTGGATATGGCTACCAAAAAGACCGACATTTTGTTCTACAAAATTGAACAATGACATGTACTTTACAGACCACTCAATATCCTTGTCGAATTTGGTCCAAATCTGAACATACTTCGATAAAGCTGCTATGGGCATTAATTATGCATTTTCATTGGATTATGACGAAAAGTGGTTTACATATACACTCGAGGTTGTGGATATCCAAAGATCGGCTGAACTAAACGCCTTTTTACTTGTTTTCCATGCAACAACAGTAATGATAATAAAAATCTAATCGCCATTAAATACAATCAAATTGCTAATATAATTTAATTCACCAGAAAATCCACGTTATTTACAAAATATGTTGTAGAAGCCCACTAGTAAAGAAGACGTTACCACATCCGCTGTCTAACAGGGATAAAATGTGCTACAGCATTTTTAACAGTATGGTTTCTGTACTAATTGTCTCCCTCGATCATTTTTGAAACATTCTAAGCCTGTTATAAATTGCAATAGGCAAATAAGTTTTGCAAAGGAAATGGTCTATTAGTGCTGAATGTTTCGTGCCTGCCTAAGGTGCGACATTGTGCATTTCCACATTTTTATTTGTAATTTGAATTAACCTTGAGCCAATTACTGTAACGACATTTGTCGTGCGAATTTGAAAGTGACTATGTGGACCCGGGTCTTCGGTTTTTGTTGATGTATACGGTGAATGTCATAAATATTCGGTATTTTGTAATGTTTTGTGAGTCAAAAATTCATCCAAAATTCAAATTCTTTATACCTTTTTGCTTTGATTATTCACTATTGATTCCTTGTGCTTTTCATGCAAGAAAAAAGAATCAACTCATCTACCCCTTATTTGCATCCGTTTAATTATATCCAACACGGAAGGATGGGGGTATATTCATTTTGTCATTCCGTTTGCAACACATCGAAGTATCCATTTTCGACCCTATAAAATATATATATTCTTGATCAGCGTAAAAATCTAAGACGATCTGGCCATATCCGTCCGTCTGTCTGTTGAAATCACGCTACAGTCTTTAAAAACAGAGATATTGAGCTGAAACTTTGCACAGATTCTTTTTTGTCCAAAACCAGGTTAAGTTTGAAGATGGACTTGAAGACGGACTATATCTTGATATAGCCCCCATTTAGACCGATCCGCCGATTCAGGATTATAGGTCCATAAAAGCCACATTTATTTTCCGATATTGCAGAAATTTGGGACAGTGAGTTGTGTTAGGCCAGTCGACCTCCCTCTTCAATATGGCCTAGATCGGTCCAGATTTGGATATGTCTGTCATACAGACCGATCTCTCGATTTTAGGCATTGGGCCCATAAAAGGCGTATTTATTGTCCGGTTTCGCCGAAATTTGGAATTATGAGTTGGTTTAGGCTCTTCAACATCCCTGTTGAATTTGGCACAGATCGGTTTGAATTTGAATGTAGACCGACTCGATTTGAAGTCGTGGCCCAATGAAAGGTATATTTATAACCCGATATCGCTGACATTTGATACAGTGATTTATGTAAGGCTTTTTGACATCCGTGTCGTATATGGTTCAGCTCGATCTATATTTTTGGAAATGACTACCAAAAAGACCAATATTTTGTTCTTCAAAATTGAACAATGACTTGCACTTATTGGATCACTCAATATCCATGTCGAATTTGGTCCAAATCGGACCATATTTCGATAAAGCAACTATGAGAGCATAAATTATGCATTTTTCACCGGATTATGACGAAAAGTGGTTTACATATATACCTGATGTGGTGGGTATCCAAAGTTCGGCCAGGCCGAATTTAATGCCTTTTTTCTTGTTTTATTTGCCTCTTAAAATCCAAAACAGTAAGCTAAACAAAATATTTTCAAAATATTTTCATTCAAGTGTGTAAGTAGAAATTTTATCTACTTGAGTAACAAAAATTTAAATGTTCAGATCCAATTATATCTGCCATCAGATATGTTTGGGGCAAATAGTATCTAATTAGATAAAATTAGATGTCGTAATATAAAGACAATGACACCATGTAATAATGACAAATTATAACAAGTAAAAACGCGTTAAGTTCGACCGGGCCGAACTTTGGATACCCACTACCTCGGGCATATATGTAAACCACCTTTCATCAAAATCCGGTGAAAATTGCATACCTTATGTCCCATAGCAATTATATCGAAATATGTTCCGATTTGGACAAAACACTAATAAGTACAAGTCAATGTTCAATTGTGTATAACAAAATATTAGTCATTTTAGTAGCTATGTCTAAAAATAAACCGATCTGATCCATATATGACACGGATGTCGAGAAGCTTAACATAAGGCACTGTGTCAAATTTCAGTGCAATCGGATTATAAATGCGCCTAATATGGGGCTAAGACTTTAAATCGAGATAATGGTCAACATGGTAGCTTTATCCAAATCTGAACCGATCAGGGCCAAATTGAAGAAAGATATCGAGGGTCCTAAGACAACTTTCTGTCCCAAAATTCAGAAAAATCGGATAGTAAATGCGGCTTTTATTGGTTTATGACCCTAAATCGGAGGATCGGTCTATATGGCAGCTATATCCAAATCTGTACAGATCTGTGCATTATTGCAGAAGTATGTCAAGGGACTTAACATAACTCAACATCACTGTCCCAAATTTCAGCAAAATCGGATAATAAATGTGGCTTTGATGGGCCTAAGACCATAAGTTGGGGGGTCGGTCTATATGGCAGCTATATCCAAATCTGGACCCATCTGGGCAAATTTGACGAAGGATGTCGAGGGGTCTAACACTACTCACTGTCCCAAATTTCAGCAAAATCGAATAATAAATATTGCATTTATGGGCCTAAGACCCTAAATCGGCGGATCGGTCTATATGGGTGCTATATCAAGATATGGTCCGATTTAGCTAATCTTCGAACTTAACCTGCTTATGGACAAAAAAAGAATTTGTGCAAAGTTTCAGCTCAATATCTCTATTTTTAAAGACTGTAGCGTGATTTCAACAGACAGACGGATGGACATGTCTAGATCGTCTTAGGTTTTTACGCTGATCAAGAATATATATACTTTATGGGGTCGGAAATGGATATTTCGATGTGTTGCAAACGGAATGACAAAATGAATATACCCCCATCCTTCGGTGGTGTGTATAAAAAGACAGCGGAAAGAATGGAATAAATCCATATGGAATACTTTCAAAAATGCTTAAAACTATGACAAATCACTTATCACGAGTGATACAAAATAAGGCATATCCTACAGAATTTTGAATTATTATTTCTCAATATTCATGTGGTAGTGCCGACTGTATAATATTTAACACCTACCCTAAAAGTACAAAGTGGGAGCTATATCTAATTCGGAACCAATTTTGATGGACCTCGGCGGATGTTTTCGGATGCGTTATTGAACAATCATTTTCAAATTTTAAACAAATATCTTCAAACTGTATTAAATACGGTTGATAAATGCCAAAATTATTGGAAATTACCCAAAATCTGAGGAACATACATATCGAAGCTATATCTAAATCTGAACTGATTTCACCAAACTCAGATATTTTGGTAGTCGTCGAGAAGATTGGCCAATAAATGCGCTTGCAATGGCTCTTGGAGTGAAAATAGGGCGATATAAACATTGTAGATATTGTGAAAATCGCCCAAGAAAGCGTTGTACAAAATTTTGGTAAGATATAATAAATAAATAAATGCGATTGCAGTGGGTTTAGGTGTGAAAATCGGGCGATATATATATAAGAGCTATACCTAAATCTGAACTGATTTCTATAAAATTCGCCATTAATGTTGAGAGTAAATAGAAAATCATTTCTACCAAATTTCAAGATAATCGGTTAACAAACGACAATTTTATTGCATTATTACTGCAAATCGGACGAACATATATATGGGAGATATATTAAAATCTGAACCGATTTTTTTTTGCGAAATTCGGATGAAAATTGCGACCTGTAGTTTGTATTAACTTGGACAGGCAGACGGTCATAGCTAAATCGAGTCAGAAAGTGATTCTGAGTAGATCGGTGTACTTATCAATCTCTCTTCCTTTTCGGTGTTACAAACAAATGCACCAACTTATAATAGCCTGTACTACAGTAGTGGTGTAGGTATAAAAACCGAATATTAATGTATGATGAATTGTTGCCTTGCTATACCCTACACCAGTACTGTGGTACAGGGTATTATAACTTAGTGCATTTGCTTGTAACACCCAGAAGGAAGAGAGATAGACCCATTGATAAGTATTGCGATCGACTCAGAATCACTTTCTGATTCGATTTAGCTATGTCCGTCTGTCTGTCCATGTTAATTTGTGTACAAAGTATTGGTCGCAATTTTCATCCGATCGTCTTCAAATTTGGCACAAGCATTTTCTTGGGCCTAGAGACGGAACCTATTGATATTGGAAAAAATCTGTTCAGAATTGGATATAGCTCACATATATGTGTTTGTCCAATTTGGACTAAAATTGCAATTATATCGTCATTTGTAATACGATTTTCACGAAATTTTGCACGAAGGTTTCTCTTATAAGTCTCGACATTATTGGCGAATTTCATAGAAATCGGTTCAGATTTAGATACATATGTTCGTTTGATTTGGACCAGTATATCAATAATTTGGTCATTTGTCGATTCACACGAAAATTGTCACAAAGGATTCGCTTATGACTCCCGGTATTGCTATTGAATTTAATAGAAATCGGTTCAGAAAATTTTGCACGAAGGTTTCTCTTATAACTATTCTGATGACTGACGAATTTCATAGAAATTTGATCAGTTTTAGATATAGCTCCCATATATATGGATCTGCCGATTTTCACTTTTATGGCCTTTGCGAACGCATTTGTCGATCATCAATCAATGATCGATCAATCGATCATCACAAAAATTTACACAACTATTTACTCTATGACTCCTACGAGTACAATATGTGCGGATTTTGATCGAAATTCTACATGCCATTTATAAGAAAATTTTAAATTCGACGACTTAGCCTGCATGTCCAATGTGGTGTAGGTTATTAAAAGGTAGGCTTCGCCCAACTTAAGCCCGTCCTTACTTGTTGAAATAATTTTTGTTTTTGGAGAGATTTTCTTTGCAAAAGGAAAAGGATAACCAGAGATCGCAACATACAGCAACCACTATGGAACACGTTTCGTCTTTGGTTAGAAGACTTCTCAACCACATTAGGTGTGACGGTTTCAAAGGTCCTACGTCGGTATGTTGCATTTGTGTCGTATTTCTTGCGAAAACGACTCTATGATACAAATACCACATTAACCACTCTCGGAAACCCCGTCTATTACCTGTACTTTTCCCAATGCATGTGTTTTTGTTTAGTGGTAGATGGTACTCCCATGGTACGCACATGATTCTGTGCATCTGTTGGAAGTTGTATTGACGGTTTTAGTACACTTAGAAAAAATTGCAAGTAAAACAGCTACAATTTTTCCTGTAACAGCAGAAAGTCCACTGTAAATGGACAGCTGTGATTTTTTGCTGAAACAGCAAACATTTTCTGCTGTTTTCAAACAGCTCAAAAAGGTCATAAATATTCCAATAATTTTTATATTCTATCTTATCGTTCAATTTTAGAAGCATTTTCGTAATTTTCTTCTAATATTTTACAATTTGCACATTTTATGAAAGAAGTTAAATAACATCAGTCAAAATAACTCCTAATATTTTACAGGGTTATTTATTAAGAGCTATAGGAAAGTTTTTCAAATAAAAAACACATAAAATGAAGAAAACTGTATCACATCTTTATTTGAATCGATAGAACGGTCCATATAATTTAATGTTTGAAGATTATTTCATGCAAATTTTGACCGTGACTGCGCCTCAAATGGTCCATCCACTAAGTCCAACTTTGGCATACTGTTTCTAACAATTCGGCTGGTATCTCCCGAATAAATGATTCAATGCTGTCCTCCACTGCGTCAATCGAAACGGGCTTGTCTGTATAGACATGAGCTTTAACATAGTCCCACAAAAAATAGTCCAAAGGCGTTAAATCGCACAATCTAGGCTCCCAATTGACCGGTCCGGAACGTGAAATACAATGTTCATCGAACTCGACTCTCAATAGGTCCATTGTTACGCGTTATGTGTGGCATGTGGCACAGTCTTGTTGAAAGCACATGTCATACATGTGAAGCTCTTGCATTTTGGGCAAAAACAGTTGATCTTCTGATCTTCACTCCAAAATCGGCAATTCTGCTTATTTACGTACCCATTGAGCCCAACATGGACTTCGTTGCTGAACACAATGAAGCGCGATGAACTTTCTTAACAGAGCACGCATTTGATAATAAAATTCAATAATTTGTTCGTTTCTAAGACGATTCATGGTTAAATAATAGACCAAACTGAAGATGTTTGACAGTAAAAAAACACCTATTCTTTTATTAAAATTGTAGCCCTCTTTTTTGAAGGGGGAGTGTTTATTTGTGCCAAAATTTTTGTTGAGACTGCGGGAGTCAGGTATATTGCGCTCCTCAAACTTTAAGGTTTCATGTATTCAGGGGGAGTCAGATGCGGCGTAGCGGCGTGCTATATGCGGCGCGATTGATTTTAAACCTTGGGTTAGATGTCCTTTTCCCGAAAATGAATCTGTGGGTCGAGAGCACCCCGCCCTGATTAGGATCCTCTGTATACAAGGATGGCTCTAAATTATATGAAGCACTGGAGCAGGGATCTTCATTGAAATCCTTGGAATCAGAGAATCTTCTTAGCGGTGCAGCGTATTTCTGGTGGAAGTCTTCACCGCCCTGAGAGCGCTGTAAACGATGTCGATGCGGGAGCGGTGGTCCTATCAGACTGTCAAGATATTCGTGGACAGTCAGACGGCGCTGAACAGAGCATCCAGCTCTGTCAGGTCATGTGGGGTGGAGACTGGTTAGAAGAGCTTATCCGAACCATGGGAAAGGCTGTCAGGCTCTGTTGGGTCACGGGCCTTCAAGGTGTGTGTTGTGGAACTGAGAGGCCGACGAGCTGGTCAGAAATGGATCGCTGACTGCTAAAAATCTTGTTACGCAATCAGTGAGCACTCCACAATGCGAGCTTCTTCTCCATCCCCCTTCTACGGTGACCGTGCGAATAAGGCCTGGGCTGTAGGTTTTAGGATGTCAAAGACTCTGTGGCCAAGTATTGCCCGAAATAGGACGTTGCTTATTCTGGGGCTGAGAAAGCATTACTTCGGGCTGGTCATTGCAACGTCAGGTCTTTGACATCGCCCTGGAGGCAAGAAGAGGCAGACTTCTGATTGATGTGTGATGACGAAGAGGATTTGGAGACGGTCGCGCACCTTTTGTGTCACTGCCCGCAATTGTGAGGCTAAAGGGTGAACAACTATTTCCTTTCCTGGATTCCCTCCAGGCAATTAGTCCTCTTGTGCTTCTGGAGTTCTGTAGAGGCCTAAATTGGCTGACGGGATCACACTCTCACCGGCGATAGTTTCTTCTTCTTGACTTGTGAGTTAGTTTATTGTTTCTGACATTTTTGCTGTCTTGTTTCATTTTGTTGTGCGTGCTTATCTGGTTTTCTTCATTTGCACTTTCTCTTCTACCTTCTTTAAGGCCTAACAAAAATGGACCCAAGTTCTCTGAATAAAGCGAGGTTGGTAGTCGCGTACCAACCTAATCTTCGATATGATCATAGTTAAACGCCACAATCAAAATCGTGAAAAGTTCGGTCTGGTCGAATTTTATGTACTCTCCACAATGGATCGCCTTAGTCAAGTTCTTTGCCGGGTATCTTTTTGTAGGCAAACAGAGGAAAATAGATAAGTATTGCTATGCTGTTGGAGCTATATCAGGTTATGGACCGATTCGGGCCACACTTAGTTTGGAAGTTGAAGACCATAGTAGAAGTAGGTCATTTTATATGGGAGCTATATCAGGTTTTGGACCGATGCGGACCATACTGAACACATCTGTTGAATGCCATTAATAAAATTTCAGCCAAATGGTATGAGAATTACGCTCTCTATAGGCTCAAGAATGGGAGATATATCAAAGCATGGACCGATACGACCCATTACAATCCCAACCGTCCTACACAAATAGGAAGTTTTTTGTCCAAAATTTCAAGCGCCTAGCTTTATTCCTTGGAAAGCTAGCGCGGTTTCGACAGACAGACGGACGAACATGGCTAAATCGACTTAAAATGTCACGACAATCAAGAATGCTTTACTTTTTAATTGGCTATGATAGAACATTTGTTCGATGACGATCAAGAAGACACATATTTTATGGGGTCTTGGACGAATATTTCAAGGTGTTACAAACGGTATGGCGAAATAAAAACACACCCATCCCTAGGTGGAGGATATAATAATTTTTATTTGTTACAAATTTTGTATGGATATCGAAATCACTTTATTTGATCTTTATTAAACTATCTTGACGGTTGTTTAAGCAATGGGCAAAGTAAATTTTATTCGGGTTTACGGTTTCGTTGTGCACACCCTTCAGTTATCTTCAATGCTTTAAGTGAGACGTAATTATAATGTTTGCTTCTTTCTTTTCTTTTTTCTCGATTCTATTTCTAGCATAAATGAGATGTTGGCAAAGGGGCTAAGATTGTACATGTCCACATGTAGTTGAGGTGGCATGCAACAGCATTTCAACGTGACACAGTGCCATTTTAGAGCGCCGCTATATCAACAACGCCTGCGGCTACAGAAGCATTACCAGACATTGGAACAGTGTCACTGTCACAATCGAACAGGCCTCAGAGTAAATGAAAGTTCCTCCATTTAGTTTGAACACCGACACCCAGACAGCATTCCTGCATTAAACGCATAAAGAGTTGTTCTGTGCGCTTTCGCCCAAAGGAAGACATGTAGAGATCATCCTACTCGTCAGAAATAGCATCGAATCCCCCGGCATGCTTGTACAAAGATTAAATGGGGGACTTGTGCGTTGCTATGATATCTCAAGGAAATCCACCGGATATGCTGGTTGTCAGGGCAGAGCCGAATGAATCACAGGCTCCAACTCGCTTAGACATTTCAAATGAGTTGTCAGCCTACATTACTCGGACATCGAATAAATCACAGATACAATCAAACAAACCGCCTCTGGAAGCTGCCATAGTCTTGAATGTCAAATGTGACTGCGGCATTGGGGAGGATAATGCGGTATGTGCATCACAGGGTCTTTATTGCACACACTCCGTCCATTGTTATGAGTTGCCAATGAAATTTTCATTTTTACCAATTACGTCAGCCGGCCTGAGCGGCGAAGCAACTGCTGATGGGAAATATTTGGCGGACCAGAAACGTTGGTGGCCACCTCCAGTATTTATAATCTTCATATCATTACTAGAGGTAAGTATACTCAGATTTGCAAGAAGTCTTACGGTAGACTGTAGTTTTACATATCAATTTGTGTTGAAGCCATTTGCAACACGACGAATATAAATCTGTTACAGCAGGCAAAAAAGGTTACCACAGGGCTACAGTTGAGGTTATTTAAAAGCTTGAACTAGGTTAGGTAAGGTTGGCGGAGGATGGTGGCAAAACCTCAGTCGTATAGACATCCACGGTGGCCAGAATAAGCACCGTTACGATCTTTAATCTACCCAAACCCCAGTATCCTGTTTCTACTTTGACATAAAGCAGGACATTGATAAACAACGAGGAATCTGTCCTGCCGATATCATGACACCACGGACAGTTGTCATCAATCCTAATGCCAATACGAGGCATACATAAGTTTATGTCCTGTTATAATTCCGATAACCATACTTAGATGACCCTTCTCCATTTACAACAGACTATCTATGTTCGACTTGAGCGTTCGCCCCACAAAAGCTTTGTTTGATCACATCCGGCTGTTTTTCCGCCGTTATAGGTTAGATTTGGTTGAAAAGAGGGTGCAGATATTAATCCGCCCCATTGCTAATGTGAACATACACCTAAGCCAGTAATCGGCCTGTTGTGCCCCCCAAAAACTAAAAAGTAACCTCCAACAAGTAAAAACGCGTTAAGTTCGGCCGGGCCGAACTTTGGATACCTACCACCTCGGCTATATATGTAAATCACCTTCCATCAAAATCCGGTGAAAATTGCATACCTTATGTCCCATAGCAGTTATATCGAAATATGTTCCGATTTAGACCAAATACTAATAAGTACAAGTCATTGTTCAATTGTGTATAACAAAATATTGGTCTTTTTAGTAGCTATATCAAAAAATAAACCGATCTGAACCATGTACAGCATGGATGTCGAAAAGCCCAACATAAGTCACTGTGTCAAATTTCGGTTAAATCGGATTATAAATGCGCTTTTTATGGGCCCAAAACATTACATCGAGAGATCGGTCTATATGGCAGCTTTATCCAAATCTGGACCGATCTGTGCCATATTGCAGAAGTATATCAAGGGGCTTTACTTAACTCACTGTCCCAAATTTCGGCGACATCGGACAATAATGCCCCTTTTATGGGCACAAAACCTTAATTTGACGGGCAGACGGACGGACATGGCTAGATCGACATAAAATTTCGCGACGATCAAGAATATATATACTTTATGGGGTCTCAGACGAATATTTCGAGTAGTTACAAACAGAATGACGAAATTAGTATACCCCCCCTCTTATGGTGGAGGGTATAAAAAGAAAATTTTAAGTTAGGAATTCCGTGCTACATACAAAATCCTAAATTGTTATCAATACAACTCCCCGAAGTTGGTTCATGGCATTGTGCCCCCACCTAAGTGG
The DNA here is from genome assembly GCF_963082655.1 of Stomoxys calcitrans. NCBI lineage: Eukaryota > Metazoa > Arthropoda > Insecta > Diptera > Muscidae > Stomoxys > Stomoxys calcitrans. The sequence goes on from NC_081552.1 coordinate 153,033,635, forward strand.
TGGTTTCTGTTATATGCGAAAGTCACGTGTCCTTATAGCGCTCCTTAATTCCATGAAAATTTTTCGAAAGTGGTGGGATTGACACATGGGCAAGGTTTACACTCGATCTCGCAAGCATATCCGTTTTTTGTTCCCTAAAATATCCTTATGTCCAGGAAGCCCTGTGGATAATTTAAAACCTCTCTAAAATGACCCAACACTTTAGATCTTATACTCGTGCCAATTAAAGCCTTCAAATCTGCTTGGCTATCGCTGTAAATATAGATGTCAGATCATCTGAATCCTCTGGATAGCCCAATCTACGCTGCCCTAGTTATCATAAAGACTTCCGCCTAGAAGAAGCTGCACTTATAACGCATTCGCCAAGAGGAGTTAATGTCAAGTTCACCACAATATATGCCACAACCGGTCCAACTCTCCATGTTAGATCCATCTGTATGTAAAAGGTGATTTTTAAGAGCTATAGGAGAGTTAAAATGAACACATAAAATTCAGAAAAATGCATAAAATGTTTATTGAAATCGATAGAACGGTCCATATAATTTAATGTTTGAAGATTATTTCATGCAAATGTTGACCGTGACTGCGCCTCAAAAGTCCATCCGCTTAGTCCAATTCTGGCATTCTCTTTCCAACATTTCTGCCGGTATCTCATGAATAAATGCTTCAATTTTGTCTTCCAATGCGACAAATGAAGCGGGCTTGTCTGTATACACATGAGCTTTAACATAGCTCCACAAAAAATAGTCTAAAGGTGTTAAATCGCACGATCGAGATGCCCAATTGACTGGTTCCGAACGTATATAAAATGTTCACCGAGCTCGCCTCTCAATAAGTCCATTGTTACCTGTGCTGCGTCTTGTTGAAACTACATATCGTACAAGTCAAGCTCTTGCATTTTGGGCAAAAAAAAATGTTGAATATCATCTCACGGTAACGCTCACCATTCACATTTATGTTACGATTCGCACCATCTTTGTAGAAGTACGGCCCAATGATGCCACCACCCCATTAACCGCACAAAACTGTGACTTTCTTTTGGATTCATTGTTAGCTCTTGCAATGCTTCTGGCTGATCTTCACTCCAAAATTGACATCTCCGCTTATTTACGTACCCATTGAACCAAAAATAAGCTTTGTAGCTCAATGAGAGGAGCGCGCGATAAACTTTCTTAACAGTGCACTTATTTTGATAACAAAATTCAGTAATTTGCAAGCGTTGTTCGTTTGTAAGACGATTCATGGTTTTATTATAGAACTGAAGATAGTAGACAGTGAAACAAAACATGAAACGTGCGAGAGTTGTTTAACCAGTGTTGCCAAAATCATAATAGCTTAAAAATCACCTTTTATATTAATTTGCGCAAGCCTAATCCGAGCCTTCAGCCATTCTGTCGGAATGGCTGTTTCCTTTCCAATTTGTAAGTCTGTCTGCAGATTGTTCAATGCGTTGACTAGTATACGGGTATGTCTGACTTCTGAACTTCTCCTAAGCAGGTTGTGTTGCCGACTCCTTTCTAAACAAACCGACTGGCTAGATTCCCATCATAACCTCCAGTGATCTTGTCGCAGCAGTGCCCTAAGCCCCAGTCATGAATCTCAAGGCAAACCCATTTACCCTATCTAAATGAATCACTTGTATCGCTTTATGCGTCACCATCCATCAAACATTACAGCCATACGTACAAACTGGACTTACTTTAAACCTGGCAAACTATCAATATTCGCTCCATTCGATGTTTTTATAACCTCCATCATAGAATGGGGGTCATTTTATTTTATTTGCAATTGCGTCATTTTGTTTGTAACTCCCCGAAATGTTCGTCTAAGACCCCATAAAATACATATTCCTGATAGGTATGACATTTTAAGTCAATCTAGCAATGTCCGTCCGTCCGTCTATCTATTGATAGCACGCTAATTTTCGAAAGAATAACGCTAGCCGCTTAAAATTTCGCACAAATACTTTTCATTAGTGTAGGTCAGGGTTGTAAATGGTCCATATCGGTCCATGGTTTGATATAGCTGCCATATAAATGGTTCTGGGATATTGACTTCTTGAGCTTCTAGAGGGCGCAATTCTAAACAGATTTGGCTCAAATTTTGCATGGCGTGTTCCGTTATGACTTCTAACAATTGTGCAATTTATGGTTTAAATCGGTCCATACCCTGACATAGCTGTCTTGACTTCTTGAGCTTCTAGAGGGCGCAATTCTTATTAGATTAGGCTGAAATTTTGAATGACGTGTTTCGTTATGACTTCCAACTGCATGTTTTAAGTATGGTTCAAACCCGTTCATAACCTGATAAATTTGCCGTATAAACCGATCTGGGATCTTGACTTCTTAAGCCTTAAGAGGGCGCAATTATTATCCCAATCGGTTGAAATTTTGTACATCGGCTTCTCCACGACCTTCAACATACGTGTTAAATATGGTCTGAATTGGTTTATACCCTGATACAGCTCCCAATTACACCGATCTTCCAAGTTTACTTCTACTACTAAGGGCGAACGTTTTATTCGAATTGGCTGAAATTGTACACAATGACTTCTACTTTGGTCTCCAAAATTCAATTCAATTATGCTCCGAATAGGACAATAATTTGATTTAGCTCCAATATCAAAGCAATTATTTTTATACCCTCCACCATAAGATGGGGGGTATACTAATTTCGTCATTCTGATTGTAACTACTCGAAATATTCGTCTTAGACCCCATAAAGTATATATATTCTTGATCGTCGTGAAATTTTATGTCGATCTAGCCATGTCCGTCCGTCTGTCTGTCGAAAGCACGCTAACTTCCGAAGGAGTAAAGCTAGCCGCTTGAAATTTTGCACAAATACTTCTTATTAGTGTAGGTCGGTTGGTATTGTAAATGGGCCATATCGGTCCATGTTTTGATATAGCTGCCATATAAACCGATCTTGGGTCTTGACTTCTTGAGCCTCTAGAGTGCGCAATTCTTATCCGATTGGGATGAAATTTTGCACGACGTGTTCCATTATTATATCCAACAACTGTGCCAAGTATGGTTCAAATCGGTCCATAACCTTATGTAGCTGTCATATAAACCGATCTTGGGTCTTGACTTCTTGAGCCTCTAGAGGGCGCAATTCTTATCCAATTTGAATGAATTTTGGCACGTAGTATTTTGTTATGATATCCAACAACTGTGCCAAATATGGTTCTAATCGATTCATAACCTGATATAGCTGTCATATAAACCGATCTGGGGTCTTGACTTGTTGAGCCTCTATAGTGCGCAATTCTTATCCGATGGGAATAATATTTTGCACGACGTGTTTCGTTATTATATCCAACAACTGTGCCAAGTATGGTTCTAATCGGTTCATAACCTGATATAGCTGACATATAAACCGATCTGGGATCTTGACCTCCAGAGGTCGCAATTATTATCCGATTTGCCTGAAATTTTGTACGACGGATTCTCTCATGACCATTAACATACGTGTTTATTATGGTCTGGATCGGTCTATAGCCCGATGCAGCTCCCATATAAATCGATCTCTCTATTTTACTTCTTGAGCCCACAAAGAGCGCAATTCTTATTCGAATTGGCTGACATTTTACACAGGTCTCCAACATAAATATAATTTAATTGTGGTCCAAACCGGACCATATCTTAATATCGCTCTAATAGCAGAGCAAATCTTTTCTTATATCCTTTTTTTGGCCTAAGAAGAGATGCCGGGAAAAGAACTCGATAAATGCGATCCATGGTGGAGGGTATATAATATTCGGCCCGGCCGAACTTAGCACGCTTTTACTTGTTTTATCCTTAGTTGACCTAAAAAGAGATACCGAGAAAAGAACTAGACAAATGCGATCGATGGCGCAGGGTATATAAGATTCGGTCAGGCCAAACATAGAACGCTTTTACATGGTCTTTTCAACAGTAGTTGGTTTTTAATTATATTTTTATACCCACCACCAAAGGATGGGGATATATTCATTTTGTCATTCCTTTTCCAACACGTCGAAATATCTATTTTCGACCCTATAAAATATATATATTCTTGATCGTCGTAGAAATCTAAGATGATCTAGCCATGTTTGTTCGTCCGTCTGCCTGTTGAAATCACGCTACTGTCTTTTAAAATGAAGATATCGAGCTGAAACTTTGCACAGATTCTTTTTGTCGACAGGCAGCTAAAATTGAAGAAGTGCTATATCGGACTATATCTTGATATAGCCCCCAAATAGACTGATCTGCCGATTTAAGGTCTTAGGCCCATAACAGCCACATTTACTACCCGACTTTGCTGAGAGTTGTGACAGTTAGTTGAGTTGGGCCTCTCAACATCCTTCTTCAGTTTGGCCCAGATCTGTCCAGATTTGGATATAACTGTTATATGGTTCCATCTCTCGATGAGCCCAAGATCTTAAGGCTCATAAAACTCGCATTTTTGTCCGATTTCGCTGAAATTTAGGACATTGAGTTGTGTTAGGCCATTCAACATCCTTCTTCAGTTTGGCGCAGATCGGTCCTTATTTGGATATACCTGCCTTGTAGACCGATCTCTTGATTTGAGGTCTTGGGCCCATAAAAGTCGGATTTATTTTCCGATTTTGCTGAAATTTGTGAGTTATGTTGGGTCCCTCGACAAATTTTATCAATTTGGCCCAGATCGGTCCAGATTTGGATATAGCTGCCATACAGACCAATCTCTCGATTTAAGGTCTTGGCCCCATAAAATACGCATTTATAATACGATTTGGCTGAAATTTGACACTGTGACTTATGTTAGGCTTTTCGACATCCGTGTTCTATATGCTTCAGATCCCATATTTGATATAGCTGCTATGGGTTCATAAATAATGTATTTTCACCGCATTATAACGGAGGGTTTCGGGTATATATATCCGAGGTGGTGGGTATACAAAGTTCGGCCCGGCCGAACTTAACGCTCTTTTAGTTGTTTTCTAAGAAAACAGGTTAGAAACATACCTTAAAACCTGTACAAGAGCCAATTGGTTGACCCGGCTTCGATCTGGGACATATTAAAAACGCGGCAGCGACGTAAGCCACAGAAGCAGCAAATATAGTTCAAACTCGATCCTTCTTGTTGTTTTGTCTCAATGAAAACGCTTTCTATAAAAAAATTGTCTTTTGGCTTTTGAATTATGGGAGTGTTGGTTAATCCAATCATTTCTATCGAAAGATAGTACATTTCAACAAAAAATTATCGTTAGTGACGCAAAAATGTAACTATCGAGCCGCAAAGGCATTCTTTACCCAGGACGCCAAAATGCAGCAAACGCAACAGTTGGCAACGGCATACTCCACTCGAGTGGCTCAACTGCTTGATGAAATACACCCTGTCCTATCGAGATAGCGGCACAATGACAAAACATTGCTCACTTCATGGAAATACTACTGGATGGCAATGACATGCTCCATTCGATTGATCTAACTGATCGTTGAAAGCACTCATTGTCCCAACGATAAAACGGCGCAATGACGAAACATCGCCCATTCCACGGGAATACTACTAGAGCCAAGAATGACGCACACAAGCAACCTGTACAGCGCCAGGTGAAGAAGAGGTTTCGGGAGAAAATGAGAGAGGGGAAACGTCTGTTCCGCAAAAAGAAGAGTGAAATGGAACGGCAGTGAGTGAAAGACAAAGTGTGAAAACATCCTCTTTCCAGGATAAAAGTGGATATCGGGTCACACATACAGATAGTGTGCTGCCAGAATCCGATAGTGAGGGCTATGAGATGACGGTACAGAATTTTTACCGCCTAGTCAAAATGAGGTCCAAGAAGTAGTGACGCTACTAAAATACAAAAGATGGCAGTAGCCGTTGGGTTGCCAACTGAACTATTTGTGGTCGGAGGCGGCACGCTTACAAGGTATATGTATCAGCTGTTCTGCGCGATCTTGCTAGAAAAACGCGTACCCCAAAAAGAAAACAAGAAGGTATGTGCCAACTAGATAGGAATACGTCTCTTTCGTATAAAAGATACTCTCGAGTGTACTGTGTGAAAGATTAAAATTTAAAGTCTAGGAGGTAATTGGGCCCTATGAATGCGGCTGTAGACCTGGTAAATGTATCATAGACCAGAAATTGACAATCCTGGAAAAGACCTGAGAAGGACAGGTCGACAGTTACCAGCTGTTCTTCGACTACAAAGCCACTTTTGACAGCTCAAAAGGTTCAAATGTTTTTCAAGCTATCTCTGTGTTTGGTATTACTGCAAAATTGATAAGACTCTGCCTCAGAAATTGGAAAGAACCACTCCAAACCATTCAATACCAAACGAGGTTGGTTTCCCTGCAAACGTGATAAGATTGGGAAAAAACCAAATGAGTTTTAAGCTACATCCGCGCAGCTTATCGGCACACTACTCACAAGAGAGAGATAAGATGCTGCTCGAATATGCCGACGATATTATGGGTCGGAAAACAGAAGTAGTAACTGCAGTCTTTGAAAGGATTGAAAGAGAGTCTGTGAATGTGTGTCTGCCAATAAGAAAGATAGGACAATTTGGGATGTATCAACTCTTGAAACGTTCTGCAAACCCTGGCAAGCAAATCAAGTTGGTAACTATGAATTGTCTGTACTGATTGAGAATATCGATGTCGTATGAACCACGAGCTGTATAACAACGTTAGCATAGTATGGTATATCAACATATATCGATTGTAATGGCTGGGTCATGTTGCTCCAGTAAAGAAGTGATTTGGGGGTAAACATTTTGGCACATCCTAAATTGGAAGATCAAAACACCGATTGAAAGACCAAGTAGAGCAAGACAACTCGAAACTGGGTGTCCGAAATGAAGAAGAAGCGCAGAAGATTGATGTGCTTGGAAATCTATTCAGAGTTTGGCTAGTGAATAATTGCTCTGTCATAGACAAATAAAGTAAAAAAGTTGTATGCCCAATCCGACTAAACAAGATCGTCGATTGAGGCTGTAATTTAGCAAGTGATATCGAATGGACCAGCAATTTAAGAAGTGAAGTTGAATATATATATATATATATACAACAATAGATTTTAAATTAATTTCCACTTACTTCTTGTTATTATTTCTATCACAGTGGAGAGCATGTAACACTCTTCATGTCTGAACTTAACGTTTATACACCTGTTAATAAAAATTATTTTTATTTTATTAATACATTTAAAACAAACACTAAGCTTATAGCGAATTATCATCATAATATTAATACATTATGAAAATTCAAGCTTTGCCTGCTGAGGTCATCAGTTAAATTTATATTTTTATCGTTAGTATGTTAGGACATTTAAACGCGACCATGGCAACAACTTTACTTCCGCGTAAATGAAGTCATTCATGGACTATGTGGGAGGAAAAATTAAGTGTTTTTCTTCCCTCATTTTAGTTCTAATGGAGTAAATACATTACCACTGCACTCGCATGATTCACATATATACATTCAAATCGAAATATGGCACAGTGGGTTAATTTTCTTCAAAAAACTGCATGAAACATATACAGGTACAAGATTTCAAAATGTAGTCCCCGGAAATATTTTTCAGCGCGGGCATTAGGAAAATCCATCCGAATCGAATGAGACCATAACAATTTCAACCAAATAGATGAGCTTTGTCTAAACAGAAACCGTTTTCGCCTATTCACAATCGCATCATTAATAATAAGTAATAGAGCTTAATCTTAGATTAGGTTAGAGTGCAAACCCTAAAATGGATTTTACGACCTGGCTTGGACTTTTTAATTTTACTGCACAAGGTTATTGCCATTAGACTTTATTGCTGCTTCTTGAATCCATCTATTATAAACTTGTTCTATTTCTAACCAAGAGAACACGGTTATAACTTAAAACAAGTAAAAGCGTGCCATGCTCGGCCGGGCCGAATCTTATATACCCTCCACCATGGATCGCATCTGTCGAGTTCTTTTCCCGGCATCTCTTCTTAGGCAAAAACAAGTAAAAGCGTGCTAAGTTCGGCCGGGCCGAATCTTATATACCCTCCACCATGGATCGCATTTGTCGAGTTCTTTTCCCGGCATCTCTTATTAGGCAAAAAAAAGGATATAAGAAAAGATTTGCTCTGCTATTAGAGCGATATCAAGATATGGTCCGGTTTGGACCAAAATTAAATTATATGTTGGAGACCTGTGTAAAATGTCAGCCAATTCGAATAAGAATTGCGCCCTTTGTGGGCTCAAGAAGTAAAATAGAGAGATCGATTTATATGGGAGCTGTATCGGGCTATAGACCGATTCAGACCATAATAAACACGTATGTTAATGGTCATGAGAGAATCCGTTGTACAAAATTTCAGGCAAATCGGATAATAATTGCGACCTCTAGAGGCTCAAGAAGTCAAGATCCCAGATCGGTTTATATGGCAGCTATATCAGGTTATGAACCGACTTGTACTTTATTTGACATAGTTGTTGAAAGTAACAATAAAAAACGTCTTGCGAAAGACCCCATAAAGTATATATATTCTTGATCGTCGTGAAATATTTTGTCGATCTAGCCATGTCCGTCCGTCTGTCCGTCCGTCTGTCTGTCGAAAGCACGCTAACTTCCGAAGGAGTAAAGCTAGCCGCTTGAAAGTTTGCACAAATACTTCTTATTAGTGTAGGTCGGTTGGTATTGCAAATGGGCCATATCGGTCCATGTTTTGATATAGCTGCCATATAAACCGATCTTGGGTCTTGACATCTTGAGCCTCTAGAGTGCGCAAATCTTATCAGATTTTGATGAAATTTTGCACGACGTGTTTTGTTATGATATCCAACAACTGTGCCAAGTATAGTTCAAATCGGTTCATAACCTGATATAGCTGCCATATAAACCGATCTTGGGTCTTGACTTCTTGAGCCTCTAGAGTGCGCTATTCTTATCCGATTGGAATGAAATTTTGCAAGACGTGTTTTGTTGCGATATCCAACAACTGTGCCAAGTATGGTTCAAATCGGTTCATAACCTTATATAGCTGTCATATAAACCGATCTTGGGTCTTGACTTCTTGAGTCTCTAGAGGGCGCAATTCTTATCCAATTTGAATGAATTTTGGCACGTAGTATTTTGTTATGATATCCAATTTTTATTGTTACCTTCAACAACTATGTCAAATAAAGTACAAGTCGGTTCATAACCTGATACAGCTGCCATATAAACCGATCTGGGATCTCGACTTCTTGAGCCTCTAGAGGTCGCAATTATTTTCTGATTTGCCTGAAATTTTGTACGACGGATTCTCTCATGACTATTAACATACGTGTTTATTATGGTCTGAATCGGTCTATAGGCCGATACAGCCCCCTTATTAATTAATCTCTCCATTTTACTTCTTGAGCCCACAAAGGGCGCAATTCTTATTCGAATTGGCTGACACAGGTCTCCAACATATAATTTAATTGTGGTCCAAACCGGACCATATCTTGATATCGCTCTAATAGCAGAGCAAATCTTTTCTTATATCCTTCCCCCTTACCCTAATTTTCAGAAACACCTGATCTCGGAGATGGGTGGTGCGATTTAAGCGAAATTTTGTGTGCTCTCATATAGTACCCTAAAAATAAAAAATTGTTATCCAAATTTCGGATGCGGTGCCTAGGGGGGCCGCCCCACCCTAAAACCTACCAAACATATACTTAGACCAATCACGACAATATGGGACTCAAATGAAGGGTAATTAAAATTAGACAACTTATCTGATATCCAATTGTCGGACCAAGTGTTAGGGGGATCACCCCAACCCCTAAATCGGACGTATTTACCGATCATGGCAATATGGGACTCAAATGGAAGGTATTTGCGAGCAGAAAACGAATCTAATATCCAAATGTGGGACCACGTTTCTGGGGGTCCACCCCTTTCCCAAAACACCTCCAAACAGGACTTATTTACTGATCGTGGGAATATGGGGCTTAAATAAAAGGTATTTGCGATTAGAATTCGAATCTGGTATCCAAATATGTGACCAAGTGTTTGGCGGCCGCCTCTCCCCAAAAACATCCCCAAAGGGGACAAATTTACGACCATAGCAATATGGGGCTCAAATGAAAGGTCTTTGGGAGTAAAGCACAAATCTGATATCAACATTCGGGAAAAGTGTCTATGGGGCCACCCCACCCGCACAACACCACCCAAATAGGAAGTATTTGCTGACTATTGCAATATGAGGCTCAAATAAGAGGGTTTTTAGAGTGGAACACGAATCCGATATATATTTTCAAGGCCAACTCACTGAGTGGCCGCCCATCCCCCAAAACACCCCCAAGCAGGTCATGTTTGCCGACTATGGGAATATGGGGCTCAAAGGTATTTGGGAGTAGACCACGTATCTGATTTCAATATTAGGGACCAATTGCCTAGGGGACGTCCCACCTACATAACAACCCCCAACCTACATAACACCCTTAAATCAGTATCATGAGAATATCGGGCTCAAATAAATTATTTTAGGAAGTATTTTAAAAGCTCTTTGTCGAAATTAAATATTCCAAGGAAAATTTTGTTCCATATAAAGTAAAAGAAGGCTCAGCGGAGCGGGCCCGGGTCAGCTAGTATATATTATGGGAGCTATAACTGAATCTGAACTGATTTCTATAAAATTCACCAATAGTTTTGGAAGTCATAAAAAAATACTTCCTGTGAGCCGGTTTACAATTGACGATGTTATTGTAATATAAGTCCAAATCGGACGAACAAATATATGGGAGCTACAACTAAAACTGATCATTTCCAATTTTAATAGGCTTTATCTCTTGGCTAAAAAAATGCCTGTGCCGCATTAAAAAAAAAAAATACACTTAGTTATAATACCCTGTACCACAGTAGTGGTGTGGGGTATACAAAGTTAGGTAAAATGTAGTGTCACAAAATGCATTGAGCAGGCACAAAAGACTTTATTGAATTTTTTGCTGTAAAAAGTAGTTTGATTTGAGCCCAAAATTAGCAAATGTTTGTATTTGGAGACCTTTTAACTGCAATTAATATTTAAAAAAAAAAAATTAAAAAATGTTGTCTTTGGAAGAAATCTTATTGAAATTTTGAACAATGTCTTTTTCTTTGATTTTAACTATGTGTGCCGATTTTGATTAAAATCTGTTAAGATTTGGATATAACTCCCAATTATATTTTCGTCCGATTTTGACTAATATTGCGAAAATAATGTCTATTGCTCACCGAACCTCACAAAATTTCCCACATTGGTTTTTCTTATGACTCTTCTGATCAATGGTAAATTTTATAGAAATCTGTTCAGATTAAGATATGGCTCCCATACACATATATGTATCTACCGATTTTCACTTTTAAGGCCATTGCTTATATATTTATCGGCCGACCTTCTCAAAATTTCGCAAAACAATTTCTCCGATGACTCCCGCAATAGGTCCAGAATTATGGCAGATACTCTCCATTTCGAATTCAAGCAAATTTTAATTTTCACAACTTTACCTCCTTACCCAATGTGGTGTAGGATATCAAAAGGTCGGCTTCGCCTAACTTTAGCCCGTCCCTAATTTTTGCTTGAAGAAAGTTATGCTGCGGAATAAACGAGGACCATATTGTGGTAGTCCTACAGACTACCACAATATGGTCGAAATTCTACATTAAATAAATTCAGATTAAGACGCCTTAGCCTGCATACCCAATGTGGTGTTGGGTATCAAAAGGTCGGCTAGTCCAACTTTAGCCCGTCCTTACTTGTTTATTGATTTCACTGACAAAAATGTTTGGAAGTAATTTTAATTTCAAAATTCATTCACTTTTGCTCTATATGACCACCTTTTAACTTGAATGTTGTTCGAATCTGTCAAAAATTGATATTTTGGCCTGTTCCCATACAATGGTTTTCTTCGGCGCATCAATATTGCCGTATTTGTTAGTCCTTACCTTGCTCTCCGAGACGTCGAGTATTGTGGAGCCACGATACCAGACTTGAATAAACCTATGAAATAGAAAACAATTAGGCACAATTTTTGGAAGTCATAACAGAATACTTCATGAATACTTCAAATGTCAGCTAAATCGGATAGGAATTCCACCCTCTAGTGGGTCAAGAAGTCAAGATTCAAGATCGGTTTATATGGCAGCTATATCAAAACATGGACCGATATGACCCATTTACAATCCCAACCGACCAACACTGATAAGAAGTATTTGTGCAAATTTCATGCGGATAGCTTTACTCTTTTGAAAGCTAGCGTGCTTTTGACAGACAGACGGACGGACATGGCAAGATCCACTTAAAATGTCATGACGATCAAGAATATATATACATTATGGGGACTTAGACGAATATTTCGAGGTGTTACAAACAGAATGCCGAAATAAGTATACCGCCATCCTATGGTGGGGTATAAAAAGAATCAATCAGGAACAAAATTTGAAACGGATGGTCATATCCGTTAGAAGATAGGAAATTTAATTTAAAGATAGCATCTTTATTTCAGTGTTGGTTCATTGGTTCGATTTTTTTTGGTAAAAAGAAGTTAAGGAAAAACCTTAAATTTGCGCACGCCGTTCGTACTCGGCTTCAAAAAGGAGGTCCCTCATCATTCAGCTCAAAACTTGAATTGGGCAGCACTCATTGATATGTGAAAAGGTTACCCCTGTTCCCTAATGGGAACATGGACAAATTTGTAGTATGGACAATGGACAAATTTGCTTTCATATGTAAACAATGTAATGAGCTGTCAATAGGACAAATATCATGAAGCTGTCATTCATAGTTTAACAGATATACCAGAGTGAACTTGGTAACACTTAGTGTCAGACACCATGTAAGAAATTTTAGTTGATTTCCAGTAAACTTCTATTTCTCGTTTCATAAGAAAGAAACAGATGAAACTTTTGTTTTTAAAATAAGCTAACGAATTCACAGATCTCATTGAATCTGAACTTTATTAAAAAATGAAATGAGGAAATAACATCCAATGTTTCATCGTGGCCATCATGTTTAATTGTTATTTGTTGCACGTTCAGGGGAAACTGCAAATATAATTTTCTGTCTTAAAATGTTGTGCATTCTTTTTTGTATCCTCTGCCAATGTTTTAGTGTTTAATAAACATTTTGGTAGCAAGCTCTCCATGGATAAAAGTTCTTTTCGATTTTCAGGGGTCTGATAGAGAAGCACTGAGAGTTATTGTTAAGGGCTCCTTTTAATAACTCCTGAAAGGGGCAGAGAGCGCTGGATGATGTCAACACGCTACTAACAGAGTTTTCTAAGCTGCAAATATTTCTTCATGCGCATAAAGTGCGGGTGGTGGGGGGAAATAAGGAAAATGCCCTAATGTTTTTGGCGTTAATATTACAAAAACATTACAAAATAATTTTATTCACAACGTTATTTTCCGCTCCAAAAACCTAATGGTTTTCTTTGCCATTCGAGGGTAGTCCACTGACTCTAGAGGAGCATGATTAACAAAATACTTATTTACGCCTCAGTACTTTGGTTGACTGGTTTAGTGTTTCCCAAACATCCCATTATGGAACACATTGGAGGGAAACTAAATTCTCGCAATATCAATTTGGTGCTTCCCGATTCAAATTTAAACTCAATTATAAGGGGCCTACTGTTTTATGCTGAGTCCGAACGGCGTGGAACTGAAAAGTGACACCTCTTTGTTGGGTAGTTGTACATGTCTGAAATACTTACAAAGGTTTACAACATTTGGTGAGGGGATAACCACGGCAGAAAAAGGTTCTAAGGTGCTTTCGCCTACAGGATTTAAACCCGGGCATTTGGACACTATAGGCGGGCATGATAATCTATGCACCACGGTTTGGTGGACTGCAAAGGAGAAAAAGTGCAAAGTAAGGATAATGCAACAGGTTCTGAGAACATGATGTCTTGGCATAACCGGAGCGATGAGGACCACGCCCACTAGGGCACTGGATATTATTCTTGATAACCGACCCATAGACATATAGATTGAGGCAGCCACTGCGGCTATGAGACTTAAGGCGATGGGAAAATAGATGAAAGATTGGAGCAGGTCATGCAATAGGAAGCCTGGAAGGAAGGAACGAGATTTCTATAGGATACCTGAGACGCCACTTTAAGTCGAGTGCGAGATGGATCAAGTGGCTCGAGAAGTGAAAATCGGGCGATATACATATATGGCAGCTATATGTAAATCTTAATCAATTTCTATGAAACACATCAGTTAAATTAAGAGTCTTAGGAAATTAGTTCTTGCCAAATTTCAAGGGAATTGGTTAACAAATGAGCATTTTATTGCAATATATCTCTAAATCGGACGAACATGTATATTTGATCTATATCTAAATCTAAAGCGATTTCGACCAAACTCAATAGATATTGTACTCGTTGGGGAAAGCATTGTTCACAATTTTGGCAAGATTGGTCAATGCGCTTGCAGAGGCCCTAGGTGTGAAAATCGAGCGATATATATATATATATATATATATATATATATATATATATATATATATATATATATATATATATATATATATATATATATATATATATATATATATATATATATATATATATATATATATATATATATATATATATATATATATATATATTATATATATATATATGAGACCTATATCTAAAACTGAACCGATTTCTATGAAATTCACCAGTAATGTCGAGAGTTAAGAGAAAATCTATCTTGCCAAATTTTTACAGAATCGGTTAACAAATTACTACATTATTCCAATATTAGTCCAAATCGGACGAACATATATATGGGAGCTACATCTTAGATATTGTGGTAGTAGTCGAGGAAAGCGTTGTGCTAAATCTTGGGAAGATTGGTCAATGAATTCGCTTGCAGAGGTTCTAGGAATGAAAATCGGGCGATACGTATATAAGCTTTATCTAAATCTGAACCGATTTCTATGTCGAGAGTTAAGAGAATTTCTACCAAATTTCGACAGAATCGGTTAACTAATGATCACCTTTTGGGAGCTATATTCAAATCTGAACCCATTTTTTCCAAATTCAATAGGTTTTGTCTCTGTGCTGACACATTGCACAGATCCTTTTTTTTGTCCATAAGCAGTTCGAAGATGGGCTGTATCGGACTATATCTTTATATGGCCCCCATATAGACCGATCCGCCGATTTAGTGTCTTAGGCCCATAGAAGCCACATTTATTATCCGATTTTGCTGAAATTTGGGGCAGTGAGTTATGTTAGGCCCCTCGACATCCTTTGTCAATTTGGCCCAGATCGGTTCAGATTTCTATATAGCTGCCATATTGACTGATCCTCCGATTTGGGGTCTTGGGCTCATAAAAGCCACATTTATTATCCGATTTTGCTGAAATTTGGGACAGTAAGTTGTGTTATGCCCCTCGACATCCTTCGTCAATTTGGCCCAGATCGGTCCAGATTTGGATATAGCTGGCATATAGACCGATCCTACGATTTAGGGTCCTAGGCCCATAAAAGCCACATTTATTATCCGATTTTGCTGAAATTTGGGACAGTGAGTTGCGTTGGGCCTTTCGACTTCCTTCGTTAATTTGGCCCAGATCGGTCCAGATTTGGATATAGTTGCCATATAGACCGATCCTACGGTTTAGGGTCTTAGGCCCACAAAAACCACATTTATTATCCGATTTTGCTGAAATTTGGGACAGTGAGTTGTGTTAGGCCTTTCGGCTTCCTTCTTTAATTTGGCCTAGATCTGTCCAGATTTGGATATAGCTGCCATATAGACCGATCCTACGGTTTAGGGTCTTAGGCCCATAAAAGCCACATTTATTATCCGATTTTGCTGAAATTCAGGACAGTGAGTTGTGTGGCCCATCGACATTCTTCGTTAATTTGGCTCAGATCGGTCCAGATTTGGATATAGCTGCCATATAGACCAATCCTCCGATTTATGGTGTTAGGCCCATAAAAGCCACATTTATTATCCGATTTTGCTGAAATTTGGGACAGTGAGTTGTGTGAGTCCCTTTTATGCAACTTGGCCCAAATCGGTTCAGATTTGCATATAGCTGCCATATAGACCGATTTCTTGATTTGTGGTTTTTTACTCACTGTCTCAAATTTCGGCAAAATCGGACGATAAATGCGCCTTTTATGGCCCCAAAACCTAACACCGAGAAATCGGTCTACACGGCAGCTATATCCAAATCTAGACCGATTTGTGCCATATTGCAGAAATATTTCAAGGGGCTTAACTTAATTCACTGTCCCAAATTTTGGCGACATCGGACAATAAGGCCCAAAAACTTAGCTCGAGAGATCGGATTATATGGCAGCTATATCCAAAGCTGAGCCGATCAAAATGAAGAATGATATCGATGGGCCCAAGAAAACTCACTGTCCCAAATTTCAGAAAAATCGGATAATAAATATGGCTTTAATGGGCCTCAGACCCTAAATCGGAGGATCGGTCTATATGACAGCTATATCCAAATCTGGACCGATCTGAGCCAAATTGACAAATGATGTCGAAGGGCCTAACATAACTCACTGTCCCGGATTTCAGCAAAATCAGATAATTAATGTGGCTTTTATGGGCCTAAGACCCTAAATCGGCCGATCGGTCTATATAGGGGCTATATCAATTTAGTCCGATATAGCCTATCTTCGAACTTAACCTGCTTACAAAAAAGAATCTGTGCAAAGTTTCAGCTCAATATCTCTATTTTTAAAGACTGTAGCGTGATTCCAACAGACAGACGGACAGACATGGTTAGATCGTTTTAGATTTTTATGCTGATCAAGAATATATATACTTTCTAGGGTCGGAAATGGATATTTCGATGTGTTGCAAACGGAATGACAAAATGAATATAGCCCGATCTTTTGGCGGTGGTTATAAAAAGGCATAAAGTTTGGCCGGGCCTATTTTTAGATACCCATCAGTTCGGGTACAATGATCACCTTTCGTCATAATGCGGTGAAAAATGCATTATTTATGAACCCATAACAACTGCATGAAATATGACCTGATTTGGACCAACCTCGGCACGGACATTGAGTGGTCAATTTACTGTTTAAGGCGATAAAACAGAATAATGGGCTTTCGGCAGCTATATCTACTTATAGTCCGTTCTTCGCCATATTTAGGAAGGATATGTTAAGGTCTAAACCAATTTTCACCAAAATTAGTTAATAAATGCGCCTTTTATGGGCCCGGGACTTCTATCTGGAGATCGGTATATATGACAGCTATATCCAAAAAACGGACCGATCAGGCCCATATTAGACACGTATGTCGACGAGCCAAACACAGCTTACTGTGCAAAATTTTGACAAAATCGGATATTAAACGCTGCTTTTATGGGACCAAGGACTTACATCGGGAGATTGGGATATATGAAAACTATATCTAAATATAGCCCTTCCTTGACTACATTCAGTTTGTATGTCGAGGAGCCTTCAAAATATCAGAAAAATTTAATAATAAATGCGCCTTTTATAGGACCAAGATCTTTAATCAAGATATGTTTATGAAGGCTATATCAAGATATAGTCCCATATAGCCCAAATTCGAACTTAACCTACCTTTGAACAAAAAACGGAACTATGCAAGGTTTCAACTTATTATCTTCATTTTTAAAGACTGTAGCGTGATTTCAAAAGACAGACGGCCAGACGAATGGACAGAGAAGATATACTTATGCAACATTTCACCCAAATTGGATAAGAATCGTCCCCTCTAGAGGAATTTAAATCATTTATTGACCGATTCAGACCATTCTTGGCAATGGTGGTAAACATCGTAGGGAATATTATGCAAAATTTCAACTACATCGGATAAGAATTGCGCCATTTAGGTGTTTAAAAAGAAAAATCGGGAATTGATTGTATGTTTAGACGCAAGCGAATTGATTTGAATGTTTAGCGCAATCGTTATTTCCGTACAGGGACGAACGGGGTGATAAACATGGCTTGATCGACTTAAGATATCATGACGATCAAGAACATATGTACTATTGTATATAGGGTCCAATATATGAATTTCAAGGTGCTACCACCGAAATGAATACATTACTATACCCCCGTCATATGGTAGCAATTAAAAAAGTCGCTTTATTTGCTTGAGATTGTAAATCGTAATATTGGAATGTATGGGTGCTTAATAAATATATACTCCGAAAAGATCGAGAATAGATATAATCGGGTTTGAAAATTGGTAGACGTTGCAATTGTAATTACAATATATATAAGGGGGGTGGATCCACTTCGGATCCCTGTTTGTAGGGCATATGTGTATTTTAATATAAAATTTGCCAAACCAATCAAAAATTTAAGCTTCTAGGGCCGCATGGTAACGATCAAGAGATCGGTTTATATGGACACTACTCACAACGGATATTGGAAGTCGTAACAGAAAACTATATATAAAATTTCTGTCACTTCAGACAACAGTTGCGACTATCAGGGGCTGAATATCTCAAGTCGGGAGATCGGTTAATCTGGGCTTCTAGGGGCTAGAGATGTCAAATCGGCATATCGGTTTATATGGGAGCTTTATTCAAATCTGAAGCGATATTGCCCAATTGCAATTCGGAACGACCTACATCAATATTAAGTATCTGTGCAAAATTTCAAGCGGCTAGCTTTATCGACAGATGGACGTACGGACATGACTAGATCGACTCAGATATATAGCTCCCATAGAAACCGATCTCCCGATTTGACTTCTTGAGTCCTTACAAGCCGCAATTCTTATCCGAATTGATTGAATGCGGTGTTCTGTTAAGACTTTCAACAACTGTGCCAAATACGGTCTAAATCAGTCTATAACCTGATATAGCTCCCATGTAAACAGGTCTCTCGTTCATCCTTGTTCGGTTTCACCAAGCTTTAATTTTTGCTGGTTTGACAGAAATTTGGTATGTAGAATAAAATTATGCTCTTCAACTATATTTATTTTGTATAAATTTTAAACTGATTCCATGCTGATGGGTTCCCAAGATTCGGCCCGGCCAAACTTAGCACGCTTTCACTTGTTAATTTCTTTCGGCTCCCAAGGTCTGAACCAAATAAAAAGATCTCACTGTTTAAAATGTCAGCCAAATCGGGCAATAAATATAGCTTTTAAGGGCTTCAGATCCTTAACGGGCAGATCGGTCTTTATGACAGCTATATTTAAATGTTTTTGGGTCAGATTGGGGAATGCTTAAAACAAATCAATGCTTCAAATTTTAGCGGAATCGAATAAATAAAGTTTTTATGGGTTTTAGACTCTTTATCGGCAGATTGGTCTATATGGCAGCTATATCCAAATATGGTCCCATCTGAACCATGTTTGAGTCGGATGTCGGGAGGCTTAAAACAACTTACTGTTTCAAACTTCAGCGCAACCGGATAATAAATAATTTTTTTTTTTTTGGGCTTCAGTCCATAAAAAATCTAAATCAGCCCATATCGATCTAAATCGGGAGGCTTAAAATAACTCACTCAGCAAAATTTGGTAATAATTAAAGCTTTTATGGGCTTTAGAGCCTTTGTCGACAGATCGGTCTATATGGCAGCTATATCCAATTATGGTCTGATTTGGCCCTTTTAAGAACTTAACCTGCGTATCTGTGCCCAATTTCAGCTCAATATCTCAATTTTTGAAAGCTGTAGAATGAATTAAACAGATGGACAGACAGAAAGACACACGGACATCGATAAATCGTCTTAGAATTTTGCAACGATCCAAAATATATATACTTTGCAGGGTCCGACATGAATATTTCGATGTGTTGCAAACGGAATGACTAAATTAATATACTCCTATGGTGGTGAGTATAAAAATACGCTGTTAAAAAAAACTGGCCACACAATCTCTCGGAAACTTGTAAATAAAGCAGGGCAATTCCTATAGCCGCGTTAATAAAAGCAGTCAATGTAAAGTTACGTCACTTAGAAAGAACACCAGATATTCCAGACAGGGTTGAGTTCACACAAAAGAGAAGAGAGGTAAGAAAAAAGGATTTTGTAACATAAGCCACAATTAATACCCATCTCAGGGGGCGAGGATAGAGCGTAAGGGCAAACCCTAAGGACAGACATATGCTTTAGTAGCGACAAAAAAGTGCGTAAATGTTGAAGGGTACTGTGGGCTGGCTTGGCAGGTTGGGGTTGATATGGTTCACATCCAATGTCTGGGGTTAGTCAGCCCCCTATGTCTGGCATGGCCTCAATTCATGGTGTCTACAGTGACTGGCTTATTGGTAAGCAACACCACGAGTCGGCGAGACAAAACCACAGACATACTCACACCAAAGTGACGCATTGTAGTGTGAGTATAAGCCATAATTTGTTTGAATAAGTATTTGTTAGTTGCTTTTGCATTTCCCATAGTCAAGCATGGATACGTAACGTATACGTTCGTAGTCCCATTCCAGTCATTACTTGCGGGATAGTCCACTTGAAATTGAAATGGCATTCGAAAAGTTAAAATGCTTTTCAAAGTAACATATTCGAGTTTAGAAAAATGGGTTGACAAATAGGTTCATCTCTATACTGAAACATGAAATTTAATGTTTAAAACAGACGCTAACTCAAAGTATTCCATTTTGAATTC
Organism: Stomoxys calcitrans; assembly: GCF_963082655.1. Lineage (NCBI taxonomy): Eukaryota > Metazoa > Arthropoda > Insecta > Diptera > Muscidae > Stomoxys > Stomoxys calcitrans. The sequence continues at coordinate 153,054,142 of NC_081552.1, forward strand.
AGGTTTCATTGCTGTCTGGTATCTGAGAAGAGATACATGCTAACCGTTATAAAAAAAATGTATCTTACCCATTCCAACACCACATTCCTCATTCTTACCCATTCCAACACCACATTCCTCATGAAAACGTGCGCTTGATACACTCTACAGTGATTTGTGACCTTCTCGTCATACCCAGTCCTATTTATTAAGACTACATGTAGGTTAGGTTAGGTTGAAAACAGGGTGCGTATAATAATCCGCTGCATGCCACTACCCATCAAAATAAATAAGATGTTATTCTAAAAGAAAAGCATTTTATATACTTCCAAAGTGACAAAATTTGTCATTTTCCTACAACTTGAGAAGATACGTAGAAAAGCATTGACTATGCTTAGTTTAAACGTTCTGTGAAATATAACATGGAGAGCTATGAATGAAATGCATGTTTGGTAGCTTCAAAATGGCATATTCTTGGTTGAGAGCTGTACACCATTCCTGTTTTTTTGAGCTAAGTGCTTTAAAAGGTGGTTCGTCACACTCTTGCAGAACTTTTAGCTTTTCACATGAACCCCTTATGATCACTTTTGCGTTTTTCTTAAAATTTCCCAAGATTTTTTCTTAATCCGATTTTGTAAACCATCTACCAAAACAGCATTGAAAATATTAAACCTAAACAGCAATAAATGAAGGGAATAAAATTCGCTGAAGAGGATGTATAAAAAATTTTGCATCTTTCGGCGACAGCTCCTTGTTAAAATTACAACATTTGGTGCAGTTTTGGAGTACATCCCCAAAAAATAAATTTTTCTACATCTTTGGTAGCAAAAATTTTGCTGGTTACGAAAATCTTTAGTGCTACTTACAAAATCCCAAATTGTTTTTCATACCACACCCCAAAGTGGGTTAATTTCGGGTATTGTGTCCCCACCTAAATGGCAATGTGTCCCCACATGCGACATGCTTGCCTAACTGATTTTTCATAAGTGAGCTCGTATTCCTATGTGTCCCGTTATGACACCGAAATCATACTGACCTCCTTTTTGAATCCTCTCAGTAATTGGCTGGTCATGATACGGATCTCCCCTTAGGGTTTTTGTCGTTTTGCTATTCCACAGTATTACATGCGTTCGTCGCCCTTAACTCAGAGTACTTCGACCCGAAAGGCTTCGGGTTATCTAAGTTTATTGACGGCAGTCCTCTGGCCTTCACTGCCAAATCATCTGCTCTTTCATTCGTCCTTACACCTCTATGACCCGGCACCCAAACGGTGCGGATCTTGCCATCGTCCTAGAAGGCTTTTATCGTCTTCTTACACTCCAAGACTGTTCGTGAACTTACAAGTTTTTATACCCTCCACCATAGAATGAGGGTATACTAATTTCGTCATTCTGTTTGTAACTACTCGAAATATTCATCTGAGACCCCATAAAGTATATATATTTATGATCGTCGTGACATTTTATGTCGATCTAGCCATGTCCGTCTGTCTGTCGAAAGCACGCTAACTTCCGAAGGAGTAAAGCTAGCCGCTTGAAAATTTGAGCAAATACTTCTTATTAGTGTAGGTCGGTTGGGATTGTAAATGGGTCATATCGGTCAATGTTTTGATATAGCTGCCATATAAACCGATCTTGGGTCTTGACTTCTTGAGCTTCTAGAAGACGCAATTATTATCCGATTTGGCTGAAATTTTGTACGACGGATCCTCTCATGACCATCAACATACGTGTTTATTATGATCTGAATCGGTCTATAGCGTGATATAGCTCCCAAATAAATCGATCTCCCTATTTTACTTCTTGAGACCCCAAAGGGCGCAATTCTTATTCGAATTGGCTGACTTTTTACACAGGTCTCCAACATATAATTTAATTGTGGTCCGAACAGGACCATATCTTGATATCGCTCTAATAGCAGACCAAATGTCTTCTTTTACCCTTTTTATACCCACCACCGAAGGATGGGGGTATATTCATTTTGTCATTCCGTTTGCAACACATCGAAGTCTTCAAAAATAGAGATATTGAGCTGAAATTTTGCACAGATTCTTTTTTTGTTCATAAGCAGTTTAAGTTCGAAGATGGGCTATATCGGACTATATCTTGATATAGCCCCCATATAGACCGATCCGCCGATTTAGGGTCTAAGGCCCATAAAAGCCACATTTACTATCCGATTTCGCTGTAATTTGGGACATTGAGTTGTGTTAGGCCCTTCAGAATCGTCCTTTAGTTTGGCTCAGATCGGTTCAGATTTGGATATAGCTGCCATATAGACCGATCCGCCGATTTAGGGTCTTAGGCCCATAAAAGCCACATTTATTATCCGTTTTTACTGAAACTTGGGGCAGTGAGTTGCGTTAGGCCCTTCGACTTCCTTCGTTAATTTGACCCAGATCGGTTTAGATTTGGATATAGCTGCCATATAGACCGATCACCCGGTTTAGGGTCTTAGGCCCACAAAAGCCACATTTATTATCCGATTTTGCTGAAATTTCGGACAGTGAGTTGTGTTAGGCCCTTCGACATCTTTCTTCAATTTGGTCCAGATCGGTTCAGATTTGGATATAGCTGCCATATAGACTGATTTTTTATTTATGGTTTTGGACCCATAAAATGCTCATTTATTGTCCGATGTCGCCGAAATTTGAGAGTTTGAGTTAAGTTAAGCTCCTTGACATACTTCTGCAATATCGCACAGATCGGTGTAGATTTGAATATAGCTGCCATATAGACCGATCTCTCGATTTAAGGTTTTGGGACCATAAAAGAGGCATTTATTGTCCGATTTGGCCGAAATTTGGGACATTGCTTTGTCTTAGGCTCTTCGATATTTTTATGCAATTTGGTCCAGATTTGGATATAGCTGCCATGTAGGCCGATATCTCAATTTAAGGTCTTGGCCCCATTAAAGGCGCATTAATAATCCGGTTTCACCGAAAATTTGACACAGTAACTTATGTTAGGCTTTTCGACATCCGTGTCGTATATAGTTCAGATCGGTTTATTTTTAGATATAGCTAGTGTACTTGTTAGTATATGGTCCAAATCGGAACTTATTTTGATATAACTGATATGGGACATAAGGTATGAAATTTTCACCGAATTTTGATGAAAGATGGTTTACATATATACCCGAGATGGTGGGTATCCAAAGTTCGGCCCGGCCGAACTTAACGTCTTTTTACTTGTTTTTTTTTTTTTTTTTTGTATTTGCCTAAGAAGAGATGCCGGGATCCATGGTGGATGGTATATAAAATTCGGCCCGGCCGAATTTAGCACATTTTTACTTGTTTAAACTTAATGATAAGGAGCCTTCTTTTTAAAGCCAAGTCCGAACGGTGTTCCCCCCTTTGTGGGGAAGTTTTTGCAGGGCTGCCATTCCAAATGGTACAATACCTCACAAATGTCGCCATATTATCCTTACGTTGCACTTTTTCTCTATCGCACGTCAACAAACTACTTAGGTGCAATAAAGTACTGATCTAATCACGCTCCTATAGAGCCAATGGACTATGCTCGGATTCAAACCCATACGCAACCTCCTGCAGGCCAGATTCCACCGGCCTACCTTTGTCATAGTCATGGTGTTGTATTTGAGCAGTCCCCCGTATGTCTTACACCTTATCATGGTATCCACAATACGTTCCATGGTTTTGAGTAGAAAGGAGGCAAGACTTACAGTTCAGTCGGCCTTTGGTGACGCATAATGTGCCTTGCCGGGCTTAAGTGTAAAAACCACCCTTGCCTCCTGACAAGCTTTCGGAGTATATGTATGTCCTAGGCACGATGTGAAAGTAGTGGCCAAATGGGGCGCCAGATAGTCGGCCTCCTTCTGTAGCTCCTCTAGATTTCTTTTAATCAACTCATTAGGAGAAAATTCATCAAAGACCCAACATGTTCTCCGTTGTCTCTTCTCTTACATTAATGTCGTCTACTAACGTTTCAGTTTGAACATGGGTTTTTGAGAGAAACTTGTTCATCTTAGCGCTGTCATTCACGCTATTGACCCGTTCACAAAAAAGCTTTCGGGAGGCACGTTTTGTTGCTCTGATCATCTTATTGTATTGCTGGAGCAGTATTTAACAAACATTACAACAAACTTCCGCTTTTTTAACTACGCGCTCTTTTATAAAGTCTGCGGATCTCTTTCCCAATATTGTGAATATCCCCGGTCATCCAGGGTTTTTCTTGCGCTTATTTTCTTATTCTCGGTCGAGTACTTGTGTTAGCATAGAATGATTGGTAGTTGATATGCTTCAGTCCAGAAACTTTGGTTTGGATTGTCCATGTTTCCTGAAGTAAGCCAATATGAATGTTGCCCTTGCTGATTTTCTCCATCAGAGCGAGAGTAGCTGCTTCGCTCAGGTGGAGGTTTATCTGGATGACCTAAATCATTGGTCCTCGATTAAATGGGCTTCTTGGGAGTGGGCGATGATCTCACCGTCTGCAGCTTGTTCTTTAGGCTGCGTTGAGTTTCCTGTCGTTGCACTGCCAGATGTTTCAATATTAAGATCTTTGTGTGGCCGTCTCGCCCCCTTAACGCCACCCAACCTGACATAATTGCTGACTTCAGTAATAATGAGCTCAAATGAACGGTATTTGAGAGTAAAGCACGAATCTAATAGGTGTTTTGTGACCAAGTGTTTTGGGTACGCCTCGTCCCATAAACTCCCCCTTAAACAAAAATACATATATACATATATACCGACCACTGCAGTATGGGCTCAAATGAAAGGCATTGGTTAGTAGAGTATAAATCTAATCGGGGCAAATGGTTTGGTGGTGTCCCAACCCACCACGAAAACCAAACAGTACGTATTTACTGACCATGGCGATACGGGACTCAAATGAAAGGTATTTGGGAGTATAGAATGAATTTTTATTTCCATATTCGGGCAAAATGCTTGCGGTGCTGTCCCACTCCCAAATTCCCCATGCGAATATCGGGCTCTAAGTCAAACATTCAAACTTAGATTAAATGAAGTCGCTACGGAGCGGGTCTGATTCAGCTAGTGTGTTATATAGATTGACCCATATGTTTACCGTTTCCTAACTACATTTAAATGTATATGGTGCAAGTGTATAATTGCTTCGCTCTGTTTTTCTAAAGTACCATGAAATTTCCCTCCAGTCCAAGAGCAGGGGGTAAAGAAGCTAAAACGACGATAAAATGTTCAACGTTATTTTTGTAAATCCAAAAAGCCATTAAAGGAATTCTACGGCATTTTTACTGTCTGACACCATGTCTCGTCTCGGAGTATTTATTTTCTATTTCTTGGCATTCGTACAACTACACATTTGCACGTTTTGCTCATATATAATGGATTGAACAAGCTTCCATACATATGGCTTTACTGACTTATACCCTGAACGTATTCATGCAGTGGTAGTTAGAAGGAATGGGGGTTTTGCACATACAGACATGGTTAGAAATTCTCTACAAGGATATGAAGATGAAACAAGTAAAAGCGTGCTAAGTTCGGCCGGGCCGAATCTTATATACCCTCCACCATGGATCGCATTTGTCGAGTTCTTTTCCCGGCATCTCTTCTTATGCAAAAAAAAAGGATATAAGAAAAGATTTGCTCTGCTATTAGAGCGAGACATGGAGACCTGTGTAAAATGTCTGCCAATTCGAATAAGAATTGCGCTCTTTGTGAGCTCAAAAAGTAAAATATGGAGATCGATTTATATGGGAGCTGTATCGGACTATGGACCGATTCAGACCATAATAAACACGTATGTTGATGGTCATGAAAGAATCCGTCGTATAAAATTTCAGGCAAATCTGATAATAATTGCGACCTCTAGAGGCTCAAGAAGTCAAGATCCCAGATTGGTTTATATGGCAGCTATATCAGGTTATGAACCGACTTGTACTTTACTTGACACAGTTGTTGAAAGTAACAATAAAAAAACGTCTTGCGAAATTTCAGCCAAATCGGATAGGAATTGCGCCCTCTAGAAGCTCAAGAAGTCAAGTCCCCAGATCTGTTTATATGACAGCTATATCAGGTTATGAATCGATTTGAACCATATGAGGCACAGTTGTTGGATATCATAACAAAATACTACGTGCCAAAATTCATTCAAATTGGATAAGAATTGCGCCCTCTAGAGGCTCAAGAAGTCAAGACCGAAGATCGGTTTATATGACAGCTATATAAGGTTATCGACCGATTTGAACCATACTTGGCACAGTTATTGGATATCGTAACAAAACATGTTGTGCAAGATTTCATTCCAATCGGATAAGAATTGCGCATTTTCATTCAAATTGGATAAGAATTGCGCCCTCTAGAGGCTCAAGAAGTCAAGATCCCAGATCGGTTTATATGGCAGCTATATCAGGTTATGAACCGACTTGTACTTTATTTGACACAGTTGTTGAAAGTAACAATAAAAAAACGTCTTGCGAAATTTCAGCCAAATCGGATAGGAATTGCGCCCTCTAGAAGCTCAAGAAGTCAAGTCCCCAGATCTGTTTATATGACAGCTATATCAGGTTATGAATCGATTTGAACCATATGAGGCACAGTTGTTGGATATCATAACAAAATACTACGTGCCAAAATTCATTCAAATTGGATAAGAATTGCGCCCTCTAGAGGCTCAAGAAGTCAAGACCGAAGATCGGTTTATATGACAGCTATATAAGGTTATCGACCGATTTGAACCATACTTGGCACAGTTATTGGATATCGTAACAAAACATGTTGTGCAAGATTTCATTCCAATCGGATAAGAATTGCGCACTCTAGAGGCTCAAGAAGTCAAGACCCCAGATCGGTTTATATGGCAGCTATATCAGGTTATGAACCGATTTAAACCATACTTAGCACAGTTGTTGGATATAATAACAAAACACTTCGTGCTAAATTTCATTCCAATCGGATAAGAATTGCGCCCTCTAGAGGCTCAAGAAGTCAAGACCCAAGATCGGTTTATATGGCAGCTATATCAGGTTATGGGCCGATTTGAACCATACTTGGCACAGTTGTTGGATATCATAACAAAACACGTCGTGCCAAATTTCATCCCAATCGTATAAGAATTGCGCACTCTAGAGGCTTAAGAAGTCAAGACCCAAGATCGGTTTATATGGCAGCTATATCAAAACATGGACCGATATGGCCCATTTACAATACCAACCGACCTTCACTAATAAGAAGTATTTGTGCAAAATTTCAAGCGGCTAGCTTTACTCCTTCGGAAGTTAGCGTGCTTTCGACAGACAGACGGACGGACGGACGGACGGACAGACGGACGGACATGGCTAGATCGACATAAAATTTCACGACGATCAAGAATATATATACTTTATGGGGTCTCAGACGAATATTTCGAGTAGTTACAATCAGAATGACGAAATTAGTATACCCCCCATCTTATGGTGGAGGGTATAAAAAACAGTTGATGCAAAAAGAATACTCCAAAAAGTTAATACAGTTTAAGGTGATATTAGACGACATGTTTGTATCATATGACATGTCACTTTCTGTATTCATATGATTTTACGCCAGAAGTGAATAGAGCACTTTCTGAAGTAGTTGTGAATTTTTTTTCATGTGTTCACATGTATATCTGATGAAAATAGAGCTCACTTTAATCAAAAACAAGGAAAAGCATTCGGCCGAGCCGAATCTGAAATACCCTCCAACATAAATAGCATTGGTCAAGTTTTTTTGCACGACAAGTAGAAAGGCATTAATAAGATAAGAATTGTTTTTACTAGTTGCTCAAGAAGTAAAAAATTTCAGCCAAAAAGGGTAAAAATTCGCATTTTAAGGCCTCAAGAAGTACACTTGGGAGATCGGTTTATGCGAGGGCTGCTGTAAAAGTTTCTGACGTAGGTCACACTGACTGTTACCAGGTGCAATCTGGCATTTCCATTGGAAAGTTTGACATTTCCTAGCATAATCGTATTCATAATGTTTTGACTTACTACCATCATCTGTGTTGTTTATAGTGACTTGGAAAAATGAATTTGACAAAACAATGGAATTAACTCGTGAGCATTTTCATGCTACCATTTTACACAACTTTCGACGTGGATTATCACGACAAGAGTGAAAGTGGTTAACTTAAATCTTTTATGGCGATGAAGCACAATCCTATAGCACTGTGAAAATCTGGTTTATGGAGTTCAATCCTGGTCGATCGCTCGCTTGAGGACAAATTCCGAGAAAACCGTCAAAAAACGGCCGTTTCACCAGAGAAAATTGATGCCGTGCGTGAACTTATAATACAAGATCGTCATGTGACATACCGTGAGATAGGGGAATCCTTGAGCATTTCTCCCACAAGCATACATTCATGATCTTGTTGGATCCCGCTCAATTTGACAATCGCTAAAAAAGGCTCGTGTCGATTGGTGCAAAGAAATGTTGAACAAATAAAAGCGTGCCAAGTTCGGCCGGGCTGAATCTAATACACCCTCCACCACAGATCGCATTTGTATAGTTCTTTTCTGCATTTGATTTTAGCAATGAAAACGAGCCAAAGATGCTATTTTTGAATTTAATTTCCTATTTATTAAAGGACATGACCATCCGTTTCAAAGTTCGATAGCTGATTCTTATTGTATTTTGCTTCATGAATGACTGTACAATTTTAATATTTAATAAAAAGAAAAAAAAAAATTAGTACTTTTCATCTTAACCTAACAAAATTAAACATTTCAAGTCTTGTCCCAAAGTCAATTTCCTAACTTTCAATATTTTGACCTTAATTTTAGATCTTTGTCTTTAATAAACAGACGTACCATTTAAAATAAAAAATCCTTAATATGAAGAAATTTTTTTCACCAATGGGAATGTTTCCTTATGTGTATATGATCTTATTTATATTAAGTTTGCCAATCTTTGGCTCGAATCTTTAAAATCAAGAATTCAAATCGGGCTATCGGTTTATATGGGGGCTATATTAGGTTGTACACCAATTTGGATCATGCTTGACACAGCCGTTGGAAGTCGTAACAAAGCACCACGTGCAAAATTTCAGCCCAAGCTAATAAAAATTGTTGGGGCTCAAGATGTCAAGTCGGGAGATCGGTCTATTTGGACGATGATATCAGTTTATGCATCAATTCGTTCAATGCCTGCCACGGTTGTTGGAAAACATAATCGGATAATAATTGCTGTATCTAGAGGCTCAAGATGTCAAATCGGCATATAAACCTAAGAGCTATATCAGATTATACACCGATTTAGACCAATTAAAACATCTAGAAGCTTAAGAAGTCAGTTCGAAGGAATATATATATGACTTATATACAAATCTGAACCGATATATGCCATTTGCAGTCCCCAACAACCTACATCAATAAAATTTCGTTCGACCGCGTAACAATCTCTCTCTTGAAAATATGTATGTATGAACTTTATAAGTCCCACTAATGAGGCTGTATAAAATTAGCATTGATCACCTGCATCACATCTCTTAGTACGGACTGTACTATTCTTTTGATGTATCAGTTTTTTGTTGGAATTTCCTATAAGTCCTTAGAAAATACTCGTACACTTGTATTAATTTAAGTGAAAAAGTTTTCGCATTTTTATACCGAAACATATAAGACTTCTATGGCACATGGATTATTTATTCGCTTTTGTGTTTTGTGTCAGACATGCAGCATAGCCCCAATAGCGAATGGTTTTTATTGTCAAATTAAAATGTATTTTATTTCCCCTCCCGAAACAGGCGACTGAATAAATTCCTAACATCACTTTTTACATTTTTGCAATTTTATTGCAAATGCTGGATTACTTTCTTTGCCGATCCAGACGGTGATTAATGGCCTTTTCTACTAAATGTCACTTTTATAGTCGCCATCATAATTCCGTCTGGCCGAGGGGGGAATTGACCACATGACAATGGAACGTTATGTTTGAAATTCGTCGCCAAGATGGGCTTCTTAATGGACTTTTTTTGGTGGTCGGCAGATTACACTTGTTTCAGAGCTCAGTATAACATTTTTGGCGTTCTTGACACGCAGACCACTGCCATCAATCTGCCAAAAAAATACTGAGCTATCTTCGAGGAGGGAAAAAGAGGGATATCGAAGTTCTTTTCTTGTCATGAAATCGTTTTTGCTTTGAATTGTTCTACAAAATGTTAAATGGACAGACAAGACAAGATTAGCAGAGGCAATATTGTCATTTTGATATAGCAAAAATTAGGGTTGTTTGGTACTGTTCCAGTCATCTACATCATCTCTTTAAGTTTTTTTTAATCAAAAAAACTTGAATAAATAGTTACACAAAAGCAATTTGTAAAAAACCGATAAATTCGGTTCTTTAATAAATTTTTCTACAAATGGATTTTTAATTTTTTTTTTAATCAAAATCAAATTTGTTTCAATATTGCTTGCAAGGTTCGTTCACTTAGTAATCTCATTTATACCCACTGAGGGAATATTCATTTTTTTTTCATAACTTTATATAAAAGTTGCCCGCTACTCCGGTTCAAATGGTTCATTCCATTTTCACCATTGTTGTTGACGGTAGCATTTCTTCCCCGGTTGTTTTGCCAAACAAGAAAGATGTCTAAGAGCCTAACACAACTCACTGTCCTAAATTTCGCAGAAATCGGATAATAAATGCGCCTTGTATGGCCCAGAACCTTAAATCGAGAGATCAGTCTATATGGCAGCTATATTCAAATCTGGACCGATCTGTGCTATATTGCAGAAGTATGTCGAGGGGCTTAATTTGACTCACTGTCCCAAATTTCGGCGACATCGGAAAAAAATGCCCCTTTTATGGTTCCAAAACCTCAAATCGAGAGATCGCTCTATATGGCAGCTATATGCAAATCTCGATCAATTTAGGCCAAATTGGAAAAATATGTCGAGGGGCTTAACATAACTCACTGTCCTAAATTTCGGGGACATCAGACAATGAATGCGCCTTTTAACACAACTCACTGTCCGAAATTTTGACAAAATCGGACAATAAATGCGCCTTTTATGGTCCCAAGACCTTAAATAGAGAGATCGGTCTATATGGAAGCTATATCCAAATATAGGCTGATCTTGCCTAAATTGCAGAAGGATGTTGATGAACCTAACCCAACTCAGTGTTCCAAGATCGGATAAGGAATGTGGCTTTTATGGGCCTAAGACCTTAAATAGGCGAATCGGTCTATATAAGGGCTGTATCAAATTATAGTCCGATGTAGCCCATCGTCGAATTTAATCTGCCTATGGACAGAAAAAGAATCTGTGCAAAGTTTCAGCTCAATATCTCAATTTTTTAAGACTGTAGCGTGATTTCAACAGACAGACGGATTTTTAAATTTTTACAACGATAAAAATAGATATACTTTATAGGGTCGGATATAGATATTTCGATGTGTTGCAAACCGAATGACAAAATGAATATACCCCCATCCTTCGGTGGTGGGCATAAAAACAGTAAGGAAAGGCAAAGGTAGGGCAGTACCGACTGTATAATACCCTACACCTATCCTATACATATATACTAGCTGACCCGGGCCCGCTTCGCTGCGCCTTCTTTTACTTTATATGGAACAAAAGTTTCCTTGGAATATTTATTTTCGACAATTAAAGAGCTTTTAGTGAAATACCATGCCAACTTGACTAACAATTTAACAATATAATTGCCTTTATCTGAATCCCACATGATCCTTATTGGTCTACGAATTTAAGTTTGGATGTTAGGTGTACTCCTTTCATAAAATACTTAATTTCAGCCCGATATTTTCATGATGTCTGATTTAGTGGTGTTTTCGGGGGAGAGGTGGTCCCCCAGATACTTGGCCCCGAAAAAATATCAGCATAGAGCTCTTCTCTCAGTGCTCAAATACGTATTCTGCTCCTAAATACCTTTAATTGAGCCCCATATTGCGATGGTCACTAAAAAATTGCTGTTTGTGGGGTATTTTGGGAAAGGGGTAGACCCCCAGAAAAGTGTCCCGAAAACGGGTATCAGTTCTTGCTCTACCCCCAGATTCCTTTCATTTAAGCTCCACATTGACATGATCGGTAAATATGCCCGATTTAGGGATGTTTTGGGGGTTGGGGTGGTCCCCCAAACACTAAGCCTGCAAAATATATCAGCAACGTGCTCTATTCCCATATATCTATATATCATTTATTTCAACCCCATATTGCCATTGACCTCAAAATCTTATATATAACAAGTAAAAGCGTGCTAAGTTCGGCCGGGTCGAATCTTATATACCCTCCACCATGGATCGCATTTGCCGAGTTCTTCTCCCGGCATCTCTTCTTAGGCAAAACAGGATATAAGAAAAGATTTCTCTGCTATTAGAGCGATATCAAGATATGGTCCGGTTTGGACCACAATTAAATTATATTTATGTTGGAGACCTGTGTAAAATGTCAGCCAATTCGAATAAAAATTGCGCTCTTTGTGAGCTCAAGAAGTAAAATAGAGAGATCGGAGCTGTATCGGGCTATAGACCGATTCAGACCACAATAAACACGTATGTTAATGGTCATGAGAGAATCCGTTGTACAAAATTTCAGGCAAATCGGATAATAATTGCGACCTCTAGAGGCTCAAGAAGTCAAGATCCCAGATCGGTTTATATGGCAGCTATATCAGGTTATGAACCGACATGTACTTTATTTGACATAGTTGTTGAAAGTAACAATAAAAAACGTCTTGCGAAATTTCAGCCAAATCGGATAGGAATTGCGCCCTCTAGAAGCTCAAGAAGTCAAGTCCTCAGATCTGTTTATATGACAGCTATATCAGGTTATGAACCGATTCGAACCATTTTTGGCACCGTTGTTGGATATTATAACAAAATACTACGTGCCAAAATTCATTCAAATCGTGTAGGAATTGCGCCCTCTAGAGGCTCAAGAAGTCAAGACCCAAGGTCGGTTTATATGACAGCTATATAAGGTTATGGACCGATCGGATAAGAATTGCGCACTCTAGAGGCTCAAGAAGTCAAGACCCAAGATCGGTTTATATGGCAGCTATATCAGGTTATGGACCGATGTGAACCATACTTGGCACAGTTGTTGGATATCATAACAAAACACGTTGTGCAAAATTTCATCCCAATCGGATAAGAAATGCGCACTCTAGGGGCTCAAGAAGTCAAGACCCAAGATCGGTTTATAGGGCAGCTATATCAGGTTATGGACCGATGTGAACCATACTTGGCACAGTTGTTGGATATTATAACAAAATACGTCGCGCAAAATTTCATCCCAATCGGATAAGAAATGCGCACTCTAGGGGCTCAAGGATTCAAGACCCAAGATCGGTTTATATGGCAGCTATATCAGGTTATGGACCGATGTGAACCATACTTCGCACAGTTGTTGGATATCATAACAAAACACGTCGTGCAAAATTTCATCCCAATCGGATATGAAAGGCGCACTCTAGGGGCTCAAGAAGTAAAGACCCAAGATCGGTTTATATGGCAGCTATATCAAAACATGGACCGATATGGCCCATTTACAATACCAACTGACCTACACTAATAAGAAGTATTTGTGCAAAATTTCAAGCGGCTAGCTTTACTCCTTCGGAAGTTAGCGTGCTTTCGACAGACAGACGGATGGACGGGCGGACATGGCTAGATCGACATGAAATGTAACGACGATCAAGAATATATATACTTTATGGGGTCTCAGACGAATATTTCGAGTAGTTACAATCAGAATGACGAAGTTTTTTCCCCCAAAAAACCTTCCAAGCCGGTCATGTTTGGCGACTATGGAAATATGGGGCTCAAATCAAAGGTATTTGGGAGTAGACCACGTATCTGATCCAACTGTCTATGGAACGTCCCACCACCATAGCAACCCCCAAATAAGACGTATTTGCTCACCAAGACAATTTCGGTCTTAAAGAGAGTGGAACTAAATATTTATAGTTTTTACGTTCAATACCCCAAACCGGACATATTTGCCGACATTTGCAATATGAGGTTAAATGAGATTAGAAAACGAATTTGATATCCAAATTCGGTTCAATATGGGGTTCAAATAAATGATATATAGATATATGAGAATAGAGCACGTTGCTGATGTATTTTCTGGGCTTAGTGTTTTGGGGATCACTTCAATCACCCCTAAATCGGGCATATTTACCTACCATGTCAATGTGGAGCTTAAATTAAAGGTATTGGGCGGTATAGCAAGAATGATACCCACTTTCGGGACCAATTTTATGGGATCTAACCCTTTCCCAAAATACCCCACAAACAGCAATTTTTTACTGACCATCGCAATATGGAGCTCAAATAAAATTATTTGGGAGTAAAATACGAATTTGATATTCAAATGTAGGACCATGTATTTAAGGCATCACCCCTTCCCCAAAACTCCCCCCAAAAGGTAAAAATTGTCCGACCATGCCAATATGTGGCTCAAATGAAAGGTATTTCGTAGCATGGTATTTCACTAAAAGCTCTTTAATTGTCGAAAATAAATATTCCAACGAAAATTTTGTTTCATATAAAGTAATAGAAGGCGCAGCGGAGCGGGCCCGGGTCGGCTAGTTGGATATAAAATTTGTTTTCTAATCTCATTTAAACTCCTTATTGCAAAAGTCAGCAAATATATCCGGTTTCGGGTATTGGCCCTAAAAACTATGAATATTTAGTTCCACTCTCTTTAAGACCCAAATTGTGTTGGTGAGCGAAGATGTCTTATTTGGGGGTTGTTATGGTGGTGGGACGTCCGCTAGACAGTTGGCCCCTAATGTTGATATCAGATACGTGGTCTACTTCCACATACCTTTAACTTGAGCCCCATATTTCCATAGTCGGCAAACATGACCGGCTTGGGGGGTGTTTTGGGGGATGGGCGGCCACTCAGTGAGTTGGCCTTGAAAATATATATCGGATTCGTGTTCCACTTTAAAATTCGTGCTTTACTCCCGAAGACCTTTCATTTGAGGCCCATATTGCTATGGTCGTAAATTTGTCCCCTTCGAGGGATGTTTTTGGGGAGATGCGTCCCCAAAAAAACTTAGTCCGATATTTGGATATCAGATTTGGATATCAGATTCGAAAATACCTTTTATTTAAGTCCCATATTCCCTTGATCAGTAAAAAAGTCCTGTTTGGGGGGTGTTTTGGGAAGGGGGTGGATCCCCAGAAACCCCCGCTTTCAAGTACTCTGGGAAGACCAAGCCAGCTCCCCCGCACAAGCACAACAGAGATGAGATGACTTATACATTCATCGATATCGGCAGTGCATCCGGTAGGATTCCACCAGATCGTCGGTCCCAGGTAAGACATTTGGTAAACCAACGGGCTATCGAACATGTGTTGAACTCTTAAGGGGTTCACCCGAATTATGAGCTGCGAATATAGAGGGGACATCTTTACGCTTTATTTTGCGTCGGCGGAATGTATGAATACCGTCAAACAGCTGTCATAGTTATCCACGCTCCCTGGGCGCAGAGCTCGACCTGGTCAGAAAGATGGAAATCCCTCAGCTCTCAAAGGCGACGGTCTCCATCAAGAGACGGAACGCAAAACGAAGCTTTGGTCACGGAGCAGTGGGATGCCATCCGCAGAAAGGAGATGATAGTTATCGGAGAAAGCGCTTGCATTGGCTTTGGAAGTGAAAATCGGGCGATATACATATATGAAAGCTATTTCTAAATCTTAACCGATTTCTATGAAGTTCACCAGTGATGTCGAGAGTCAAGAGAAAACCCTTCCTGCCAAATTTCGATAGAATCAGTTAACAAATGGGAACCGATTTTTTTCAATTACAATAGGCATCGTCTCTAGGCCGAAAAACATGCCTGTGCCAAATTTTATGACTATTGGATAAAATTTGAGACCTTAACTTTGTATAGAAATCAACATGGACAGCACACAGACCGACCGACGGACATAATTTGAATCAGAAAATGATTCTGGGTCGATCGGTATATTTATCAATGGATCTATTTCTCTTCCTTCTGGGAATTACAAACAAATGCACTAAGTTATATACACACCATAGTGGTAGTGTAGGGTATATTAGGTGATTTTTTAAGAAGTTTAGGAAAGTTTTTAAAAAAGACACATAAAATTCAGAAAAAGCATAAAATTTGTATTTGAATCAATAGTTCGGTCCATATAATTTAATGTTAGATATTATTTCATGACTGCTCCTCAATGGTCCATCCACTTAGTCGAATTTTGGCGCACTCTTTCCAACATTTCGACCGATATCTCTCTAATATATGCTTTAATGTTGTCTTCCAATGCTTCAATTGAAGCGGGCTTGTCTGTTTTGATATGAGCTTTAACATAACCCCACACAAAATAGTCTTAAGGCGTTTAATTGCACGATTTAGACCGTCAATTGACCGGTCCCAAACGTGATATAAAATGTTCACCGAACTTGCCTCTCAATAAGTCCATTGTTACTGGAGTTTCAACAAGACGGCACCATATACCACGTGTCGTCTTGTTATGCAAGTCAAGCTCTTGCATTTTGGGCAAAAAGAAGTAGGATATCATCCCACGATAGCGCTCACCATTCACAGTTACGTTACGATTGCCATCATCTTTGAAGAAGAACGGTTCAATGATACCACCAGCGCATTAACAGCATCAAAACTGTGACGTTCTGGATGCTTTGGTAGATCTTGCTGATCTTCACTCCAAAATCGACAATTCTGCTTATTTACATATCCATTGAGCCAAAAATGAGCTCGGACCATAAAATGGAAGAAACGCGCGATGAACTTTCATAACAGAGCTCGCAACTTGATTATTAAATTCAGTTATTTGTAAGACGATTCATTGTTGAATTTTAGACCAAACTGAAAATGTTTGACAGTGAAACAAAACACGAAACGTGCGTGAGCTGTTTAAATCAGTGTTGCCAGAAAGATAACAGCTAAAGAATCACCCTTTATAACTTTAAGCAATAATAAAACCACATTTCATTAGAATATTTTGTACCAAAATTTCTAAATTCTTAATTGGACAGTTACTGTTGTGGTTTGGAACCATTGAAATGGAAAACTAACGAAGCTTTGATTGTGGTAAGAATCCCTACAGAATAAATGTTATTGGATTTACTGAATGTGATGTATGACTTGCATTAACGTGTATTATAAAATTGCTATCCAAAACAGTAACAGTACCGCAATTAAATAATTCTCTCTTGAAAATATTAAAAGTCACTCAGAATTTTGTTCATTCTAATATAGAAGAAATCGATTGCATACTTTCAGTTATCGACTAGCATTTAACACATTTGGAGATATTTAATTTACATCATCTTTTTGTTGTTATATCTACCAAAAGAAGAGTTTCTATTATTGAAATCAAATCAAATGATTTTAAAAACTTCTCTGAATGACTTCTATAAAAATTGCAGCAGCACTAAATTGCTTTAATTATACCCACCACCATGGGATAGGGGTATACCTATCTAGTCATTCTGTTTGTAACACCTCGAAATATTTGTCTAAGATCCCATAAAGCATATATATTCTTGATCGTCTCGACGTTCCGAGTAGAACTAGACATGTCCGTCCGTCTGTCGAAACCACGATAGCGGTCGAACGCGTAGAGCTAACCCCTTGAAATTTTGCACAGATACCTAATATTAGTATAGCTCGTGGGGGATTGCAAACAGCCCATATTGGTAAAGATTTAGATATAGCTCCCATAAAAATCGATCTCCCGAATTGACTTCTTGAGCTCCGGGAAGCCGCAATTTTTGTCCGATTTGGCTGAAATTTTTCAGGTAGTGTTCTGTTTCCAACAACTGTGCCAAGTGCAGTCTGAATGGGTCAGTAACCTGATATATTGGGTTGCCTAAAAAGTAATTGCGAATTTTTTAAAAGAAAGTAAATGCATTTTTAATAATACTTAGAATGAACTTTAATCAAATATATAATTGCCATTTTGTTGATAACCTTTTGCCATCTTCCCGGTAAATTTAGTATTCCACGTTCATGGAACTTCTGGCCTTTATCTACAAAAAACTGAACCAAGTGCGATTTTATAGCCTCATCATTGCCGAAAGTTTTACCATTTAAGGAGTTCTGCAAAGATCGAAATAAATGGTAGTCTGATGATGCAAGGTCAGGGCTATATGGTGGATGCATCAAAAGTTCCCAGCCAAGCTCACTCAGTTTTTGGCGAGTGACCAAAGATGTGTGCGGTCTAGCGTTGTCCTGGTGGAATATGACACCTTTACGATTGACCAATTCTGGCCGCTTCTCCTTGATGGCTGTATTCAATTTGTCCAATTGTTGACAGTAAACATCCGAATTAATCGTTTGGTTCCTTGGAAGCAGCTCAAAATATACCACACCCTTCCAATCCCACCAAACAGACAGCATAACCTTCTTTTGGTGGATATCAGCCTTTGAAGTGGTTTGAGCTGGTTCACCATGCTTGGACCATGATCGTTTTCGACTAACGTTGTTGTAAACAATCCATTTTTCATCTCCAGATATGATTCGTTTTAAAAACGGATCGAATTCATTGCGTTTAAGGTGCATATCACAAGCGTTGATTCGGTTTGTTAAATGAATTTCTTTCAATACATGTGGTACCCATATTAAAATTGACGCCAAACAAACAAATGTAAACAAAATTTCGCGCACTTTTTTTCTAAAGCAAGCTAAAATAAAAGCTGATAACTGACAGAAGAAAGAATGCAATTACAGAGTCACAAGCCGTTGAAAAAATTTGTCAACGCCGACTATATTACTACTATATTACCGACAATTACTTTTTGGGCAACCCAATAGCTCTCATATAAACCGATCTCCCGATTTGACTCCTTGAGACCATACAAGCCGTAATTTTTGTCTGATTTGACTGAAATGGATTTTTTGTCCGATTTTGTCCAAAACAGTCTACAACCTGATATAGCTCCCATGTAAACCGGTCTCTCGATCATCCTTGCTCGGTTCCTAGAAGCTTAAATTTGTGCTGGTTTGACAAAAGTTTCGTATGTAGAATAAAATCATGTCCTTCAACTAAATTTATCTTATATATTGTATAAAAATCAATTTATGTTTGTTTGTCAGTTTGTTTGTTTGTATGTTTGTGTGTTCCTTATAGACTCAGAAACAGCTGAACCGATTTTCTTGAAATTTTCACAGATGGTGCATAATGGTCCCGTGGTGAAAATAGGGTACTACATTTTTTGCTGTCTGAAGGGTGGGGCGGACCCTCCATCCTACCCTAATTTTCAGAAACACCTGATCTCGGAGATGGGTGGTGCGAAAATTTGGTATCCAAATTTCGGATGGGGTACCTAGGGGGGCCGCCCCACCCTGAAACCTACCAAACATAGACTTAGACCAATCACGACAATATGGGACTCAAATGAAAGGTAATTAAGATAAGAGAACTTAACTGATATCTAATTGTCGGACCAAGTGTTAAGGGGACCACCCCAACCCCCAAAACACCCCTAAATCGGACGTATTTACCGACCATGGCAATATGGGACTCAAATGAAAGGTATTTGCGAGTAGAATACAAATCTTACATCCAAATGTGGGACAACGATTCTGGGGGTCCACCCCTTCCCCAAAACACCAAACAGGACTTATTTACTGACCATGCGAATATGGGGCTTAAATAAAAGGTATTTGAGTGTAGAAATCGAATCTGATTTCCAAATATGGGTCCAAGTGTTAAGAGAGCCGCCTCTTCCTAAAAACATCCCCCAAAGTGGACAAATTTACGACCATAGCAATATGGGGCTCAAATGAAAGGTCTTTGGGAGTAAATCACGAATTTTAAATCAATATTCGGGAAAAGTGTCTACGGGGCCGCCACGCCAAGAATTTGCTCACCAAGACAATTTGGGTCTTAAAGAGAGTGGAACTAAATATTGATAGTTTTTAGGGCCAATACACCAAACCGGATATATTTGCTGACTTATGCAATAAGGAGTTTAAAAGAGTTTGAAAACGAATTTGATATCCAATTTTGAGGGCAATGGCAATATGGGGTTCAAATAAATGATATATAGATATATGATAATGGAGCACTTTGCTGATATATTTTCCGGGCTTAGTGTTTGGAGGACCAACCTAATCCCCAAAACACCCCTAAATCGGGCATATTTACCGACCATGTCAATGTGGAGCTTAAATGAAAGGTAATGGGGGGTAGGGCAAGAATTGATACCCACTTTCGGGACCAATTTTCTGGGGGTTTACCTACCCCTTTCCCAAAATATTACACAAACGGCAATGTTTTACTGACCATCGCAATATGGGGCTCAAATAAAGGTATTGGGTTGCCCAAAAAGTAAGTGCGGATTTTCCATATAGTCGGCGTTGAAAAATTTTTTCACAGCTTGTGACTCTGTAATGGCATTCTTTCTTCTGTCAGTTATCAGCTGTTACTTTTAGCTTGCTTTAGAAAAAAAGTGTAAAAAAAGTATATTTGATTAAAGTTCATTCTAACTTTTATTAAAAATGCATTTACTTTCTTTTAAAAAAATCCGCAATTACTTTTTGGGCAACCCAATATTTGGGAGTAGAATACGAATTTGATATCCAAATGTAGGACCATGTATTTAGGGCATCACCCCTTTCCCAAAACACCCCCAAAGTGTAACCATTTTTCGACCATGGGAATATGTGGTTCAAATGAAAGGTATTTGAGATAAGAAAACGAATTTGATAACCTATTTTGGGGTCATGTGTTTGGGGGACGCCTCATCGTGTAAACTGCTCTTATGCCATTGACAATATGAGGTTTAAATAAATGGTATTTGAAAGAAGAGCACGATGCTGATATTTTTTCAGGGCCAAGTGTCTTGGGGACCACCTCACCCCCGAAAACACCCCTAAATCAGATATCATGAGAATATCGGGCTGAAATAAAGTATTTTAGGAATGGAGTACACCTTACATCTAAAATTAAATTCGTAGACCAATAAAGATCATATGGGATTTAGATAAAGGCACTTATATTTTTAAACTGTAAGTCAAGCGATATACTATTGTATTTGCGTAGCATGGTATTTCACTAAAAGCTCTTTGACGGAATTAAATATTATAAATTTTTGCAGAATCTTTGTTGGTGGGTTCCCAAGATAAGGCCCGACCGAACATAGCATGCTTTTATTAGTTTTTTTTATACTCACCACTGAATATCCTTTTTGCCATTTCGTTTGAACACATCGAGATATCCATTTCAACAGCCTTTAATTTTTATGAAATGTTAAAATGCGAGATGGATGCGATTTGGACTCCTTTTACACAAGGCTTAGAATTACTCCAACGACTCCAAAAGCTGCGGTGGTGATATCAGGCCGTAGCATGTTGTATGCTACTGAGACCTCGACTGTTGGAGCGTCGGTGCCAGGATTCACTTACCGACAGATGTCAGCAGGCGCCTTTGCCGAAGACAGCCGGTTACAGTCTTAAGGTCAAGTCCGAACCTATTATATCTTCGCATGCCTCTAATTTGCCTAGGTCATCAATACGCTCTTAATAGGGCCATAGCTCTCAGGTTTATTAAGAGGCTTGGTGAGAATGATCCCAAAACTCTCACCGAGAAGGAGAGAGGTTCCCTTAATTGGGCTCGGAGATTTGCTGCCCAGGCTACCCCAGAGGCTTAATGGCTAGATTCCGAAACGGCACCACAGTCCGCCTAATGGCTGCGGTCACCTTAAGGGTATCCCATTCCCAAAAGAACTGAGGCGAACAATAGTAATACGGGTCTAATAACCTATTCTTATATTGCTAGGGACAGCTTGATTATGGTAACCTAGGAACAATTGGAGTGCGATAGTCAACCGACTGTCATCTATATACTCTGTCCTTGCGGAATTGTCTGAGCCTCCTCCAGTTTGTGACGATGTAGGCTGGTATCGGAGCCGATGCAAACTAATTGCTTTCGGGCATTAACGCTCAATTAAAATGTATCGTTGCGCCCTATGAAAAATTTGTGAGATCTGGCCAGCCGAGGCACTGGATTCTCGACCAATGGCACACTCTTAAAAAAGGAAGATATTCCTTCTCGACTAATGGCACACGCTTAGATACCAAGGATTCCCTCAGATCCTGAGTCCAGACTTGTGAGACTAAGGGACTGTAATCCCAATCTTTCAACCACTGACTGGAATTTTGGTAGTTTGGATGAGGATGATGCCTACCTGAGACATGCAGTATTCGTACAAAAGTCCGACAGTCTCGCAGAATTCAACAAGTCTGAACGAACTGTATTCTATGGATTCAACAAGTTGTGACTGAAGGTGCATACATGCGTTGGGGTTGGGGAATCAGAAGACGACTCAGCAGTTATTGCTGAACAATTGTCTAAAGAACTATCGACCAAAAAGGCGAATGCCACAAGGGCACTACACGACTGGGACGACTGTAAGGCTGAGCTAAGAAAATAAAGGGTTAATTTTTTTGAGGTTAGGATTTTCATGCATTAGTATTTGACAGATCACGTGGGATTTCAGACATGGTGTCAAAGAGAAAGATGCTCAGTATGCTTTGACATTTCATCATGAATAGACTTACTAACGAGCAACGCTTGCAAATCATTGAATTTTATTACCAAAATCAGTGTTCGGTTCGAAATGTGTTCATTCACCGTAACGTTGCGTCCAACAGCATCTTTGAAAAAATACGGTCCAATGATTCCACCAGCGTACAAACCACACCAAACAGTGCATTTTTCGGGATGCATGGGCAGTTCTTGAACGGCTTCTGGTTGCTCTTCACTCCAAATGCGGCAATTTTGCTTATTTACGTAGCCATTCAACCAGAAATGAGCCTCATCGCTGAACGGTGAATGAAAATTCAATGATTTGCAAGCGTTGCTCGTTAGTAAGTCTATTCATGATGAAATGTCAAAGCATACTGAGCATCTTTCTCTTTGACACCATGTCTGAAATCCCACGTGATCTGTCAAATACTAATGCATGAAAATCCTAACCTCAAAAAAATCACCCTTTATAAGGGAGAGCTGCAGAATGCTCAGAAAAAATTTATGGGTGGAATTCTGCAGCTTCGTGGAAGATACATCTGAGACCTCTAGGCTAAGGAAGATCCTATCCTCAAAACCATTATGGAAGTCAGAGAATTTACGGACAATGTCTAGTGAGGAAACACTGAGACTGTTGGGTGATATACATTTCCGGAAAACACTCCAATGGACAACGTGGCGACAAAAAAAAGTTGTGACTAATATGCATTTGTCGCAGATTGTTGAGCAAATTGTCCCTGATGATGTACTACCGGGTGAATTACAAGCTGTGTCCGATAGAGAGGCTCCTTGGCTTAGGAAGATACACTCTGCTTGCACAAAGTTAATTTTCATTCCAAATGCAAGAAGACCTTATCGCACGAAGGCGAACAATTTTCGTGCTATAAGTTTAACATCCTTTTTGCTTAAAGACTCTTGAGAGGTTGAAAGAAACATATCTTAGGACAAAGATCATTGGAGATCACCTGTCTCGGCAACAGTGTGCATATGGTAAGGGAAAGTCCATTGAAACAGCCCTCCACGACCTAGTCAGCTACGTAGAGGGTTCTTCTCGCTTGCAAATCATTGAATTTTATTACCAAAATCAGTGTTCGGTTCGAAATGTGTTCATTCACCGTAACGTTGCGTCCAACAGCATCTTTGAAAAAATACGGTCCAATGATTCCACCAGCGTACAAACCACACCAAACAGTGCATTTTTCGGGATGCATGGGCAATTCTTGAACGGCTTCTGGTTGCTCTTCACTCCAAATGCGGCAATTTTGCTTATTTACGTAGCCATTCAACCAGAAATGAGCCTCATCGCTGAACGGTGAATGAAAATTCAATGATTTGCAAGCGTTGCTCGTTAGTAAGTCTATTCATGATGAAATGTCAAAGCATACTGAGCATCTTTCTCTTTGACACCATGTCTGAAATCCCACGTGATCTGTCAAATACTAATGCATGAAAATCCTAACCTCAAAAAAATCACCCTTTATAAGGGAGAGCTGCAGAATGCTCAGAAAAAATTTATGGGTGGAATTCTGCAGCTTCGTGGAAGATACATCTGAGACCTCTAGGCTAAGGAAGATCCTATCCTCAAAACCATTATGGAAGTCAAAGAATTTATGGACAATGTCTAGTGAGGAAACACTGAGACTGTTGGGTGATATACATTTCCGGAAAACACTCCAATGGACAACGTGGCGACAAAAAAAAGTTGTGACTAATATGCATTTGTCGCAGATTGTTGAGCAAATTGTCCCTGATGATGTACTACCGGGTGAATTACAAGCTGTGTCCGATAGAGAGGCTCCTTGGCTTAGGAAGATACACTCTGCTTGCACAAAGTTAATTTTCATTCCAAATGCAAGAAGACCTTATCGCACGAAGGCGAACAATTTTCGTGCTATAAGTTTAACATCCTTTTTGCTTAAAGACTCTTGAGAGGTTGAAAGAAACATATCTTAGGGCAAAGATCATTGGAGATCACCTGTCTCGGCAACAGTGTGCATATGGTAAGGGAAAGTCCATTGAAACAGCCCTCCACGACCTAGTCAGCTACGTAGAGGGTTCTCTCGCTATCAAGGAATATACAAAGGTAGCATTTCTTGACATTGAAGGTGCTTTCAATAATGTAAACCGACGTCAATCATGAAAGGGCTGGAGTTTCTAGGCATCAGCACTACCGTAAGAAAGTTTATTAGTAGCTTACTTTCAAAACGGTGCATTATGTCAGGCTTTTAATCTGTAGATCTTAAACGATGGGTCAGCAGAGGAACACTTCTCCGCTACTTTGGAATATACTCATTAACAATAAATTATTGTCTCTGGAAGAAGAAGGTCTGAAAACGGTCGTGTATGATGATGACGTGACTATTGCGGTTAAGGGAAAGTGTCCCACCACTCTTAGAGATATACTTCGAGAAGCTCTATGTGCCCCAGCAAAGTGGGCTACCGAAAGTGGTATGGGCGTAAATTCGTACAAGACAGAAGTAGATCCTTTCAGCAGGAAATACAAGTAACCTACAGTTGCTCCTGTCACCGAGGGAGGAGAGAATGTTCCATTTACTGAAAGCGCACAATACCTGGGTGTTTTGCTGGACAGAAGATTGAACTTCAAATCCAACATTTTGGAAAGGTAACTCTTGCCCTATATTTCTGCAAGAGAGCCATTGGATAAAGTTGGGAATTTAAACCGCGTGTAATGCTTTATAGTGTTGAGGTCTCGGGTACTGCGCTGCTCAATTCTCAGCCGGGTCCAAAGGATGGATTGTTTGTGCACCACAGCCACAATGAGGACAACACCATCTGATGCACTGAACTTAATAGGCTAAGGGAGCTTTCCATTTGGTCATGCGGCTCGTACGGACACTGTGTTTTTCCTAATACAATGACCGATGTTCAAGGCATTGTGGTTTATACATTGGCTGAGCCGCGTTCTGATTATGGTTATGTACCACTATTCGCTGATGGAACAGAAGCTGCATAGATTTCTATACGGATGGTTCCAAACTAAACGACGTTGTGAGCTTTGGGGTGTACTCTAAAGATCTAGAACTGGTCATGTCGAAAAGATTACCCGACCACTGCAGTATGTATCAAGCGGAGATCCTTGCAACTGAGGAAGTGATGGAATGGCTAAGATATAATGTCATTACGACGATTGGCATAAATATCTTTTCAGAAAGCCAGGCAGCCATTAAGTCCCTGGAGAACGTATTTCTGAACACAAAAACCGCCCTCGACTGTCGCAGATCTCTCAACGAGATGTCTGAACAGTTTAAAATTCTCCTGTTCTGAGCGCCGGGCCACAGAGATTTTGCAGGTGTGTGTTCCGCACTGGAAGTTAGAAAAGTTTCTCCTTTAGGTTTTCATTTCTTTGAGAACTACTCTGATTTAAAGGATGTGAACGGTCGGAAGTTGTTCGGTTTTTTAAAAAAGAGATCTGGATGGTTTAATCGTAGTTATTACAGGCGTTTTCCTGCAGGGACGCTACAAAAGTAGATCGATCGCTTTTTTGACATTTCTCTTCAGTGAGGTTTTCCCATTCATTATGGAAAGATATACGAGCCAACAACGAGTCGAAATTATAAAAATTTACTATCGAAATTCGAAGTCAGTGGCCTCGTCGTTTTCATCGAAACCCCATCTTCAGCGATGAGGCTAATTTTTAGCTGAATGACTTCGTCAATAAGCTAAATATGTGCGTTATTGGTCGGACAGCAAACCACATGTAGTCCATGAGTTATGAAAAGTGAGGTTTGATGCGGTTTATGGGCCGGCGGCGTCATTGGGCTGTACCGGTGCATTACTGTTAATGGGAATCGTTACCGTTCAATGATAGCAGAATATTTTTGACCTCAATTGGATGATATGGACTTGGAGGAAATGTGGTTCCAACAGGACGTTCCCCCAAACCACAAGGAAATGTCACAATCAATTTTTTGGAAACCAATTTTGGAGAACGTATAAACTCACGAAATGGTCCAGTCGATTGGCCGCCTTGGTCTTACCATTTGACGCCGTTAGGCTATTTTCTGTGGGGCTACGTCAAGTCTATGGTCTATGCAAACAAGCCAGCGAAAATTGAAGAACTTCGTACGAATATCGAACATGAAATTGCAGCAGTGTCGGGCGATGTATTCTTGAAAACTGTCAAAAATTGGGTTCAGCGTCTGGACTTCTGCAAGCATGCCCGTGGTGGTCATGCAAAAGAAATCGTGTTCCATACATAATGGCTCGAACGTTCTTTCACAGAAATAAAGAATTTAATTTCGTTGTTTTACTCAAAAACTTGTAAGGAAGTGCAAAAGTCGGACGGTGCCGACTGTATAATACCTACCTTATAAGTACGATGTGGGAGCTATATCCAATTCTGAACCAATTTCGATGGACTCAGGCGGATGTTTTCAGATGTGTTATTAAAAAATCGGTATCACATTTCTAGCAAATATGTTCAAACTTTAATGCGTACGGTTGACAAATGACAACATTATTGCAAATTACCCAAAATCTGACGAATATATTGGGTTGCCCAAAAAGTAATTGCGGATTTTTCATATAGTCGGCGTTGACAAATTTTTTCACAGCTTGTGACTCTGTAATTGCATTCTTTCTTCTGTCAGTTATCAGCTGTTACTTTTAGCTTGCTTTAGAAAAAAAGTGTAAAAAAGTATATTTGATTAAAGTTCATTCTAAGTTTTATTAAAAATGCATTTACTTTCTTTTAAAAAATCCGCAATTACTTTTTGGGCAACCCAATATTAATGGGAGCTATATCTAAATCTGATCCGATTTCGAGCAAACTTTTGTAGCGGTCGTTGAAAAAAGCGATGTGTAAAATTTTGGCAAGATTGGTAAATAAATGCGCTTGATAATTAGATCTAAATCTAAACCGATTACTGTGAAATTCACCGCTTATGTCGAGAGTCCTAAGAAAATCCATCCTGCCAAATTTCGAGAGAATCGGTTAACAAATGAGCACTTTATTGCAATCTTTTTCAAAATCGAACGAACATATGTATGGGAGCCATATCTAAATCTAAACCGAAAACCTCTCAGATATTGTGGTAGTTGTCGAGGAAAGCGTTTTACAAAGTTTTAGCAGGTTTGGTCAATAACTGCGCTTGCAGTGGCTCTATCAGTGAAAATCGGGCGATATACATATATGACATTAATATCTAAATCTGAACCGATTTCTATGAAATATCGAAACCAAAATATCGGTAATATCGAAACTCATAAGAAAATTCTTCGTGCAAAATTTCGAGAGAATCGGTTAACAAATGAGCACTTCATTGCAATATTTCTCAAAATCGGACGAACATATATATGGAAGCTATACCTAAATCTGAACCAATTTTGAGCAAACTTCCCAGATATTGAAATTTTGGAAATATTGTTCAATAAATGCGTTTGCTGTGACTCTAGAAGTTAAAATCGGCCGATATATATATATGAGAGCTATATCTGAACCGATTTCCATGAAATTCACTAATAATGCCGAGAGTCAAGAGAAAATCCTTTCTGCCAAATTTCGAGAGAATCGGTTAACAAATGGACACTTTATTGCATTATTACTGCAAATCGGACGAACATGTATATGGGAGCTATTGTATTTCCAAATCGCAACAAATTTTTCCCAATTTCAATAGGCTTCGTCTCTAGGCCGAGAAACATGTCTGTACCAAATTTCGACCTGTATTTTGTACACAAATAAACATGGACAGACGGACATAGCTAAACCGAATCAGAAAGTGATTCGGAGTCGATCGGTATACTTATTAATGGGTCTATCTCTCTTCCTTCTGGGTGTTACAAACAAATGCACTAAGTTATAATACCCTGTACCACTGTAGTGATGTAGGGTATACAAATTTGTAGCGCTCTTATTGAAAACCACGAGAGAAAGCATCCTCTTTCTCCTGTTTCTGTGAAAATACAATGGACAAAAACGTCTAAGTGAGTCGAAAGGCACTTAATGCTAACCTAACGTTTCCCTCCTGGGGGAGACTTTTAGTAGCTAAGTAATGATTTCTTTGCAATTTCCAATTTCTATAAAATGAGTAATGGCTTGTCATTCCTCCGCTATTTCATCAGGACAAGGGGTATATGTCTTCAGCAGGAGCTAAACAATTTGCAAAATTTTATAAACGTGCTGCAAACACATGTGGACTTGCTATAGTTTTACTATATTCCAGATATGGTCTTGAATATGAAACCTTTGAGTTTGGAGCCATGAAAAGCTTCAAGATCATATAAGTTGCTATAGACGAATTAAAAAAATTTTGGGTCTATAACGGGGCAGTAAGTGAGTTACTAACGAGCTAAGATTACCAGCGGAATTCTGCGTAAGCTCCATTTGGCAAAAATATCCATAAATCATTCGTGCTTCGCCACGTTATTGGGAACTATTTGCTATGCAGAAAATGTTCAACCCATATGTATCCCCCTGCATGTGGCGTAAGCTATAAAAATTCTTTTTTCGCTTGTTTCTCTTTCGAGATGAGTTCAATGGTCGGAGATTTTTCTGCAATGGAAAAGGAAAGCCAGAGATCACCACATGCACCAACTACTATGGGACGTTTTTGGTTTGAAGATTTTTCAACCATATTGGGTGTGAAGGCTTTAAGGGCCGTACATTGGTATTTTGTTCTTATACTATCGTATTTATTGCGAAAACTCCTCTATGATATAAATACCACATTAACCACGCTCCACAACCCTTGACTTATTGTTGATTGAAGTTTTGTCTGGTCTTCAAATGGAATTAAATAGTGACAATGATATGCTTTTATTGCTGCGATAAATTTTCCTTAAAACGTGTTTGAATTTTGAAGTATTTGGAGGAATTATTACCCCGAACATTTTGATTGATCGCATTAACCAATGAATTTCGTTCGATTGCTTCTTTCGTTACAGGTTGGTGTTTTCATTTACGATTACATAACCGTGAAGCCGCACAGTAAGCTGAGTAGTACCAGTATTCCAAGTGAATCGTTACTGATTTATCGTCCAGATCGCCGCCTGGAGATATGGCGTTTTCTCACCTACATGACATTGCATGCAAATTGTTTTCATTTGGCTTTCAATGTCATCGTTCAGCTACTCTACGGGCTGCCGCTGGAGCTGGTACATGGCTCCGCACGTATCGCAGCCATATACATGGCTGGCGTGCTGGCCGGTTCACTCGGCACCAGTGTCATCGACTCCGAGGTATATCTGGTGGGAGCGAGCGGTGGCGTTTATGCCCTACTGGCAGCTCATCTAGCCAATGTCATGATAAATTTTGGCCAAATGCGTTACGGCGCCTCCCAACTAATGGCATTATTAATATTCGGTAAGAATAATTGCAACACCTGTCCGTCCCTTAACCTAGCATGCGTTGGCATTTCTTTCGTTTCAGTTTTCTGTGATACGGGCTATGCTTTCTACATCAAATATATTGCAGAGCAGGGAATGTTCCTCATACCATCCGTGTCGTACATTGCCCATCTGACTGGATCCTTGGCAGGTTTCTCTATTGGCCTCTTAGTTTTAATAAATTTTGAACACGAAACCAAATCGAATTTAATCCGCTGGCTGGCGTTTGGTGTGTATGCGACATTCACTCTCTTTGCTATCGCATTCAATCTGGTCAATACGATCACTGCGCAAAAGCTCGAGGAAGAGGGTGAATTATTTAGCAAACATTTGTTGCATAATTTAGGCATCTCTTAAGATATGACTATGACGATATATGATAATAAACCAATACTCGCACTCTAATGTAGTTCTATAGGAGTATTTAAAATAAGTTACATAGTTTTTAGTCCTAAGACATGATGACTGGCAAGTGTTGTTGTGATCAAGCCAAAGACTGAAAAACAATAAAAATAACACACTCACTTATAGGCACCTAAATCCAAAGAGCACATTATTTATACAACATCCTTATACATTTAGTGGTTATAAATTATCTAATATCTTATATTGGTGGTAAATGCTTTACGTATTATCTTTGAATACCATAGCATATAAAGTCTGCGTTCAAATAATGTATTTTATACCCAGCACCATAGAATAGGGGGTATATTCATTTAGTCATCCCGTTTGCAACACATAAAAAAAGAAAATTCGGAGGCGGTTTTAAGATGTCCTTGTGCCTGTCAGTTGTAATAAATTGAGATACTGGGCAAAAACTTTGCACAGGCACGTATTTTTCTATATTCAGGTTAAGTTCTTGAATGGGTCAAATCGGATTATATTTGGATATAGCTATCATATAGACGGATCTGGAGGTCTCTTTGTCCGATATCCGATCCGAAAATGGTCTTTATCGGACTAATTTACATAAAGCAGCCATATGGTACGATCTGCCGATTGAGAGTCTAAAGTCCATAACAGGCGCATTTATTACCTGATTTTGGTGAAATTTGGAACAGTTAGTTTTATAAGGCCCATCGATATCCGACCCTAATAAGATCTATATTGAACTATATTTACATACTAGATGGACAGGGCCCGCTCCGCTGCTCCTTCTTTCACTCTATTATTTTTTGAGCTCTAACGCCTGTTTGGTGGTGCTGGTACGGCCTTTCAGATATTTCGCCCCAATGTGGATATCATATTGGTGCTCTACTTCCAAATTTCTTATATTTGAGCCTTATATTGCTATGGCCGATGAATATGTCTGGTATAAGGGTTTTTTTTTGGGTGAGGTGGACCCCCAGTATCTGTTTCGTGATCTAGTCTCGAATACCTTTCATTTGAGCAAGTCTAAATTCTCATTTGGAGTGCTTTAGAGCTGGGGCAGCTGCCTAGACATCCCAAACATAAACAAACTAAATTTCGCGTAAATCGGTGCACCCATCTCCGATATCTGGCGTTTTTGAAAATAGGGTGAAGGGAGGTTCCGCCTATTAAAGTTTTGGTATGTAGGGTGGTACGGCCACCCACGCACTTAGCCCTGAAATATATTAGCATCAAGCTCTACTATTGAATTCCTTTTACTTAAGCCGCAATTGCAATTCTTTTTACTTAAGCCGCAAATTGCATATCAAATTCGTTTTCTACTGTTAAGTACCTATCATTTGAGCCCCTTAGTAGTAGACAGTAGTAGTAGTAGTAGACTGAAATGATATCAGCATTGTGCTGGAGCATAATGCTTCCATATATATCGTTCATCCTTTGAAGGCTATAGAAGCCACAATTTTAGTCCGATCTTTACAAAATTTTGCACGAAATGTTTTATTTAACTTCTTATATCTTTAAAAATTTGGCACGAGATGTTTCATTTGATTTCCAAATACGTGTGCAAAATTTCATTAAAATCGGCTAAGATTTAGATATACCATCTATATATTGTATATCTTTCATCCGATATGGCCTTTTAAGGCTATAGAAGCCACAATTTTGGTTTGATCTTTATAAAATTTAGTGTGAGGTGTTTGATTCGACGTTTTAGTTCGTGTGCTAAATTTTATCAAAGTGCGTCCAGGTTTTGGTATATGTAGCACCCATATACATATTTCATATGATATTGCCTCTAACGTTCTATTAGTCACAATTTCCTATCATAAGAAAATCTTACAAGGTTCTATTCAATATATCAATAGGTATGCACACTTAAAATCTGACAATATTTCAACATAGGTTCCATTCATTAAAATTAGTACGCACACACGCCCGACTTTTGCCTTTCCTTACTGGTTTATAAATCCTTTTTTTTTTTTGGTTAGGATGGGCGGCGGCGATTGCCTTCTGACACGTCCTTTCATTTGAATACAATATATTCTTCGTCGTCCTCTATGTCAGTTTGGTGCTGTTTTTATAGGGTGGAGAGCCTCCGTCCCTCCGTCCCACCGACGCTAAGACCCAAAAGACAATTTATTTGAGTCTATTAATGCCGAGATCTACATGTCCGACATGTCGACTTCTATTGTCATAGACCTTTCGTTAAATTCCCATATTATCCCAATCCAACTACACGTCCTATTGATGGGTATTTAGTGGGTGGGTATACCAGATTCGTAGTCAACTCTCAAACAACTTTCATTTTATACCCATTTTGTGACGTTGGACATTCATGCCCGTTTTGGGGGTTCGGGAGGCCCCATAGGCACCTTGGACCAAATTCTTATAACAGATGTGTACTTAACCTCGAAACACCTTTCATTTGATACCCATATTGTCCCAACCGATAAATAT
Source organism: Stomoxys calcitrans (assembly GCF_963082655.1). NCBI lineage: Eukaryota > Metazoa > Arthropoda > Insecta > Diptera > Muscidae > Stomoxys > Stomoxys calcitrans. The sequence goes on from NC_081552.1 coordinate 153,086,748, forward strand.
GCCCTGTTTTTTGGGGGGGTGGGGCGCCTCAAAAACTAAGCAATACATTTTTATATTAGCTTTTTATATTAGGCCACCACCACCAGACACCAAAGAATAAATTTGTAAGTCTTATTTGTATTCCACTTTTAAATACCTTGCATTTGATACCCATATTGCCCAAAGCGATAAAAGAGTCCCGTTGGGGTTTTTTTTGGTGGGGGACCCTCCCCCCAACAACTTTGGCAAAATTTTTATAACAAGATCGTACTCTACTTTTAAACACCTTTCATTTGATACCCATGTTGTCCTAATCAGTAAACATGTCCACCCGGGTGGGTTTTGGGATAGGGCGTCCCCCAGGTACTCAAAAATTGTTTACCTACTTCGTGTTTTTGGGGTACCAAAAGGTGGCATACAAAATGTTGCTTAAATCGGTGCACGTATCTCTGAGATCTAGCGTTTTTAAAAATTGTGGATGGGGGGTGGTCCGCCCCCTTCGGATATCGGATTCGGATATAATGTAGTACCCTTTATTCATCGGGTCACCGTTTTTGAGTCTATACGGAGCAGACAAACAAACTAACAAACAAATAAACAAACAAACAAAGCGCAACAATTTCATTTTTATATAATAGTAGAAGATAGAAGAAGAAAGATACATACACATAGACTTTGTAGGGTCGGAAATTAATACTTCGATGTGTTACAAACGGAATGATAAAAATGATATACCAGCCTTTTTCGGTGATTAGTAAAGCAGTTAGGAGAACATATTTGTCTGTACTGCGATGCGTTCAGAATTTTCAAGAAACTGGAGTTCTAACACCAAAATTGCCGTCTGGAGGTCTCCAAAAATATGAGCCTATGGCAAAGGCAAATCCGAAATTTTAAAACTGAAATTTTTTGGCCGATTGGAAATTATGAAATTGATATGATAGAAAAGGAGTTGAGTACAAATCTCATATCCAAATGTAGGGAAAATATGGCCGTGTAAGGACTTCAAGGTTAAAAAATGTGTCTGCCGGCAGTGTACTTACAAGGCTTGTATTTAAAAATAGGCAGAAAATATTTCGCGAGCCACCATAACCCTAAGGAGTTCCCTGGAATACTGGTAATCCGTCATATGAAGTCGTTGGCACCTTCAATCCCTCTGGTTCGGGCCTCTACGACAAGTTTTTAGTTTAATCCCTCTCTTATCTTATGTCAAGTAAATGAGTTATATCATTAGGAGGAGCCCTCATAGTCACAGACAAAGAAATCGACCCGCTCTCCTCAAAAAGCATGTCTACCCCATTACCTTTTTCATATGATTTCTTTCGGCCAAATTTGGTACCGGTTGAAATAATCTCAATCTCAACGTTTCTCAAAACGTCCTTGCCAATAGCAGCGACAAAAAATCTTAAAATCTGCCAACGTCACAAAAGAATAGTAACCTGCAGTCACAAAGCTGTCTTATCTTCCAATCAAACCATCTTCGCCCAATTTTCGAAATACATCCGATCGAATAATGAATATATCACTCCCCAAAATTCACAAAAGCCCCTATAGATACACCATTAATTGCTACCTCTTGATAATTCCGACAACGTTGACAAACTCCGACAATTTTCATACTCGCCAGTTATCCCGTGTATTTTATGATGTGATTGGACTCCACTTTAACCTCAATCCGTTTTTTATTTATACACGCGTTCGCTTCATGTCCTACATGTCTTTACATGTAAAACATTTCAGGGCACAAGACTCACAAACGTTTGCCAAATTAGCAAAATCACAACATTTATAACATCTTCTCTGCTCGTATAATGTCTACTTTCTTTTTTCCATTCATGTCAAATGATAACGTCAGACTGGAATCGACTTTTGTCCGTTCTTAGTTTTCATTTTATCCTTCAAGTCATCAATACTCCTCTCTCTTAATTTATAATTTGCTATACCGTCTATGGAATTTTGTATTGATCTGGTATCCTCAAGTCTATCAACGCATAAAGATACTCCCGGACACTCTCATCACGATTCGTTTTGCGATTCTAAAGCAAACGATGTACCACCATGGCAGACAATTTCGTAGCGAATTCCCTCTTCAATGCATTTTTAGGTAGTTTCCAATTTCAAATTCCAGCCTGACTCCAAATAAACGTACGTGTTGTCCTGCATGTGTAAAGGAGGAAACTAGTAAAAGCGTACTAAGTTTGGCCGGCCCAAATCTTCCGCACCCACCACCATGGATTCTACTAAAAATGTATACAAAATAAATTAAGTTGAAGGGCATATTTTTATTCTATTGGGTACATACCAAAATTCTGTCAAACCAGCAAAATTAAAGCTTCTAGGAACCGAACCAGGATAATCGAGAGGTTTACATGGGAGCTATACCAGGTTATAGACCGATTTGGACCGTACAGGCACAGTTGTTGGAAGTCGTAACAGATCATCGCATCCAAAATTTCAGACTTATCGGACAAAAATTGCGGCTTGTAAGGACACAAGAAATCGAATCGGGAGATTGGTTTATATGGGAGCTATACCAGATTAAATACCGATTTAGACCATACTTAGTACAGTTGTTGGAAGTTACAATAAAACGCTACATGCAAATTTTTAGCCAAATGAGACAAAAATTGTGGCTTCCAGGACTCAAGCAGTCAAATCCGAAGATAGGTTTATATGGGACCTCTATCGTGATTTCGGACATGGCTAGATCGACTCAAAACGTCGAGACGATCTAGAATTTTTATACTTTATGGGGTCTTAGACGAATATTTCGAGGTGTTACAAACGGAATGACTAGATAAGTATACCCTCATCATATGGTGGTGGGTATAAAAATTAAAAGAAATGTCATCATATGCTCGACGATCTGTAATTATACCCTCCACCATAGGATGGGTCTATACTAATTTCGTCATTCTTTCTGTAACACCTCGAAAATTTATAGGGTCTTAGATTCTATAAAGTATATATATTCTTGATCGTCATTTCATTTTAAGTCGATCTCGCCATGTCTGTCCGTCTGTCTGTCGAAAGCACGCTAACTTTCGAAGCAGTAAAGCTAGCATATAAACCGATCTTGGGTCTTGTTTTCTTGAGCCTCTATATGGCGCAAATCATGGTATGCACGTGGTGTTTGAATACACTTCCAGCAACGGTACTAAATAAGGTCGAAATCGATTTATAACCTGATATAGCTACCGTTTAAAGCGGTCTCGGGTCTTGATTTCTACAGCTGTTAGAGGGCGCAGTTTTTATCCGAATTGGTTGTAATTTTGCATGTTGTGTTTTGGTACAACTTCCAACAAATGTGCTAAGTATGGTTCAAATCGGTTCATAACCTGGTATAGCTGCCATATAAACCGATCTTTGATCTTGAGTTCGTGAGCCGATAGAGGGCGCAGTTTCCATCCGATTTGGCTGTAATTTTTCATGTGGTGTTTTGGTATCATTTCCAACAACTGTGCTTTGTACGGTTCAAAGCGGTTCATAACCTGGTATAGCTGCTATATAAATCGATCTTTGATCTTGAGTTTTTGAGCCGCTATAGGGCGCAGTTCTCATCCGATTTGGTTGAAATTTTGCATGAGGTGTTTTGTTATGACTTCCAACAACTGTGTTAATTATGCCGCGAATTGGTACATAACCTAGTATAGATGCCATATAAACCGATATCGACTTCTTGAGCCTCTAGAGTGCGGAATTCTACAATAATACGATTTGGCAGAAATTTTGTACAATGGCTTCTCCCATGCGTGTTCAATACGGTCTGAATCGATCTATAGCTTGATACAGCTTCCATATAAACCGATTTCCCAATTTTGCCTCTTGATCCCCTACATGGCTCATTTTTATCCGAATGCATCGAAATATTATACAATTACTTCTACAATGTTCAGCATTCAATTCATTTATGGTCCGAATCGAAATATAATTTGATATAGCTCGAAAAGCATAACAGTTCTTATTCATTATTCTTTGTTTGCCTAAAAAGAGATACCACGCAAAGAACTCGATAAACGCAATCCATGGTGGAAGGTATATAAGATTCGGCCCGGCCGAACTTATCACGCTCTTACTTGTTTTGATTTGTAATTGTGGTGTTAGTTAAGTGTCGTGTTGTTTTGTGTTTCAGAGAAGGGCATTATTAAAATAGGAATCCAAATAAGTAGGGCCTCTCCATATATACTAATATTCTTGATCGTCATGACATTTTAAAACGATTCATGTCCGTCCACCTGTCTGTCGAAAGCATGCTAACTTTCGAAGGAGTAAAGCTAGCCGCTTGGAATTTTGCACAAATACATCTTATTAGTGTAGGTCGGTTGGGATTGTAAATGGATCAAATCGGTCCATGTTTTGGTATAGATGCCATATAAACTGATCTTGGGTATTGACTTCTTGAGCTTCTAGAGGGCGCACTTCTTAACCGATTTGGCTGAAAATTCGCTTGTTGCGTTCTATTATCAATTTCAAAAATTGTGCTATATTAATCGGCTTATAACTTGATATAGCTGCCATATAAACCGATCTTCTTGGGCTTCTAGAGGGCGCAATTATACAATTTGGTTGAAATTTTGCATATGTCGTTTTAGTATTCCAACTTTCAACTGTTCAAAGTACGGTCACTATCGGTTGATAACCTGATATAGCCATATAAACTGATCTCCCAATTTGGCTTTCTGAGCCTCTGGAGGGCATAATTATTACTTGATTTGCCTGAAATTTTAGAGATGGTGCGTTTTTATGACTTCTAATAGCCATGTCATGTATCGTCCGTACTGGTCAATAACTTGGTTCAGCTCTTATATGTATGAAAAAGTCATTCAAAGAGCTTGACAAGTGGTATCCATGGTGGAGGGTAGACAAGATTAGGCCTAGTCGAACTTAGCGCTTTTTTACTTGCTTGTTCAAAGATTAATTTCATTCCAAATTACACAAAAGTAGTTGAAACTTATGGGCAAAGGTTCAGCTTAGAGATAAGATCATCATAATTAACTGAGTCAATGGCATTTCTGCTCGGACAAATAAACAATAATTTAAAACGGTTTACTCTTTTCAGATTTAATAACTGTATTACCAAACCAGTACATATATTTAGAAGTATTCAAATGAAACTGCTTTAAAATAGAATAGTAAACCTACAAAAATAGTCAAATGCATTCTACATCAACGAATCCATATTTAGCGGTTTAACTGTTAAATAAAAAATGTTTTTTATAATAAATACAAAACAAAAATATATTATGTTTAATTCAGAAAATGTCCAAAAGATATGTAATTAAAAACTAATAAAACGAAACAATAATTGCAGCCTTATCAACAATAATAATAAAAAAAGCCAACTCTGGAACAAAACGAAACAATGAAATTTGCTCAACAAATGTATGAATGAATAATTTTACTATTAAATTTAGAACCTAACTGTAAGAATAATTACCCAAGCATAAACAAAAAAAAAAAAAAAAAATAAAAATACCAATACAAACAAACTTTCGGATTTGTGTGTAATTTGCAATTTTATAAATAACAATCACCATTGCGGGGGCCATGGGTTGAATGTACACCACAAGCAATGATATGACAGCAATGGTCGACTCATCGAACACCCGCACAAACCATACGCAATACGGCACTTATCGTCAAAATCATGTATGTTTTGGGTGAAATGTGTCAGCAAGCTTTTGTTCTAACGATTGTTCCTGTAGATCTAATGTATGAAAGCTTAATATCAACGTTTAGATTTGAATTAAAAATGATTAAATTTTTAATTATTTTCGGCTGTAGGCATTATTGCAAAGACCCTGACACTTGATTGGAAAGTTATTCGGGTCATTTGATTAGTTAGTAAACCGAAGTTCTGTAGCAATTTGCTAGTAATGTACCTATTATATCAACAGTTCCCGAAATAGTTCCTACTAAAACAGATAGAACGGCATGAAGTCGGAGAATGCTGTCTTTTTAAAACTCTACACCACAGTAGATAGAAGTTCTTGGATTTTATGGAAGAGCCAGTGGCAATTGGTTTCATAGGTATCCCCTGCCAAACACTGTGGTGAAGAATATCAAAATTTTGGCTTGTTTAATATTTTTTATACCCTCCACCATAAGATGGGGGGTATACTAATTTCGTCATTCTGTTTGTAACTACTCGAAATATTCGTCTGAGACCCCATAAAGTATATATATTCTTGATCGTCGTGACATTTTATGTCGATCTAACCATGTCCGTCCGTCTGTCCGTCTGTCTGTCGAAAGCACGCTAACTTCCGAAGGAGTAAAGCTAGCCGCTTGAAATTTTGCACAAATACTTCTTATTAGAGTAGGTCAGTTGGTATTGTAAATGGGCCATATCGGTTCATGTTTTGATATAGCTGCAATATAAACCGATCTTGGGTCTTGACTTCTTGAGCCTCTAGAGGGCGCAATTCTTATCCGATTGGAATGAAATTTTGCACGACGTGTTTTGTTATGATATCCAACAACTGCGCCAAGTATGGTTCAAATCGGTTCATAACCTGATATAGCTGCCATAAAAACCGATCTTGGGTCTTGACTTCTTGAGCCTCTAGCGTGCGTAATTCTTATCCGATTGAAATGAAATTTTACACGACGTGTTTTGTTATTATATCCAACAACTGTGCCAAGTATGGTTCAAATCGGTCCATAACCTGATATAGCTGCCATATAAACCGATCTTGGGTCTTGACTTCTTGAGCCTCTAGAGGGTACAATTCTTATCCGATTTGAATGAATTTTTGCACGAAGTATTTCGTTATGATATCCAACAACTGTGCCAAGTATGGTTGAAATCGGTCTATAACCTGATATAGCTGTCATATAAACAGATCTGGGGATTTGACTTCTTGAGCTTTTAGAGGGCGCAATTCCTATCCGATTTGGCTGAAATTTTGCATGACGTATTTTATTTTTACTTTCAACAACTGTGTCAAATAAGGTTCAAATCGGTTCATAACCTGATATAGCTGCCATATAAACCGATCTGGGATCTTGACTTCTTGACCCCTAAAGGTCGCAATTATTATCCGATATTTTGTACGACGGATCCTCTCATCACCATCAACAAACGTGTTTATTATGTTCTGAATCGGTCTATAGCCCGATACAGATCCCATATAAATCGTTCTCTCTATTTTACTTCGTGAGCCCCAATGGGCGCAATTCTTATACGAATTGGCTGAAATTTTGCACAGGTCTCCAACATATAATTTAATTGTGGTCCGAACCGGACCATATCTTGATATCGTTTTAATAGCAGAGCAACTCTTTTCTTATATCCTTTTTTGCCTAAGAAGAGATGCCGGGAAAAGAATTCGACAAATGCGATCCATGGTGGAGAGTATATAAGATTCGGCCCGGCCGAACTTAGCTCGCTTTTACTAGTTAAAAGTTCCGTTTTTTATCTGTGTACTAAAAGTCCGTAACTCCTTATTCCGAATTCCACTATAACAAAGCCGGTATCGCTGATAAATTCTTGATACAACACCTGTTATATCAGGCAGTATGGATAACATATATGTATGTACATGCTTTTGACACAGTTCCTCGAAGCTCTTTGTGCAGCAAGCTATTTAATAAGGGCGTCCTTATTGAAATCGTTACGCATATTAGGTAGCACTAAAGCAATGCTGAAGCTTCAGCCCGTTTCAATGGAAAAGAAGGTCAACTTTTTTGAAAGCAATGCAGAAGTAAAGTAAGGGTGCATCCAATCGCTTCCTGTAAAGGGTGATTTTTATGTGTTTTGCTTCATTGTCCAACATCTTCAATTTGATTTATAATTTAACCATGAATCGTCTTACAAACGAACAACGCTTGTAAATTATTGAATTTTATTATCAAAATGCGTGCTCTTTTAAGAAAGTTCATCGCGCGCTTCTTCCATTTTAATGACGAAGCTCATTTTTGGCTCAATGGGCACGTAAGTAAATAGAATTGTCGATCTTGGAGTGAAGATTAGCCAGAAGCATTGCAAGAGCTGAAAATAGCACCATTGGACCGTACTTCTCAAAATGTAATGTGCGAATCGTAACTTAGCTGTGAATGGTGAGCACTGCCGTGAAATGATATCTAACTTTTTTTACCCAAAATCCAAGAGGTTGACTTGCATGACATGTTGTTTCAACAAGACGGAGCTACATGCCACATATCACGCGTAGCTATGGACTTATTGGGAGGCGAGTTGGGTGAATATTTTATTTCACATTCGGGAACGATCAATTGGTCTAGATCGTACGATTTAACGCCTTTAGACTATTTTTTGTAAGACTATGTTAAAGCTCATGGCCGAAATGTTGGAAAGAGTATGCCAAAATTGAACTAAGCGGATGGACCATTTGAGGCGCAGTCACGGCCAACATTTGCATGCAATAATCTTTAAACATTAAATTATATGAACCGTACTATCGATTTAAATAATGTTTTCATACATTTTTCTGAATTTTATGTGTTTTTTTTTCTTGTTGAAAAACTTTCCTATAGCTTTTACCAAATGAACCTTGAATTTCTCATAAATATAACTATTATTACAAATTTATGGTTTATAGCGTTTATTTTTTTGGGGGATTTGGGGGAATAAATCAAGAGTTGATGATACTTAAATGAAGTAAAATGAGGCTTAAATCAAGTGTAAGTGGGATTAAATCAAGTACGGATGATACTTGCATCAAGCCTATGTATGTGTAAGTGGGATAGAATTTAACTCTATGTCGCATCAAATCAAGTACTAATGATTCTTGAGTGAAACGTATATAAGCTTGAACGAAGCACTACTGTCGCTTCAATCAAGTATAAATAGGATAGAGTTTAACTCTACATCGGATCAAATCAAGTACAAATCGGCTTAATTCAAGTGTGTTGAGATTATTTTCAAGTATGTGTATAGCTTGAAATAATCCAGAACGTACTTAAATGGAGCTCGAGATCACTTGAATCAAGCGCCAATGTTCTTAAAAAAATTACATAATCGATATCACTGTACTGTAATAATAGCGGAGTGGCTGAGATATAACGTATTATGTCAGTTGCCATATCATCGCTGGAGAAAAAATTTCTGAATTCAAAAACCGCCCTCGACGATCGAAGAATTTCAATGGAATACAAAGGAAATGACAAGATTGGTATAACCCCGTCTTGTGGTCGTGAGTAAAACAAAACACTTTCTTTGTATGAGGTGTATTGAATAGTGGCACTGTAAGGCCGACCTTAACGTAACTTTGAAAAAATTGTATCCGCTTAATTAAATTGCTGACCTTTCTTTAAAACTCTGATTCCAAGTTATTTGGCTGAAAAATTGAATGGGTTGTGTGTGGAAGAAATGCATTTCTCAAAAGTGAACTACTCCCCCGGTCTGGCAAAAAGTTCCTTCTCCAATTTCCTTGTCATTAAATATTTAAAACAAAAAGACTTTTGGCAGCGAGAAGTGCTGTTGAACATTAAAAAATGCTGAATCAAAAAAAAAAAAAAAATAAAAAATCATGAAAAAAGTTAACACAAAAAAAAAAATCGAGTTAAAATGTAATGAAACCGAAATTAAACAACGTCATAATAAACGTCAAATAAACCCATGAATGAAATTCGTCTCAGAAACTGGTTGGTCAGTATAAAATCACTTTTTGTATTGACCACCGTCAGGCTGTTTGTTTGTCAGACTATGATATTTTTGTGATCAAATTACAGATCGCATTTATTTATTACTCGATAATTTATTACTACCTTTGATAACAGGAACAGGAAAATTCAATCGATGAGGTTCTGGATTGGATGGTCTGCAAGAAGCATTCCTTTACTGACGGACTGTAGGTCGGAGGGATGGACTGAAGGTCGGACGGACGGACTGAAGGTCGGGCGGACGGACGGGCATGGCTAGATCGACTCAGAACGTCGAGGCGATCAAGAATATGTGTACTTTATGGGGTCTTAGACGAATATTTTCAGATAAGTGTATCAGTGAAGCCTGTATTGTCTATGGATTTCAATCGATCGAAAATTCATATTATCAGCGACAGTCAGGCAACGTGGAAGGCGTTGAACAGAACGTGTGTTAGACCCAAGATCCTGAGAAGCTGTAGAGAGTTACTGATGTATCTACGGGAATACCATACTTTCTCCTAATGCTAGGTGCCGGGCACAATAACATAGAGGGAAATGAAAGGTCCTACATACTTGATAAGTCCGGAGTGAAACTCCACCTTGTGACGGTTAAGGGTGTGTAATACGCACTGTGTAACCTCCGCTCTAGCAATTTTTGTCTCAAAGAGCGCCACAAAGAATCTTGATTAAATCGCTTGATTGAAAGCAAAGGCTGTAATGCTTCGATTCGGAACATAATCAAATTGAATGTTGGAGACCATAATATAAGTCATTGTGTTAAATTTCAGCCAATTCGAATAAGAATCGCCACCTTTGGGGGCTCAAGATGTAAAATAGGGAGATCGGTTTTTTATGGGAGCTGTATCAGGCTATAGACCGATTCACACCATATTTGACAATATTTTAAAGATCATGGGAGAAGCCGTTGTACAAAATTTCAGCCAAATCGGATAATAACTGCGTACTCTAGAGGCTCAAGAACTGAAAATACCAGATCGGTTTATATGACAGCTATATCAGGTTATAGACTGATTTAAATTATTTGGCACAGTTGTTGGAAGATATAAAAAAATACGTCATGAAAAATTTCAGCCAAATCGGATAGAAACTACACGCTCTAGAGGCTCATGAAGTCAAGTTCTTAGATCGGTTTATATGACAGCTATGTCAGCTTATAGACGGATTACAACCATACTTAGCACAGTTGTTGAAAACCATAATAAAACATTTTATGCAAAACTTCAGCAAAATCGAAAAGGAATTGCGACCTCTAGTGGCTGAAGAAGTCAAGATTTAAGATCGGTTTATATGGCAAAACATTAACCGATATGGACCATGTACAATCCCAACCGATCTACACTATTAGGAAGTATTTGTGCAATATTTCAAGTCCCTAGCTTTACTGCTTCGAAAGTAAGCGTGCTTTCGACAGACAGACAGACGGACATACATGGCTAGATTGACTTCTAATGGCATGACGATCATCTTATATATAACAAGTAAAAGCGTGCTAAGATCGGCCGGGCCGAATCTTATATACTCTCCACCATGGATCGCATTTGTCGAGTTCTTTTCCCGGCATCTCTTCTTAGGCAAAAAAGGATATAAGAAAAGATTTGCTCTGCTATTAGAGCGATATCAAGATATGGTCCGGTTTCGACCACAATTAAATTATATGTTGGAGACCTGTGTAAAATATCAGCCAATTCGAATAATAATTGCGCCCTTTGGGGGCTCAATTAGTAAAATAGAGAGATCGATTTATATGGGAGCTGAATCGGGCTATAGACCGATTCAGATCTTAATAAACATGTACGTTGATGGTCATGAGAGGATCCGTAGTACATAATTTCAAGTAAATCGGATAATAATTGCGACCTCTAGAGGCTCAAAAGTCAAGATCCCAGATCTGTTTATATGACAGCTATATCAGATTACGAACCGATTTGAACCATACTTTGCACAGTTGTTGGATATTATAACAAAATACTACGTGCGAAAATTCATTCAAATCGGATAAGAATTGCGCACTCTAGAGGCTCAAGAAGTCAGGACCCAAGATCGGTTTATATGGCAGCTATATCAGGTTATAGACCGATTTGAACCATACTTGGCACAGTTGTCGGATATCAAAACAAAACACGTCGTGCAAAATTTCATCCCAATCGGATAAGAATTGCGCACTCTAGAGGCTCAAGAAATCAAGACCCAAGATCGGTTTATATGGCAGCTATATCAAAACATGGACCGATATGGCCCATTTACAATACCAACTGAGCTACACTAATAAGAAGTATTTATGCAAAATTTCAAGCGGCTAGCTCTACTCCTTCGGAAGTTAGCGTGCTTTCGACAGACAGACGGACGGACGGACGGACGGACAGACGGACGGACATGGCTAGATCGACATAAAATGTCACGACGATCAAGAATATATATACTTTATGGGGTCTCAGACGAATATTTCGAGTAGTTACAAACAGAATGACGAAATTAGTATACCCCCATCTTATGGTGGAGGGTATAAAAATCAATTTGTGTTTGTTTGTAGGTTTGTTACAGACTCAAAAACGGCTGAACCAATTTTCTTCAAATTTTCACAGATGGTGCATAATGATCCCGTGTTGAAAACAGAGTACTAAATTTTTTGATATCTGAAGGAGGGGCGGACTCTCCCCCTTACCCTAATTTTCAGAAACGCCAGATCTCGGAGATGGGTGCTGCGATTTAAAATTTTGTGTGCTCTCATATTGTACACTAAAAATAAAAATTTGGTGTCCAAATTTCGGATGGGGTACCTAGGGGGGCCGCCCAACCCTAAAACCTACCAAACATATGTTTACACCAATCACGGCAATATGGGACTCAAATGAAAGGTATTTAGGATAAACAAGTAAAAGCGTGCTAAGTTCGGCCGGGCCGAATCTTATATACCCTCCAACATGGATCGCATTTGTCGAGTTTTTTCCCACCATCTCTTCTTAGGCAAAAAAAGGATAAAAGAAAAGATTTGCGCTGCTATTAGAGCGATATCAAGATATGGTCCGGTTTGGACCACAATTAAATCATATGTTGGAGGCCTGTGTAAAATGTCAGTCAATTCGAATAAGAATTGCGCCCTTTGGGGGCTCAAGAAATAAAATAGAGAGATCAATTTATATGGGAGCTGTATCGGGCTATAGGCCGAATCAGACCATAATAAACACGTATGTTAATGGTCATGAGAGAATCCGTCGTACAAAATTTCAGGCAAATCGGATAATAATTGCGACCTCTAGAGGCTCAAGAAGTCAAGAACCAAGATCGGTTTATATGACAGCTATATCAAAACATGGACCTATATGGCCCATTTACAATACCAACCGAACTACACTAATAAGAGGTATTTGTGCAAAATTGCAAAAATGCAAAATCAGGCGACTAGCTTTACTCCCTCGGAAGTTAGCGTGCTTTCGACAGACAGACAGACGGACGGACAGACGGACGGACGGACGGACAGAAGGGCGGACATGGCTAGATCGACATAAAATTTCACGACGATCAAGAATATATATACTTTATGGGGTCTCAGACGAATATTTCGAGTAGTTACAAACAGAATGACGAAATTAGTATACCCCCCATCTTATGGTGGAGGGTATAAAGACGTATCTGATATCCATTTGTCGAACCAAGTGTAAGGGAGACCACCCCAACCCCCAAAACACCCCTAAATCGGACATATATACCGACAATGGCAATGTGGGACTCAAATAAAAGGTATTTGCGAGTAGAATACGAATCTGATATCCAAATGTGGGACCACCTTTCTGGGGGTCCACCCCTTCCCCAAAACACCCCCCAAACAGGACTTATTTACTGACCATGGGAATATGGGGTTTAAATAAAAGGTATTTGAATGTAGAATACGAATCTGATATCCAAATATGGGACAAAGTGTTTGGGGGGCCGCCTCTCACAAAAAACATCCCCCAATGGGGACAAATTTACGACCATAGCAATATGGGGCTTTGGGAGTAAAGCACGACTTTGATATCAATATTCGGGAAAAGTGTCTATGGCGCCACGCCACCCCCACAACACTACCCAAATAGTAAGTATTTTCTGACTATTGCTATATGAGGTTCAAATAAGAGGGTTTTTAAAGTGGAACACGTATCCGATATATTTTCAAGGCCAACTTACTAAGTGGCCGCCCATCCAACAAGCCGGTCATGTTTGCCGACTATGGAAATATGGGGCTCAAATTAAAGGTAGGTAGAAGTAGGCCACGTATCTGATATCAACTTTAGGGGCCAACTGTCTAGCGGACGTCCCACCACCATAACAACTCCCAAATAGGACGTATTTGCTCACCAAGTCAATTTGGGTCCTAAAGAGAGTGGAGCTAAATATTCATAGTTTTTAGGGCCAATACCCCAAACCGGAAATATTTGCTGACTTTTGCAATAAAGACTCTAAATGAGATTAGAAAAAGAATTTGGTATCCAATTTTGAAGGCAATGACAATATGGGGTTCAAATAAATGATATATAGATATATGAGAAAAGAGAACGTTGTTGATATATTTTCCGGGCTTAGTTTTTGGGGGACCTCCCCAAAACACCCCTAAATCGGCCATATATACCGACCATGTCAATGTTGAGCTTAAATGAAAGGTATTGGGGGGTAGAGCAAGAATTGTTACCCAATTTCGGGACCAATTTTCTGGGGGTCAACGCCTTTCCCAAAATACCCTACAAGCAGAAATTTTTTAGTGACCATCGCAATATGGGGCTCAAATAAAGTTATTTGGGAGTTGAATACGAATTTGATATCCAAATGTAGGACCATGTATTTAGGGCATCACCCCTTTCCTAAAACATTTTCGACCATGCCAATATGTGGCTCAAATGAAAGGTATTTGAGATTAGAAAACGAATTTGAAAACTTATTTTGGGGCCATGTGTTTGGGGGACGCCTCATCCTGTAAACTCCTCTTAAGCCAATGGCAATATGGGGTTTTAATAAATGCTATTTGAGAGAAGAGCACAATGCTGGTATTTTTTCAGGGCCAAGTATCTGGGGGACCACCTCTCCCCCGAAAACACCCATAAATCAGACATTGTGAGAATATCGGACTGGAATGGAGTACACGTTACATCCAAACTTAAATTCGTGGACCAATAAAGATCATATGGGATTCTGATAAAGGCACTTATATTGTTAAACTGTACGTCAAGCGATATACTGTACGTCAAGCGATATACTAGCATGGTATTTTACTAAAAACTCTACAATTATCGCATATAAATATTTCAAGGAAAATTTTGTTCCGTATAAAGTAAAAGAAGGCGCAGCGGAGCGGGCCCGGGTCAGCTAGTGAATATATATACTTTATGGAGCCTTAGACGTATTTTTCGAAAAGTTACAAACAGAATGACAAAATTAATATACCCCCATCCTATGGTGGAGGGTATAAACATTCATTAAAACCTGTCTTCATCTGGCGGGTGTTACTGATCTGAGAAGAGGAATAGTTCACGAGGAATTACAATGAGTCACATGATGGCCTACGCGGATACTAAGACATAAATCTTGGCGTCCTACCCTTCCAACCTAACCTAACCTAACCCATGTCTAAAATGAAACGTAGATAGATGACATGGGAGTGAGAGCAGAGACAACGGAGGACATGTTTAGGCTTTTGATGAAAACGCATTTTCCACAGGATGCGGCGGAACTCACGGACACACCGTAATTTTGGAATAATGATGTTGATCGAAGGCTTATTATTACAGACTTAATGGTGAAGAAAACCATGGGGAGCTTCAAACCATTTATGTCTTGTGAAATATTCCGGCGTTAATACTCGGCATCCCATTTGGCCGCTATGTATAGACCTGTAGCCTTGTAGAGACTTATATGCTGTACGTCCTTTCTACACAAAGCCGTAGTTGGACATCCAGCGAACTGCTCAAATGCAAACAACATGGCTATATCAAAGAAATGTCGGTGGAGACTGCTCTGCACGAGGTTGTGCGTAAAATAGAAGAATCCTTCGATGCCACGGCGTATACATTGGTGGTATGTATTCATATCGAAGGGGATTTTAAAAATGCGAGGTTCTGATCCAACCAATCCTTAGACCAGTACCAGATAAACCAGGTCCTAAGAAACTGGATAAACCATATGCTAAGGAACAGGTGGATGAATTGTGAGTCCATAAAGATGACATAAAGATCAAGGAGAAAGTAGCACAGGGCACGCCACAAGGTGGCATTTTATCGACACTACCATGAGTGACGACCATAAATAGTCGACTACGGATCCTGACTGCTGAGGATTTTGTACGAAGTTATGAAAATTCATAGGGGAAAGAGTCTAAATCAGCTACGCAGAAGGGCCAAATGGGTTTTGGAGATGGGCTAATCCAAGGGGTTAGCATGTAAACCCAGAGAAGACGAGAACTATTTCGATATCTGATAAGGCCAAATACTTAGGAGTGATCATGGATAGAAAATTTAACTAGAAATGCCACATCCCAGGTTAGTATACTGGCTCTGCAGGAGCGTGATTAGACACACCAATACTTACTTGTGCCTTAGTTGGCGTTGTTGTAGCAGTGTGTTGTACACTGAAGCGTCAGCCCTTGCCGATGAAGGATTCAATCGGGTCAATCCGGTAAGTAAAACCGGCTGCCATGGGACTGGCTTGTGCCTTAGTAGTTTGGTAGACTGCGATGGAGAAAAATTTGCAACATAACGACAATACAAAAAGTTAAGAAAACATGTTGTCTTGGCATAGGCGGGGAGTTGAAAACCACGTCTAATAGGGTACTGTTCCAGTGTTACTGAAGGCAATTCTAGGTATCCGACATAAATTTATACAGCATAAGTATGAGACAGCCTCTTACAGAATGCGACAGAATGCGTGACTTTGTATAGTATTATAGCGAGGACGTCGAGTTTGAACATCATTATGAACCATAGGATGGCCATGAGGCCTACACCAAGCAAGGCGACGTAATGATCTGTATTGTCTGGGGAATCAAATGCCTGACTATTTGGCCGTGAAGGGACGACGAACAATGGGAAGAATAAAAACAAGTAAATGCGTGCCAAGTTCGGCCGGGCCGAATCTTACATACCCTCCACCATGGATCGCATTTGCCGAGTTCTTCTCCCGGCATCTCTTCTTAAGCAAAAAAGGATATAAGAAAAGATTTGCTCTGCTATTATTATATTATTACATGTTGGAGACCTGTGTAAAATGTCAGCCAATTCAAATAAGAATTGCGCCCTTTGGGGGCTCAAGAAGTAAAATAGAGAGATCGATTTATATGGGAGCTGTATCGGTCTAAAGACCGATTCAGATCATAATAAGCACCTATGTTGATGGTCATGAGAGGATTCGTAGTACATAGTTTCAGGCAAATCGGATAATAATTGCGACCTCTAGAGGCTCAAGAAGTCAAGATCCCAGATCGGTTTATATGGCAGCTATATCAGGTTATTAACCGATTTGAACCATACTTGGCAAAGTTGTTGGATATCATAACAAAACACGTCGTGCAAAATTTCATTCAAATCGGATAAGAATTGCGCACTCTAGAGGCTCAAGAAGTCAAGACCCAAGATCGGTTTATATGGCAGCTATATCAGGTTATGGACCGATTTGAACCATACTTGCCATAGTTGTTGGATATCATAACAAAACACGTCGTGCAAAATTTCATCCTAATGGGATAAGAATTGCGCACTCTAGAGGCTCAAGAAGTCAAGACCCAAGATCGGTTTATATGGCAGCTATATCAGGTTTTAGACCGATTTGAACCATACTTGGCACAGTTGTTGGATATCATGACAAAACACGTCGTGTAAAATTTCGTTCCAATCGGATAAGAATTGCGCACTCTAGAGGCTCAAGAAGTCAAGACCCAAGATCGGTTTATATGGCAGCTATATCAAAACATGGACCGATATGGCCCATTTACAACACCATCTTGTGGCTCAAGAAGTCAAGTCCCCAGATCGGTTCATATGACTGCTATATGCGGTTATGTACCGATTTGAACAATACTCAAGACGCTTGTTGTAAATCATAACAAAACAACTAATGCTAAACATGGACCGATATAGTCCTTTTACAATCCCAACCGACCTACGCTAATAAGAAGTATTCGTGCAAAATTTCAAGCGGCTAGCTTTACTCCTTTGAAAGTTAGAGGACGGACGGATGGACGGATGGACGGACGGACGGACGGATGGACGGACGGACGGTTGGACGGACGGACGTATAGACGGACATTGCTAGATCGACTTAAAATGGCATGACGATCAAGAATATATATACTTTATGGGTTCTCAGATGAATATTTCGAGGAGTTACAAATAGAATGACGAAATTAGTACTCCCATCCTATGGTAGAGGGTATTAAAATAGTAAAAGGTCTGTAATTAGCATTATTCTGACAACAACAATTCAAATTTCACTTATTATACCCACCACCGAAGGATGGGGGTATATTCATTTTGTCATTCCGTTTGCAACACATCGAAATATCCATTTCCGACCCTATAAAGTATATATATTCTTGATCAGCGTAAAAATCTAAGACGATCTAGACATATCCGCCTTCTGTCCGTCTGTCTGTTGAAATCACGCCACAGTCTTCAAAAATAGAGATATTGAGCTGAAACTTTGCACAGATTCTTTTTTTGTCCATAAGCAGGTTAAGTTCGAAGATGGGTTATATCGAACTATATCTTGATATAGCCTCCATATAGACCGATCCGCCGATTTAGGGTCTTAGGCCAATAAAAGCCACATTTATTGTCCGATTTTGTTGAAATTTAAGACAGTGAGTTGTTTTAGACCCTTCGACATCTTCCGTCAATATGGCTCAGATCGGTTCAGATTTGGATATAGCTGCCATATAGACCGATCCTCCAATTTAGGGTCTTAGGCCCATAAAAGTCACATTTATTATCCGATTTTGCGGAAATTTGGGACAGTGAGTTGTGTTAGGCCCTTCAACATTCTCCGTCAATTTGGCTTAGATCGGTCTAGATTTGGATATAGCTGCCATATAGACCGATCTCTCGGTTTTAGGTTTTGGAGCCATAAAAAACGCATTTATTGTTGATGTTGCCGAAATTTGGGACAAAGAGTTATGTTAAGCCCCTCCACATATTTCTACAATTTCTACCGATCTCTCTATTTAAAGCCTTGGCCCCATAAAAGGCACATTTTTACTCCGATTGCACTGAAATTTGACACACTGATTTATATTACGCTTTTCGACATCCGTGTCGTATATAGTCCAGATCGGTTTATTTTTAGATATAACTTCTAAAAAGACCAATATTTTGTTATATACAATTGAACAATAACTTTTACTTATTAGTATTTGGTCTAAACCGGAACATGTATTGATACAGCTGCTATGGGGCATAAGGTATGCAATTTTCACCGAATTTTGATGAAAGGTGGTTTACATATATACCCGAGGTGGTGGGTATCCAAAGTTCGGCCCGGCCGAACTTAACGCCTTTTTACTTGTTTTTTGTGTTTTGCAGATAAAATTGTGTGTTTATGTCAAATTTCGTAGATTTTAAATGTACATGTATATTAATTCCAGCGAACAATGACAATCAGTTGTTTAAAAATTTGTTAGTTTCAAACGTTTTGTTTTTATTTTGTTGTGTTATTTTTTTGAGTAGAGATAATATGAATAATGAAAGACACTGCACCCGCCCAGAATTGTATGTGACTTCATAAACTCTAAGAATTCAACAAAAACTCAAGCTCCAGTGGCCCCATCCGTGCAAATAGAGGGACCGGGACCGTCGTATCGCCAAAGCCACCCAATCGTTCCACTCTAGCGACCTTTCGCAGAACAAACGAATGCAAGAAATCGGAAGAACGTCATGTCCCTGAATCCCTTAGTTAGAAGGCACACCTCAACGCCACGATCTCTACATTAAAAAGCAAAGGTCTGTTGTCGCGTTAAGTGTTGCTCTCGGGACACTCCTACTCCCCCGATATCAACACTGTCTTAATACCCTTTACCTTTTCCATCATACCGCGTAGACTCAGCCTCACCAGGACCAGGTGCCACACCAAGGACCAGTGAATGCACACTTATTTAGCCAAACCAAAGTGTGCATTCACTGGTCCGCCCCTGATCTAAGTTCCCAAATCCTGACTATTGAGTTTGTGCCATGTTTACAGCGCACTCAGCCTCCGAGAGAGCTGGAAGGAGTGAACTCTTCCAGGATGGGTCCCCTGAATTCGCCATACTTCCTTCTTCCAGTGAACAACACCAGCTCTGCCTTTCTGTGTTCTTTGTCAAACCCATAGGCCTTCGCCGATCTAGACAGGAAGTCCTTCCTTATTAACGGTGGAGATGTCATTTTCCCGAAAAGGAAACTCGGAGATGGAGGTACCTCGTCCTCCCAGAGACCTTCTGTATTTAGTTAAACAAAGAATCATATACGCTTTTCGACGTGTAAAGCGTTTCGGTGGTCCTGAAGACATTGGAAAAATTGTCAATGCAGGAGTGGACAGTCAGTCATCGCTTTAGGCTCTAGTGACGAACTGTGTGCAGTCGAGACTGGGCAGAAGATGCAAAGAGCTTCTTTGAACCATAGGAAGGAAGCACTTGGGCGTGCCGACTTCCACTTCAACTTAGGTCTGAAGTCGGCGGGTTTCGTGTGGTTCCAGGTCACAATCAGGACACACATACCGCACGTTGGCATTAATCCTAACTCTGTAGGAGTTGAGGCAGCTGCATCTGCCGGAATGCAATTGAGCCGAAAATGCTCTGGTTTGACGCTGGAGGTCAATTTTTTTCAGGTGCAATGTAGTCTCCAATGGCTACATTCACCTGGAAGCTGGTATCCGCATACATTTGTGTATTATTAAATCCTTTTAACTTTCTCATATGAAAATATTTCAAGTTTTCAGAAAAATTTGTTTTTAACATCGCTTTGCATGCCAAATAAAACAGTTTAATTACAACTAAACAAAGTGACTACACTATTGGAAACATTGTGGGATTTCGCAAAATTTAATTGATGTTTAGCAACATTTTCCGCACAATCGAAGTCAGTACTAGGCTTTACACATGATGTTCAAATTGTACTTAAAATATTTCTTAAAAGTGTCCTCTATAAAAAAAGAAAATGTTAACCCTCTCGTACTCGAATTAAAATGGGTGTTCGAATTAAAATGGGTGTGGCTAAAATTTTTTTTGGGTAGACGTATGAAATAGAGTTATCATCAATATCAATTGATATCAAGTAGAAAGGCGTTAAGTTCGGCCGGGCCGAACTTTGGATACCCACCACCTCGGGTATATACGTGAACTACATTTGGTCCTATTCCGGTGAAAAATGCATAATGTGTGCCCCCATAGCAGCTATATCGAAATTTGGTCCGATTTGGACCAAATTCAGAACGTATATTGAGTGGTATAATAAGTCTAATAAGTCATTGTTAAATTTTGTAGAACAAAATATTGGTTTTTTTTGGTAGCTATATCCACATATAGACCGATCTGAACCATAAACGGCACGGATGTCGAAAAGCCTAACATAAGTCACTGTGTCCAATTTCGGTGAAAACGGACAATAAATGCGTCTTTTATGGGCCCACAACCTTAAATCGAGAGTTCGGTCTATATGGCAGCTATATCCAAACCGATCTGGGCCAAATTGCAGAAAGATGTCGAGGGGTCTGATACAATTCACTGTCCCAAATTTGACGAAATCAGACTATAAATGCGCCTTTTATGGGCCTAAAACCTTAAATCGAGAGATCGGTTTATATGGCAGCTATATCCAAATCTGGACCAATCAGAGCCAAATTAAAGAATGATGTCAACTGGCCATCACAACTAACTGTCTCAAATTTCAGCAAATCGGATAATAAATGTGGCTTTTAGGCGCCTTAGACCTTAAATCAGTGGATCGGTCTAAATGGGGGCTATATCAAGATAGCCATTATTCGAACAAGACAAGAATCTATGGACAAAAAAAGAGTCTGAGCAAAGTTCAGCTCAATAATTAATATCTGCACCAGAGATGGCCTGTCAGAAACAGTGACGTATATGACATACATTTCCGACGTATATTACATACGTCGAAAACGTCGTAAACCTAGCCAAAAAACTAGGTTTCTGACAGAAAAAAAAATTCGAACGAAAATATGTCGAATTTTTGATCTGATTAACTAAAAATTTTGGCATAAGTAATTTTTTCCTCCTGGAGACGAACAATATTGAAATTGGAAAAAATCGGTTCAGAATTAGAAAAAGCTACCGTAGGTTTACACGATTTTTACTAATATTGTTATAAAATGAATGACATCTGAGGTAGTGTCAAGTGAAATGGTAGATGGCGTGTTAAGTATGCTAATTTGAGGTAATGTCAAGTGAAATGGAAGATGGCGTGTTAAGTATTGAATAAGTAATGTTATTTTTAAGTATTGTTATTGAATAACATAATTAACACTCCATGTACCATTTCACTTGACACTTCCTCAGATGTCATGCATTTTTAACATATGTCGTTTACAACAGCTTTCAAAAAGATGTCGTTTACAACAGCATATGTCGTTTACAACAGCTTTCAAAAAGCAAATTAAAACGGGAGAAGCAAATAATTTTGCAAAAGGATACAAAATAATTGCAATTTCTAAATATAATTGATGAAAACTAATAATTTATTGATTTTTTGCTTCACAAAAAAATCCTTAAACGTTACTTTATAAATTGACTTGAAATTTGCGTATATTTCCAATTTATTGTGTGAAAAATGTAAATGCAAAAATTAAAAAAAAAACTTAATATTTCTTTTATTGCGAAATTTTTTTACATATAAACTCTTCTATATACAACAAATAAGTGACAATAATATTTGTTAAAAATCAAACTTTTACACTGAGTTATTAAGGTTTATGACGTTTGCGACTTTTTCTACGTTTTATACAAGTATACGACGTTTTCGACTTTTACAACTTTTTGACAGTCGGAAACCTAAAAAATCGTCTTACGGACCATCTCTGATCTGCACCGTCTTTTCAACCTAACCTAACCAAACCTAGGTCGGTTAGGATTATCGTGTTTTGATATAGCTGTCATATAAACCGATCTGGGGTCTTGACTTCTTCAGCCTCTTGAGGGCGCAATTTCTATCTGATATGGCTGAAAATTTGCATGAGGTGTTTTGTTATGACTTCCAACAACTATGGTAAATATGGTTCAAATCGGTCCATAACATAATATTGCTGCCATATAAACCGATCTTAAATCTTGGCTTCTTAAGCCACTAGAGATCGCAAATCTTATCCGATTTGGTTGAAATTTGCAAGAAGTGGTTTGTTATGACTTCCAACAACTGTGTCAAATATGGTTTTTGTTGGTCTATAACCTGATATACATAGCTGCCATATAAACCGATCTGGGATCTTGACTTTTATGACTTCTTGACGTTCTTTGAACGACTTTTTCCAATATAAAGGAGATACATCTACACAAACAGAAGTCATAAAAAGTACCACGTTTGAAATGTCATCTAAATTATTGCGCCCCCTAGAGGCTTAAAAAGCCAAATCGGGAGATCGGTTTATATGAGAGCTATATCAGATTATAAACCAATTTGGACCGTACTTGCCACGGCTGTTGGAAGTAATAGCAAAACTTTACATGCAAAAGTTCAGCCAAATGGGATAAGAATTGCGCACTCTAGAGGCTCAAAAATCAAGATCCGCGATACGTTTATATGGCAGCTATATCAGGTTATGAACTAATTTTGAACATTCCTAGCACAGTTATTGGACGCCAAAACAAAACACCTTATGCAAAATTTCAGCCAAATCGGATAAGAAATGCGCCCTCTAGGGGCTTAAGAAGTTTTTATTTTTTATAAGGTTTTATTTTTCGAAAATTACCTCAATTGACCAATGTTGCTTAAAGGCAAAATTATTATTATTATTTACAAAATTATTGCAGGCGAACTAAATCATTTTAGGATGAATGAATTATATTTATGTCTTTTAACAATTTTATAATTTTTTTTTTCAAAACGAATTTGTCACCTTCACTCTACTACTAATAGCTACTAACTAAACAAGTGCACAGCTGACTACCATCTGATCAGCTATAAGCTTAAACAACAACAACACTTAAACAACATCAAAGAGCAATATGTAAAATAGCGATACTTAGACGCTCATACACAATATTGTATGTACGCAACATCGGGCATGAGAGGATTAAGGTATTTAAATAGCTTATTGTCCAATTGTCACAAAATTTTGTACATGCCACTTCCTTAGCCCAAGCACAAACACAATTGGTTTCGAGCAAAGTACGTTCAGATTAAGATATATTGTAGTTTCCATATAAATCTTTCATCCGATATCGACTTGTAAGGCTGTAGAAGCCACAACTTTGGTCCGATCTTTACAAAATAAAGCATGAGATGTTTTATATGGCATACCAAAACGTGTGCAACATTTCATTTAAATCGGTTCAAGTTGAGATGTAGCTTTAACCGATATGATGTCTTTAACCGATATGAACTATTAAGCTGTAAAAGCCACTGTTTTGGTCCGATCTTTATATAATTTAGCAAGAGATATTTTATTTGACGTACCAATACATGTGCAAAATTTCATTAAAGTCGGTTCAGATTTAGATATAGGTCTGACATATATCTTTCATCTGATATGACCCTTTAAAGCTTTAAAGTAGCCACAATTTAAGAAAATCTTACAAGATTCTTTTCAATATTTCAATAGGCATGCAAAATTAAAGAATGACTAGATTTCGACATAGGTTGCATGTATTGAGAGTAGTTTGTATTCTCGGTGATATAGGGTCTTATATAGTCGACCCCGCCCAGCTTTTGCCTTTCCTAGCTGGTATTTAATAGAGACATTGTTTTTTGACCAAAAACAAAAGGTTTTAGAGACCCCAAAAATGAAGATTTGGCAGCCCAAACAAGTTTTCGAAATTCCTAAGAGACCAAATTTAAGGGCCTGGCACGAAGCGCCCAGATCACCTAAGGCCTTAAAAATTTGCACAAATTCAACCAACTTTGTTATTCAAAACAGCAAAAATGTTTGCTAAACCAGCAGTTTTCGTCGGCTGCAGCAGACATTACTGCTGTTTCAGCAAAATTTGCACGCTACTTTTTATACCCTCCACAGTAGGATTCTCGTCATTCTGTTTGTAACACCTCGAAATATGCGTCTAAGACCCCATAAAGTATATATTGTATATTCTTGATCGTCATGTCATTATAAGTCGATCTAGCCATTTTTGCACAAATACTAGCCAATTTTGAACAAATACATTTTATTAGTGTAGGTCAGATGGTATTGTAAATGGGCCAAATCGGTCCATGTTTTAATATAGCAGCCTTATAAACCGATCTTGGGTCTTGATTTCTTGAGCCTCTAGAAGGCGCAATTCCTATCCGATTTGATTAAAATTTTGCCGTAGAGTTTTGGTATCACTTCCAATAACTACGCTAAGTATAGTTTACATCGGTCCATGTTTTGATATAGCTGCCATATAAACCGATCTTGGGTTTTGACTTCTTGAGCCTCTAGAGGGCGCAATTTTTCTCCGATTTTATTGAAATTTTGCACATAGTGTTTTGGTAGCACTTTCAACAACTACGCTAAGTATGGTTCAAATCGGTCCAAGTTTTGACATAGCTGCCATATAAACCAAGCTTGGGTCTTGACTTCTTGATCTTCTAGTGGGCGCAATTCTCGTCCGATTTAACTGAAATTTTTACACGTAATGTTTCGGTAGCACCTCTAACAACTACGCTAAGTATGATTTTAATCGGTCCATGTTTTGATATAGCTGCCATATAACAAGATCTTGGGTCTTGACTTCTTGAGCCTCTAGAGGGGGCAATTCTCGTCCGATTTAACTAAAATTTTGCACGTAGTGTTTTGGTATCACTTTCAACAACTGTGCTAAGTATGATTCAAATCGGTTCATAATCTGGTATATCTTTCATATAAACCGATCTTGGATCTTGACTTCTTGAGGTGTTTTGTTACGACTTCCAATAGCTGTGCTAAGTATGGCGTAAATCGGTATAGAACCTGATATTTTTATGTCGATCTAGCCATGTCCGTCCGTCTGTCTGTCGAAAGCACGCTAACTTCCGAAGGAGTAAAGCTAGCCGCTTGAAATTTCGCACAAATACTTCTTATTAGTGTAGGTCGGTTGGTATTGTAAATGGGCCATATCGGTCCATGTTTTGAAATAGCTGCCATATAACACGATCTTGGGGCTTGACTTCTTGAGCCTCTAGAGTGCGCAATTCTTATCCGATTGGAATGAAATTTTGCACAACGTCTTTTGTTTTGATATCCAACAACTGTGCCAAGTATGGTTCAAATC
Source organism: Stomoxys calcitrans (assembly GCF_963082655.1). Taxonomy (NCBI): domain Eukaryota; kingdom Metazoa; phylum Arthropoda; class Insecta; order Diptera; family Muscidae; genus Stomoxys; species Stomoxys calcitrans. Next base: position 153,112,744 of record NC_081552.1, read on the forward strand.
GGTCCATAACCTGATATAGCTGCCATATAAACCGATCTGGGATCTTAACTTCTTAAACCTTTAGAAGTCGCAATTCTCATTCGATTTGGCTGAAATTTTGTACAACGGCTTCTGTCATGACCTTCAACATACGTGTATAATATAGTCTGAATCGATCAATAGCTTGATACAGCTTGCATATAAACCTATCTTCCGATTTTGCTTCTTGAGCCCCTACAAGGCGCAACTCTTATCCGAAGGAACTGAAATATTACACAATGACTTCTACAATATTCAGCATTTATTTATACTCTGAATCGGACTATAACTTGATATAGCTCCAATAGCATAACCGTTCTTATTCAATATTCTATGTTTGTCTAGAACTCGACAAATGCGATCAATGGTGGAGGGTATATAAGATTCAGCCCGGCCGAACTTAGCACGCTTTTACTTGTTATGGTTGCCGGTTACTTATTTTTATTGCTTGATGCATGTTTTAGAATTTTTTTTAGAAATTTTGTTAGAAGAGATGATTTTAATTTATGGAATATTACTGTAAAGAAGCTGCCTGATCCATTCGCATGCTGAGCTAGCTCGCATGTTTTGTAATTACTCTACTAATGTGCACATGACTGGCACGGACTTTTGTATCTAAATTTAAAGAAACAAGTAAAAAGGTGTTAAGTTCGGCCGGGCCGAACTTTGGATACCCGCCATCTCGGGTATATATGTAAAATACCTTTCATCAAAATCGGGTGAAAATTGCATACCTTATGTCTCATAGCAGTTATATCAAAATATTTTCCAATTTGGACCAAATACTAATAAGTACAAGTCATTGTGCAATTGTGTATAACAAAATATTGGTCTTTATAGTAGCTATATCTAAAAATAAACCGATCAGAACCATATACGACGCGGATGTCGAAAAGCCTTACATAAGTCTCAGTGTCAAATTTCAGTGTAATCGGATTATAAATGCGCTTTTTATGGGACAAAGATTTAAATCGCAACTCGATCTACATGACAGCTATGTCCAAATCTGGACCGATTTGGGTACAGTTGCAGAAAAATGACGAAGAGCCTAACACAACTCACTGTCCCTAATTTGGGCGAAATCGGACAATAAACGCTCCTTTTATGGGCCCAAAACCTTAAATCGAGGGATCGATCAATAAGGCAGCCATATTCAAATCTGGGCCGATCTGGGCCAAATCGAAGAAGGACCTCGAAGAGCATAACACAACTCACTCTCTCTAATTTCAGCGACATCGGACAATAAATGCTTCTTTTAAGGGCCTAAGACCCAAAATCGGAGGATCGGTCTATATGGCAGCTATATCCAAATCTGGACCGATCTGGGCCAAATTGACGAAGGATGCCGAAGAGCCTAACACAACCCACTGTCTTAATTCAGTAAAATCGGATAATAAATGTGGCTTTTATGGGCCTAAGACCCTTAATCCGAGGATCGGTCTATATGGCAGCTATATCCAAATCTGGACAGATCTGGGCCAAATTGACGAAGGATTTCGAAGGGCCTAACACAACTCACTGTCCAAAATTTCAGCAAAATCGGATAATAAATATGGCTTTTATGAGCCTAAGACTCTTAATCGGCCGCTCGGTCTATATGGGGGCTATATCCAGATATAGTCCGATGTAGCCCATCTTCGAACTTAACCTGCTTATGGAGAAAAAAAAGTCTGTGCTAAGTTTCAGCTCAATATCTCTATTTTTAAAAACTGCAGCGTGATTTCAACAGACGGGCGGACGGACATGGGTAGATCGTCTTAGATTTTTACACTGATCAAGATTATATGTACTTTATACGGTCGGAAATGGATATTTCGATATGTTGCAAATGGAATGACAAAATGAATATGCCCCCATCCTTCGGTGGTGGGTAAAAAAGGTTGTGGAAAATATACGTTCAGTGGTGATTATAAACATGCACTTAGACACACATTTATATATGTGTCCTTTTTTTATACCCACCACCGAAGGATGGAGGCATATTCATTTTGTCATTCCGTTTGCAAAGCATCTAAATATCCGTTTCCGACCCTATAAACTATGTATATTCTTGATCGTCGTAAAAATCTAAGACGATCTAGCCATGTCCGTCTGACCATCTGCCCATCTCTCTGTTGAAATCACGCTTCAGTCCTTAAAACAAAAGATATTGAGCTGGAACTTTGCACAGATTCCTTTTTGTCTATAAGTAGGTTAAGTTCGAAGATGGGCCATATAAAACTATATCTTTATATAGCCCCCATATAGTCCGATCCGCCGATTTAAGGTCGAAGGCCCGTAAAGGCCACATTTATTATCCGATTTGGCCAAAATTTGGGACAGTGAGTTGTGTTAGGGCCTTCGACGTTCTACTTTAATTTTGCTCTGTTCGGTTCAGAGTTGGATATCGCTGCCTTATAGACCGATCCGCCGATTTAAGGTCTTGCGCCCATAAAAAACGCATTTATTGTCCGATTTTGCCAAAACTTGGTAGAGTGAGTTGAGTTAGTTCCTTCGACATCTTTTAGCAATTTGGTCAAAATCGGCCCAGATTTGGATATAGCTGCCATATACATAGATCTCTCGATTTTTATGTATTGGGACCATAAAAGGCGCATTTATTGTTTGATTTCTCTGAAATTTGGGACAGTGAGTTGTGTAAGGCTCTTTGACATATTTCTGCAATTTGGCCCAGATAGGTTCAGATTTCGATAAAGCTGCCATATAGACCCATCTCTCGATTTAAGGTTTTGGACCCATAAAAAGCGCATTTATAATCCAATGTCGCCGAAATTTGGCAGAGTGAGATGTGTTAGGGCCTACGATATCCCTCTTCTAATTGGCCCAGATCGGTCCAGATTTGAATATAGCTGCCATATAGATCGATCTCTCGACTTGGCGCCTAATAGGCGCATTTATAATCCGATTTCGCTGAAATTTGAAATAGTGACTTATGATGGGCTTCTCGACATCCGTGTCGTATATGGTTCAGATCGGTCCATATTTGGATATAGCTACCAAAAAAAAAACAAGTAAAAGCGTGCTAAGTTCGGCCGGGCCGAATCTTACATACCCTCCACCATAGATCGCATTTGTCGAGTTATTCTCCAGGCATCTCTTCTTAGGCAAAAAAGGATATAAGAAAAGATTTGCTCTGCTATTAGAGCGTTTAGAGCAAGATATGGTCCGGTTTGGACCACAATTAAATTATATGCTGGAGACCTGTGTAAAATGTCAGCCAATTCGAATAAGAATTGCGTCCTTTGGGGGCTCAAGAAGTAAAATAGAGAGACCGATTTATATGGGAGCTGTATCGGGCTATAGACCGATTCAGACCGTAATAATATGTTGAAGGTCATGAGAAATCCGTCGTACAAAATTTCAGGCAAATCGGGTAATAATTGCGACCTCTAGAGGCTCAAGAAGTCAAGATCCCAGATCGTTTTATATGGCAGCTATATCAGGTTATGAACCGATTTGAACTTTATTTGACACAGTTGTTGAAAGTAAGAATAAAATATTTCATGAAAATTTTTAAACAAATCGGATAGGAATGGCGCCCTCTAGAAGCTCAAGAAGTCAAGTCCCTAGATCTGTTTATATGACAGCTATATCAAGTTATGAACCGATTTGAACCATACTTCTCACAGTTATTGGATATCATAACAAAACACGTCTTGAAAAATTAATTCCAATCGGATAAGAATTGCGCACTCTAGAGTCTCAAGAAGTCAAGACCCAAGATCGGTTTATATGGCAGCTATATCAGTTTATGAACCGATTTGAACCATACTTGACACAGTTGTTGGATATCATAACAAAACACGTCGAGCAAAATTTCATTCCAATCGGATAAGAATTGCGTACTCTAGAGGCTCAAGAAGTCAAGACCCAAGATCTGTTTATATGACAGCTATATCAGGTTATTGACCGATTTCAACCATACTTGGCACAGTTGTTGGATATCATAACGAAATACTTGGTGCCAAAAATTCATTCCAATCGGATAAGAATTGCGCACTCTAGAGGCTCAAGAAGTCAAATCCCCAGATCTGTTTATATGACAGCTATATCAGGTTATCGACCGATTTCAACCATACTTGGCACAGTTGTTGGATATCACAACAAAACACGTCGTGCAAAATTTCATTTCAATCGGATAAGAATTGCGCAATCTAGAGGCTCAAGAAGTCAAGACCCAAGATCGGTTTATATGGCAGCTATATCAGGTTATGAACCGATTTGAACCATACTTGGCACAGTTGTTGGATATCATAACAAAACACGTCGTGTAAAATTTCATTCCAATCGGATAAGAATTGCGCACTCTACAGGCTCAAGAAATCAAGACCCAAGATCGGTTTATATGGCAGCTATATCAAAACATGGACCGATATGGCCCATTTACAATACCAACCGACCTACACTAATAAGAAGTATTTGTGCAAAATTTCAAGCGGCTAGCTTTACTCCTTCGGAAGTTAGCGTGCTTTCGACAGACAGACGGACGGACGGACAGACGGACGGACATGGCTAGATCGACATAAAATGTCGCGACGATCAAGAATATATATACTTTATGGGGTCTCAGACGAATATTTCGAGTAGTTACAAACAGAATGACGAAATTAGTATACCCCCCATCTTATGGTGGAGGGTATAAAAACAATATTTTGTTCTACAAAATTGAACAATGACTAGTAACTATTAGACCACTCAATGACCGTGCCGAATTTGGTCCAGATCGGACCATATTTCGATATAGCTGCTATGGCGGCAAAAATTATGCAATTTTCCCCGGATTGTGACGAAAGGTGTACATATGTACCCGTGTACCCGGGGTGGTGGGTATTCAAAGTTTGGCCCGGCCGAACTTAACGCCTTTTTACTTGTTTTTCTAACATTTCAGCTGTAAGCCTGCTACTCTGAAATTGCAGAACCACTGCTATAATAGCAGAACTAATATAGGAGAACGCATACTTACGAACATAATGATTATCGTTCCAGTACACCTGACTTGCATTGAATGTATAATGCTCAAAAAGCAGACCCTATATCGCTATCCAGTTTTTATACCCTCCACCATAAGATGGGGGGTATACTAATTTCGTCATTCTGTTTGTAACTACTCGAAATATTCGTCTGAGACCCCATAAAGTATATATATTCTTGATCGTCGCGACATTTTATGTCGATCTAGCCATGCCTGTCCGTCTGTCCGTCCGTCCGTCCGTCTGTCTGTCGAAAGCACGCTAACTTCCGAAGGAGTAATGCTAACCGCTTGAAATTTTGCACAAATACTTCTTATTAGTGTAGGTCGGTTGGTATTGTAAATGGGCCATACCGGTCCATGTTTTGATATAGCTGCCATATAAACCGATCTTGGGTCTTGACTTCTTGAGCCTCTAGAGTGCGCAATTCTTATCCGATTGGAATGAAATTTTGCACGACGTGTTTTGCTATCATATCCAACATCTTTGCCAAGTATGGTTCAAATCGGTTCATAACCTGATATAGCTGCCATATAAACCGATCTTGGGTCTTGACTTCTTGAGCCTCTAGCGTGCGCAATTCTTATCCGATCAGAATGAAATTTTGCACGACGTATTTTGTTATTATATCCAACAACTGTGCCAAGTATGGTTCAAATCGGTTCATAACCTGATATAGCTGCCATATAAACCGATCTTGGGTCTTGACTTCTTGAGCCTATGGAGTGCGCAATTCTTATCCGATTGAAATGAAATTTTGCACGACGTGTTTTGTTATGATACCCAACAACTGTGCCAAGTATGGTTCAAATCGGTCCATAACCTGATATAGCTGCCATATAAACCCATCTTGGATCTTGAGTTCTTGAGCCTCTAGAGGGCACAATTCTTATCCGATTTGAATGAGTTTTTGCACGAAGTATTTTGTTATGATATCCAACAACTGTGCCAAGTATGGTTCAAATCGGTCCATAACCTGATATAGCTGTAATTTAAACAGATATGGGGATTTGACTTATTGAGCTTCTAGAGGGCGCAATTCCTATCGGATTTGCCTGAAATTTTGCATGACGTACTTTATTTTTACTTTCATTAACTGTGTCAAATAAGGTTCAAATCGGTTCATAACCTGATATAGCTGCCATATAAACCGATCTGGGATCTTGACTTCTTGACCCCTAGAGATCGCAATTATTATTCAATATGCCTGGAATTTTGTACGACGGATCCTCTCATGACCATCAACAAACGTGTTTGTTATGGTCTGAATCGGTCTATAGCCCGATGCAGATCCCATATAAATCGTTCTCTCTATGTTATACTTCGTGAGCCCCAATGGGCGCAATTCTTATACGAATTGGCTGAAATTTTACACAGGTCTCCAACATATAATTTAATTGTGGTCCGAACCATACCATATCTTGATATCGTTTTTATAGCAGAGCAACTCTTTTCTTATATCCTTTTTTGCCTAAGAAGAGATGCCGGGAAAATAACTCGACAAATGCGATCCATGGTGGAGGGTATATAAGATTCGGCACGGCCGAACTTAGCATGCTTTTACTTGTTCAACTTCAAAAATTTTATAACCATGCTGTTACGTGCCACTCATTCTTAGGGGGTTTGACGGTGAATAAAAAAATATGACAAATTTGGCAAACGAATGCATTTTTATACCCACCACCGAAGGATGGGGGTATATTCATTTTGTCATTCCGTTTGCAACACATCGAAATATCCATTTCCGACACTATAAAGTACATATATTCTTGATCAGCGTAAAAATCTAAGACGATCTAGCCATGTCCGTCCGTCTGTCTGTTGAAATCACGCTACAGTCTTTAAAAATAGAGATATTGAGCTGAAATTTTGCACAGATTCTTTTTGTGTCCATAAGCAGGTTAAGTTCGAAGATGGACTATATCGGACTATATCTTGATATAGCCCCCATATAAACTGATCCGCCGATTTAGGGTCTTAGGCCCATAAAAGCCACATTTATTATCCGATTTTGTTGAAATTTGGGACAGTGAGTTGTGTTAGGCCCTTCGACATCCTTCGTAATTTGGCTCAGATCGGTCCAGATTTGGATATAGCTGCCATATAGATCGATCCTCCGATTTATGGTGTAAGGCCCATAATAGCCACATTCATTATCCGATTTTGCTGAAATTTGGGAGAGTGAGTTGTATTAGGCCCTTTGACATATTTCTTCAATTTGGTCCAGATCGGTTCAAATTTGTATATATTTGCCATATAGACCGATTTCTTGATTTATGGTTTTGGGCCCATAAAATGCTCATTTATTGCCCGATGTCCCCGAAATTTGGAACAGTAAGTTAAGTTAAGCCCCTTGACATACTTCTGCAATATCGCACAGATCGGTCCGGATTTAGATATAGCTGCCATATAGACCGATATCTAGGTTTTAGGTTTTAGGGCCATAAAAGACACATTTATTGTCCGATGTCGCTGAAATTTGAGACAGTGAGTTTGGTTAGGCTCTTAAACGTCTTTCTTCAATTTTGCTCAGATCGGTCCAGATTTGAATATAGCTGTCATATAGACCGATCTCTGGATTTAAGGTTTAGGGCCCATAAAAGAGGCATTTATTGTCCGATTTCGCCGAAATTTGGGACAGTGCTTAGTGTTAGGCTCTTCGACATGTTTATGCAACTTGGCCCAAATCGGTCCAGATTTGGATATAGCTGCCATGTAGACCGATATCTCGATTTAAAGTCTTGGCCCTATAAAAGGCGCATTTATAATCCGATTTCACTGAAATTTGACACAGTGACTTATGTTCGGCTTTTCGACATGCGTGTCGTGTATAGTTCAGATCGGTATGAGGTATATGAGTATAAGTTATGAAATTTTCACCGAATTTTGATGAAAGGTGGTTTACATATATACCCGAGGTGGTGGGTATCCAAAGTTCGGCCCGGCCGAACTTAACGCCTTTTTACTTGTTATTTTGTCACTATGTGTTTGCAATAGAAAATATCACTTGAAGTGCATACTGTATCTAAGGGCGGAAGACGAAGCTAATACTGAATATAAGTGAGATTTTTTAGCTTTTAAATTTGTTATTAATATAAATAATATAGTTATCGTTATCAATAATTATTTGTATTATACATATGTAGAGTGTGGTTATTATTCTGTATTACAGGAAGCATAGGTGTGGCAAGTGATAGCATAGTGCAAGATGATATGAGATGAGACGTTGGAGAAATGTCCTATGTAATTAACCGGCTATCGCAGCTAACAGACACCGGCACATAGATGGGGACACAATGTCAGGTATCAAACATGGGGTTCCTGACTTAGACTTCATCGAGGTTACAAAATAAGTAACATCTGATGTGGGCTCTCATCCATCGGTTCAGGTTCACTGGAAATTAATATTCACACACCTTTTTCAACCCGATCTTACCCAATATAGCCCCGACTTTTGTCTATAATTATGAACATTTTTTCTATCTAAATGTCTTCAAGTTGAAGTGAAAACGTTTCCTGTCAAACACAGAGAAGATATTTCCAAGCAATTCACAGATATAGGATGTATACTTGCATTTGATTATAGAATGAAATGCTGTTTACCTTAAATCAAGATCCATCTTTTGAAAATTTAAAGTTTTGTAGTAGAATTGCAATGAAAATCATTGTAACCATGGTTTTCTTGAAATCGAGACCCTAAGTCCTGACTGTTGGCCAAGAGTTGGAAACAAAAAAAACTTACATGCTATGGTGTGGTCAAGCCGCAAAGCTATAATTATTACTACATTGACTGGGTATTTTTAATTGAATAATTATTTATGCCATCGATGCTTCGTTCGAGTTTTTTTTTCTCGTTCTCTATTTCTGTTTGGGATATGTATTGACCATAATTGCTGATACCACAACCATACAATTTGATAAAAACTCTAACCAAAGCAAATGGTTAATTTTCAGGATCAGGTGGCTATTATGGCGATTGCCAAATGCTTCGCCCTGCATACAACAATGGAGCAATGAAGGAACGAAAAAACCGCAAAATATAGCAAACGTATGTGTGGTGGACACCAAAGTCATTGAGACCATATGTACAAAACAAAAAAAGAACAAGAGCCGAACCATTCCATCAATTTATTTTAATCTTTAAATGCTGAGAATGCCACAAAAACTGTTGCCGCAGGGCATAAATTATGCCGATATATTCAGTTATTGAACCATCAGCCTGATGCGAGATGGGACTATGACCAAACGTACGCACCGCGTTGCATGCTCGGGCGTTGGTTGACGACATTGTATATCTGTATGAGTTTCATCGTTCACATTTGTATGTTCGCATGGGGCGTAAATTCAGAACATGAACTTTTGTGGTTTTTATGTCGTCTGCAAAATTCTTTCGAAGAAAAAAAAAAAAAAAACAAATGAATCGGCTGTCGATCAGCAGCCCCATTTTGAGTCCATCACATCAAAACCCACAATTGGAAGCTTGGCACATGGAAAAGTGCCCCATAATGCAATAAGCAAAAAGAAACCGCCAAAGAAGATGGCTCTTTGGAGTTGTTTAGCTAAATCTGGTCTAAACTGTTTCACAGAAACAAAGATGCCAATGTACGCCAGCTGCCAAAAGTGAGACACTGCATTTAAAAACCAAGACAAAAACCTGAGTCTCGTGCTGAGCAGAAGCCAAGTTGCCTGAGTGTTAGTCGAACAGTGGGATGTAACGCACTGAGACCACTATAGGCCGAAGAAGAATGACGCATAGCTTCTTTGGGGTTAGTTTCAGACAAGCGTTCATTCCGTTTGTAACACATCGACATATTCTAAGACCCCATAATGTATATATATCCTTGGTCATCATGATATAATAAGGCGATCTAGCCATGTCCGTTCGTCTGTCTATCCGTCGGAAGGCCGTAGGGGCTTGAAATTTTGCACAACCTTGATATAGCTCCCATATAAACCGATCTTCTGAATGCAATTGATAAACTATAACGCGAAATTCTTGCGTGATTTGGCTAAAATTCACAAGGACTTCTCCTATGACCCGGATATAGCTCCCATACAAACCGATCTCCGCGCACCTATAGGACGCAATTCTCATTCGATTTGACTGCAGTTTGCACAATTACTTCTACTTTGGTCTCCAACATCCTATTCAAGTGTGCTCCGAATCGGTCCATAACCTGATATAGCTCCAATTGCATAGCAATTCCTTTATCTATCTTTTTTGCTTATAAAGAGCTCACGAGCATCCATGGTGACAAACGCGATCCATGGTGGAGGGTATATCAGATTCGGCCCGGCTGAACTTAGCACCCTTTACCTTGTTTAAACTTATATTGGCGAAATCAAAAATTTCAGCAAGTATCTAAAATGTTAGGCGCGTAATTTACAATGGGTTCTTTTATATATCCGTCTATCGAATTCGCTATTTTATGGATAAATAAAACGTACTTCCCGATAAATGCTTTGTACTTCAACGTTCGCACCACTAACACCCACACAAAATAGTCAAATACCAACAAAACAAACAAAATAAACAACAAAACAAATATTAAAATTTTTAAATAAATGTTTCTCGGATTTCATAAATATGCGTTTATTAAGATCGTAAGCAATTGTGCCATTCCAGAACGTTTAATCATTGAATAAATTGTTGCGTTCTTCTTCTTCAAGTTTTGCCATTCAAATTGAATGATGACATTATATGTTTTAATAAACGGCGATAAGATTAGCCGCTTAGCAACTTAGCTTGTCGGCGATAGCATTTTTCTTCATACAAACTAAGCAAGAAAACCCGCTCAATGTGGAAATAAAACACCCCTGTTATTGTTTATACATGAATACATCTCCTCCTTTACATTACGTGGGCTACAACTTTCCTTTCCATAATTGTAATCCTGTCTTTCAAAGATTTTGCCAATGTATCAAATCGCATGAAAGTTTAAATTTTTTAAAAGTCCTTGGTTTTATATTGGCTTCTAATTAGTTCAGATTGAAAAGAGGGTGCAGATATTAATCCGCCCCATGCCACTATGGACATACACCTATGCCAGTAAACGGCTTGTTGTGCGCTCTAACAACTATAAAGTAACCTCTAAAAAGAAAATTTTAAGTTATATATACTGACCTCTTTCTAGCTTACTTTCAGTAATAGCCTCGTCTTCTCACGATCTGGATCCCCCCATAGGATTTTCGCCGTCCTACCGACCGTTTCGCTCTTCCACAATGTTGCATGTGCATTCCGAGACCGCCCGGATCTCCGCCTGCAGTACCGTATTATTATCAGGCAGTCTAAAACAGATCTCAGTCCCTGGGTTTTCAATGTCCTCTCTGTCCTCTAGCTTTGATCCAACCGGGTAACAGGATCTTTCAGATGGCAATACTAGGGTTCCGTCAATCCAAGACTGTTCCGTCAATCCAAGACTGTGCCAACTGTGCCGTCGAGCCTCGCACTCAACTTCAAGGCTCATCTCAGGTATCCGATCGGAAACCTCTTTCCTTCCTTCCAGGTTTCTTATCGTCGCCTTGATTATACCGCGATGGTTTGAGCTGCTCCCAAAAGCTGCCTCACACTTAATCTGTAGTGCCCTAGTGGGCGTGGTCTTCATCGCTCCGTCTATGCAAAGACAACATGTTCTCTGAACCTGTTTTGTAGTCCTGTAGAGCCAGTGGACTATTTTCGGATTCAGACTCCATGTCGAGCCTACGGCCCGTCTACATAGTGCCCAGCATCTGTAAGCCTTCTCAGTACGCTCCTGAATGTGATACTTCCAATTCAGTTTCCTCTCCAAGATCACATCTAAGTTTTTGACCTTGTCAGATATCGAAATCGTCTTATTAAGAAAACGTCGTCTTCCTCGTGAACAGGCATCTTGCAGTCTTCTCTGGGTTAACATTGACACCTCTGGTTCTAGTCCAGTCATATACCATATGCAAGACCCTTTCGGCCCGTTTATTGTCCGATGTTGCCGATGTTTGGGACAGTGAGTTGTGTTAGGCCCTTCGACTTTCTTCTTCCATTTGGCTCAGATCGGTCCAGATTTGAATATAGCTGCTATATATACTGATCTCTCGATTTAAGGTTTTGGGCGCATAAAAGGCGTATTTGTTGTCGGATGTCGGCGAAATTTGGGACAGTGCGTTGTGCTAGAGTCTTCGAAATTCTTCTGCTACTTAGCCCAAATCGGTGCAGATTTGGATATAGCTGCCATGTAGACCGATCTCTCGATGTAAAATCTTGGCCCCATAAAAGGCGCATTTATAATCCGATTTCACTGAAATTTGGCACAGTGACTTACAATATGTTAGGCTTTTCGACATCTGTGTCGTATATGGTTCAGACCGGCTTTTTCATACCCTCCACCATAGGATGGGGGTATACTAATTTCTTCATTCTGTTTGTAACTACTCGAAATATTCGTCTGAGACCCCATAAGGTATATATATTCTTGATCGTGGCGAAATTTTATTTCGATCTAGCCATGCCCGTCCGTCCGTCTGTCTGTCTGTCTAAAGCACGCTAACTTCCGTAGGAGTAGAGCTAGCCGCTAGAAGTTTTACACAAAATGGACCACATCAGTCCATGTTATGATATAGCTGTCATATAAACCGATCTTGGGTCTTGACTTCTTGAGCCATTCTTATCCGATTGGAATGAAATTTTGCAAGACGTGTTTTGTTATGATATCCAACAACTGTGCTAAGTATGGTTCAAATCGGTCCATGACCTGATATAGCTATCATATAAACCGATCTTGGGTCTTGACGTCTTGCATGATATTTTGTTCTTATTTATTTTGTTATTTTATTTCAAATCGGACAATAACCTGATATAGCTGTCATATAAACAGATCTGGGGACTTGACTTCTTGAGCTTCTAGAGGTCGCAATTATTATCCGATTTGCCTGAAATTTTGTACGACGGATCCTCTCATGACCGTCAACATATGTGTTTATTATGGTCTGAATCGATCTATAGCCCGACACAGTTCCCATATAAATCGATCTCTCTATTTTACTTCTTGAGCTCCCCAAAGGGCGCAATTCTTATTCGAAATGGCTGATATTTTACACAGGTCTCCAACATATAATTTAATTGTGGTCCAAACCGGACCATATCTTTATATCGCTCTAATAGCAGAGCAAATCTTTTCTTATATCCTTTTTTGCCTAAGAAGAGATGCTGGGAGAAGAACTCGACGAATGCGATCCATGGTGGAGGGAATAGAAGATTCGGCCCGGCCGAACTTAGCACTCTTTTACTTTCTTTTTTTGGATATAGCTTCTTAAAAGACCAATATTTTGTTATACACAATTGAACAATGACTTGTACCTTTAGTATTTGGTCCAAATCGGAATATATTTCGATATAGCGGCCATGGGGCATAAGGTATGCATTTTTCACAGGATTTTGACGAAAGGTGGGTTACATATATACCCTAGGTGGTGGGTATGCATAGTTTGGCCCGGCCGAACTTATCGCCTTCTTACTTGTTTATCTCGGCGGCGTCGTTAACGCTATCGACCTTATCGCAAAAATGTTTCCATGAGTCACGTTTTGCCGCTCTGGTTATCTTATTGTATTCCTTGAGCCGTGTGTAATACACATCCCAATAAACTTTCGCTTTTTTACGACGTGCTCTGTTAAAAGTATGCGGACCTCTTTCCTAATATTGTGAATCTCCCCGGTCATCCAGGGTTTTTCTTGGGCTGATTTCCTTTTACGAAGAGGACAACTATCTTCGAAAGACCCCACCAGTGCAATCGTAATCCTGTTGACATTTTCGTCAATGTCTTCTGCGCTTGGACAATCTAAACTATCTTGCCCAAGTCTTCTTCTGAGTAGCCTTTCGATTACACAGCTTCTAATTACACATCTATTATTTATTCTCCAAAACCTTTCGTAGTATTAGCAAGGTAACTTAAAATTGTTGTTTCAAGGTACCTTATACAATGGCTCGAATGTCTTTTGCGAAATTTAAATAAATTCGCCAACATCTTTTGTTAAGTACCATATTGGAAAAATGTGAAGGTTCATTCTACATAGATCCTTTTGGCATTACGTTCTAATACGCCTGTACACCGAAAAAAAAATTATACCATATGGTATTGATAGCGAATTAACCCCTTCTTTTGTCAAAAAATTCCCTGTAGCATGGATTAAATGGTTCACATTATCCATACCATACGAAATTGTATTGTTTAAAAAACAGGGTTAGAGTGGCAGTCTATTTTTTAAACAAACTAATTTAGACTTTGGAAGTTTTTTGTGATACCACAGCAGTGTCAACCCAGCCCTCCGATGGAAATCGAACCCATGACCCACAGTGGGATGGGAAACATAAGTGGAAATAAGTCTGCCATTTTGGAACGGATAGATATATCTTCATGAAATTACATGGTTATAGCTAAGGTGTTATTCAATTAATACGCCAAATTTCAGGGCCCTAGGTTGGTCACATCGGCCTTTAAAAATTTTGTTCGGGCTGTCAAAAGAGTATTTATGGTCCGATTTTCAAAATTTTTTTGCTTAAAAAGCCCTACAAACGCCTAAATGTGAGGATTATCTTTTATTGTGTCCAAGAAATTTGACCAGAAAATTTTTTTTTGGAATTGTTTGTGAAAACATTTCTGAACCGATTTCAAATTTTTAACTGATTTGGAAAGCTAATAAAAACTAATACTATTTTTTTTTTTTGTTGTGATATATCCTAAAAAGTTATGCGAGTTCCAAATCAAAAAATGTGAAAAAAAATGTTTGGCATTTTTCGTAAAAAAAGGTAATTTCATTGTTTCGTCTGTATACAGAAAACTTGGCCCAGCATTATCAATTTTGCTTACTGTACTGTAAAGAAGACTTAATGTAGATGCGTTTAAAGTGTGATTTTTATAATTATAAATTGTGTTAACACAAATAGGAGATCTGTAAATCACAATATTGACATTTTTTAACAAAAACATACTTGGAAAACACTTCGAGTTCTAAAAATTCAAAGCTGAGACCCCCATCTTTATAACATACTAGCTGAGCCGGACCCGCTCCGCTGCGCCTTCATTTACTTTATATGGAACAAAATTTTCCTTGGAATATTTATTTTCGACAATTGAAGAGCTTTTAGTGAAATACCATGCTACGAAAATATTAATAGTCGCTTGACTAACAGTTTAACAATCTATGTACCTTTATCTGAATCCCATATGATCTTTATTGGTCTACTAAGGGAAGGGGTGATGCCCTAAATACATGGTTCTAAATTTGGATATCAAATTCGTATTCTTCTCCCAAATACCTTTATTTGAGCCCCATATTGCGATGGTCAGTAAAAAATTGCTGTTTGTGGGGTATTTTGGGAAAGGAGTAGACCCCAGAAAATTGGTCCCGAAATTGGGTTACAATTCTTGCTCTACCCCCCCCCCCCCAACACCTTTCATTTAAGCTCCACATCGACATCGTCAGTAAATATGACCGATTTAGGGGTGTTTGGGGATTGGGTTGGTCCCCCAAACACTAAGCCCGGAAAATATATCAGCAACGTGTTCTATTTTCATATATCATTTATTTGAACTCCATTTTGCCATTGGTCTCAAAATTGGATATCAAGTTCGTTTTCTAATCTCATTTGAACTCCTTATTGCAAAAGTCTGCAAATATGTCCAGTTTGGGGTAATGGCCCGAAAAACTATAAATATTTAGTTCCACTCTCCTTGAGACCCAAATTGTCTTGGTGAGCAAATACATCCTATTTAAGGGTTGTTATGGTGGTGGGATGTCCCCTAGACAGTTGGTCCCTAATGTTGATATCAGATACGTGGTATACTCCCAAATACCTTTAATTTGAGCCCCATATTTCCATAGTCGGCAAACGTAAACGGCTTGGGGGTGTTTTGGGGGATGGGCGGCCACTCAGTGAGTTGGCCTTGGAAATATATATCGGATGCGTGTTCCACTCTAAAAACCCTCTTATTTGAGCCTCATATTGCAAAAGTCAACAAATACTTACTATTCTCGTGATTCGTGCTTTACTCCCAAAGACCTTTTATTTGAGCTCCATATGGTTATGGTTGTAAATTTGTCCCCTATGGGGAGAGGCGGCCCCCCAAACACTTGGTCCCATATTTGGATATCAGATTTTAATTCTCCACTCAAATACCTTTTATTTAAGCCCCATATTCCCATGGTCAGTAAATAAGTCCTGTTTGGGGGGGTGTTTTGGGGAAGGGGTGGACCCCCAGAAACGTGGTCCCACATTTGGATATCAGATTCGTATTCTACTCGCAAATACCTTTCATTTGAGTCCCATATTGCCATGATCGGTAAATATATCCGATTTAGGGGTATTTTGGGGGTTGGGTGGTGTTGTGGGGGTGGGGTGGTCCCATAGACACTTTTCCCGAATATTGATATCAGATTTGTGCTTTACTGCAAAATACCTTTCATTGCTTCAGTTAATAACTAATGGCATCCAAAAATTTTTTTGCGCCTTCGAAGGATTGAGGTCTCTACGAACATTTTACTAAAAAATGCCAAATATTGAAACATCTTTCCCCAGTGGGGATTTTGGGTGTTTTTATCAAGAAATGTGGCCAAAATTTGTACTAATTTTTTTTAAGAAGATATTCATCTTCCAATGAGAATGATATCTACAGTAGTTTTGGTTTTTTGATATTTTCAATTTGAATTTTATTTCTCATAAATGTGTATCTTTTTGCCTCATTTTGGGTTTTACCCAAATAATATCGGACCGAGGTGATCAATTTTGAAGGCCCACCAATGGGCCCCTGGGATTCTAGAGCCCTGAAATTGCGTATAAACTGGATAAAACCTCAGCTATAACCATGTAAAGTTTCATGAAGATAACTCTATCCGTTTCAAAATGGCAGACATATTTCCATTTATTTTTTTTCAATTCCACTGTGCGACCCCCGTACTAATAATCCAAACGCGCTACCAACTCGGATACAGGGGCGAACAAGAAAGTGGTAATTCACTTCAATTTTTCTTTCGGTGCATATTTAATCGTAATTTACTCTTAGGTTTGGATTAGAAGAGATTGCGGATATTAATGCGCCCCATGACACTATGGATATTCACTTAAGCCAAAAAGTAACCTCGATACTTTGCTAGTAACATAATGCCTAATTGTTTTCCATACTACAACCCTTTGCCGATCTATGCCTGGTATTGGTCCTCAGCGTCATTGCCGGTGTGTGTAAGCCGCGAAATCCGGGTAATGATAAAGGAAATGCGGAACAATGCCATCACTTGCCGCACCTATTTTCTCCATGAGTTAGCTAGTAGTCCTATGTGTCCCGTTATGATACCCAAAGCGTCAACACTTTCATTTCCCCTTACTGCGCTATGGTACGGCACACACCAAGACCGCCACCGTAGCGCAGAGGTTTGCATGTCCGCCTATGACGGTGAACGCCTGGGTTCGAATTCTTCCGAGATTATCATAAAAAAAATTTCAACTGTGGTTATCCCCTCCTAATGCTGGCGACATTTGTGAGGTACTATGCCATGTTAAAATTTCTTCTCTCGCACTGCGGCATGCCATTCGGAATCGGTTAAGCTTGAATCGAACAGCACTCACTGATACATGAGAAGTTTGCCACTGCTCCTTAATGCGATGTTCGTGGGCAAATTAGCATTTTGCACTCCAAGACTGTTCGTGACCTCATCGTTCCGGTTGTTATTGCTTTGATGGCAGTTTAATGTTCATACACTCATAGCAAACTCTGTCTGCTAAATATTAATAGTTAATTTTGCTACTATTGTAGCAGTAGTTCTGCTAATACAGCTGTAGTACTCCAAATTCAGAATAGCAGGCTTGCTGCTGAAAAGTTAGCTGTTTGCTGAAACTGACTGCTGCTTAATTATAAAGGGGATGTTTCAAGAAACAAGTAAAAGCATGCTAAGTTCGGCCAAGACGAATCTTATATACCCTCCAACATTGATCGCATTTGTCGAGTTCTATGCGCGGTATCTCTTTTTAGACAAACATAGAATAAGAACTAACAGTTCTGCTATTGGAGCTATATCAAGTTATAGTCCGATTCGGACCATAAATGAATGCTGAACATTGTAGAAGTCATTGTGTAATATTTCAACAAGCAAAATCGGGAGATAGGTTTATATGGGAGCTGTATCAAGCTATTGATGGATTCAGACTATATTATACACGTACACAATTTTAGCCAAATAGGATGAGAATTGCGCGCTTTATTGGCTCAAGAACTCAAGACCCAACATCGGTTTATATGACGGTTATATCAAAGCATGGACCGATTAAAGCCATACTTAGCGTAGTTGTTAGAAGTGCTACCAAACCATTACGTGCAAAATTTCAGGTAAATAGGACAAGAATTGCGACCTCTAGAGGCTCAAGAACTCAAGACCCAAGATCGGTTTATATGACACCTATATCAAAACATGAATCGATTTAAAACATACTTAGCGTAGTTGTTGTAAGTGCTACCAAAACACTAAGTGTAAAATTTTAATAAAATCGGATAAGAATTGCGTCCTCTAGAGGCTCAAAAAGTCAAGACCCAAGATCGGTTTATATGGCAGCTATATCAAAACATGGACCGATGTAAATCATACTTAGCGTAGTTATTGAAAGCGATACCAAAACACTACGTGCAAAAAAGCTATATCAAAACATGGACCTATTTGGCCCATTTACAATCCCAACCGACCTACAACGATAAGAAGTGTTTATGCAAAATTTCAAGCGGCTAGATTTACTCCTTCGAAAGTTAGCGTGCTTTCGACAGACAGACGGACGGACATGGCTAGATCGACTTAAAATGACATCACGATCAAGAATATATATAATTTATGGGGTCTCAGACGAATATTTCGAGGTGTTACAAACAAAATGACGAAAATAGTACACCCTCATCCTATGGTGGATGGTATAAAAATAGATCACATATGAAAATATGTGTCTCAGTGGATGTTTATAATCACCACTGATAAAATTTAGACCACGCCAGTCATTTGCAAATTAGTAGAGCAATAACAAAAGATGCGAGCTAGCTCAGCCCCATTTCAAAATGTATTCCAATGGATGGATCAGATAGCTTCTTTACAGTAGTATTTCACATATTAAAATCATCTCTTCCAACAAAATTTCTGAAAGAATTCTAAACAAATAAAAGCGTTCTAAGTTCGGCCGGGCCGAATCTTATATACCCTCCACCATGGATCGCATTTTTCGAATTTTTTTTCACCATCTCTTCTTAGGCAAAAAAGGATAAAACAAAAGATTTGCGCTGCTATTAGAGCGATATCAAGATATGGTCCGGTTTGGACCACAATTAAATTATATGTTGGAGACCCGTTGGGGGCTCAAGAAGTAAAATAGAGAGATCGATTTATATTTGAGCTGTATCAGGCTATAGACCGATTCAGACCATAAAAAAAACACGTATGTTGATGGTCATGAGAGGATCCGTCGTACAAAATTTCAGCCAAATCGGATAGGAATTGCGAGCTCTAGAGGCTCATGAAGTCAAGACCCGAGATCAGTTTATATGACAGCTATATCCGGTTATTGACCGATTTGAACCTAATGTAGCACAGTTGTTGGAAGTCATAGCAAAACACGTCGTTCAAAATTTCATTCCAATCGGAAAAGAATTGCGCCCTCTAGAGGCTCAAGAAGTCAAGACCCAAGATCGGTTTATATGGCAGCTATATAAGTTTATGAACCGATTTGAACCATACTTAGCACATTTATTGGATATCATGACAAAACACGTAGTGCAAAATTTCATACCAATCGGACTCGAATTGCGCCCTCTAGAGGCTCAAGATATCAAGACCCAAAATCGGTTTATATGGCAGCTATATCAAAACATGGACCGATATGGCCAGAATTGGCCTAGGGGTCTATATCAGCGATGCCCTGCCCTTTGCGGTAGCGTTGATGGCTGGTCACACGTATTCTTATGCTCTTTGTTTCAGTCATTGTTGAGACAGCAACGAATAAACATGCGCAGTGGTATACACATTGTTTTTCGGTTTTTATTTTAAAAACAATGATTTTATTGATTTATCGCTTGGAATGTACAAAAAAGTATTTATGTTTTCATTTCTTATGTTTATTTTTGCAATACACCCATCACACAGTCCATAAAATAATTTTTTGAGATAATTAAAAATACGTAAAGAGGGTATTTCACTCATACAATCATATTTTCATTTTGGGTATAACTGGTCTACATTGAAAACCCAGAGACTGATCTGACTCCGACTGCCTGACAATAATACGGTATTGCAGGCGTAGACACGAGCGATCACGGAATGTGAGGTGGTGAGATGTTTACGCGAGGATGTCCAGTGTGAACATTTTTAAGCACAGTAAACTGCCCATCAGGGTAATAACAATCAGGATGGTCAGGTCACAAGCAGTCTTGAAATGTGAGAAGGGGATTAACGTCTTCTCTGAAGTTGGCACGATTCTCGTTGTTTGGGTGCCAAATAGGTTTTTTAGATGTTAAAGCAAAAAAGCTCGGTGATTTCATTCAGTAGGACATTCCCTTACTTTGATAAAATTTTATTAAGATTGTTATCGCAAAATATATGGAAAAAATTTCAAAAACTCCGTCGGAAAAAGTATCTCCCTTTGTACCATAAGCATTTATAATGCGGTAGTAGCCGAAATTAGGAGTCAGTACAAGATTAAGCTTAATTTGACGTCTGAATACATGTGTAAAATTTCATCAAAACCGAATCTGATGTAGATCCCATATGAAGGGTGCCATTTTGAGAACTTAGTTTTTCGGGGTGGCCGCACTGTTTGTTAATTCTGTCCTCCATCATGGCGAAACGATCAACTGCTGCGAATAGTTCAAATTTACTATCAAAACTTGTGCTCGATTTTTATCTCATAAAATGTGTTCAGCGGTAAGGTTCATTTCTGGCTAAATGGATATGTAGCAGTATAAATCAGTTGTAGCTGTAACCAAAAATACATAATTTTCGTTTAACCATTACACAGTTTTGTTAATATCATCCCACTGTCCATTTGCGTTGGAGTCGCAGTGTGTGCAGTGTTAATATTTTCGTTGCGCGAAGTTTGAAAAAAACTAAATGTAGAGCAATGCAATATAAAATTAGCCAAATTACGCGTTTGCTAAAATGGTATGTTCGTCGTGTACTGTTGATATAGCTGCTGCTTTAAGCGTACCAAGTGGCAAGTGGCAAGCAGCATGAATAGCTAGCTAATAAAGTGCAACCAGACCCAGAATTTTTTGCAGATCCTTAGCGTTGTTGACTTTTGCGGGAGAATAGGTGTTCGTACACCATTCATTGGACCAAATCGATGAGCAGAATTCTATTGTCGCTGGGTGTACGCAGAATATATGCCAGTTTTTGACTATCATCCCAAAATGATAATTTCTGTTTTTTTTTTCGCTAGATATAGTATAAGGTTAAGCAAGTAAAAAGGCATTAAGTTCGACCGGATACGCACCACCTCAGGTATTTTAACCATATTTGAACCAAATCCGGTAAAAATGCACCGTTTATGAAAAGTAGCAGCTGAAGCGAAATTTGGTCCGATAAACCCAGCGCGGACTTCGTGGGTCTAAAGCAGCTCGCTCACTGTTCCAAAATTCTACCAAACAGAGTAATAAATGGGCCTTATATAGGTTCAACACCGTTAACCGTGAGATCGGTATATATGGCAATTATATCCCAATATTACACGATCATATGGTGCTGATGGGGAAGTGGGAAGAGATCTTACACAACTCACTCTACCTAATTTCTACGAATAGGGCAAATAAATACGGAATTTATGGATGATGGACCTCGAGTCGGGAGATCAGTATATATGGCAGCTATTTCCAAATATGGTCCGATTTGAACCGAACTCCGCACGGACGACAGCCCAAAACTGCCAAATCTCAACTATATCGGGTAATAAATATGACTTTTGATGGCACCAGAACATAAATCGAGACATCGGTAAATATAGCAAATATAAGCCTATCTGGAACATATATAGAGCTTAAAAAATTAACAATGCCGAATTTAAGCGAGGGTATATCAAGAAATTTTCCACCTGATTCATATCCGATACGGAAGTCGAGGTTAGTAAGAGAATTGACAAGCCGCATTCATCGAACGATGAATGCGGCTTCTATGGGCCGTTGGCTATAAATCGGGACATAGGTCTATATGGCTATATCATGATACAGTCCGATATAGTCCATCTTTAAACTTAACCTGAATATGTACCACAAAAAAAAAGAACATATGCAAAGATCCAGCTCATGTGGTAGTCGTCTATGAAAGCTTTGTGCAAAATTTTGGCAAGATTGGTCAATAAATGCGCTTGCTGTGACTCTATAAGTTAAAATCGGCCGATATATATATATATATATCTGAGAGCTATATCTAAATCTGAACCGATTTCCACGAATTGCACTAGTAATGCCGACTGTCAAGAGAAAATCCTTCCTGCCAAATTTCGAGAGAATCGGTTAAAAAATGGCCACTTTATTGCATTATTACTGCAAATCGGACGAACATATATATGGGAGCTATTTCTAAATCTAAACAGATTTTTCCTAATTTCAATGGGCTTCGTCTCTAGGCCGAGAAACATGTCTGTACCATTGTAAGACGATCGGATGAAAATTGCGACCTGTGTATTGTACACAAATTAACATAGACAGACAGACGGACAGACAGACAGGCAGACGGACATAGCTAAATCAAATCAGAAAGTGAATCTGAGTCGATTGGTATACTTATTAACGGGTCAATCTCTCTTCCTTCTGTGTGTTACAAATAAATTCAAAAAATTATAAGACCCTGTACCACGGTAGTGGTGTAGGGTATAAAAATATAGACCAAAATTTTATCGATTAAAATGGTTTAACTTAAAGTAATATGAAAAATAGAAAATGTGTGTTGTTTTATCTCTCCCTAAAATAAAATTTATTTAATTTTAATTGCAAAGTAAAGAAATATTCGGCAGGGTCGAATTTTGGACACCCACCACCTCGGGTATATATGTAAACCAACTTTCGTCATAATCCGATGAAAAATGCATAATTTATGCCGCCATAGCAGATTTATAGAAATATGGTCCGATTTCGGCCAAATTCGGTACGGACAATGAGTGGTCTTATAAGTACACGTCATTGTTCAATTTTGTCGAAAAAATATTGTTTTTTTGGTAGCTATATATATATCCAAGTATAGACCAATCTGAACCATAAACGACACGGATATCGAAAAGCCTAACAAAAGTCACTGCGTCAAATTTCTTTTTTTAAATCAAGAGATCCGTCAATACGGCAGCTATATCCAAATCTGGACCGATCTGGGCCATCTTCAAGAAGTATTCGAAGGGCCTAACACAACTCACTGTCCCAAATTTCTGAGAAATCGGACAATAAATGCGCTTTTTATGGGCCCAAAAACTTAAATCGAGAGATTGGTCTATATGGTAGTTATATCCAAATCTGGACCGATCTGGCCAAAATTGTAGAAAAATGTCAAGATGCCTAACTTCACTCAATGTCCCAATCTTTTCTGAGCACAAAACCTTAAGCCAAGTGATCGGTCTATATGGCAGCTATATCCAAATCTGGACCGATCTAAGCCAAACAAACTTATAGACAAACAAGTAAAAGCGTGTTAAGTTCGGCCGGGCCGAATCTTATATACCCTCCACCATGGAGCGCATTTGTCAGTTCTTTTCCCGGCATCTCTTCTTAGGCAAAAAATGATATAAGAAAAGAAAGAAAGAAAAATCTGCTATTAGAGCGATATCAAGATATGATCCGGTTTAGATCAAAATTAAATTATATGTTGGAGACCTGTGTAAAATGTCAGCCAATTCGAATAAGAATTGCGCCCTTTGGGGGCTCAAAAAGTAAAATAGAGAGATCGATTTATATGGGCGCTGTATCGGGCTATAGACCGATTCAGACCATAATAAACACGTATGTTGATGGTCATGAGAGGATCCGTCGTACAAAATTTCAGGCAAATCGGATAAGAATTGCGCACTCTAGAGCCTCAAGAAGTCAAGACCCAAGATCGGTTTATATGACAGTTATACCAGGTAATGGTCCGAATTGAACCATACTTAGCACAGTTGTTAGAAGTGATACTAAAACACTATGTGCAAAATTTCAGTCTAGTCGGATGAGAATTGCGCCCTCTAGAGGCTCAAGAAGTCAAGACCCAAGATCGGTTTATATGGCAGCTATATCAGGTTATAGACCGATTTGAACCACACTTAACACAGTTTTTGGATATCATAACAAAATACGTAGTGCAAAATTTCATTCCAATCGGTTAAGAATTGCGCACTCTAGAGGCTCAAGAAGTCAAGAAGTCAAGACCCAAGATCGGTTTATATTGAAGCTATATCGGGCTATGGACCGATGTTAACCATACTTGGCACAGTTATTGGATATCGTAGCAAAACACGTCGTGCAAAATTTCATTCAAATCGGATAAGAATTGCGCACTCTAGAGGCTCAAGAAGTCAAAACCCAAGACCGGTTTATATGGCAGGTATATCAGGTTATGGACCGATGTGAACCATACTTGGCACAGTTATTGGATATCGTAGCAAAACACGTCGTGCAAGTTTTCATTCCAATCGGATAAGAATTGCGCACTCTAGAGGCTCAGGAAGTCAAGACCCAAGATCGGTTTATATGGCAGCTATATCAGATTATGGACCGATTTAAACCATACTTGGCACAGTTGTTGGATATCATAACAAAACACGTAGTGCAAAATTTCATCCCAATCGGATAAGAATTGCGCACTCTAGAGGCTCAAGAAGTCAAGACCCAAGATCGGTTTATATGGCAGCTATATCAAAACATGGACCGATATGGCCCATTTACAATACCAACCGACCTACACTAATAAGAAGTATTTGTGCCAAATTTCAAGCGGCTAGCTTTACTCCTTCGAAGTTAGCGTGCTTTCGACAGACAGACGGACGGTCGCACAGACGGATGGACATGGCTAGATCGACATAAAATTTCACGACGATCAAGAATATATATACTTTATAGGGTCTCAGACGAAAATTTCGAGTAGTTACAATCAGAATGACGAAATTAGTATACCCCCCATCTTATGGTGGAGGGTATAAAAAAGATTCTGTGCAAAGTTTCAGCTCAATATCTCTATTTGTAAAGATTGTAGTGATATCCAAAAGCCTAACATAAGTTACTGCGTCGAATTTCTGCGAAATCGGACTATATTGCGCCTTTTATGGGCCCAAGACTTTAAATCGAGAGATCTGTCTATATGGCAGTTATATCCGAATCTGGACCGATCTGGGCCATCTTTAAGAAGTATTCGAAGGGCCTATCACAACTCACTGTCCCAAATTTCTGAGAAATCGGACAATAAATTCGCTTTTTATGGGCCCAAGAACTTTAATCGAGAGATTGGTCTATATGGCAGTTATATCCAAATCTTGGCCGATCTAAGCCAAACGAACTTATGGACAAAAACAGAATCTGTGCAAAGTTTCAGCTCAATATCTCTATTTTTAAAGACTGTAGCTTGATTTCAACAGACAGACGGACGGACTTGGATGGACTAAATGGTTTTAGATTTTTACAACGATCAAGAATATATACTTATATACAATACTTTATAGGGCCGGAAATGGATAATTCGATGTGCTGCAAACGGAATGAAAAAATTAATATACCACATCCTTCGGTGGTGGGTATAAAATACTATGGCTAGTTGTATCAAAGGCCCAACTGAAGTCTTCGTATATTACATCGAATTTTAGCCAAATGGAATAAGAATTTCGCTCAAGAAAAAAAATAGAGAGATCGGTTTATAGGGGAGCTGTATCAGGCTATAGACGGATTCCGACTATATATGACACGTAAGTTGGAGGTCATGGGAGAAGTCAAATCGGATAATAATTGCGCCCTCTAGAGACTCAAGAAGTCCGGATCTCAGATCGGTTTATATGGCAGCTATATCTGGTTATAACCCAATTTTAACCATGTTTGGAACAGTTGTTGGAAGTCATAACAAAACACCTCTTGCAAAATTTCAGCCAAATCGGATAGGAATTGCGCTCTCTAGAGCCTCAAGAAATCAAGATTCAAGATCCATTAATATGGCAGCTATATCAGGTTATGAACCGAGACGAAGCCTGTTGAAATTGGAAAAAATCGGTTCAGATTTGGATATAGCTCCTATATATATGTTCGTCCGATTTGCACTAATACTGAAATAAAATGGCCATTTATTAACCGATTCTCTCGAAATTTAGCAGGCAGAATTTTTTTATAATTTCTGACATTACGTATGATTTTCATAGATATCGGTTCAGAATTGGATATAGCGCCATATATATGTTTGTCCGATTTGCAATAATAATGCAATAAAATGGCCATTTGTTAAGCGATTCTCTTAAAATTTGGTAGGAAGTATTTTCTCTTTCCTCGATGACATCCACAATGTCTATAAAGTTTGCTCGAAATCGGCCTAGATTTAGACATGGCTCCCATATATATGTTCGCCCGATTTGTAGTAATATTGCAATAAAATGGTCATTTATTAGCTGATTCTCTTGAAATTTGTGAGAAAAGATTTTCTCCTGACTCTTGACATTACTGGTGAATTACGTGGAAATCGGTTCAGATTTAGATATAGCAGTCATATATGTATATCGCCCAATTTTATATAAGTACATTTATTGACCAATCTTGGCAAAATTTTGCACAACAGTTTCATCGACGATGGCCTTCTGAGACGTTTGCTCGTAATCGGTTCAGATTTAGATATAGCTCCCCTATATGTTCGTCAGATTTTGGTTAATTTGCATTAATGTTGTCATTTCTCAACCGTAGTTGTTGCAGTCTGGACATATTTGCTCGAATTTTGATACGGATTGTTTAATAACCCATGTAAAAACATCCGCCGAGGTCTTTCAAAATTGGTTCAGAATTGGATATAGTTCCCACATTGTACTTGTAGCGTAGGTGTAGGGTATTATACAGTCGGCACCGCCTGACTTTTGCCCTTTCTTACTGGTTTTTTGATAACGGAAGGGGGCGGACCTCCACCGTTACCCCAAAACACCACCCAAAATCAAAAGTGGACCGGTAAGGCTAATATGGGTATCCAATGAAAATTATCAGCCCCAAAACACCCTCCAAACGGTTCAAATTTACCGGCCATGGGGCTCAAATTAAAGGGATTTGGAAGTGCAATACGAATTTGATATCCATATTTGAGTCGAAATGTCTGAGGTGCCATCCCTCCCCTAATGAGAACATTTCCCAAAGGAAGAACATTAACACAAGGAACCAAGAAGGGGTAAATTCTCACACATCAATGAGTGCTTTCCGATTCAAGTTTAAACTCTATGATAAGGGACCTTTTTTATAGCCGAGTCCGAACGGCGTCCCGCAGTGCGACATCTCTTTGGGGAAATTTTTTTAAATGACTATGCATGGCATTGTACCTTGCAAATGTCGCCAACATTTAGAGTGGATAAACACCGCTTTGTCCGATGTTCTCGCCAGGATTTGAACGCGTTCAGTTACAGTGAGATGAATTCGATATCCGCATTCAAGGCGAAGTTTCCCCACCCTAAAAAGATATTAGAGAGTTAAAGAAGGCGCAGCGGAGACCAGTCAACTGATGCTAGTCAAAAATGCATCGCAAACATGCAGATGCTCATGCAAATCCGTCCATTTCTGACGAATAGTTTTGCGGTCTTAGCATTGGCTATTGCCACTCGTTATTCTCTTTTTGGTTACCTTGATTGTGAAAATTATATCCAATTCATTTAAATGTGCAGCAGTTTCAATACTCAACTCGATAATGGTAAATTTTGTGGCCAATTTATGGCTGCTTCGTACAAAGTTAATTCGTCCTGTATTTTGCTCATGGACTTCATTGCAGTATAAAGCATTGCTGCAATAGCCCTGCAGTGGTATTAAATTAAGCTTAAATGTCAGTTTTTGATCAGCAGTTGCAGAAGTTAGTGTTAAATCGCCGAAACAAAAAGGGCACATATCACATGAAACCGCAGATAGTTTTTGTCCATTACATTTTCATATGCATAATAATGAGGACATACATATGTATGTGTATTAGGCTGTCCGATGCTATAAATGAGAAAATTTTTTTGCAAGTAGCGAAATGCATACCGTATTGTTTTCCTTTTGATGCCAATAAGCAATATACGAAATACTATGGCGATCGGTTAACGATAACCCGTGTCGCCACTTAGCTAGATTCCTAAAAAAGTTCTACATCCATTTTTGGGCATCGTGGCGGCACGGATTATCGTTAACCGGTTGCTATAACATTTCGTAATTCGCTTATTAGTATACACAGGAGAAAAATTAGGAAAAAAGCACACATTTTGTTATTTGGGACACTCTAATATATATGCAGTGATGCCATTACGAACAAGTGCATACGTTGGGTACAAGGAGGCCGACATTACATTTACACGCGTGATGTGATGCTAAGCAAATTGTTTTGCGGTTAACCGATATTTGAAGGAATTTATTCAAATTTCCAAAAGGATAGCAGTCCGATAGCAACATTGTTCAAGTTTTAATTAATAAACCATTTCGTTAATGAGAACAAAGTGATGGTTTTGGAAGAACGGTTTCGAGTTTACAAGCTATATGTCTATTAGATTTTTAGTTAAATTGCCTTTACAAATACCTTTGGAATAATTAAATTAAATATAGATGTATATTGCTTTTCAAATCAGTTAAGCACTTTTATTCTTTTGAATTATATTCTAACAACAACAATTTTTTTAATTGTGCCAACAATCTTTATATTGAAATGATTATAATTCTATGCATTAATCTTAAATCTAACAAGTAAAAGCGGGCCGAATCTTATATACCCTTCACCATGGATCGTGTCTCTCGAGTTCTTCTCCGATATCACCTTTTAGCCAAAGAAAGGATAAAAGAAAAGAATTGGAGACCATGTTGGAAGTCTTTCACATTTCAGCAAAATCGGATAATAATTGCGCTCTCTGGAGGTTCAAGAAACCAAGATCCAGATCGGTTTATATGGCAGCTATATCAGGTTATGGACCGATTTGAACCATACTTAGCAAAGTTGTTGGAAGTCATAACGAAACACGTCATACAAAATTTCAGCCAAATCGAAGTCAAGGCCCCAGATCGTTTTATATGACAGGTATATCAGGTTAGGGACCGATTTCAATCATACTCAGCACAATTTTTGGAAATCATTAAAAACCACCTCATGCAAAATTTCAGCCAAATCGCATAAGAATTGCGCCTTCTAGTGGCTCAAGAAGTCAACATCTAAAATCGGTTTATATGGCAGCTATATCAAAAGATGAACCGATTTGGCCCATTTACAATTCCAACCGACCTACAATGATAAGAAATATTTGTGCCAAATTTCAAGCGGCTAGCTTTACTCCTTCGAAAGTGAGCGTGCTTTCGACAGACAGACGGACGGACAGACGGTGGTGGGAATGGCTAGATCGACTGGAAATATCATGACGATCAAGAATATTTTTTATGGGGTCTTAGACGAATATTTCGAGGAGTTGAAAACAGAATGACGAAATTTGTATACCCCCATCCTAAGGTAGATGGTACGATGGTTGCCTTTAATATTTCGGGATTACAGAACAAAAGCAAATATTTATAATCGAAAATCGCTTATTAAGATCTATACACTTTTGCATGCGTTTGGACCAATTATCGAAGCACTTTTGCCACTCTGAGGTATCTCCAAAACATGCATTATGAACGCACCAACCGCTTCTTCAGGTGTCAAATAACGTTGATCTCCCTTTTTTTACGTACGGGAACAAAAAGAATTCATTCGGTGCCAAGTCTGGACCACATTCATCAAATCGATGTTTTGAGTGCTGAAAAATGCAATTGTCTGAGCCGATGTGTGAGAGCTCGCATTGTCGCGGTGAAGAGTGATCCGTCTTCAGCGGTTGGTTTTCTTTATTTCTTGGAAGACAACTGGAAAACAAATGGTTGTGTACCACACACAATTGACTGTTCTGTATTGTTCTGGTGGTACGGTTGCAACATGTCCAGTTTTTCCGAAAAAACAGGCGATCATTTGCTTGGAAGTGCTTCGTGCGCGAGCAACTTTTGTTTTAGTTGGCTTATCTTGAAACACCCATAAAGTCGACCGCTATTTACTTTCGGGCTCATACGCGTAAATACACGATTCATCACCTATCACGATGTCATAGACATGTTTCGAAGCACCTCGATCGTATTTTTTGGAGCATTTATTTCGAGCAATCGACACGAGCATATTTTTTAGCGATTTGACCATGGTGGTGGGTTGCCAAGATTTGGCCCGGCCGAACTTAGCACGCTTTTACTTGTTCCTCCTGTTAAAGGTTAGCTTTATTATACTTTTTTATAAGAAGGGAATTTAATTTATTTATTCGATATCTGCTCAGTGTTTTCTGCATCTCCCAATGGATTTATATAGCGAATTTTGTCTACAACTAACCTTGAATTTATCTCTCACATCTTCCATTCATTTCAGTAATGCGTCAATTCGATGTAAAATACACAGACTTCAGTTAGGCCTTTGATACGGCTAGCCATAGTTTTTATACCCTCCACCATAAGATGGGGGGTATACTAATTTCGTCATTCTGTTTGTAACTACTCGAAATATTCGTCTGAGACCCCATAAAGTATATATATTCTTGATCGTCGCGACATTTTATGTCGATCTAGCCATGTCCGTCCGTCTGTCCGTCCGCCCGTCCGTCTGTCGAAAGCACGCTAACTTCCGAAGGAGTAAAGCTAGCCGCTTGAAATTTTGCACAAATACTTCTTATTAGTGTAGGTCAGTTGGTATTGTAAACGGGCCATATCGGTCCATGTTTTGATATAGCTGCCATATAAACCGATCTAGGGTCTTGACTTCTTGAGCCTCTAGAGTGCGCAATTCTTATCCGATTGAAATGAAATTTTGCACAACGTGTTCTGTTTTGATATCCAACAACTGTGCCAAGTATGGTTCAAATCGGTCAATAACCTGATATAGCTGCCATATAAACCGATCTTGGGTCTTGACTTCTTGAGCCTCTAGAGTGCGCAATTATTATCCGATCAGAATGAAATTTTGCACGACGTGTTTTGTTATAATATCCAACAACTGTGCCAAGTATGGTTCAAATCGGTTCATAACCTGATATAGCTGCCATATAAACCGATCTTGGGTATTGACTCCTTGAGCCTCTAGCGTGCGCAATTCTCATCCGATTTGGCTGAAATTTTGCACGACGTGTTTTGTTATGATATCCAACAACTGTGCCAAGTATGGTTCAAATCGGTTTATAACCTGATATAGCTGCCATATAAACCGATCTTGGGTCTTGACTTCTTGAGCCTCTAGAGTGCGCAATTTTTATCCGATTGAAATGAAATTTTGCACGACGTGTTTTGTTATTATATCCAACAACTGTGCCAAGTATGGTTTACATCGGTCCATAACCTGATAAGCTGCCATATAAACCGATCTTGGGTCTTGACTTCTTGAGCCTCTAGAGGGCGCAATTCATATCCGATTGGAATGGAATTTCGCACGACGTGTTTTGTTATGATATCCAAGAACTTTGCCAAGTGTGGTTTGAATCGGTTCATAACCTGATATAGCTGCCATATAAACCAATCTTGGGTCTTGACTTCTTGAGCCTCTAGAGGGCACAATTCTTATCCGATTTGAATGAGTTTTTGCACGAAGTATTTCATCATGATATCCAACAACTGTGCCAAGTATGGTTGAAATCGGTCCATAACCTGATATAGCTGCCATATAAACAGATCTGGGGATTTGACTTCTTGAGCTTCTAGAGGGCGCAATTCCTATCCGATTTGGCTGAAATTTTGCATGACGTATTTTATTTTTACTTTCAACAACTGTGTCAAATAAGGTTCAAATCGGTTCATAACCTGATATAGCTGCCATATAAACCGATCTGGGATCTTGACTTCTTGACCCCTAGAGGTCGCAATTATTATCCGATATTTTGTACGACGGATCCTCTCATGACCATCAACAAACGTGTTTATTATGTTCTGAATCGGTCTATAGCCCGATACATATCCCATATAAATCGTTCTCTCTATTTTACTTCGTGAGCCCCAATGGGCGCAATTCTTATACGAATTGGCTGAAATTTTACACAGGTCTCCAACATATAATTTAATTGTGGTCCGAACCGGACCATATCTTGATATCGTTTTAATAGCAGAGCAACTCTTTTCTTAAATCCTTTTTAGCCTAAGAAGAGATGCCGGGAGAACAACTCGACAAATGCGATCCATGGTGGAGGGTATGTAAGATTCGGCCCGGCCGAACTTAGCACGATTTTACTTGTTTTGTTTTGGAACCTAACAAAATCTAGTTTTCTCCATTTATTTTACATAGGATATCAACTTATTTATCATGCAGAACGCAACGGATCATGTACAGAGGTTGTTTTTATACCCTCCACCATAAGAAGGGGGGTATACTAATTTCGTCATTCTGTTTGTAACTACTCGAAATATTCGTCTGAGACCCCATAAAGTACATATATTCTTGATCGTCGTGACATTTTATGTCGATCTAGCCATGTCCGTCCGTCCGTCCGTCCGTCTGTCTGTCGAAAGCATGCTAACTTCCGAAGGAATAAAGCTAGCCGCTTGAAATTTTGCACAAATACTTCTTATTTGTGTAGGTCGGTTGGTATTGTAAATGGGCCATATTGGTCTATGTTTTGATATAGCTGTCATGTAAACCGATCATGGGTCTTGACTTCTTGAGCCTCTAGAGTGCGCAATTCTTATCCGATTTTAATAAATTTTGCACAACGTGTTTTGTTATGATATCCAACAACTGTGCCAAGTATGGTTTAAATCGGTTCATAACCTGATATAGCTGCCATATAAGCCGATCTTGGGTCTTGACTTCTTGAGCCTCTAGAGTGTGCAATTCTTATCCGATTGGAATGAAATTTCGCACGACGTGTTTTGTTATGATATCCAACAACTGTGCTAAGTATGGTTCAAATCGGTTTATAACCTGATAAAGCTGCCATATAAACCGATCTTGGGTCTTGACTTCTTATCCGATTGGAATGAAATTTTGTACGACGGATCCTCTCATGACCATCAACATACGTGTTTATTATGGTCTGAATCGGTTTATAGCGCGATACAGCTCCCATATAAATCGATCTCTCTATTTTACTTCTTGTTATCTTTCAATGTAATTTAAATGAATTGGTTAAATGTGCGATGAGAAATCCTAATCTATACAAGTGCAAGAAAACCATCTTTTACAGAAAGATAACTACTCAGGGATTTTACGTTTTAGCAAGCTGATGTTTGATGCTTTGATATTTATTTTTGCATGGGTAGATCAATGTCTACTCTGGGATTCGTCAAGACTTGTTTGATTAAGCGGGTGTGATCATTCGCAAGTTTTTAAAAATAGTAATGTGCAAGTTTTTAAAAATAGTAATGAATCATAATCGATTCAGATCCCGAGAACACATCCGTTTTTTATGGGATTAGGACCCTTAATTGGAAGATCGGTCTATATGGTAGCTATGTCCAAATATAATCTGATCGGGACGGTATGCTGGTCGGATGACGGGAGGCTAAATACAACTCACTGTGTTAAATTCCAGCGAAATCGGGTAATAAATGCAGCTTTTATGGGCTTAAGACCCTTAATCGTCATATCGGTATCTATGACAGCTATTGTGTTGCCCAAAAGGTAATTGCGGATTTTTCATATAGTCGGCGTTAACAAATTCTTTCACAGCTAGTGACTCTGTAATTGCATTCTTTCTTCTGTCAGTTATCAGCTGTTACTTTTAGCTTGCTTTAGAAAAAAAGTTTAAAAAAAGTATATTTGATTAAAGTTCATTCCAAGCTTTATAAAAAATGCATTTACTTTCATTTAAAAAATCCGCAATTGCTTTTTGGGCAACCCAATATATCTAAATATAATCCGATCTAAAGCATATTTGAGTCGGGAGGCTTAAAACAAGTCACTGTTTCAATTTTTACAGAAATTGGTTGATAAATGCTTAAGATTTTATGGGCTTAAGACCCTCAATTGGTCTATATGAAAGCTATGTCTAAATATTGTCCGATCTAAGCCATATTCAAGTGTGATGACGGAAGGCTTAAAACAACTCACTGTTTCAAATTTCAGCGAAATCAAGTTATAAATGCAGATTTTATGGACTCAAGGCCCTTAATAGGCCGATCGCTCTATATGGCAGATATATCTAAATATAAACCGATTTGAACCATATTTAAGTCGGATATCAGGAGCCTATAATCAATTCCTTATAAACCAATATGCCGGTTTGACTTCTTAAGCCCCTGGAAGCCGCAATTTTGCTGAAATTTTGCATAAAGTGTTCTGTTATAAATTCCAACAACTGTGCCAAGTACCGTCCGAATCGATCAATAATCTGATGTAGCTCCCATATAAACCGATCTCCCGATTTGACTTCTTGAGCCCCTGGAAGCCTCAATTTTCATCCGATTTGGCTGAAACTTTGCAGATAGTATTCTGTTATGACTTCCAACAACTGCGCCAAGAACCGTTCGATCAGTGAAGTGTTTGGTGATTTAGTCGATCCTTGGAGCTCATCGCCCATGAAAACGCCAAAAATGCGATCCAGCACTGGTGCTGGCAATTGGATGGGGGGGTGATCTTTCTCGTCGAACATTTGCTGCAGTCGAACTACTATGTTTAATTGAATTGGAATATTGAAGTGAGTATACAAAGCAAAATGAAGTATATATGTAGAGGAAAAACTGCAATGCAAAGTTTACCTATAATTACAAATATTAATTGGTTGAACAAAATACTTCAACACTGTTTTAATGATTAATATTGAGAAGATGAAGTGAAGATGAAGTGATGCAATCGAAGTTTTGGAAACGGTTTTGATATTCAGTGGAGATTTGAGAAACCAAAATATAACTTTCAATTACTTTTTCATGAACGAAGAAGGGCTTTTCAGGGAAATGTTTCGTTGGCTGGTACTTCGTTATAATTATTTAAGTCATTGTAGAGGCTTTTCATCTACACCAATTCCTTTGTCGCCTCACTCGCTGCAATGATTTCGGCTTCGGTTGTTCAGATAGATACATTTGGCTGTCTTTGATTTATCCATGATATTGGACTGCCTATATAACATGCTACTACTCCAGTTGTTGATCGTCCCGTGCTCATGCAGCCTCCATAATTCACATCACTATAGCATAGCAATTTCTAGAATTATTTTCTTTCCTTGGGTTTCTCTCATGTATAAACATGTATCAGTAGAGCTTATTTCAAATACCAATTTGATGAAATAATTCCACGTTCCGGTATTCCAGAATCGTGTTCTTTTTAGAGAACAAACTCTGTTTGATGATGGTACATCAAATCCTCTTGGCTGTTTTATAAAGATAGTTTCATCCAACTCCCCATAAACGAAAGTAGTTGAAACTTTGAACTGTGCTAAGTGCATCTTTTCTGTGACAGCAACACTCAAGAGAAATCGAATTGTGGACATCCTCGCTACCGGACTAAAAGTTTGGTCATAATCAAGTCCTTTTGTCTGATTATACCCTTTTATAACTAGTCTTGCCTTGTATTTGTCCACACTGGCATCCGCTTTGGTTTTTTACATTGTAAACTCGTTTTGATGGGAGAGCTTTGGCACCCTTAGGAAGTTCAGAACGTAAGTACCCAAGTTTTATTATACCCTACACCACTACTGTGGTACAGGGTATTATAACTTAGTGAATTTGTTTGTAACACCCAAAAGGAATAGAGATAGACCCATTGATAAGTATACCGATCGACTCAGAATCACTTTCTGATTCGATTTAGCTATGTCCGTCTGTCCATGTTAATTTGTGTACAAAGTACAGGTCGTAGTTTTCATCCGATCGTCTTCAAATTTGGTACAGGCATGTTTTTCGGTCTATTGCTCCCATAAATTCGTCCGATTTTCAGTAATAATGCAATAAAATGGTCATTTGTTAACCGATTCTCTCGAAATTTGGCAGCGAGGATTTCCTCTTGACTCACTAGTGAGTTTCATAGAAATCGGTTCAGATTTAGATATAGCACTCATATATATATATCGCGCGATTTTAACCTCTAGGGTCACATCAAACGCATTTATTAACCCATTTTGCCAAAATTTTCCCAAAACGCTTTTTTCGACGACTGCCACAGTATCTAAGAAGTTTGATCAAAATCGGTTCAGATTTAAGTATAACTTCCATATACATGTTCGTCCGATTTTGAGAAATATTGCATGGAAGTGCTAATTTTTTAACCGATTCTCTCAAAACCGATTCTCTCTCTTTAACCGATTCTCGTATATGTATATCGCCATATTTTCACCCCAAGAGCCACTGCAAACGCATCGTAGTTAATACAGTTTGAACATATTTGCTCGCCGAGGTCCATCAAAATTGGATCAGAATTGGATATAGCTCCCACATTGTACTTATAGGGTATTATAGTGTCGTCACCGCCCGACTTTTGCCCTTCCTTACTGGTTTTCATTCAATTGATTTATTTCCTTTTCTATGGCAGCTAACCACTCTGATCCTTGGTCTCTCTTAGTAACTTCAGAATAGGAGTGTGGAGTTTCGATGCTATTAACAATCTCTGGGGACACCATAGCCAATTTGTCATGAGAGGTCTTTGAAATTATAACTTTTCTATTTCTTAACATCTGAATTGTTTTCAGATTCAGATTTCTTAACATGTCAATTGTTGCTTCCTGAGAAATTTAAAATTATCTTCAGGATTGTTACTAGTAGGTTCGTCGTTCTCTTCTTCTATATTTCGCGAATCTTCGGCTAATTGATCATCTTGTGATTCTACGATTGAATACGCATATGACATGTCGACGCTATGATTCGCAAATGTCGGATTCTAGGCTTCTTGCCATACCATTTTTCGAATCGACGGCTATCAGCTTCAGATAACTTTCCTGTTCTGTTTAAAATATATATTGCTGTTTTCACAAGTTCATACCATAAAGATTCCGGAAATTGAATTTCTTTATTTGCATATTCAAAAGTCCTTGCCATTTCTGCGATAGTTCTATTCTCTCTTTTACCTCACCCATTTTGGTGAGGGGTATATGGAGCAGTCAACTTATGAGTAACCTCATGCTGAGCAAGAATTTTTTTTCATTTCATCGTTTTCAAATTCACCACCGTTATCACTAATTAAAGTTTTTACAATGTGTCGTTGGCATTTGGCATGAGTAGGCATCTCTTTTAACTAATCTTTGACGTTTGATTTTTGTTTTAAGAAAAACCCATATCCATATTTCGTGTAATGAAATACTAAAAGGTACCTGTATCACTCGCAGCATCACGTCTTCCAAAAGGTTTCCTAGAAGACCTTCCGGAAATGCATGGTTCACAGTTTTCAGTTGTACTCTTTACTGAAATTCCCATTTCCTTTTGTATTTTAATTTTAGCATGGCGATAATCTTGATGACCCCAGAGTTCGTGATATAACTGTAACAACAATTTTTCTTCAAGTAGGGCTATATTCTGTGTATGTGACTTTGGACAGACTTGAATACTGTGCCATTGATTTCTCGTTGACCATGTACCACAAATTCTCCATTGACGTACAATTTGCATTCGCTTGTGGTAGATGTAAATTTCCTATTCGGATTTCTGTCATGTGATATAGTTCACACATACCATATGTCGTTAAGAGTTACAATCCTTTCCTTAGTACTGACTTTCAATAACATCTATATTTGTCCCTTCTCAACAGCTCTTAAACACTCTTTTCCAATAGAATGTATAGAATTGGGCTGTTCAAACTCTTTGTATTTCACAAAATACTTATTTGAATTGGTAACATGCTTCGTTGCACAGTTATCAAACCACCATTCTGAGCTTCAATCTGCTATATTTACTTCATGTGTCATCGTATGTAGTGCAACATTTGTATGATCAATAATTGGCCTGACTTAAAAGGCTTGCCATCTGCAATCCACTTGCGACATTCTTTTATCCAATGTCCTTTTTTCTTACAATAATGGCGAACACTTTCCTTTTTAGCACACACTTTCTTGTTTTTGGAGTATTTCTCATTAATGAGGCTCTCAGGCTTCTTGAAATTGCGTTCATATAGACAAAGCTGCATAATAAGTTCGTCTAAGGACTTATCTTCAGCACGAGTCATCATCATCTACCTCTATTTGAACATTTTGAACGATGATGGTAGCACATGCAAAATCTTACAAATAAGAAGAGGTTCAGGAAGTTTTTGATTACCTTTTAATTCCAAGCCAGCGCTAATTTCTGTCCTGTTTGTTTTCCTGTAAAACGCAGACCTTGTCATGTAATCCTTAACAACAGCATCAGTTGGGTTTGTAATTTTTCTTAAAACCACATCCAGAGTTCCTTCATAAAAATCTAGGAGATTTTTGAATTTTCTCTTCCAAATTGCCCAAACAGATTATCCTGTTAATGATTCTTACGTTCAAACTATTTTCAAAATTCCAGAATTGTCTTATTTTTCATATTTTTCCATTTTTTTTAAGTCATAGAGGGCCCATAACCCATTGAATTGGAATATTTTATTGATTTTGAGATACTCTATCGGCCGGTATCTCACGAACAAATGCTTCAATGTTGTCTTCCAACGCGTCAATTGAAGCCGGTTCTTCTGTATAGACATGAGCTTTAACACAGCCCCACAAAAAATAGTGTAAAGGCGTTAAATCGCACGATCTAGGCGGCCAATTGAGCGGTCCCGAAAGTGAAATAAAATGTTCATCGAACTCGCCTCTCAATAGTCCATTGTTACGCGTGCTGTGTGGTATGGGGCACCGCCTTGTTGGAAAAACATGTCACGCAAGTCAAGCCCTTGCATTTTGTGCAAAAAAAATGTGGACATCATCTCACGACAGCGCTCATCATTCACAGTTACGTTACGATTCGCATCATCTTTAAAGAAGTACGATCCAATGATGAAGTTCGGTTCAACCGCACCAAACTGTGACTTTTTCTGGATGCATGGGTAGGTCTTGCAATTCTTCTAACTGATCTTCACTCCAAAATCGTTTATTTACGTACGCATTTTGATAATAAAATTCAATAATTTGCAAGCGTAGTTCGTTTGTAAATGTTTGAGAGTGAAACAAAACACGAAACGTGCGTGAGCTATTTAAACCAGATTGCCAAAAATATAATAGCTAAAAAATCACCCTTTATAATTACAAATATTAATTGGTTAAATAAAATACTTCAACACGTTTGTCTTTTTGCCGGTATTCATGCTTACTGAATAGGCAACAATCATCACAATTGATGCCCATGGGTTGAACTCATCAAACACCTTTTGGAGTCCTTCTACGATGAGAATTTCATTGTATTTTCCGATACATCTCTATGGAAATGGTGATCCATTCTTTGAGTATTCTTACTTTTAGGAACCACAGCATACCATGAAACAAACCAATACCCATTATTTTGCCTCCATCAGGATGCATGGCCTTTAAAATATACTGAGGGTCAAGTTTTTTTGTTGACTTGCATGGTAAAAGATATATACGACGTCCTTCAGACAAAGAACTTGACCCTCAGTATAATAAACCCTGATGGAGGCAACATAATGATTTTAGGGTGCTTTTTCATGGTATGTTGTGGTTCCTAAACGTAAGAAAACTCTAAGTATGGACCAGCATTTCTATAGAGATACAGTGGAGAAAGCAATGAAAACATTTGTGTTTCAGAACATACCAACTTCATTCGTTATTATGGACGTTAATGCTCCAAAACATGCCTTCAGGGTCGTTAAACCCAGATTTTTCTCATTTCTCATAAAAACATAGACTTATTCAGGTCTTATCCTCTCAGATCACCGTATTCAAACCCATTTAAAAAGCTTTGGGGAAGAGAACAAGTTGAAATTAGTCCCCTGTCCCTATTCTAATATGTGCAACAATTTTGGCTAAATATCCCCCAGGTTCGCTGGAAAGTTAATTTCATCCCTTCCCTCAAGTTGAAGAACCTAAGAACCTTAAGAACAACATCTTTTTCGCCTGTATTTTTATACACTACACCATGTCCATCCGTCTGTATGTCGAAAGAACGCTTACTTTCAAAGGAGTAAACTTTGAAAGTAAGCGTTCTTCCATCCGTGCTGTATTTAATATATCTAAATATCATTTATTTGAACCCCATATTGACATTGGCCTCAAAGTTGGATATCAAATTCGTTTTCAAATCTCATTTAAACTCCTTATTGCAAAAGTCAGCAAATATGTCCGATTTGGGTAATTGGCCCTAAAAACTATGAATATTTAGTTCCACTCTCTTTACGACCCAAATTGTCTTGGTGAGCAAATACGTCCTATTTGGGGGTTGTTATGTTGGTGGGACGTCCCCTAGACAGTCGGTCCCTAATGTTGATATCAGATACGTGGACTACTCCCAAATACCTTTAATTTGAGCCTCATATTTCCATAGTCGGCAAACATGACCAGCTTGGGGGGTGTTTTGGGGGATGGGCGGCCACTGAGTGAGTTGGCCTTGAAAATATATATCGGATTCGTGTTCCACTTTAAAAACCCTCTTATTTGAGCCTCAAATTGCAATTGTCAGCAAAAACTTTCTACTTGGGTGGTGTTGTGGGGGTGGGGTGGCCCCATAGACACTTTTCCCGAAAATTGATATCAAATTCGAGCTTTACTCCCGAAGACCATTTATTTAAGCCCCATATGGCTATGGTCGTCAATTTGTCTCCTTCGGGTGATGTTTTTGGTAAGAGACGGCCCCCCAAACACTTGGTCCCATATTTGGATATCAGATTCGTATTCTACATTAAAATACCTTTTATTTAAGCCCCATATTCCCATGGTCACTAAATAAGTCCTGTTTGGGAGGTGTTTTGGGAAAGGGGTGGACCCCCAGAATAGTGATCCCACTTTTGGATCTCAGATTCGTATTCTACTCGCAAATACCTTTCATATGAGTCTCATATTGCCATGGTCGGTAAATATGTCCAATTTAGGGGTGTTTTGTCGCTTGGGGTGGTCCCCCTAGCACTTGGTCCGACGATTGGATATGAGATACATTTTATTATCCTAAATACCTTTCATGTGAGTCCCATATTGTCGTGATTGGTGTAAATATATGTTTGGTAGGTTTTAGGGTGGGGCAGCCCCCCTAGGTACCCCATCCGAAATTTGGATACCAAATTTATATATTTAGGGTTTTATATGAGAGCACATAAAATTTCGCTTAAATCGCATCACCCATCTCCGAGATCTGGCGTTTCTGAAAATTAGGGTAAGGGGGAGGGTCCGCCCTCCCCCCTCCTGTTAGATATCAAAAAATGTAGTACCCTATTTTCACCACGGGATCATTATGCACCATCTGTGAAAATTTCAAGAAAATCGGTTCTGCCGTTTCTGAGTCTATAAGGAACACACAAACAAACAAATAAATCTACAAACAAACACAAATTGACTTTGTTATATAAGATTGGGTCTTGGAGGAATATTTCGAGGTGTTACAAACGGAATGAGTATAATAGTATACTCCGATCGTATACTGCGGTGGTGGCTATAAAAAACTAAACCCCTTTCGAAAGGCATGCTTCTACCATTGCACTTCACGCTAATTACTGAGTATAGATGAAGGGCTTAATTTTATTCTACATAGCAAACTTTTGTCGAACCAGCAAAAATTAAAGTTTCTCGGAACCGAACATGGATGATAGAGAGACCGGTTTACATGGGAGCTATATCAGGTTATAGACTGATTTGGACCGTATTTGACACAGTTGTTGGAAGTCAGAACAGAACACCACATGCAAAATTTCAGCCAAATCGGACAAAAATTGCGGCTCTACCGCTATCGGAGTGACTTGATTAGTATACCCAAATCCTATGATGGTGGGTATACGAACTTTTCGGAATAATTAAAAAATATAAAAAATCGTCATTGAATTATTATTAATGTTGTGATGCTTATATATTAATGCTAATTCGCCGACAAGCACATTGTGAAGGATTGGGAAGATCTTATTGGCCTTTTAGAAGTATATTAGCAAGCACTAAAAAATTTAGCTCACTGCCGATGGGTCTAGTTCCAACAACCACAATTTTCTATAACAAAATTTGTGTATATTCATCTATTTCATTTTTGTAGGACAAAATTTGTTAATTTTCAGATTTGAAAAAAGCCTATTTATTTCCTGATTTCGCTGAAATTTAGGACAGTAACTTGCGTTAGACCCTTTGATGTCATAACTGTGTTTTGTTCAGATCTTACTATATTTCTGTTTTTCTGATATGGACTCATATATAGTGAATTTTTCACTAGATTTTTACGAAATGTGGTTAATTTACATACGATGTCGTAGGTAAGTAAGGAAAGGCAAAAGTCGGGCGCAGCCGACTAATAATACTCTACACCAACTGGTGTACGTAGTCCTTTTTATATGTAGAACTTATCTCTAAATCTAATCAGACTTTAATTTGGATACCTATTGAAATATCAAATAGAACCTTGTAAGATTTACCTATGATAGGACAACAAATTTAGATTTCCACATCCTTAAAAGGCCATATCGGATAAAATATTATATGGGAATTATATCGAAACCTGTGCCAATTTTGATAACACATACTGGGACGTCAAATAGAATATCTCACGCCCTATATTGTAGAGATGTGACCAAAAATGTGGTGTTTACTGGCTTAAAAGTCCATATCGGATAAAATAGATCGGACAAAAATAGTGGATTCTAAAGCCTTAAAAGACCATGTAGGACAAAAGATATTTATGTGAGCTATGTCTTGATCTAGACCGATTTATATGAAATTTTGCACTCGCATTTGGACTTTAAATAGAACAACTCACGCAAACTTTTGTAGAAATCGGGCACAAGCCGAACCGATTTTCATGAAATTTTGCATACATATGAAGACGTCAATTAAAGCACTCCGCGCCAAATTTGGTAAAGATCGGACCAAAATTGTGACTGCCACAGCCTTAAACTTCATATCGGATAAATTATATATATATATGGGTGCTATATCTAAATTTAAACCGATTTTTATGAAATTTTTCAGTCGTATTGAAACTTTAAAGAAAACACTTCGTGCAATTTTTTGTAAAGATCCGACCAAAATTGTGGCTGCTATAGCCATAAAATTCCATATCGGATGAAAGTTATATATGAGAGCTGTATCTATATCAAATTTAGATATAGCTCCCAT
This sequence comes from Stomoxys calcitrans, assembly GCF_963082655.1. Classification (NCBI taxonomy): domain Eukaryota; kingdom Metazoa; phylum Arthropoda; class Insecta; order Diptera; family Muscidae; genus Stomoxys; species Stomoxys calcitrans. Next base: position 153,156,038 of record NC_081552.1, read on the forward strand.
ATGTATCTTTCATCCATTGAAGGCCAATGAACCCACAATATGAGTCCGATCTTTACAAAATTTTGCATGAAATGTTTTATTTGACGTTCCAATATGTTTCATAAAAATCGGTTTTGATATAGCTCCTATATATATCTTCCATCCGATATGACATTTTAAAGCTATAGAAGCCACAATATTGGTTTGATCCTTATAAAATTTAGTGTGAGATGTTTTATTTGACGTTTTAGCTCGTGTGCTAAATTTAATCAAATTCCGTCTAGATTTAGGTATATATAGCTCCCATATATATTTCACATGACATTGCCTTTAGCGTTCTAGTAGCCACAATTTAGGTCCTAACGTAAGAAAACCTTCGTAGTCAACTCTCAATGAATTTTCATTTTATACCCATTTTGTGACGTTGGACATTCATGCCCGTTTTGGGAGTTTTTGGGTTTTGCCCTGTTGAAGGGTTTTTGGAGGGTGGGGACACCTCAAAAACCAAGGAATAAATTTTTATATCAGATTTGTACTCTACTTTTAAATACCTTTTATTTGATACCTAGATTGCCCAAAGCGGTAAAAGTGTTCGGTGGTGTTTTTTGGATGGGGAACCCCCTCGACACTTATCGTGAAATTTTTGTGCCAAGTACGTAATCTACTCTTAAATACCTTTCTTTCGTTACCCATGTTACCCAATGCGGTGAAAGAATCCTGTTGGGGGTTTTTTGAGGGTGGAAGACCCACCGACCACTTAGGGTAAAATTTGTATACCATATTCGTACTCCACTCTTAAATACCTTTCGTTTGATACCCATATTGTCCAATCGGTAAACATGTCCGTTCGGGTAAGTTTTGGGATAGGGCGTCCGCACAGCTTATATAACCCTAACATTTTATAAAAATTTAGTGTTTTTAGGGTACCATAATGTGGCATACAAACTCTCGCTTAAGTCGGAAAACCCATCTCCGAGATCTGGCTTTTTTGAAAACTTGGGTAAGGGGGATGGTCCGCCCCCCCTTCGGAACATTTCATGAAAATCGGAACAGACAAACAAACTAAAAACAAACAATTAAACAAACAAACAAAGCGCAACAATTTGATTTTTATATAATAGATAGAAGAAGAAGATATCATAACTGTGGAACTGGGTATTATAACTTTGTGTATATGTTTGCAACGCTAAGAAGGAGAAGAGCCCATTGAAGAGTAGACTGATCGGCTAAGAATTACTTTCCGATTCGATTAAGCAATGTCTGTCTGTACATGTACTTGTATTCTTGTGATCAATGTACAGTTAGTCCGATTGTCATAAAATTTTGCACACTTCGCTTTTTTGTTCCAAGGACGACAACTATTGGTTTTTAACAAAATTGTGTATTAGTGGTGCCTATGTTAAGGGAAGGTCGGTGGAGACTGCCCTGCACGAAGTTGTGTCGTCGATGCCCAAACGTACGCCCTGGCGGTATGCATTGACACCCGGACTTTACGGACGGACACTCTGATCCAATCCAGGTGGACCCGGTCTTTAGAGACAGGATAAACCATATGCTAAGGAACCGGTGCATAAATTGCGTGTCCCATGACATAACGCAGACGATGTTATAATACTTCTAAGGGGTAAGGATCCGAACCAGCTATGCAGAAGGGCCGAAAAGGTCTTGCATATGGCATATGATTGGGCTAGACCCAGAGGTTTCAATGCTAACCCAGAGAAGACTGAAATATGCCTGTTCACGAGGAAGACGAAGGTGGCCCAATTTAACGCACCACGATTCGATATCTGACAAGGTCAAGGACAAGGGGAAATGCAAGGGCAGGTTATTCGGTGAAGGCCAGAGAACTGCCTTCAATAAATTTGGTTAACCCGAAGCCTTTCGGGTCAACGTAGGCGACGTGGGCGACGAATACTCATGTAACATTTTGGAACAGCGAACGGTCGGTAGGACGGCGAAAATCCTATGGGGGGATCGAGATCGTGAGAAGACGAGGCTATTACTGAAAGGAAGTAAGAAGGAGGCAGTATAGCTGTTGGTATCGTGACGGGACACATAGGACTTCGAGCTCACTTGTAAAGTCTGTGCAGCATGTCTAGGGCATGCGGGGAAGATGATGAGACGTTGGAGCATTTCCTTTGTCATTGCCCGGCTTCCGCGTCCAACAGATACCGGTACTTAGGTGGAGACACATTATCAGACATGAACCAACTTAGGGGAGTGGCATTGAAAACAATTAAGGATTTTGTAAGAAGCATGAAATTTCTAACTTAGATTTTTTTTTTCGAGGTTACTTTTTATACCCTCCACCATAAGATGGGGGGTATACTAATTTCGTCATTCTGATTGTAACTACTCGAAATATTCGTCTGAGACCCCATAAAGTATATATATTCTTGCTCGTCGTGAAATTTTATGTCGATCTAGCCATGTCCGTCCGTCTGTCCGTCCGTCTGTCCGTCCGTCCGTCTGTCTGTCGGAAGCACGCTAACTTCCGAAGGAGTAAAGCTAGCCGCTTGAAATTTTGCACAAATACTTCTTATTAGTGTAGGTCGGTTGGTATTGTAAATGGGCCATATCGGTCCATGTTTTGATATAGCTGCCATATAAACCGATCACGGGTCTTGACTTCTTGAGCCTCTAGAGTGCGCAATTCTTATCCGATTGGAATGAAATTTTGAACGACGTGTTTCGTTATGATATCCAACAACTGTGCCAGGTATGGTTCAAATCGGTCTATAACCTTATATAGCTGTCATATAAACCGACTATAGGTCTTGAATTCTTGAGCCTCTAGAGTGCGCAATTCTTATCCGATTGGAATGAAATTTTGCACGACGTGTTTTGTTATGATATCCAACAACTGTGCCAGGTATGGTTCAAATCGGTCCATAACCTTATATAGCTGTCATATAAACCGATCTTGGGTCTTGAATTCTTGAGCCTCTAGAGGGCGCAATTCTTATCCAATTTGAATGAATTTTGGCACGTAGTATTTTGTTATGATGTCCAACAACTGTGCCAAATATGGTTCACATCGGTTCATAACCTGGTATAGCTGTCATATAAACAGATCTGGGGACTTGACTTCTTGAGCTTCTAGAGGGCGCAATTCCTATCCGATTTGGCTGAAATTTCGCAAGACGTTTTTTATTGTTACTTTCAACAACTATGTCAAATAAAGTACAAGTCGGTTCACAACCTGATTTAGCTGCCATATAAACCGATCTGGGATCTTGATTTCTTGAGCCTCTAGAGATCGCAATTATTATCCGATTTGCCTGAAATTTTTTACGACGTATTCTCTCATGACCATTAACATACGCTTTTATTATGGTCTGAATCGGTCTATAGCCCGATACAGCTCCGATCTCTCTATTTTACTTCTTGAGCCCACAAAGAGCGCAATTCTTATTCGAATTGGCTGACATTTTACACAGGTCTCCTACATAAATATAATTTAATTGTGGTCCAAACCGGACCATATCTTAATATCGCTCTAATAGCAGAGCAAATCTTTTCTTATATCCTTTTTTTGTCTAAGAAGAGATGCCGGGAAAAGAACTCGACAAATGCGATCCATGGTGGAGGGTATATAAGATTCGGCCCGGCCGAACTTAGCACGCTTTTACTTGTTTGTATTAAGAGCGTACAACAGGTCGATTAATGATAAGGGACCTTCTTTTTATAGCCGAGTCATAGTACCTCACAAATGTTGCCAGCATTAGGAGGGGATAACCACCGCTGAAAATTTTTTCTGATGGATTCAGGCGTTCAGCGTCATAGGAGGACATGCTGATGGATTCAGGCGTTCAGCGTCATAGGAGGACATGCTTACCTCTGCGCTACGGTGGCCTCCACAGCGGTGCATTTCATAGTTCAAATTTAGACATTTTGATAAAAAGTACTGTCCCACCATACCCGATAGAACCGATTGGAACTACGATATCCCCGGTAACAGAAGTTACATAGACTCTATACGGATGGGTCCAAACTAGAGGACCAGGGCTTTGGGGTGTACTCTAACGATCTCGAACTGGTCGTATTGAAAAGGTTACCCGACCACTGCAGCGTGTATCAAGCAGAGATATAATGTCACTACGACGATTGGCATAAATATCTTCTCAGACAGCCAGGCAGTCATTCAATCGCATGAGGAACGTATTTCTGAACACAAAAACCGCCCTCGACTGTCGCAGATTTCTCAAAGAGATTGCTGAACAGTTTAAAATTCACATGTTCTGGGGCCGGGCCACAGAGATATCCTAGGGAATTGTAAAGCGGACGAGCTTGCGAGACCTTTGAACTACCTTACACATTCCAGGGATACTGGAATCTGTGGGTATGCCTCTAACGACATGTAAGCTAAGTGTTCAGGACCAGGCCCAAAGGACAACGAATGATAGATGGTTACAAAGAGGGGCTGCGAGCATTCCAACACAATGTGGCCTTATCTAGACTTGCAGTCTACTGCTTTGCTGTCATTGGCTAGAACAGACGTCTCAGTTATTGTGTCCGTCATGACAGGTCATGTCTAATCGGAAAATAGACTGAAGGTTGCCAGCAACGACTTTTGCAGAAGCTGTGAGGACATCGAAGAAGAAGAGACTATAGAACACCTTCTATGTGTGTGTGCCGTACTAACAGTCAGAAGGAGTTCCACTTAAGGTACTCATTTGTTTGAGAACCTGTCTGATTTAGCTGATGTGAACCTTCGCAAATTGTTGGGCTTTTTAAAGCGATCTGGATGCTTCAACGGTAATAACTAGAAGGCATCTTCCTTCTTTTATTCCTGTGGTATCGCAATTGATGAAAACGTCTAAGTGAGTCTGATGACAGATTGCCAAATAAACCTAACATAACCTAGATATTGTTGCCATATATGTATTGTGCCCGACCAAAACCAGGGTTGGAAGGCAAAAAACCACAGGAGCAAGTTAGACCTTCGAAATTCCGTACAGATGTTTATAATGGATATATATATAGTTCCCATATACATATATCCTACATCCGATATGGACGTTTAAAGCTCTAGTAGCCACAATTGGTCCGATCCCTAACAAAATTTTTGCATGAGATGTTTTATTTGTGGGCAAAATTTCATAAAAATCGGATCAGATTTAGATATAGCACCCATATATCTCTCAGCTAATATGGACTAGTAAAGCTGTAGCAGCCACAGTTTTGGTCCGATCTTTACAAATTTAAGCGTGAGGTGTTCTATTTGGCGATCCTATGTGTGCAAAATTTGATAAAAATCGGTTCAGATTTAAATTTAGCTCCCATGGATATTTTTTTATCCGATATGGATATTTAAGGCCGTAGTAGCCACAGTTAAAGTCCTATCCTAAGAAAATCTTACATGGTTGTATTCGATATTTCAATAGGTACGCAAAATTAATGCCAGACTAGATTTCGATATACATAGGTTCTATTTATTAAAAGATGTTCATATACTCGGAGGTGTAGGGTATTATATAGTCGGCTCAGTCCAGCTTTTGCCTTTCCTTACTGGTTTTATTTAGTGTTTTTAATGCATATGTTTTTATTAATATTAATTTTTAGCATGTGTGGTGGGTGAAAATCCTATGCGAAAGGTTCAAATATGCATAAAAGTGACCACTTCTAGCTGTGTGACCTCTTAAAGCACAATTTCAAAAAATAAAATATAGTATGAGATCGGAAAAGACATCCGAATTCTTAAAGACATTATTTTAGAATCTGGGCAGAATTTGATGCGACTTACTTACTTTAATTTCTTTGATTGGCTATGACAGAATATTTCTTCCACTAGCCGAACGTAAAAAGGCGTTCCAAGCGCCTCGATCTTCTGCGCTCATTCGAAAATCTCTTACACCAAGTTTCGAGATGTCTCCCACTACTTAATCTTTCCATCGGGCTTTTGGTTGTCCCAGTTTTTGTGTAAAATCGTGTGTGCCTTCAAATTACTTATTTGCTCGAGCTTCTTCATTCATTCTGACAACATGACCTAGCCAACGAAGCCGTTGTAATTCAATACGTGTAAATATGGCATCGTCGTCGTGCAGCTCGTGGTTCATTTGACGCCTATATTCTCCATTACCGCAAACTGGTCCATACATTTTACGAAGAACCTTTCTTTCAAACACTTCAAGCACTACCTAATCAGCTTTCACAAGTACCCATGCCTCAGAACCATATAACAATATAGGTAGTATCAATGTCTAGTAAAGTGTAATTTTCGTCTGTCGAGAGGTGGCCTTGTTTCTAAACTGACTACTTAGAAAGTAGCATCTGTATGCCATTATTATCCTTCGCTTTATTTCTACACTGGTGTCATTCGTTTCATTCGTTTTCATTCTCAAGGTGGTGGTTCCCAACTTACTCCATTTTCTTTATCTGATCGGTTGTAAAGGGGGTTTTTGGTTCTCTTGTGATCAATGTGCCATATATATTCACATATGCATTAGGAGAGATTCCTTCCTATTCGTACTGTGGAACGTGTATCAGCAAGTGTCATCCTGCAGGGTCTCATTCATTTTGCAGGGATACCAAATTCAGACATGGCTTGAAATACCATTGAACGTTTAGAGGTATCGAAAGCGGCATTTTAGTCACCAAGAAGATGGTAGGTGTTGATTTGTCATTCTCGGGTTATATCCAGGATTTGGCGTAGTGTGAATATCTGGTCTGGGGTGGATTTGCTCAGTCTAAAGCCGCATTGATAGGGCCCAATTATCTCATTGACTTTAGGTTTTAATCTTTCACACAGTACGCTCAAGAGTAACTTGTATGCGATTAGGAGGAGACTTATTCCTCAGTAGTTGGCACATTCCATCCTGACGCCTTTCTGTGTGCGCGACATAGTATGCTGAGGTTCCAATCATCGGGTATGCGTTTTTCTAGCCAGATTGCGCAGATAATCTAATTCGAATGCCTTATCGGCGTGTCGCCTCCGGTCTTGCTGCCTTGTTGTTCTTTAGTCGGGTCACTGCTACTTGGACCTAATTCTGACTAGGAGGTAAACATTCTATACCATCATTAGGGATTGGTTCTGCAGTATCCTCTTCGCTGCCATCGTCGGACACTAGTAGTTGGGTAAAATGTTCTTTCCATATCCTCAGCACGCTATCTGTGTCAGTTACCAGATTTCCTTCTTTGTCTCTGCAGGAGAATGTGCTTGCACTTAAGCCATGGGTTTCATGTTTAATTCTTTAGTACAATTTCCTGACTTCCTTCTGACTCCTATATATCTCAATTCCCTCACACTCACGTTTTTCCATTTCCTTTTCTATATCCACCCCGAAGCACATCGAAATGTCCATTTCCGACCCTACAAATTATATATATTCTTGATCGTCGTAAAAATCTAAGACGATTGAAATCAAGCCACAGTCCTTAAAAATAAAGATATTGAGCTGAAACTTTGCACAGATTCTTTTTTTGTCCATAGGCATAGTTCGAAGATGGGCTATATCGGACTTTACCTTGATATAGCCCCCATTTAGATCGATCCGATGATTTAAGGTCTCAGGCCCATAAAATCCACATCTATTATCCGATTTTGCTGAAATTTAAGACAGTGAGATGTGTGAGGCATTCGTCTTTAATTTGGCCTAGATCGGTCCATATCTGCCATATAGACCAATCCCTCGATTTAAGGTCTTGGGTAGAGCTTGAAAACTATCGATATTCGCAACATTTGATATTTTCGATATTTGGCAAAAAAATATCGATAACTTTCTATACTTTAAAGCAAAAAACAAGTAAACGGGTGCTAAGTTTGGCTGGCTTATATACCCTCCACCATAGATCGAATTTGCCGAGTTCTTTTCTAGATATCTCTTTTTAGACAAACAAAGGATATTGGAGCTATATCAAGTAATGGTCCGACTCGGACCATAACTGATTCGAATGTTGGAGACCATAGTAGAAGTCATTGCGTAAAATTTCAGCCAATTCGAGTAAAAATTGCGTCCTTAAGGGGTTCCAGAAGTAAAATAAAAATAACAATATTTAACAACGTATGTTTAAGGTCATGGGAGAAGCCGTTGTACAAAATTTTAGCCAAATCGGATAATAATTACGCCCTCTGGAGGCTCAAGAAGTCAATATCCCAGATTGGTTTATTGACATCTATATCAGGTTATGGATCGATTTGAACCATATTTGGCACAGTTATTAAAAGTCATAACAAAACACGTCATGCGAAATTTCAGCCCAATCGGATAGAAATTGCGCCCTTTAGACGCTCAAGAGATCAAACCCCAGATAGGTTTATATGGTAGCTATATCAGGTTATGGACCGATTTAGACCAAACTTTGCAAAGTTTTCGGAAGTCATACATAAAAAACATCATGCAAAATTTTAGCGAAATCGGATAAGGATTGTGCCCTCTCAATTATGGCTCAAGAAATCAAGATCCAAGATCGGTTTATATGGCAGCAATATCAAAACATGGACCGATATAGCCCACTTACAATCCCAACCGACCTACACTAATAAGAAGTATTTGTGCAAATTTTCAAGCGGATTGCTTTACTTCTTCGAAAGTTATCGTGCTTTCGACAGGCAGACGGACGGACATGGCTAGATCGACCTAAAATGTCATGACGTTCAAGAATATATATACTTTATGGGGTCCTAGACGAATATCTCGAGGAGTTACAAACAGAATGACGATATTGGTATACCCCCATCCTATGGTGGAGGGTATAAAAAACATACATTTCAGTCTCAAGTTCCTAGTTTTTGCAAAATAAAACAAGAAAAGAAAAAGGGTTCGAAAGAATATAGACAAGTTGACCGACGAACCGCCAAACAAGCGTCCTAGGTGAAGTAATAGGTGGGCCGTCTGCCTGAAGGAACTCAAGTGCAAATCAGACTTTATAAGATACAAGTTCATACATACTGCTGGGATGTCGTGATTTCTGCGGCAACTGCTATCACCAGGAAGTTAACATGAAGAACCATATAACATCGGCCCAAAAAGGATCAATGAGTTTTCTTGTAAACAGTGACTTCGGTTACATGCAAGTCCACGAGAGTACCCGAGTCCGCAATAATATTTTAATGCCCTTTGCAATTGCAGTTGAACCAATACATCATGAGCTACTATCAGGACGCCTCCAAGCAGTTCAAATGTGAGAAATGTTCGTCGTGTTTTTTTCTCCATCAAACTTGAAAGCTCCCATGCAGGAACATGTAACTTACTTTTGTAAAATATGCAGAGAGTTGTTCGTATGAGTTGGATGCCAACGAAAGGCCATTCCAGTGCTAGGTTAGAAAAACGAAAGCCAAATTATAAAACATTCTTTCAGGCATTAAGTTAATTCCCATTTTTATACCCACCACCATAGGATAGGGGTTTGTTATTCTAGTCAGTCCATTTGCATCACCTCGCAATATTGATCTGCGACCTCATAAAGTATATACATAAACGATATATAACCTGATATAGCTGCCATATAAACCGATCTGGGATCTTCAGCCTCCAAGGCGCAATTCTTATCCGAATGGACTGAAATATTACACAACGACTTCTGTAAAGTTCAACATTCAATTTATTTATGGTTCGAATCGGACTATAACTTGATATAGCTCCAATAGCATAACAGTTCTAATTCATTATTCTTTGTTTGCCTAAAAATAGATACTGCGCAAAGAACTCGACAAATGCGATCCATGGTGGAGGGTATATAACATTCGGACCGACCGTTCTAAGCGCGGTCTTACTTGTTTTTATACCCTCCACCATAGGATGGGGGCATACTAATTTCGTCATTCTTTTCGTAACACCTCAAAATATGTGTCTGAGGCCCCATTAAGTGTATATATTCTTGATCGTTATGTCATTTGTAATCGATCTAGCAATGTCCGTCCGTCCGTCTGTCTGTCCGTCCGTCCGTCGAAAGCACTCCAACTTTCGAAGGAGTTATGCTAGCCACTTGAAATTTTGCACAAATACTTTTTATTAGAGTAGGTCGGTTGGGATTGTAAATGGTTCAAATCGGTCCAAGTTTTGTTATAGCTGGCATATAAACCGATCGTTGGTAGTGACTTTTTGAGCCTCTAGAGGGCGCAAATTTCGTCCGATTTGACTGAAATTTTGCACGTAGTGTTTTGGTATCACTTTTAACAACTGTGTTAAGTGCGGTTCATAATCTGGAATAGCTGTCATATAAAACGATTTTGGATCTTGACTTCTTGAGCCAATAGAGCGCGCAATTCTTATCCGATTTGGCTGAAATTTTGCATGAGGTGTTTTGTTATGACTTCCAATGATAGTGCTAAGCATGGCCCAATTACATAACCTGATATAGCTGCCATATAAACCGATCTGGGTTCTTGATTTCTTGAGCCTCTAGAGAAATTTGTACAACCGCTTCTCTCTTGAGCTTTAACATACGTGCCTAATATCGTGTGAATCGATCAATAGCTTTATACAGCTCCCATATAAACCGATCTCCTGATTTTGCTTCTGGAGCCCCCACAAGGCGCAATTGTTATCCGAATGAACTGAAATATTACACAATAGCATATTCTTATTCAATATTCTTTGTTTGCCTAAAAAGAGATACTGCGCATAGAACTCGGCAAATGCGATCTATGGAGGAGGGTATATAGGATTCGACCCGGCCGAACTTATCACGCTCTTACCTGTTTTTTTTTTTTTAATTTTACAAATAGCGAAAGGCGAGGCGGGGGGGGGGGGGGTGGCGGACCCTCCCCATTACCCTAATTTTCAGAAACGCCGGATCTCGGAGATGGGTTAAGCGAAATTTTGTGGAGGGTATATAGGATTCGACCCGGCCGAACTTATCACGCTCTTACCTGTTTTTTTTTTTAATTTTACAAATAGCGAAAGGCGAGGCGGGGGGGCGGACCCTCCCCATTACCCTAATTTTCAGAAACGCCAGATCTCGGAGATGGGTTAAGCGAAATTTTGTGTGCTCTAATATAGTACCCTAAAAATAAAAATTTGGTATCCAAATTTCTGATGGGGTACCTAGGGGGGGCGCCCCACCCTAAAACCTACCAAACATATATTTAGACCAATCACGACAATATGGGACTCAAATGAAAGATATTTAGGATAAGAAAACGTATCTGATATCCATTTGTCGAACCAAGTGCTAGGGGGACCACCCAAATCCCCAAAACACACCTAAATCGGACATATTTACGAACCATGGCAATATAGGACTCAAATGATAGGTATTTGCGAGTAGAATACGAATCTGTGGGACCACGTTTCTGGGGGTCCACCCCTTCCCCAAAACACCCCCCAAACAGGACTTATTTACTGACCATGGGAAAATGGGGCTTAAATAAAAGGTATTTGAGTGTAGAATTAGTATCTGATATCCAAATATAGGACCAAGTGTTTGGGGGGCCGCCTCTCCCCAAAAACATCCCCCAAAGGGGACAAATTTACGACCATAGCTATATGGTGCTCAAATGAAAGGTCTTTGGGAGTAAAGCACACCCCACAACACCACCCAAATAATAAGTATTTGCTAACTTTTGCAAAATGAGGCTCAAATAATAGGATTTTTAAAGTGGAACACGAATCCGATATATATTTGCAAGGCCAACTCACTGAGTGGCCGCCCATCCCCCAAAACACCCCCCAAACTGGTCACGTTTGCCGACTATGGAGATATGGGACTCAAATTAAAGGTATTTGGGAGTAGTCCACGTATCTGATATCAACATTAGGGACCGACTGTCTAGGGGACGTCCCACCAACATAACAACCCCAAATAGGACGTATTTGCTCACCAAGACAATTTGGGTCGTAAAGAGAGTGGAACTAAATATTCATTGTTTTTAGGGCCAATTACCCAAACCGGACATATTTGCTGACTTTTGCAATAAGGAGTTTAAATGAGATTTGAAAACGAATTTGATATCCAACTTTAAGGCCAATGTCAATATGGGGTTCAAATAAATGATATTATATATGAAAATACAGATATATGAAAATATATGATATAGATATATGAAAATACAGCACGTTGCTGATATATTTTCCGGGCTTAGTGTTTGGGGGACCAACCTAATCACCAAAACACCCCTAAATCGGCCATATAAACCGACCATGTTAATGTGGAGCTTAAATGAAAGGTATTGGGGTGTAGAGCAAGAATTGATACCCAATTTCGAAACCAATTTTCTGGGGGTTAACCCCTTTTCCAAAATACCCCACAAGCAGAAATTTTTAGTGACCATCGCAAAATGGGGCTCAAATAAAGGTATTTGGGAGTAGAATACGAATTTGATATCCAAATATAGGACCATGTATTTAGGGAATCACTCCTCCACCAAAACCTTTAAAAAATTTTCGACCTTGCCAATATATGGTCTCTAAGATTAGAAAACGAATTTGATAGCCTATTTTGGGCCATGTGTTTGGGGGACGCCTCATCGTGTAAACTCCCCTAAACCAATGGAAATATGGGGTTTAAATAAATGGTTTTTGAAAGAAGAGCACGATGCTGATATTTTTCAGGGCCAAGTGCCTAGGAGACCACCTCACCCCCGAAAACACCACAAAATCAGATATCATGAAAGAAGCGAGCTGAAATAAAGTATTTTAAGAATGGAGTACACCTTACATCCAATCTTAAATTCGTAGACCAATAAAGATCGTATGGGATTCGGACAAAGGCACTTATATTGGTAAATTGTTTGTCAAGCGATATACTATTTTCGTGGCATGGTATTTCACTAAAAGCTTTTTAATTGTCGAAAATAAATATTCCAAGGAAACTTTTGTTCCATATAAAGTAAAGGAAGGCGCAGCGGAGCGGGCCCGGGTCAGAAAGTAACAATATATTTACACATGTATTAACCTAAGAATTAAAAAATAATATAATTTTCCTTTTTAAACTTTATCGATTCTCAGATACAATAGATCTATAATATCTTTCAGTTGATTAAATTGATAACATAGGTGCCGAAAAGGATCATTATTGGCATAGTTGGTTTTATAATAAGAAATTTTCAAAAGATCAAAATATCTGGTAGGTCTGATAGGAACGTTAAAGAAAATTCGACTCAAAAGAAAGCAGGAATCTATTTGGCCATGAATTAATTTTGTCAAAAACGTAATGTTTGGCATGGTTCTACGACTTTTTAATGTGGGAAGCTTTACAAGATTTAATCGGTACTCATACGAAGGTAATGAACTTCTGTCCCACCCATTTCGACGGAGACAAAATAGTAGAAATTGTTTTTGAACTGATTCTACCAAATCAGAATGAATATTGTAGTACGGATCCCATACCACTGAACCGTACTCGAGATTACTTCTAACTAGCGACGTATATAAGTTTTTCGTCACATAGAAATCGTTAAGTTCTTTACTCCAGCGTTTCATGAAGCCAAGAGCACTACGTGCTTTGTATACAACCATTGAGATGTGTTGACGGAAGTTTAAGCGTTGATCTAGAAGAATTCCGAGGTCTTTAAAGCTATAGATTGCTTCAAGTTGATTGGAACCAGTTTGAATAGAGCTTTGGTCCAGCTTTGAATAGAGCTGCCATATAGACCGATCTCTCGATTTAAGGTCTTGGGCCCAAAAAAGGCGCATTTATTATCCGATTTATCCAAAATTTGGGACAGTGAGTTTTGTTAGGCTCTTCGTCATCCCTCCTCAATTTGACCCAGATCGGTTCAGATTTATATATAGCTGCCATATAGACCGATCTCTCGATTTAAAGTCTTGGCCCCATAAAGTGAGCATTTTTTATTTGTCGATTTCGCTGAAATTTGACACAGTGACTTATGATAGGCTTTTCGACGTGTCGTATATGCTTCAGATCGGTCTATATTTAGATATAGCTACTAAAAAACCAATATTAAAATATCTATAAAATTGAACAATGAGTTGTACTTGTTAGACCACTCAATGACCGTGCCGAATTCGGCCAAATCGGACCATATTTCGATATAGCTGTTATACCCCCATAACAGCTATGCATTCTCACCTGATTATGATGAAAAGTGGTTTACATATAAACCCGAGAAGTTGGGTATTCAAAGTTCGACCGGGCCGCCTTTTACTTGACATATAAATCTTCTGTCTGGCTGTATTCGACGACATCAGTTGGCGCATTGCAAGATCGTAATGTTCCTTACTCTTGCTCGGAATCTTGGAGATATGATGCGATCAGTGTGTCCTTACCATTCTACGAGAGCTTTGGTTGCCTGCCTCATACATCTTCCAAAAACGATTGTCCTCCTCCTCAATATTTCCCATGAAAAATGTTTAATTAATGATCTCATTGAAGGCGGTCGTTTGATCAATCATGTCTTCGAACTCTTCTTCGTCATATTGGACACTGATTGCCTCATTGGCTGTCATTCTGTTATTGCCAAAGTGGATCGTCTCAAACGCAAATCGTTCGCCAGTAGTTATGCAGACAAAAACCTTAAGGCTGTGGTCAACATCATGTCGACGATTCGAATGGTGATGGAAGGAATTTTGTCTGAGGACTAGGCTATACAATTCCATCTTAACGTTAACAAAATTGCAATATATTTGAGTTTACTCCATCTTACGCGTCATTGTTTAGTTCACAATCTGTGTAGTACAGATGTGTTTGATTTGGGCCAAAATTTTTCGATATTGATGCATCTATCAGCTGAAAAGCAACTATTGTCTGTTGTTATGGTTGTCATTGCCTTCATTGGGTCCTATGGGCATCAAATGATGAAAGTTCGTCATGGCTGCGATCACAACTCTAACTTTGAAGTCTTTTGTAATTACCTTGTGTCTGCTTGGAGCAAAATGAAGTAAATGCAGCTGGTGCACCTTGTCCTCCTTTGTTGTGCTCTATCTTCAAAAGGGACAACTTAATAAAATGTTCTTCAGAGGGCCACAAGTGGAAGCCTGATTGACATATTTCACGTCATTTCAAATTCACTTTTCGACATACATTTTTCGCCCATTAACTTTATTATGTCCTATATGGCCATTGCAGTGCACACAGTACAAGTTAATATAGTCTGGCACATTTATTTGTAACACTAAATAGGAAAATAAAGGCTCTCCTTTGGATACTCTGGACGTTTTAGAACGAATTACTGATTCGATATAGCTACGTACATATGTCCATCTATCTTTCTAGCCATTTTGATTTTTTTTGGATATGAATCAAATTTTATACCCACCACCATAGGTTGGGGGTATACTAATCTAGTCCTTCTGTTTGTAACACCTCGAAATATTGCTCTAAGACCCAATAAAGTATATATGTATTTGATTGTCTCGACATCCGGAGTCGATCTAGCCATGTTCATCCGTCCGTCTGTCGAAATCACGATAGCGGTCGATCGCGTCAAGCTAGCCGCTTGAAATTTTTAACAGATACTCAATATTGTATATGTATATACTACTACTAAATTTCCCATGAACATTCCACTAAGAGCTGGGGATACTTTCCTCATATCAATAAGTGCAGTCCGATTACAGTGTAAACTCAATAATAAGGCGCCTTCTTTTTTATGCCGAGTGCGAACTGTGTGCAGCATTGCGACACCACTTGATAAAAAAGTTTTAACATGGCAGGATATCTCACGAACGTAGCCAGCATAAGTAAAGGGATAACCACGGCTGAAAATGTTGTTGATGTTCACGATTTGAGCCCAGGTGTTCGGCGTCACAGACGGCCGTGCTAACCTCTGCGTCACGGTGGTTTCCAGATTTCTTGGCCTTCAGATTTTGATTTAAACCAGTATCCCGATTTAATTTCTTGAGCCGCTGAAGGTAGCAAGTTTTGTTCGATTAAGCTAAAATTTTGCAGATACTGTTCTTTTATGATTTCCAAAAACTGTATCAAGTACGGCTAAATCGGTCTATAACCTGACATAGCTCCCATATAAACCGATCTCCGAATTTGACTTCTTAAGCCCCTGGAAGCCGCAATTAATATCTGATTTAGCAATAATTTTGCATATAGAGTTCCGTTATGACTTTCAACAACTGTGCCACGTACGGTTCAAATCGGTCTATAACTCCCATATAAACCGATCTCCCGATTCGACTTATTAAGCCCTAACAAGGCTCAAGTTTTGGCCGATTTGACTAAACATTTGCACCTCGTTTTCTGTTATGACTTTCAACAACTGTGGAAAGTACGGTCTATAATCTGATATAGCTCCCATATAAACCGATCTCTTAATTTGACTTAAGTTTTGCAAATACTGTTCTTTTATGACTTCTAACAACTGTTCCAAGTACGGTCCAAATCGGTCTTTAACCTGATATAGCACCCATATAAACCGGTCTCTTGAGTTGATATCTTTAGCCCCTAAAAGCCGCAATTTTTGTTCGATTTAGCTAAAGTTTTGCACATAGTGTTGCGTTATGACTTCAAATAACTGTGCCAAATACGGTCCAAGTCGGTCTTAAACCTGGTATAGCTCCCATATAAACCGGTCTATCGATTATCCTTGTTCGGTTCCCAAACGCTTACATTTTGTTGGTTTGACAGAATTTTGGTAAGTAGAATTAAATTACGAGCTCTCTCACATTATTAACCAATATGGAATGTACTTGTCATGGCTATTAGAAGTCACAGAAAAACACCACCTACGATACCAAAACGATATATGTGAAATTTCAGCCGAATCGGATTAGAATTGCACTCCCAAGAAGCTAAATAATTCTAATCGGGAGATCGGTTTATATGGCAGCTATACTAGGTTGTCAACAGATTTATACCATATACTAGTACAATTGATGAAAGTCATACCAAAACACTTCGTGTAAAATTTCATCCAAATCAGTTTAGAATTGCGCCCACTAGAAGCTCAAGAAGTCAGAAGATCGGTTCATATGGCAGCTATATCAGGTTATGAACTGTTATACTTTATTATACTTTGCATAATTATTCGTAATGATACCAAAACACAACGTGCAAAATTTCAGCTAAACCGCATAATAATTGCGCCCTCTAGAAGCTTAAGAAGCCAAGACCCAAGATTGGTTTATATAGCAGCTATATCAAAACATGAGCCGATTTGGCCCATTTTTAATCCCAACTGACTTACACTAATAAAAAGTATTTGTGCAATAATTCGAGCGCCAAGCTTTATTCCTTCGAAAGTTAGCGTGCTTTCGATAGACGGACATGGCAAGATCGACATTAAACGGAACGTATACCCAGTCCTATGGTGGGGGGTATAAAAAGGAAAATTTTTAGAAAAATTCCGGAATGCTTTTTAATTCTGTCGGGTATTATGAAGTCGACTTCGGCCATTGCATGCCTTCTACCTATCAACTCAGTATAAAAGATAGTCTTGTCTCATTTAATTGGAAGTACATGACGGCATTAAAAATAGGGTGTTCCGATGTCAATTTTATCTGTCGTCATATCCTACATAATATGTGGTTCTATTTTGGTTTTATTTCGATTTCAACGATGATAACATATAGATCTCAAGTTGATAACATGAAATTTCTTGAGTTAAATGCAGGATGTTTATTTCATAATAAAAGGAAGTTTTGCCGTTAAATATGAACAAGTAGAAGCGTGCTAAGTTTGGTCGCGCCTAATCTTGGATATCCACCGCCATGGATTCTGCTAAAAATGTATACAAACTAAATTTAGTTAAAGGGCATAATTTTATTCTACATACCAAACTTCTGTCAAACCAGTAAATATTAAAGCTACTAGGAACCGAACAAGGATAATCGAGAGACAGGTTTATATGGGAGCTATATCAGAATAAAGATTGATTTGGACCGCAATGGGCACAGTGGATGAAAGACATAACAGAACACTACCTGCAAAATCCCGGCTACGTCCCTGCCCTCCACCATGGATCGCATTTGTAAAGTTCTTGTCCCGATATCTCTTTACAGGCGAACAAAAGATAATGGATAAGAATTGCTATGCTATTACAGCTACACCAAGCTAAGAACCGAATAGTGCCATACTTGGTTTGGATGTTGAAGACCAAAGATGTCATTGTGTAAAGTTTAAGACAAATCGGACAAGTTTTGTGCCCTTTCAAGAAGTAAAATCGGGTGATCTATTTATATGGGAGCTTTATCAGGTTATGGACCATATTTAACAGCCAAGTCGGATATATTGGGTTGCCCAAAAAGTAATTGCGGATTTTTTAAAAGAAAGTAAATGCATTTTTAATAAAACTTAGAATGAACTTTAATCAAATATACTTTTTTACACTTTTTTTCTAAAGCAAGCTAAAAGTAACAGCTGATAACTGACAGAAGAAAGAATGCAATTACAAATTCACAAGCTGTGAAAAAATTTGTCAACGCCGACTATATGAAAAATCCGCAAAGTATAATCAAGAGATCGGTTTAAGCGGGAGCTATATCAATTTATCAACCGATATGGATTAACTTGGGATTGTTGTTGCGAGACAAACAAAATATTTGGTGCAACATTTCAGCCAAATCGGGCAATAATTGCGCCCTCTAGCGGCTCAAGAAACCAAGATCCGAAATTGGTTTATATAGAAGCTATATGAATCGATTTGAAACATACTTTGTACAGTTATTGGAAGTCACAACCTAACACCTCATGCAAATTTTCAGACAAATCGGATAAGAATGGCAACCTCTAAAGGCTCGAGAAGTCGAGATTCGGGAACACTTTATATGGCAGCTATATAAAAACAAGGACCGATATGGCCTATTTACCATGCCGATCTGTGCTAATAGGAAGTATTCGAACAAAATATTAAGCGTTAGCGTGCTTTCGAAAGACTGGGCTAAAGCGAATGAGAGTTTCCAGACGATCAAAAAATATATAAACTTTGTTGGGTCTCAGATCAATATTACAAATGGAGTGACAAAATTGTTATATCCCCTAGCTATGGTGGAGGGATTAAAATTATGAAGATAAATGGTCGTATTATTGATAAACAAATATATAAGCTCACATAAGGTATTGTAATATGACTGCAATATCTGAACCTGAATTGAATTTGACCAACGATAGTTTGTGCACGGAAGGTAAGTATAGAATCAATTCAATCTATATCTTTTATATTGTGGTATTGAAAACAATTAAGGATTTTGTTAGTAGCACAGAATTCCTAGCTTAAAATTTTCTTTTTAAAGGTTCCTATATAGTTTTTAGAGCACACAACAAGCCGATTACTGGCTGGTGTATGTCCATAGTGGCATGGGGCGGATTAATATCTGCACCTTCTCTTCAACCTGACGCAACCTAAATTATGTATTTTATACAATTAACTAATTATTTACAAATTCAGTCAAACCTTGACAGAATGTAAGAGGAATAGAGGAGGAGATTCAACTATATATCACGGATAATTAAAATACCTCGCTTGATTATAAGTTGAGAGCAATAAATAACTTTTTTTGTTAAAAAAAATTTGTTATCTGTATATGATTAACGATTTGATATAACTATCTTGAATCTCTTTCATGATAAACTCTCAAACATTCAAAAACTTTTCACTCATTCGAAGTATTCACAATTTGACAGTTGGTACAACCCAATACACAAATGACTGCCTAATGATGTCACCAGGTAAAACATGTAGTTTCCAATCCAACTGATATGCAATTTTGCTATGTTTGTGTGGTCCCTGTTAACAGATGTAAATATTACGGCTTAAAGATCCACCACATTCCCTCTTTTTTTGTGCGAATAAAATTTAATTCTTTAAACAAGTAAAAGCGTGCTAAGTTCGGCCGGGCCGAATCTTATATACCCTCCACCATGGATGGCATCTGTCGAGCTCTTTTCCCGGCATCTCTTCTTAGGCAAAAAAGGATATGAGAAAAGATTTCCTCTGTTATTAGAGCGATATCAAGATATGGTATTGTGGTGCAACAATTAAATTACATGTTGGAGAACTGTGTAAAATGTCAGCCAATTCAAGTCCCCAGATCTGTTTATATGACAGCTATATCAGGTTATTTACCGATTTGAACCACACTTGGCACAGTTGTTGGATATCATAACAAAACACTTCGTGCAAAAATGCATACAAATCGGATAAGAATTGCGCCCTCTAGAGGCTAAAGATGTCAAGACCCAAGATCGGTTTATATAGCAGCTATATCTGGTTATAAACCGATTTAAACCATACTTGGCACAGTTATTGGATATCATAACAAAACACGTCGTGCAAAATTTCATTCCAATCGGATAAGAATTGCGCCCTCTAGAGGCTCAAGAAGTCAAGACCCAAGATCGGTTTATATGGCACCTATATCAGGTTATGGACCGATTTCAACCATACTTGGCACAGTTGTTGGATATCATAACAAAACGCGTCGTGCAAAATTTTATTCCAATCGGATAAGAACTGCGCACTCTAGAGGCTCAAGAAGTCAAGAGCCAAGATCGGTTTATATGGCAGCTATATCAGGTTATGGACCGATTTGAACCATACTTGGCACAGTTGTTGGATATCATAACGAAACACATCGTGCAAAATTTCATTCCAATCGGATAAGAATTGCGCACTCTAGAGGCTCAAGAAGTCAAGACCCAAGATCGGTTTATATGGCAGCTATATCAAAACATGGACCGATATGGCCCATTTACAATACCAACCGACCTACACTAATAAGAAGTATTTGTGCAAAATTTCAAGCGGCTAGCTTTACTCCTTCGGAAGTTAGCGTGCTTTCGACAGACAGATGGACGGACGGACATGGCTAGATCGACATAAAATGTCGCGACGATCAAGAATATATATACTTCATGGGATCTCAGACGAATATTTCGAGTAGTTACAAACAGAATGACGAAATTAGTATACCCCCCATCTTATGGTGGAGGGTATAAAAAGATACAGTTTGGTGCGGTTCATGGGCTGGTGGCATCATTGGCCCGTACTTCTTCAAAGATGAAGCGAATAGTAACGTAGGTGTGAATGGTGAGCGCTACCGTGAGATGGTATCCAACTTTATTTTGCCCAAAATGCAAGTGTTTGATTTGCATGACATGCGGTTTCAACAAGACAGTGCCACATGCTACACAGCACGCGTAACAATGGAATTATTGAGAGGCGAGTTCGGTGAATATTTTATTTCACGCTCGGGACCGGTTATTGAGAGGCAAGTTCGATGAACATTTTATTTCACGTTCCGGAACGATCAATTGGCCTTATGGGGCTATGTTAAAGCTCATGTCTATACAGAAAAAAAAAGCCTGTTTCAATTGACGCACTGGAAGACAACATTGAATTGAATTCGTGAGATACCGGCCGAAATATTAGAAAGAGTATGCCAAAGTTGGACTTAGTGTTCTGAATCTAAAGGTCTTCACCGGGGAGTTGTCAGTTCCATTACTTCCTGTTGAAGTTTCTGTAATCGTGCTTTTGAATTGATGCCGGGTTGGGCCATCGCATCGATGCTGGGGCTGTCAGTGACACTCTAAGCCTGGCTTTTTCGATGGTAAATCCGGTGCCGACCCTATTGCATGGTCCCATCGTAATTGTATCCGTGCAAGCATAACACCCCCTGCTTATGCAAACTTTTTGGTTCGCCCTCGTATATTTTCGTTCTGTGGTACCCATCATATCTGATGTGCTTTTTCAATTCCCCACCACAAAGGCGTCCGACGGGAGAAGTAGCATGGTAACTCGGCATTTTTACTGTACTTTACTTTAAAGATGGCCTATCCTCCAACTATTTAATGAAACCTATTTAAAAAATAAAAGAAAGTTAATAAGTTCTTAGCTATGCGTTTTATTTTTAATACCCAGCATAGGATGGGGTAGGCTAATCTAGACATTCCATTTGCAACACCTCGAAATATATATCTGCGACCCTATAAATTATATGTATTCTTGATCGCATTGACATACTAATGGTGATTTCGATTTTGCAAAAAAAAGTGTAGCATTTTTTCCACATGTCCCACTGAAATCGAAATTTTGTATTAGTTTGTCCAAAAAAATGTCACCCTGCCCATAGTGCCAAGTGCCAAGTCTACGGTGTAGAATGTCGCACTTCAAATCAGCTAATATCATTTCATAGGTACACATCAAAATAACAGCGTTCACTGAATATTTGGGATATTCGTAAAATACATAACAAGTAAAAGCGTGCTAAGTTCGGCCGAGCCGAATCTTATATACCCTCAACCATGGATCGCATTTGTCGAGTTCTTTTCCCGGCATCTCTTCTTAGGCAAAAATAGATAAAAGAAATAATTGGCTCTGCTATTAAAGCGAAATCAAGATATGGTCCGGTTTGGACCACAATTAAATTATATGTTGGAGACCTGTGTAAAATGTCAGCCAATTCGCTCAAGAAGTAAAATAGAGAGATCGATTTAAATATATGGGAGCTGTATAAGGCTATAGACCGATTCACACCTTATTTGACACAGTTGTTGAA
The DNA here is from genome assembly GCF_963082655.1 of Stomoxys calcitrans. Lineage (NCBI taxonomy): Eukaryota > Metazoa > Arthropoda > Insecta > Diptera > Muscidae > Stomoxys > Stomoxys calcitrans. Next base: position 153,178,366 of record NC_081552.1, read on the forward strand.
AGTAAGAATAAAATACATCATGCAAAATTTCAGCCAAATTGGATAGGAATTGCGCCCTCTAGAAGCTCAAGAAGTCAAGTCCCCAGATCTGTTTATATGACAGCTATATCAGGTTACGAACCGATTTGAACCATATTTGACACAGTTGTTGGATATCATAACAAAATACTTCGTGCAAAAATGCATTCAAATCTTATAAGAATTGCGCCCTCTAGAGGCTCAAGAATTCAAGACCCAATATCGGTTTATATGACAGCTATATCAGGTTATGGACCGATTGGCACAGTTGTTGGATATCATAACAAAACACCACGTGCAAAGTTTCAGTCAAATCGGACCAGAATTGCGCCCACTAGAGACCCAAGAAGTCAAAACCCAAGATCGGTTTTTATGGCAGCTATATCAAAACATAGACCGATATTTCCCATTTACAATCTTAACTGACCTACACTAATAAGAAGTATTGGTGCAAAATTTCAAGTGGCTAGCTTTACTCCTTGCTTTCGACAGACAGACGGATGGACGGGCGGACATGGCTAGATCGACATAAAATGTAACGACGATCAAGAATATATATACTTTATCGGGTCTCAGACGAATATTTCGATTAGTTACAAACAGAATGACGAAATTAGTATACCCCCATCCTATGGGTGGAGGGTATAAAAATGGAAAAGTGAACGCGTTTTATTTAGCCAGTGGCATATTAGATGCAAGAAAGTTCTTCATTCGAAGAAGGCGATCCGATTTTTCTACCCACCACCATAGGATGGGGGTGTACTAATCCGTTTGTATATATATATTCTTGATCGTCTCTACGTTTTGAGTCGATATAGCCATGCCCGTCCGTCTGTTGAAATCACGATAGCTGTCGAACGCGCAAAACTAGCCACATGGAATTTTGCACAGATACTTAATATTGATGTAGGTCGTTGGGGATTGCAAATGAGCCATATCGGTTCAGATTTTAATATAGCTCCCATTTAAACCGATCTCTCGATTAATATACTGCGGGCCAAAAAGCTTAAGTTTTGGTCTGATTTGACAGAAATTTGAAAAGAAAAGTTCACATGCGCCCTTCAATTAAGTTAATTTTTTATCCATTGGAAGACGAGACGAGACATTTTAAGACGAGTTACTAAGTTAAAAAAAGTAAAAGCATGCTAAGTTCGGCCTCCACCATGGATCGCATTTTCTAAGTTCTTTGGCCGGTATCTCTTTATGGGCAAACAAAGGAAAATAGATTCGAATTGCTATGCTACTGGAGCTACATCAGACCAGATTTGGTAAGTATGTTAGAGGTCATAGAAACAGTCCTTTGCAAAATTTCAACCAAATCGGATAAGAATTGCGCCCTTTGGGGTGTCAAGAGAGATGATCGGTTTAATGGGAGGGGATCGGTTTAATGGGAGCTATAAAAGATTAAAGATCGATTCAGACCATATTTGGTACTTTAAGAGCTATAGTTAAAGTTACTGTGCAAAATTTCAGCCAAATCGGATAAGAATTAAGTCCTCTAGAGGCTCAAGAAGAATAATCTGGAGATCGGCTTAGATAGGAGCTATATCAGGTTTTGGACCATTTCAGACCATATTCGGCATATGTGTTTAAGGTCATAAGACATCATAGTAAAAAATGTCAACAAATCGGATAATAATTGTGCTCTCTAGAGGCTCAAGAAGTAATATTGGGGCTATATCAGGTTATGGACCGATTCAAAACATATTTTGCTCGTATGTTGAAGGCCATAAGGAAAATCGTTGTGAATAAATTCTATGGGAGCTATTGGGTTGCCCAAAAAGTAATTGCGGATTTTTTAAAAGAAAGTATTGGGTTGCCCAAAAAGTAATTGCGGATTTTTTAAAAGAAAGTAAATGCATTTTTAATAAAACTTAAAATGAACTTTAATCAAATAAACTTTTTTTACACTTTTTTTTCTAAAGCAAGCTAAAAGTAACAGCTGATAACTGACAGAAGAAAGAATGCAATTACAGAGTCACAAGCTGTGAAAAAATTTGTCAACGCCGAGTATATGAAAAATCCGCAATTACTTTTTGGGCAACCCAATATATCAGGTTTTGGAGCAATTCGGCACGTACAATAGATTCAGGCCATATTTCGTCACATTAAAAGTCTCTGTGCAAATTTCAGCCAAATCGGATAAGAATTACGCCCTGAAGAGGCTCAAGAAGTATAAATAGGAGATTGGTTTATATGGGAGGTATATCTAAATATGAAACGATAAGGCCCATTTACAATCCCGACAGATCTACAATAATAGGAAGTATTTGTGCAAAATTTCAAGCGGCTAGATTTACTACTTCGAAAGTTAGGGTGCTTTCCACAGACGGATGGACGGTCATGGCTGGATGGACTTAAAATGTCTTGCCGGTCAGGAGAACAAATACTTAATGGGATCTTATATCAATATTTCGTGTGTGTTACAAACAGAATGACGAAATTAGTATACCTCCATCCTATGGTGAAGGGTATAAAAAAAACTCAAAATTCGGTTTAAAACTCTAGTGGTTTTTCTAAAATTCTTCTGCGGTGGAAGAGGGCTAAGCCGACACGTAAAATCCTTTCTACGCTTATGGGGTTACCAGTGATGTCATCGAACGAAATTACTGAGTAAACAACCTACAATACACAAAACATTGGTATCGGCTCGACTGATTACTACAATCAATACGTATTAATGGCAAGGAAGGAAATTATGTGAAATCAATTTTATTGCTGTTTTTCAATGAAATTACGTTAGTTAATGAAAATAGTTCCACTTAATGTTAAAAACAAACTTTTGCGAACACAATTCAGCAATAAATTTAAGTCTATTCCGCGAACTATAAAATTAATCCAATGCCACAGGAGATCTCTGAGTTCACAAAGTGATTGCTTATTACATATCACACATCTAATATTGGGATGACTTCAGAATCTATTCACTGACATTGGCCAACTTGCTTTTAAGTGCTTTGACAAAACGATGCGATTGTGAGTTTGGCGCCAGACAAACTACTCGATGTTCTAAATATACCCAATAATCTAGGCTTAGATTGTGCAGCCAACACCTACACATTTTCCCAGGATACTTGAGTGCATCATTGACAACAAGACATCCAAAAGCTCTGGTAATCCTAGTTAAAGCAAAGCGACTAAATGCGATAGTTATCGTCTTAACTCAGGTAAGGCCTATCATCATCATTATTGGTAGGTACACAGTCGATGATATAAATACGTACAATAAAATATACCGATCGGCTCAGAATCACCTTTTGATTCGATTAAGCTGTCCGTCTGTCAATGTTATTTTGTGTACAAACTAACAAACTACCAGTCGCAATTTTCATCCGATTGTCTTCAAATGTGTCCGGTATCTCATGAATAAATGCTTCAATGTTGTCTTCCAATGCGGACTTCTCTGTATAGACATGAGCTTTAACATAGCCCTACAAAAAGTAGTCTAAACGCATCCGAACGTGAAATAAAATATTCATCGAACCCACTTCTCAATAAGTCCCTTGTTACGCATGCTGTGTGGCATGTGGCATCGTCTTGTTGAAATTACATGTCATTCAAGTCTCGCTCTTGCATTTTGGGCAAAAAAAGTTGGATATCATCTCACGGTAGCGCTCCAAACTGTGACATTTCTGGATGCATTGGTAGTTCTTGCAATGCTTCTGGATGATCTTCACTCCAAAATCGACAATTCTGCTTTTTTACGTACCCATTGAGTCAAAATTGAGCTTCGTGACTCAATGGAAGAAGCACACGATTAACTTTCTAAACAGAGCATCCATGTTGATAATAAAATTCAACAATTTGAAAACGTTGTTCGTTTGTTAGACGATTCATGGTTAAATTATAGACCAAACTGAAGATGTTTGATAGTGAAACAAAAGATAGATAAATAGCTAAAATATCACATTTTATATATCGTCCTATTTTCGCTCGTAGAGCCACTTCACGCGCATTTATTGCCAATCTCCCCAAAATTTTGTTCAATGCTTTCCTCGCTTTGGCAGAAAGGATGTTATTATGACCCTTAATATTACCGGTGAATTCCTTAGTAATAGGTTCAGATTTAGATATAGCTGTCATATATATATATATATATCCTTAGGCAAAAAAGGATATATAATGATCCGGTTTGGACCACAACTAAATTATATGTTGGAGACCTGTGTAAAATACCAGCCAACTCGAATAAGAATTCCACCCGTTGGGGGCTCAAGAATTAAAATAGAGAGATCGATTTAAATTGTATAAGGCTATAGACCGATTCACACCTTATTTGACACAGTTGTTGAAAGTAAGAATAAAATACATCATGCAAAATTTCAGCCAAATCGGATGGGTATTGCGCCCTCTAGCAGCTCAAGAAGTCAAATCCCCAGATATGTTTCTATGACAGCTATATCAGGTTATGAACCGAGTTGTTGTATATCATAACAAAATACTTCATGCAAAATTTCAGCCAAATCGGATAGGAATTGCGCCCTCTAGAGGCTCAAAAGTCAAGACCCAAGATCAGTTTATATGGCCCCTATATCAGGTTATGAACCAATTTGAACCATACTTGAGACAGTTGTTGGATATCATAACAAAACACGTCGTGCAAAATTTCATTCCAATCGGATAAGAATTGCGCACTCTAGAGGCTCAAGTAGTCAAGAGCCAAGATCGGTTTATATGACAGCTATATCAGGTTATGGACCGATTTGAACCAGAATTGGCACAGTTGTTGGATATCATAACAAAACACCACGTGCAAAATTTCAGCCAAATCGGACAAGAATTGCGCCCTCTAGAGACCCAAGAAGTCAAGATCGGTTTATATGGCAACTATATCAAAACATGGACCGATATGGCCCATTTACAATCCCAAACGACCTATACTAATAACAAGTAAAAGCGTGCTAAGTTCGGCCGGGCCGAATCTTATATACCCTCCACCATGGATCGCATTTGTCGAGTTTTTTTCCCGGCATCTCTTCTAAGGCAAAAAAGGATATAAGAAAAGAGTTGCTCTGCTATTAAAACGATATCAAGATATGGTCCGGTTCGGACCACAATTAAATTATATGTTGGAGACCTGTGTAAAATTTCAGCCAATTCGTATTAGAATTGCGCCCATTGGGGCTCACGAAGTAAAATAGAGAGATCGATTTATATGGGAGCTGTATCGGGCTATAGACCGATTCAGACCATAATAAACACGTATGTTAATGGTCATGAGAGAATCCATCGTACAAAATTTCAGGCAAATCGGATAATAATTGCGACCTCTAGAGGCTCAAGAAGTCAAGATCCCAGATCGGTTTATATGGCAGCTATATCAGGTTATGAACCGACTTGTACTTTATTTGACATAGTTGTTGAAAGTAACAATAAAAAAACGTCTTGCGAAATTTCAGCCAAATCGGATAGAAATTGAGCACTCTAGAAGCTCAAGAAGTCAAGTCCCCAGATCTGTTTATATGACAGCTATATCAGTTATGAACCGATTTGAACCATATTTGGCACAGTTGTTGGATATCATAACAAAATACTACGTGCCAAAATTCATTCCAATCGGATAAGAATTGCGCACTCTAGAGGCTCAAGAAGTCAATACCCAAGATCGGTTTATATGACAGCTATATAAGATTATGGACCGATTTGAACCATACTTGGCACAGTTGTTGGATATCGTAACAAAATACTACGTGCAAAATTTCATTCCAATCGGATAAGAATTGCGCACTCTAGAGGCTCAAGAAGTCAAGACCCCTGATCGGTTTATATGGCAGCTATATCAGGTTATGAACCTATTTGAACCATATATGGCACAGTTGTTGGATATATTAACAAAACACGTTGTGCAAAATTACATTCCAATCGGATAAGAATTGCGCACTCTAGAGGCTCAAGAACTCAAGACCCAAGATCGGTTTATATAGCAGCTATATCAAAACATGGACCGATATGGCCCATTTACAATACCAACCGACCTACACTAATAAGAAGTATGTGTGCAAAATTTCAAGCGGCTAGCTTTACTCCTTCGAAAGTTAGCGTGCTTTCGACAGACAGACGGACGGACGGACGGACGGACGGACGGACGGACGGACGGACGGACGGACGGACAGACGGACGGACATGGCTAGATCGACATAAAATGTCACGACGATCAAGAATATATATACTTTATGGGGTCTCAGACGAATATTTCGAGTAGTTACAATCAGAATGACGAAATTAGTATACCCCCCATCTTATGGTGGAGGGTATAAAAAGTATTTGTGCAAAATTTCAAGCGGCTAGCTTTACTCCTTCGAAAGATTGCGTGGTTTCGAAAGACGGACGGGCGGACATGGCTAGATCGACATAAAATGTTACGACTATCAAGAATATGTATAATTTATGGGTTCTTAGACGAACATTTCGAGTAGTTACAAACAGAGTGATTAAATTAGTATACCCCCATCCTATGGGTGGAGGGTATAAAAAGGCGTTAAGTTCGGCCGGGCCGATTTTTGGATACCCACCACCTCGGGTATATGCGTAAACCACCTTTCGTCAAAATCCGGTGAAAAATACATACCTTAAGTCCCAAAGCAGCTATATCGAAATATTTTCCGATTTGGACCAAATACTAATAAGTACAAGTCATTGTTCAATTGTGTCTAACAAACTATTGGTCTTTTTAGTAGCTGTAAATAAAAATAAACTGATCTGAACCATATACAACACGGATGTCGAAAAGCCTAACATAAGTCACTGTGTCAAATTTCAGATAAATTGGATTGTAAATATGCCTTTTATGTGGCCAAGACTTTAAATCGAGATATCGGTCAATATGGCAGCTATATCCCAATCTGGACTGTTTTGGGACAAGTTGCAGAAAAATGTCGAAGAGCCTAACACAACTCACTGTCCTAATTTTCGTCGAAATCGTACAATAAATGCGCCTTTTATGGCCCCAAAACCTTAAATCTAGAGATCGATCTATATGGCAGCTATATTCAAATCTGGACCGATCTGGACCAAATTGACGAAGGATGTCGAAGGTCCGAACGCAACTCACTGTCCCAACTGTCGGCGACATTGGACAATAAATGCGCCTCTTATGGGCTCAAAACCTGACATCGAGAGATCGATTTATATGGTCTCTGTCTCGGTCTCTGGACCGATCTGTGCCATATGACAAAAGTATGTCGAGGGGCTTAACTTTACTCACTGTCCCAAATTTCGACGACAACGGATAATAAATGCGCCTTTTATGGACCCAAAGCCTTAAATCGAGAGATTGGTCTATATGGCAGCTATATCCAAATCTGGACCGATCTGCGTCAAATTGAAAAAGGATGTCGAAGGACAGAACACAACTTACTGTCACAAATTTAGGCAAAATCGGATAATAAATGTTGCTTTCATGCGCCTAAGACCCTAAATCGGCGGACCGGTCTATATGGCAGCTATTTCCAAATCTGGACCGATCTGGGCCAAATTGAAAAGGCTGTTGGAGGGCCTAACACAACTCAATGTCGCAAATTTCAGCAAAATCGGAAAATAAATGTGGCTTTTATGGGCCTAAGACCCTAAATCGGCGGATCGGTCGATATGGGGGCTATATCAAGATACAGTCCGATATAGCCCATTTTCGAACTTAACCTGCTTATGAACAAAAAAAAAAAAAATCTTTGCAAAATTTCAACTCAATATTTCTATTTTTTAAGACTGTAGCGTGATTTAAACAGACAGACGGACGGACATGGCTAGATCTTCTTAGATTTTTGCGTCGGATATTTCGATGTGTTACAAACGGAATGACAAAATGATTATACCCCTTAGGTGGTGGGTAAAATATACCCGCATCCTTCGGTGGTGGGTATAACAAACCTACAAACAAACACAAATTGATTTTTATGCCCTCCATTATAGGATGGGGGTATACTAATTTCGTCATTCTGTTTGTAACACCTCGAAATATGTGTGTAAGACTCCATAAAGTATTGTATATATATTCTTGATCGTCGTGACATTTTAAGTCGAACTAGCCCTGTCCGTCCGTCTGTCTGTCGAAAGCACGCTAACTTTTGAAGGGGTTAGTCCGATTTGACTGAAATTTTGCACATAGTGTTTTGATATCATTTCCAACAACTGTGCTAGGTATGGTTCAAATCGGTCCATAACCTGGTAAAGCTGCCATATAAACCGATCTTGGGTCTTGACTTCTTGAGCCTTTAGAAGGCGGAATTCTTATCCGATTTGACTGAAGTTTTGCACATAGTGTTTTGATATTATTTCCATCAACTGTGCTAAGTATGGTCTAAATCGATCCATAACTTGATATACCTGCCACTTAAACCGATCTTAGGTCTTGACTTCTTGAGCCTCTAGAGGGCGCAATTTTCATCCAATTTGGCACAGATTTTGTACAACGACTTCTCCCATGGCCTTCAACATACGGGTGCAATATGGTCTGAATCGATCTATAGCTTGACACAGCTCCCATATAAACCGATCTCCCGATTTTGCTCATTGAGCCCCGAATCGGACTATAACTTTATATAGCTCCACCTCCTCCTCCGTCCATATTCATTATTCATTGTTTGCCTAGAAAGAGATACTGCGCAAGGAACTCGACATATGCAATCCATGGTGGGGGGCATATAAGATTCGGCACGGCCGAACTTATCACGCTCTTACTTGTTATATATACGAATAAGATGATACTTGGCTGAACCGATTTTCTTAGATTGTGTACGTTTGTCTGGAAGAAAACGAAGACTTTATAATTTGTTTTTTAGATATCGGGTTGAGGCGGAGCCTCCCCGTTACCACAAAAACGCCACCCATATCCGAAAGTTGTCCGATGGGCACAATAAGGGTATCAAATGAAAGGTATTGGAGACCAGAAACCGAATATGGTATTCAAATTTGGGTCCAAGAATCCAGCGGGTTACCCAACCACCCCCTATCCTTCTAAACAGATATATTCGAAGTTCATGCCAATATGGGACTCAAATAAAAAGTATTAGGCAGTAAATTACAAATATGGCATAAAACATTAGGTCCAAGTAATGGGATGTCGCCCACTCCAAATGGGCATATTAACCGACTATGGCTTTATGGGACTCAAATGAAAAGTATTAGGGAGTAGATTACGAATATGACATTAAAGTTTGCGTTCAAGTCTTGGTGTCGCTTTTCCTCCTAAAGATACGTCAAATGCGTTACTTGACCCATTATGACAATATGGGACTCAAATGTAAGATATTTGAGAGTAGAAATCGAAGCTGATATCCAGTTTTGGAGCCAAGTATTTTGGGGTACGCCCTAAAGCACGCCCTAAACTGAACTTCATTTCTGTTAGGAATAAAGATCGAATATAATATCTATTTTTAGAGCAAAGTGCCGTGGCCGCCCCGCCCCCCCAAAACACCCTCCAAACGGTTCATATTTACCGGTCATGGCAATACGGTTCTCAAATTAAAGGGATTTGGACAGCACGAATTTGATATCCATATTTAAATAGAAATGTCTGAGGTGCCATCCCTTACCCTAAGGAAGAACATTACCACCAGGAACTGACAAGGGGAAAATTCTCACACATCAATGAGTGCTTTCCGATTCAACTGTAATCTCAACGAGAAGGGACCTTTATTTATAGCCGAGTCCGAACGGCGTCCCGCAATGCGACACCTCTTTGGGGAAAATTTTTTAAATGACCATGGATGGCATTGTACCTCGTAAATGTCGCCAACATTAAGAGCGGATAATCATCGCATTATCCGATGTTCTCGCCCGGATTCGAACGCGTTCAGCGTCATAGGCTACAATGGCACGAATGCGATATCCGCATTCAGGGCATAGTGTCCCCACCCTAAAAAGATGTTAGAGAGTTAAAGAAGGCGCAGCGGATCGGGCCCGGTTCGGCCAGTAATTTATAAGGACCAGTCCTTATATCTGTGAGGAGTTGTCTTAGGTAGCGGAAGAAATATTCCATAGCTATTAGGCTATTAAAGCGATGTGGCTGGTTAACCGGTAGGAACTAGATGTAATCTTCCTTCTCCTATTCCTGTGGTATGGAAATTAAATTAAGTGCAGCAGGACAGATGTGCATATCTGCAAGGAATAGCTATTATTTCGTGAACATATTTATTTATTTATTGATTTCATGACAAATCCAGTTTTATGTTATCAAAAAAACAAGTAAAAAGGCGTTAAGTTCGGCCGGGACGAACTTTGGATACCCACCACCTCGGGTATATATGTAAACCACCTTTCATCAAAATTCGGTGAAAATTTCATACCTTATGTCCCATATCAGTTATATCAAAATAGGTTCCGATTTGGACCAAATACTAAAAAGTACACTAGCTATATCTAAAAATAAACCGATTTGATCTATATACGACACGGATGTCGAAAAGCCTAACATAAGTCACTGTGTCAAATTTCAGTGAAATCGGATTATAAGTGCGACTTTTATGGGGCCAAGACTTTAAATCGAGATATCGGTCTACATTGCAGCTATATCTAAATCTAGACCGATTTGGGCCAAGTTGCATAAAAATGTCGAAGAGCCTAACACAAAGCACTGTCCCAAATTTCGGCAAAATCGGGCAATAAATGCCTCTTTTATGGGCCCAAAACCTTAAATCGAGAGATTGGTCTATATGGCAGCTATATTCAAATCTGGACTGATCGGGGCAAAATTGAAGAAGGACGTCGAAGAGCCTAACACAACTCACTGTCCCAAATTTCGGCGACATCAGACAATAAATGAGCATTTTATGGGCCCAAAACCATAAATCAAGAAATCGGTCTATATGGCAGCTCTGAACCGATCTGGACCAAATTAAAGAAAGATGTCGAAGGGCTTAACACAACTCACTGTCCCAAATTTCAGCAAAATCGGACAATAAATGTGGCTTTTATGGCCTAACACCATAAATCGGAGGATCGGTCTATATGGCAGCTATATTATAATCAGGACCGATCTGAGCCAAATTAACGAAGGATGTCGATGGGCCTTACACAATTCACTGTCCTGAATTTCATCAAAATCGGATAATAAATGTGGCTTTTGAGGGCCTAAGACCCTAAACCGGAGGATCGGTCTATATGGCAGCCATATCCAAATCTGGACCGATCTGAGCCAAATTGACGAAGGATATCGAAGGGCTTTACACAACTCACTACCCCAAATTTCAACAAAATTGGATAATAAATGTGGTTTTATCGGCCTAAGACCCAAAATCGGCGGATCGGTCTTCATGGGGGCTATATCAAGATATAGTCCGATATATCCCATCTTCGAACTTAACCTGCTTTTGGACAAAAAGAGAATCTGTTCAAAATTTCAGCTCAATATCTCTATTTTTAAAGACTGTATCGTGATTTCAACAGACAGACGGACGGACATGTCTAGATCGTCTTAGATTTTTACGCCGATCAAGAATATATGTACTTTATAGGGTCGGAAATGAATATTTCGATGTGTTGCAAACAGAATGACAAAATGAATAGACCCCCATCCTTCGGTGGCGGGTATAAAAAAACTCATTTTATTCCGAGAAATAATTTTTAACCAATCAGCAAATGCTTTGTTTATTTTTGAGACGACGATAAGAAAGTGATAATTTTATTTGGTCCCCGATTGTCCTGTTCAGTTGGCTCGCAGTGTATGTCGGGACTTGGAACTACATGCGAAAAGATAAATGAGGCCTAAATGAAAGTAAAATTGCCAGTAAATACTGCCATTGTGGTCGCTGACAGTGAGCACCACGGCTAGCTTGCGCTGTTTTGGCTAAAATGTAAACAGTTGGCTTGATTGCAGGCGATACAGAGTCATACGAGTGAATGAACTCCACGGCACAGAATTTACGCGTAACTACAAAATCCACACCAACAGTAAGTAGCATATTCCGCCCCAAAAAAAGAGGAGAGGGATAGTTAGCTGAAATCGTCTGTCCGATGGACTTTTTGTTACTTATGTTGTACGTATGTACGTATCTGCGGCATAATTATAAACTCAATGAACCCAAACATAAGCTAAATTTATGATCATATGCTAATGATTTTGTTGTTGATATTCTTATGGTTGTTGTGTGGTTTTCTGATATTGTTGCTGTTGCTGTTTACCCCATATTACGGGTCCAAACAAAAGATCATCACCACTGGCATCATCGCCACTACTACTTGCATCCCCTTTTGTGATGGGCATTGGGACGATATGAAGTTGATGGTGATGGCTTTTGATAGAGAACACAATGAAAACGTATAATTGAATTCGTTGCAGTTGCTTGCACGCGTATAGACGGGTAGTCTGGAATACGGACGGACAGACGGACATATTCAGTGAGCATAAATCTCTGGGTAAACAACATGCAAATTGACTTTTAATGGACCGCTTACTCGTAAACTTTAAGTTATGTATGTTCTTGTTTAGTAAATAAACGGGAGCATCTGCTGGCTGAAGAAACACCAACATCACCCCTCGTCAGAAGAGTCACCAAATTGCAATTGGTATAGTGTTTATGCCGTGAGGATATGGGATACAGCTTAGTAAACTTCAGCTTTGAAATGCGTATGACTTTCTGTCAAGTCAAGGTGTATTCTGAACGTCAATTAAGGGACGGCAGACAGCATGACAACAAGGTGCGCCAAAAAATAATTTGAAACTTTTCGAGACATTGCCTTACATTCTTAAAGAAGCGCCAAACCTTTGAGATGCAATAACGCCTTTGACTTAACGACTTTGATGAAAATTTAAAAACTGTTTCAAACGTTCGCTGCAAGGTTCACATTTCTATAATGATTTATATGGAAACTACGAATATTTCTTTAATCTTCTTAAGGGCGGGGTGACTTTTTGAACCAATTGAAATTAAATTCATCCCTGCTAAAGTTTAACAAGTAAAATCGTGTTAAGTTCGGCCGGGCCCAATCTTGGGAATGGATTCTGCTACATCTAGTATTTAAATTTCTACTACTCCTTTCAGGGATCTTTACTACAGGAACAAGGGAATGTTCTCAATATGCTGAGTTTTAGTTCTAAGGGGAATACCCCAAAGCATGCTTGATAATCTACTTTGGAATCAGTAGTTTCTATACCCACCACTTTAGGATGGGGGTATTCTTATCTAGCCATTCCGTTTGTAACACCTCGAAATATCCGAGGTATTACATAAAATATATATATTCTTGATTGCCTCGATGTTCTAAGTCGATCTTGCCAAGTCCGTCCGTCCGTCTGTCGAAATCACGATAGCTATCGAATGTGTAAAGTTCGCCGCTTGAAATTTTGCACAGAAACTTAGCATGTCGTTGGGGATTGCAAATGGGGCATATCCGTTCAGATTTAGATGTAGCTCTATATAAACCGATCTTCGATTTAACTTCTTGAGCTAATGGAAGCCACAACTTTTGTCCGTTTTGGCTGAAATTTAGCATGTAGAGTTCTTATATGACTCTCAACAACTGTGTTAAGTACGGTCCAAATCAGTCTATAACCTGATTAAGCTCACATCTAACCCGGTTTCTCGATCATCCTTGTACGGTTCCTAGAAGCTTTAATTTTTGCTGGTTTGACAGAAGTTTGGTACGTTGAATTAATTTACGCCCTTCAACTAAATTTATTTTATATAATTTTTTAGCAGAATCCATGGCGGTGGGCTCCCAAGATTCGGCCCGGGCGAACTTAGCAGGATTTTACTTGTGTTTTGTAATCAAGATGGAGAACGCATTTTTCATCCAAACTGTTTCCACATTTACTTTTATAGCTCAAAGACAAATGTTATGAATTTTTGTAAAAATCGGTTCAGATTTAGATATAGCGACTTGCACGAATGGTGGTATGACATGTTTAATTACTGCAACTAAAAGCCTCTGTAAAATTTCATCAAAATTGGTACACATGATCTGTGTTTGGTTTATTGTGGTTTTATTGTATAATATAATCGTTTTTTAAATAAGAATGTTTAGTGCATTGGATTTTTTCCAATTTTTGGTTGCTCCCAACCTTGTCGATAGGTTTTTTTTTTCGAAACTTTTGGTCAGAAGTTTTTTTTTCTAATGAAAAAATAATGTGACATTATAATGTAGAATGTATGCAATACTTAATTATGCCTATGGATAAAACCTCTAGTAAATAATGCAGCTTCTAAACTGCTTTGTAAATAAAGCACGCGAAAGATTTTCGAAAACAAATGGTTTTCCTTTATTTTAAGAATCGAAAGGTTCGAAATGCAGTGGAATACAATCAATAGTTACAGTAGGTAATACTAACGAAAAATCTGGGGGTGCTACAGATTCGCTGTGTGGTGCTTAACACTCCCAGCACCCAAACTATGTTGCTAAAAGCATAAAACATCACTGAAAGCATCAGCCGATGGCTGATCTCAGTGCAGGGAACTAATAAGTTCGGCTAAATTGGTTTTATACCCTACACCACTACTGTGGTACAGGGTATTATAACTTTGTGTATTTGTTTGCACGAGTACGAGTTTCAGTTCGAGGTCTTTTATTTGACGTTTTAATACGTGTGCAAAATTTCATAGAATTCGGTTTAGATTTAGACATAGGTCCCCGATATATCTTTCGTAGGAAAATCTTACAAGGTTCTATTTGATATTTCAATAGGTATCCAAATTAAAGTCTGACTAGATTTCGAGATAAGTTCATGTGTGGTACGGAAGAAGTGTAATTTACCACAGACAGAATGTCTGCCATTACACAAAAATAAATGCATTGGAAAAAGTACAGCTAATAAACAGGGTTGTCGAGCTTGGTTAATGCGGTAATTGTAATATCATAGATGCGTTTTCGCAATAAAATACGATTCAAATACAACATACCAACGCACGACCCTTGAAGCCATCACACCTAATATGGTTGAAAAGTCTTCTAACCAAAGACGAAACGCGTCCCATAGTGGTTGGTGTGTGTTGCTAACTTTGGCTTTCCTTTTCCCTTGGCATCGCCGATCATTGAGCTCGTCTCGAAAGAGAAACAAACATAAGTTATACATATAAAAAATACTACTACGTACACCAGTTGGTGTAGGGTATTATATAGTCGGCTCCGCCGGACTTTTATCTTTCCTTACTGGTTGTTTGTTGCTATTGGCATTGTTGCATAAGTTAGATTTGAACAAGGGAAGTAATATTTTACTTGTTTTCTATTGCTCTTGTGAGACAAGAGCCCTGTTCGAATTCAGATGTGTGCTTTGCAACCTAATTTCGTTGTTTTTTTTTTTTCTAAAACAACAATTTCAACGAAAATTTTCTAAAAACAGAATTTCAATAAATTTTTTTTAAATACAAAATGACATTTTTACTAAATACAAAATTTCAATGAAAGTTTTTCTAAGGACAAAATTTAAATGAGTTTCTTTTCTTTAAATGTAATTTTTTTTTGTAAACATTTTTCCTATTCTGTACGGAGTCTGAGTATAGGTAATTTTTTTTCTACTTCGACTACCTAGAAAATTGCTCGACTCCGACGCCGTAGCCATGCTTCTGACCATATCCAGAATTTTAATCTATTTCGGTGAAAACGAGTGTGTTTTCAATGACCTAGCTCTGTTAGTTCATTTTTAACCACCCTGTGCACGAATTTTGTCTCATATTTATATTTCAGGATTATTCAATGTTTCCATTTAAATGCGCAGACTTAAAGCAGTTCAATAATTTCCAATTCAATATTAAAATAAGAGATCAGTATTCTAACAAATGTTTCAATTTGAATGATTTTTCTAAAGACGCTGGTGCAGCAGGTGCGACTTATCATTCCTTCTGTATCAAATGGTGGTTAAAATGTTTTTGCAATATGGTGAAAAGCGAGTCGGGGGGAAGTTCGATCAAGTCACACATCAGCTAACAATTTGTATACCCTTCACCATAGGATGGGGGTATACTAATTTCTAACTTCTCGAAATATTGGTCTAAGACACCGTAAAGAAAACATATTCTTGATCGTTATGACATTTTAAGTCGATCTAGCCATGTCCGCCCGTCTGTACGTTGAAAGCACGCTAACTTTCAAAGGAGTAAAGACAGCCGATACTTCTTACTAGTGTAGGTCAGTTGGAATTGAAAAAAGGCCATATCGGTCCATGTTTAGAAACAGCTGCCATATAAACCGAACTTGAATATTGATTTCTTGAGCCACTAGAGGGCGCAATTCGTATCCGTTTCGGCTGAAATTTAGCATGAGGTGTTTCGCTATGACTTCCAACAACTTTGTTAAATATGGTTCAAATAACCTGATGTAGCTGTCATAAAATCCGATCTGTGTCATAAAATCCGATTTCTTGAGCCTCTAGACGGCACAATTCTTATCCGGCTGAAATTTTGCATGTGGTGTTCTGCTAAGACCTCCAACATCTGTGCCAAATGCAGTCAGAATCGGTTAATAACCTAATATAGCTCCCATGTGAACCGGTCTTTCGTTCATCCTTGTTCGATTCCTAGAAGTTTTAATTTTTGCTGGTTTGTCAGAAGTTTGGTATGTAGAATAAATGTATGCCCTTCGACTAAATTTATTTTGAATAAATTTTTGGCAGAATCCATGATGGTGGGTTCCCAAGCTTCGGCCTGTCCGAACTTAGCACGCTTTCATTTGTTTTATCCTTTGTTTGCCTAAAAAGAGACACCGGGAAAAGAAGTAGACAATTGCGATTCATCGTGGAGGGTATATAAGATTCGCCCCTGCCGAGCTTAGCACGCATTCACTTGTTTATCCTTTGTTTGCCTAAAAAAAGATACCGGGAAAAGAACTCGACAAATGCGATCCATGATTGAGGGTATATAAGATTTGGCCCTGACGAACTTAACACGCTTTTACTTGTTTACTTTGTCCGCCAGTGCTGAATACGAATACCATAGTCTTCTAAAGGGGTTTCCAATAGGGACTTGACAGGTATTTCAGTAAACTCAACATTTTCATCATGGTAAAGTCAATGAGACTTTAATTTCTATCAAAGTTTGGTAGCAAATATCAATCTTATAGGTGTCGTTAATTATTATACCCACCACCGAAGGATGGGGTTATATTCATTTTGTCATTCAGTTTACAACACATCAAAATATCCATTTCCGACCCAATAAAGTACATATATTCTTGATCGTCGTAAAATCTAAGACGATATAGCCATGTCCGTCTGTCTGTTGAAATCTCGCTACAGTCTTTAAAAATAGAAATATTGAGCTAAAACTTTGCGCAGAATCTTTTTGTGTCCATAGGCAGGTTAAGTTCGAAGGTGGGCTATATCGAACTATATCTTGATATAGCCTTCGTATAGAGCGATCTGCCGATTTAAGGTCTTGGCCCCATAAAACGCACATTTATAATCCGATCTCGCTGAATTTTGACACGCTGACTTATATTAGACTTTTCGACATCGACATCGGTATATGGTTCAGATCGATCTATATTTGGATATAGCTGTCAAAAAGACTAATATTAAACAAAAATTGACCAGTGACATGTTTTTTTTTCGTGTCGAATTTGGTCCAACTCAGAACATATTTGAATATAACTACTTTGGGTGCAAAAATAATCCGTTTTTCACCGGATTAGGACGAAAGGTGGTTTACATAAATACCCGAGGTGGTGGGTATCCAAAGCTCGGCCCGTCCAAATTTAGTTTTCTTCAAAGCAAGCACCTCTACCGAAAAAATTAAATATCAAATCATTTTAAGTCGCTCTAGCCATGTCCGTCCGTCTGTGTGTCGGAAGCACGCTAACTTTCGAAGGAGTAGAGGTAGCCGCTTAAACTTTTGCACAAATAATTTTTATTAGTGTAGATCGGTGGGGATTGTAAATGGGTCAAATCGGTCCATGTTTTGATATAGCTGCCATATAAACCGATCTTGGGTCTTGACTTCTTGAGCCTCTAGAGGGCGCAATTCTCGTCCGATTTGACTGAAATTTTGCACGTAGTGTTTTGGTATCACTTCCAAGAAATGTGTTAAGAATGATTCAAATCGGTTCATTATCTGGTATAGCTGTCATATTAACCGATCTTGAAGCTTGATTTCTTGAGCCAATAGAGCACGCAATTCTCATCCAATTTGGCTGAAATTTGCATGAGGTGTTTTGTTATGACTTCCAATAACTGTGTTAAGTAAGGCGTAAATCGGTACATAATCTGGTATAGCTGCCACAATTCTCGTTCGATATGAAATTTTGCACGCGGTGTTTTGGTATCACTTCCAACAACTACGCTAAGTATGGTTCAAATCGGTTCATGTTTTGATGTAGCTGCCATATCAACCGATCCAGTTTAGTCTATAATATATCCATGAAACAAACAACGCTTGCAAATTATTGAATTTTATTATCAAAATGCGTGCTATGATAAAAAGAAAGTTCATCGCGCATTCATTGTGTTCAGCGACGAAGCTCATTTTTAGCTCAATGGGTACATAAATAAGCAGAATTGTCGATTTTGGAGTGAAGATCAGATGAGAGGCGAGTTCGGTGAATATTTTATTTCACCTTTGGGACCGGTCGATTGGCCGCCTAGATCGTGCGATTTAACTTTTAATTAAGTTTGTGGGGCTATGTTAAAGCTCATTCCTATACAGAAAAGCCCGCATCAATTGACGTATTGGGAGACAACATTGAAGAATTTATTCGTGATAAACGGGTCGAAATGTTGGAAAGAGTTTGCCAAATTGGACTAAGCGGATGAACCATTTGAGGCGCAGTCATGGTTAGTTAACATTTGCATGAAATTATCCTCAAACATTCGATTATATCGATCATACTATAGTTTCAAATATAGATTTCATGCATTTTTCAGAATTGTATGTTTTTTTTTTGAAAAACTCTCCTATTTCTTTTTAAAATCATCCTTTATATACATTACGCCATAGTTTCCATCATGGGAAAGGAAATAATGGTTATTTAGAAAAGTAATAGGCTATATAATTTTTTGATACCCAAAAATAAAATTGGACCGATGGGGCAATATGAAACTAAAATGAGAGGTATTCGGGAGTAGAATACAAATTAGGGGGCTGCCCCGACCCCAAAACCCCTTCAAATAGGCACATTGGACGATAATGACAATATGGGACTTGAATAAAAAGTATTCGGGAGTAGATGGCCAGGTAGAAGGAATAGGCTGTTTAATTTGTTGATATTGGAAGGGGGCGAACCATTCCCACCACTCAAAATCAAGGTTGACCAATCGGGACAATATGGATATCAAATGAAAGGTATTGGAGAGTAGAATACGAATATGATATTAAAAGTTGGGTCCAAGGAACCCAGGGGTCACTCCAACCAAGTGCCCCAAACAAACAAACATATTGGACGTAAATATCAATATGGGACTTAAATGGAAAGTATTTGAAAGTTGATTACGAATATGACATAAAACTTTGCGTCCAAGGTGGCGCTTTTCCTCCAAAAATCGCCTCCAATAGATTATTTGACCAATTAAAACAATGGGGGATCAAGTGATAGATATTTTTGAGTAAAGTTCGTCATTCAAATATGTGTTCAAGTGGAAAATGGAGTGTGGCGCACAACTCTCATATGGACACCCTCCACCAAACGGCTGTATACACCAATCATGTCAATATTGGGTTAAATTAAAGGTATACGGTTGTGGACACCGATTCTTATATCTTCATTCTGCTCATATATCTAGCGGATCACCCCACCCCCCATTTTAGCTCATCGATGGACAAGACCAATCAACGTGCTGCTGGGCAACACTTTTTCGTTCAAAAGTTTTACATGTTTTAATAGTAAAAACTATCGCCACCGCACCAAATATATAGACTGGCAAATTAGTTCTTTACCACAGAAAATCGTTTAAAATGGCAATTTGATATGTTTTAATAAAAAAAGACTAAATGATGACTATTTAATAGGTAGTTATATAGTCATTTATAGACAACTACAACATGACGATTAATGTTATAGGCGTTAAGCCGCTCCAAGCGAGTAATAGCACTAACATTTAAGTTATCGTCATCTACTGGCTGCTTTCAAATGGATTTTGATTTGAGGGATTTCTTGGAGGTGGGGTGAGCCACGATACACAAAGTCCCACAATTAGATATCATATTCGCTTTCCACTCTCACATACCTTTTATTTGATACCCATATTGGGGGTGGGCGGCCCTCCTAGCCACCCCCTCAGATTCTGATAACAAATTTTTGATTTTAAGTAAATGTAAGTGTGCCGCTTATTCGCCCTACCTATCTCCGAGATTTGGTGATTTTGAAACTTATTGTAAAGGCCTGTCTTGAAGAAGGATAGTTAAAAATAATACCGCAAACAAACACAACGAAGTCAATGCTGCATGATCAATTTTGACCACTCTGCCCTCTCTCTGTTCATGTTGGCTTCTCAAAATTAGCGCCATTTACTGGCTGTTTGCAATTAGATTGCAATAAGATTCGGCCCGGGCGAACTTAGCACGCTTTTATTTGTTTAATACCATATTCATATTCTACTTTTCAACATCTTTCATTTGATAAATCCGGAGGGCGGATCCTCCTCCGTTACCCCAAAAATACAACCCAAAGTCAAAAGTGGACCGATCGGGGCAATATGGGTATCAAATGAAAGATGTTGAAAAGTAGATTATGAATATGGTATTAAAGAGGTAAAAGCGTGCTAAGATCGGCCGGGCCGAATCTCATTGCAAACAGCCAGTAAATGGCTGTTTGATCGTCGTGACATTTTATGTCGATCTAGCCATGTCCGTCCGTCTGTCCGTCCGTCCGTCCGCTCGTCCGTCCGCTCGTCCGTCCGTCCGTCCGACCGTTCGTCCGTCCGTCTGTCTGTCGAAAGCGCGCTAACTTCCGAAGGAGTAAAGCTAGCCGCTTGAAATTTTGCGCAAATACTTCTTATTAGTGTAGGTCGGTTGGGATTGTAAATGGGCCATATCGGTCCATGTTTTGATATAGCTGCCACATAAACCGATCTCGGGTCTTGACTTCTTGAGATTCTAGAGTGCGCAATTCTTATCCGATTGGAATGAAATTTCGCACGACTGTTTTGTTATGATATCCAACAACTCTGCTAAGATGGTTCAAATCGGGCCATAACCTGATATAGGTGCCATATCAACCGATCTTGGGTCTTGAATTCTTGAGCCTCTAGTGTGCGCAATTCTTATCCGATTGGAATGAAGTTTTGCACGACGTGTTTCGTTATGACATCCAACAACTGTGACAAATATGGTTCAAATCGGTCCATAAGCTGATATAGCTGTCATATAAACCGATCTTGGGTCTTGACTTCTTGAGCCTCTAGACGTATTTTATTCTTACTTTCAACAACTGTGTCAAATAAGGTTCAAATTGGTTCACAACCTGAAATAGCTGCCATATAAACCGATCTGGGATCTTGACTTCTTGAGCCACTAGAGGCCGCAATTATCATCCGATTTGCCTGAAATTTTGTACGACGGATCCATGTCATGACCATCAACATACGGCCGGGCCGAATCTTATATACCCTCCACCATGGATCGCATTTGTCGGGTTCTTTTTCTGGCATCTCTTCTTAGGCAAAAAAAGGATATAAGAAAGATTTGCTCTGCTATTAAAGCGATATCAAGATATGGTCCGGTTTGGACCACAATTAAATTATATGTTGCAGACCTGTATAAAATGTCAGCCAAGATCGGTTTATATGGCAGCTATATCAGGTTATGAACCGACTTGTACTTTATTTGACATAGTTGTTGAAAGTAACAATAAAAAACGTCTTGCGAAATTTCAGCCAAATCGGATAGAATTTGAGCCCTCTAGAAGCTCAAGAAGTCAAGACCCAAGATCGGTTGATATGGCACCTATATCAGGTTATGGCCCGATTTGAACCATCTTAGCAGAGTTGTTGGATATCATAACAAAACAGTCGTGCGAAATTTCATTCCAATCGGATAAGAATTGCGCACTCTAGAATCTCAAGAAGTCAAGACCCGAGATCGGTTTATGTGGCAGCTATATCAAAACATGGACCGATATGGCCCATTTACAATCGGTTTATTTGACAGCTTTATCAGGTTATGGACCGATTTGAACCATAACTGGCACAATTGTTGGATATCATAACAAAACACGTCGTGCAAAATTTCATTCCAATCGGATAAGAATTGCACACTCTAGAGGCTCAAGAAGTCAAGACCCCAGATCGGTTTATATGGCAGCTATATCAGGTTATGAACCGACTTGAACCATACTTGACACAGTTGTTGGATATCATAACAAAACACGTCGTGCAAAATTTCATTCCAATCGGATAAGAATTGCGCACTCTAGAGGCTCAAGAAGTCAAGACACAAGATCGGTTTATATGGCAGCTATATCAAAACATGGACCGATATGACCCATTTACAATACCAACCGACCTACACTAATAAGAAGTATTTGTGCAAAATTTCAAGCGGCTAGAAGTTAGCGTGCTCTCGACAGACAGACGGACGGACGGACAGACGGACAGACGGAGGGACATGGCTAGATCGACATAAAATTTCACGACGATCAAGAATATATATACTTTATGGGGTCTCAGACGAATATTTCGAGTAGTTACAATCAGAATGACGAAATTAGTATACCCCCCATCCTATGGTGGAGGGTATAAAAATCAACTTGTATTTGTTTGTCGGTTTGTTTATTTGTTCGCAAAGATCGGCTCAACTTGAAATTTTCACGGATTGTGTAGGGTGGTCTGGAAGGAAATATAGGCTATATAATTTTTTGATATCGATACTTCTCAAAAATAAAAGTGTACCGATCGGGACAACATGGGATTATAATAAAAGTTTTCGGGAGAAGAGTACAAATTTCATATTAACAAGTAAGAACGTGCTAAGTTCGGCCGGGCCGAATCTTTTATACCGTCCACCATTGATCGCATTTGTCGAGTTCTATGCGCGGTATCTCTTTTTAGACAAACATAGAAT
Source organism: Stomoxys calcitrans (assembly GCF_963082655.1). Taxonomy (NCBI): domain Eukaryota; kingdom Metazoa; phylum Arthropoda; class Insecta; order Diptera; family Muscidae; genus Stomoxys; species Stomoxys calcitrans. The sequence goes on from NC_081552.1 coordinate 153,201,300, forward strand.
ATTGAATAAGAACTGTTATCCTATGGGAGCTATATCAAGTTATAGTCCGATTCGGACCATAATTGAAAGCTGATTGACATTGTAGAAGTCATTGTGTAATATTTCAGTTCATTCGGATAAGAATTGCGCCTTGTAGGGGTTCAAGAAGCAAAATCGGGAGATAGGTTTATATGGAAGCTGTATCAAGCTATTGATCGATTCAGACCATACAAGACACGTATGTTGAAGGTCATGAGAGAAGCCCTTGTACGATTCCAGCCAAATCGGATGAGAACTGCGCCCTCTAGAGGTTCAAGAAGTCAAGATCCCAGATCGGTTTATATGGCAGCTATATCAGGTTCTATATCGATTTACGCCATACCTAGCACAGTTATTGGAAGTCATAACAAAACACCTCATGCAAAATTTCAGCCAAATCGGATGAGAATTGCGCCCTCAACTGGCTCAAGAAGTCTAGATCCAAGATCGGTTTATATGACAGCTATACCAGATTATGAACCGATTTGAATCATACTTGGCACAATTGTTGGATATCATACCAAAACACGTCGTGCAAAATTTCATTCAAATCGGATAAGAATTGCGCACTCTAGAGGCTCAAGAAGTCAAGACCCAAGATCGGTTTATATGGCAGCTATACCAGGTTATGAACCGATTTGAACCATACTTAGCACAGTTGTTGGATATCGAAACAAAATACGTCGTGCAAAATTTCTTTCAAATCGGATAAGAATTGTGCACTCTAGAGGCTCAAGAAGTCAAGACCCAAGATCGGTTTATATGGCAGCTATATCAGGTTATGGACCGATTTAAACCATACTTGGCACAATTGTTGGATATCATAGCAAAATACGTCGTGCAAAATTTCATTCCAATCGGATAAGATTTGCGCCTTCTAAAGGTTCAAGAATTCAAGACCCAAGATCGGTTTATATGGCAGCTATATCAAAACATGAAGCGATATGGCCCATTTACAATACCAACCGACCTACACTAATAAGAAGTATTTGTGCAAAATTTCAAGCGGCTAGCTTTACTCCTTCGGAAGTTAGCGTGCTTTCGACAGACAGACGGACGGACGGGCGGACGGACATGGCTAGATCGACATAAAATTTCTCGACGATCAAGAATACTTTATGGGGTCTCAGACGAATATTTCGAGTAGTTACAAATAGAATGACGAAATTAGTATGCCCCCCATCCTATGGTGGAGGGTATAAAAATTGGGCCCAAGTAACATGGCGTTCGCCACAACCCCAAACCCCCTAAAATAGGTTTATTGGACTATCACGACAATATGGGACTCAAATGAAAGGTATTCGAGAGTAGATTATGAATATGGATAGGAAGGAGGAACAGACTTTATAATTTGTTGATATCGGAAGGGGGCGGACCCTCCTCCGTTACCCCAAAAATACAACACAAAGTCAAAAGTGGACCTATCGGGGCAATATGGGTATCAAATGAAAGATGTTGAAAAGTAGAATATGGTATTAAACAAGTAAAAGCGTGCTAAGTTCGGCCGGGCCGAATTTTACATACTCTCCACCATGGATCGCATTTTTCGAGTTCTTTTCCCGGCATCTTTTCTAAGCAAAAAAAAGATAAAAGAAAAGATTTGCTCTGCTATTAGAGCGATAACATGATATGGTCCGGTTCGGACACCAATAAAATTATATGTTGGAGACCTGTGTAAAATGTCAGCCAATTCGAATAAGAATTGCGCCGTCTGTAGGCTCAAGAAGTAAAATAGAGAGATTGATTTATATGGGAGCTGTATCAGACTATAAACCGATTCAGACCATAACATACACGTATGTTGATGGTCATAGATACGTCGTACAAAATTTCAGCCAAATCGGATAATAAGTGCGACCTCTAGAGGCTCAAGAAGTGAAGATCCCAGATCGGTTTAAATGGCAGCTATATCTGGTTATGAACCGATTTGAACCATACTTGGCACAGTTGTTGGAAATCATAGCAAAACACGTCGTGCGAAGTTTCAGCCAAATAGGAATTGCGCCCTCTAGAGGCACAAGAAGTCAAGACCCAAGATCGGTTTATATGACAGCTATTGTATATCAACTTGTGGACTGATCTGAACCATAACTGGCACAGATGTTAAATATCATAACAAAACACGTCGTGCAGAATTTCATTTCAATCGGGGAAGAATTGCGTCAAGAAGTCAGGACCCAAGATCGGTTTTTATGGCAGCTATATCAAAACATGGACCGATATTTCCCATTTACAATCCCAACCGACCTACACTAATAAGAAGTATTTGTGCTAAATTCCATGCGGCTAGCTTTACTCCTTCGAAATTGAAGTGGAGGTTCCAAGCTAACTTTCGAAAGGTTAAGCTAGCCTCTTAAAATTTTGCACAAACACCTCTTATTAGTGCAGGTCGGTTGGGATTGTAAGTGGGCTATATCGGTACATGTTTTGATATAGCTGCCATATAAACCGATATTGAATCTTGACTTCCACTTCCGATATTGGATCTTTAAGCCGCTAGAGGGCACAATTCTTATTCGATTTTGCATGAGGTGTTTCATTATGACTTCCAACAACCGTATTGAATATGGTTGAAATCGGTCCAAACCTGATATAGCTGTCATATTAACCGATCTAGGATCTTGACTTCTTGAGACTCCAAAGAGCGCAATTCTTTTCCGATTTGGCTGAAATTTTGCAGAAGGTGTTTTGTTATGACTTCTAACAATTGTCTCAAATATGGTTCAAATCGATCCATAACCTTATTAGCTGCCATGTAAACCGATCTGGGATCTTGACTTCTTGAGACTCCAAAGGGCGTATTTATTATCTGATTTTGCTGAAATTTCGTAGAACAGCTTGAACATACTTGTCAAATATGGTTCGAATCGGTCTATAGCCAGATAAAACTCCCATATAAACCGATCTCTCTATTTTACTTCTTGAGTCTCTAAAGGGCGCAATTCTTTCTCGAATTGGCTGAAATATTACACAACGACTTCTACTATGGTCTCCAACATTCAATTCAATTATTCGAATAGTTTGATATAGCTCCAATATTAAAGCAATTATTTTCTTTTATCGTTTGTTTGCCAAAAAAGAGATATCGGAAAAAAATTCTACAAATGCGATCTATGGTGACGGGTATATAAGATTCGGTCAGGCTGAACTTAGCACGCTTTTACTTGTTTTAAGATGTCAAGTTCTGATTGGAAAACCCGATATTTATAACTTGCTAATTTAATCCATTTAATTTGGAGCTACTGTCGCTTATGTCAATGCCCGACTACATATTTTAACAAGTAAAAGCGTGCTAAGTTCGGCCGGGCCGAATCTTATATACCCTCCACCATGGATCACATTTGTCGAGTTCTTTTCCCGGCATCTCTTCTTAGGCAAAAAAGGATATGAGAAAAGATTTCCTCTGCTATTAGAGCGATATCAAGATATGGCATTATGGTCCAACAATTAAATTACATGTTGGAGAACTGTGTAAAATGTCAGCCAATTCGAATTAGAATTGCACCCTTTGGGGGCTCAAGAAAATAGAGAGATCTATTTTTATGAGAGCTGTGTTGGGGTATAGACCGATTCAGATCATAATAAACACGTATGTTGATGGTCATGAGAGGATCCGTCGTACAAAATTTCAGGCAAATCGGATAATAATTGCGAGGCTCAAGAAGTCAAGATCCCAGATCTGTTTATATGACAGCTATATCAGGTTATGAACCGAATTGAACAATACTTGGCACAGTTATTGGAAATCATAACAAAACGCGTCGTGCAAAATTTCATTCCAATCGGATAAGAATTGCGCACTCTAGAGGCTCAAGAAGTCAAGACCCAAGATCGGTTTATATGGCAGCTATATCAGGTTATGGACCGATTTAAACCATACTTGGCACAATTGTTGGATATCATAGCAAAATACGTCGTGCAAAATTTCATTCCAATCGGATAAGATTTGCGCCTTCTAAAGGTTCAAGAATTCAAGACCCAAGATCGGTTTATATGGCAGCTATATCAAAACATGAAGCGATATGGCCCATTTACAATACCAACCGACCTACACTAATAAGAAGTATTTGTGCAAAATTTCAAGCGGCTAGCTTTACTCCTTCGGAAGTTAGCGTGCTTTCGACAGACAGACGGACGGACGGGCGGACGGACATGGCTAGATCGACATAAAATTTCTCGACGATCAAGAATACTTTATGGGGTCTCAGACGAATATTTCGAGTAGTTACAAATAGAATGACGAAATTAGTATGCCCCCCATCCTATGGTGGAGGGTATAAAAATTGGGCCCAAGTAACATGGCGTTCGCCACAACCCCAAACCCCCTAAAATAGGTTTATTGGACTATCACGACAATATGGGACTCAAATGAAAGGTATTCGAGAGTAGATTATGAATATGGATAGGAAGGAGGAACAGACTTTATAATTTGTTGATATCGGAAGGGGGCGGACCCTCCTCCGTTACCCCAAAAATACAACACAAAGTCAAAAGTGGACCTATCGGGGCAATATGGGTATCAAATGAAAGATGTTGAAAAGTAGAATATGGTATTAAACAAGTAAAAGCGTGCTAAGTTCGGCCGGGCCGAATTTTACATACTCTCCACCATGGATCGCATTTTTCGAGTTCTTTTCCCGGCATCTTTTCTAAGCAAAAAAAAGATAAAAGAAAAGATTTGCTCTGCTATTAGAGCGATAACATGATATGGTCCGGTTCGGACACCAATAAAATTATATGTTGGAGACCTGTGTAAAATGTCAGCCAATTCGAATAAGAATTGCGCCGTCTGTAGGCTCAAGAAGTAAAATAGAGAGATTGATTTATATGGGAGCTGTATCAGACTATAAACCGATTCAGACCATAACATACACGTATGTTGATGGTCATAGATACGTCGTACAAAATTTCAGCCAAATCGGATAATAAGTGCGACCTCTAGAGGCTCAAGAAGTGAAGATCCCAGATCGGTTTAAATGGCAGCTATATCTGGTTATGAACCGATTTGAACCATACTTGGCACAGTTGTTGGAAATCATAGCAAAACACGTCGTGCGAAGTTTCAGCCAAATAGGAATTGCGCCCTCTAGAGGCACAAGAAGTCAAGACCCAAGATCGGTTTATATGACAGCTATTGTATATCAACTTGTGGACTGATCTGAACCATAACTGGCACAGATGTTAAATATCATAACAAAACACGTCGTGCAGAATTTCATTTCAATCGGGGAAGAATTGCGTCAAGAAGTCAGGACCCAAGATCGGTTTTTATGGCAGCTATATCAAAACATGGACCGATATTTCCCATTTACAATCCCAACCGACCTACACTAATAAGAAGTATTTGTGCTAAATTCCATGCGGCTAGCTTTACTCCTTCGAAATTGAAGTGGAGGTTCCAAGCTAACTTTCGAAAGGTTAAGCTAGCCTCTTAAAATTTTGCACAAACACCTCTTATTAGTGCAGGTCGGTTGGGATTGTAAGTGGGCTATATCGGTACATGTTTTGATATAGCTGCCATATAAACCGATATTGAATCTTGACTTCCACTTCCGATATTGGATCTTTAAGCCGCTAGAGGGCACAATTCTTATTCGATTTTGCATGAGGTGTTTCATTATGACTTCCAACAACCGTATTGAATATGGTTGAAATCGGTCCAAACCTGATATAGCTGTCATATTAACCGATCTAGGATCTTGACTTCTTGAGACTCCAAAGAGCGCAATTCTTTTCCGATTTGGCTGAAATTTTGCAGAAGGTGTTTTGTTATGACTTCTAACAATTGTCTCAAATATGGTTCAAATCGATCCATAACCTTATTAGCTGCCATGTAAACCGATCTGGGATCTTGACTTCTTGAGACTCCAAAGGGCGTATTTATTATCTGATTTTGCTGAAATTTCGTAGAACAGCTTGAACATACTTGTCAAATATGGTTCGAATCGGTCTATAGCCAGATAAAACTCCCATATAAACCGATCTCTCTATTTTACTTCTTGAGTCTCTAAAGGGCGCAATTCTTTCTCGAATTGGCTGAAATATTACACAACGACTTCTACTATGGTCTCCAACATTCAATTCAATTATTCGAATAGTTTGATATAGCTCCAATATTAAAGCAATTATTTTCTTTTATCGTTTGTTTGCCAAAAAAGAGATATCGGAAAAAAATTCTACAAATGCGATCTATGGTGACGGGTATATAAGATTCGGTCAGGCTGAACTTAGCACGCTTTTACTTGTTTTAAGATGTCAAGTTCTGATTGGAAAACCCGATATTTATAACTTGCTAATTTAATCCATTTAATTTGGAGCTACTGTCGCTTATGTCAATGCCCGACTACATATTTTAACAAGTAAAAGCGTGCTAAGTTCGGCCGGGCCGAATCTTATATACCCTCCACCATGGATCACATTTGTCGAGTTCTTTTCCCGGCATCTCTTCTTAGGCAAAAAAGGATATGAGAAAAGATTTCCTCTGCTATTAGAGCGATATCAAGATATGGCATTATGGTCCAACAATTAAATTACATGTTGGAGAACTGTGTAAAATGTCAGCCAATTCGAATTAGAATTGCACCCTTTGGGGGCTCAAGAAAATAGAGAGATCTATTTTTATGAGAGCTGTGTTGGGGTATAGACCGATTCAGATCATAATAAACACGTATGTTGATGGTCATGAGAGGATCCGTCGTACAAAATTTCAGGCAAATCGGATAATAATTGCGAGGCTCAAGAAGTCAAGATCCCAGATCTGTTTATATGACAGCTATATCAGGTTATGAACCGAATTGAACAATACTTGGCACAGTTATTGGAAATCATAACAAAACGCGTCGTGCAAAATTTCATTCCAATCGGATAAGAATTGCGCACTCTAGAGGCTCAAGAAGTCAAGACCCAAGATCGGTTTATATGGCAGCTATATCAGGTTATAAACCGATTTGAACCATACTTGGCACAGTAGTTGGATATCATAACGAAATAATTCGTGCAAAATTTTATTCCAATCGGGTAAGAATTGCGCACTCTAGAGGCTCAAGAATTCAAGACTCAAGATCGGTTTATATGGCAGCGATATCAAAACATGGGTCGATATGGCCCATTTACAACACCAACCGACCTACACTAATAGGAAGTATTTGTGCAAAATTTCAAGCGGCTAGCTTTACTCCTTCGGAAGTTAGCTTGCTTTCGACAGACAGACGGACGGACGGACATGGCTAGATCGACATAGAATGTCGCGACGATCAAGAATATATATACTTTATGGGGTCTCAGATGAATATTTCGAGTAGTTACAAACAGAATGACGAAATTAGTATACCCCCCATCTTATGGTGGAGGGTATAACAATAGTTATTTCCGATTTGGTGGCGTGCTCAGATAACTACCAGGGGCTTTGGTCTGTCGCTATTTACTGTAGTATCACAATGGACTAAATTTTTGCGGAGCTCTCGGATGTTATAATATTTTCCGGAGTTTTCCAATGTTTAAAAAGAAAATTTGCGATTTCTCAAAATTTCCTTCAGGAATTTAACAGATTTTTGGTCAAATTTCTTTCGATCATTCCTGCACATTTTATTGTTTTTATGACGGAAGTTCTGCAAATATTGTGGACATAGTCGAAAGGGAATTTATTTTTTTGCCGTTTTTTTCGTATTCCCAAGCATCAACTGAAAGTTGTTTCAGAACCTCTGCACGTTTTCGGAGGTACCGATTTTCTTTGCACCGAAAATCTGCACATATTTGTGTCCGATTTGGCTGAAATTTTGCATGTGGTGTTTTGTTATGACTTCCAACAACTGTTCCAAGTACGGTCTAAATCGGTCCATAACCTGATATAGCTCCCATGTAAATCGGTCTCTCGATCATCCTTGTTCGTTCTAGAAGTATGTAGAATGAGATGAAATTATGCCCTTCAACTAAATTTATTTTGTATAAATTTATTTCGGCTCGGCCGAATTTAGCACGCTTTTGCTTGTTTGCATTTAGTTGATTTTACTATGAATACCGATTCGCTATGTATACCCACCACGGAAGGATAAGGTATATTCATTTCGTCATTTCATTTTCAGCACATCGAAATATCCATTTCCAAATCTATAAATATATATACATTCTTGATCGCCGTAAATATCTTAGACGATCTAGCCATGTCCTTCCATCTGTCTGTTGAAATCATGCTATAGTCTTAAATATACAGATATTGGGTGGGAACTTTGCACAGATTCTTTTTATTTCTTTTGTCCGTAGGCAGGTAAAGTTCGAGGATGGGCCCATAAAGGTGCATTTATTATCCGATTTTTTTTTTTGAAATTTAGGATAGCGAGTTGTGTAAGGTCCTTGGATATCCTTCACCAATTTGGCGCAGATATAGCTGCCATGAAGACCGATTTAAGATTTTAGGCCCATAAAAGGCGTATTTATTGTCCGATGTCGCCACAATTTGGGACAGTGGGTTGTGTCAGGTCCCTTGACATCCTTCTTCAATTTGACCTAGATCAGTCCTTCTCCTTTTTTTCGCAGATCGGTCCAGAAATAGCTGCCATATAGACCGATCTCTCGATTTAAGGTTTTGGGCCCATACAAGGCGCATTTATAATCCGATGTCGCCGAAATTTGGGACAGTTAATTGTGTTAGGCCCTTCGATATCTGTCTGCAATTTGGCTCAGATCGGTTCAGATTTGGATATAGCTGGAATATAGACCGATCTCTCGATTTAAGGTTTTGGGCGCAAAAATGGCGCATTTATTGTCCGATGTCGCTGAAAGTTGGGAAAGTGAGTTGTGTTAGGCCCATCGACATTCTCCATCGATTTGGCATACATCGGTTCAAATTTTGATATAGCTGCCATATAGACCGATTTCTCGATTTAAAGTCTTGGCCCCATAAAAGACGCATTTATAATATAATTTCACTGAAATTTGACACAGTGACTTATGTTAGGCTTTTCGAGATCCGTGTCGTATATGGTTCAAATCGGTCTTTATTTCGATATAGCTACCAAAAAGACCAATACTTTGTTCTACAAAATTGAACAATGACTTGTACTTATTAGACCACTAAATATCCGTGCCGAATTTGATCCCAATCGGACCCGAATTCGATATAACTGCTATGGACGCATAAATTATAAACTTTTCGTCGGATTATGAAGAAAGACGGTTTACATATATATGCTAGGTAGTGGGCATATAAAGTGAGGCCCGGCCGAACTTAACGACTTTTTGCTTATTTTTCTTGCAACGGTTCGCACATTTTGTATTTACCGGTTTGTATGCCCACAGCCGAAGGATGGGGGTATATTCATTTATAACTCCGTTTGGAACACATCGAACGATCTAGCCATTTCCGGCCGTCCGTCTGTTGATATCACTATACAGTCCTTAAAAAGAGAGATATTTAGTTTAAACTTTGATTCTTTTTTTGGCCATAGATAGGCTTAGTTCGAAGATGTGCTATATCGGACTATATCTTGACAATATAGACCGATCTGCCGATTTAAGGTCTTATGCGAATAAAAGCCACATTTATTATCCGATTTTGTTGAAATTTGGTACAGTGAGTTGTGTTATGCCCTTCGACATCCTTCGTCAATTTGGCCCAGATCGGTTCTGATTTGGATATAGCTGTCATATAAACCGATCTCTCGATTAAAGGTCTTGGTCCCAAAAAGGCGCATTTATTATTCAATTTTTGGCGAATTTGGTCCAAATTGGACCATATTTTGATATAGCTGCTATGGGGGAATAAATTATGCAGTCTTTGACGGATTATGACGAAAGGTGGTTTATACCCACCAACATAAGATGGGGTTATACTTATCTAGTCATTCCGTTTGGAACACTTCGAAATATTGATCGTCTCGACATTCTGAGTCGATCTAGCCATGTCCGTTAGTCCGTCCGTCGAACTCACTATAGCAGTCGAACGCGTAAAGGTAGCCTCTTGAAATTCTGCACAGATTCTTAATATTGATGTAGGTCGTAGGGGATTGCAAATGGGTTATCTCGGTTTAGATTTGGATATAGATCCTATAATGACTTCTTGAATTTTGCACATAGTGTACTGATATGACTTTCAGTTACTATGCCAAGTACTGTCTAAATCGATTATTAACCTTATATAGCTCCCATATAAGCCGACCTCCGATTTGACTTCTTGAGCCCCTCCAACTAAATTTATTTTGTTTACATTTTTAGCAGAATCCATGTTGGTGGGTTCCCAAAATTCAACTCGGCCGAAAATACTCAGAATATCCTAGGATTTTTATACCCACCAGCCAAGGATGGGGGTATATTCATTTTGTCATTCAGTTTGCAACATATCGAAATATCCATTTGCGACCCTATAAAGTTGGGTTGACCAAAAAGTAATTGCTGATTTTTCATATAGTCGGCGTTGACAAATTTTAAGCAAATTTTAAGCATTAATCGAATTGGATCGTCATGTAACTGAGCGTGAGATAGGAGAGAAGTTTAATATACCAAAATCAAACGTTCATTATCACATAAAAAGTCGTGGACTGGTGAAAAAGCCTGATATTCGGTACCACATGTATTGAAAGAAATTAATTTAACAAACCGAATCAACGCTTGTGATATGCACCTTAAACGCAATGAATTCGATCCGTTTTTAAAACGAATCATAACTGCAGATGAAAAATGGATTGTTTACAATAACGTTAGTCGAAAGCGATCATGTTCCAAGCATGGTGAACCAGCTCAAACCACTTCAAAGGCTGATATCCACCAAAAGAAGATTATGCTGTCTGTTTGGTGGGATTGGAAGGGTGTGGTATATTTTGAGCTGCTTCCAAGGAACCAAACGATTAATTTGGATGTTTACTGTCAACAATTGGACAAATTGAATACAGCCATCGAGGAGAAGCGACCAGAATTGGTCAATCGTAAAGGTGTCATATTCCACCAGGACAACGCTAGACCGCACACATCTTTGGTCACTCGCCAAAAACTGAGTGAGCTTGGCTGGGAACTTTTAATGCATCCACCATATAGCCCTGACCTTGCACCATCAGACTACCATTTATTTCGATCTTTGCAGAACTCCTTAAATGGTAAAACTTTCGGCAATGATGAGGCTATAAAATCGCACTTGGTTCAGTTTTTTGCAGATAAAGGCCAGAAGTTCTATGAGCGTGGAATACTAAATTTGCCAGGAAGATGGCAAAAGGCTATCGAACAAAATGGCAATTATATATTTGATTAAAGTTCATTCCAAGTTTTATTAAAAATGCATTTACTCTCTCTTTTTTTGTTCATAAGCAGGTTAAGTTCGAAGATGGGCTATATCGGACTATATCTCCATATAGCCCCCATATAGACCCATATAGATCAGCCGATTTAGGGTCTTAGGCCCATAAAAGCCACATTTATTGTCCGATTTTGCTGAAATTCACGACATTGAGTTCTGTTAGACTCTTCGACAGACTTCTTTATTTTGGCTTTGATCGGTCCACATTTTGATATAGCTGCCATATACACCGATTCGCCGATTTAGGGTCTTAGGCCCATAAAAGCTACATTTATTATCCGATATTCCAAAATTTGTGACAGTGAGTTGTGTTATGTCCTTCGACATCCTTCTTTAATTTGGACCAGTTAAGCCCCTCGACATACTTCTGTTATATGGCACAGATCGGTCCAGATTTGGATATAGCTGCCATATAGACCGATCTATCGATTTGAGGTTTTGACCCCATAAGAGTCGCATTTATTGTCCGATGTCGCCGACATTTCGACATCCTTCTCCAATTTTACTCAGATCGGTCCAAATTTGAATATAGCCGCCATATAGACCGATCTATCGATTTAAGGTTTTGGGGCCACAAAAGGCGCATTTATTGTACGATTTCGACGAAAATTGCGACAGTGAGTTGTGTTAAGCTCTTCGACATTTTTCTGCAACTTGGCCCAAAACAGTCCAGATTTGGATATGGCTGTCCTAGTGACCGATATCTCGATTTACAGTCTTGGCTACAAAAAAGGCACATTTATAATCCGATTTCACTGAAATTTGACACAGTGACTTATTAGTATTTGGTCCAAATCGGAACATATTTCGATATAGCTGCTTTGGGACATAAGGTTAGCATTTTTCACCGGATTTTGACGAAAGGTGGTTTACGCATATAACCGAGGTGGTGGGTATCCAAAGTTCGTCCCGGCCGAACTTAACGCCTTTTTACTTTGTTTCTTTATTATAATAAAAACTTCGATAAATATTCGGACAAATTGTTCAAAAATTAAGAGACTATCGCATTGTTTTCTTCGGGTAATTTTTTTAGATCATAGTAAGCGTTTCAAAAAAAATGCTCACTAAAAATTCGAATTTATTCAGATTTTCGGATCAAACTGTTCGGAGTTTCAGTTCAAACATCCGAAAATGTTCAGCGTTTCGAGTCAAGCATTAAAAAAATTTCACATTATTCTGCTAATTCTCGAATGTTCTTTTAGAGTTTTGTCCAAAGTTGTTACGAAAATCTTTCAAAACATCAGAAATATTAGACTTGTTTCAAAAATTTTCTCAGAATTTTCCAAGGTTTTTCTTATGAATCCTAAAAGAAATCGTTGCACAACTCTGATGATCATTCCGAATTTCCCCTGAAAAAAATTTCAGCGTCGGTTAAAACCGCCCATACAAGTTTCGTTGCGCTGCATTCGGAATTAGAAACGGCACCTTGTGCGGAGATTCCAACAGGATTCGTAACGATTTTGGCAAAAATTGTTCACTAAGATATATCTACACTAATTTCCATTGAGCTCGTTATGGGTTCTCTAGGTAGTTTCTACTGTGAAAAGAAGAAAATTGTATACGATTTAAGAAGAACATCGTACACTGAGATGGTACTATGTTGAAATTAGCAGAACTTACAGCCACCATTTCTACCACACCTTTCTGTCAGAATGCCGCCCTCCGAACTACGACGGGCTGTCTCCTCAGTTCTCATGTGGACCACCTCCATCAGGAGACAAAGATCCTACCAGTGCGAAGACATAACTACATGCTGTCCAAGCAATACCTTTTGGGCTGTTATCGCAGCAACCATCCAAATCATCATCTTGTGGATAGATACAACAGAATCAAGCAGACGAATGATATTGTAGAACACAATAAACTGCTACTACAACAACAACAACCTAACCTTTCTTTCTCTTATCAGCCTTTTCAATTGCATTCATTTGTTATCCAAATATCGCAGAAAGCTTTTGTTTTTTATACCCTCCACCCATAGGATGGGGGGTATATTAATTTCGTCATTCTGTTTGTAAATACTCGGAATATTCGTCTGAGACTCCATAAAGTATATATATTCTTGATCACCGCGACATTTTATGTCGATCTAGCCATGTCCGTCCGTCTGTCCGTCCGTCTGTCTGACCGTCTGTCTGTCGAAAGCACGCTAACTTCCGAAGGAGTAAAGCTAGCTGCTTGAAATTTTGCACAAATACTTCCTATTAGTGTAGGTCAGTTGGTATTGTAAATGGGCCATATCGATACATGTTTTGATATAGCTGCCATATAAACCGATCTTGGGTCTTGACTTCTTGAGCCACTAGTGTGCACAATTCTTATCCGATTGGAATGAAATTTTGCAGGACGTGTTTTGCTATGATATCCAATAACTGTGCCAAGTATGGTTCACATCGGTTCATAACCTTATATAGCTGCCATATAAACCGATCTTGGGTCTTGACTTCTTGAGCCTCTAGAGTGCGCAATTCTTATGCGATTGGAATGAAATTTTGCGCGACGTGTTTTGTTATGATATCCAATAACTGTGCTAAGTATGGTTCAGTTCGGTCCATTACCTGGTATAGCTGTCATATAAACCGATCTTGGGTCTTGACTTCTTGAGCCTCTAGAGTGCGCAATCCTTATCCGATTAGAATGAAATTTTGCACCGCGTATTTCGTTATGATACCCAACAACTGTGCATAGTATGGTTCAAATCGGTCCATAACCTGATGTAGCTGCCATATAAACCGATCTTGGGTCTTGACTTCTTGGGCATCTAGAGAGCGCAATTCTTATTCGATTTTCCTGAAATTTTGTACGACGGATCCTCTCTTGACCATCAACATACGTGTTTATTATGGTCTGAATCGGTACAGCTCCAATACAAAAATCGATCTCTCTATTTTACTTTTTGAGCCCCCAAAGGGCGCAATTCTTATTCGAATTGGCTGACATTTTACACAGGTCTCCAACATATAATTTAATTGTGATCTAAACCGGATCATATCTTGATATTGCTCTAATAGCAGAGCAAATCGTTTCTTATAAAATTTTTCGCCAAAGAAGAGATGCCGGGAAAAGAAATGACAAATGCGTTTCATGGTGGAGGGTATATAAGATTCGGCCCGGCCAAACTTAGCACGCTTTTACTTGTTTTACCTAAGAAGAGATGCCGGGAAAAAAACTCGACAAATGTGATCCATGGTGGAGGGTATATAAGATTCGGCCCGGCCAGATGGGTTCATATATTAAAAATTAACACCGGTATTCACAAACCTTAATATATATTTGAAGTATGTTTATTTGATATAATTCCTTCATAGAACTGTCAAATAAACCTATTTTATAGCCTCATAAAGTGACAACTCCTATGGTTATTCAATTGCTTTAAAAATAGTCAAGTAAGAGTTGTGTTTAACATTATTTTCATTTTCGCTTCATGTGAAAGCATATTTGATCTGAGCTAGCAGTCCTTGCTGAAATCCATGTTTCGGTTCAATTAAATTCGAAAAATGCAGCAAAACCCATCGGAAGCTATTAAGCGTAACAAATTTTAGGTAAACACTCATTGGCTTACCTAGGAAAAGTTAATTGGCCTTCGAGCTGCAGTACCAAGGCTAAGCCACTATATTTTTCTTATTTTCAAATTTTGCTATGAATTTAGCAAACCGGCTTCGTCACAGTGGCGTCTGGGCCAAATTGACGTCATCGTTTGTACGTCGGCGGCAATGAGGTTAATTAATAGATGTAAACAAGCCATGCTCTCTCCGTGCCATTCTGCCACTTACCCACCTCAAGAGTCAACACTTGCAACAGCACTCACCACACACTGCTTCGTGGACCGTGTGGCATAT
Organism: Stomoxys calcitrans; assembly: GCF_963082655.1. Lineage (NCBI taxonomy): Eukaryota > Metazoa > Arthropoda > Insecta > Diptera > Muscidae > Stomoxys > Stomoxys calcitrans. The sequence continues at coordinate 153,216,438 of NC_081552.1, forward strand.
TGAAGGAGTGAGGCAGACTTTGTCCGCTTACACTCTGGCACATTAGTTGCGGAGATCGACAGCCACTTAATCTAAAGCGTAGCTAACATGGAAAGTACCGATTTTGCTGCACCATTGCCACAGACTGTCTGCAGTCAATGTTGTCTGGAAATTTTGGGTGCGTCCATTGCTGGATGGGTAGAAAAAAAAACGCGAAGCATAATCTTGGACATGCAGAATGTCCGAAGGAAGGCAAGAAATTTAATGTGCGGATAACAAAATGTGGGAGCAGCTAAAAGGATTATCCTTATTTTAATGATTGCATGCATCAGGTCAAAGAAAACAACATACACCTCCCAACCAAATCCGATTAGCTAAGGTGTTATTCAATGTTCCAGGATAACAGTGTGGTTCATGTTGTCCAGACAATGTCCATGGTTGGGCAAGTGACCTTAGCTGAATTGCACATTAGCTAACCATGTGGAACTTAAATAATTTACAAAATTAGAAATTGATTGAAAAATACCACAGACAAATAATTATATGTGGACTAAAATGTTGCTGAATAATACCAGTAATTGCGCATCTCTGTTTCAACGTCATCCAAAGAACAGTTATTCTCAATTTCAGTGGGTTTAAATTTTCATAAAAAAATATTCTTATGTACATTAGTAAACATTAAAGTTTTAGGAGCTTAAGAGCCAATAATGTCCAATTTTTTTGGTGATTACTAAGACAATGTACCCATGTAAGTCCGTCTGCCCGTTTGTCTGTTGAAATCACGCTAGTCTTTAAAAATAGAGATGTTGAGCTGAAATTTTGCACAGATTCTTTTTTTGTCCATAAGCAGGATAGGTGTGAAGATGGGCTATATCGGACTATATCTTGATTAGCCCCCATATAGACCGATCCGCCGATTCGATTCAGAGTCTTAGGCCCATAAAAGCCACATTTATTATCAGATTTTGCTGAAATTTGGGCCAGTGAGTTGTGTTAGGCCACGCGACATCCTACTTTAATTTGGCTTAGATAGGTTCAGATTTGGACATAGCTGCCATATAGACCGATCTCTCGATTTAAGGTTTTGGGCCCATTAATGGCGCATTAATTGTTCGATGCCGTCGATATTTGGGACACTGCTTTAAGTTAAGCCCCTCAAAATACTTCTGCAATATACCACAGATAGGTCCAGATTTGGATATAGACATTCAACATCCGTGTTGTAAATGGTTTAGATCGGTTTATTTTTAGATAAAGCTACTAAAAAGATAGATATTTTGTTATACACAATTAAACAATGACATGTACTTATTAGTATTTGGTCCAAATGGGAACATATTTCGATATAGCTGCTATGGGGCGTAATGAATGCATTTTTTCCGAAAGGTGGTTTACATATATACCCGAGGTGGTGGATATCCAAAGTTCGCCCGGTCGCACTTAACGTCTTTTTACATGTTAATAATTTTTTTTATATTTTTATACCCACCACCGAAGGATGGGGGTATATTCATTTTGTCATTCCGTTTGCAACACATCGAAATATCCATTTCCGACCCTATAAAGTATATACATATTTTCTTGATCAGCGTAAAAATCTAAGACGATCTAGCCATGTCCGTCCGTCTGTCTGTTGCAATCACGCTACAATCTTTAAAAATAGAGATATTGAGCTGAAATTTTGCACAGATTCTTTTTTTGTCCATAAGCAGGTTAAGTTCGAAGATGGGCTATATCGGACTATATCTTGATATAGCCCCCATATAGACCGATCCGCCGATTTAGGGTCTTAGGCCCATAAAAGCCACATTTATTATACCATTTTGTTGAAATTTGGGACAGTGAGTTGTGTTAGGCCCTTCGACATCCTTTGTCAATTTGGCTCAGATCGGTCCAGATTTGGATATAGCTGCCATATAGACCGATCCTCCGATTTAGGGTCTAAGGCCCATAAAAGCCACATTTATGGTCCGATTTCGCTGAAATTTGGGACAGTGAGTTGTGTTAGGCCCTTTGACATCTTTCATTAATTTGGTCCAGATCGGTTCAGATTTGGATATAGCTGTCATATAGACCGATTTCTTGATTTATGGTTTTGGGCCCATAAAGTGCTCATTTATTGCCCGATGTCGCCGAAATTTGGAACAGTGAGTTAAGTTAAGCCCCTTGACATACTTCTGCAATATCGCACAGATCGGTCCAGATTTGGATATAGCTGCCATATAGACCGATATCTAGGTTTTAGGTTTTGGGGCCATAAAAGACGAATTTATTGTCCCATGTCGATGAAATTTGAGACAGTGAGTTTGGTTAGGCTCTTCGACGTCCTTCTTCAATTTTGCCCAGATCGGTCCAGATTTGAATATAGCTGCCATATAGACCGATCTCTGGATTTAAGGTTAGGCTCTTCGACATGTTTATGCAACTTGGCCCAAATCGGTCCAGATTTGGATATAGCTGCCATGTAGACCGATATCTCGATTGAAAGTCTTGGCCCCATAAAAGGCGCATTTATAATCCGATTTCACTGCAATTTGACGCAGTGACTTATGTTCGGCTTTTCGACATGCGTGTCGTATATAGTTCAGATCGGTATGAGGTATATGAGTATAAGGTATGAAATTTTTACCGAATTTTGATGAAAGGTGGTTTACATATATACCCGAGGTGGTGGGTATCCAAAGTTCGGCCCGGCCGAACTTAACGCCTTTTTACTTGTTTTTTTATTTTTGACAAAAGCTTCTCTTGAAGACAAACTTTCGGGCACGGGCGCAGAAGGATTGTTGAAATGAGACTAGCTACAAAAAAAAAAAAAAAAAAAAAAAAAAAAAAACAAATAAAAGCGTGCTAAGTTCGGCCGGGCCGAATCTTATATACCCTCCACCATGGATCGCATTTGTCGAGTTCTTTTCCCGGCATCTCTTCTTAGGCAAAAAAGGATATAAGAAAAGAGTTGCTCTGCTATTAAAACGATATCAAGATATGGTATGGTTCGGACCACAATTAAATTATATGAATATTTCAGCCAATTCGTATAAGAATTGCGCCCATTGCGGCTCACGAAGTATAATATAGAGAGAACGATTTATATGGGATCTGCATCGGGCTATAGACCGATTCAGACCATAATAAACACGTTTGTTGATGGTCATGAGAGGATCCATCGTACAAAATTTCAGGCATATCGAATAATAATTGCGATCTCTAGGGGTCAAGAAGTCAAGATCCCAGATCGGTTTATATGGCAGCTATATCAGGTTATGAACCGATTTGAACCTTATTTGACACAGTTGTTGAAAGTAAAAATAAAGTACGTCATGCAAAATTTCAGCCAAATCCGATAGGAATTGCGACCTCTAGAAGCTCAATAAGTCAAATCTCCATATCTGTTTATATTACAGCTATATCAGGTTATGGACCGATTTGAACCATACTTGGCACAGTTGTTGGATATCATAACAAAATACTTCGTGCAAAAATTCATTCAAATCGGATAAGAATTGTGCCCTCTAGAGGCTCAAGAACTCAAGATCCAAGATCGGTTTATATGAAAGCTATATCAGGTTATTAACCGATTTAAACCATACTTGGCACAGTTGTTGGGTATCATAACAAAACAGGTCGTGCGAAATTCCGTTCCAATCGGATAAGAATTGCGCCCTCTAGAGGCTCAAGAAGTCAAGACCCAAGATCGGTTTATATGGCAGCTATATCAGGTTATGGACCGATTTGAGCCATACTTGGCAAAGTTGTTGGATATCATAACAAAACAGGTCGTGCAAAATTTCATTCCAATCGGATAAGAATTGCGCACTCTAGAGGCTCAAGAAGTCAAGACCCAAGATCGGTTTATATGGCAGCTATATCAAAACATGGACCGGTATGGCCCATTTACAATACCAACCGACCTACACTAATAAGAAGTATTTGTCCAAAATTTCAAGCGGTTAGCATTACTCCTTCGGAAGTTAGCGTGCTTTCGACAGACGGACGGACGGACGGACGGACAGACGGACAGACATGGCTAGATCGACATAAAATGTCAAGACGATCAAGAATATATATACTTTATGGGGTCTCAGACGAATATTTCGACTAGTTACAAACAGAATGGCGAAATTAGTATACCCCCCATCTTATGGTGGAGGGTATAAAAATTAGTGGAAATTACAGCTGCAGTAATTCACTCCACAACACAGAAGCATTTTGTTAGCAGTCTAAGAACTGTAGCAGCGTTTAGAGTAGTGGATGTATTCAAACCATAGACAGAAGGGCATATTCGAAAACTAGTAGCAAATGAAAAAATCCAAACAAATATAATGCGAATTGGATCCATCGTTTCCAGACAACATATCCAACAAATATTGAAGTAATATGTTGGCCTTTTATATCGTAGCAAAGTAAAGTTCCAAAACTGACCGACCTATGATTCGATGTCGTCTGCATAGGCGAGTAGCATGTGTTGTCTTGTGATTAGTGTGCCATATCTATTCATATCTGCATCTCGTATAATCTTCTCCAGCAGGATGTTAAAGAGATCACAAGATAGGATGTCTCCTTGTCTGAAACCTCGTTTGGTATTGAATGGTTCGGAGAGATTCTTTCCTATTCTTACTGAGGAACGCGTATCAGCAAGCGTCATCCTGCAGAGTCTTATTAATTCTGCAGGGATACCAAACTCAGACATGTCTTGAAATACCTTTGAACGTAAAGGAGTATCGAATGCGGCTTTGTAGTCAACGAAGAGATGGTAGGTGTTGATTTGTCCTTCTCGGGTCTTTTCCAGGATTTGGCGCAGTGTGAATAAAGCCGCATTGATAGGGCCCAATTATCTCACTGCCTTTAGGTTTTAATCTTTCACACAGTACGCTCGAGAGTATCTTGTATGCGATGGGGAGGAGACTTTATTATTACTCTGTAGTTGGCACATTCCGTCTTGTCTCCTTTCTTGTGTACGGGACATAGTATGCTGAGGTTCCAATCATCAGGTCTTAAATAGTTCAGCGGGTAACCCGTCGGCTCCATGGAGTGAGCAATAGTTTGCCACTGCGCCATTATATCATCGGAACAAAGAGTGCTTTTATCAAGCAGTCGGGTCAGTCGAGTGGAGTATGCCGCTGCCATTTGTTGTGTCTGCAGCTTTTCAATGTCCAGCTTCCGTGCAGTGTCAGATCGTACTTTCTTCGCCATGTTTCACTTTCTTCGCCATATATTCGCTCCACGGATCGATCGTACATCTAACACGCTGGATGAATGCCTTCCATCACAACGTGACCAATTTAAAATATTGCTACCTCCATTTCGAACGGTTAAAAAAAAGGATTATTTTTGATCAAGAAACGTACATTTGCTACAGCGGCCAGATTAATACTGAAATTTTGCTCAGATACTTCCTTATGAAGTAAGTTGTTGGCGATTGCAAATGGTCCATATCGGTTCAGATATGGATATAGCCCTTATATAAACCGATCCCCCGATTTGACTTCTTTAGCCCCTAGAAGCCTCAATTTTCATCCGATTTGACTAAAATTTGGAACAAAGACTTGAAGTATGGCTTCCAACATCTATGTTCAGTATGATCCGAATCGGTCTGTAAACAGATATAGCCCATATATAAACCGATCCGCGGATTTGATTTTTTCAGCCCTTAGAAGCCTAACTTTTCACCTGATTTGGCTGAAGTTTGAAGTTTCAACATCCATGCCAAGTATGATCCGAATCGGTCTATAAACAGATATAGGCCCCATATAAACCGATCCTATCAGGAATAGTGCTACAGTAATTTTTATTGAAAAGCGGCTCAGACATTGTGTAATCGACAATGCCTGAAACATCGGACATTGCATCAAGGACAACACAGTGTTCGTAGCCGCCGCATGACCTTTTCACCTCACAGCAATGGTCACAGCAATTTGCCTTGCCATAATGACCAGAAGTATTGGGTGTGGCATAAATTTCAGTACAACAGAAGCCGTGGTCCTCAATGCGGCTGCGATGCACAAACAAGTCATTCTTTGGATTCGACTGAGTATTGAACAGTAGGAGGGATTTTGAAGCGCCGTCCACCAGATTGTAACCCCATATAGCATTATAGGTCTGACAACTGCAATATGTACGCAATGTAACCCCCCAACTTTTGCCAATGGCTCTCTTGCAGGTGCATAGGGCAAAAGTTGCGTTTCTTGCCCTTTCCAAATTTTTTGGTTATTTTGAGCTTTCTGTAAATGGAACATTCATTCCTCCCAAAGAGACAGGTGCCTCTGCAGTTAACTTGTATCTGCTGCTGAAAAGAACTACATCTGTCTTGCACGGATTTATACCTAGACCACTTTCGGTAGTCCACTTTTCTGTTGAACGTAGAGCTTCCTGAAGTATATTTCTTGGAGTGCTGGAAAACCGTCTCCTAACCAAAATAGCCCCATCATCAGCATACGCGACAACTTTAAACTTTTCTTTCAGAGACAATTATATAATTTTAATGGCCATATTCAAAAGTAGAAATGTTCCTCTGTTGTGACACCTCTTTTGATCGATAGATTCTAAGCCTGCCGTAATGCATCTTTTAGTATGTAAGTTATTAACAAACTTTCTTACAGTAGTGATGATGCCTATAAACTTCATATCCTTCAATGTCAAGAAATGCTACCTTATCTTTCCTTGACAGCGAGAGAACGATCTATTTAGTGTGTTGCTGAGACAGGCGATCTCCGGGAATCTTTGCCCTAAGATATGTTTCTATCATTCTTCTTGAGTCTTAAGCATAAAGGATGACAGACTAAGAGGACGAACATCTTTGGCCTTGAAGTGGTAAGTTTTCCCTGCTTTTGGAAAGAAATTGACCTTTGTGTCCCTCCAACCCACAGGTATGATGAAACAATCAGAGAATATCTCTTTAAGCTAAGGAGCAAGTTTATCGGACAGAACTTGAATTCAAATGGTGAAACATCATCTGGGCCTGGCGACTTAAGGGAGCCGAAACTTTTCATCGCCCAACGGATTTCGACTCAAACATGCTTTCCCCAATAACCTAGCGACCAAAAGTATTGTAGTAAATGGACGGTCCTTGACGAAGAAACACTTAGTGATCACCCATACTTTGCCTTCGATATATACCACACTGAAGTACCACAAAATTCAGCGGAATCAAGATGGAACAACAGAAATATGAATGGTTAGGTTAGGTTGGCTTTTTGGCAGATATATCCAAATATAAACCGATCTGAACCATATTAAGGTCGGATATCGGGAGGCTCAGCAATACTCACTTTTTCAAATTTCAAGGAAATCGGGTATTAAATAAAGCTTTTATTGGTTTCATACCGCTTATCGGCAGATCGGTCTATATGGTAGCTATATGTAAATATAGTCCGATCTGAACCATATTTAGGTCGGGTGTCAGGAGGACAAAAATAACTTACTGTTTCAAATTTTAGCGAAATCGGTTAAAAAAAAGCTTTTATGGGCTTTAGGACCTTTATCGGCAGATCGGTCTATATGACAGCTATACCTAAATATAGTCCGATCTGTACCATATTTGGATCGGTTATTAGAAGGCTTAAAACTACGCAATGTTCCAAATTTCAGCGAAATTGGATAAAAAATAAAGCTATTATGGCCTTCAGACCCTTTATCAGAAGATCGGTCTATAAGACAGCAATATGTAAATAAAGTCCGATCTGAACCATATTTAGGTCAGATGTCGGGAGGCTTAAAATAACCCACTATTTTAAATTTCAGCGAAATCTGATAATTAGTAAAGCTTTTATGGGCTTCAGACCCTTTATCGGGAGATCGGTCTATATGGCAGCTGTATCTAAATATGAAAAGATCTGAACCATACTTAGGTCAGATGCCGGTAGACTTAAAACATCTCACTGTTTTAAATTTCAGCGAAATCGGGTAATAAATAGAGCTTTTATGGGCTTCAGACCCGTTATCGGCAGATCGGTCTATATGACAGCTATATCTAAATATAGTCCGATCTGAACCATATTTTGGTCCAATGTTGCGAGGTGTGAAGCCTCTCACAATTCCAAATTTCAGCGAAATCGGGTAATAAATAAAGCTTTTATGGCCTTCAGACCCTTTATCGTCGGTCTATATAGCAGCTATATCCAAATATGGTCCGATTTGGCCCGTTCAAGAACTTAACCAGCGTGCATCAAAAAGACGAATCTGTGCTAAATTGCAGCTCAATATCTCAATTTCTGAAGGCTGTAGAGTGATTACAACAGACACACAGACATTATTAAATCGTCTTAGAATTTTACGACGATCCGAAATATATATACATTGTAGGCTCGGAAATTGATATTTTGATGCGTTGCAAACGGAATGACTAAATAAATATACTCCTACAGTGGTAGGTATAAAAAAAAAACAGTTTATTGGTGGAACCAAGATATTGGAAAGCTCATACAAAAATGTCACAAAGCCGAACGAGTTGCTACCAGACGTAAAGGTGACGCTGAAGCGTTGGAAGAGTATAGATACATCTTCGAACAGCAAAGGCAAAAAAAAGTGCTGGGAAGAACTATGAGAATAAGTTCAGAAGGATCTGTGGGGACTTCCCTACAAAACCATCATGAAAAAAGTTGGAAATCGAAAGCCCATCTCTGGAGTTCATACAATAAATACTCTATTCCTAGAAAACATATCGGTCAGAGAATTCCTACTTTCGACAACTTCACAAAGAGTGGATTTTTTTCTCTTGAAGAAATAAGATATGTCAGTGGCGAACTAAAGACATTACAAGCTCCCGGTCCCAATGGAATACCAAATGAGATAATTTCACCCGTTCGCAAGGTATGACCAGAAATACTACATGTATTTAACACGCACGTCTGGAAGGGTCTTTTCTTTCCAAGTAATGGAAGAAACAGAGACTTGTTCTGCTTCGAAAGGATAATTAACCTTTGGACAAACCATCGCCTTATAGATCACGTTGTTGGCTGGGACTTATGGCAAATTCTTAGAGAAGCTATTGCTGTTTAGGCTCGAGGAGAAACTAAGAGAATATGGAGGGGTTTCAAAAATAAAATTTTGTTTTATTAAGGGGAAATCTACCGAAGATTCCTTACATGAAGTAATCGAAACAGCAAACATATTATTAGCACAGAAACACTTCTGTGCCGTAATTACTCTTGATAATAAGAATGCTTTTAACTCAACTGACCCGAACATCAAAAGGCGGACAATAAGAGATCGTTACCTTCCAGATTACTTTAATAATATGAATATGATAGACAGCTATCTGCAAGATAGAATGATACGTTTCGAAGATTACAAAATTATATCAAGGGCTCCCCAAGGATTGATCTTATGTCCATTCCTATGGAACATAATGGTGGAACATAATAATGGCTAATGGTGGATGGGCACACTATAGCCATAGGAAAAGGCCCACAGTACTTAGGAGTTACGAGCTGAGATCACCGAGAAAGCATTGAGTACATCCAGAAAACCGATTAGGATGATGTCGAATCTAAGATGTCCAAGCCAGACAATTGAGAGGTTGATAACCACGGTTGCCTATGCTCAATTGCTGTTGGAGAAAATACACTGAACGTGTTCACTAAGGGTTACGTCTGCATATCGCATGCTATCGACAACTGCATAATCGATACTTGCGCGGATACCATCAGTACCACTAATCCCAGAGGAGAGAAAATATATATACAATCAGCGCAAATCCTTAACAGGTGAATACAGCAAAAGATACATAATTCATATTAAGAGAGAAGCGAGGAGACTTGGGTTTGCGAAGTGCCAACAGGCATGGCAAATTTTTTCCAAAGCTTTTAGTGGACATATTAACTTCGCAGCTTATCTGCACCGTTTCCACATAAAAGAAAGCCCAGTATGTAAATTTTTTTCAAAGGTGGGAGACAGTGTGGATACACAAATCTTAAGTATGAACATTGGAAAAGAATTAGATATAATCACGGCATACTTTCCCTTGTTGACATGATAAATGGACCAGATACGCAGCCTACATCCACGATGTAATGACAGGAAAAACAGCTTACCAGCGAGGTCGAATCGCTAATCAATATAAAGGGTGATTTTTTTGAGGTTAGGATTTTCATGCATTAGTATTTGACAGATCACGTGGGATTTCAGACATGGTGTCAAAGAGAAAGATGCTCAGTATGCTTTGACATTTCATCATGAATAGACTTACTAACGAGCAACGCTTGCAAATCATTGAATTTTATTACCAAAATCAGTGTTCGGTTCGAAATGTGTTCAAATTTTGACAAATTTTGTTCAGCGATGAGGCTCATTTCTGGTTGAAAGGCTACGTAAATAAGCAAAATTGCCGCATTTGGAGTGAAGAGCAACCAGAAGCCGTTCAAGAACTGCCCATGCATCCCGAAAAATGCACTGTTTGGTGTGGTTTGTACGCTGGTGGAATCATTGGACCGTATTTTTTCAAAGATGCTGTTGGACGCAACGTTACGGTGAATGAACACATTTCGAACCGAACACTGATTTTGGTAATAAAATTCAATGATTTGCAAGCGTTGCTCGTTAGTAAGTCTATTCATGATGAAATGTCAAAGCATACTGAGCATCTTTCTCGTTGACACCATGTCTGAAATCCCACGTGATCTGTCAAATACTAATGCATGAAAATCCTAACCTCAAAAAAATCACCCTTTACATATTGTATATTGACAGGGGAGTAGATATAGACAGGGAAGGGGAGTAGATATAAAATGAATTCTGAATGAGGCTGTTCAAGATCACCACCGTGAAGTAATGCGAGAGCGGTTCCGACGTGCAGCAGAGCGACACCTCTTTGAGAAGAAGTTTTTACATGGCAAAGTACCTTAGAAATATCGCCAGCATTAGGAGGGAATAACCACCGCTGAAAAATTTTTTTCAAATGTTCTCGCCAGGATTGTAAACCAGGCGTTCAGCATCAAAGGCGGACATGCTAACAGAGCAATACCCAGGTATTTACCCATTTATACCCAAAAGCTGGGTATTTATAATTTTGCAGATATCTTGGATATCAAAATACTTTCCAAACAACCGTACCATACCATATTCGGATATAGCTACCATATAGACCGATCTCCCGATATAGTGTAATGCTCTCATATAGTACCCTAAAAATAAAAATTTGGTATCCAAATTTCGGATGGGGTACCTAGAGGGGCCGCCCCACCCTAAACCTACCAAACATATATTGTATTTACACCAAACACGGCAATATGGGACTCAAATGAAATGTATTTAGGATAAGAAAACGTGTCTGATATCCATTTGTCGACCATGGCAATATGGGACTCAAATGAAAGGTATTTGCGAGTAGAATACGAGTCTGATATCCAAATGTGGGACCACGTTTCTGGGGGGTGGACCACTTCCCCAAAACACCCCCCAAACAGGACTTATATAGTGACCATGGGAATATGGGTATTAAATAAAAGGTATTTGAGTATAGAATTAGAATCTGATATCAAAATATGGGATCAAGTGTTTGGGGGGGACGCCTCTCCCCAAAAACCTCCCCCAAAGGGGACAAAATTACGACCATAGCCATATGGGGCTCAAATGAAAGGTCGTTGGGAGTAAAGCACGAATCTGATATGAATATTTGGGAAAAGTGTCTATGGGGCCACACCACACCCACAACACCGCCCAAAGAGGAAGTATATGCTGACTTTTGCAATATGAGGCTCAAATAAGAGGGTTTTTAAAGTGGAACACGAATCCGAATATATATACTCAAGGCCAACTCACTGAGTGGACGCCCATCCCCCAAAACACCCCCCAAGCCGGTCATGTTTTCCGACTATGGAAATATGGGGCTCAAATTAAAGGTATTTGGGAGTAGACCACGTATCTGTTATCAACATTAGGGACCAACTGTCTAGGGGACGTCCCACCACCATAACAACCCCCAAATAGGACGTATTTGCTCACCAAGACAATTTGGGTCGTAAAGAGAGTGGAACTAAATATTTATAGTTTTTAGGGCCAATACCCCAAACCGGACATATTTGCTGACTTTTGCAATAAGGAGTTTAAATGAGATTAGAAAACGAATTTGATATCCAATTTTGAGGCCAATGGCAATATGGGGTTCAAATAAATGATATATAGATATATGAGAATAGAGCACGTTGCTGATATATTTTCCGGGCTTAGTGTTTGGGCGACCATCCTAATCCCCAAAACACCCCTAAATCGGGCATATTTATCGACCATGTCAATGTGGAGCTTAAATGAAAGGTAATGGGGGGTAGAGTAAGAATTGATACACATTTTCGGTCTACCCCTTTCCCAAAATACCCCACACACAGCAATTTTTTAGGGGCCATCGCAATATGGGGCTCAAATAAAGGTAACTGGGAGTAGAATACGAATTTGATATCCAAATGATAACTTATTTTGGGGCCATTTGTTAGGGGGACGCCTCATCCTGTAAAGTCCTCTTAAGCCAATGGCAATATGGGGTTTAAATAAATGGTATTTGAGAGAAGAGCACGATGCTGGTATTTTTTCAGGGCCAAGTATCTGGGAGTACGCCTTATATACAAACTTAAATTCGTAGACCAATAAAGATCATATGGGATTCAGATAAAGGCACTTATATTGTTAAACTGTTAGTCAAGCGATATACCATTTTCGTAGAATGTTAATTGACTAAAAAATCTTTAATTGTCGAAAATAAATGTTCCAAGGAAACTTTTGTTCCATATAAAGTAAAAGAAGGCGCAGCGGAGCGGGTCCGGGTCAGCTAGTGCTCTATATCGGGAGATCGGTCTATATGGCAGCTATATTCAAATATGGTCTGAACTTGGCGATATTCGACAAAAAGATTAAGAGGGATACCAGAACTCTATTTGCCAAATTTCATTAAAATCTGATGCAAAATGCTTCTTTTATAGGCTCATTACTCTATATCGGGAGATCGGTCTAGATGGCAGCTATATTCAAATATGATCCGATCTGGACCACATTTGCCAGGAATAGATAGGGGTCTACCAGAACACGCACACATATTTCATCGAATTCGGGTAATAAATTGAACTTTTATGGCCTCAATACCTTATATCGGGATGTCGGGCGGTCGGTCTAAGGGCAAATATAGTCCGATCTGAACCACACTTCACAGAAATGGGTAGGGGTCTACCAGAACTCACTGTGCCAAATTGTATGGAAATCAAAAAAAAAAAAAAATTACCAATTTATTCCCTCAAGACATTAAGTTTGGAGATCGGTCTATATAGCGGCTATATATAACTAAAATCCGATTTTATGAGATCAAAAAATCAGGTTGATATACAAAGAATACAAAATCATTAAAAATTGTTTGGAAAATATTTTTATGTCCAAGATATCAGCAAAATTAGAAATACCCTAAAGTATTTATTGGGTATTTACCCAATAAATACCCAAGCGTTGGCTACTACTGAATCTTTAGTGCTTAGTTACGGAAGAAGAAAAACATATATGGGTCGATTATGGATGGCAACCCAATTTCAGGGGCGTTGCCAACGGCCAAATTTATTACAAGAATTCTAATGTTTGCATTGAATTACATACCTTTTTACAGATTTCTTAGTAGCTAAACATTAATAATGCTGATATTGAATGAAATTGACAAAAATGACCAACTTAATATTAATTTTTACTTCGTGGTTTTGTCTATTGGCAACGCGACTGCAGTCAAGTGGCGTTCCATAATCGACCCATTAGACTACTTTTTGCAAGAATACAGGCTCTGTGTCTTCCATTCCCCGTACCCCTGATTAGTTTAAATCCAGGAATTCTGAGTCGATGAACCATTCCTCCTCAAATTCCTATATATCTATAATATCAAAGCTATATACCAGTTTATTTTTCGCTTCGAATATCGTCAAAAATGATCAAATATCTTGTCAAATAACAAATTCAACGCCAATATCAATGTTTGTACTCCACGTTACACAGTAGTATAAGACATTCAAATCTGAATTTTTAATACCATAACCAAAGCTTCAATACAATAATGCGCTTCTGGCACCCACTCATAGCTGTCCACCCCAATTTAATTGACCATCTTAAAAGGCTGATCTTTGAGGCGATGGTGTGAAGCAATGATCAATTTTATATATGTGCCTCTCCTAATTTCTTAAGGCAGTTCACAGTTTGGGCTAAACCGTCAACTTTACCAAAAGACACGGTAAGCGCCAACATTGGAATTCGTGATACATTGTGGATGCAGTCAACCTTAAAAGCGTTAATAAATTTGACAATTTGTCGCTTTTCTATAAAATGAAAATGTCTTATAATTTATGATGACTTTAATGAGTCTGCGACATCATCGCCACCGGCATTGGGGCACAGCATCATCGTTCCTCCCATGTGAACGATTTTGACATGTCCATCAACTCATTTATAAATAATCACAGCTTGTTACCGACCGAATATTTAGGCGTTCAGCCTTCCCTTTCTCCCCTCCCCACAAGCAATTCTACAAACTTACATATATACACATACATAAATGCATATGTAGGAGTTTGGCTGCATTTTTATATTCGGTATATGTATTTTTAAATGTTTATGTCGCTATATTTTAGATTGTTTATCGAATGGATTAAGTTTCGTTAATTGGGCTAAACTAAGGTATTAAAGGGACTTATAACATTCAAACGAGTCTCTTTGAAATTTGTCTGCAGATGGTGTAAACATCAATAAATTTCTATTACAATTTATAAGAACGTCATCGACTCGAGTCACGTTTAAATCTTTTCCCCCAAGTGGTGGGGGTTAATTAATTGCATCCTCACTGCTTTTCAAATGTCTAGAAAAGTCGATCTGTGTCTCCAAAAGCATATTGGTACACAGTGGATATATAATTACCAATTGTCACTTCAGAGAACTGCTAAAAAATACACAAGTGCAATAAACCTCAATATTTTAATACCCACCACCATAGGATAGGGGGTTTAACAATCTAGTCGTTCCGTTTGTAACTCCTCGAAACAAAAATCTGTTCCCTCATAAAGGACATATACTCTTGATTGGCTCGACCTTCTGAGTAGTCCGTCTCTCCGTCCGCCAGTCTTTCGAAATCACGACAGCGGTCCAATGCGTAAAGCTAGCCGCTCGAAACTTTGCACAGATATTTACCATTGACGTAGGGCGTTGTTGATTGCAAATGGGCCATATCGCTCCTGATTTGACTTCTAGAGCCCCTGGAATCCAAAATGTTTGTCCAACTTGGCTTTCGCACGGAGTGTTTTGTTATGACTTCTAACAACTGTGACAAAGGTTAGTCTCCTACGGACCCTAGAAACTGAAGTTTATGATTTTCAAGAAATTTGGTACGTAGAATACACATTGTCTTCAACTGAGTTAATTTGGGGAATTTTTTTGCAGAATCCATGGTGCTGGCTTCTCAAGATTCGCCCGGGCGAATTAAGCACATTTTTACACATGTCCAAGTTTATTATGATTTAGTTCATTTACCCTCCACCATAAGATGGGGGTATACTTATTTCGTCATTCTGTTTGTAACACCTCGAAATATGCGTCTAAGACCCCATAAAGTATATATATTCTTGATCGTCAAGCCATTTTAAGTCGATCTAGCCCCATCCGTCCGTCGGTCTGTCTGTCGAAAGCACGCTAACTTTTGAAGGAATAAAGCTAGCCGCCTGAAATGTTGCTCAAATACTTATTATTAGTGTAGTGTCGGTTGGGATTGTAAATGGGCCAATTCCGTTCATGTTTTGATGTAGCTGTCATATAAACCGATCTTGAGTTTTGGCTTTTTGAGCCTCTAGAGGGCACAATTTTAGTCCGATTTTACTGAAATTTTGCATGAGGTATTTTGTTATGACTTCCAACAACTGTGATAAGTATGGCGCAAATCAGTACATAACCTGATAAAACTGCCATATAAACCGATTTGGGATCTTGACTTCTTGAGCCTCTAGAGATCGCAATCAAATCTCATCCGATTTGGCACAAATTTTGTACAACGGTTTTTCCCATGATCTTCAACGTACGTGTCCAATATGATCTGAATCGATCTATAGCTTGATACAGCTCCTATATAAACCAATCTCCCGATTTTGCTTCTTGAGCCCCTACAAGTCGCAATTCTTATCCGAATGGACTGAAATATTACGCAATAACTTCTACAATGTTCAGCATTCAATTCATTTATGGTCCGAATTGGACTATAACCTGATTAAGCTTAAATAGCATAACTGTCCTTATTCATTATTCTTTGTTTGCCTAAATGCGATCCTTGGTGGAGGGTATATTAAATTCGGGCGGCTGAACTTAGCACGGTGTTATAGAGCGTGTATAGACCTATGTAAACCGTACTCAGCGGAGTCGTTGAAAGTCATAACAGAACACTTTGTGCAAAGTTTTAACTAATTCTGACGAAAATTGCGGTTTTCAGACGCTAAAAGTGTCAAATCGGGAGATCGGTTATATGGGAGGTATATCAGGTTATAGATCGGTTTGGATCATACTGGGCACAGTTTTTGGAAGTCATTACAGAACACTACATGCAAAATTTCAACAAAATCGGACAAAAATTGCGTCTTGTAAGGGATAAAGAAGTCAAATCGGGAGATCGGTTTACATGGGAGCTATATCAGGTTATAGACCGAATTGGACCGTACATGGGAAAGTCATAACTGAACATTACATGTAAATTTCATCCAAATCGGACAAAAAAAAAAAAACAAAAATACAGCGACTTCCAGGGGCTCAAAAATTAAAATCGTGAGATCGGTTTAAATGGGAGCTATATCCAAATCTGAACCGATATGGCGTATTTGCAATCCACAATGATCTGCATTTTCACATTCATTTCAAAGCGGCTTGCTCTACGGATGAACGAACGTGGCTAGATCGACTCAGAGCGTCGAGACGAACAAAAATGAAATCTTAATTTGAATCGATAATACGGTCTATATAATTAAATGTTTGAAGATTATTTCATGCAAATATTGACCGTGACTGCACCTCAAATGGTCCATCAGCATAATCCAATTTTGGCATACTTTTTGCAACATTCCGGTCGGTATCTCACGAATTAAGGCTTCAATGTTGTTTTCCAATTCGTCAATTGAAACGATCTTGTCTGTATAGTTATGAGCTTTAACATAGCCCCACAAAACATAGTCGAAAGGAGTTAAATCGCACGATCTTGGCGGCCAATTAACCTGTTCCGAACGTGAAATAAAATGTTCACCGAACTCTTGTTGATACCACATGTCATGCAAGTCAAGCTCTTGTATTTTGGGCAAAAAAAAGTTGGATATCATCTCACGCTAGCGCTCACCATTCATAGTGACGTTAAGATTCGCATCATCTTTGAAGAAGTACGGCCCAATAATGCCACTAGCCCATAAACCGCACCAAACTGTGAATTTTCCTGGATGCATTGGTAGCATTGGCATTGGTCTTTCTATGCTTCTAGCTGATCTTCAATCCGAATCTGACAATTCTGATTATTTACGTGCCTATTGAGCCAAAAATAAGCTTCGTCGCTGAAGAAGAAGAAGCGCGCAATGAACTTTGTTAACAGAGCATTCACTTTGATAGTAAAATTCAATAATTTGCAAGCGTTGTTCGTTTGTAAGACGATTCATGGTTAAATTATAGGCCAATCCGAAGATGTTTGACAGTGAAACAAAACACGAAACGTGAGCTGCGTTGCCAAGAAGATAATTGCTAAAAAATTATCCTTTATATACTTTATGGGGTATAGATGAATATTTTGAGGTGTTACAAACGGAATGACTAGATTAGTATACCCCCATCCTATGGTGGTGGGTATAAAAATAAATGCCTGCAGACATACTCTTCAAGTAGAGTAGCAGCGCATCGCCGACAATATGAATAATAATTCTATTCTACAAAGAATATAAAATTCTAAGACGATTTATTTATTTGTCACATATACTTCTTATGAAGCACGCTGTTTAAATTCCTTGAATGGGCCTAATCGGACCATATTTGGATAAAGCTGCTATATAGACCGATTTTTCGATAAAGATAAAGCTCATAAAAGCTTTATTTATTACCCGATTTCGCTGAAATTTGAAACAGTGGTTTTTGCTGAGCCTCCGACCGTAATATAGTTGATATCCGACCTTAATATCGTTCAGATCGGTTTTTAATTGGATATAACGTGCCGAATTTGGGTGCTTAAGTTATCCAATTTTCACCGGGATATCCACCCGAGGTGGTGAATATCCAAAGTTCGGCCCGGCCGAACTTAATGCCTTTTTATACCCTCCACCATAGGATGGGGGGTATACTAATTTCGTCATTCTGTTTGTAACTACTCGTCGCGACATTTTATGACGATCTAGCCATGTCCGTCCGTCTGTCCGTCCGTCCGTCTGTCTGTCGAAAGCACGCTAACTTCTGCAGGTGTAAAGCTAGCCGCTTGAAATTTAGCACAAATACTACAAATTACAATTATAAGTGTAGGTCGGTTGGTATTGTAAATGGGCCATATCGGTCCATGTTTTGATATAGCTGTCTTATAAACCGATCTTGGGTCTTGACTTCTTGAGCTTCTCGAGGGCGCAATTCCTATTCGATTTGGTTGAAATTTTGCATGACGTATTTTATTCTTAATTCCAACAACTGTGCCAAATAAGGTTCAAATCGGTTCATAACCTGCTAAAGCTGCCATATAAACCGATCTGGGATCTTGACTTCTTGAGCCTCTAGAGGTCGCAATTATTTTCCAATTTGCCTGAAATTTTGTACGACGGATCCTCTCATGACCATCAACATACGTGTTTATTATGGTCTGAATCGGTCTATAGCCCGATACAGCTCCCATGTAAATCGATCTCTCTATTTTACTTCTTGTTACTTGTTAAAATTCTTCAATGTAGTAGCCACCAAAATTGCTGGAATTCCATTTCAAATTCATCTAGTCCCAGATTAAGTCAAATTCGATTTGAATAGAAGAACAACATGTCTTCGCATTTCATTACCAACTCTATTTTGGCACAACACCTTTTGTCGTTCAAATCGATGTGGTTTTCGTGACCATACACGGCAACTGCCACGTCTGCGTGTACTCGGGACAAAACCCAAAGCATTTGTCCATTTTGAGTTTATAAATGGCTATTGCTCGCTCTAACTGTATGGCCAATTCTTAAGTCTATGTATTTTGCATAAATTTGTCTAATTTGGCGGGGACAGCTTCTAAGACAGCAAGTTTAAAGTTATTATGTCATTGTATATTATCTTAGGTGTTGATGACTTTGAAATGCCATTTCGAATATTCTTGTTTTTCTTCGCAAGGCGATCGCCCAATGGTTGATTCTGCCAGTGCTGTTGTTTGTGTATAGGCAGTGACCTACACCACATGCGACGTGCCTTTCGCAACAACACACTTTTTGCTGACTTTTATATGCAAAGGTAAATTTTTTTTTGAAATTTTACTTTATAGTACTTGTTTATTCAGTTCAAAAGAAACAAAATCAAAAAATTTAAAAAAAAGGATTTGTATTTTTAGCGATGTTTTACACAATGTACATACATCTACACTGCCACTCACTTGAATAGAACATACTCTTATCTGTTCTCTTTTATGTAATTATTAAGGACAATACGGCAAAAACAAAACAAAGTCATTTAAATAGAATACCTAATTTTTTTAAAATAGACAACAAAGTTGGAGGCCACCTTAGCGCAGAGGTTAGCATGTCCGCCTATGCCGCTAAATGCCTGGTTTCGAATCGTGGCAAGAACATCAGAAAAAATTTTCAGCGGTGGTTTTCCCCTCCTAATGCTGGCAACATTTGTGAGGCACTTTGCCATGTAAAACTTCTCTCCAAAGAGATGTCGCACTGCGGCACGCTGTTCCGACTCGGTTATAAAAAGGAGGCCCCTTATCATTGAGCTTAAACTTGAATCGGATTGCATTCATTGATATGTGAGAAGTTTGCCCCAGTTCCTTAGCGGAATGTTCATAGGCAAAATCTGCAATTTGCAATAGACAAGAAAGTTAAATTCAAATATTGTTATAATAGTATCAAAATTGAGTACGAAGTTTTTTCAACATATTCTGTAAGTGGCACCTTTATCCTGTTTAAGGATTCACTGAGTTATAGCTTTTGATACAAAACCGTTAAACTTCCTTAGAAAAAAATTGATGTGCCAACAATCCCTCTAGTGTTTATATAAGACTAGCTGACCCGGGCCCGCTCCGCTGCGCCTTCGTTTACTTTATATGGAACAAAAATTTCCATGGAATATTTATTTTCGACAATTAAAGAGTGTGAAATACCATGCTACGAAAATAGTATTTGAATCCCATATAATCTTTATTGGTCTACGAATTTAAGTTTAAATGTAAGGTGTACTCCATTCTTAATATACTTTATTTCAGCCCGATAGTCTCATGATGTCTGATTTAGTGGTGTTTTCGGGGGGTGAGGTGGTCCCCGAGACACTTGGCCCTGAAAAAATATCAGCATCGTGCTCTTCTTTCAAATACCATTTATTTAAACGCCATATTACCATTGGTTAGGGGAGTTTACACGATAAGGCGTCTTCCAAACACATGGCCCCAACATTGGTTATCAAACTCGTTCTCTAATCTCAAATACCATTCATTTGAGCCACATATTGGCATGGTCGACAAATTTTTACCCTTTGGGAGGTGTTTTTGGGAAGGGGTGATGCCCTAAATATTGGGTTGCCCAAAAAGTAATTGTCGGTAATATAGTAGTAATATAGTCGGCGTTGACAAATTTTTTCAACGGCTTGTGACTCTGTAATTGCATTCTTTTTTCTGTCAGTTATCAGCTGTTACTTTTAGCTTGCTTTAGAAAAAAAGTGCGCGAAATTTTGTTTACATTTGTTTGTTTGGCGTCAATTTTAGTATGGGTACCACATGTATTGAAAGAAATTCATTTAACAAACCGAATCAACGCTTGTGATATGCACCTTAAACGCAATGAATTCGATCCGTTTTTAAAACGAATCATAACTGGAGATGAAAAATGTATTGTTTACAACAACGTTAGTCGAAAACGATCATGGTCCAAGCATGGTGAACCAGCTCAAACCACTTCAAAGGCTGATATCCACCAATAGCAGGTTATGCTGTCTGTTTGGTGGGATTGGAAGGGTGTGGTATATTTTGAGCTGCTTCCAAGGAACCAAACGATTAATTCGGATGTTTACTGTCAACAATTGGACAAATTGAATACAGCCATCAAGGAGAAGCGACCAGAATTGGTCAATCGTAAAGGTGTCATATTCCACCAGGACAACGCTAGACCGCACACATCTTTGGCCACTCGCCAAAAACTGAGTGAGCTTGGCTGGGAATTTGAAGATGCATCCACCGTATAGCCCTGACCTTGCACCATCAGACTACCATTTATTTCGATCTTTGCAGAACTCCTTAAATGGTAAAACTTTCGGCAATGATGAGGCTATAAAATCGCACTTGGTTCAGTTTTTTGCAGATAAAGGCCAGAAGTTCTATGAGCGTGGAATACTAAATTTGCCAGGAAGATGGCAAAAGGTTATCGAACAAAATGGCAATTATATATTTGATTAAGTTCATTCTTTTTTAAAATGCAGTTTTATTAAAAATGCATTTACTTTCTTTTAAAAAATCCTCAATTACTTTTTAGGCAACCCAATACATGGCCCTACATTTGGATATCAAATTTGAGTTCTACTCCCAAATACCTTTATTTGAGCCCCATATTGCGATGGTCAGTAAAAAATTGATGTTTGTGGGGTATTTTGGGAAAGGGGTAGACCATCCAGAAAATTGGTCTGGAAAGTGGGTATCAATCCTTGCTCTACCCCCAATACCTTTCATTTAAGCTCCACATTGACATGGTCGGTAAATATCGTCGATTTAGGGTTTTGGGGATTGGGGTGGTCGGCCAAACACTAAGCCGGGAAAATATATCAGCAACGTCCTCTATTCTCATATATCTATATATCAATTATTTGAACCCCATATTGCCATTGCCCTTAAAATTGGATATCAAATTCGTTTTCTAATCTCATTTAAACTCCTTATTGCAAAAGTCAGCAAATATGTCCGGTTTGGGGTATTGGCCCTAAAAACTATAAATATTTAGTTCCACTCTCTTTACGACCCAAATTGTCTTGGTGAGCAAATACGTCTTGTTTGGAGGTTGTTATGGTGGTGGGACGTCCCCTAGACAATTGGTCCCAAATGTTGGTATCAGATACGTGGTCTATTTCCTAATACCTTTAATTTGAGCCCCATATTTCCATAGTCGGCAAACATGACCTGCTTGGGGGGTGTTTTGGGGGATGGGCGTCCACTCAGTGAGTTGGCCTTGAAAATATATATCGGATTCGAATTCTAATATAAAACCCCTCTTATTTGAGCCTTACACTTTTCCTGAATATTGATATCAGATTCGTGCTTTACTCCCAAAGACCTTTCATTTGAGCCATATATTGCTATGGTCGTAAATTTGTCCCCTTTGGTGTATGTTTCTGGGGAGAGGCGGCCACCCAAACACTTGATATCAGATTCGAATTCTACGCTCAAATAACTTTTATTCAAGCCCCATATTCCCATGGTCAGTAAATAAATCCAATTTGGGGGGTGTTTAGGGGAAGGGGTGGACCCCCAGGATCATGGTCCCACATTTGGATACTAGATTCGTATTCTACTTGCAAATACCTTTCATTTGAGTCCCATATTGCCATGGCCGGTAAATATGTCCCATTTAGGGGTGTTTTGGCGGTTGGGCTGGTCCCCATAACACTTGGTCCGACAATTGGATATCAGATTCGTTTTCTTATCCTAAATACCTTTCATTTGAGGCCCATATTGTCGTGATTGGCCTGAATATATGTTTGGTAGGTTTTAGGGTGGGGCGGCCCCCTAGGTACCCCATCCGAAATTTGGATACCAAATTTTTATTTTTAGGGCACTATATGAAAAAATTAGGGTAAGGGGGAGGGTCCGCCCTCTCCATATATCAAAAAATTTAATACCACGGGATCATTGTGCACCATCTGTGAATATTTCAAGAAAATCGGTTCAGTCGTTTCTGAGTCTATAAGGAACACACAAACAAACACAAATTGATTTTTATATATAAGATTTAAATCCGGACAACATGGTGGTCACTTCAATATCTCAACATTTTGGTGTTAAATCCAAGATTTGGCCACTAAAGTCATATGCAAAGAAGCATTTTCTTGCTGAAATTTCTACCCCAAGTCTCGGAAAATGTTTTTGAGTCAGAAAAAATTCTTCTCTAGAGCCCCTTTATGCGACCGCGTTTAATTTTGATGTCAGATATAGAGTTCAACTGCTCCAAAAAAAAGTAATGGCTCCCACAACATGACGAATCCTTATTAACTATGAAAACGATTAATAAAGTGTTCTTCCTTCCGAAAATTGCGGATGTATTAATTAAAGTCATCTTTTTAATTAAATTCTTTTAGGCCCAAAAACATACACAGATAGAATCCTTTTCTCTATATCTTTTAGACAATACAAAAAATCGAAGACGATCGCAGCAAAGATGATTTAGGGGTTATTTATCATTTTTTGACCTTCGTTTCAAATGCGATACTTCAACTATAATTTTGTGATCGTTCATCAATAGATTTAAATTGCAGGATGTTCTATTCAAATGGCCCAAATATTTTGCTTGAATTTATGACTTCGTTTTTATACCCTCAACGATAGGATGAGGGTATACCAATTTCGTCATTCTGTTTGTAACTACTCGAAATATTCTTCTGAGACCCCATAAAGTATATATATTCTTGATCGTCGTGAAATTTTATGTGGATCTAGCCATGTCCGTCTGTCTGTCGAAAGCACGCAAACTTTTGAAGAAGTAAAGCTATCCGCTTGAAATTTTGCACAAATACTTATTTGTTATTCTTATTAGTGTAGGTCAGTTGGAATTGTAAATGGGTCTTGACTTCTTGAGCCACTAGAGGGCGCAATTCTTATCCGATTGGAATGAAATTTTCCACATGTTTTGTTATGACTTCTAACAACTGTGCCAAGTATGGTTCAAATCGGTCCATAACCTGATATAGCTGTCATATAAACAGATCTGGGGACTTGACTTCTTAAGCTTCTCGAGGGCGCAATTCTTATCCGATTTGGCTGAAATTTTGCATGACGTATTTTATTCTTACTTTCAAAAACTGTGCCAAATAAGGTCCAAATCGGTTCATAACCTGATATAGCTGCATCATAAACCGATCTGGGATCTTGACTTCTTGACTTTGCCTGAAATTTTGTACGACGGATTCTCTCATGACCATTAACATCTGTACGTGTTTATTATGGTCTGAATCGGTCTATAGCCCGATACAGCACCCATTTAAATCCATCTCTCTAATTTACTTCTTGAGCCCCCAAAGGGCGCAATTCTTATTCGAATTGGCTGACATTTTACACAGGTCTCCAACATATAATTTAATTGTGGTCCAAACCGGACCCTATCTTGATATCGCTAAAATAGCAGAGCAAATCTTTTCTTTTAACTTATTTTGCCTAAGAAGAGATGCCGGGAAAAGAACTCGACAAATGCGATCCATGGTGGAGGGTATATAAACTTCGGCCCGAACTTAGCACGCTTTTACTTGTATTTTTTATACCCTCCACCATAAGATGGGGGGTATACTAGTTTCGTCATTCTGTTTGTAACTACTCGAAATATTTGTCTGAGACCCCATAAAGTATATATATTCTTGATCGTCGCGACATTTTATGTCGATCTAGCCATGTCCGTCCGTCCGTCTGTCTGTCGAAAGCACGCTAACTTCCGGAGGAGTAAAGCTAGTCGCTTGAAATTTTGCACAAATACTTCTTATCAGTGTAGGTCGATTGGTATTGTAAATGGACCATATCGGTCCATTTTTGATATAGCTGCCATGTAAACCGATCTGGGGTCTTGACTTTTTGAGCCTCTAGAGTGCGCAATTCTTATCCGATTTGACTGAAATTTTGCACGACGTGTTTTGTTATGATATCCAACAACTGTGCCAAGTATGGTTGAAATCGGTTAATAACCTTATATAGCTGCCATATAAACAGATCTTGGTCTTGACTTCTTGAGCCTCTAGAGTGCGCAATTCTTATCCGATTTGACTGAAATTTTGCACGACGTGTTTTGTTATAATATCCAACAAATATGCCAAGCATGGTTCAAAGCGGTCCATAACCTGATATAGCTGTCATATAAACCGATCTTGGGTCTTGACTTCTTGAGCTTCTAGAGGGCCCAATTTCTATCCGATTTGGCTGAAATTTTACACAGATCTCCAACATATAATTTAATTGTTGTCCGAACCGGACCATATCTTGATATCGCTCTAATAGCAGAGCAAATCTTTTCTTTTATCCTATTTTGCCTGAGAAGAGATGCCGGGAAAAGAACTCGACAAATGCGATTCATGGTGGAGGGTATATAAAATTCGGCCCGAACTTAGCACGCTTTTACTTGTATTTTTTTTTGTATTGTCCTTATTTATACAGAGGTACGAAAAGAATTGCTATAAGTCCAGTTTTGGCATAATTTTAAAAACTCAATTTAAACTTTGTTTCCGTTTTATTTCAAAATAAACCCAACTAAGAGTTATGATCAATATCTATGTTTTTCGCTCCCAGTGAAATGCATGCTTTGAAATAAGTTTGTGTTCCTTCAAATGTCCACAGATGAAATATTGGTAAGCACAAAACGACTATATATGAAGATTTAGCAGAACAACCATTTCAAGTCATACATCTATTATACTAACAACATCATATTTTACTTTTAATATTTGCCATCCCGGCAGTGCATTAAATATTCCATTTTGATATATTACAAAAGATTTACTAGGTGAATGACAAAGATTATCCATATATGTGACACCGATGGCTTAGTAGCTTTCAAATCTTGTAACAATAGCTGCTTGAGTGGGCTTATTTTTACAGCTTATTGCCAACGTATTTTGATATGCACATGGATTTCTGTTTGATCGCTATCAAGTGTTTTAATCTTTCGTCAAAACATAAATCAATTTCAAGCACAACACTTAACCACACATGCAAGTATTGATGGATATTGAATGAGTTTCGTGAAAAATTATGAACTTAAATTGGATATTACTTGACAAAGAAATCTGCCTTAATTCAACAGTTATGGGGCTTCTAAAACCAGAGTCGCTTAGACAATTAGACTAATGTAGTCATTCCGTTTGTAATACTTCGTAATATTCGTCTATTGGGTTGTCCAAAAAGTAATTGCGGATTTTCATATAGTCGGCGTTGACAAATTTTTTCACAGCTTGTGACTCTGTAAATGCATTCTTTCTTCTGTCAGTTATCAGCTGTGTAAAAAAAGTATATATGATTAAAGTTTATTCTAAGTTTTATTAAAAATGCATTTACTTTCTTTTAAAAAATCCGCAATTACTTTTTGGGCAACCCAATATATATATAGATCGTCGATCTAGCCATTAGTTCCTGGAAGCCGCAATTTTAGCCCGATTTGGCTGAAATTTTGCACGTAATGTTCTGTTATGACTTCCAACAACTGTGTCAAGTACGGTCCAAATCGGTGTATAACATGATATAGCTCCCATATAAACCGATCTCCCGATTTGATTTCGTAAGCCCCTGGAAGTCGAAATTTTTACCGATTCGGCTTTTTACGTAGTGTTCTGTAATAACTTCAAACTAATGTGCCAAGTACGGTCTAAATCGGTCTATAACCTGATATAGTTTCCATATAAACCGATCTTACGATTTGACTTTTTGAGTCCTTACAAGCCGCAATTTTTGTCCGATTTGGTTGAAATTATGCCTGCGAAATTCTGATACGACTTCCAATAACTGTGCCGAATACGGTCCAAATCAGTCTATAACCTGATGTGAACCGGTCTCTCGATCAACCTTGTTCGGTTCCTAGAAGTTTTAACTTTTGCTTGTTTAACAGAAGTTTAGTATGTAGAATAAAATTAAATCACGATTTGACTTCTTGAGCCACTGGAAGCCGCAATTTTTGTCCGATTTGGCTGAAATTTTGCACGTGCATATAACCTGATATAGCACCCTTATAAACCAAACTCCCGATTTGACTTCTTAAGCCACTGGAAGTCACAATTTTTGTCCGACTTCGCTGAACGTAGGTAAAAGCTGAACAAGCAAAAGCGTGCTAAGTTCGGCCGGGCCGAATCTAGGGAACCCACCACTATGGATTCTGCTAAAAATTTATACAAAATAAACTTTATTCTAGAGCATAATTTTATTTTACATACCAAACTTCTGTCAAACCACCAAAATAAAAGCTTCTAGGAACCGAACAAGGATGATCGGGAGACCGGTTCATAAGCTATAGGCCGATTTGGACCGTACTTGACACTTGGCACATTGAACACTACATACAAAATTTCAGACAAATCGGACAAACATTGCGGCTTTCAGGGGGTCAAGAAGATAAATCGGGAGATCGGTTTATATGGCAGCTATATCTAAAACTGAACGGATGTTGCCCATTTTAAAGCCACAACGACCTAGATCGATACAAAGTACATGTGCAAATTTTCAAGCGGCTAGCTTTACGCCTCTATCATGATTTCGACAGACGGACAGACATGAATATATATACTTTATGGGGTCTTAGACGAATATTTCGAGGTGTTACAAACGGAATGACTAGATTAGTATACCCCCATCCTATGGTGGTGGGTACAAAAAGGCGCTAAGTTCGGTTGGGCCGAACTTTGGATTCCCACCCACTTGGGTTTATATGCAAACCACCTTTAGTCATATTCCGGTGAAATATGCATAATTAATGAACCCATAGCAGTTTTATCGAACTACGGTCCGATTTGGAATAAATTCGGCACGGACATTGACTGGTCTAATAAGTACAATTCATTGTTCTATTTTGTAGAACAAAATATTAGTCTGTTTCTTCGCTATATCCAAATACAGCTTGAACTGAACCATATACGACATGGATGTCGAAATGCCTTACATAAGTCACTGTGTCAAATTTAAGCAAAATCTGGTTATAAATGCGCCTTTTATGGGGCCAAGAAAAATCGAGAGATCGGTCTATATGGCAGCTATATCCAAATCTAAACCAATCTAAGCAAAACTGAAGGGGGATATCGAATTCCCTAACAAAACTATTATCCCAAATTTCGGCAACATCGGACAAAAAATGCACCTTTTATGGGCCCAAGACCTTAAGTCGAGAGATCGGTCTATGTGACACCTATATCCAAATCTGGACCGATCTGGACTGAATTGCAGAAATATGTCGAGGGGCTAACACAGCTCACTGTCCCAAATCTCGGCTAAATTGGACAATAAATGCGCCTTTAATGGTCCCGAAACCATAAATCGAGAGAACGGTCTATATGACAGCTTTAACCAAATCTGGACCAATCTGGGCTAAATTGAAGAAGGATGTCGAAGGGTGTCAAAGCCTTTTATGGATGTCGAAGGATGTCGAAGCCTTTTATGGACCCAAAACCTTAAATAGAGAGATGGGTCTATTTGGCAGCTATATCCAAATCTGGACCGATCTGGGCCAAATAGAAGAGGGATATCGTAGGCCCTAACACATCCCACTTTGCCAAATTTCGGCGACATTGGATTATAAATGCGATTTTTATGGGTCCAAAACCTTAAATCGAGAGATGGGTCTATATGGCAGCTATATCCAAATCTGAACCTATCTGGTTTGCAGAAATTGCAGAAATATGTCAAAGAGCCTTACACAACTCACTGTCCCAAATTTCAGAGAAATCAAACAATAAATGCGCCTTTAATGGCCCCAATACATAAAAATCGAGAGATCTATGTATATGGCAGCTATATCCAAATCTGGGCCGATTTTGACCAAATTGCTAAAAGATGTCGAAGGAACTAACTCAACTCACTCTACCAAGTTTTCGCAAAATCGGACAATAAATGCGCTTTTTATGGGCGCAAGACCTTAAATCAACGGATCGGTCTATAAGGCACCTATATCCAACTCTGAACCGAACAGAGCAAAATTAAAGAATAATGTCGAAGGCCCTAACATAACTCACTGTCCCAAATTTTGGCCAAATCGGATAACGAATGTAGCTTTTACGGGCCTAAGACTTTAAATCGGCGGATCGGACTATATGGGGGCTATATCAAGATAAAGTCCTATATGGCCCATCTTCGAACTTAACCTACTTATGGACAAAAACGAATCTGTGCAAAGTTCCAGCTCAATATCTTTTGTTTTAAGGACTGAAGCGTGATTTCAACAGAGAGATGGGCAGATGGTCAGACGGACAGGCGGACGGACATGGCTAGATCGTTTTAGATTTTTACGACGATCAAGAATATAAATACTTTATAGGGTCGGAAATGGATATTTCGATATGTTGCAAACGGAATGACAAAATGAATATACCCCCATCCCTTGTTGGTGGGTATAAGAAAGAAATTATTGTGAACAAGTAAAAGCGTGCTAAGTTCGGCCGGGCCGAATCTTATATACCCTCCACCATGGATCGCATTTATCGAGTTCTTTTCCCGGCATCTCTTCTTAGGCAAAAAAGGATATAAGAAAAGAGTTGCTCTGCTATTAAAACGATATCAAGATATGGTCCGGTTCGGACCACAATTAAATTATATGTTGGAGACCTGTGTAAAATTTCAGCCAATTCGTATAAGAATTGCGCCCATTGGGGCTCACGAAGTAAAATAGAGCGAACGATTTATATGGGATCTGTATCGGGCTATAGACCGATTCAGAACATAATAAACACGTTTGTTGATGGTCATGAGAAGATCCGTCGTACAAAATTTCAGCCAAATCGGATAGGAATTGCGCCCTCTAGAAGCTCAAGAAGTCAAATCCCCAGATCTGTTTATATGACAGCTATATCAGGTTATGAACCGATTTCAACCATACTTGGCACAGTTGTTGGATATCATAACGAAATACTTCGTGCAAAAATTCATTCAAATCGGATAAGAATTGTGCCCTCTAGAGGCTCAAGAAGTCAGTACCCAAGATCGGTTTATATGGCAGCTATATCACGTTATGGACCGATTTAAATCATACTTGGCACAGTTGTTGGGTATCATAACAAAACACGTCGTGCGAAATTCCATTCCAATCGGATAAGAATTGCGCCCTCCAGAGGGTCAAGAAGTCAAGACCCAAGATCGGTTTATATGGCAGCTATATCAGGTTATGGACCGATTTGAACCATACTTGGCACTGTTGTTGGATATAATAACAAAACACGTCGTGTAAAATTTCATTTCAATCGGATAAGAATTGAGCACTCTAGACGCTCAAGAATTCAAGACCCAAGATCGGTTTATATGGCAACTATATCAGGTTATGAACCGATTTGAACCATACTTGGCACAGTTGTTGGATATCGTAACAAAACACGTCGTGCAAAATTTCATTCTGATCGGATAAGAATTGCGCGCGCGAGAGGCTCAAGAAGTCAAGACCCACGATCGGTTTATATGGCAGCTATATCAGGTTATGGACCGATTTGAACTATACTTAGCACAGTTGTTGGATATCATAGCAAAACACGTCATGCAAAATTTCATCCCAATCGGATAAGAATTGTGCCCTCTAGAGGCGCAAGAAGTCAAGACTCGTGATCGGTTTATATGGCAGCTATATCAAAACATGGACCGATATGGCCCATTTACAATACCAACCGACCTACACTAAGAAGAAGTATTTGTGCAAAATTTCAAGCGGCTAGCTTTACTCCTTCGGAAGTTAGCGTGCTTTCGACAGACAGACGGACGGACGGACGGACGGACGGACGGACGGACGGACGGACGGACGGACGGACGGACGGACGGACAGACGGACGGACATGGCTAGATCGACATAAAATGTCACGACGATCAAGAATATATATACTTTATGGGGTCTCAGACGAATATTTCTAGTAGTTACAAACAGAATGACGAAATTAGTATACCCCCCATCTTATGGTGGAGGGTATAAAAACATTACGCTGAAATAGTGAATAGCGGCAAAAAATAGGATTTGAACAAATAGAATGGCTGAGTTCCGAATGCAACAAATTGGAGGACATTGTAGAGGGTAAACGTGATGTTTTTGTATCCTCCATTTCATTATTCTGTTTGAAACTCCTCGAAATATTCGTCTCAGACCCCATAAAGCCGCTTGAAATTTTGCACAAATACTTCTTATTAGTGTTGGGTGGTTGGGATTGTCAATGGGCCATATCGGTCCATGTTTTGATTTAACTGCTATATAAACCGATCATGGGTCTTGATTCCTTGAGCCACTAGAGGGCGCAATTTTAGTCCGATTTGATTGAAATTTCTCTCGTGAAGTTTTGGTATCACTTCCAAAAACTGTGCTAAATATGGTTTAAATCGGTCCACAACCTTATATAGCTGCCATATATACCGATCTGGGGTTTGACTTCTTGAGCCTCTATAATGCGCAATTCTTATCCGATTTGGATGAAATTTTGCACGACGTGTTTCGTCACAGTTTCCAACATCTGTGGCAAGTATGGTTCAATCGGTCCATAATCTGATATAGCTGCCATATAAACCGATCTGGGGTCTTGACTTCTTGAGCCTCTGGAAGGCGCAATTCTTATCCGATTTGGATGAAAGTTTGCACGACGTGTTTCGTCACAGCTTTCAACATCTGTGGCAAGTATGGTTCAAATCGGTCGATAACCTGATATAGATGCCATATAAACCGATCTTGAATATTGCCTTCTTGAGCCACAAGACGACGCAATTCTTATCCGATTTTGCTGAAATTTTGCATGAGGTGTTTCGTTATGACTTTCAACAACTGCGCAATTTATGGTTCAAATCGGTTCATAACCTGATATAGCTGCCATATACACCGATCTGGGGTCTGAGTTCTTGAGCCTCTATAGGGCGCAATTATTATCTGATTTGGGTGAAATTTGTACAACATGACCTTCAACATACGTGTTAAATATGGTCTGAATCGGTCTATAGCCTAATACAGCTAACCTATAAAACGATCTTCTTATTTTACTATTTGAGCCCCTAAAGGGCACAATTCTTATTCGATTTGGCTGAAATTTTACACCATGACTTCTACTGTGGTCTCCTATATTCATTTCATTGTGGTCCGAATCTGACCATATCTTTTATCCCTTCCTTTACTTTGTTTGCCTAAAAAGAACTCGACAAATGCGATCCATGGTGGAGGGTATATAAGATTCGGCCCGGCCGAACTTAGCACGCTTTTACTTATTATTAAATAAATAAATATTATTAGGATTATTTTAATAGTTTATAGTCCATATAGAGATGATATAACATATGTGGATCTAGATTACGTGGTGTTGGCAGCAAACTGCTAAGATTGGTATTTATTACAGTACAAAACAGCAAAAATTTAAGCTTCTAGGAACCGAGAGATGGGTTTGTATGGGAGCTATATCAGGTTAAAGATTGATATGGACCGTACTTGGCGCAGTTGTTGGAAGTCTTAATAGCACATCGCATGCACAATTTCAGCCAAATTGGGCAAAAAATGCGGCTTGTAAGGGCTCAAGAAGTCAAATCGGACGATCGGTTTGACCTACATCAATAGTAGGTTAGTCTAGGTTAGGTTGAAAAGAGGGTGCATATTTTAATCTGCCCTATGTCACTATAGACATACACCTAAGCCAGTAATCGGCTTGTTGTGTGCTCTAAAAAGTAACCTCGAAAAAGAAAATTTTAAGTTTTATGCTACTTAGAAAATCTTTAATTGTTTTCCATACCACTCCCCTAAGTTGGTTCAGGTCTGGTATCGTGTCCCCACCTAAATGCCATGCCATCACTTGCTGCACCGATTTTGCATAAGTGAGCTCGTAGTCCTGTGTGTCACCTGATGACACCAAAATCTATACTGACCTCCTTCTTACTTTCTTTTTGTAATAGCCTCGTCATCTCACGATCCGGATAACACCATAGGAATTTCGACGTCCTACCGACTGTTTCGCTGTTCCACATTTTTTTGTCGCCCACACCCTTAAATCGGACTGCGTCGACCCGAAAAGCTTCAGGTAAACCAAGTTTATTTATGGCAGTCCTTTGGCCTTCACCGCCAAATCGTCTGCCCTTTCATTTCCCCTGACTCCGTTATGGACCGGCATCCAAACGACGCGGATTGTGCCATCCTAAGAGAATGCGTTAATCTTCTTCTTACACTCCACGACTGTTCGTGACCTTACCATACTGGTTGTGATTGCCATTATGGCCATTTTATTGTCCACAAAGATGTTGACACTCGACGTACTCGCGATAGTAACACGCCACCTCAAACATTCCGTGATCGCCCGGATCTCTGCCTGCCGTGCCGTTTTATGGTCAAGCAGTCTAAAACAGATCTCAGTCCCTGGGTTCTCTATGTACACTCCCAGGCCCACTCTATCAATAGTATTGTAAGTATCTGTGTAAAATTTAAGGTGGCTAGCTTTAGGAGTTCGACCTCTATGGTGATGTCGACAGACGGACGGACATGGCTATATCGACTCAGAATATCGGGACGATCCAGAATATTTATACTTTATGGGGTTGCAGATCAGTGTTTCAAGTTATTACAACCGGAATAACTAGATTAGTATTCCCCCATCCTATGGTGGTGAGTATAAAAGCTTTATCCGTCTGTCTCGTACACGCTCTATATCGTATACCGTTGTTTTTGTAATCAAGATAGAAATCGCATTTTGCGTCCAATCAATTTCTACATACCACTTTTGTAGCCCAAAACTGATGCTATGAATTTTTGCGAAAATCGGATCCCATGCATACAATATATCGCTCGTTTTTTATATCCACCACCATAGGATGGGGGTATAAGAAGCTAGTCATTTGAGTATATGTATTCTGGATCTTCTCGACATCTGAGTCGATCTAGCCATGTCCGTCCGTCCGTCTATGAAAGTCACGATAGAGGTCGAACGCGTAAGATACTTAGTATTGATGTAGGTCGTTTGGGATTGCAAATGGACCATATCGGTTCAGATTTAGATATAGCTCCCATACAAACCGATCTCCTGATACGACTTCTAATGCCCCTGGAAGTCGCAATTTTTGTTCGATTTGGTTGAAATTGAGCATGTAGAGCTTTTTTATGACTTCCAATAACTGAGCTAAGTACGGTTTAAATCGGTCAAGAAACTGATATAGCTCAACATATAAACCGATCTCCCGATTTGACTTCTTGAGCTCCTGGAAGCCGCTTTTTTCCCCGGATTTGGCTGAAATTTTCAAAAAGTAAATACTATATCGGAAAAAACGAAATGGTTTCATTTGAAATAATTATTTTTAAATGTATATTAATCTGGCTTATGCGGTCTTTACAGAAAATGTCATTAACCCACTAAAAGCGAAAGGGTAGAAAAATACCCAAGAATGGAGCTGCTTAGAAAAATTTCAGCTCGAGCTAGGAAAGAGGTATCCTACCGAAATTTGGATTGGCGAAAAGTGGAGGACTACAACTAGATAAAAACAAAATTTCCCGTGATATAGGGTCATGCTTTGAACAAAATTGGCTTGTCAAAAGTCGGCAATTTTTTACATTCAAAAATATGCAAAAAAAAATTTTCCCAAAATTCTTAGAATTACGATTTCTGGAATTTATTTTAGTGTCTTGTTGCATTTGACGGTTTCTATATTAACAAGTAAAAGCGTGCTAAGTTCGGCCGGGCCGAATCTTATATACCCTCCACCATGGATCGCATTTGTTGAGTTCTTTTTCCGGCATCTCTTCTTAGGCAAAAAATGATATAAGAAAAGAGTTGCTCTGCTATTAAAACGATATCAAGATATGGTCCGGTTCGGACCATAAATAAATTATGTGTTGGAGACCTGTGTAAAATTTCAGCCAATTCGTATAAGAATTGCACCCTTTGGGGGCACAAAAATATAGAGAGATCGATTTATATGGGAGCTGTATTGGGCTATAGACCGATTCTGATCATAATAAACACGTATGTTGATGGTCATGAGAGGATCCGTCGTACAAAATTTCAGGCATATCGGATAATAATTGCGACCTCTAGGGGTCAAGAAGTCAAGATCCCAGATCGGTTTATATGGCAGCTATATTAGGTTATGAACCTATTTGAACCTTATTTGACACAGTTGTTGAAAGTAAAAATAAAATACGTCATGCAAAATTTCAGCCAAATCGGATAGGAATTGCGCCCTCTAAAACCTCAAGAAGTCAAATCCCCAGATCTGTTTATATGACAGCTATATCAGGTTATAAACCGATTTAAACCATACTTGGCACAGTTGTTGGATATCATAACGAAATACTTCGTGCAAAAATTCATTCAAATCGGATAAGAATTGTGCCCTCTAGAGGCTCAAGAAGTCAAGACCCAAGATCGGTTTATATGGCAGCAATATCAGGTTATGGACCGATTTAAACCATACTTGGCATAGTTGTTGGGTCTCATAACAAAACACGTCGTGCGAAATTCCATTCCATTCGGATAAGAATTGCGCCCTCTAGAGGCTCAAGAAGTCAAGACCCGTGATCGGTTTATATGGCAGCTATATCAGGTTATGGACCGATTTGAACCATACTTGGCACAGTTATTGGATGTCATAACAAAACACGTTCTGCAAAATTTTATTCCAATCGGATAAGAATTGCGCACTCTAGAGGCTCAAGAAGTCAAGACCCAAGATCGGTTTATATGGCAGCTATATCAAAACATGGACCGATATGGCCCATTTACAATACCAACTGATCTACACTAATAAGAAGTATTTGTGCAAAATTTCAAGCGGCCAGCATTACTCCTTCGGAAGTTAGCGTGCTTTCGACAGACAGACGGACGGACGGACATGGCTAGATCGACATAAAATGTCACGACGATCAAGAATATATATACTTTATGGGGTCTCAGACGAATATTTCGAGTAGTTACAAACAGAATGACGAAATTAGTATACCCCCCATCTTATGGTGGAGGGTATAAAAATAATATGGCGATATGCCAGCAGGTGCTATTTTATGCCGATGTAATTAAATCCACCTTTTTTTGCCAAATGGTTATTAAATTATTTTTTAAAAAATTATTTTTTTGTTATAAATGCATTGTGGGTAAGGAAGTACAAAAAAAAAATATTCTTTCAAAAATGTTTACAATTTTTTTTTAAATTTTCTTTAAAAAAAATTTTTGTTTAAAAAAAGTGTCTGCGTTTATATAAATGCTATAAATTATAAATACAGAAAATTTCATCCAAATTGGACAAGGAAATCGAGGGTCAAGCATTATGGGTTAAAATTTGTGTAAAAATATTTATTGAAAATTGTCTATAGAAAAAATTTTAGGAAAATGTTTTCGTTTGAAAGGATGGTATTGAAATTTAACGAAATTTTTCTTTTAGAAAAAATAATTTCGACGATTCCCGGGCCAGAGCAACAATTTGCCTTTAGACAACATTTCATAGAAAGTTTGCCTTTAGAAAAACGTCTTTCAAAATTTATCCTTACATGGAAAAAATTTCATTTTGTGATATTTCATTCTGTTTTTGTTCCTATTTGGGACAGAGAAGCATAATAAAAAAAAATCTTGAAAAATGTTTGGGCAAAACGTAGTGTCGCAAAATGCATTGGGTAGGCACAAACAATTTTTATTGAAATTTTGGATTTAAAACAATTTTCACTGAAATATAGTCCTTAGAAAGTAATCATTTAAATGAAGTTTTTAGAAAAAATTTTAATGAAACATTGTCTTATGGAAAATAGTAATGAAATTTTGTCTTTAAGAAAATAACTTCGATTTGAAGTTAAAAAGATTGTTATGCTGAATTATTGAAATGTCGTCTTTTGGAAACATTATGATTAAGTTTTGTCTTTAAAAATATTACGCTGAAATTTTATCTTTCTTAAAATTTGTTAAGAAAAAAGTGCATTAAAATAATTCACTTAAGAACAAGTAAAAGCGTGCTAAGTTCGGCCGGGCCGAATATTAAATACCCTCCACCATAGATGGCATTTGTCGAGTTCTTTTCCCGGCATCTCTTCTTAGGCAAATAAGGATGTAAGAAAAGATTTGCTCTGCTATTCGGGCGATATGAAGAAATGGTCCGGTTTGGACCACAATTAAAGTATATGTTGGAGACCTGTGTAAAATGTCAGCCAATTCGAATAAGAATTGCGCCCTTTGGGGGCTCAAGAAGTAAAATAGAGAGATCGATTTATATGGGAGCTGTATCGGGCTATAGACCGATTCAGACCATAATGAACACGTATGTTGATGGTCATGAGAGAATCCGTCGTACAAAATTTCAGGCAAATCGGATAATAACTGCGACCTCTACAGGCTCAAGAAGTCAAGATCTCAGATCGGTTTATATGACAGCTATATCAGGTTTTGAACCGATTTAAACCATACTTGGCACAGTTGTTGGATATCATAACAAAACACGTCTTGCCAAAATTCATTCAAATCTGATAGGAATTACGCACCCTAGAAGCTCAAGAAGTCAAGACCCAAAATCGGTTTATATGCCAGCTATATCAGGTTATAAACCGATTTAAACCATACTTGGCACAGTTAATGGATATCATAACAAAACAAGTCGTGCAAAATGTCATTCCAATCGGATAAGAATTGCGCACTCTAGAGGCTCAAGAAGTCAAGACCCAAGATCGGTTTATATGACAGCTATATCAGGTTATGGGCCGATTTAAACCATACTTGGCACAGTTGTTTGGATATTATACCAAAACACGTCGTGCAAAATTTCATTCCTATCGGATAAGAATTGCGCACTCTAGAGGCTCAAGAAGTCAAGACCCAAGGTCGGTTTATATGGCAGCTATATCAGGTTATGGACCGATTTGAACCATACATGGCACAGTTGTTGGATGTTGTAACAAAACACGTCGTGCAAAATTTCATCCCAATCGGATAAGAATTGCGCACTCTAGAGGCTCAAGAAGTCAAGACCCAAGATCGGTTTATATGGCAGCTATATCAAAACATGGACCTATGTGGCCCATTTACAATACCAACCGACGTACACTAATAAGAAGTATTTGTGCAAAATTTCAAGCGGATAGCTTTACTCCTTCGGAAGTTAGCGTGATTTCGACATACAGACGGACGGACGGACAGACGGACGGACATGGCTAGATCGACATAAAATGTCACGACGATCAAAAATATATGTACTTTATGGGGTCTCAGACGAATATTTCGAGTAGTTACAAACAGAATGACGAAATTAGTATACCCCCCCATTCTATGGTGGAGGGTATAAAAATAATTTTAAATTGGTCCTGGTCTGATCAAAATTCTGTCTGCAGAATATTATAAATATAAAGTTTTGTCTTTTAAAAAGATTTACTAAAATCTTGTATTTAGTAAACATTTCATTTAATTTTTTTTCTATAGACAAAACTATTTAGGGGGGCTCGGGCCCGAGGGACGCTAATTTTCGAAGGAGTAAACGATTGAAATTTTGCGCAAATACTTCTTATTAGTGTAGTGTCGGTTGGGATTGTAAAGGAGCCAAATCGATTCATGTTTTGATATAGCTGCCTTATAAACCGATCTTCGGTCTTGGCTTCTTGAGCTTCTAGAGAGCACAATTCTTATCCGATTTTGCTGAAATTTCGCCAAGTATGGTTTAATTCGGTTCATAACCTAATATATCTGCCATATAAGCCGATCTTGGGTCTTGACTTCTTGAGCTTCTAGAGGGCGCAATTCTTATCCGATTTGCGTGAAGTGTTCTGGTATGACTACCAACAACTGTGCCAAATTTGGTCTAAATCAGTCCATAATGTGATCTGGAAGCCACATTGAGCGATCTCTCGATTAGGCGTCATGATCCTCTAGAGGGCGCAATTCTTATCCAATAAGGTTGCAATTTTGTATATGTCGTCTTGTTAGGACTTCCAAAAACTGTTCCAAGTATGGTCTAAATCGGTATATAAACTGATATAGCTGCCATATAAACCGATCTCCCAGTTTAGTCTATGGCCCTCTGAAGGGCGCAATTATTACTCGATTTGCATGAAATGTTGGAGGTGGTGCTTTTCTATGACTGGTTTTTATACCCTCCACCATAGAATGGGGGTATACTAATTTCGTCATTCTGTGTGTAACACCTCGAAATATGCCTCTAAGACCCCAAAAAGTAATTGCGGATTTTTTAAAAGAAAATAAATGCATTTTTAATAAAACTTAGAATGAACTTTAATCAAATAGACTTTTTTTACACTTTTTTTCTAAAGCAAGCTAAAAGTAACAGCTGATAACTGACAGAAGATAGAATGCAATTACAGAGTCACAAGCTGTGAAAAAATTTGTCAACGCCGACTATATGAAAAATCCGGGCAACCCAATATATTCTCATGTCATTCTAAGTCGATCTAGCCATGTCCGTCCGTCAGTCCGTCCGTCCGTCCATCTGTCTGTCGAAAGCACGCTAACTTTCGAAGGAGTAAAGCTAGCCGCCTGAAATTTTGCACAAATAATTTTTATTACTGTAGGTCGGTTGGGATTGTAAATGGGCCAAATCGCTCCATGTTTTGATATAGCTGCCATATAAACCGATCTTGGGTATTGGCTTCTTGAGCCTCTAGAGGGCGCCATTCTTAACCGATATTATTGAATATTTGCTCGTAGTGTTTTGGTAGCACTTCCAACTACTACGCTAAGTATGGTTTATATCGGGTTATGTTTTGATATAGCTGCTATATAAATTTATCTTGGGTCTTGAGTTTTGAACCTCTAGAGGACGCAATTCTCGTACGATTTTATTGAAATTTTGCACGTTGTGTTCTTCCAACAACTGTGTTAAGTATGGTTCAAATCGGTTCATAATCTGGTATAGCTGTCATATAAACCGATCTTGGATTTTGATTTCTTGAGCCAATTCTCACCCGATTTGGCTGAACTTTTGTTCAACTGCTTCTCTCATGACCTTCAACATACGTGTCTAATATGGTCTGAATCGATCAATAAATTCATACAGCTCCCATATAAACCTATCTCCCGATTTTGCTTCTTGAGCCCCTACAAGGCGCAATTCTTATCCGAGTGAACTGAAATATTGCACAATGACTTCTACAATATTCAGCATTCATTTATGGTCCGAATCGGACTATAACTTGATATAGCTCCAATAGCATAACAGTTCTTATTCAATATTCTTTGTTTGCCGAAAAAGAGATACCGCGCATACTGGGTATATAAGATTCGGCCCGGCCGAACTTAGCACGCTTTTACTTTTTATACCGAAGGACGGGGGTAGATTAATTTTGTCACTCCGTTTGCAACACATCGGAATACTCATTTCCGACAATATAAAGTACATATATTCTTGATCAGCGTAAAAATCTTAGACGATCGAGCCATCTCTGTCCGTCTGTCCGACTGTCTGTTGAAATCACGCTAGCTTATTCTTATATATAACAAGTAAAAAGGCGTTAAGTTCGGCCGGGCCGAACTTTGGATACCCACCACCTCGGATATATATGTGAACCACCTTTCCCCAAAATCCGATGCAAAATTCATACCTTATGCCCCATAGCAGCTATATCAATATATGTTCCGATTTGGACCAGATACTAATAAGTAAAAGTTATTGTCCAATTGTATATAACAAAATATTGGTCTTTTTAGTAGTTATATCTAAAAATAAACCGATCTGAACTATATACGGCACGGATGTCGAAAAACATAACATAAGTCAGTGTATCAAATTTCAGTGCAATCGGATTAAAAATGCGCCTTTTATGGGGCCAAGATTTTAAATCCAGAGATCGGTTTTTATGGCAGCATTATGCAAATCTTGATCGATCTAGACCAAATTGCAGAAATATGTGGAGGGGCCTAACTTAACTCTTTGTCCCAAATTTCGGCAACATCGGACAATAAATGCGCTTTTTATGGCCCAAAATCCTAAACCGAGATATCGGTCTATATGGCAGCTATATCCAAATCTGGACCGATCTGAGCCAATTTGACGGAGGATGTTGATGGGCCTAATACAACTCACTGTCCCAAATTTTCGCAACATCGGGTAATAAATGTAGCTTTTATGGGCCTATGACCCTAAATCGGGTCTATATGTCAGCTATATCCAAATCTAAACTGATCTGGGCCAAATTGACAAAGGATGTCGAAGGGCCTAACACAACTCACTGTACCGAATTTCAGCAAAATCGGATAATAAATGTGGCTTTTATGGGCCTAAGACCCTAAATCGGAGGATCGGTCTATATGGGGGCTAATCAAGATATAGTCCGATATAGTCCATCTTCGAACTTAACCTGAATATTGACAAAAAAAAGAATCTATGCAAAGTTTCAGCTCAATATCTCTATTTTTGAAGACTGTAGCGTGATTTCAGCAGACAAACGGACAGACGGACGGACATGTCTAGATCGTCTTAGATTTTTACGCTGATCAAGAATATATATACTTTATAGGGCCGGAAATGGATATTTCGATGTGTTGCAAACGGAATGACAAAATGAATATACCCCCATCCGTCGGTGGTAGGTATAAAAGTCAATTTGTGTTTCTTTGTAGGTTTGATTGTTTGTATGTTTGTGTGTTCCTTATAGACTCAGAAACAACTAAACCGATTTTCTTGAAATTTTTACAGATGGTGCATAATGACTCCATGGTGAAAGTAAGGTACTATGTTTTTTGATATCTGAAGGGGGAGCGGACCCTCCCCCTTATCCTAATTTTTAGAAACGCCATACCTCGGAGATGGGTGGAGCGATTTAAGCGAAATTTTGGGTGCTCTCATATAGTACCCTAAAAATAAAAAATTTGGTATCCAAATTTTGGATGGGGTACCTAGGGGGGCTGCCCCACCCTGAAACCTACCAAACATATATTTAGACCAATCACGACAATATGGGACTCAAAAGAAAGGTATTTAGGATAAGAAAACGTATCTGATATTCAATTGTCGGACCAAGCGCTAGGGGGACCACCCCAAGCCCCAAAACACCCCCAAATCGGACATATTTACCGACCATGTCAATATGGGACTCGACTGAAAGGTATTTGCAAGTAGAATACGAATCTGATATTCAAATATGGAAACACCCCCCAAACAGGACTCATTTAGTGACAATGGGAATATGGGGCTTAAATAAAAGGCATTTGAATGCAGAATACGAATCTGATATCCGAATATGGGACCAAGTGTTTGGGTCCGCCTCTCACCAAAAACATCCCCCAAAGGTGACAAATTTACGATCATAGCAATATGGGGCTCAAATGAAAGGTCTTTGGTAGTAAAGCA
Organism: Stomoxys calcitrans; assembly: GCF_963082655.1. Classification (NCBI taxonomy): domain Eukaryota; kingdom Metazoa; phylum Arthropoda; class Insecta; order Diptera; family Muscidae; genus Stomoxys; species Stomoxys calcitrans. The sequence continues at coordinate 153,258,724 of NC_081552.1, forward strand.
CGACTTTGATATCAATATTCGGGAAAAGTGTCTATGGGGTCACGCCATCCCCACAACACCACCTAAATTGTAAGTATTTTCTGACTATTGCTATTTGAGGTTCAAATAAGAGGGGTTTTTAAAGTGGGACACGAATCCGATATATATTTTCAAGGCCAACTCACAGAGTGGCCGACCATCCCCCAAAACACCCCCCCAACCGGTAATTTTTGCCGACTATGGAAATATGACTCTCAAATTAAAGGTATGTGGGAGTAGACCCCATATCTGATATCAACATTAGGGACCAACTGTCTAGCGGATGTCCCACCACCATAACAACCCCCAAATAGGACGTATTTGCTCACCAAAACAATTTAGGTCCTAAAGAGAGTGGAGCTAAATATTTATAGTTTTTAGGGCCAATACCCCAAACCGGAAATATTTGCTGACTTTTGCAATAAAAAGTTTAAATGAGATTAGAAAACGAATTTGATATCCAATTTTGAGGGCAATGGCAATATGGGGTTCAAATAAATGATGTATAGATAATGGAGCACTTTGCTGATATATTCTCCGGGCTTAGTGTTTGGGCGACCACCCCAATCCCCAAAACACCCCTAAATCGGCCATATTTACCGATCATGTCAATGTGGAGCTTAAATGAAAGGTATTGGGGGTTGAGCAAGAATTGATACCCATTTTCGGGACCAATTTTCTGAGGCTCTACCCCTTTTCCAAAATACCGCACAAACATCAATTTTTTCGTGATATGGCTCAAATAAAGGTATTTGGAAGTAGAATACGAATTTGATATCCAAATGTAGAACCATGTATTTAGAGCATCACCCCTTTCCCAAAAAACCCCCAAAGGGAAAAAATTTTTCGACCATGCCAATATGTCGCTCAAATGAAAGGTATTTGAGATTAGAAAACGAATTTGATAACCTATTTTGGGGCCATGTGTTTGGGGGACGCCTCATCGTGTAAAATGCCCTAAGCCAATGGCAATATGGGGTTTAAATAAATGGTATTTAATTAAAGAGCACGATGCTGATATTTTTTAGGGCCAAGTATCTGGGGGACCACCTCACCCCCGAAAACACCACTAAATCAGACATCATGAGAATATCGGGCTGAAATGAAGTATTCTAACCTTACATCCAAACTTAAATTCGTAGACCAATAAAGATCATATGGAATTTAGATAAAGGCACTTATATTGTAAAACTGTTAGTCAAGCGATATACTATTTTCGTAGCATGGTATTTCACTAAAAGATCTTTAATTGTCGAAAATAAATATTCCAAGGAAACTTTTGTTCCATTTAAAGTAAATGAAAGCGCAGCGGAGCGGACCCGGGTCAGCAAGTTATAAGAATATTATGCAATACAGAACTTGAACCAACTAAGGAACACAAAACGGAAAATCATTAACTATTAAGTGCTATGGGACGGGTTAAAACCACTTAAGCCATTAAAAAAAAGAAATTTGTCGATTTCATGGATCCTGTTGTGTCTGTTGTTGAAAACGCAACAAAATATTAAAAAAAAAACTCGTGCATATAACAAAATTTTTTGAATTTCAGATTGGGAATGAACTTTAAATCGAACAATTTTTGTATACCCAAAGCTGTTGTCTCACATTTCTAATTGACTGTTTAGCCCAATTAGGAGCCCTATCACATAGCGACGCCCTCCCCACATTATCCCACTAGAAGGAACAATTAATTTATTGTCGGAAACATGCTTTTGGGATGATTCAAGAATTTATTATCGCTCTAAGGCGACATGTGTCACACACACCTGGCACCATATTTATGCCAAGATGACTCCATAGGCATTTAGTGCTTAATTGATTGGTTTTGCTCTCATATTTTGAAATTTACAATATAATCTATTCGGAAGTGTTTGTGTTATATTGGAGTATACAACCTTGCGGATGTGCTTTCAGAGATTTATAAAGAAATAGTTTCGCATTTTGTCATTTCATTGGCAAAACTCACTACTGATATTTACCGCAGTCGAGCGGTACAGCTTACACAATTACTTTGTTTCAGCATTTTACATGTAGTGGTGTGTAGTATGAATAAATACCTCACTCTTTCTTATAATTCGATTTTTGGCAAAATGCACTATTCTGGAATTATTCAGGATTAGAACAGGTTTATATGTGAGCTATATCAAAACATGGACCGATATGGGCCATTTACAATCCCAGCTGGCCTACACCAATAGGAAGTATATGTGTAAAATTTCAAGCGACTAGCTTTATTCCTTAGACCTACTGAATGACGATGTTAGTAGACCCCCGAAGTGAATGACGATGTTAGTAGACCCCCATCCCATAATGGAGGGTATAAAAATAAAAGAATTAATCAAAATAGTTAAAACAAGTAAAAGCGTGCTAAGTTCGGCCGGGCCGAATCTTATATACCCTCCACCATTGATCGCATTTGTCGAGTTCTTTTCCCAGCATCTCTTCTTAGGCAAAAAAAAAGCGTGCTAAGTTCGGCCGGGCCGAATCTTATATACCCTCCACCATGAATCGCATTTGTCGAGTTCTTTTCCCGGCATTTCTTCTTAGGCAAAAAAAAAAAGGATATAAGAAAAGATTTGCTCTGCTATTAGAGCGATATCAAGATATGGTCCGGTTTGGACCACAATTAAATTATATGCTGGAGACCTGTGTAAAATGTCATCCAATTCGAATAAGATTTGCGCCCTTTGGGGGCTCAAGAAGTAAAATAGAGAGATCGATTTATATGGGAGCTGTATCGGGCTATAGACCGATTCAGATCATAATAAACACGTATGTTGATGGTCATGAGAGGATCCGCAGTACATAATTTCAGGCAAATGGGATAATAATTGCGAACTCTAGAGGCTCAAGAAGTCAAGCTCCCAGATCGGTTTATATGGCAGCTATATCAAGTTATGGACCGATTTAAACCATACTTGGCACAGTAATTGGATATCATAACAAAACACATCGTGCAAAATTTCATTCCAATCGGATAAGAATTGCGCACTCTAGAGGCTCAAGAAGTCAAGACCCAAGATCGGTTTATATGGCAGCTATATCAGGTTATGGACCGATTTGAACCATACTTGGCACATTTATTGGATATCATAACAAAACATGTTGTGCAAAAGTTCATTCCAATCGGGTAAGAATTGCGCACTCTAGAGGCTCAAGAAGTCAAGATCCCAGATCGGTTTATATGGCAGCTATATCAGGTTATAAACCGATTTGAACCATACTTAGCACAGTTGTTGGATATCATAACAAAACACGTCGTGCAAAATTTCATTCCAACCGGATAAGAACTGCGCACTCTAGAGGCTCAAGAAGTCAAGCCCCAAAATCGGTTTATATGGCAGCTATATCAGGTTATGGACCGATTTGAACCATACTTCGCACAGTTGTTGGATATCATAACAAAACACGTCGTGCAAAATTTCATTCCAATCGGATAAGAATTGCGCACTCTAGAGGCTCAAGAAGTCAAGACCCAAGATCGGTTTATATGGCAGCTATATCAAAACATGTACCGATATGGCCCATTTACAATACCAACCGACCTACACTAATAAGAAGTATTTGTGCAAAATTTCAAGCGGCTAGCTTTACTCCTTCGGAAGTTAGCGTGCTTTCGACAGACAGACGGACGGACGGACGGACGGACGGACGGACAGACGGACGGACTTGGCTAGATCGACATAGAATGTCGCGACGATCAAGAATATGTATACTTTATGGGGTCTCAGACGAATATTTCGAGTAGTTACAAACAGAATGACGAAATTAGTATACCCCCCATCTTATGGTGGAGGGTATAAAAACGTCTTGCGAAATTTCAGCCAAATCGGATAGGAATTGCGCCCTCTAGAAGCTCAAGAAGTCAAGTCCCCAGATCTGTTTATATGACAGCTATACCAGGTTATGAACCGATGTGAACCATATTTGGCACAGTTGTTGGACATCATAACAAAATACTACGTGCCAAAATTCATTCAAATTCGATAAGAATTGCGCCCTCTAGAGGCTCAAGAATTCAAGACCCAAGATCGGTTTATATGACAGCTATATAAGGTTATGGACCGATTTGAACCATACCTGGCAAAGTTGTTGGATATCATAACAAAACACGTCGTGCAAAATTTCATTCCAATTGGATAAGAATTGCGCACTCTAGAGGCTCAAGAAGTCAAGACCCAAGATCGGTTTATATGGCAGCTATATCAGGTTATGAACCGATTTGAACCATACTTGACATAGTTCTTGGATATGATAGCAAAGCACGTCGTGCAAAATTTCATTCCAATCGGATAAGAATTGCGCATTCTAGAGGCTCAAGAAGTCAAGACCCAAGATCGGTTTATATGACAGCTATATAAGGTTATAGACCGATTTGAACCATACCTGGCACAGTTGTTGGATATCATAACGAAACACGTCGTGCAAAATTTCATTCCAATCGGATAAGAATTGCGCACTCTAGAGGCTCAAGAAGTCAAGACCCGTGATCGGTTTATATGGCAGCTATATCAAAACATGTACCGATATGGCCCATTTACAATACCAACCGACCTACACTAATAAGAAGTATTTGTGCAAAATTTCAAGCGGCTAGCTTTACTCCTTCGGAAGTTAGCGTGCTTTCGATAGACAGACGGACGGACGGACGGACAGACGGACGGACATGGCTAGATCGACATAAAATTTCACGACGATCAAGAATATATATACTTTATGGGGTCTCAGACGAATATTTCGAGTAGTTACAATCAGAATGACGAAATTAGTATGCCCCCCATCTTATGGTGGAGGGTATAACAAGTAAAAGCGTGCTAAGTTCGGCCGGGCTGAATCTTATATACCCTCCACCATGGATCGCATTTGTCGAGTTCTTTTCCCGGCATCTCTTGTTAGGCAAAAAAGGATATAAGAAAAGATTTGCTCTGCCATTAGAGCGATATCAAGATATGGTCCGGTTTGGACCAAAATTAAATTATATATTGGAGACCTGTGTAAAATGTCAGCCAATTCGAATAAGAATTGCGTCCTTTGTGGGCTCAAGAAGTAAAATAGAGAGATCGATTTATATGGGAGCTGTATCGGCCTATAGACCGATTCAGACCATAATAAACACGTATGTTAATGGACATGAGAGAATCCGTTGTACAAAATTTCAGGCAAATCGGATAATAATTGCGACCTCTAGAGGCTCAAGAAGTCAAGATCCCATATCGGTTTATATGGCAGCTATATCAGGTTATGAACCGACTTGTACGTTATTTGACATAGTTGTTGAAAGTAACAATAAAAAACGTCTTGCGAAATTTTCAACCAAATCGGATAGAAATTGAGCCCTCTAGTAGTTCAAGAAGTCAAGTCCCCAGATCTGTTTATATGACAGCTATATCAGGTTATGAACCGATTTGAACTGTACTTTGCACAGTTGTTGGATATCACAACAAAACACGTCGTGCAAAATTTCATCCCAATCGGATAAGGATTGCGCACTCTAGAGGCTCAAGAATTCATGACCCAAGATCGGTTTATATGGCAGCTATATCAAAACATGGACCGATATGGCCCATTTACAATACCAACCGACCTACACTAATAAGAAGTATTTGTGCAAACTTTCAAGCGGCTAGCTTTACTCCTTCGGAAGTTAGCGTGCTTTCGACAGACAGACGGACGGTCGGACGGACGGACGGACATGGCTAGATCGACATAAAATTTCACGACGATCAAGAATATATATACTTTATGGGGTCTCAGACGAATATTTCGAGTAGTTACAATCAGAATGACGAAATTAGTATACCCCCCATCTTATGGTGGAGGGTATAAAAATAAAATATATACATTAAACGATTATCAAATGGCAAACTGCTGAGAAGTCAGTGTCATAAATATTAAATTTTTATACCCACCAGCGAAGGATGCGTGTTTATTGGTTTTATCATTCTGTTTGCAACACATCGAAATATCTATTTCCGACCCTATAAATTATATATATCATTGATCGCCGTAAAAATCTTCGACGATCTAGCCAAGTCAGTCTGTCTCTTCAAATCATTCATTTTGTCATTCCGTTTGCAACACATTGAAATATCCATTTCCGAGCATATAAAGTATATATATTCTTGATCAGCGTAAAAATCTAAGACGATCTAGACATGTCCGTCCGTCTGTCTGTTGAAATCACGCTACAGTCTTTAAAAAAAGAGATATTGAGCTGAAATTTTGCACAGATTCTTTTTTTGTCCATAAGCAGGTTAAGTTCGAAGATGGGCTATATATGACTATATCTTGATATAGCCTCCATATAGACCGATTCACCAAATTCGGGGTCTAAGGCCAATAAAAGCCACATTTATTATCAGATTTTGCTGAAATTTGTGACAGTGAGTTGTGTGAAGCCTTTCGACATCCATCGTCAATTTGGCCCAGATCGGTCTAGATATGGATATAGCTGCCATATAGACCGATCCTTCGATTTAGGGTCTAAGGCTCATAAAAGCCACGTTTATTGTCCGATGTTGCCGAAATTTGGGACAGAGAATTAGGTTAAGACCCTCCACATATTTCTGCAATTTGGTCTAGATCGATCAAGACTTGCATATAGCTGCCATATAGACCGATATCTCGATTTATAGTCTTGGCCCCAAATACTTTGTATATCCACCACCTCGGCGCATTTTTAATCCGATTTAACTGAAATCTGACACAGTGACTTATGTTAGGCTTTTCGACATCCATGTTGTATATTGTTCAAATCGGTTTATTTTTAGATATAGCTACTAAAAAGACCAATATTTTGTTACACACAATTGAACAAAGACTTGTACTTATTAGTATTTGGTCCAAATCGGAACATATATCGATACAGGGTGGCTGATGAAAGCCGCTACCAAAAAAAAATGTAATAACTTTTTTTCTATTTAATAATAATAATTTAATAATTAATTTAATTAATTAATTAATTAATTTAATTAATAATAATTTAATAATTAATTTAATAATTTAATTTAACATGAATAAAAGAAAAATGTATTCCATACACCGAAAAAAAAATGTAGCAATATTCATCATTGTAGCAATATTCATCAGCCACCCTGTATAACTGGTATGGGACATAAGGTATGCAATTTTCACCGGCTTCTGATGAAAGGTGGTTTACGTATATACCCGAGGTGGTGGATATACAAAGTTCGACCCGGCCGAACTTAACGCCTTTTTACTTGTTTTTATTCATAGTGAGATAAAGTCGAAGATGGGCTTTGTCGGACTATGTCTTGATATAGATTAGGTTAGGTTTAAGTGGCAGTCTGCCATTAGACTCCCTTAGAAATTTTCGTCCATTAAGATACCACAGGACCAAAAGAAGGAAGAGGCCTTCTAGTTCCTGCCGTTCAACTATCCAGATTGCTTCAAAAAGGCGAATAACTTGCGAATGTTCATATGCGCTAAATCAGACAGGTTCTCAAAGAAATGAGAACCTATGTTGAACTCCTTCTGACTGCCAGTGCGGGACACACCCACAGATGGTGTTCTATAGTCTCTTCTTCCTTGATGTCCTCATAGCTTCTGCAAAAGTCGGTACTGGCAACCTTCAGTCTGTCAGTATGTATTTCGATTAGATAGTGACCTGTCATGACGGACGCAATGACTGAGACGTCTATTCTAGCCAGCGAGAGCAAAGCGGCAGGCCTCTTTAAGTCTAGATTAGGCTAGATTCTGAAGACTTAGCTTACAAGTCGCTAGAGGCACACCTACAGATTCCAGTTCCCCTGAAGTGTGTAAGGTAGTTCCCAGTCTCGCAAGCTCGTCCGCTTTACAATTCCCTGGGATATTTCTGTGGCCCTCCATCCAGAACAGGTGAATTTTGAACTGTTCAGCAATCTCTTTGAGAAATCTGGGACAGTCGAGGGCGGTTTTTGTATTCAGAAATAAGTTCTCCAGGGATTTAATGGTCTCCGCTTGATACACACGGCAGAGGGTAACTATATCGATATGACCAATTCTAAATCTGTAGAGTACACCGCAAAGCCCACCTGGTTGTTTAGTTTGGAACCATCCGTATAGAAACCTATGTAACTTCTGTCTTCCTATTGGTTCTATCAAGAAAAGTGATACAGTAGTCTTTATCAAAGAGTGGCTCAGGTAGTTGTAAACAACACTGCCTGGAATATCGGACATTGTATCAAGGATAACACAGTGTCCGTAGCCGCCACATGACCAAAGAGAAAGCTCCCTTAGCCTCACGGCAGTGGTCGCTGCAATTTTTCTAGCCTCAATGTCCAGAGGCATAAGATGTAGCATTAAATTCAGTGTATCAAATGGTGTCGTACTCAGGGTGCTGTGATGCACAAACAAGCCATCCTATGGATCCGGTTGACTATTGAACAGTAGGTGAACTTTTGAAGCGCCTTCCACCATAACACAACATCTTATAACTTTATAGTTCTGACAACTGCAGTATATACCAAATGCATGATGCCCAGCTTTTGGCAATGGCTCTCTTGTGGGTGTGTAGGGCAAGAGTTCTTGGATTTGAAGTTCAACTTCCTGTCCAGCAAAACGTCCAGGTTTTTTGAGCTTTCTATAAATGGAAGATTCTCTCCTCCCAAGGAGACAGGTGCCACTGTAGGCAACTTGTATCTCCTGCTGAAAAGAACTACTTCTGTCTTGCGCGGATTTAAACCTAGACCACTTTCGGTAGCCCACTTCGCTGTTGCAAGTAGGGCTTCCTGAAGTATATCTCCAAGAATGCTGGGAAATTTTCCCTTAATTGCAATTGCTACGTCTTAATATAACCCCCATATAAACTGATCTGCCGATTTAGATCCAAGCCAGACCCAAGCCAGCCACGCGTGTAATCCGTTTTTACTGAAATTTGATGCAATGTGTTGCGTTAAGTTCCTCGAAATTCGCAATGAATATGCTCAAAATCGGCCTATACTTGGATATACCTGCCATATAGACTGATCTGCCAATTAATGATCTTGGCCCATAAAAGGCGCATTTATTATCCGATTTTGTTGACATTTGACACGGTGAGCAATATGTGGCTTCTCGACATCTGTACCCTATAAGATTCCGATCCTTGTATACTCCGACATAGCTGCCGCCACTGACGTAGACAGGGGCTGCCCGCCCGCCCTGACGTTCAATAATAATTTTTCCAAACAGCACACTAATTTGTGATTAGGTGGAAGCATGTAATCTTTTTAGTGCAAAATGGACTGATGATGAAGGTTGGTTAGCGAAATTAGGGCACAACACAAATTAAGAAAAAATTTTAATTAAATTTGTTCTATGGACTCAGCATTTAATGAAATATTCTCTAGAAACAAAGTATGGCTCAAGCCCGAGCAACTCAAAATTATTTTTTTTAGGTTAGGTTGAAAAGAGGGTGCGGATGTTAATCCGCCCCATTCCACTATGGACGTACCAATAAGCCAGTAATCGGCTTGTTGTGCGCTCTTAATAGTTAAAAGTAACCTCGAAAAAGAAAATTTAATTCTGGAATTCTGTGCTGCTTACAAAATCCTTAATTGTTTTCAATACCACGCACCTTAGTTGGTTTACGTCTGGTATTGTGTCCCCACATTAGTGCCGGTGTCTGTTCCCCCGAGAGCCGGGCGATGACATAGGAAATGCCCCAACGTCTCATCATCTTCCCCACATGCCCTACACATGCTATCGCTTGCCGCACCGATTTTACATAAGTGAGCTCGTTGTCCTATGTGTCGCGTTATGATACCAATAGTTATACTACCCTCCATCTTACTTCCTTTCAGTAATAGCCTCGTCCTCTTACAAACCGGGTGTCCCCATAGGATTTTCGTCGTCCTGGCGATCATTTCGCTATTCCACAGTGTTACATGACCACGCTCTTAACTCGTTCGTAGACCACGCCCTTAACTCGGACTGGGTCGACCCGAAAGGTTTCGGGTTAACCAAGTGTGTTGACGACAGACCTCTAGCCTTCACTGCCAAATCCTCTGCTTCTCTATATCCCCTTACTCCACTATGAGCCGGCACCCAAACCATGAGGATCGTGCCATTCTCAGAGAAAGCGTTTATCACCTTCATACACTCCAAGACTGATATAGGTCCCATGTAAACCGGTCTCTCGATCATAGTTGTTCGGTTCCTACAAGCTTTAATTTTTACTGGTTTGATAGAAATTTGATATGTAGAATAAAATTATGCCCTAAACTAAATTTAATTGGGATACGTTTTTTGCAGAATCAATGGTGGTTCTAAAGTTTAGGCACGGCCTTAACTTATTTTTTATAACCTTCACCATAAGGATGGGGGTATACTAGTTTCGTCATTCTGTTTGCAACTCCTCGAAATATTCGTCTAAGACCCCATAAAGTATATATTCTAGATCATCATGACATTTTAAGTCGATCTAACCATGTCCGTTCATCCATATGTATGTCCGTCCCTCTGGCTGTCGAAAGCACGCTTACTTTCGAAAGAGTAAAGCTAGCCGCCTGAAATTTTGCACAAATATTTCTAATTAGTGTAGGTCAGTTGCGATTATTAATGGGCCATATCGGTCCATGTTTTGATATAGCTGCCAAATAAACCGATCTTAGATCTTGAGCCACTAGAGGGTGCAATTCTTATCCAATTTTGCGTGAGGTGTTTTGTTATGAATTCCAACAGCTGTTTTAAGTTTGGTCTAAATATTTCCATAACCCGAACTTGGAACGTTTTTATACCACCCACCATAGGATTGTGGCTTACTAATTTCGTCATTCTGTTTGTAAACCTCGGCATATGGGTCTAAGACCCAATAAAGTATGTACATTCTTGAACGTCGTGACATTTTAAGTCGAAATAGCCATGTCCGTCCGTCTGTCTGTCGGATGCACGCAAACTTTTGAAGGAGTGAAGTTAGCCGCTTGAAATTTTGCACAAATACTTCTTATTAGTGTAGGTCGGTTGTGATTGTAAATGGTCCAAAGCGGTCTATGTTTTAATATAGCTCCCATAATTTCTTGAGCCTCTAGAGGGCCTCCGATTTGGTTCAAATCCGTAAATAACCTTATATAGCTGCCATATTAACCGATCTAGGGTCTTGACTTCTTGAGCTTTTAGAAGCCGCAATTCTTATCCATAATTCTGCACGCGGTGTTTCGTATTACTTTCAACATTTTTGCGAAGTATGGTTCAAATCGGTCCATAACCTGGTATATGTGCCGTATAAATCGATCTTGGATCTTGACTTCTTAAGACGTTAGATGGAGCAATTCTCATCCGATTTGGCTAAAATTTCGCATGAGGGATTTTGATATAACTTTAATGATGAGAATGGCGCAAATCGGTACATAACCTGATATTGCTGACATATAAACCGATCTGGGATCTTGACTTCGTGATCCTCTAGAGATAGCAATGCTCATCCAGTTTAGCACCAAGGCCCTCAACATACGTGTGCAATATGGTCTGAATCGGTCTATAGCTTGACACGGCTCCCATATAAACCAATCTCTTGATTTTACTTCTTGACTGAAATATTACAATCCAATCCAGCAATGTCCGTCCGTCCGTCCGCCCATCCGTCCGCCCATCCGTCCGCCTATCCGTCTGTCGAAAGCACGCTAAGTTTCGAATTATTAAGGCTAGACGCTTGAATGAAAATTCACAAATACTTATTAGTGTAGGTCGGAGGTCGCAGTTGTTGGATATAATAACAAAACACGTCGTCCAAAATTTCATTCCAATCGGATAAGAATTGCGCACTCTAGAGGCTCAAGTAGTCAAGACCCAAGATAGGTTTATATGGCAGCTATATCAGGTTATAGACCGATTTTAACCGTACTTGGTACAGTTATTGGATATCACAACAAAACACGTCGTGCAAAATTTCATTCCAATCGGATAAGAATTGCGCACTCTAGAGGCTCAAGAAGTCAAGACCCAAGATCGGTTTATATGGCAGCTATATCAAAACATGGACCGATATGGCCCATTTACAATACCAACTGACCTACACTAATAAGAAATATTTGTGCAAAATTTCAAGCGTCTAGCTTTACTCCTTCGGAAGTTAGCGTGCTTTCGACAGACAGACGGACGAACGGACGGACATGGCTAGATCGACATAAAATGTCGCGACGATCAAGAATATATATACTTTATGGGGTCTCAGACGAATATTTCGAGTAGTAACAAACAGAATGACGAAATTAGTATACCCCCCATCTTATGGTGGAGGGTATAAAAATACTATTATCACTACAATTTCGGTCAGCTCCAACATTGTGGAGCATATTTTCGTATTATGTTCCCACAACATTTTTTTTTTTTTTGTACAATTTGTTTGGATGAGAAACCATTTCCATTGTTAGAAAAATTAAAACGTGAAATATGTGGCGCCAATTTTAGTCTTGCAAAATATATTTGTCAAAATAAAAATAAATTGTTATGATATTTGAAGGACACCGAGAAAAAACAATGTTCTATAAAGTGAACCAATCCATGCTACAATACCCTACAGCAGCAGAGTATCAGAGATGAGGCGACACTGACTCCACATGCCACTGCATCGGACCATTCTGAGGCAAATAAAAACACAAAGTCCATGAACAATCACTTAACCACAGAAAGGACAATGCGTTCCGCCTGCGCTCGCACTCAATGTCATAAACACTGAGCACTTGGGTGTTATTGTTTTGACATAAATGCGTAACGACACATTTGCAGACATACAAGGACATTATTGCACTCACCCAACAGGAATGTGTCAAGGGATATGAGGGCATCGGTTCTCAATCGATGTTAGTGTCGCCAGCAGCCATAATGGAAGACGTCTCCGAGAAAATCGTATGTACAGAGACGAGGTCAAGCACCTTGACATTAAAATTCTTGTGAGTCCTTTCGAAGAGCATTTTTGTGCGCCACTAATGTTGTGTTAATTGTTTGCAGCTCAGTAGGAATTGGATGGGACGCAGGGTGGCAAGGGTAAGACTTGTCCCTCATCGTCACCTATGACCATAGAAAACAGATATCGGCGTCTACATTTTGTTTTGCTGCTGCTGTTCCTGTCTTTTGTCTTCACAATTAGCGAAGACCACGTCGTCTGTCAACCAACTCAACATGATGTCCTCCAAAGTCCTTGTTTGTCTGGCATTATATTTGCCTGCACTTAAAATGTTCGGCACTGTCAGCCCGTTGTGTGTTCATTATTTGTTGTTTTGTCCATAATTCATGCTTCCATTGCCCATTTTAAGAAGTTGAATATGATTTTTTCAATAAAGTCATTCGCCCATGTTTCGATGTTACGAAGCAAGTAGCCGCCATAGTGATGGTAAAGCTGTCTTTGCAAGAAGTTTACTCTAATGATGGTGCTTATTGTTGGGACGAAGAACTACGAATCTGGGCTGAACTAGAGATGATTGACTGCTCTCATTGACGAAAAAATTGTAAAAAAAATAATTTTGTAACAAACGATGTTAAATAAAAGAACCAGAAAAAGCGCATTATCCTGATCGGCTTGACATTCTTAATCGAACTAATCATGTCTATATTCCAATATAAACCTATTTGGCCCATTTTCAATCCTCAACTATCTAAAGCAAAATTGTAAGCGGGTATCTGTATTCGTTCCAAAGTTATTGTGAATCCGACAGACGTCCCTCGGTGCTCCCATTTTAAAAGGTCCTTCAACTTGACTTCTAATGACCCTGGGGCAGCGATGTAGGTTGTTGCGGTAAATATTGCACAAAAAAGGGGTCAGAGGAGAGAGCCATATGCGGCCATATAAATACATAGGGTGATTCAAAGGAAATTTTCCGTTTTTAAAAATTAGTTTAATAAATAATTTTACCGTAGTAAAAATGATTTATTTAAAAAATTTTAGAAAATTTTAGAAAATTAAGTTTGCCATTTGTGAATCTATATATATGGAGCATACAAGCGATTACAAGGATAGTCTAGTATATACTTACTAGGTTAGGTTAGATTAAAGGACAACCGCTTGGGAACCTAAGTTGCCAAACAATTCACATGGAGACCCCTGGTCCATTGTGTTCGTTCTAGAAAGAAATGAAAAAGGAGAGAAGAGAAGGGAAAGAGAGGTGAGACCGAAAGAAGTATCACCGACCAGAGGGCCGCCCCGTCAGCCATCCCAAACCCTGTAATGTACCATTATGCACTATCGTAGCTACCTTTAGGAATTTCCCGTAAAACGCACTGATGAGGACGGTAGGAGCTTTACAATTCAAAAATTTTGCCAATTTTAAATACTTCAATAACCCCCTATGTTACTAATAAATGACAAACGTCATGTATTATATAAAAACAAGTAAAAAGGCGTTAAGTTCGGCCGGGCCGAACTTTGGATACCCACCACCTCGGGTATATATGTAAACCATCTTTCATCAAAATTCGGTGAAAATTTCATACCTTATGTCCCATATCAGTTATATCAAAATAAGTTCCGATTTGGACCATATACTAATAAGTACACTAGCTATATCTAAAAATAAACCGATCTGAACTATATACGACACGGATGTCGAAAAGCCTAACATAAGTCACTGTGTCAAATTTCAGTGAAATCGGATTATAAATGCGCCTTTAATGGGGCCAAGACTTTAAATCGAGATATCGGTCTACATGGCAGCTATATCCAAATCTGGACCGATTTGGGCCAAATTGCATAAAAATGTCGAAGAGCCTAACACAAAGCAATGTCCCAAATTTCGGCGAAATCGGACAATAAATGCCTCTTTTTTGGTCCCAAAACCTTAAATCGAGAGATCGGTCTATATGGCAGCTACATTCAAATCTGGACCGATATGTGCGATATTGCAGAAGTATGTCAAGGAGCTTAACTTAACTGTCTCAAATTTCCGCGACATCGGACAATAAATGAGCATTTTATGGGTCCAAAACCATAAATCAAAAAATCGGTCTATATGACAGCTATATCCAAATCTGAACCGATCTGGACCAAATTGAAGAAAGATGTCGAAGGGCCTAACACAACTCACTGTCCCAAATTTCATCAAAATCGGATAATAAATGTGGCTTTTGTGGGCCTAAGACCTTAAACCGGGGGATCGGTCTATATGGCAGCTATATCCAAATCTGAACCGATCTGGGTCAAATTAACGAAGGAAGTCGAAGGGCCTAACACAACTCACTGCCCCAAGTTTCAGCAAAATCGGATAATAAATGTGATTTTTATGGGCCTAAGACCCAAAATCGGAGGATCGGTCTATATGGCAGCTATATCCAAATCTAGACCGATCTGAGCAAAACTGACGGAGGATTCTGAAGGGCCTAACACAACTCAATGTCCCAAATTTCAGCGAAATCGGATAGTAAATGTGGCTTTTATGGGCCTTAGACCCTAAATCGGAGGATCGGTCTATATGGCAGCTGTATCCAAATCTAGACTGATTTGGGCCAAATTGACGAAAGATGTTGAAATGCCTAACACAGCTGACTTTCCCAAATTTCAGCAAAATCGGATAATAAATGTGGCTTTTATGGGCCTAAGACCCTAAATCGGAAGATCGGTCTATATGGCAGCTATATCCAAATCTGAACCGATCTGGGCAAAACTGACGAAGGACGTCGAAGGGCCTAACACAACTCACTGTCCCACATTTCAGCAAAATCGGATAATAAATGTGGCTTTTATTGGCCTAAGACCCTAAATCGGCGGATCGGTCTATATGGGGGCTATATCAAGATATAGTCCGATATAGCCCATCTTCGAACTTAACCTGCATGGACAAAAAAAGTATCTGTGCAAAATTTCAGCTCAATATCTCTATTTTTGAAGACTGTAGCGTGATTTCAACAGACAGACGGACGGACATGTCTTAAATTTTTACGCTGATCAAGAATATATATACTTTATAGGGTCGGAAATGGATATTTGGATGTGTTGCAAACGGAATGACAACGTGAATTTACCCCCATCCTTCGGTGGTGGGTATAATTAAATAGTTGCGCTTTGTTTGTTAGTTTGTTTGTCTGTTCCAAATAGACTCAAAAACGGCTGAAGCGATTTTCTTAAAATTTTCACAGAATGTGTACGTTTGTCTGGAAGGAAACATAGGCTATATAAATTTTTATACACACCACCGAAGGATGGGGGTATATTCATTTTGTCATTCCGTTTGCAACACATCGAAATATCCATTTCCGACCCTATAAAGTATATATATTCTTGATCAGCGTTAAAATCTAAGACAATCAGCCATGTCCATCCGTCTGTTTGTTGAAATCACGCTACGGTCTTTAAAAATAGAGATATTGAGTTGAAACTTTGCACAGATTCTTTATAGCTGCCATTAAGATTTGGATATAGCTGCCTTATAGACCGATCTGCCGATTTGGGGTCTTAGGCCAATAAAAGCTATGCTTATTATCTGAATTTGCAGAAATTTAGGACAGTGAGTTGTATTTGGCCCCTCGATATCCTTCGTCAATTTGGCTCAAATCAGTCCAGACTTGGATATAGCTGCCATATAGACCGATCCTCCGATTAAGGGTCCTAGGCCCATAAAAAGCGCATTTATTCCGATCTCTCGGTCTATATGGCATTTATTATCCGATGTCGCCGAAATTTGGGACAGTGAGTTGTATTAGGCCCATCGACATCCTTCGTCAATTTTACTCAGATCGGTCCAGATTTGGATATAGCTGCCACATAGACCGATCTCTCGATTTAATGTTTTAGGCCCATAAAATGCGCATTTATTGTCCGATGTTGCCGAAATTTGGGACAGAGAGTTAAGTTAAGCCCCTCCACATATTTCTGCAATTTGGTCTAGATCGATCAAGATTTGCATATAGCTGCCATATAGACCGATATCTGGATTTAAAGTCTTGGCCCCAAAAAAGGCGCATTTATAATCCGATATCACTGAAATTTAACACATTGACTTTTGTTAGGCTTTTCGACATCCATGTTGTATATGGTTCAGATCGGTTTATTTTTAGATATAGCTACTAAAAAGACCAATATTTTGTTACACACAATTGAACGATGACTTGTGCTTATTAGTTTTGGTCCATATCGGATCATATTTCGATATAACTGCTATGGGACATAAGGTATGCAATTTTCACCGGATTTTGATGCAAGGTGTTTTAAGGCCGAACTTAACGCCGTTTTACTTGTTAGATATCGGATGGAGGCGGTCCCTCTCCCTTACCCCAACAACGCCATCCAAAACCAAAAGTGTACTAATAGGCACAATATGGGTATCAAATGAAAGGTATTGGGGACTAGAAAACAAACATCTTATTAAAATTTGTGTCCAAGTACCCCAACCCAAAAACTTCTCTAAACAGATATATTCGACGTTTCATGTCAATATGGGCCTCAAATGAAAAGTGTTGGACAGTAGATTTCAAATATGGCATAAAAAATTAGGTCCAGGTAATGGGAGGTCGCCCCACCCCCAAGTACCCCCAAATGGGCATATTAGCCGGCTATGTCTAAATGGGATACAAATGAAAGGTATTTGTTAGTAGATAACATTTTTGTTGTTAATTGGCTATGACAGAATATTTGTTCCACTAGCCCAACGTAGAATAGCGTTCCAAGCTCCTCGATCTTCTGTGCTCATTCTAAAATCTCTGACACCAAGTTTCAAGGTTTCTCCCACAACTTGATCTTTCCATCGGGCTTTTGGTCTCCCGGTTTGCATGTACCACCGTGTTTGCCTTTAAAAGATATCTTTGCTGGAGCATCTTCATCCATTCTGACAACATGACCTAGCCAACGCAGCCTCACTGAGACTCTCCTCTCGAAAATCGCTGACTGCCCGCGGCCGCATTTGCAGCTACTCCGCATAAAAACGGAGCTTTCCACCATCCGCAACCTGTGGACGCGCCTGGTAGCTTTCAGCTAAGCTTCCCGTGATAACGATGGACACCACACAAGTCGGAGCTCAAAGGTCCAGCCTGTGTGGTGCTCATAGTTATCCCGTATCGGCCGCAGTTAACGAATATGACATTAAAATTTGTGCTCAAGTCTTGGAGGCGCTTTTCTTTCCAAAAATAAGTAAAATAAGTTGATTGACCCATTATTATAACATCGGACTCAAATTAAAGGTATTTGAGAGTAGAAAACGAATTTGATATTCAATTTTGGAGCCAAGTGTTTGGGGTACGCCCTAAATCGCCCACTAAACTGAACTCTATTTCCGATTATGGCAATATGGAGCTCAAATCAAGGGTATTTGTGAGTAAAGAACGAATTTGATATCTATTCTCAGGGCAAAGTGCCGGTGGCCGCCCAGCCCCAAAACACCCTCCAAATATTTCATATTTACTGACCATGGCAATAAATGGATTTGGGAGTGCAGCACGAATTTGATATCTTTATTTGAGTCAAAATGTCTGAGTGCCATCCGTCCCCTAGAAAGCACTTCTCATTACCCTAATTTTCAAAACCACCAGATCTCGGAGATTGGTAATGCGATTGGGGTCCATCCCATCCTCAAATATATTTTATTTACCGATCATGCCATATGGGGCTCATATAAAATATATTTGAAAGTAGAGCACGAAGCGTATATTGTATATATACCAAGTGGCCAAGTGTCTCTCTAAACCGGAAATATTTAGCAATACGATAATATAGGTCTCAAAAGAAAGGTCTTTGGGAGTGGAGTAAAAATTTACACAGGAACCGAGAAGGGGCACACTTCTCACACATCAATGAAAGGTTTTCGATTCAAGTTCAAACTCAATGATAAGGGCTTTCTTAATAGCCAAGTCCGAATGGCGTGCCGCAGTGCGACATCTCTTTGGGAGAATTTTTTATACGACCATGCATGGCAAATATCCGATGTTATCGCCAGGATTTGAACGCAGGTGTTCAGCGGATATAGGCTACAGTTGCATGAATTCGATATACAATAATATATACAAAATATTAGAGCGTTAAGAAGGCGCAGCGGAGCGGGCCCGTTTCAAGTGAGAAACCTGTCCCTCAAAACCGTCCTAACTGTTGGTTCTAGTGGCATTACTTTTTATATAGAACCCCAAAACTGAAGGCTGCCCTTATGAAACGAAATACCCATGAACAAGAAATGTATTGAACTGGCATTTTCACTTCAATATTCTCATTCAATTCTAATTAAAAATAAATAAAAGCGTGCTAACTTCGGCCGGGCCGAATCTTACATACCCTCCACCATGGATCGCATTTGCCGAGTTCTTCTCCCGGCATCTCCTCTTAGGCAAAAAAGGATATAAGAAATGATTTGCTCTGCTATTAGAGCGATATCAAGATATGATCCAGTTTAGACCACAATTAAATTATATGTTGAAGACCTGTGTAAAATGTCAGCCAATTCGAATAAGAATTGCTCTCTTTGGGGGCTCAAAAAGTAAAATAGAGAGATCGATTTATATGGGAGCTTTATCGGGCTACATCATCACGTATGTTGATGGTCATGAGAGGATCCGTAGTACATAATTTCAGGCAAATCGGATAATAATTGCGACCTCTAGAGGCTCAAGAAGTCAAGATCCCAGATCGGTTTATATGGCAGCTATATCAGGTTATGGACCGATTTAAACCATACTTGGCATAGTTGTTGGATATCATAACAATACACGTCGTACAAAATTTCATTTCAATCGGATAAGAATATGATATAGCTGCCATAAAACCCAAGATCGGTTTATATGGCAGCTATATCAGGTTATGGACCGATTTGAACCATACTTGGCAAAGTTGTTGGATATCATAACAAAACACGTCGTGCAATTCTAATCGGATAAGAATTGCGCACTCTAGAGGCTCAAGAAGTCAAGATCCAAGATCGGTTTATACGGCAGCTATATCAAAACATGAACGACCTACACTAATAAGAAGTATTTGTGCCAAATTTCAAGCGGCTAGCTTTACTGCTTCGGAAGTTAGCGTGCTTTCGACGGACAGACGGACGGACACGGCTAGATCGACATAAAATGACGCGACGATCAAGAATATATATGCTTTATGGGGTCTCAGACGAATATTTCAAGTAGTTACAAACAGAATGACGAAATTAGTATACCCCCATCTTATGGTGGAGGGTATAACAAGTAAGAGCGTGCTAAGTTCGGCCGGGGCGAATTTTATATACAGTCCACCATGGATCACATTTGTCGAGTTCTTTGCGCAGTATCTCTTTTACGGCAAACAAAGAATAACGAAATAGGACTGTTATGCTATTGGAGCTATATCAAGTTATAGACCGACTCGTATCATAAATGAATTGAATGCTGACCATTGCAGAAGTCATTGGGTAATATTTCAGTCCATTCGGATAAGAAATGCCTCTTGTAGGAGCTGAAGAAGCAAATCAAGAGATCGGTTTATATGGGAGCTGTATCAAGCTATGGATCGATTCAGACCATATTAGACACGTAGGTTGAAGGTTATGAAAGAAGCCGTTGTAAAAAATTTGAGAAATCGGCTCAAGAAATCAATATACCAGATAGGTTTATATGACAGATATACCAAGTTATTTACCGATTTGCGCCATACTTAGCACAGTTATTGGAAGTCATAACAAAACACCTCATGTTCAATTTCAGAAGTCAAGATCGAAAATCGATTTATATGGCAGCTATATCAGGTTATAAACCGATTTAGACTATGCTTGTTGAAAGATATACAAAAACACCGCGTGCAAAATTTCAGTCAAATCGGACGAGAATGGCGTCCTCCAGAGGGTCAAGAAGTCAAGACCCAAGATCGGTTTATATTGCAGCTATACCAGGTTATGTATCGATTAGCACCATACTAAGCTGAGTTGTTGAAAGTCATAACAAAATACCTCATGCAAAATTACTGCCAAATCGGATAAGAATTGCGCCCTCTAAAAGATGAAGAAGTCAAGACTTCAGATCGGTTTATATGGCAGCTATATCAGGTTATGAACGGCTTTGGACCTTATTTAACACAGTTGTTGGAAGTGACACCAAACCACCGCGTGCAAAATTTCTGTCAATCGGACGAGAATTGCGCCCTCTAGAGGCTCAAGAAGTCAAGACCCAAGATCGGTTTTTATGGCAGCTATATCAAAACGCGGATTGATTTGGCCCATTTATAATCCCAACCGACATACACTTATAACGTATTTGTGCAAAATTTTAAGTCCCTAGCTTCACTCCTTCGAAAGTAAGCGTGCTTTCGACAGACAGACGGACGGACATGGCTAGATCAACTTTGAATGTCATGACGATCAAGAATATATATACTTTATGGGGACTTAGACGCATATTTCGAGGTGTTACAAACAGAATGATGAAATAAATCTACCCCCATCCTATGGTGGAGTGTATAAAAAGGTAAAAGCGTGCTAAGTTCGGCCGGGCCGAATCTGGGAACCCATCACCATGGATTCTGCTAAAAATGTGTACAAAATAAATTTTGTTGAAGGGCATAATTTTATTCTATATACCATACTTCTGTTAAACCAGCACAATTTAAGGTTTTTAGGACCCGAACAATGATGATCAAGGGACAGGTTTATTTAGGACCTATATCAGGTAATACACTGATTTGGACAGTACTTGGCACAGTTGTTGGAAGACAAAATAAAACACTACATGCTACATTTCAGCCAAATAAGACAAAAATTGCGGCTTGAAAGGGCTCAAGAAGTCAAATCGGGAAATCGGTTTATATAGCAGCTATTTTAGACCAATTCGGACCGTACTTGTCACTGTTGTTGGAAGTCAGAACGAAACAGCACATGCAAAATTTCGGCCAAATCGAACAAAAACTGTGGCTCAAGAAGTCAAATCGGGGGATTGGTTTATATGGGAGCTATATTAGGTTATTGATTGATCTGGCCCTTTTTGGCACATTTATGTTAATTTTAACGCATAACTTTAGCCAAATGGGACCGAAATTGCGGCTTCCAGGGTATAAAAAAGTCAAATCGGGAGATCGGTTTATAATGGAGCTATGTCAGGTTAAAGACCGAATTGGACCGTACTTGGCATAGTTGCTGGAAGTCGTAAGAGAAAACCGAATGCAAAATTTCAGTTTAATCGGACAAAAATTGATGTCAAATGACCTGGCACAACCCATGCACAAAAATGCTCTCATAAACAAAAGCCTGCCGACTAATATTATTTTAACACATTTCCTTAGTTAAGGGGGTATTAAGTTCTTTTTATACCCTCCACCATTGGATGGGGGTACACTAATTTCGTCATTCTGTTTGTAACACTTCAAAGTAGTCGTCTAAGAACCTATAAAGTATATATATTCTTGATCGTCATGACATTTTAAGTCGATCTAGCCATGTCCGTCCGTCCATCTGTCTGTCGAAAGCACGCTTACTTTCGAAGGAGTAAAGCTAGCCGCTTGAAAATTTGCACAAATACTTTTTATTAGTGAAGGTCAGTTGGGATTGTAAATGGGCCAAATTGATATAGCTGCCATATAAACCGATCTTGGGTCTTGATTTCTTGAGCCTCTAGAGAGCGCAAATCTAGTCTTATTCAACTGAAATTTTGCATGTGGTGTTTTGGTATCACTTCCAACTACTGTGCTAAGTATGGTTCAAATCAGTTCACCACCTGGTATAGCTGCCATATAAACCGATCTTTGATTTTGCGTTCTTGAGCCGCTAGAGGGCGCAGTTCTCATCAGATTTGGCTGAAATTTTGCATGAGGTGTTTTGTTATGACTTCCAAACAACTGTGTTAAGTATGGTGTAAATCGGTACATAACTTAATATAGCTGCCATTTAAACCGATCCGGGCTATTGACTTCTTGAGCCTCTAGAGGGCGGAACTCTAATCCGATTTGGCAGAAATTTTGTACAATGACTTCTCCCATGCGTGCTCAATATGGTCTGAGTCGATCTATATCTTGATACAGCTCCCATATAAACCGAACTCCCGATTTTGCTTCTTGAGCCCCTACATGGCTCATTTTTCTCCGAATGCACCGAAATATTACACAATGACTTCTACTATGTTCAGCATTCAATTTATTTATGGTCCGAATCGGACTATAATTTGATATTGCTCGAATAGCAAAGCAGTTCTTATTCATTATTCTTTGTTTCCCTAAAAAGAGCTACCGCGAAAAGAACTCGATAAACGCGATCCATGGTGAGGGTATATAAGATACAACCCGGCCGAACTTCACGAGCACGCTTCTACTTGTTTGCATTGTAATCTTTTGATGGTCAAGAGATTTTTTTGGAAGAAAATCAATAATTCAAAATGTAAATTTTAAAATGAGTAAAAAAGTATTTCACTGTGTCCAACTCTACGATCTGACTGACAGATTTGGATCATAACTCACTATGAGCTCCGAATCAATTGCCTTAAATACAATATTATGAATTATAAAATTCCAAGGAAAAAACGAAATGGTTTCATTTGAAATAATTACTTTTAAATGTATATTAATCTGGGTTATGCGGCCTTAAATAATATTTCATAACCCATTAAATACCACTGGGTAGAAAAATAGCAAAGAATAGAGTTGTATTAGAAAAATTCCAGCTTGGGGTAGGAAAGGGCTATCCTAATAAAAATTGGTTTGGCGTAAAATGGACGAATTAAACAAGAATGGAGTTGTCTTAGAAATATTACAGCTTGAGGTATAAAAGAGGTATCCTAATGAAAATTGGTTTGGTGTAAAGTGGACGACTAAAACAAGTAAGAGTTCGGCCGGGCCGGCCCTCCACCATGGATCGCATTTGTCGAGGCATAGAACTCGACGGTAAACAAAGAATATTATAGGCAAACAAAGAATATTGAATTAGAACTGTTGTGCTATTGGAGCTATATCAAGTTATGGTCCGATTCAGACCATAAATGAATGCTGAGAATTGTAGATGTCATTGTGTAATATTTCAGTTCATTCAGATAAGAATTACGCCAGACCATATTAGACACGTATGTTGAAGGTCATGGGAGAAGCCGTTGTACAAAATTTCTTGTATGAGAATTGCGCCCTCTAGAGGCTCAAGAAGTCGGTAAATAACCCATAACAGGTTATTTACCGATTTGCGCCATACTTATCACAGTTATGGGAATTCATAGCAAAACACCTTATGCAAAATTTCAGCCAAATCGGATAAGAATTGCGCCCTCCAGCGGCTCAAGAATCAAGATCCCAGATCGGTTTTTATGATTGCTATACCAGATTATGAACCGATTTGAACTATTTTTAGCACAGTTGTTTAAAGTGACACCAAAACACCACATGCAAAATTTTAGCTAAATCGGATAATAATTGACAACTGTGAAAAGAATAGTTCAAATCGGTCGATAACCTGATATAGCTGTCATATAAACCGATCTGGGGTCTTTACTTCTTGCGCCTCTAGAGGGCGTAATTTGGCTGAAATTTGGCATGACGTGTTTTTTTATGACTTCCAACAACTGTACTAAGTATAGTTCAAATCGGTTCATAACCTGATATAGGTGTCATAAAGGGTGATTTTTTTGAGGTTAGGATTTTCATGCATTAGTATTTGACAGATCACGTGGGATTTCAGACATGGTGTCAAAGAGAAAGATGCTCAGTATGCTTTGACATTTCATCATGAATAGACTTACTAACGAGCAACGCTTGCAAATCATTGAATTTTATTACCAAAATCAGTGTTCGGTTCGAAATGTGTAATAAAATTCAATGGTAATAAAATTCAAGGACGCAGCAGTTATGACCCTCTTTTTCTCAATCCTTTGAGATTGATGAGCTGGACGTATTTGGCTATGAACCTAATGCTTTGCCTTTTCAAAATATTTGATTAATGTTGTCGTCAGTTAGGGAACAACCCTTTGAATAGCAATAAAATGAGCAAATTTTGCTGAAAACTTTGAAGTTTTTAAATTTCTGGGGGGCTAAAACGTTTCTGGGGATATCAAGGTTCAAAGTAAAACTGCAAAAAAAATTTTTTTTTGAGCTGTTGCAACGAGAATAATATGTAAAATTTCTTCAAAGACGAAAAGCGACCATTACAACCCTTGCAGAAGTCCAGAATGAAATGGGGATCGAAAGAATGTAGAATGGTCAGAGAAGAGAAGAAGTGTTCACTCATATTCCTACTGTCCTGTCATCGCGGGACACTGGTAAAGCAGATGATCAACCGTCTCCGACTCCTCCTAATACCCTCAGACCACACACAAATCCTCATCTTCTATAGCCGATATCCATGTTAGCGACCTGGTATTGCAGTGACCAGTTAGAACTTCCACCAAAAATCCAAGGTCACGATTCCTTAGCTAGAGAACAATCGTAGTCGTCATCCCGGAGAACCTCGGAACCTTCATCGGAAGCCCACTTCGAGTAAGCTCATTCTTTATAGTAGGAGCCGACCATCCCAAACAGCCAACACGGAGCGGGGGACACCATCGGCGTCGCATTCCCAGAGTCCATCCGCAACCTATCCAGTTCGTTCCCCGCTACTCCTTAATGGTCCGGAACCCAGCGCTATCTGACAGCAGCACCCAAACGTCCGTGACGCTTCTATCAACTCCCGATAAAACTCGACCTCGCGTGAATCCGCAGTACGGCCGCCTGACTGTCCACATAAATTGTGACAGTCTGAGAGGGACTCAAGAATGGCGGGATATTCCCAGACCAAAGCTCCCTCCCTGCGAAGATAAGCCATCGAAGAAAGATCGATCTGGCACATAGTCCGTCGCATCACTACCGTCTCTTAGTCATCCAACGCCAGGCGTCTTACGCAGAACAATCGAATGTCAGAGCATCATATCCATGACTCCCTCAGTCTGAGGGCAGTCTTCAACGCAGCGGAATCCATCTACAATACAAGTGCAGAGATTTCAGATCAAACATTGCATTCAGCGTTGCTCATGGAACACTCCTCCTCGCCCCGATATCAGCACTACCGCAATATCCTGTACTTGAGGTGTGGATTGGCCGAACCTCAGCAGTGTAATTCCAGTGGACCGTATTCACTCCTCAACTCGTGCCCACAGAGTTGCGACATGAGTAGAGCGCATTCAGCCCCCGTTTGACTCTCTCCTCGACGTTTCTTCTCCAGTCCGATTTCCAATTTCTGGTCAAGAATAACGCCAAAGTATTTAGCCTCCGGAGAGAGCGGCAGCTCCACTCCAGCAAAGACATGTTCCCTGAACTTGCCATATCTCCTCCCTATCGTGAACAACACCAGCTATGCTTTCTTGGGGTTTATGGCAAGCCTATTGATTCTCGCCCATTGCGACAGCTCGCTCAGCGTGCCCTGAAGGATATCGGTGACAGTTGAGAGAAGCTACCGCCACCCAAAATAACGGCTGGCCTTGGGAATGAAACGAACCCAACCTCCGCCAAACAGTCGGCAAAAAGCCAAGCAAAACGCAAGCCCCAAAAACCCCCTCCAGAAGCCTTATGGCATACGGCTCCGCTCTTTGCAAATATTCATACTAACGCCATAGATAGTTTTTAATATTTTCCACCAGTCTTAGCTGTGAAGCAATCATTGCGAATAATCATTAACGCCAATGATGAAAGGTAGTAAGCGTCTCATTAAAATCACAGAGAACTTAGCATTGATTTCTAGCAGAGTTTACTCTTTAGCAATTCATCTTAAAAATATGTAAATTACGTATTCATTGATATAGGGATTGTGCGATGGTCGCCTTTTACGAGGTTAGCATGAAAAGTTTTAAATAGGGTGTTAGACACAAGACAAATATCCCAATTCTGACATTTCCTTTTGACTCTTAGCTGAGGAGAATTTTTGGTTTTTTGTTTGTTTTAGTTTCACAAGCAAAATTTAAAACAATGGGAGCTATGTAAAGAGTGTTTTTTAAGAGCTTTAGGAAAGTTTTTAAAATAAAAGTACATAAAATGCAGAAAAATGCATGAAATCTTTATTTGAATCTATAGTACGGTCTGTATAAACATGAGCTTTCACATAGCCCCACAAAAAATAGTCTAAAGGCGTTAAATCGCACGATCTTCGTGGCCAATTGATCGGTCCCGAACATGAAACAAAATGTTCACTGAACTCATCTCTCAATAAGTCCATTGCCACACAGCATGAGGCACCGTCTTGTTGAAACTACATGTCATGCTAGTCAAGCTCTTGCATTTTGGGCAAAAAAACGTTTGATATCATCTCACGGTAGCGCTCATCATTCACAGCTACGTTACGATTCGCATCATCTTTGAAGATGTACGCTAACTGATTTTCGACTGGTGGAAAGTGCAATTTTTATTCAATTTGGCTCCAATTTTGCATACTGCAAGTGACCTTAGATCTAGCAGGCGCCGCAGTAGCCTTAGAGATATTTGTTATTTCATACTTGTTGCAACAACCCTCGCATTGAAATAGCAAGTACTGCAGTATGCATTATCATAATTTCTCTGCTATGAGCTGAAGTATGATAAATTTTTATTGCATACCACTTTTTATGGCTTGATTTCGATGTAAGCTCTTCAGGCTTCTGACGATGCCACCACTGATGGTGGTGCTGCAGTGTGACGATGGGGTTGCATTTGCATCATACTCGTATTCCACTCGATGTAATGGGGCAACGCATCCCTATGCTTGAATGGAGCGTAAAGTGAAATATGACTCAAATTACATTTAATTCACACCATCAGTTTCGAAAAAATGTATTTTTATCATTTCGCAAATCGTATTTCATTCTTTACGACCAAGCAGTCTGCGTCAGCGATTTCTTCCAGAGCTTCGTACTGGGTGGTGTCGTTGCTTCGCCGTTTGCTAGTTTCTATTTTTTGTTTGCCGCCCCATCTACAAGAAGTCCAGTTGGAAAGACACTTTTTGCACATTTCTAAAGCGTTGTTGGCATTTGTGGGGATTCCTTTGAATGTGCAATGCTTCAAGTTTTATTTACAGATAAAACAGCGAAATGTTGAAATGATTCCATTTTGCCATGCTTCAACTAAACTTACATTCGCAAGTAAATAAAAAGGCCGCGCCAAGGACCAGAAAGTATTACAAAGATTTTGTTTTTGTATTTTGCGCAGGGTAAGCAAATACTTTTGCAAACTTTATTTCCTCCACTTGGCGCGGAGTCCTTGAAACCCCTAAAACTTCAATTTCATTACATTGGAATGTTATGCCAAAGCAAGTTTGCCAAAATTAATCATATTTCGAAATGTGTCAGAAAACTTAAATCGGCTTAAAATCTAATAAAAGAAATTTGATATAAAAAGAAGGATTTCATGCAACTGTCCCAAAAAGAACAAAGCCAATAAAAACCAGCAAGGAAAGGCAAAGTCGGGCGGTGCCGACTTTATAATACCCTACACATACCCTTTAAGTACAAAGTGGGTGCTATAACTAATTCTGAGCAATGTTTCAGATAGGTTGTATTTTCAGATGGGTTATTAAGCAATCAATATAAAATTTTGAGCAAATATGTTCAAACTGAAATAAATATGGTTGTCAAATGACAACATTATTGCAAAGTACCAAATTCTGAAAAACATATATATGGGAGCTACAACTAAATCTGAACTGATTTTGACCAAACTTCTAAGATATTGTGGTAGGCATCGAGGAAAGAGTTGTGCACAATTTGGCAATATTGGTCAATAAATGCGCTTGTAGTTGCTCTTGAAGTGAAAATCGCTGCCCCCGATGGTGCACCCAATATCAATAAAAACAAGTTCTTTTCCCGGCATCTCTTCTTAGGCAAAAAAGTATATAAGAAAAGAGTTACTCTGCTATTAAAACGATATCAAGATATGGTCCGGTTCGGACCACAATTAAATTATTATTGGAGGCCTGTGTAAAATTTCAGCCAATTCGTTTAAGAATTGCGCCCATTGGGGCTCACGAAGTAAAATAGAGAGATCGATTTATATGGGATCTGCATCGGGCTATAGACCGATTCAGACCATAATAAACACGTTTGTTGATGGTCATGAGAGGATCCATCGTACAAAATTTCAGGCATATCGGATAATAATTGCGACCTCTAGGGGTCAAGAAGTCAAGATCCCAGATCGGTTTATATGGCAGCTATATCAGGTTATGAACCGATTTGAACCTTATTTGACCCAGTTGTTGAAAGTAAAAATAAAATACGTCATGCAAAATTTCAGCCAAATCGGATAGGAATTGCGCCCTCTAGAAGCTCAAGAAATCAAATCCCCAGATCTGTTTATATGACAGCTATATCAGTTTATGAACCGATTTGAACCATACTTGGCACAGTTGTTGGATATCATAACGAAATACTTCGTGCAAAAATTCATTCAAATCGGATAAGAATTGTGCCCTCTAGAGGGTCAAGAAGTCAAGACCCAAGATCGGTTTATATGGCAGCTATATCAGGTTATGGACCGATTTGAACCATACTTGGCACAGTTGTTGGGTATCATAACAAAACACGTCGTGCGAAATTCCATTCCAATCGGATAAGAATTGCGCACTCTAGAGGCTCAAGAAATCAAGACCCAAGATCGGTTTATATGGTAGCTATATCAGGTTATGGATCGATTTGAACCATACTTGGCACTGTTGTTGGATATAATAAGAAAACACGTGGTGCAAAATTTCATTCCAATCGGATAAGAATTGCGCACTCTAGAGGCTCAAGAAGTCAAGACCCAAGATCGGTTTATATGGCAGCTATATCAGGTTATGGACCGATTTGAACCATACTTGGCACAGTTGTGGGATATCATAACAAAACACGTTGTGCAAAATTTCATTCTGATCGGATAAGAATTGCGCACGCTAGAGGCTCAAGAAGTCAAGACCCAAGATCGGTTTATATGGCAGCTATATCAGGTTATGGTCCGATTTTAACCATACTTGGTACAGTTGTTGGATATCATAGCAAAACACGTCATGCTAAATTTCGTTCCAATCGGATAAGAATTGCGCACTCTACAGGCTCAAGAAGTCAAGACCCAAGATCGGTTTATATGGCAGCTATATCAAAACATGGACCGATATGGCCCATTTACAATACCAACCGACCTACACTAATAAGAAGTATTTGTGCAAAATTTCAAGCGGCTAGCTTTACTCCTTCGGAAGTTAGCGTGCTTTCGACAGACAGACGGACGGACGGACGGACAGACGGACGGACGGACGGACAGACGGACGGACATGGCTAAATCGACATAAAATGTCACGACGATCAAGAATATATATACTTTATGGGGTCTCAGACGAATATTTCGAGTAGTTACAAACAGAATGACGAAATTAGTATACCCCCCATCTTATGGTGGAGGGTATAAAAAAACAAACTCTAGTCGGCTAATAAATACTGTCAAGTTGTAACTGTATCGCAATTTTGAGATCTTTAGCTCAAACCGTAAATAAATTACCATTTTGTAAGTTTAGTATCTAGATGTACAAATTAAAAAAAAAACAAGTAAAAGCGTGCTAAGTTCGGCCGGGCCGAATCTTATATACCCTCCACCATCGATCGCATTTGTCGAGTTCTTTTCCCGGCATCTCTTCTTAGGCAAAAAAGGATATAAGAAAAGAGTTGCTCTGCTATTAAAACGATATCAAGATATGGACCGGTTCGGACCACAATTAAATTATAAGTTGGAGACCTGTGTAAAATTTCAGCCAATTCGTATAAGAATTGCGCCCATTGGGGCTCACGAAGTAAAATAGAGAGAACGATTTATATGTGATCTGTATCGGGCTATAGACCGATTCAGACCATAATAAACACATTTGTTGATGGTCATGAGAGGATCCGTCGTACAAAATTTCAGGCATATCGGATAATAATTACGACCTCTAGGGGTCAAGAAGTCAAGATCCCAGATCGGTTTATATGGCAGCTATATCAGGTTATGAACCGATTTGAACCTTATTTGACACAGTTGTTAAAAGTAAAAATAAAATACGTCATGCAAAATTTCAGCCAAATCGGATAGGAATTGCGCCCTCTAGAAGCTCAAGAAGTCAAGACCCAAGATCGGTTTATATGGCAGCTATATCAGGTTATGGGCCGATTTCAACCATACTTGGCACAGTTGTTGGGTATCATAACAAAACACGTCGTGCGAAATTCCATTCCATTCGGATAAGAATTGCGCCCTCTAGAGGCTCAAGAAGTCAAGACCCAAGATCTGTTTATATGGCAGCTATATCAGGTTATGAACCGATTTGAACCATACTTCGCACAGTTGTTGGATATAATAACAAAACACGTCGTGCAAAATTTCATTTCAATCGGATAAGAATTGCGCACTCTAGAGGCTCAAGAAGTCAAGACCCAAGATCGGTTTATATGGCAGCTATATCAGGTTATGAACCGATTTGAACCATACTTGGCACAGTTGTTGAATATCATAACAAAACACGTCGTGCAAAATTTCATTCTGATCGGATACGAATTGCGCACGCTAGAGGCTCAAGAAGTCAAGACCCAAGATCGGTTTATATGGCAGCTATATCAAAACATGGACCGATATGGCCCATTTACAATACCAACCGACCTACACTAATAAGAAGTATTTGTGCAAAATTTCAAGCGGCTAGCTTTACTCCTTCGGAAGTTAGCGTGCTTTCGACAGACAGACGGACGGACGGACGGACGGACGGACGGACGGACGGACGGACGGACGGACGGACGGACGGACGGACGGACGGACGGACGGACAGACGGACGGACATGGCTAGATCGACATAAAATGTCACGACGATCAAGAATATATATACTTTATGGGGTCTCAGACGAATATTTCGAGTAGTTACAAACAGAATGACGAAATTAGTATACCCCCCATCTTATGGTGGAGGGTATAAAAAAAATTAAGTCATCCGTTATATACTGCATCCAAAATTTCCGAGCTGTAGCTAAGTCTGTAAAGTACCATTTTGTACGGTTTAGTTCCTAAATGCACGGATATAAAAAAAAAATTCTAGTCGCCCGTATCCAAAATTGCAGATATGTAGCTCAATCTAAATTTTGCATGACGTATTTTATTCTTACTTTCAACAACTGTGTTAAATAAGATTCAAATCGGTGCATAAACTGAGATAGCTGCCATATAAACCGATCTGGGATCTCAACTTCTAGAGCCTCCAAAGGTCGCAAATATTATCCGATTTGCCTGAAATTGTACGACGGATCGTCTCATGACCATCATACGTGTTTATTATGATCTGAATCGGTCTGCAGCCTGATACAGCTCCCATATAAATCGATCTCTCTATTTTACTTCTTGAGCCCCCAAAGGAGGCAATTCTTATTCGAATTGGCTGACATTCTACACAGGTCTCCAACATATAATTTAATTGTGGTCTAAACCGGATCATATCTTGATATCGCTCTAATAGCGGAGCAAATCTTTTCTTATATCATTTTTTGCCTAAGAAGAGATGTCGGGAAAAGAACTCGACAAATGCGATCCATGGTGGAGGGTTATAAGATTCGTCCTGGCCGAACTAAGCATGCTTTTACTTGTTTGGTACATTTTTGTTCCTAAAGGTCCAAAAGTCCAAAAACTCATTTCTCCAATTTAGGTTGCCATAGTATACCTAAATTCCTAAAATTCAAAGCTCTAGTTCAATTAATAAACAAGTTACCAAAAAGTACCAATTGCCGTACTAAGCGTTCTATTTTTCCCACATCCGGTACGATTTTGGGCAATATTTGTCACCAAATCTTATTTTTTCGAAACGCTCTTTAAATTGAACCCAAAATCATAATTCTAGCCCCATCAGTTCGCGATGGGTAAAAATCGTACGAATATCACAAAATCCCGTCTTATCGCGGGCCTACGACCCAAGACCCAAATTCCTGCCGAATTTCATGACTCTAACTTTAGCCGTTTGGTCTGGGCAATAATTAGTCAGTCAGCCAATAGGTCAATCACGCGTCTCTTTTATATATAGAGACATAATTTCATCAAAATCGGACAGCGGAAGGGTCGGGCGCAATGGGTAAAAATATTGTCTTTAAAAATATTTATTGAAATTTGTCTACAGAAATATTTTTAGGAAAATATTGT
Source organism: Stomoxys calcitrans (assembly GCF_963082655.1). Taxonomy (NCBI): domain Eukaryota; kingdom Metazoa; phylum Arthropoda; class Insecta; order Diptera; family Muscidae; genus Stomoxys; species Stomoxys calcitrans. The sequence continues at coordinate 153,291,680 of NC_081552.1, forward strand.
TTAGAGCAGAAAAGCATAATAAAAAGACTTTAAAAATGTTTATGCAAATGCAAAATCCAAATTTTAGTTTTAAAAAATAATCTCGAATTAGAGTTTTTCGCTGAAATTCATAACCTTAAATCATTTTGTGGGGGGCTCGGGCCCGAAGGCCCCCGCAATTTTTATTCGAATTGGCTAAAATTTACACAACTACTTCTACTATGGTCTCCAACACTCAATTCAATTATTTTGCGAAACAGACGATAACTTGACATTATAGCTCCAACATTATAGTAATTCTTTCCTTTTATCAAATGTTTGCCAAAAAAGAGATACCGGGAAAAAACTTCACAAACGCAATCCATGGTGAAAGGGTATATAAGATTTGGCCCGGCCAATCTTAGCACGCTTTTACTTGTTATATTTATAGCACAATGTTATAGTAGATGGTCTTATACCAAATAGCGCAATGTTCAAAATGATTACGTTTCAAGCGAATGACCACATGGTCCAATTGCAATATGCCTCCTTCAATATATACAAGTTGCGTATTAAAGCCTATATTAACATATCGGAATAATCGCAACGAAGCGCAATACAAGGCTGGCTGTTCAATGGTGCTTGTTAAAAATGCTTTCAGTCCGTTAGTTCAATATAAACAAGTAAAAAGGCCTTGAGTTCGGCCGGGCCGAACATTGGATACCCGCCACCTCGGGTATATATGTAAACTACCTTTCATCAATATCCGGAGAAAGTTGCTGTACCTTATGTTCCATAGCAGTCATATCAAAATATGTTCCGATTTGGACCAAATACTATTAAGTAGAAGTCATTGTTTTATTGAGTATAACAAAATATTGGTCTATATCTAAAAATAAACCGATCTAAACCAAATACGACACGGATGCCGAAAAGCCTAACACAACTCACTTTCCCAAATTTCGGCGAAATCGGACAATAAATGCGCCTTTTATGGCGTCAAAACCTTAAATCGAGAGATCGGTCTATATGGCAGCAATATCGAAATCTGGACCGATCTGCGCCAAATTGAAAAAGGATGTCGAGAGGCATAACACAACTCACTGTCCCAAATTTCAGCAAAATCGGAAAATAAATGTGGCTTTTATGGCCCCAAAACCTAAAACCGAGAGATCGGTCTATATGGCAGCTATATCCAAATCTGGACCGATCTGTGCCATATAGCAGAAGTATGTCAAGGGGCTTGACATAACTGACTGTCCTAAATTTTGGCGACATTGGACAATAAATGCGCCTTTTATAGGCCCAAAACCTTAAATAGAGAGATCGGTCTATCTGGCAGCTATATCCAAATCTGAACCGATCAGGGCCAAATTGAAGGAAGATGTTGATGGGCCTAAGACAACTCACTGTCCTAAATTTCAGCAAAATCGTATAATAAATGTGGCCTTTATGGGCCTAGGACCCTAAATCGGAGGATCGGTCTATATGGCAGCTATATCCAAATCTGAACTGATCTAGGCCAAATTGACGAGGGATGTCGATAGGCCTAACACAACTCACTGTCCTAAATTTCAGCAAAATCGTGTAGATTCATTACACGATTTTGAGGGCCTAAGACCCTAAATCAGAGGATCGGTTTATATGGCAGCTATATCCAAATCTGATCCGATCAGGGCCATATTGACGAAGGATGTCGAAGGGCCTAACACAACTCACTCTCCTAAACTTCAGCAAAATCGGATTATAAATGTTGATGAAAGTCATAACAAAACAAGATATGCAAAATTTCTGCCAAATCGGAAAAAAATCGCTGCTTGTAAGGGCTCAATTCATGTTCTCGGCCGATTTGAACCGTACTTGGCACAGTTGTTGGGAATCATATCAAAACACTTTGTACAAAATTTCAGCCAAATCGAATGAAAATTGCGGCTTCCATGGCCTCAAGAAGTCAAATCGGGAGATCGGTTTATATGGCATCTATATCAGATTATATACAGATTTACACAGTACTTGGAACAGTTGTTGGAAGTCAAAACTGAACACTATGTGCAAAATTTCAGCTAAATCGAACAACAACTGCGGCTTCCAGGGGCTCAGGAATTCAAATCGGGAGATCGGTTTATATGGGAGCTATATCATTTTGTTGAGAGTCACTACATGCTAAATTTCAACCAAATCTGACTAAAATTGTGGCTTCCATGGGCTCTATAAGTCAAATCGGGAGATCGGTTTATATGAGAGCTATATCCAAATCTGAACCGATATGGCCCTTTTGCATTCCCCAACGAACTACAATACATCAATATTAAGTATCTGTGCAAAATTTCAAGCGACTAGCTTTACACGCTCGGCCGCTATTGTTATTTCAACAGATGGATGGAAGGACATGGCTAGTTCGAATCAGAACTTTATGGGGTCCTAGATCAATATTTCGAGGTGTTACAAACGGTATGACTAGATTTGTATACCTCCATCCTATGGTGGTGGGTATAAAAATCATATAGCGTGCTATTTAGATATTATTTTGGCTACAATCTATTATTTGCATTGGCCAAGTCCTTGGAACGACTTTTTGAGAGCCATAAACTGAAAGTGGATACCTGGAGGGTGACGCGGGGATGTTGGAAACCAAGCAAGGGTTCTGATTGATTTTGACCTGTCAAAATCGAGAGATCGGTCTATATGGCAGCTATATCCAAATCTGGACCGATCTGGGCCAAATTGAAGAGGGATGTCGGTAGGCATAACACAACTCACTGTCCCAAATTTCTGCAAAACGGAAAATAAATGTGGCTTTTATGGCCCCAAAACCTAAAACCGAGAGATCGGTCTATATGGCAGCTATATCCAAATCTGAACCGATAAACCAAATTGAAGGAAGATGTTGATGGGCCTAAGAAAACTCACTGTCCCAAATTTCAGCAAAATCGGATAATAAATGTGGCTTTTATAGACCTAGGACCCTAAATCGGAGGATCGGTCTATATGGCAGCTATAGTCAAATCTGGACCGATCTGAGCCAAATTGACGAAGGATGTCGAAGGGTCTAACACAACTTATAGTCCCAAATTTCAGCAAAATCGGATAATAAATGTGACTTTTATGGGCCTAAGACCCTAAATCGGCGAACCGGTCTATATGGGGGCTATATCAAGATATAGTCCGATATAGCCCATCTTCGAACTTAACCTGCTTATGGACAAAAAAAGAATCTGTGCAAAGTTTCAGCTTTATAGAGAATGTGCAGTGTATGCATTGGCTGATATTTTGGAGAAGTGTAAGGCAGACATTACTACCATACAGGAAGTGCGATGGCTTGGGAAGGGCTCCACAACAACATCGAGTGGTGACGCCCTATATTATAGCTGTCAGGAGACGAGGCATGAATTTGGCTGTGGATTTGTGGTTAGTAGGAGAATGAAACACGTTGTCCCCATGTTTACTCCAATTCTTTATCATCAGCCTTATTTGCGCCCATGCCCCGACGGAAGACAATGACGAACAGACCAAGGAAATTTTCTACGAGCGCCTAGAAAGAGAATATGACCACTGTATGGCAAAGAGGCAAAGATCCTAGTATAGGCAAAAATCCTAGTATTGAAACATCTGGCAGTACAGGGAATGGAAACCCAATACAGCTTAACGAACAAGGACCTGACGATGGAACCTAAAACGATGACATCAGGCTGTGCAGTGGCAGGAAAATCAATGCAGTCTAAAGAACAGGAAGCAGACGATGAGATCATCACCTGGGCATACTCATGGGAGTATGCCTATTTATTGGAGGACCAATGATTGCGGTAATCCAGATAAACCTCCACAGGAGCGAGACTGCTACATACGCTCTGATGGAGAAAATCAGCAAAGGGAAAGATGCATATTGCCTTAATTCAGGAGACGTGGACGACCCGGAACAAAGTTTCTGGACTGAACCATATCAACTACCAATTATTCTATGTTAACATTCTATGTTAACACTGATACTCGACCGAGGACCTGCGTTATTTTTCATAAAAATTTGAATTATATATTTACCTCAGAGTTTTCAACGTCGGATGCAACAGTGGTGAGACAGGGAGACGGTACAGCATATCTGTCTTTCGACACCGCCACCCACGCCGGAGCTGCTGGTGAGGAAAGCAAAACAGACAAGAAACGAGGTACTAATAGGGTGCGATGCAAACACTTACCACATTTCGTGGTCAATCCCATATCAGCCGGTTGTGCGTACCGGTTTAACCCGATGGAATCCTCCATCGGCAAGGGCTGCCGTCTCGGTGTACAACACACTGCTACAACAACAACAACAACAAAAACATTTTGTGGTGTAGTACCTACACTAATAAGCGGGGCCAAGCCCTGGCAGAGTTCTTGAATACTAACGACCTAATAATACTTAATATTGGTAACACCGCTTCCTTTGTTAATAGGATTAGGGAGGAGGTATTAGGTGTGACGATAAGTTCAGAAAATCTAATCGATGAGGTTCAGGATTGGAGAATCTCCATGGAACACTCTTTCTCGGCCAGCGCCGAATCCGATAAGCTTCCGGAATAAGTTCAAAACCAAGTGGATAAAATTCGGAAGGCTACTCAGAAGAAGACTTGGGCAAGTTAATTTAGATTGTCTAAGCATAGAAGAGATTGACGAAAATGTCAACAGGATTACGATGGCACTGGTGGGGTCCTTCGAAGATAGTTGTCCACTTCGGGAAAAGAAATCACCCCAAGAAAAACCCTGGATGACCGGGGAGATTCGCAATATTGGGAAAGAGGTCCGCAGACTTTTTAATAGAGCAGGTCGTAAGAAAGCGGAAGTTTATTGGGATGTGTATTACACACGGCTCAAAAAATGCAATAATATTACCAGAGCGGTAAAACGTGCCTCCTGGAATCTTTTCTGCGAACAGGTCGATAGCGTTAATGACGCCGCCAAGATAAACAAGTAAAAGCGTGCTAAGTTCGGCCGAGCCGAATCTTATATACCCTCCACCATGGATCGCATTTGTCGAGTTTCTTCCCGACATTTCTTCTTAGGCAAAAAAAGGATAAAAGAAAAGATTTGTTCTGCTATTAGAGCGATATTAAGATATAGTCCGGTACGGAACACAATTAAATTATACGTTGGAAACCTGCGTAAAATGTCAGCCAATTCGAATAAGAATTGCGCCCTTTGGGGGCTCAAAAAGTAAAATAGAGAGATCGATTTATATGGGAGCTGTATCGGGCTATAGACCGATTCAGACTATATTAAACACGTATGTTGATGGTCATAAAAGAATCCGTCGCACAAAATGTCAGGCAAATCGGATAACAATTGCGACCTCTAGAGGCTCAAGAAGTCAAGATCCTAGATCGGTTTATACGGCAGCTACATCAGGTTATAAACCGATTTGAACCTTATTTGGCACAGTTTTTGAAAGTCATAATAAAATGCAAAATTTCAGCCAAATCGGATAGGAATTGCGCCCTCTAGAAGCTCAAGAAGTCAAGTCCCAAGATCGGTTTATATGACAGCTATATCAGGTTATGAACCGATTTGAACCATACTTGGCACAAATGTTGTATATCATAACAAAATACTTCGTTCAAAATTTCATTTAAATTGGATAAGAATTGTGTACTCTAGTGGCTCAAGAATTCAAGATTCAAGATCGGTTTATATGGCAGTTATATCAGGTTATGGACCGATTGAACCATACTTAGCACAGTGGTTGGATATCATAACAAAACACGTCGTGCAAAATTTCATTCCAATCGGATAAGTATTGCGTTCTCTAGAGGCTCAAGAAGTCAAGACCCAAGATCGGTTTATAAGGCAGTTATTGGGTTGCCCAAAAAGTAATTGCGGATTTTTTAAAAGAAAGTAAATGCATTTTTAATAAAACTTAGAATGAACTTTAATCAAATATGTAATTGCCATTTTGTCTTAGAACTTCTGGCCTTTATCTGCAAAAAACTGAACATAGTGCGATTTTATAGCCTCATCATTGCCGAAAGTTTTACCATTTAAGGAGTTCTGCAAAGATCGAAATAAATGGTAGTCTGATGGTGCAAGGTCAGGGCTATATGGTGGATGCATCTTCAAATTCCCAGCCAAGCTCACTCAGTTTTTGGCGAGTGACCAAAGATGTGTGCGGTCTAGCGTTGTCCTGGTGGAATATGACACCTTTACGATTGACCAATTCTGGTCGCTTCTCCTTGATGGCTGTATTCAATTTGTCCAATTGTTGACAGTAAACATCCGAATTAATCGTTTGGTTCCTTGGAAGCAGCTCAAAATATACCACACCCTTCCAATCCCACCAAACAGACAGGATAACCTTCTTTTGGTGGATATCAGCCTTTGAAGTGGTTTGAGCTGGTTCACCATGCTTGGACCATGATCGTTTTCGACTAACGTTGTTGTAAACAATCCATTTTTCATCTCCAGTTATGATTCGTTTTAAAAACGGATCGAATTCATTGCGTTTAAGGTGCATATCACAAGCGTTGATTCGGTTTGTTAAATGAATTTCTTTCAATACAAGTGGTACCGAAATATCAAGCTTTTTCACCAGTCCAAGACTTTTTATGTGATAATGAACGGTTGATTTTTGTAAAGGGTGATTTTTTTGAGGTTAGGATTTTCATGCATTAGTATTTGACAGATCACGTGGGATTTCAGACATGGTGTCAAAGAGAAAGATGCTCAGTATGCTTTGACATTTCATCATGAATAGACTTACTAACGAGCAACGCTTGCAAATCATTGAATTTTATTACCAAAATCAGTGTTCGGTTCGAAATGTGTTCATTCACCGTAACGTTGCGTCCAACAGCATCTTTGAAAAAATACGGTCCAATGATTCCACCAGCGTACAAACCACACCAAACAGTGCATTTTTCGGGATGCATGGGCAGTTCTTGAACGGCTTCTGGTTGCTCTTCACTCCAAATGCGGCAATTTTGCTTATTTACGTAGCCATTCAACCAGAAATGAGCCTCATCGCTGAACAAAATTTGTCAAAATTTGAACACATTTCGAACCGAACACTAATTTTGGTAATAAAATTCAATGATTTGCAAGCGTTGCTCGTTAGTAAGTCTATTCATGATGAAATGTCAAAGCATACTGAGCATCTTTCTCTTTGACACCATGTCTGAAATCCCACGTGATCTGTCAAATACTAATGCATGAAAATCCTAACCTCAAAAAAATCACCCTTTATATTAAACTTCTCTCCTATCTCACGCTCAGTTACATGACGATCCATTTCGATTAATGCTTAATATTTGTCAACGCCGACTATATGAAAAATGGCCCATTTACAATCCCTACCAACCTACACTAATAAGAAATATTTGTGTAAAAGTTCTAGCGGCTAGCTTTAATCCTTCGAAAGTTAGCGTGTTTCCGAAAGACAGACGGACGGACGGACATGGCTAGATCGACATAAAATGTCATGACGATCAAGAATATATATACTTTATGGGGTGTAAGATGAATATTTCGAGTAGTTACAAACACAATGACGAAATTAGTATACCCCAATCCTATGGTGGGGTATATAAAAATAAAAAAAGTGCAAAAAATATGCCCGATTTTGGGGATGTTTGGGAGGTTGGGGTGGTTCCTCAAACACACGGGAAATATCTTTCATTTGAGTCCAACATTGTCGTGATTGGTCTATATGTACATTTGGTAGGCTTGTGGGTGGAGCGGTCCTCCTAAGTACCCCATCCGAAATTTTGTTTTTAGGTTACTATAAGAGAGCACACAAAATTTTGCTTAAATCGAACCACCCATACTCAAGACCTGGCGTTTCAGAAAATAAGGGTAAGGGGGAAGTTTGGTTAAAACTGAACGGAATAGAAGGAGAGATTTTGCAAAAAGTTTGTTCAGATGTATTACCATACAGTAAATATGAGTATTTCGAATATTTTTTCCATCAATTTTGTTGATTTCAGTTCAAAATATCTTTCACGATTGTTTATCATATACACTGAATAAAGCATAATAATAATTTGTGCTTACATGCTTCGATTGACTCGTTTTTGTGGCAAGGAGTCGTTTTGCCGATATAAATAATGAGGGAACAAGTAAAAGCGTGCTAAGCTCGGCCGGACCGAATCTTGGGAACCCGTTACCATGGATTCTGCTAAAATTTGATAAAAAAACAAAAGAAAAAGGCGTTAAGGTCGGCTGGGCCTAACTTTGCATACCCACCACCTAGGGTATATATGTATACCACCTTTCGTCATAATCCGGTGAAAAATGCATATTTTATGCCCCCGTAACAGCTTTATCGAAATATGATCGGATTTGGACCAAATTCGACACGAATATTGAGAGCTCTTATAAGTACAAATCATTGTTCAATTTTATAGAACAAAATATTGGTCTTTTTGATAGCCAGATCCAAATATAGACCGATCATAACCATACAGGACACGGATGTCGAAAAACCTATCATATGTCAATGTTTCAAATTTCACCGAAATCGGATTATAAATGTGCTTTTTATGGGGCCAAGGCTTTTAATGATCGGTCTATATGGCAGCTATATCCAAATCTGAACCGATCTGGGCCAAATTGTCCCCCTGTCCCAAATTTCGGCCAAATAAGACAATAAATGCGCCTTTTATGGGCCCAAAACATTATATAGAGAGATCGGTCTATATGACAAGTATATCCAAATCTGGACCGATCTGGACCAAATTGCTAAAACATGCCAACGGCCCTAACACAACACACTGTCACAAGTTTTGGCAAAATCGGACAATAAATGCGCCTGTCGCAAGATCTTAAATCGAGAGATCGGTCTATATAGAAGCTATATCTAAATTTGGACTGATATGGGCCCCAAATTGAAGTGTGATGTTGACCGGCCTTACGCAACTCATTTTCCCAAATTTCAGCAAAATCGGATAATAAATGTGGCTATATCATCTCGGTCTATATGGGGGCTATATCAAGATAGAGTCCGATATAGCCAATCTTCGAACTCAACCTGCTTATGGACAAAAAAGGCATCTGTGCAAAGTTTCAGCTCAAGATATCTATTTTTACAGACTGTAGAGTTATTTCAGCAGACAGACAGACAGACGGATGGATATGGCTAGATCGTCTTAGGTTTTTACGCTGATCAAGAATATATTTATTTGTGTAAAATTTCTAGCGGCTAGCTTTACTCCTTCGGAAGTTAGCGTGCTTTCGACAGACAGACGGACGGACAGACAAACGGACGGACATGGCTAGATCGAAATAAAATGTCGCGACGATCAAGAATATATATACTTTGTGGGGTCTCAGACGAATATTTCGTGGTGGCTTCTTGAGCCTCTAGAGTGCGCAATTCTTATCCGATTGGAATGAAATTTTGCACAACGTGTTTTGTTATGATATCCAATAAATGTGCCAAGTATGGTTCGAATCGGTCCATAACCTGATATAGCTGCCATATAAACCGATCTTGGGTCTTGACTTCTTGAGCCTTTAGAGGGCGCAGTTCTTATCCGATTGGAATGAAATGTTGCACGACGTGTTTTGTTATGATATCCAACAACTGTGCCAAGTATGGTTCAAATCGCTTGATAACCTGATATAGCTGTCATATAAACAGAACTGGGGACTTGCCTTCTTGAGCTTCTAGAGGGCGCAATTCCAATCCGATTTGGTTGAAAATTTTCATGAAGTATTTTATTCTTACTTTCAACAACTGTGTCAAATAAGTTTCAAATCGGTTCATAACCTGATATAGCTGCCATATAAACCGATCTGGGATGTTGACTTCTTGAGCCTCTAAAGGTCGCAATTATTATCCGATTTGCCTGAAATTTTGTACGACGGATTCCCTCATGACCATTAACATACGTGTTTATTATGGTCTGAATCGGTATATAGCCCGATACAGCTCCCATATAAATCGATCTCTCTATTTTACTTATTGAGCCCCCAAATCGCTTAATTCTTATTAGAATTGGCTGACATTTTACACAGGTCTCCAACATATAATTTATTTGTAGTTCAAACCGGACCATATCTTGATATCGCTCTAATAGCAGAGCAAATCTTTTCTTATATCCTTTTTTTCCTAAGAAGAGATGCCGAGAAAAGAACTCGACAAATGCGATCCATGGTGGAGGGTATATAAGATTCGGCCTGGCCGAACTTGACACGCTTTTACTTGTTGTTATTTTATTTGTAACATATCGAAATTCTGATCCAACGGACATGGCGATCAAGCCATGTCCGTCGGTCTGTCTGACCATTCGTCTGTCGAAAGCACGTGCTTAGCGTACGCTAACTTTCGAAGTTAGTTCTTATTAGTGTAGGTCAGTTTTGATTGTAAATGGGCTATATAGGTTCATGTTTTGATGTACCTGCCATAAAACCCTTGATCTTGACTTCTTGAGACTATAGAGGGCGCAATTCTTTTCCGATTCATCAGAATACGTCCATGAAATGTTTTGTTTTGACGTTCAAGAATGGTTTTAATCGGTACATAACCTAATATAGCTCCCACATAAACCGATCTGGGATCTTGACTTCTTGAACCTCTAGAAGGTGCAATTATCATCCGATTTGTCTCAAATTTTGTGTGGAGTGTTTTGATTAAATTTCTAACGAATCTTGTGAAGACGAACGAATCTTGTGAGGACGAACTCCTGGTGCAGTCAGAAGACGAGGCTAACACAACAGTGGTGAATCTTGACTATGGTCCGCTTTCTACAGATAAATTTCCACCATTGTAAAGCCGCTTCGGCGGCACTTAAGGTCCTCCTGATGGCTGGGGGATTTGACGTGGTTCTTATCCAGGAACCATGGGTGTGTGGAGGAATGGTTCGAGGACTAAGAATTTCAGGATTTAAACTTCTCAAGGGTACAGGGAATGGGAAACACATTCTTGCAAAAGGTAGTCTAAATGTTTTTCTTCTTGCGTCGCTAAGCACTGAAGATTTAGGAGTAGCCAGCCTTGAAATAAACAAGTCTCTATGTGTGACACACGATTCAGAGATGACGCCTTCAAACCTTAAGTCGCTGGTTGAAGCTGCTTCTGTAGGGAAGAAAAGCCTCATTGTGGGAAGTGATGCTAATGCACATCACCAGTTATGGGGAAGTTCGGATGTCAACGAAAGGGGTGAGCTGCTTATTGAATATATTATATATTTGTAATAAAGGGGATAAATCGACCTTTTTTACCAGGAACTGGCAGGAGGTATTAGATATTACCTTTGTATTGGAAAACATAAGTGGAAGAATATGCGATTGGGAAGTGTTGGATGACCACAGCTTCTCTGATCATCGTTATATTAGTTTCAACCTTGGTCCCTCGGCAAAACAGAAGGAAGGCGGATTGGGATAAATGTCGGCACAAAATTCCACACGGCTATCTTTTCTAGACCAGAAAAGGGAGTGGAAACTACGGAGGATATAGACATAGTGGTCAAGCGGATAACGAAGGTCCCGAATGACTCGCTTGTGTCAGCATGCCCTAGTGTCAAGCTAAGGGGCAAACAGCGACCGCCATGGTGAACCCCAGAGCTGGTTGGTCTAAGGAAGGGCTGCAGAAAACTCTTTAACAGAGCAAAAATCACAAGAGCACCACACGATTAGGACATCTATTAGGCTGAGTTAGGAAAATATAAGGGCGAGCTTAGAAAGGCTCAGAAAAAAGTCCTGGGTAGATTTCTGCAACTCCGTGGGGCATACATCTGAGGCCTCTAGACTAAGGAAGATTCTGTCCTCGACACCTATTACGGTGGGGTTTATCCAAAAGTCAGAGAATGTATGGACAATGTCTAGTGACACTAGAACTACTGGTTGATACACATTTCCCGGGAAATTCTCCAACGGACAACGTGGCGCCAGGAGAGGTTGTCACTGATATGCATTCGTCGGAGGTCATTAGGGAAATTATGTCTGAGGCGAAAATCCTTTGGGTGATAAAAAGTTTCGATTCCATTAAGTCGCCAGGCCTTGATGATGTATCACCGGTTGAATTACAAGCTGTGTCTAATAGACATGCTCCCTGGCTTAGGGAGATATACTATGCTTGTATCATATATACCTGTGGGATGGAGGGACACGAAGGTCATTTTCATTCCGAAAGCCGGAAAACCCTACCACACGAAGGAGAAAGATTTTCATACTATTAGTCTCTCCATCCTTTATGCTGAAAACTTATGAGAGGTTGATAGAAACATATCTTAGGGCAAAGATCCCTGGAGATTGCCTGTCTCGGCAGCAGCATGCATATAGTAAAGGCAAATCCACTGAAACAGCCCTTGACGACCTAGTCGGCTACATAGAGGGTTTCCTCGCTGTCAAGAAATATGCAATGGTAGCATTTCTTGACATTGAAGGTGCTTTCACTAATGTAAAACCGATGTCAATCATGAAGGCGTTGGAGTTTCTAGGCGTCAACTCTACCGTAAGAAAGTTTATTAATAACTTACTTACTGAAAGATGCAATACGACAGGCTTGGGATCTGTTGATCTAAAAGATGGGCCAGCAGAGGAACTCCTAAAGGAGGTGTACTGTCTTCTCTACTTTGGAATACAATTAACAACATATTATTGTCTCTGGAAGAAAAAGGCGTAAAAGTGGCCGCGTGTACTGATGACGTGGCAATTGCGGTTAGAGGAAAGTTTCCCAGCACTCTAAGAGATACACTTCAGGAAGCTCTACGTGCAACAGCAAAGTGGGCTACCGAAATTGGTCTAGGTATAAATCCGAGCAAGACAGAAATAGTTCGTTTCAGCATTAGATACAAGTTGCTTACAGGGGAACCTGTGTCCTCGGAAGGAGGGAATATTCCATTTATAGAAAGGGGGTGTTGTAATGGACAGGAAATTGAACTTCAAATCCAACATTTGGAAATGGCAAGAAAGGCAAAACTTGCCCTATAAACCTGCAAGAGGGCCATTGGCAAAAGTTGGGGTTAAGACCGCATTGGGTATTTACTGCAGTTGTCAGACCTATTATGCTACTGCTCAAAACTTTTCCGGATCCAAAGGATGGCTTGTTTGTGCTTCACACCCGCACTGAGGACGATACCATATGATGCATTGAATTTAATGCTACATCCTATGACTCTGGACATTGTGGCTACCCAAATAGGTGCGACCACCACCGTGACGTAAAGGGAGCTTTTCCATTGTTCATGTGGCGGCTATGGACACTGTGTTATCCTTTATACAATATCCGATGTTCCAGGCAGTGTGGATTAAACCCTACCTAACCGCTTTTTGATAAAAAGTACTGTCCCACTATGCCTGATAGAACGGATTAAAACTACGATATCCCTGGCAAAAGAAGTTTCATAGATTTCTATATAAATGGTTCCAAACTAGACAACCAGGTGGGCTTTGGGGTGTACTCTTAAGATCTAGAACTGGTCATATCGAAAAGGTTACCCGACCACTGCGGTGTGTATCAAGCGGAGATCCTTGCAACTGAGGAGTGATGGAATGGCTAAGATATAATGTCATTACGACGATTGGCAGAAATATCTTCTCAGACATCCAGGCAGCCATTAAATCTCTGGAGAACGTATTTCTGAATATAAAAACCGCCCTCGACTGTCGCAGATTTCTCAACGAGATGGCTGAACAGTTCAAAATACATCTGTTCTGGGTGCCGGGCTACAGATATATCCCTGAGAATTGTAAAGCGGACGATGTTTCGAGTCTAGGAACTTCCCTACACTTTCCAGGAATACTGGAATCTGCGGGGTTTCCTCTAGCGACATGTAAGTTAAGTTTTCAGGACCAGTCCCGTAGGATAACGAATGATAGTTGGTCACAAAGAGTGGGCTGTGAGCATTCCAGAGCTATGTGGCCTAATCTAGACTTAAAGAGGTCTACTGCTTCGCTGTCATTGGCTAGAACAGACGCCTCAGTCATTGTGTCCGTCATGACAGGTAACTGTCTAATCGGAAAACATGCTGACAGACTGAAAGTTTCCAGCAATAATTTTTGCAGAAGCTGTGAGGACATGGAAGAAGAAGAGACTATAGAACACCTTCTGTGTATGTGTGTGTCCCGCACTAGCAGTCAGAAGGAGCTACACTTAAGGATCTCATTTCTTTGAGAACCTGACTTATTTAGCAGATGTGAACATTCGCAAGTTATTGGGATTTTTAAAGCGATCTGGATGGTTCAGCGGTAGGAACTAGAAGGCATCTTTTTTCTTCTGTTCCTGTAGTATCACAATGGATCCGATTTTATGAGATCAGAGAGTCAGGTTTATGTACAAAAAAAACGGAATTATGAAGCATACTTTTGGAAAATGTTTTTATATCCATGATATCCGTAAAACTGTAAATACCAACAAGTAAAAAGGCGTTAAGTTCGGCCGGGCCGGACTTTGGATACCCACCACCTCGGGTATATATGTACACCACCTTTCGTCAAAATCTGGTGCAAAACTCATACCTTATGTCCCAGAGCAGAAGTATGTGGAGGGGCTTAACTTAACTCTTTGTCCACAATTTCGGCTACATCGGACAATAAATTCGCTTTTTATGGCCCCAAAACCTAAAACCGAGAGATCGGTCTATATGGCAGCTATATACAAATCTGAACCGATCTGTGCGATAATGCAGAAGTATGTCAAGGGGCTTAACTTAACTCACTGTCCCAAATTTCGGCGACATCGGACAATAAATGCGTGTTTTATGGGCCTAAGACCCCAAATCGGAATATCGGTCTATATGGCAGCTATATCCAAATCTGGACCGATCTAAGCCACACTGACGGAGGATGTCGAAGGGTCTAAGGCAACTCACTGCCCCAAATTTCAGCAAAATTGGATAATAAATGTGGCTTTTATAGGCCTAAGGCCCTAAAACGGAGGATCGGTCTATATGGCAGCTATATCCAAGTCTGGACCGATCTCAGCCATACTGACGGAGGATGTCGAAGTGTCTAAGAAAACTCACTGTCCCAAATTATAGCAAAATCGGATAATAAATGTGGCTTTTATGGGCCTAAGAGTCTAAATTTGAGGATCGGTCTATATGGCAGCTATATCCAAATCTGGACCGATCTAGGCCAAATTCACGAAGGATGTCGAAGGGCTTAACACATTTCACTGTCCCAAATTTCAGCAAAATCGGATAATAAATGTGGCTTTTGTAGGCCTAAGACCCTAAATCAGAGGATCGGTCTATATGGGGGCTATATCAAGATATAGTCCGATAAAGCCCATCTTCGAACTTAACCTGCTTATGGACAAAAAAAGAATCTGTGCAAAATTTCAGCTCAATATTTCTATTTTTGAAGACTGTAGCGTGGTTTCAACAGACAGACGGACGGACATGTCTAGATCGTCTTAGATTTTTACGCTGATCAAGAATATATATACTTTATAGGGTCGGAAATGGATATTTCGATGTGTTGCAAACGGAATGACAAAATGAATATACCCCCATCCGTCGGTGGTGGGTATAAAAACGGTATTTTTGGGTATTTACCCAATAAATACCCAAGCGTTGGGTATTTACCCGGTAGAAACCCATCTTTAAGACCACTTGCTTTTGCTGTGACTTTCAACAACTATGCCAAGTACGGTCCAAATCGTTCTATAACCTCATATAGCTCCCATGTAAACCAGTCTCACGATCATCCTTGTTCGTTTCCTAGCAGCTTTAAGTTTTGCTGGTTTGATAGAGTTTGGCATGTAGAATAAAATTATGTTATCCAACAAAATTTATTTTATACAAATTTTTAGCAGAATCCATGGTGGTGGGTTCCCAATATAAACCGATTTCCCGACTTCTTGAGTCCTTACAAACTGCAATTTTTGTCGGATTTGGCTGAAATTTTGCATGCGGTGTTCTTCTTGTAACGACTTCCAACAACTGTGCCAAATACGTTTCAAATCGGTTCATAACCTGATAAAGCTCCCATGTAAGCCGGTCTCGCGTTTATTCTTGTTCGCTTCCTAGCAGTTTTAAGTTTTGCTGGTTTGATAGAAGTTTGGCATGTACAATAGAATAAAATTATGCCCTTCAACTAAGTTTATTTTGTATACATTTTTAGCAGGATCCATGGTGGTGGGTTCCCAAGATTCGGCCGGGCCGAACTTAACACACTTTTACTTATTGCTTGTCGTAAAATTCTTAGACTATCTAACGATGGCAGCGCGTCTGTCGGACCGTCCGTTCGTCCGTCTGGCTGTTCGTTTGTTGTAACCACGCTACAGCCATCATTGAGCTGTCATTTGATCGGTATTGCCGTAAATAAGCAGGTTATGTTCTTGAACGGATCAAGTCGGACTTTATTTGGAAATTGCTGTCATAAAGACCTATGTGCCGATTTAGGTTTCAAGCTCACAAAATCTGCATTTATCACCCGATTTCGCTAAAATTTTAAACAGTGAATTCTTCTAAGACTCTCCTTGTCCAACTAGAATATGGTCCAGATTAGACCACGTTTAGATATAACTGCCATATTGACCGATCTTCCAATTTAGGGTCTAAAGTCCAAAACTGCTCCATTTATTAACGGATTTCGTTATCCTTCATCCGACCAGGAAATGGCCCACATCAGAACATATTTAGATATAGCTGACATATGGACCAATCTTACAATTAAGGGTGTTAATCTATTAAAATTCGAATTTATTTTGCTTAAACTGTGACATGTATAAGAGTTCTGAAACAAAAATATTCCGGACCAGTCCATATATGGCTATAACTATGGATATGGTAATGGGTGTGGGTATTCAAAGTGCGGCACGGCCGAACTTAATACGATTTTTGTTTGGGACACTGTAATGTATATACATTTTAAGATTCGTTCTCAGAGGTTTTACAATCACAATGACCAAGTTATTAATCCCTAGAAGGGTATAACAAAATCTTCAAGTGTTTCCTTGAAGATTTGATTCAAGTTTAATTTTATTGTCTGTATTTCAACATCTTCTGCAATGAGCAACAGAGTATGATGGTATCTTAAAATCTTCCTAGATATGCATCTAATAGTTTCGCCTTCTAAAATACTACATGCAAGCTATTGATGTATTAATTTAAAAATTGTATCACACAGTGAATTTAATAGGCAAATAAGAGAATCATCACTGTATACCATTCCAGCCATAGGAGCTTGCGTGCGTGCCTATGGATTTTTTGATATCTGGGTGGTCCAGCTGCCAGCTTCAAAACAATATTTAAACACACGATGCATGGATTGATGGGTATCATCGTAGCTCTAAGTGATGATTGCATTTGGCTGTGATACACCAGAAAATCTCTATGCATTCGTCCATTAACCCAAGAGGAGCAGCAAAAGCATTAATAAGACTGGAAAATTGATGACTGCAGTTCCATCGAGCGCGTTCTTTAGGAATGGTATGTTGCTGAAATGTACTAGCAAGAGAATACCAACAGTCAGCCATATATGACGATGACGATGATGACGCTGATGCTCTTGCCAATGGTGCGCCAAGAAAGTAATCAACTTAAAACTGTGTTGTTTATTGATCGTTTTTATATTTGATAGATTAATATTATCGGCTATTAATGGTGCCTACCTTTAACGTACACGCACAATTGGCGGTGACGTCTGTATTCATCGTTTATAGCCAAACTCCTTGGTGACTGGGGGATTCCCCATGGGGCGTAGTACTGGCCACCACAGCTTTGTTTGGGTATTTGCGTATCATATGTTGCAACTTATTGTTTACATAGCCAGGTGGCAACATAACGTATATTAGGATGGGGTATGCCTTTTTAGAAATTCATATCTAGGCAGCATGCGGAAGCTACATCGAAGTCTGAACCGATTTTGCAGATCGCTTCAAAATTGTTGTCACTAAGTTCGTATAGGTGTAAATCGGGCGATTTAACGATATTCGTACGTTTGGGTCCTAAAGAGCACCAAATAGTGCGAAATGGTAAATGTTTGCCAAGCGCGAACGGAAAAGAATATGATTGTAAAATTTGGCTTACATTAAAGAATATATCGCAAAAACTATGTTTAGAATTTATTTTTAAGCGTACTAGAATAGGGAGACAACTTGCATTTAGTGCCACAGTTGAGTTAGAGCTCTGAATTTTTAAACTATGGTACACTATGACAACCTAAATTGAGTGACAAAATGGTTTTTATACCCACCAGCATAGGATGGGGGTGTACTAATCTAGCCATTCCGTTTGTAACACCTCGAAATATTCGTCTAAGACCCCATAAATCGTCTCGTCATTCTGAATCGATCTAGCCATTTCCGTCCTTCCGTCGGTCCGTCGACCTCTATCGAAATCACGATAGAGGTCGAACGCGTAAAGCTAGCTGCTTGAAATTTTGCAGAGATACTTAGTATCGATCTGGGCGCATCGGTAGACGAGTTGGTAGAGTGCATGGATTACCAGTCGTGGATTCGATTCCCGTCAGAAGCCTTGGTCTGTCGCAATGGATTAAAAATTGTCTAAGTGAGTCTGTAAAGGACTGCCACTCTTACCTAAAATAGTATCGATGTAGGTCGCTGGGGATTGCAAATGGGACATATCGGTTCAGATATTAGTTCAAAGAGCTCCCATATAAACCGATCTCCCGATTTGACTTCTGTTATGGCTTCCAACAGCATAGGTGTAGCATTAATTTCAGATCATCAGAAGCAGTGATCCTCGATACAGCTGTTATGCACAAACAAGCCATCCTTTGGATTCGACTCAGTATTGAACAGTAGGTGGAGTTTTGAAACGCCGTCCACCGGACTACAGCCCATGTAGCATTATAGGGCTGACAACTGCAGTATATACCCAGTTTATGACATGCGATCTAAATCACTATCTTTTGCCAATGGCTCTCTAGCAGGTTTATAGGACAAGAGTGGCCTTTCTTGCCCTTTTAAAAATGTTTTATTTGAAGTTTCCTTGTTTTCCTGTGCATCTAAACACTTAGGTATTTTGCGCTCTCAGTAAATCGAACATTCTCTCCTCCCAACGAGACATGTGCATTTTTGAATGACTTGTAACTCCTGCTGAAAAAACTACTTCTGTCTAGGTCGAATTTACGCCTAGGCCACTTTCAAGAGCCCACTTCGCTGTCTTACTAAGCTTTCTGAAGTAGATCTCTAAGAGTGCTGGGAAGCTTTCGCCTAACCGCAATAGCCACGTCATCTGCACAAAAAAAAGGCTATTACGAGTTGTAGAAAATGTTCGCGGAGCGAATTACCAAAACGTCCGCTCCATTGAACGGTACAAACTTTACGGATTAAGCTAGCATATTTAGTTTAGTTTCGCACACAGCCACACTTAGGCATAGCTGTCAAATCAGCAAAAATTAAAGCTTCTAGGAAAAAAGGAAATTCTAGTCAAATCGGGAGATCGGTTTATATGCGAGCTATATTGGCTTTTATGGGTGCATCGATTAGTGAAATTTTGTATGCCAGCTAATGGTGACCCAAAACACGAAATTGGTACAAAACTAAGTAAAAATCAGGAGATACGTATATATGAGAGTTTTATCTTAATCTAAACAGATTTCTACGAAATATACATCAGAAATGAATATAGTCGTAAGAGAAACTTTCGTGGCAAAATTTTTTGAGGATGAGTTAACAAATTACCAAATCATTGCAGTGGAAGTCAAAATCGGACGAAAATATGTATTGGACCGATTTCAACCAAAATCGTGTCATATAATAACATGCAAAAGCGTGCTAAGTTCGGCCGGGCCGAATCTTATATACCCTCCACCATGCATCGCATTTGTCGAGTTCTTTTCCCGGCATCTCTTCTTAGGCAAAAAAGGGTATAAGGAAAGAGACCTGTGTAAAATGTCAGCCAATTCGAATAAGAATTGCGCCCTTTGGGCGCTCAATAAGTTAAATAGAGAGATCGATTTATATGGGAGCTGTATCAGGCTATAGACCGATTCAGACCATAATAAACACGTATGTTGATGGTCAAGAGAGGACCCGTCGTACAAAATTTCAGGCAAATCGGATAATAATTGTGACCTCTAGAGGCTCAAGAAGTCAAGTCCTCAGATCTGTTTATATGACAGCTATATCAGGTTATGGACCAATTTGAACCATACTTGGCACAGTTGTTGTATATCATAACAAATTTCATTTAAATTGGATAAGAATTGCGTCCTCTAGTGGCTCAAGATTCAAGATCGGTATATATGGCAGCTATATCAGGTTATGGACCGATTTGAACCATACTTGGCACAGTTGTTGCATAACATAACAAAAAACGTGGTGCAAAATTTCATTCAAATCAGATAAGAATTGCGCCCTCTAGAGGCTCAAGAAGTCAAGACCCAAGTCAAGACCAAAAAACGTCGTGCAAAATTTCATTCAAATCGGATAAGAATTGCGCACTCTAGAGGCTCAAGAAGTCAAGACCCAAGATCGGTTTATATGGCAGCTATATAAAAACATGGACCGATATGGCCCATTTATAATCCCAACCGACCTACACAAATAAGAATTATTTGTGCAAAATTTCAAGCGGCTAGTTTTATTCCTTCGGAAGTTAGCGTGCTTTCGATAGACAGACGGACGGACGGACGGACATGGCTAGATCGACATAAAATATCGCGACGGTCAAGAATATATATACTTTATGGGGTCTCAGACGAATATTTCGAGTAGTTACAAACAGAATGACGAAATAAGTATACCCCCCATCCTATGGTGGAGGGTATAAAAATCATAAATTACGGCATTGTGCAAAAGTAAGAGAAAATACGTTAAGAAACACACTGACAAAGTATCTAAAGTAAAAATCGGGTGATACATATATGAAAGCTATATCTTAGTCTGAACCAATTTCTATGAAATTCGACAGCAATGCCGGGAGTCGTAAGGGCATTGTGCGTGCCAAATAATGTGTATCGGTTAACAAATGGCCACATTGTAACAATATTAGTGTAAATCGGAAGAACATATATATGGGAACTATTGTATATCCAAATTTGAACCGATTTCGTTCGCACGTTTTGTGGTAGTTATAGAAGAATTGAAAAGATTGGTTGATAAATGCCTTAGCAAAGGCGCCAGAAGATAAAATCGAGGACTACATCTAAATCTGAACCGATCTCAAACAAATTAAACGGTAATTTCGATACTAATAAAGGACTCTTTTATGCCAAATTTCGTGAGAATCGGTAAACAAAAATCATTCCAATATTAGTCCAGTATAGTGAGTATACCGATCCAATCAGAATCTGTTTCTGATTAGATTCTGTTATGTCGATCTGTCTGTACAAAGTACAGGTCGTAATTTTGAACCGGTATTTTTTTGGCCTAGAGACGAAGCCTATTGAAATTTTAAGAAATCGGTTCAAATTTGGATATAGCTTTCATATAGCTTGGCTTTCTAGGCCAAAAATAGCCGGTTCAAAATTACGACCTGTACTTTGTAAGCAAGTTAACATGGACAGACCGACATAACCGAATCGAATCAGAAAGAGATTCTGATTGAGTCGGTATACTCATCAATGGATCTAAATCGCTTTCTACTGCGTGTTTCAAACAATTCCATTAAGTTATAATATACTGCAGTAGTCAGGCCTATAATGCGCTACGGTGTTTTGGTCTGGGAGACGGCGCTTCAAAAGTCCACCTACTGTTCAATAGTAAACCGAATATAAGGGATGGCTTGTTTGTGCATCACAGACGCACTAAGGACGACACCATCTGATGTACCGAACTTAATGCTACATCTAATGCCTCTGGACATTGTGGCTAGACAAACTGCTGCGGCCACTAACGTGAGGCTAAGGGAGCTTTCTCTTTCTACGGTCAGTGTATTATCCTTGATACAATGTTCTTTGTTCCAGGCAGTGTGGATTACACCCAGCCTTAGCCGTTTTTTGACAAAAAGAACTGTACCACTATTCCTGATAGATCAGCTTAGAAGTACGATATCCTTGGTAATAGAAGTTACATAGACTTCTATAAGGATGGTTCCAAACGACAAGGATGGTTTCAGACGACAAGATGGGCATATTTTTGTGGCATCACAATGGACGAAAACGTCTAAGTGAGTCTGATGGCAGATTGCTACCTAAATTGAACCTAACCTAACCTATAATACCCCGTACCACATTCGACCATTTCCATTTCCGACCCTATAAGGTATATATATTCTTGATCAGCTTAAAAATCTAAGACGATCTAGACATCTCCGTCCGTCTGTCTGTTGAAATCACGCTACAGTCTTTAAAAATTGAGATATCGAGCTGAAACTTTGCACAGATTCTTTTTTGTCAATAAGCAGGTTAAGTTCGAAGATGGGCTATATCGGACCATATCTTGATATAGCCCCCATATAGACCGATCCGCCGATTTAGGGTCTTAGGCCCATAAAAGTCACATTTATTATCCGATTTTGTTGAAATTAGGGACAATGAGTTGTGTTAGGCCCTTCGACATCCTCCGTCAATTTGGCTCAGATCGGTCCAGATTTGGCTATAGCTGCCATATAGACCGATCCTCCGATTTAGGGTCTTAGACCCATAAAAGCCACATTTATTATCCGATTTTGCTGAAATTTGGGACAGTGAGTTGTGTTAGGCCCTTCGACATTATTCGTCAATTTGGCACTGATCGGTCCAGATTTGGATATAGCTGCCCTATAGACCGATCCTCCGATTTAGGGTCTTAGGCCTACAAAAGCCACATTTATTGTCCGATTTTGCTGAAATTTGGGACAGTGAGTTGTGTTAGGCCCTTCGACATCTCTCATCAATTTGGCCTAGATCGCTTCAGATTTGGATATAGTTGCCATATAGACCGATTTTGCTGAAATTTAGGACAATGAGTTTTCTTAGGCCCATCAACATCTTCCTACAATTTGGCCCTGATCGGTTCAGATTTGGATATAGCTGAGATATAGACCTATCTCTCGATTTAAGATTTTTTAGCCTATAAAAGGCACATTTATTGTCCGATGTCTCCAAAATTTAGGACAGTCAGTTAAGTTCTGCAATATGGCACAGAACGGTCCAGATTTGGATATAGCTGTCATATAGACCGATCTCTCGGTTTTAGGTTTTGGGGCCATAAAAGCCACATTTATTTTCCGATTTTGCTGAAATTTGGGACAGTGAGTTGTGTTAGGCCTCCCGACATACTTCTTCAATTTGGCCAAGATCGGTCCGTGTCGTATATGGTTCAGATCGGTTTATTTTTAGATATAGCTACTAAAAAGACCAATATTTTATTATACTCAATATCACAATGACTTGTACTCATTAGTATTTGGTCCAAATCGGAACATATTTCGATATAACTGCTATGGGACATAAGGTATGCAACTTTCACCGGATTTTGATGAAAGGTGGTTTACATATATACCCGAGGTGGTGGGTATCCAAAGTTCGGCCCGGCCGAACTTAACGCCTTTTTACTTGTTATACCCTACAATACCACTGTGGTACAGGGTATTATAGCTTAGTGCATTTGTGTGTAACACCCACAAGAAAGAGAGATAGACGCAGACAATGTGATTTGATTTAGCTATGTCCGTAAAACTAGGCACTTGAAATTTTCCACAAATACTTCTTATTAGTGCAGGTCGGTTGGAATTGCAAATGGGCAAAATCGGTCCATGCTTTGATATTGCTGCCATATAAACCTATCTTGGGTCTTGACGTTTTGAGTGCGAAATTGTTATGACTTCCAACAATTGTGCCAAGTATGGTTCAAATGGGTTCATAACGTGATATAGCTACCATATAAAACGACCTTTCCATAAGACTTCTTGAGCTTCTAGAGGGCGCACTTCATATCCGATTTGGCTGAAATTTTACACATGCTAATTTGGTATGACTTCCAACAACTGTGTTAAGTATGGTCTAAATCAAGCTCCCGATTTTACTTGTTGAGCCTTTAGAAAGCGCAATTTCTGTCCAATTTGGCGGAAATTTTTCATATGTCGTTTCGGCAACCATGCCAAGTATGGTCTTAATCAGTTCATAACCTGGCAAAGCTGCAATATAAACCCACCTCGCGATTTACTTCTATACCTTCTGGCGGGCGCAATTCTAATCAAATTTTGCTGAAATTTTGCACACACCGTTTTTGGTATGTCTTTAAACACCTAATCGGTGATCAACCGGTTTATAATACCTGCGATATAAACCGATTTCCCATTTTGAAATTCTGAACCTCTGGAGGGCGCAATTATTACTCGATTTGCCTGCAATTGTGAAGATTGTATTTTTCTTCTAACAGCCATGACACGTACGGTTCCATATCGACCAATAACTTGATATAGCTGATATATATTCGAAAAAGTCATTCAAAAAATTGGACAAATGCGATCCATGATGGTGGGTATATAAAATTCGGCCGGGACGAACTTAGCACGCTTTTACTTGTTATCCCTCTAGCGTAGGATGGGGGTATACTAATTTCATCATTCCGTTTGTAACACCTCGAAATATGCGTCTAAGACCCCATAAGGTATATATATTCTTGATCGTCATGACATTTTAAGTCTAAGATCTAAACTGTCCGTTCATCTGTCTGCCGAAAGCACCCTAACTTTTGAAAGAGTAAAGCTAAAGCTAGTGTAAGCCAGTTGGGATTGTAAATGGGCCAAATTAGTCCATGTTTTGATATAGCTCCCCTATAAACCGTTCTCCCGATTAGACTTCTTGAAGGCGCATTTCTTATCGATTTGGCTCAAGTTTCGCACACATCGTTGTAGTATGACTTCCCACAACTGTGGCAAGTTTGGATTAAATCTGTCTATATCTTGATATAGCTGTCATATTAACCGATCTCCCTATTAGACTTCTTGAGCCTCTAGAGGGCGCAATTGCAATCCAATTTGGTTGAAATGAACAAGTATGATCTAAATCGGTTCAAAACCCGATATATCTGCCATATAAACCGATTTCCCAATTTCGTTTCCTAAACCTCTTGAGGGCGCAATTATTATTAAATTTGCCTGAAATTTTCGAGGGGAAATTTTTCTAAGACTTGTACGGCACTACAAGTACGGTCTATATCGGCCAATAACTTCATAATGCTCATATTTGAAAAAGTAATTCAAAGAACTTGATAAATGCGATCCATGGTGGAGGGCATATAAGATTCGGCCCGGCCGAACTTATCGCGCTTTTACTTGTTATTTATTTAGGTGCATAATCATGTTTATTTGCAATATTTGTGTCAATGTTATCTTCAATAAGGTACTTAAGAATGTTTATACTCCACACCACAACTGTGGTACAGGGTATTATAACTTAGTACATTGGTTTGTTACACCCAGAAGGAAGAGCGCTAGAACCATTGATAAATATACCGATGACTCAGCACCAATTCCTGATTCGATTTATCTATGTTCGTCTGTCTGTCTGTCTATGTTAATTTGTGTACATAGCACAGGTCGCAATTTTCATCCGATCATCTTCAAATTCGATGCTGGCATGTTTTTCGGCTTAGAAACGAAGCGTATTGAAATTGGATAAAATCGGTTCAGATTTGCATATAGCTGTCATATATATGTTTGTCCGATTCGGACTAATATTGCAATAACATCGTCATTTGTTAACCAATCCTCTTAAAATTTGGCAGGGCGGATTTCTTGTGACTCTCGACATTACTGATGAACTCCATAGAAATTGGTTCAGATTAAGATATAGCTTCCATAAATAATGTCGTCTGATTTTCACTTCATTTGGCATATCGCTTTCCTCCACGACTGACAAAATATCTTTAGAGTTTGGTCCAAATCCGCTCAAATTAAGATATCTCTCCCACATATACATATGTTCGTCCGATTTTGAGTAATATTGCAATAATGGGGTCATTTGTTGACTCTCTTGTGACTCTTGATATTACTGATGAATTTCCTAGTAATCGGTTCAGTTTTCGATATAGTTCTCATATATATATTTCGCTCGATATTCCCTTCTAGAGCAACTAAAAGCATATTATTCACCAAACTCCTATATATGTGTTCGTCCGACCGATTGTCACGTAAATTGGCATACGATATATAAATCTCTTACGGCAACAGACATTTTTGTTAAAGTTTTATCAGCTCAGATTTCTATTTAGCTATCATATACATATACGCACCTCCCTATTGGCACATATAGAACAGTAGTTATTACAATCTTGAACACATTTGCTCAAAAACTGACACGGATTGTTTTATAACCCATCTGAAAACCCCCACCGAAGTCCACTAAATTTAAAATTCTTTGCCTTTCCTTTCTTGTTTATATATTGTATATTTTCTCCCTTTATCAGTTATGTATACTTAGTAGATACATTTCAAACTTTCATTCCACACTAACGTTCGCATGTGTGATATTGAGAATGAACTGTTCAGCTGTTTATGGCCGAACTATGAAGTTATTTAACGCCCATTTTGTTCATATACGCTTGGAAATTAAAAAGAAATAAGCTCCAGATCGGTTTATGATTGTCCGTCCTGTTTGATTTTGGGCAAGCGGGGAGAAATGATGTCTGCAATCGTGTCAAGCATGGTTGTAATTTAGTCTTAGATAGACATGTGTTGATAGATGGCTTTTCATCGCACTCTCTATGCTCTTGGTCGGTGCGGTGGTTCGGACCGCTAAACTACAATCAATGCTGCCGCAGCCACGTATGGTGGTGGCAATTGGATCGATGAAGCGCCCCGCCGCATTAAAATGATTAAAAAGTTAATGAAAGAAAACATTTCAATTAAGTTAATACCACAATCAAAAGGCGACTCCTATTACTGCTGCGTGTGTGTGGCATTTCCCAAGCAAGATATGCCGTTGCTTACAACATCTCAGTTCCGAGATGGGAAAACTAGGTTTGGCCATTTCACCTGGGGAAACAAGGTATCAGAGGGCAGTGAACAAAAGAGGCACGATATGTAACTTCTTTTGTAAGCATTGCGTTATGACAACGGCAACTGGGTAATTCATCTTTCACCAAGTTGTGTGCGCAGTTCAGCTCAGTCCAAACTGAATATCGCTTCTGTTTTTGACAACTCACCGCATTGTGGATGGTGGTCTATTCCTTACACAAGTTTCTTCGCGATGCCATCAATCCAAGGGTTTCTTTCGCTAATGTATCGATTCAATTAACAAGTAATTTATGAAAAAGAATAGTTTAAAATATATAACGATGAAAGATGTGGTTAATGAAGGCTTCCGAAGCCGAAATTAAAATCAAGCAATTTGGGGTAGATAAGATTAAGTACTTGGTGCGCCAACTTTGGGCAATTCAGCTTTGGTGTAGCCACACCATAGCAAAGCTAAGTGTGGATACACCAAATTCATGACGCCGAATGCGCGGATTCAAAACCTGGCGTGAACATCAGAACAATTTTCAGCTGTGGTTATCCCCTTACTAATGCTGGCTACATTTGTGAGGTATCCTGCAGCGTTAACACTTTTTTACCAAGAGATATCTCTATGCGACACGCCGTTTGGAATCGCAACTTATCATTGAGCTTAAAATTTAATCTGACTGCACTCATTGATATGAGAGAAGTATGCCCTGTTCCCTAATGGTATGTTCATAGGAAGTTTAGTAGAAGTATACCCATCCCATTATCGAAGTATGGTGAAATATCCATTTCCGTCCGTCTATTGAAAATACGCTACATAAATGAAGATATTGAGCTGAAAATTTGCATCGCTATTTTTATACCCTCCACCGTAGGATGGGGGTATACTAATTTCGTCATTCTGTTTGTAACTCCTCAACATATTCGTCTAATACCCCATAAAGTATATATATTCTTGATCGTCATGACATTTTAAGTCGAACTAGCCATGTCCGCCCGTCTGTCCGTCCTTCCGTCTGTCGGTCGAAAGCACGCTAACTTTCGAAGAAGTAAAGCTAGCCGCTTGAAATTTTGTTCAAATACTTCTTACTAGTGTAGGTCGGTTAAGATTGTAAATGGGCAATATCGGTAAACGTTTTGATATAGCTGCCATATAAACCGATCTCGGATCTTGACTTTTTGAGCCGCTAGAGGGCGCAATTCTTATCCGATTTGGCTGAAATTTAGCGTGAGGTGTTTTTTTATGATATCCAACAACTGTGCCAAGTATGGTTCAAATCGGTGAATAACCTGATGTAGCTGCCATATAAACCAATCTGGGGTCTTGACTTCTTGAGCCACTAGTGGACGCAATTATTATCCGATTTGGCTGAAATTTAGCATGCGGTGTTTTGTTATGACTTTCAATAACTGTGAAATGAAATTAAGCATGAGGTGTTTTTTATGATATCCAACAACTGTGCCAAATATGGTTCAAATCGGTGAATAACCTGATATAGCTGCCATATAAACCGATCTGGGGTCTTGACTTGTTGAGCCACTAGTGGACGCAATTATTATCCGATTTGGCTGAAATTTAGCATGCGGTGTTTTGTTATGACTTTCAATAACTGTGCTAAGAATAGTTTAAATCGGTCCATATCCTGATATAGCTGCCATATAAACCGATCTGGGTTCTTGACTTATTGATCCACTAGATTAGACGCAATTATTATCTGATTTAGCTGAAATTTTGCACGTGGTGTTTTGGTATCATTTTAAACAACTGTGCTAAGTATGGCGCAAATCGGTGCATAACCTGATAAAGCTTCCATATAAAACGTTCTGGGGTCTTGGTTTCTTGAGCCTCTATAGGGCGCAATTGTCATCCGATTTGGCAAAAATTTTGTACAACGGCTTCTCTCATGACCTTCAATATACGTGTCTAATATGGTCTGAATCGATCAATAGCTTGTTACAGCTCCCATATAAACCTATCTCCCGATTTTGCTTCTTGAGCCGCTACAAGCCGCTATTCCTACCCGAATGAACGGAAATATTACACAATGTCTTATACAATGTTCAACATTCATTTATGGTCCGAATGGGACTATAATTTGATATAGCTGCAAAAGCATAACAGTTCTTATTCAATATTCTTTGTTTGCCTATCAAGAGATACCGCGCATAGAACTCGACAAATGCGATCCATGGTGGAGGGTATATAAGATTCGGCCGAACTTAGCACGCTCTCACTTGTTGTTTTTAACTTAGGCAATTTTAGCACGAAAAGGGCTGTATCTGACTATTTCGTAGCCTTTTTTAATCCAATTTCGCTGAAATTTAGAACAGTGAGTTATATTGTGAATATTTTTTATGGGCGACCCAATATTTCCTACGTTGTCCATACAACCCTTAAATTCTCCGTTAATACAAATTGATTCAGTTGAAAAATATTGAGATTAATGGGCGAAAAACGAAAAAACCCTAATGTAACTACCTATTTCAAACTTATGTTTGTCAGTATCCAGTATTTTCGTGGGTTTATTTAACCCTTAGACCAAATCCTTGGTACATTTGTGCCAACGTTAAGCTGATAAGAACAGACCCTAAATTTTAATCTAAGCCCTATGTACGACAGCGACGCACCGTGGGATATCTGCACCCGAATGAGAACGGGTGCAGATATCACTTGGAATTGTTAGAGCTGAAGTTTTAGCGGGATCGTTTGCAAATTATCAAGGCCTTAGGCTGTCCGGGCGTCTTTTGGCACGCCCCTAAAGTTGATAACCTCGGTATTTCGAAAATTTGTTGAGACTGCCAAATCTTCGTTTGTGGTCCGATTTCCAAAATTTTTGCTGGATACTGCTTTGGGCGCAAGTACTTCTTAGTTTAAAGTTGTACTTTTAGGCAGAAGATGAAAATTACCCACGATGGCAGTTGTCCGCTTGGAATAGGATAATGTTCCATTTCAACCTACAGGAGTTAGGCAAGGAGCTTAACGTCCACATGCAAATGTGGCTACATTAACAACAGTGTGGTGGTCTGATGGAAGGTGCTGCAAAACACATCAACTGATCAATACTCAGCCGGGTACAATGGATTGCTTGTTTGTGCACCATAGATGCACTGGGAACGATGCGATTTGATGCACTGAATTTAATGCTAAGCTAATGCCTTTAGACCTTTGGAGGTCACCCTAGCGTAGAGGTTAGCATGTCCCCCTATAACGCTGAACGCCTGGGTTTGAATCCTGGCGAGAACAGAAAAAAATTTTAGCGGTGGTTAGACAGCGACATTTGTGAGGTACTTTGCCATGTTAAAACTTCTCCCCAAAGAGATGTCGCACTGCGGCACGCCGTTCAGACTAGGCTATAAAAGAAGGGCCCCTTATCATTGAGCTAACAATTTGAATCGGACAGCACTCAGTGACATGTGAGAAGTTTGCCCCAATTCCTTAGTGGAATGTTCATGGAAAAATTTGCATTGCAATTCCTATAAAAAAGTTTATGCGACCACTGCTGTGAGGCTAAGGAAGCATTCTTTTTGGGCATGCAGGAGCAAAAGGGAGCCTTCTCTTTGGTTATTCTTCATGTAATACCCAATGTTCCAGGCGGCTGTTATTTGAAGTACTGTACCTAATTTCTGATATTACCCATTAAACCACCGGGAAACGTATTAATGAATGCATAAACCGCCCTCGACTGTCACAGGTCTCTCAACTAAATGACTAAATAGTTCAAAATCAGCCCCTACTTAGTGGCTGGACACAATGATATGCCAAGGAATTGTAGAGCAGACGAGCTTGCCGGATTAGGAACTATCTTACACATTCCAGGGGAACTGGAATTTGTGGGTATGCTTCTAGTGACATGTATTTCAAGTCTTCAGGATCAGGGCCGAAACGCAACGAATGACAGATGGTCACTAAGTTCGGTTTGTGAACGCTCCTAGATTATATATACTTGATGAAATTTACCACTTTGGTGTCGTTGGATAGAAAAGAAGTCTCAGTCATTGTGTATGTCATGAGAGCTCACTGTCTAATCAGAAAATATGCTGATAGACTGAATGCTGCAAGCAATGACTTCAGCTGAAGCTGTGAGAACGTCGAGGAAGAGAAGATTATAGTACATCTGCTATGCGTGCGTCCCGCACTGGCAAGCAGAGAAAGTTCCACTTTAGGTTCTCATTTCTCGCTCAACGTCGAATTCCGTGAAGGCCATTCAAAATCGGCCGATGTATCAGAGAACATTGATGCCGTGCGTCACCGTAATAGTCATGTGACATACCAGTATACACTCTTCCACCAGTATACATCGATATTGCATGAACACCTTGCCGATAAATAGGTTTGTTCTCGTTCGATTCCCCACAATTTGGCAATCGCTCAAAAAAAGGCTTGTGTAAATAAGTGCGAAGAAATTTTGAAAAAAATACTACCGCAGTGCTTCAAAATACGTTTATAAGATTGTCACAGGTGGCGCATATGCGCATAAGGCCGAAACAAAACGACCGTGTTGGTCTTTGTTGACCAACCAAATCCTACGGAATTTGTTCGTGGAAGAAGCACTTTGAAGCAAATGGTCGTCTTTTTTTTCAGCGAAACTAGTCATGAGGCGACTGTTCTGCTAGAGCACCGTTGGACGGTGAATTCTGAGTGGTGCACTACAATTTGATTGTCAGAAGTCTTGGGAGAAATTCGAAAAACGAGCTAGAGAAGACGACTCATTGACAACACCATGGCAATGGAAGCTCTCACACATAGATTCAAACAACCGCCATTTTAACCGACCCAAACGTCCATGATGGGTCATCCGCCGTATAGCCCCCTGATTTGGCATTCAATGACTTCTTTTTATTCCACTCTTTTTTCAATGCTTGTCCAGGTGTAACAGATTGTTTTTTGCATATTGTAAAACATTCACAACAACAACTACTTAAATAAACTTTTGTTGTTTATAGGGAGATAAATAAATGTTTGCCATCATTGAAATTGGCGATGACATTCCACAATGGTTATTAAGGCTGATTTGTTGATTTTTATCGAACCTAACATTTTACATTTTGCCCTATTCTCAGGCTTATGGAGGGGGCTGAATCGTTATTTTAATTACATTTGTATACGACCCATTACCATTTTTGGGCAATCATCATCTTTATCAGGCTTTTCGAACAATGGAAAAGCCTGCAAGAGCCCATCCATGACATATAGTCAGTCAAAAAAAATTGCCAAGTCTTGGCACTGGTAAAAACGAAATGTGCGAACAAGTCGCGCAAAGAGAGGTATTTTATGCAGGGGGTGAACTTTTAGAGGCGAAGATGATGATAATGACGGCGTCAGTGGCACCTGCCCATTGTTGAAATATGTGGTCGATTTCAAGACAAACATGTGAAAAAAGGCAATAACGACGCAACAATGCTAAATAACCTTAACACCAAAACAAATTGTCGTCATTTCACTCAAAATGTTTTTAACACTTTTTCACTCAGCCAAAACATTATCATTTTCGGAAAATATGGCCAAAAGTCAGCGTAAAATGCGGCTGGAACGAATGCGTTCGACCAACTACGACCATATGGGCCAAAAAAAAGAACTATCAGCCTTCTCGTATTCCATTTCAAATAAATTCACATTCTCGTAAATTTGGATTGCTTGCCAAAGGTAGGTATTTTGGTAAAAGCGTTTGTGAGCGCACCACACACACACGATACCCATAGATATGGGCTTCAAGTTTCTGTACTTATGATAGCACTGGTAAGGGGAATGGGAGTGCCATTAACTTGTCGCCGAAGGACAAAAAGACGCAACGCTTGGTTTGGCCAACACATTTTTGGCAGGCTTTAATTGTTTAAGGTCAGCTACAAATGATAATTGCCAGTGGTGTAAATCGACTTACATTGCAGCTTTTATAATAACAAAGAAGACTTTTATGTTTCCGACTCCTTAGGCCTGCACACATAAGTATAAAATGAAAATTGTAAGTAGAATAGTAAAGCCTCGATGACATAAGTTTATTTTGGGCGGAATAATATTCTGGAAATTCAAAAATGAACTTTGGGTTGGGTCGCAATTCTAGATTTATAAAGAAGCTGGTAAAGTTGGCAGTATTTGTTATGTTTGTATACCCACCGCATTAGAATGGGGTGTTCCCACCTAGTCATTTCGGTTACAACACCTCGAAATATTCATCTGCAACTCTTTAAAGTATTGGGTTGACCAAAAAGTAATTGCGAATTTTTCATATAGTCGGCGTTGACAAATTTTTTCACAGCTTGTGACTCTGTAATTGCATTCTTTCTTTTGTCAGTTATCAGCTGTTACTTTTAGCTTGCTTTAGAAAAAAAGTGTAAAAAAAGTATATTTGATTAAAGTTCATTCTAAGTTTCATTAAAAATGCATTTACTTTCTTTTAAAAAATCCGCAATTATATATATATTCTTGATGGTCTTGATGGTAGCTATATCTGGTAATAGCCCGTTTTGGACCGTACTTGGTACAGTTGTTGGAAGTATAGAACACTTAATACTACATGCAAAATTTCAGGCAAATCGGACAAAAACTGCTGCTGCCAGGGGCTCATGAAGTCATATCGGGTGATCGGTTTATATATGAGCTACATCAGGTTATAGACCGATTTAGACTGTACTCGACACGTTGTTGGAAGTCATAACACAAGACTATGTGCAAAATTTCAGCCAAATTAGATGCAAATTGAGGCTTCCAGTGGATCAAGAAGTCAAATCAGGATATCGGTTTATATCGGAGATATATCAGTTTATAGACCGATTTAGACCGTACTTGCACAGTTGTCAGAAGTCATGACGGAACACTATATGCACGGTTTATAGGGAAGCTAAATCTGAACCGATATGGCCCATTTGCAATCCCCAACGACCAACATCGATGTTAAGTATCTGTGCAAGATTTACGCGTTCGACCTCTAACGTGATTTCGACAGAAGGACGGACATGGCTAGATCGATACGGAACGACGAGTCGATAAAGAATATATATACTTTATGGGCTCTTAGATGAATATTTCAATGTGTTACAAACGGAATGACTAGATTAGTATACCCCCATCCTATAGTGGTGAATATAAAAACTTAGTTAAAATTAGCTATCTAATTTTAATCTTATTTGTTTAAATTTTGATAAAAAAAAGGAAATATTGTTAGTTGTTACTCATCTTTAATTTTACTTAACCAAGTTTCTTCTCAACAAGTTAAATATTACTACAGCAGACAAAGATTTGCAAATTTTGCCCATGAACATTCCACTAAGGAACAGGGGCAAACTTCTCACATATCAATGAGTGCAGTCCGATTAAAGTTTAAGCTCAATGATAAGGCGCCTCCTTTTTATAGCCGAGCCTGAACAGTGTGCCGCAGTGCGACACCTCTTTGGAGAGAAGTTTTACATGGCATATTACCTCACAAATGTTGCCAGCATTAGGAGGGGAAAACCACCGTTGAAAATTTTTTCTGATGGTCACGCCAGGATTCGAACCCAGGCGTTCAGCGTCAGAGGCGGATATGCTAACCTCTGCGCTACGGTGTCCACCAGAACAAAGATTTTGTTTGCCAAATATAAACATGTTGTTATTTTCAGTTCAACATATGTTGCAAAACTATATTCTTTAAATTAAATAAATATTCGTTTTAAATAGTTTACGCATTTCCCAAATTTTAGTAGTTTTGTGAAAATTTAATTCAAATACATGCCTCAACTTAAAATTTTGTTTAGAATAAACTTAGTTTGACAGATTTTGTAACAGAGATGGTTTAATCCACTTTGTAATGGATAATTGATCAATATTAAAAACTTAAAATAAAATGACCTTAGAAACCCCAAAAGGCTTATGACTGATAGAAGTTCTTATCTAAATAGCTAAATCAGCTTTTTACATTTTTTTCTGTCTATGGGACAATCTTCATTTTTATCTGCGCTGTGTGTGAATAAAATTTGAGCAGCAGTTTTTCCTCGTATGTTTATAAGGCAGGGCGCTTAAATACAATGCTTTTAGTGGGTATTACCTGGGGTAATATCTAAAAAGAAATGCATATGCCATTGAACATCATGCGCAGGGTCATAAACAATCCAGAGATATACGCATTTCTCGCAGCCGCCGACGGAAAGGCCTTGTGAATGCACTAATACACTAACAACACAGACAACAATTGAAAATTATGCAAACAAAAACCCGAATACCCTGGCGCAAAGATTCCAAAACAACGTTCAGTGTGATATAAGCATTCTGCGAAATAAAGTCGTGGACGGTAATAAGCAAAAACGAACAAGCAAATAGGCATTAAGTTCGGCTGAGCCGAACTTTGGATACTCACCACCTCGAGTATATATGTAAACCACCTTTCGTCAAAATCTGGTGAAAAATGCATTCCGCATAGCAGCTGTATCAAAATATGTTCCGATTTGGACCAAATACTAATAAGTACAAGTCATTGTTCAATCTTATATATAACAAGTAGAAAGGCGTTAAGTTCGGCCAGGCCGAACTTTGGATACCCACCACCTCGGGTATATATGTAAACCACCTTTCATCAAAATTCGGTGAAAATTTCATACCTTATGTCCCATATCAGTTATGTCAAAATATGTTCCGATTTGGACCAATAAGAACACTAGCTATATCTAAAAATAAACCGATCTGAACTATATAGGACACGGATGTCGAAAAGCCTAACATAAGTCACTGTGTCAAATTTCAGTGAAATCGGATTATAAATGCACCTTTTATGGGGCCAAGACTTTAAATCGATATATCGGTCTATATGGCAGCTATATCCAAATCTGGACCGATTAAGGCCAAGTTTCATCAAAATGTCGAAGAGCCTAAAACAAAGCACTGTCGGCGAATTCGGACAATATATGCCTCTTTTATGGGCCCAAACCATAAATCAAGAAATCGGTCTATATGGCAGCTATATCCAAATCTGAACCGATCTGGAGCAAATTGAAGAAAGATGTGGAAGGGCCTAACACAACTCACTGTCCCAAATTTCAGTAAAATCGGATAATAAATGTGGCTTTTATGGGCCTAAATCGGCGGATCGGTCTATATGTGGCTATATCAAGATATAGTCTGATATAGCCCATCTTCGAACTTTACCTGCTTATGAACAAAAAAAGAATCTGTGCAAATTTTCAGCTCAATATCTCTATTTGTAAAGACTGTAGCGTGATTTCAACAGACAGACGGACGGACATGTCTAGATCGTCTTAGATTTTTACGCTGATCAAGAATATATATATTTTATAGGATCGGAAATGGATATTTCGATGTCTTGCAAACGGATTGACAAAATGAATATACCCCCATTCTTCGGTGGTGGGTATAAAAATCAATTTGTGTTTGTTTGTTTGTAAGTTTGTTTGTTTGTTTGTTTGTATGTTTGTGTGTTCCTTATTGACTCAGAAACAGCTGAACCGATTTTCTTAAATTTTCACAGATGGTTCATAATGATCCCATGGTGAAAATAGGGTACCCCCTTACGCAAATTTTTAGAAACACCAGATCTCGGATATGGGTGGTGCGATTAAAGCGAAATTTTGTGTGGTCTCATATAGTATCCAAATATGGGTCCAAGTATTTGGACCCATCCCCCAAAGTGGACAAATTTACGACCATAGCCATATGGGTCTCAAATGAAAGGTCTTGAGGAGTAAAGCACGAATCCGATATCAATATTCGGGAAAAGTGTCTATGGGGCCCCACCACCCAAATAGGAAGTATTTGCTGACTATTGCAATATGAGGCTCACATAAGAGGGTTTTTAGTGTAGAATACGAATCCGATATATGTTTTGAAGGCCAACTCACTGAGTGGCCGCCCATCCCTCAAGCAGGTCATGTGGAAATATGGGGCTCAAATTAAAGTTGTTTGGGCGTAGACCACGTAGCTGATATCAACATTAGGGACCAATTGTCTAGGGGACGTCCCACCACCAAACAACCCCCATTAGGACGTATTTGCTCACCAAGACAATTTGGGTCTTAAAGAGAGTGGAACTAAATATTTATAGTTTTTAGGGCCAATACCCCAAACCGAACATATTTGCTGACTTTTGTAATAAGGATTTTAAATGAGATTAGAAAACGAATTTTATATCCAATTTTAATGCCAAAGGCAATATGGGGCTCAAAAAAATGATATAAAGATATATGAGAATAGAGCACGTTGCTGATATATTTTCCGGGCTTAGTGTTTGGGGGTCCACCCCAATCCCCAAAACACCCCTAGATTGGGCATATTTACCGACCATGACAAGGTATTGGGGGGTCGAGCAAGAATTGATACCCACTTTCGGGACCAATTTTCTGGTGATCTACCTACCCCTTTCCCAAAATACCCCACAAACAGCAACGTTTTACTGACCATCGCAATATGGGTCTTAAATAAAGGTATGTGGGAGTAGAATACGAATTTGATATCCAAATGTAGGACCATGTACTTAGAGCATCCCCCTTTCCCAAAACACCCCCCAAAGGATAACAATTTTTCGACCATGGCAATATGTGGCTCAAATGAAAGGTATTTGAGATTAGAAAACGAATTTGATAACCTATTTTGGGGCCATGTGTTTGGGGGACGCCTCATCGTGTAAAATGCCCTAAGCCAATGGCAATATGGGGTTTAAATAAATGGTATATTTTTTAGGGCCAAGTATCTGGGGGACCACCTCACCCCCGAAAACACCACTAAATCAGACATCATGAGAATATCGGGCTGAAATAAAGTATTTTAGGAATGGAGTACACCTTACATCTGAAATTAATCCAATAAAGATCATATGGGATTCAGATAAAGGCACTTATATTGTTAAACTGTAAGTCAAGCGATATACTATATGCGTATGTCCCAAAAAACTCTTTCTCGAAATTAAGTATTCCAAGGAAAATTTCGTTCCAAATAAAGTAAAAGAAGGCGCAGCGGAGCAGGCCCGGGTCAGCTAGTTTTGTATAAAAAAATATTGATCTTTTTAGTAGCTACATCTAAAAATAAACCGATCTAAACCTCATACGACACGCATGTCGAAAAGCGTAACATAAGTCACTATGCCAAATTTCAGTGAAATTGATTTATAAATGCGCCTTTTATGGGGCCAAGACTTTAAATCGGGATATCGGTCTACATGACATCTATATCTAAATCAGGACCGATTTGGGCCAAGTTGCAGAAAAATGTCGAAGAGCCCAACACAACTCACTGTTCCAATCTGAACCGATTTACTCACTGTCCCAAATTTCGGCGACATTAGACAGTAAATGCGCCTTTTATGGGAGCAAGACCTTTAATTTTTCGTGATTTTAATAGACAGACGGACAGACTGAGGAACATGGCTAGATCGTCTTAGATTTTTACGTTAATCAGGAATATATATACTTTATAGGGTCGGAAATGGATATTTAGATGTGTTGCAAAGGGAATGACACAATGAATATACCCCATCCTTCAATGGTGGGTATAAAAAGTGAAAACCTTTGATATGAAACTTATAATTCGTATATAACAAAAACAAGTAAAAGAGTGCTAAGCTCGGCCGGGCCGAGACTTCTTTTCTTTTCCCGGTATCGCTTTTTAGGGAAATAAAAGATAAAAGAATTGCTGTGCTACTGGAGATATATCAAGTTATGGTCCGACAATTAAATTGAATGTTGGAGACCATAATAGAAGTCAGTGTGTAAAATTTCAGCCAATTCGATTAAGAATTGCGCCCTTTAGGGGCTCAAGAAGTAAAATAGGGAGATCGGTTTATATGGGAGCTGTATCAGGCTAAAGACCGATTCAGACCACATTTGACACGTATGTTGAAGGTCATAGGAGAAGCCGTTGTACAAAATTTCAAATTTCTCAAATCGGATAATAATTGCGCCCTCTAGAGGCTCAAGAAGACAAGATCCCAGATCAGTTTATATGACAGCTATATTAGGTTATGGACTGATTTGAACCATATTTGAAACAGTTGTTGGAAGTCATAATGAAACACCTCATGAAAAATTTCAGCCAAATTGGATAAGTGCGCCCTCTAATGACTCAATAAGTCAAAACTCAAGATAGGTTTATATGTCAGCTTTATCAGGTTATTGACCGATGTGAACCATACTTATCACAAAACATGGACCGATATAGCCCATTTACCATCCCAACCGACCGTAGTATTCGTGAAAAATTTCAAGCGCCTAGCTTTACACCTTTGAAAGTTAGCGTGCTTTTGGCAGACAGACAGACAGACGAACGGACATAACTAAATCGACTCAAAATGTCGAGAAGATCAAGAATATTTATACTGTGGGTCTTAGATTAAAATTTCAATATGTTACAAATGTATTGACGAAATTAGTGTCCCACTATCCTGTGCTGGAGGGTAAAAAACTTATAAAATATCTTTCATTTGAGTACGCGTAGAGATAACTCTATGAAATTGGGTTGAACTAGAGGTGTTATGAAAAATTTTAAACCAGGAGGTCGGGGATCTCTTGGCAAGCCCTTAAACTAGTTCACCTCGTCCTCGGAATATCCCTACCTTTGGAGCCTACACAAATATTGAGAGAATCGAAGTATATATAAATACGATGGCATATTGTAAGACATAGTGCATGTTACAATGTGCCTTTTTTTATACCCACCGTTTGCAACAATTCGAAATATCCATTCCAACCCTGCAAAGTTATCCTTTAATAGGCGCATTTCTTACCCGATTTCGCTAAAATTTTCCATAGTGAGTTTAATTAGGCCCGCATTTTTTTCCCGATTTCGCTGAAATTTTGAACAGTGAGTGTTACCGAAATTCCAAACATCTGTCCCGAATATGGTCCATATCGGTCTATATTTATATATAGCTGCCATAGAGACCGATCTTCAACTTTAGGGTCTAAAGACCAAAAAAATTCGCATTTATTCTCCGTTTTTGCTGAAATGTGAACCAGTGAGCTGCCTTAAGTCTCCCGATATCCAAATCAAATCTGGTCCAGATCGGACCAAATTTAGATATAGGTGTCGTATAGATCGATCATCCAATTTAGGGCTTAACCACATAAACGGTGCATTTATTACCTGATTTTTCTATGTATAGAGCTTCTCGGCACCTGAACCAAATATGATAAAGATTGGCCTATATTTGGAGTTTAATATAGTTATAGCAGTGTTATAATAAATTTAGATAATACATAAATCCATGGTGATAAAAAGTTCGGCAACAACTGCCCAGCATAATGCGTTTTTACTTGTATGCAATTATTTTTTTTTTTTATCCACCACCGAAGTATTAGTGCATATTTCGTTTGTAGCATATCGAAATATCCATTTCCGACCTTATAAAACACTTATTTTATTGGGTTCGTAAAATTCTAATACGATCTAGCCCTGTGAGTCCGTCCGCATGTGAAAAATCAGTCTACAGTCTTTAATATAAGAAGGTATTAAGTAGAAACTCAACTTAAGTTCGAAAATGGGCTACATCGGAACGCGTCTTGTTACAGCTCCCATATAGGCTGATCTCTCGATTTACAGTCTGAGGCCCATGGAAGCCGCATTTTTTTCCGATATCGGTGAAATTTGTAACAGGGTATTTACCCTAGACATTGAGCGCGATCTGAACCATCGTTCTTTTTTTGGACATAGCTGCCATATAGACCGATACTACGACCTAAGATATTGGACCCATAAAAATAGTATTGAATACTCGACAGGCTTCTCGAAATTCGTCCCGAAGATGATCCAGATCAATCTATATTTGGATAAAGCTGCTATATGAACCATATTTGATTGAGATTTGCCACAGAGTGCCTTGTATAACCATGCCGAGTATGTTCAAGATCATACCATATTTGGATACAGCCCCCATCGATCTCCCGATTAAAAGTCTTCTTCGATCTTGCTGGCACAATGAGTTGCATAAGACCCCTAAACATCCTTCCCGAATAAGGTTCATCAAACCATATTTGGATGTAGCTGCTGTATAGACCGATCCCCCGATTTACGGCCTTGAATCCACACAGATCCCATTAATTACACGATTTCGCTATGCACTCGTTTCGTACCAGTCTGCTCATGCGAGTATACATTGGATGGTACATCTTCTGCGTTAAGGACATTGTAGGAATTTGAAATTTTTTAATAATCAATACTTTGTGCAACACATTTTCATTTGAAATGGTTCCAATGCATGTTTAAATTAAAATTTAATAATTTTTATTTTCAGATCATGTCACACGTATTGTAATGATGCCACAGTTGCACGAACTAAATTGCACCAAAGGATATTAACTGCCGTATATAATCATGAAAATGACAACTTTGATACCCATTTATATCAAGCCATATACTTACTACATGGACTATGGAGAGCCATATCCATTATATCTGCTGCTTCTGGCATTACGTGCAAGCAAATTTACCTACGAAGAATGTATTATTAAAATGTCCACATATGAAACCATAATATGTGTGTCCGTCTGACTTCTACGTAAAGTTAGAATGTATCACTTCGATGCTCTGGGACAAACAAAATAATGCGATAAACCACACTGACAAAGTAGTGGCTGCTATTAGTGTAATTGCGTTCTGGACGAACTTACCTTGAAACAAGCAACAAGTGCTAAGTTCGGCCGGGCCGAATCTTATATACCCTCCACCATGCATAGCATTTGTCGAGTTCTTTTCCCGGCATCTCTTCTTAGGCAAAAAAGGATATAAGAAAAGATTTGTTCTGCTATTAGAGTGATATCAAAATATGGTCCGGCTTGGACCACAATTAAATTATATGTTGGAGACATGAGTAAAATGTCAGCCAATTCGAATAAGAATTGCGGCCTTTGAGGGCTCAAGAAGTAAAATAGAGAGATCGATTTATATGGGAGCTGTATCGGGTTATAAACCGATTCAGACCATAATAAACACGTATGTTAATGGTCATGAGAGGATCCGTCGTACAAAATTTCAGGCAAATCGGATAATAATTGCGACCTCTAGAGGCTCAAGAAGTCAAGACCCAAGATCGGTTTATATGGCAGCTACATCAGGTTTTGGACCGATTTGAACCATACTTGGCACAGTTGCTGGATATCATAACAAAACACGTCGTGCAAAATTTCATTCAAATCGGATAAGAATTTCGCACTCTAGAGGCTCAAGAAATCAAAACCCAAGATCGGTTTATATGGCAGCTATATCAGGTTATGAACCGATTTGAACCATACTTGGCACAGTTGTTGGATATCATAACAAAACACGTCGTGCAAAATTTCATTCCAATCGGATAAGAATTTCGCACTCTAGAGACTTAAGAAATCAACACCCAAGATCTGTTTATATGGCAGCTAAAGGGTGATTTTTTTGAGGTTAGGATTTTCATGCATTAGTATTTGACAGATCACGTGGGATTTCAGACATGGTGTCAAAGAGAAAGATGCTCAGTATGCTTTGACATTTCATCATGAATAGACTTACTAACGAGCAACGCTTGCAAATCATTGAATTTTATTACCAAAATCAGTGTTCGGTTCGAAATGTGTTCATTCACCGTAACGTTGCGTCCAACAGCATCTTTGAAAAAATACGGTCCAATGATTCCACCAGCGTACAAACCACACCAAACAGTGCATTTTTCGGGATGCATGGGCAGTTCTTGAACGGCTTCTGGTTGCTCTTCACTCCAAATGCGGCAATTTTGCTTATTTACGTAGCCATTCAACCAGAAATGAGCCTCATCGCTGAACAAAATTTGTCAAAATTTGAACACATTTCGAACCGAACACTGATTTTGGTAATAAAATTCAATGATTTGCAAGCGTTGCTCGTTAGTAAGTCTATTCATGATGAAACGTCAAAGCATACTGAGCATCTTTCTCTTTGACACCATGTCTGAAATCCCACGTGATCTGTCAAATACTAATGCATGAAAATCCTAACCTCAAAAAAATCACCCTTTATATCAAAACATGGGCCGATATAGCCCATTTACAATCCCAACCGACCTACACTAATAAGAAGTATTTGTGCAAAATTTCAAGCGGCTAGCTTTACTCCTTCGGAAGTTAGCGTGCTTTCGACAGACGGACAGAATTTCGCACTCTAGAGACTTAAGAAATCAACACCCAAGATCTGTTTATATGGCAGCTATATCAAAACATGGGCCGATATAGCCCATTTACAATCCCAACCGACCTACACTAATAAGAAGTATTTGTGCAAAATTTTAAGCGGCTAGCTTTACTCCTTCGGAAGTTAGCGTGCTTTCGACAGACGGACAGACGGACGGACAGATGGGCGGACGGACGAACAGACATGGCTAGATCGACATAAAATGTCGCGACGATCAAGAATATATATACTTTTTGGGATCTCAGATGAATATTTCGAGTAGTTACAAATAGAATGGCGAAATTAGTATACCCCCCATCCTATGGTGGAGGGTATAACAATAGCTAGCAATTGTATACTAAAATATGTTATTCTATATTAACCGTAGGCAAATTCATTAAGCATTGTGTATGATCCATAAGTGCAAACCAGTAAGGAAGGGCAAAAGTCGGGCGGTGCCGACTGTATAATACCCTACACCTACCCTATAAGTACAATGTGGGAGCTATATCCAATTCTGAACCATTTTTGATGGACCTTGATGGACCGGCAAACAAAAATATGTTCAAACTATAATAACTACGTTATTGCAAATTACCCAAAATCTAACGAACATATATATGGGAGCTATAACTAATTCTGAACCGATTTCCATGAAAATCACCAGTAATGTCGAGAGTCATTAGGAAATCCTTCCTGACAAATTTCGAGAGAATCGGGTGACAAATGACCATTTATATGCATTATTACTGCAAATCGGACAAATATATATATGGGAGCTATATCCAAATCTGAACCGATTTTTTCAAAATTCAATAGGCTTCGTCTCCAGGCCGAAAAATATGTCCATACCAAATTTGAAGACGATCGGATTAAAATTGCGACCTGTAGTTTGTACACAAATAACATGGACAGACGGATATAGCTAAATCGAATCAGAAAGTGATTCTATGTCGATTGGTATACCTATCAAAGAGTCTATCTCTCTTCCTTTTGGGTGTTACAAACTAATTCACTAAGTTATTACACCCTGCACCACAGTATTGGCGCCTTCAAATAACCAATGGCCAACATCAGCGTCTGTTCCCAGGTTAGGGGCGCTGGGTCAGTAACCCGCCCCCGGAGAACTATGAGAAACAAAGGAATAGTAAAAACGGACCCCCCCCCCAATGTTGACGACCCACGCAAACGAAAAAAGGACCATGATTTGCGCATCTGCACCTGGAATGTCCGCACTCTTTATAGAGAAGGTGCAGTATAGGCGCTGGCGGATGTATTACAGAAGTACAAGGCAGATATTACCGCCTTCGGGAAGTGCGATGGACTGATAATGGCGTCACTACAACACCAAACGATGACGAACTATACTATAACTGCCATAACACGAGGCATGAAATTGGCTGTGGATTTTTGGATAGTCGGAGACTGAAACCCCTTGTCCCCAGCTTTACTCCGGTGGATGAGATCCGCATAAAAGCTAAATTCTTCAACGTCGGCCTTATTTGTGCCCATGCCCCGACCAAAGACAAAGATGAGCAGACCAAGGATATTTTCTACGAGCGTCTAGAGAGAGAATATGACCGCTGGCCGCCCATTATATTAAAATCGTTCTGGGAGATTTTAATGCGAAAATAGGAAGGAAGACATTTTTGGTCCAACAGTCGGAAAGTTTAGCCTCCACGAGATAACGTCCAGTAATTGGAAACCTGCTCCAAGAATCCCATGG
Organism: Stomoxys calcitrans; assembly: GCF_963082655.1. NCBI lineage: Eukaryota > Metazoa > Arthropoda > Insecta > Diptera > Muscidae > Stomoxys > Stomoxys calcitrans. The sequence goes on from NC_081552.1 coordinate 153,336,198, forward strand.
TACGACCAAGAGTGTCCAGATGCTACTGAAGCCAAGAATGCGGCATATAGAGCTACCCTGCAATCAGTAGCAACGCGCCAGATGAAGGAGAGGTATCGAGAGGAAAAGGAGAGAGGAGAAACGTATATTCCGCAGAAAGAAAAAGGAAATGGAAAGACGTGAGTGTGAGCGAATTGAGTCAGGTTGAAGTCCGGAAATTCTACCAACGAATTAAACATCAAACCGATGGCTTTGGTTCAGGCACATCCTCCTGAAGACACAAAGAAGGCAATCTGGTAACTGACACAGATAACATGCTGAGGATATGGAAAGAACATTTTACCCAACTGCTAGTGTCCGACGTTGGCGGTGAAGAGGATGCCGCAGAACCAATCCCTGATGATGGTATAGAATGTTTACCTCCTAGTCAGAATGAGGTTCAAGTATCAGTGACCCGACTAAAGAATAACAAGGCAGCAGGAGTCGACGGGTTACCCGCTAAACAATCTAAGACCGGAGGCGACACGCTGATAAGGCGTATGCATTAGCTTATCTGCGCAATCTGGCTAGGAGAACGCATACCCGATGATTGGAACCTCAGCATACTATGTCCCGTACACAAGAAAGGAGACAAGACGGAGGAATAAGTCTCCTTCCCATCGCATACAAGATACTCTCGAGCGTACTATGTGTAAGATTAAAACCTAAAGTCAATGAGATAATTGGACCCCATCAATGCGGCCTTAGACCTGGTAATTCCACACTGGACCAGATATTCACACTGCACCAAATCCTGGAATAAACCCGAGAAGGACAAATCAACACCACTACAAAGCCGCCCTCGATACTCCTTTACGTTTAAAGGTATTTCAAGCCATGTCTGAGTTTGGTATCCCTGCAAAATTAATAAAATTCTGCAGAATGACACTTGCTGATACGCGTTCCTCAGTAAGAATACGAAGAAGCTCTACGAACCATTTAATATCAAACGAGGTTTTAGACAAGGAGACAGCCTTTCGTGTGATCTCTTTAATATCCTGCTGGAGAAGATTATACGAGATGCCGATGTGAATTGATATGGTACACTAATCACAAGAGAACACATACTACTCGCCTATATCTGGAGTAAATAGAGATAAGACGAAATGGATGGTTTCAACTCCAAAAAGCCTTGCACAACCGAGCAGATATAGAAAATGGCGAAAGTTGGGAACCGCAGCTTTGAGACAGTCGGTAACTGACACCAATTTTGAGATTAAGCGAAGAATAATACTGGCAAGCAGCTGCTACTTTGGATTAAGTAAGCAGTTTAGAAACAAGGCCACCTCTCGACGGATGAAGATTACATTATACAAAACACTGATACTACCCGTGCTGTTATATGGTTCTGAAGCATGGGTATTTCTGAAAGCAGATGAGGCAGTGCTTGGAGTATTTGATAGCATAGTTATACGCATTAAAATACAACGGCTGCGTTGGCTAGGTCATGTTGTCAGAATGGATAAAGAAGCTCCAGCAAAGAAGTCTTTTGAAGGCCAACACGGTGGTATACGCTAACCGGGAAGACCAAAAGCCCGATGGTATGATCAAGTGGTGGGAGACCAGTCGAAACTTGGTGTCAGCGATTATAGAATAAGCGCAGAAGATCGAGGCGCTTGGAACCCTATTCTACGTTCGGCTAGTGGAACAAATATTCTGTCATAGCCAATTAAAGCGAAACTATCGATATTTATTTTTTTTTAGCTGAATATCGTCTGATATTTTTCCGATGGATACTATCGAAAAAGTTAATTTTTTTGCAAAACTAAACAATAACCAGTAAGGAAAGGCAAATGTCGGGCGGAGCCGACTATATAATATCCTACACTACCCAGTCCGCGTACCACTTTTAATGCATGGAACCTATGTTGAAATATAGTCACATTTTAATATATTTTAATATTTTTTTACGATAGGACCTAAATTGTGGCTAGAGTCTTAAAGGCCATATCATATGAATCATATATATGGGGGCTACATATATTTAAATCTGGACGGACTTTGATAAAATTTAGCACACGTACTAAGACGTCAAATAATTTTCATAAAGATCCAACCAAAGTTGTGCCTTCTATAGCCTTATAAGGCCATATCGGATGGAAGATATATATGGGAGCTATATCTAAAGCTTAACCAATTTTAATGAAATTTCGCACTCGTAATTGAAACGTCAAATATAATATCCCATGCTATATTTTTTAAAGATCGGACCAAAATTGTGGCTTCTATGCCCACAAATGCCATGTCGGCTGAAAGATATATTTATATGGGAGCTATATCTATATCTAAATCTGAATCGATTTTGATGAAATTTTGTATCGGAACGTCTGATAAAACATTTCATCCAAAATTTTGTAAAGATCGGACTAAAATGTTGGCTTCTATATCGTTCAAAGGCTATATCGGATAAAGGATATATATGAGAGCTTTATCTAAATCTGAACCGATTTTTATGATATCTTGCACACGCATTGGGACGTCAAATGAAACATCTCGTTCAAAAATTTAAAACTAAATTGAATCAGGAGGTGTTTTTAAGCCGATTGGTCTACTTATTAATTGGTCTACATAGTCTTCTTCTTAGCGTTGCAAACAAATGCACAAAGTTATAATACCCTGTACCACAGTGGTGGTGTAAGGTATAATAAGCAATCCGAGACTGAATGTATCCTTTAAGATACATTGCGCTTATAGAGGGAGCAATTTTCATCCGATTAGACTAACATTTTGTACAATGATTTCTCTCACGACTTCCAACTCACTATAATAACCTTAGTTTAATTTGGTCTGTGCATATAAAGGGTGATTTTTTTGAGGTTAGGATTTTCATGCATTAGTATTTGACAGATCACGTGGGATTTCAGACATGGTGTCAAAGAGAAAGATGCTCAGTATGCTTTGACACACATTTCGAACCGAACACTGATTTTAGTAATAAAATTCAATGATTTGCAAGCGTTGCTCGTTAGTAAGTCTATTCATGATGCAATGTCAAAGCATACTGAGCATCTTTCTCTTTGACACCATGCCTGAAATCCCACGTGATCTGTCAAATACTAATGCATGAAAATCCTAACCTCAAAAAAATCACCCTTTATATTGCTTCTATATAAATCGATCTCCTGATACTTGGGAAATTAACGATAGTATCGATACTACCGATATTTACTATTAAAACTATCGCAAATATCGAATGTTGTGATTATCGATAGTTTGCCATGCTCTATCTAAATCACGATAGAGTATGAATAAAGATATACGGATTTGATTTCTTGACTCCTTAGAAGCGCAAATGTTCACCACATTTGGCTGAAAGACTTCTGTCAATATACTGATATAGGCCCCCTTAAATACCGATAAACCAATGTGACTTTACTAGTGGAATCCATGGCGATGAATCCGATTTGGCTGAATTTTTTAAATATTTGTGTTATGACCTTCAGTATCTGTGCCAAGTATGATCCGAATCGGTCTATATACTGATAGAGCCCCTATATAAAGCGATCCCCGCATTTGACATCTTGAGCTCCAAGAAGCCTCTATTTTCACTTGATTTAGCTTAAATTTGTCACAAAGACTTCTGTCAATATACTGTTATAGACTCTCTTAAATACCGATACCCCAATAAGACCATTAAAGCTGGATCTATGAGCTTCGCTACATCCTAAAATTGATTTTTGAAAATAAATTGATTTTTTTTAAATGATCAATTATGGGTCCAATCCAGATCCACATTAATTCATTTCTTAAGTGTATTAGTTATTTACTTTCAAAATCATATCGCAAAGCTACCACATGTGGTACCACTATTTTTAACGCAACCATCCACAGGTGGATCAACCCAAAGATCAACAGGATCCTCCAATGACAATCCAAATTGGATGCTTAATTTTGTACTCTACTACCAAAGACGTTTTATTGCAGGCCTATTTTATCATTTATCCCGGTTGCCCTTCGTTTTTTCTTGAGTTGGGCAGTCGCCAGCATTTTGTCCTAAGTTTGGATATCAAATTTTTACTCCTTTCTCATAGACCTTTCATTGAGAACCATATAGTCCTGATCGGCCACAATGTACGATTGGGGGTTGGTCCCTCAGACACTTGTCAAAGACCTTTTCTTCGAGTCATTTATTACAGCGATTTATTTGTCAAGTTGGAGGCCACCGTAGCGCAGAGGTTAGCATGTCCGCCTTGGTTTGAATCCTGGCGACACCATCAAAAAAAAGTGGTCAGCGGTGGTTTTCCCCTCCTTTCAAGGTATTATAATATGTAAAAACTGCACGCCGTTCCGACTCGCCTATAAAAAGGATCCCCCTTATCATTGAGCTTAAAACTTAAATCGGACTGCCCCTGTTCCTTAAGGGGAATATTCACGGGCAAAATTTGCAATTTACATGTCGAGTTGAAGTGCTTGGTCCCTAATATTAATATCAGATTCATACTTGACTGTCAAAGAGCTTTCATTAAAGTTCCATATTATACCGCAGTCTTCTCCCTAAGACATTTCATTTCCAGTCTATTTTGTGTCGATGGTCATTTGACCGTCCCATCCTATAAGGGAGAACATTTTGTTTTTTTATACCCTCCCCCATAGGATGGGATATACTAATTTCGTCATCCCGTTTGTAACACCTCGAAATATGCGTCTGAGACGCCATAAAATATGTATATTCTTGATCGTAATGTCATTTAAAGGCGATCTATGTGTCATGTCCGTCCTTTTGTCTGTCGAAAGCACGCTAACTTTCGAACGAGTAAGTCTAACCGCTTAAAATTTTGCACAAATACTTTTTACTAGGGTAGGTCGGTTAGGATTGTAAATGGGCCTAATCGGTTCATGTTTTGATATAGCTGTTATATATACCAATCTTGGGTCTTTACTTCTTAAGGCTCTAGAGGGCGCAATTCTCATCCGATTTGACTGAAATTTAGCACGTAGTGTTTTGGTATCACTTCCAAGAACTTTCTTAAGTATGATTTAAATCAGTTTATAATCTGGTATATGTGTCATATATACCGATCTTGGATCATTACTTCTTATCCGATTTGGCAGAAATTTTGTACAACGGCTTCTCTTATGACCTTTAATTTACGTGTCTAATATGGTCTGAATCGATCAATAGCTTGATACAGCTCCCATATAAACCAATCTCCCGATTTTGCTTCTTGAGCCCCTACAAGGCGCAATTCTTATCGGAATGAACTGAAATATACACAATGACTTCTACAAATTTCAGCATTCATTTATGGTCTGAATCGGACTATAACTTGATATAGCTCCAATAGCGTAACAGTTCTTATTCAATATTCTTTGTTTGAGAGATACCGCGCATAGAACTCGACAAATGCGATCCATGGTGGAGGGTAAATAAGATTCGTCCCGGTCGAACTTAGCACGCTCTTAATTGTTTTTTCTTTTTTTCCTTTGGTCCTATCTGTCATTTTATTTGTTATCCATTCATCACGAAATTTTGTACATATTACTTTTTTTAGCCTAGGGACAAACGCTATGAACCTGAACTTGGTGATAATCAGTTTAGATTGAGATGTAGCTCCCGTATACATCAATGTATATATCGTTGGATTTTTACTTAAATGGTCGTATTTGCCCCAATTTTTAACCGATTCACACGAAATTTGGTATAAAGTGTTTCATTACTCATAAATTATTGGGCTGTAGTTTCTGTAGGTTAAAAACTATAATGGGAACTGTATCCAAATCTGAACCGATTTTGACCAAATTTGACGGAGGCTTTCAGATAAGTAACGCAACATTTGATACTGCGATTTGCATGAAAATCCATTGAAAGTTATAGCAACTAGCAACCCTAATAAGTGTAAATCGGGCGAAATATATATATGGTAGCTAAATCTAAATCTGACCCGGTTTTTGCAAAAAGTTTTAGCGTTTGTCTTTGCGCTCAAAAAATTTGGACCTCAATACTAGTTAAAATGAACTTAATTTGTGCAGTACTGAACTTCATATAGCGCTAAAGATTTATATGGTCGTATGGAGTTTTAACAGCTACAAAATTGGTTATACATAGTACTAGTTCACTGTAACTGAAATGAGAGCTGTTGAAAAAATCGCTATTTCCGAATTCTTTGATGTTCAATTGGAGATTAGACTACACAACATATTTAGTTCCGCATGTCTTCCACCCGTATGCTCTCAGTCGCTCAGCTGTATTGAAGAAGACAAATTTTAAATTAATATTGCAATTATAAATTAAATAAAACGTTACCTCTTGCCGCAGTTGAGAGTTGAACCAATGACCATCTGTTTTCGAAGCAAACGCCCTACGCATTCATCCACATCCATCCATTTACAATCCCACCCGACCTACACTAGCAGAAAGTTTTTTGTGCTAAACTTCAGGTGCCTAGCTTTAGTCCTTCGAAAGTTAGCGTGTTTTCGATAGACAGGCGGACGGACATAGCTAATCGACTTTGTTGGGTCTCAGGTTAATATTTCGATGTGTTCGAAACAGAATGAAGAAATTTGTATACCCCCATCCTATGGTGGATGGTATAATATATGACGGACGTACTATCAGAATAGAAACAAAGGATGTGCGGACAGACGGACATGACAAGGCCAAGTCTGCAGGAATTTCTAATACCAACCACACATTTTATCACTGTCAAAATTTGTGATTTTGTAATAAATTCCATATAAATATATACCTATTTTACCAATTTCATACTCACATACTTAGTTTACCTTAGATTCTCAACTAGATTCCATAGAAAGCAATTCATCCAACTGGATGTCGTGGCGGCACGGATTATCGTTAACCGATCGCCATTATATTTCGTATTTGCTTATTGGGATCAAAAGGAATATAGGGAGGGTATGCGTTTCAAAAACCAAAACGTTTTTTTTGTTTTTTGGTCGCAAGAACAATCGGTTCAAATCGAGTATTATGTTTTTCTTCCAAATCCTTTCAATTGATACCCATATTGTCTAGTCCGTAATTATACCCGGTTGGGACACCTAATGTAAAATTTTATATCAGATTCACATTTTACTGCTATTTGACATCCATATTGCCCCAATTTCCAAGCGTATCATGTTTGGGGCGAATTTTTGGGTGTGGGGCGGGCTCCCCGATACTTAGTGTCAAATTTTTGTATCAATTTCTAAATCTTATCTAAAATTGTGGTGGGGCATCCCTCAGGTTTCATACCAATTCGCCTTTAATTTCGAGATTTGGAGTAAGGGTCCGACCCCCTACGAAAATCACTAAATGAAGTACCCTATTTTCATCCGGCGGCCAAACTCTTCCATCTGTGAAAATTTCATTAATATTGGTTCTGCCGTTTTTGAGTTCACTGTTAAACATATTCAGTTTGGTCTATAATTTAAGAACGAATTGTCTTAAAAACGAACAACGCTTGCAAATTATTGAATTTTATTATCAAAATGCGTGGCCTGTTAAGAAAGTTTATCGCGCGCTTCTTCCATTGAGCGACGAAGCTCATTTTTGGCTCAATGGGTACGTAAATAAGCAGAATTGTCGATTTTTGAGTGAAGATCAGCCAGAAGCATTACAAGAGCTACCAATGCATCCAGAAAAGTTTACAGTTTAGTGCGGTTCATGGTCTGGTGGCATCATTGGACCGTACTTCTTCAAAGATGATGCGAATCGTAACGTCTCTGTGAATGGTGAGCGCTACCGTCAAATGATATCCAACCTTTTTTTTTGTCAAAAATGCAAGAGCTTGATTGCACGGCATGTGACGGTGCCACATGCCACATAACAATGGGCTTATTGAGGGCGAGTTCAGTGAACATTTTATTTCACGTTCGGGACCGGTCAATTGACGGCCTAGATCGTGCAATTTAACGCCTTTAGACTATTTTTCTGTGGGGGTTACAGCCAAGCCCGCTTCAATTGACGCATTAGAAGACAATATTGAAGCCTTAATTAGTGAAATACCGGCCGAAATGTAGGAAAGAGTATGGCAAAATTGGACTAAGCTGATGAACCGTTTGAGGCGCAGTCACGGTCAACATTTGCATTGAATAATCTTTAAACATTAAATTATATGGACCGTACTATCGATTGAAAAGAAGATTTCATTAATTTTTATACCCACCACGGAAGAATGGGGGTATATTCATTTTGTCATTCCATTTGAAACACATAGAAATATCCATTTCCGACCATATAAAGTATATATATTCTTGATCAGCGTAAAAATCTAAGACGATCTAGACATGTCCGTCCGTCTGTCTGTTGAAATCACGCTACAGTCTTTAAAAATAAAGATATTGAGCTGAAACTTTGCACAGATTCTTTTTTGTCCATAAGCAGGTTAAGTTCGAAGAGGGGCTATATCGGACTTTATCTTGATATAGCCGCCATATAGACCGATCGGTCGATTTAGGGTCTTAGGCCCATAAAAGCCACATTTATTATCCTATTTTGCTGAAATTTAAGACAGTGAGTCATATTAGTTCCTTCGACATCCATCGTCAATTTGGCACAGATCGGTTCAGATTTGGATATAGCTGCCATATAGACCGATCCTCCGATTTAGGGTCTTAGGCCCATAAAAGCCACATTTATTATCCGATTTTGCTGAAGTTTGGGTCAGTGAGTTTTCTTAGGCCCATCAACATCTTCATTTAATTTGGCCCTGATCGGTTTAGATTTGGATATAGCTGCCATATAGACCGATCTCTCGATTTAAGATTTTGGGCATATAAAAGGCACATTTATTGTCCGATGTCGCCACAATATAGGACAGTCAGTAAAGTTAAGCCCCTCGACATACTTCTGCAATATGGCACAGATCGGTCCAGATTTGGATATAGCTGCCATATAGACCGATCTCTCGGCTTTAGTTTTTGGGGCCATAAAAGACACATTTGTTTTCCGATTTTGCTGAAATTTGGGACAGTGAGTTGTGTTAGACCTCCCGACATCCTTACTCAATTTGGCCCAGATCGGTCCAGATTTCGATATAACTGCCATATAGACCGATCTCTCGGTTTTAGGTTTTGGGTCCATAAAAGACACATTTATTGTCCGATTCCGCCTAAATTTGGTACAGTGAGTTGTGTTAGGCTTTTCGGCATCCGTGTCGTATATGGTTCAGATCGGTTTATGTTTAGATATAGCTACTAAAAAGACCAATATTTTGTTATACACAATTGAACAATGACTTGTACTCATTAGTATTTGGTCCAAATCGGAACATATTTCGATATAACTGCTATGGGACATAAGGTATGCAACTTTCACCGGATTTTGATGAAAGGTGGTTTACATATATACCCGAGGTGGTGGGTATCCAAAAATTGACCCGGCCGATCTTAACGCCTTTTTACTTGTTCTGATTTATATTCGTGTTTTTTTTTTTGAAAAACTTTCTTATAGCTCTTATAAAATCACTCCAACGCAAGATGAAATATGATTACCGAAAAAGTGTTATTTTTATAACCACTACAGTCGAATGGGGGTATACTAATCTAGTCATTCCTTTTGTAACACTTCGAAATATTGATCTGCCACGCGACATTCTAAGTCGATCTAATCATGTCCGTTCGTCTGCCTGTCGAACGAACAAAGATATCAGTTTGAAATTTTGCACAGTTATTTCTTACTGATGAACGTCGTTTGAGTTCAAATGGGCCATATAAACCGACGCCAAGATATGACTACTTGAACCCCCAGAAGATTCATTTCTAGTCTGATTTGGTTGAAATTTTGCACGAAATGTTTTGTTGCAACTTCCAACATACATGGTAAATATGGCCTGATATAACTCACATGTAAGATGATCTCCTTATTTTACTTTTTTAGTCCCTGGAACCCGCAATTGTTATCCAATTTGGCTGAAATTTTGCACATAGTGTTCTATTACGACCTCCATCGACCGTGCAAGTATTGTTCAATTCCGTCTTCGATCCACATAAATCGATTTACAGATAAATTAATCTATCCATCTATCCAACCTTCTATTGGATGGTTTCTGTTATTACAACCCAGAAGGTATTGCTTAGACAGCATGTATTTATGTCTTCGCACGAATAGAATCTTTGTCTCCTGATGGAGGTGGTTCGCGTGAGAACTGAAACCGTCGCAGTTCGAAGAGTGGCATTCTGACATATGTGAATATTATCCCACTGCGTGTCACAGAGCTGACTAGACCACTCTGGCGCTGCATAACTTACCACAGACCGGCCAATTGCTTTGTATGTGATGAACAAGGTTTCTTTGTGAGCACCCCAAGGGCTGCCGGCAAGTGTCTGTGGACCTTGTTTCTACTTTTGACTTTATATCAAATTGCTGTGGCATCTGAGGAGAATTTGTAAAAGTTGTCAAATGTGGAACCAAGTATTTTGGGACATCGACCATCTCTTTCATCCACCTCATGCGAGTATGTAGTGAACAATGTGGCTGACGATTTGGCGGCAGATATCTTCAAATCTCCTGCAGCGAAATAAGAGGCAAGTTCGTTGTGGAAGACGTTTAACTTATCGCAGTTGTCATCAATGGGTGTGGAACCTAATGCCATGATCGTACAATAGTCGCCATATGGTACGATCTCTATGCCGCCCGGAGGGTGTTCCCCCGTCTTGGGAAACTCCCTGTTTCACTCTACGGTGCTTCGACTTCTTATCCCAAAATTCCACAATGAGCTGGAGACCACTCTGATAATTCGCGACCCAGCGTTTCAGGTCTGGCTGGAGGGACGTATTAGCGATGTTCTCAAATAGTTTGGCATGGCTGACCGTGTCGAATACCATCGATAAGTCTATTGCCATGAGTACCGTCCTATCACATGACCTGGACTGATTGAAGTCACGGCAAATCTGTGTGGTGATGGCATGCAAAGCAGTGTTATACAGTCTTCGAAATCCATGCTGATGCTCGGCGAATGAAAATTTACCTTACCCCCTCAAGCGTCTTGGGTACTGGTTAGAGAAGGGAGATCGGTATGTACATTCAAGACATTTGTAAGGTACTCGACTCCTGGTAGATCCAGACTCTTAAGCATCAGTGTAGAGATTCCGATGGGGCCCAACGCCTTGGACGACTCGGCGCCACGGATGACATTCGTAATTCAGATGCGACGAATGGCTCCCTTCCTAGGCCTGTCACTCCCGGGATGCACAATAAATTGACGATTGAACAACCTGTCGCATTTCAGCCACAGTAACGTCGCTAAAAGTGACGGAAGTCCTGCCTTCCCGTCCACTGGGGTTCGAGAGGGACTTAACAGTAGATCACAGCTTGCTTAAACCGGTATCTTAGTTACATTGCTCTAAGTGTTCGAGCCACGAAACCCAATCGTTCACTACCCTGTTTATTTCCTGCTTCAGCTCGCTGATTCTGGGTTCAATGGGGCCTGTGCAATGAATCCCATCACACACAAGTCTGGGAGTACCACTACCTGCGCCGAAAAATAGCCCACACTTGGGGTATTCGACCGACTTTTATAAAGCGGTTGCTGCGTTAATGATGTCAGTTGCCTCTTGGCAACTGTCACATTTGAGAGGGGCGTCAGTTTACTGAAGCGGCGATTAATGTACTCTCTGAAGCCGACCCAGTAGGTGTTCTTCTCATTGACAAACGTGCGGCGCTAAGGGGTCATGAAGAGAGGTGGTCGGTCGTTGGTAAGAATTACGGGGAAGTGGTCTGATCCCAAAGAAATAACGACTTGCCAGGATACGCCAGTCAGGAGATAAGGGGATGCAATGGAAATATCTGCAGAGCTGCTGCACCTCCTCCTAATCTCCGTGCAAAACGTGGAGCCTTCAATCTACTCTGCCAAAGCTAAGCTCAGCTGGTCGTTACCTAGTAGAGAATGCCATGAAACGTGATGCGCATTAGTCTTCTAGAACCAGACGATTATGGCCAGACAGTAGCCCACTTATGTTGGTCTTGGAAGCTTTGTACCAATCGGCGGTATGTACACGTTGTATAGTTCTTGCTCGTCAGTGCCGGACCTAAAGATATTTGACCATAGAAAATAGTTTATGAAGATTTTTACTGCAGATATCTTTCTTGGAGTTTCGAATTATATTATTTTCACACAAAAAAAGGTTTGCGCATAAAAATAATATTAAATAATATTTTGTTAAATTAATACACAAATTAAATAATAGTGACCATATTTTAGGTATAAAGCTAATCGAATCTTTTGCGACTATAATAAGACTATAAATGTGGCGCCGTGAATTCCCCACAGTCACTTTCTTGTCCGTTTTTGGATTTATAACAAATAGTTTTAAAATTAATGTGAATAACATAATGACAGCTGGTATTGGCAAGGTATCGTCTTTATATCAGTTTACATATTCTTGTTGTCATGACGTTTTAAGTCGATTTTAGTCGGTCCAGAACCTTAGGTCCCATATAAACCTGTCTCTTAATTTAAGTTTTGACCTTCCATTATTATACCCTCCACCATAGGATGGGGGTATACTAATTTCTTCATTCTGTTTGTAATAACACCTCGAAGAATGCGTCTAAGACCCCATAAAGTACATATATTCTTGATCGTCATGACATTTTAAGTCGAACTAGCCATGTCCGCCTGAATGTCCGTCCGTCCGACTGTCCGTCCGTCCGTCTGTCCACCCGTCCATCTGTCCGTCCATCCGTCCGTCTGTCGAAAGCACGCTAACTTCTGGGAGAGTACAGCTAGCCTCTTAAAATTTTGCACAAATACTCCTTATTAGTGTAGGTCGGTTGGGATTGGAAATTGGCCAAATCGGTCCATGTTTTGATATAGCTGCCATAAACCGATCTTGGGTCTTGATTTCTGGAGGGTGCAGTTCTCGTCCGTTTTGACTGAAATTTTGCACGTAGTGTCTTGATATCACTTCCAACAACTTTGCTAAGCATGGTTCAAATCGGTACATAACCTGATATAGCTGCAATATAAACCGATCTTGTGTCTTGAATTCTTGGGCTTTTAGAGGGCGCAATTCTTATCCGACTTGGCAGTAATTTTGCATGTGCTGTGTTGGTATCACTTCCAACATTTGTGCGAAGTATGGTCCAAATCGGTCCATAACCTGGTATAGATGCCACATAAACCGATCTTGACCCGCTCGAGGGCGCAATTCTCATCCGATTTGCCTAAAATTTTGCATGGTGTGTTTTGTTATGACTGCCATATATATAGCTGCCACATAAACCGATCTGGGATATTGACTTCTTTAGCCTCTAGAGAGAGTAATTCACATCCGATTTAGCACCAATTTTGCACAACGGCTTCTCCCATGGCCCTCAACATGCTTGTGCAATATGGTCTGAATCTATTGCTTGATACAGCTTCCATATAAACCTTTCTCCCGATTTTGCTTCTTGAGTCCCTACCAGGCACAATTCTTATCCGAATTGACTGACTTATTACTGACTTCTACAATTTTCAGCATTCGTTTATGGTACGAATCGGACTATAACTTGAACCTTTCGCTCTAGATCATGAAGATCCACCTTGAGGCCTCTGAGCGGTGGATACCTGTGCACAAGATGATGATTTGGATGGTCCCTGCGATAAAAGCCCGAGAGATATTGCTTAGATCTTTGTCCCCTGATGGAGATGGTCCACATGAGAACCAAGGAGACAGTCCGTCGCAGTTCGAAGAGCGGAATTCTTGTACCCTGTCTGTATGAAAGTTGTCCGGACCCGCTTGATATGCCTCATGATCTAGAGGTTCTCTCTTGTAGCGCTGAATCTTTCGCTCTACATTACGCAGAAAAAATATTGACTAAAATGTAATCAATTAAACTCGATATTGATTAATAAAACATTTCTAACGAAGAGATTAATTGCTTTGATAATTTATGACATTGAAATTCTATTTTCCCTTGAATCATGGCATGTACTTGTTTAAAAAGACGAATTCTCATTTTATTTCTCTTTCGAGACGAACTTTTTATGATCGAAGTATTTTGCAATGAAAAAGTAAAGCCAGGAGATTCCACAACACCAACCATAGTATGACGCGTTTCGATTCTCGGTGGAAATCTCATCGGATACATTTAGGTGTGAAGGCTTCAAAAGCCGTACGATGGTATGTTGTACTACCAAGCTGTTGCACTACCAAGCCTGCTAGCTGTTATTTTCCCAATGCATGTGTCTATGTGTGTAGTGGCAGATTGTTTGGCTACTCAACTGCACCACTCCTATGGTATGGACATGTTTCTGTGAATCTTTCGGAGGTTGTGTCAATGGCGTCGAACGTCAGACAATAACTGCGGCTCTCGCGGTTCCTCTAAAGTGTTCCTTTCAAGTGTTGTTTTACCTGTTAAGGCGAAGATAATTATTTTTCTTTAATTTTTATTTTATTTCTCTTTCGAGATGAGCTTTTTATGATCGAAGTTCTATGGAGTAGAAAATTGAAGCCAGAAGATGGAACAACACTAACCATAGTCTGACGTATTTTTAACAAATTTTTAATTGAACGAATTAAAATGGTTATTTAGTTGCATAAAAAGTATGTATCTCTTTCTACAAAAAGCAAGACCATATTGTATTCTCTTTTATACACATGAAAACTGAACAGAAGCGCAAATATATGAGCGAATACAATACTGAATTCAAAAACAAAATCTCTCGCTTCTCTCCTACACAATCGCATTTTGATTTTGTGCATCCCTGAAGTAATTCAAGAAAACATGTGACTGCACAATAATAAATTTGGCAAAAAATCTATATGAAGTGCAAAATATGTACTTACGCCTGCGTAAAATTCAATAATTTTTAAATAAAATATATTTATAGTGCGAATTGTTGCACCTTCCGTCCTAATACGGTGAAAAATGCATAATTTATGCCCACAAAGCAGCTATATCGAAATATGGTCCGATTTGGACCAAGTTCGACACGGACTTTGAGTGGTCTAATAAGTACAAGACATAGTTCAATTTTGTAGAACAAAATATTGTTTTTTGGTAGCTATTTCAAAATATGGACCGATCTAAACCATATACGACACTGATGTCGAAAAGCCTAACATAAGTCACAATTATATATGCGCCTTTTATGGCCCCAAAACCTTAAATCGAGAGATCGGTCTCTATGGCAGCTATATCCAAATCTGGACTGATCTGGCCCAAATTGAAGAGGTATGTCAAAAGCCCAAACATAACTCACTGTCCCGAATTTCGGCAACATCGGGCAATAAAAACGTCTTTTATGGGTCCAAAACCATAAATCGAGAGTTCGGTCTATATGGCAACTTTATCCAAATCTGAACCGATCTTGGCCAAATTGTAGAATTATGTTTTGTAATACAACTCCCTGTATCAAGTTTTGGCGAAATCGGAAAATAAATGCGCCTTTTATGGGCCCAAGACCTTAATTAGAGTGAACGGTCTATATGTGAGCTATACCAAAAGAAAGTCTGATAGAGTCCATCTTCGAACTTAACCTGCTTATGCAAAGTTTCAGTTCAATATCTCTATTTTTAAAGACTGTAGCGTGATTTAAACAAACAGACGGACCGACGGACGGACATGGCTAGATCGTCTTAGATTTTTACGGTGATCAAGAATATATACAGAATGGGAAAATACAAATTGATCAATAGCTGTGTTGTAAAATACCATCCACCATTGGGTATACTAATTTCGTCATTCTAATTGTAACTTCTCGAAATATTCGTCTAAGACCCCATAATATGTACATATTCTTAATCGTCATGATATTTTAAGACGATGTAGCCATGTCCGTCCGTCTGTCTGTCAAAAGCACGCTAACTTTCGAGGGATTAAAGCTAGCCGCTTGAAATTTTGCAAAAATACTTCTTATTAGTGTAGGTCGGTTGGGATTAAAAATGGGCCATATAGGTCCGTGTTTTGATATAGCTGCTATATAAAAAGATCTTGGATCTTGACTTCTTGAGACTCTAGAGGGCCCAATATTGTACTTCTTGAGAAACTAAAAGGAAAAATTCTTTTTCAATGTTGAGGTTCGTATTCATTACGTTTTATTTCAATACACAAATATTGCTTCGTTATACCTACTTTTTAGAGACGGTGTGTGTAAGGAGGGGACAAGGAAGGAAACAACTAAGGAAATAACGTATTCCGTCTTCCTGTACACATTGTTCTTTTAACGACTTTGGTTCGAAAATTTTTCAAAAAAGATTTTATTTACAGCTCTAAAGCAAAAGGCAATCATGATTGGCATAGTTTTAATTTTTGTACTGTTAACATTATTTTCTTTCGTAAAAATCTTAATTTATTGATTTAGAAATAATATAACCATGTTTTTAATAAAAAGGTAAATATTGCAATGCAATGTAAATATTTTAGTTTTTATAAACAACTAGCTGACCAAGGCCCGCTCCGCTGCGCCTTCTTTTACTTTATATGGAGCAACATTTTCCTTTGAATATTTATTTTCGACAATTAAAGAGCTTTTAGGGAAATATCATACTACGAAAATAGTATATCGCTTGACTAACAGATTAACAATATAACAACCTTTATCTGAATCCCATATGATATTTATTAGTCTACGAATTTAAGTTTGGATGTGAGGTGTACCCCATTCTTAAAATACTTTATTTCAGCCCGACACTTGGCCCTAAAAATATCAGCATCGTGCTCTTCTATAAAATACCATTTATTTAAACCCCATAGTGCCATTGGTTTAATGGAAGTTTACACGATGAGGCATCCCCTAAACACATCGCCCAAAATTGGTTTTCAAATTCGTTTTCTAATCTCAAATAGCTTTCATTTGAGACACATAATGGCATGGTCGAAAAATGGTTACCCCTTGGGGGTGTTTTGGGGAAGGGATGATGCCCTAAATACATGGTCCTTCATTTGGATATCAAATTCGTATTCTACTCCCAAATACCTTTATTTGAGCCCCATATTGCGATGGTAAGTAAAAAATAGCTGTTTGTGGGGTATTTTGGGAAAGGGGTAGACCTAGAAAATTGGTCCCGAAAATGGGTATCAATTCTTGATCTACCCCCCAAAACCTTTCATTTAAGCTCCACATTGACATGGTCGGTAAATATGCCCGATTTAGGGGTGTTTTGGGGTGTGGGGTGGTGCCCCAAACACTAAACCCTGAAAATGTATCAGCAACCTGCTCTATTCTCATTTATCTATATATCATTTATTTGAACCGCATATCGCCATTGGCCTCAAAATTGGATATAAAATTCGTTTTCCAATCTCATTTAAACTCCTTATTGCAAAAGTCTGCAAATATGTCCGGTTTGGGGTATTGGCCCTAAAAACTATAAATACAATAGTCTTTAATACCCAAATTGTCTTGGTCAGCGAATGGATGGTTATGGTGGTGAGACGTCCCCTAGAGACTTAGTCCCTAATGTTGATATCAGATACGTGGTCTACTTTCAAATACCATTAATTTGAGCCTCCATATTTTGGGGTTTCGTATTATACTCTAAAAACCCTCTTATTTCAGTCTCATATTGCAATAGTCAGCAAATTCGTCCTATTTGGGTGAAGTTGCGGGGGTGGGGTGGACCCATAGACACTTTTACCGAATATTGATATCAGATTCATGCTTTACTCCCAAAGAGCCTTGTTTCATGCATACCCTATATAATAGATTACTGCGCAAAAGTATGATAAAACCATATTTTTGTGAAATTTTTTAGGAATATTACTTTACATGCAGGGTAGATGATGCATGCAGGGAAGATGATGCATGCAGGGAAGATGATGAGACGTTGGAGCATTTCCTTTGTCATTGACCAGCTTCCGCGTCCAACTGATACCGGAAATTACGTGGAGACACAATATCAGACATGAACCAACTTAGGGGAGTGACATTGAAAACAATTAAGGATTTTGTAAGTAGCACGGAATTCCTAACTTAAAATTTTCCTTTTATGGGTTAGTTTATAGCTTTTAGAGCGCACAACAAGCCGATTACTGGCTTAGGAGTACGTCCATAGTGGCATGGGGCGGATTAATATCTGCACCCTCTTTTCAACCCAACCAAACCTAACCTATTGAGCATTTGAAATGCGCATTAGTATGCTAAAATATTTTCGTATTGCTTCCAAGAGAAGAAAAATTTTTTGCTGGGAGTAGTTGAGATTTCACATAGGATTTGTGCTGATGATCCCAACTATAAGTGAACTGTAGGCGAATCAGACCGACGGACATAGTTCACGATGATGCTGATGAGATAAATAAACAAATTTATCGAAACGCGTCCACCAGTGGGGTGATATGTGTTCTGCCTTGTTTGAGGAACTGGAAATTTCTTTTCTCCAAAACTCATTTAACAACCTCTCCTTTGTGTGTTGCATTCGCTTAGTCATGTTTTTCGACTTGAAAAACAACGAAACAGAATTTGATTCGCATGATCGGCCGTTTAAAGCCAAACACATAGAAAAATTTTCAAATAAATTGGTTTATGGAGTTGATAACCGCTTAATTGAATTATTCAGGTTGTCATAAATCCAAATTGCAAAATCGTTTAATTACTGGGTTGCCCAAAAAGTAATTGCGGATTTTTTAAAAGAAAGTAAATGCATTTTTAATAAAACTTAGAATGAACTTTGATCAAATACACTTTTTTACACTTTTTTTCTAAAGCAAGCTGAAAGTAACAGCTGATAACTGAAAGAAGAAAGAATGCAATTACAGAGTCACAAGCTGTGAAAAAATTTGTCAAGGCCGACTATACGAAAAATCCGCAATTACTTTTTGGGCAACCCAATATAACATAAATTTCTTTAAAAGACCGATTTCAGCAAAATTTTTGATCGAATACACAAATTTCTAAATTATATCGAGATTTTAATATTTGTGCGTAGATATCAACAATGAGTGTTAGCGATGTCCTCAAACTGTTTGGCATAGCTGATCATTTTGATCGCTTTCGATAGGTCCAGTGCCACGATGACCGGCCTATCACATGCTCCATTTTGATTCTGGGCAAATAGAAATTATCCAACGAAGCTCGGTAGGAGTAGTCCCTCAAGCGCCTTGACTACTGGTAACAGAAGAGAGATCGATCTATACGACTTCCCCTTAGTCGGGTCCTTTCCTGGCTTCAGTAGCGGGATCACTCTGCCCACATTCCAGACATCGGATACTATAAGAGTATTAAAAGACAGGTTGATCATAGTTGTAAGGTTCTCGACTCCAGGTAGATCCAGATTCTTCAGCATCAGTGTAGGGATTCCTTCGGGGCCCAACGCTGTGGATGCCTTGGCGACATTCGTAACCTCGTCCTCGGTAAATTATGATAGCTGTCCTTCGGCTCGAAGACCACGGATACGACGAATGGCTCTCCTCCAAGCCTTACCACAATCAGGATGCTCAATAAACTGACGGTTGAACTATCTGGCGCATCTCCTCGGGTCGGCCACAAAAGTGACTGAGGTTCTGCCATCCCTGCTTCCAGCTGCTTCCAGAGAGTGATTTAACAGTAGACCACAGCTAGCTTGAATCGGCACCTAAATTACATTGCTTCAAGTCTTGCAGCCACATATTCCGCTTATGTTCGTTGCCTACTCTGTTTATCTCCAGATTCACTCGCTGATTCTGGGGTTAGTGGGGTCCGTTCAACGAATCCCATTACGCTCGTCTGGGAGTACCACTGCCTCTGCCGGGAAATTGGGTCGCACTTGAGGCATTCGTCCGACAGGTATAAGCGAGCGACTGCTGCATTAATGATTTCCTCTCAGCTACTAGCACATTTGAGCGGGATGTCTGAAGCGGCGATTGGTGCCCACCCATTCGGCTTCTTCTGATTGATAAACTTGTGGCGCTTAAAGGTTACGAAGACGTGTGGTCGGCCAATGGTGAGTATGGGAGGTGGTCTGATCCCAAAGAAATTACATCTTCCCAGGATAAGTCAATCAAAAGATCAGAGTTGCAATGTCTGGCGAGTTGCTGCACCTTCTTGACCATCCTCATTCTCCGTGCAGAACGTTTGATTTATTGAAACATACATACATTACCATCTAAGAGCTTATAATGTAGTGTTTATCGCAAGCCTCGTAAAAGAACATTGGTTTTAAAAATGTTTCTCCAGATTTCTTTTAAATTGGTTGACAATTTCATTTGTAGTGTTGGAAACTTGCGATGAAGAAATAACCATTCCGTTTCTCGAACCTTTTATATCTTGATTAATACATCTGAATTTTTCATTCTTTATAATGGGGTGGAGAATTTAGATTTTCTGTGTGAGGCCATAAAAAGCCAAATCATGTTTGCGGCAACAGAAACATTTATTAATTAAATGAGAGAAACCAAGCCACCAAGCATGGGGATGGACCTGTGATAACAAAGTGCCGCGGCATATAAATAAACCATGGTGTTTCATTTGATGTTTTTTTCTTATTTGTTTTTATACTTTTGACTAAAATGCAAGCGACGTGTGTGGCTAGCTGCATGATGCCGTGTTCCATATCCAAAAGGTTTATTGTATGGGTCAGCTGGTTGTCAAAATAGTAAACTCTACCACCGAACAGCAAGTGACCGTTAACCAGCAGCCACCACCAGCATTAAAAGAAAACTAAATCCCCAAATTTAATTTTTAGATTGTCACTTAAATGTGGGTAGAACACAATTCACGCTGTCAGCAGAAAGCGTGTCCTCAGTTGTCCACTTAAAATAGAATTGTTGGTGATAAAGAGAAAAACTAACTTTGAATGCCATATTACAAAATATGTGCATGCTATGGCATATCACATAATGATGGCCGATCATCCATCTGTCGAAAGCATACAAACTTTCCAAAAAGCAATTCTACTACAGCACTTTTCCAAGAACTTTTTAATTTGAATTCAAAATCACCATTCCTTGAATACTAATGTGGGAATTTTTTCAGAATTAAATAAATTTAATTTAATTTTTTACCCTACACCACTACTGTGGTACAGTATATATATATATATATATATATGGTATATATATATATATATATATATATATATATATATATATATATATATATATATATATATATATATATATATATATATATATATATATATATATATATATATATGTATATATATATATATATATATATATATATATATATATATATATATTGCCATTTGTTAACCGTAGTTGACATGTTTGCTCCAAATTCGATACGAATTGTTTAATAACCCAACAGACAACAACCGCCGATATCCATAAAAATTGGTTCAGAATTGGATCCCACATTGTCCTTATAGGGTAGGTGTAGGGCATTATACAGTCGGCACCGCCCGACTTTTGCCCTTCCTTACTGGTTTTTTAACTCGTAGGTATTTTTTCGCCGTATTCAATTTGTTTCTCAGATTTTTGTCAAATCTACTCATTTAATTTTAAACATTTAAAAAGCTCACTTTACCTTCAGACGTTGGGTGTGAACAGTTTTCAATGAAATAGTGCCTTTGCCTGCAATTTAAGTTAATGTTAAAAAAATACAAAAAGGTCTGGTTATAAATGAACTCATTACTCACAAAAAAAAAAAAAAATTAAAAATCGCACGTAAACAAATAAAGTAATTAAGTCTGTACATATGGGCATTCCTAAACATGGGCCGATCGCAGCCAAGAAATATAACTTATCAAAGTCTCTGTCTTAATAAAAATACAGCAATTCAGCTCCCTATAACGTCAATATGAGTCAAATAAGTATAGCGTGGTAAGTGGAGCACACCGGTTCGAATTTTCACTATTGTATGTATGTTGAGAACAAAAATGGCTTATACCATTAAACAAGTAACATTGCATGTTGCAAACTTCTTACATATAAATGAGTGCTGTCCGATTCAAGTTTTAAACTTATGTATATATGGCAGGTGTTTAGAAATATAGTCTGATCTACACTATACGGATATCCGCCTTTAGTGCAGATGACTTGGCAACTGTAGTCGACAGTAATGCATCAAGCGCACAACCAGTCGTCAGACAAGATTCGGTTAGCTATTGTTGAAAAGAGAGCGCGAATATTAATCCGCCCCATGCCACTGCGGACATACACCATAGCCAGTAATCCGCCTGTTGTGCGCTCTAAAGACTAACAAGTAAAAGCGTGCTAAGTTCGGCCAGGCCGCATCTTATATACCCTCCACCATGAATCGTATTTGTCGAGTTCTTTTCCCGGCATCTCTTCTTACGCAAAAAAGGAAATAAGAAAAGATTTGCTCTGCTATTAGAGCGATATCAAGATATAGTCCAGTTTGGACCACAATTAAATTATATGTTGGAGATCTCTGTAAAATGTCAGCCAATTCGAATAAGAATTGCGCCCCCTTGGTGCTTCAAGAAGTAAAATAGAGAGATCGATTTATATGGGAGCTGTATCAGGCTATAGACCGATTCAGAACATATTAAACACGTATGTTGATGGTCAAGAGAGGATCCGTAGTACACAATTTCAGGCAAATCGGATAATAATTGCTCAAGAAGTCAAGATGCCAGATCGGTTTATATGGCAGCTATATCAGGTTATAAACCGATTTAAACCTTATTTGACACAATTGTTGAAAGTAAAAATAAAAAATGTCATGCAAAATTTCAGCCAAATCTGATGGGAATTGCGCCCTCTAGAAGCTCAAGAAGTCAAGTCCTCAGATCTGTTTATATGACAGCTATATCAGGTTATGAACCGATTTGAACCATACTTGGCACAGTTGTTGGATATCATAACAAAATACTTCGTGCAAAAATTCTTTCAAATCGGATAAGAATTGCGCCCTCTAGAGGCTCAAGAAGTCAAGACCCAAGATCGGTTTATATGGCAGCTATATGAAAACATGGACCGATATGGTCCATTTACAATACCAACCGACCTACACTAAAAAGAAGTATTTGTGCAAAATTTCAAGCGGCTAGCTTTACTCCTTCGGAAGTTAGCGTGCTTTCGACAGACAGACGAACGGACACGGCTAGATCGACATAGAATGTCGCGACGATCAAGAATATATATATTTTATGGGGTCTCAGACGTATATTTCGAGTAGTTACAAACAGAATGACGAAATTAGTATACCCCCATCCTGTGGTGAAGGGTATAAACTATTCAGCGGTGGTTTTCCTCTACTAATGTTGGCAACATTATCCCGTCCCAGCTCTGTCTTATATACCAATATTGTGTTCATTGCCTATCCTATTCCTGCAAATCCTGAGTAAATGGGCTCCTTGGGAGTGGGTAACGATCTCATGCTCGGTTTTCTGTTCGATAGCCTGCATTGAGTTTCATGGCACTACACTGCCTGATGCTTCAATATTAGGATCTTTGCCTATCCTAATCTTCCGAATCCTGAGAAGGTCGGTGATGACTCCATCGTCTTGTCCCGGTTAGGCTGTTTGCAATGTCCATCATTCTCACTTGCTCTAGCTTTGCGCCTTCCCAAGGAATGTGGATACTTCCAACGAGCTTTTTGTCGGTACCAATGCATTCTGCAGAAGCACGACGCAGCATCAAGATGTCCCCTGTTACAGAAACTTTATTTCGGATAATCCATGGCTCCTGAATTATGGCAATATGAATCTTGCACCTGATGATTTTCTCCATCAGCGCGTGTGTAACTAACTCGCTCCCGTGGAGGTTTATTCGCATGGCCTTAATCATTGGTTCTACATTAAATGAGCTTCATGGGAGTTGGTGATGATTTAATGGTCAGCTTCCTGTTATTTAGGCTGCATTGACTTCCCTGTCACTGCACTGACTGATATTTTAGTATTAGGTTCTTTGCCTATCCTAGTCTTCCGAATCCTGATAATGTCGGTTATGGTTCCATCGTCGGGTCCCCCTTCGTTAGGCTGTATTGAGTTTCTCGTCCCAATATTGCCTGATGTTCCAAGATTAGGCTCTTTGCCTTCTTCTTCTTGGGAGTATGTGATGGTCTCATCGTTCGCTCTTGTTCTTTAGGCTGCATTGACTTCCATGTCACTGCACTGACTGATATTTCAGTATTATGTTCTTTGCCTATTCTAGTCTTCGGAATCTTGATAAAGTCGGTAATCGTTCCATCGTCGGGTCCCTGTTCGTTAGGCCGTGTTCAGTCTCTCGCCCCTTTACTGCCTTAGGTTTGAATATTAGGATCTTTGCTTGTCCTAGTCTTCCCATTATTGGGGCAGTCGGTGATGGTCTCGTCGTCAGCCCCCTGTTTGTTAGGCGGTACTGAGTCACCAGATACCGCAAGGCCTAATGTTTCTATATGAAAATGTTTGCTTATCCGAGACATCTTGAACAATACCAAAAACAAGGAAAGTTCCGTCCTCCTTCTCTTCACTGTAGACAGGCGCCTTTGTGAGCTGGGGGATGTCACCTTTCTCACCAGGTCAAGCTTTGCACCCTTCCGGGGAGCGTTTATAACTCCGACGAGCTTTTTGACTGTATCAATACATTCCGCTGACGCAAAACGTAGCGTAAAGATGTGTGAGTGGACCCTCAACAGAGTTCCACACACATGTTCGAAAATCTGCTCGTTAAGCAGATCCTCCACTTGGGACTGATGATCTGGTGGAATCTTACCGGATGCACTGCCGATTTCGATGAGCTCGTCTTTGTTATGCTTCCTTAAGTACTTGAAAGCGGGGAGCTCTTTTTCTTCCTCAGCATTTTAGCATTGTTATGATCTTCGGGAGATCTTATTCTTTTTCCAGCTTTCGTAGAAGTGCTTGGAATGTCCGCTCTATCCCTTACAGCATTCTGATCTTTCGCCCGATTGCGCTGCCGCTACATACTCCTCTGTCTCCTTTTTCGTGCCCTGGGTCGCTTTCTCGGTCTGCTTGTGAGCTTATCAAAGCCATCGCTCATTTCTGCCGTCATCCCGATGCCCTCATCTCTCTATTCGGCTGCGATGACTGTTTCATTGACACCGTCGCTTTCTGAATCCGAGTCGGAAACACCACATGTACTTAAAGGCTAGGGGCGAACTGTGCATCCCCCTGGTTTATCAGTCTCTTCCTCGTTTGGCACCCACATCTATAGAAGGGGAGGGCAACACGCCACGGTCTGACGCCACCGCATTAGCTGTTGGGTCTTTGGAGTTCATTTTGAGCCTACTCCAAAAAGGCTTTAAAATGTTTCGTAATAAGTAGCACCTATTCCAAGATACGGATATATTTCTTTGAGGAGCGAAATTAAACAAAAAAACGTCCGCTCCACTCAATGACTACTAAGTTTGTAAGTAGCACGGAATTCCTGACTTAAATTATCTCTTTCATGGTTACTTTTTATTATTCAGAGCGCACAACAAGCCGACTACTGGCTAAGGTGTATGTCCGTATGGGTGGGTGGATTAACCTAACCTATGGCCATAAGACCTTAAACGATTGGTGACGATGTCGCACAATGGGAGAAAAACGAAAAAAGAAACACAGTAACAAATAACAGCGTGCTAAGTTCGCCCGGGCCGAATCTTAGGAATCCATCATCATGGATTCTGCTAAAAATGTATACAAAATAAATTTAGTTGAAGGGCAAATTTTTATTCCACATATCAAACTTCTGTCAAACCATCAAAAATTAAAGATTCTAGGAAACGAACAAGGTATCTATATCCGGCAATAAACCGATTTGGACCGTACTAGACACAGTTGTTGGAAGTCGTTACAGAACACAACATGCAAAATATTAACCAAAGCGGACAAACATTGCGGCTTGTAAGGGCTCAAGAAATCAAATCGGGAGATCGGCTTATATGGGAGCTATATCAGCTTATAGGTCGATTCGGTCCGTACTTTGCGCAGAACATTACATGCAAAATTTAAGCTAAATCGGACGAAATTTGCGGGTTCCAGTGGCTCAAGAAGTCAAATCGGGAAATCGGTTTATATGGGAGCTATATAAATATGAATTTGTGGCTTAATTGTTAGAATTGTTGTACGAAAAGTACACATGGGTCCTGCAATTAAGTTTGTGTTAATTCTTAGTACAATCCTCGGTGGTATGTAGAGGCTGTTTCTCGGGTGAAAATTGATATCATACGAAACTCCAAGAAAGATATCTACATTATAAAACTTGATAAAATGTCTTCTGTTGTCAAATATAATTCGCGTGAGTTGGTTTGTTCATGCAAATGCCACTTCTCGGATCAAAGTATATAGAATTATGGAATATGGAACGAATCGATGCTCGTCAAAATGTAACTTTATTTTTATATCCTCCACCGTAGGATGGAGGGTGTACTAATCTAGTCATTCCGTTTGTAACACCTCAAATATTGATCTCAGGCCCTATAAGGTACATATGTATATTCATGATCGCCTTGACATTCTGAGTCAGTTAAGCGGTGTCCGCCCATCCGTCTGTCGACATCGCGATAGCGTTTTGCAAATTTTGCACCGATATTTGATATTGATGTACACTGATGGAAAAAATAATAGGGTCAAAAGCTACTAAGGATAACATTGAACTAAAAGAGTAAGAAAACATGGTTATTTCAATAAAAGGCTGAACCTAGTTATAACTAGACGTGTAGAATTTTGAACGGTGAACAAAAATTTGATATTAAATTTAAATTAATTTACGGGAGCCTGTTATTGTATTTTTTTCGGGTAATTCAATTGTAAACAAGTAAAAAGGCGTTGGATACCCACCATATCGTATATATATATGTCAACCACCTTTCGTCAAAATCCGATAAAAAATTCATACCTTATACCCCATAGCAGCTATATCGAAATATGTTCCGATTTGGACCAAATACTAATAAGTGCAAGTCAATGTTCAACTGTGAATAACAAAATATTGGTCTTTGTAGTAGCTATATCTACAAATAAACCGATTTGAATCATATACGACACGTATGTCAAGAATCCTTACATAAGTCACTGTGTCAAATTTCAGTGAAATCGGACTATAAACGCGTCTTTATGGGACCAAGACTTTGAATCGAGATATCGGTCTATATGGCAGCTATATCCAAACCTTGACCGTTTTGGACCAAGTTCCAGAAAAATGTTTAACGGCCTAACACATCTCACTGTCCACAATTTCACCGACATCGGGCAATAAATGCGCCTTTTGTGGGCCCAAAACCATAAATCGAGGGATCGGTCTAAATGGCAGTTATATCCAAATCTGGACCCATCTGAGCCAATTTGAAGTAGGATGTCAAAAGGTCTAACACAACTCACTGTCCTAAATTTTGGCAAAATTGGCAAATAAATCTGCCTATTATGGGCGCAAGACCTTAAATCATGAGATCGGTCAATATGGAAGCTATATCCAAATCTGGACCGATCTGGGCCATTTTGCAGAAGAATATCGAAGGATCTAACGCAACTCTCTGTTCCAAATTTCAGCAAAATCGGATAATAAATGTGTCTATTATTGGCCTTAGACCCAAATTCGGAGGATCGGTTTATATGGCAGCTATATCCAAATCTGGACCGATCTGGGCCAAATTGAAGAAGGATGTCGAAAGGCCTAACACAACTCACTGTCCCAAACATCAGCAAAATTAGATAATAAATGTGGCTTTTACGGGCCTAAGACCTTAAATCGGCGGATCGGTCTATACGGGGGCTATATCAAGATATCGTCCGATATAGCCCATGGACAAAGAAGTAACTTTGCAAAGTTTCAGCTCAATATCACTATTTATAAAGACTGTAGCGTGATTTCAACTGACAGACGGACGGACATGGCTAGATGGTCTTAGATTTTTACGCTGATCAAGAATATATATATTTTATAGGGTCGGAAATGGATATTTCGATGTGTTGCAAATGGGTTCATGTTTTGATATAGCTGCCATATAAACCGATCTTGCGTCTTCTTGAGCCTCAAGAGGGCGCAATTCTCGTCCAATTTGGCTGAAATTTTGCATGAGGTTTTTTATTATGACTTCCAATGTCTGTGCCAAGTATGGTTTAAGTCGGTCCATAACCTGATGTTGCTGCCGTATAAACCGATCTGGGATCTTGATTTCTTGAGCCTCTAGAGGACGCAATTCTCATCCGATTTGGCAGAAATTTTGTACAACGGCTTCTCTCATGACCTTCAACATTCGTGTCTAATATGGTCTGAATCGATCAAAAGCTTGATACAGCTCCCATATAAACCTTTCTCCCGATTTAGTTTCTTGAGCCCCTACCAGCGCAATTCTTATCCGAATGAACTGAAGTATTACACAATGACTTACAATGTTCAGCATTAATTTATGGTCCGAATCGGACTGTTACTTTATATAGTTCCAATAGCACAACGGTTCTTAGTCAATATTCTTTGTTTGCCCAAAAAGAGATACCGCGCATAGAACTCGACAAATGCGATCCATGGTGGAGGGTATATAAAATTCGGCCCGGCCGAACTTAGCACTCCCTTACTTGTTCTAGCTTAATTCTAAGAGTTAAATAGATACTTCCTCGGTAAATGAAGGTTTTTTATTCGCTAAGCTATCCTCGTAATCCGCAACACACATTTTGTCCCTAATCCAGAAAATGGGATACGACCACATACAGATCAAGTAAAAGCGTCCTAAGTTCGGCCGGGCCGAATCTTATATACCCTCCACCATGGATCGCATTTGTCGAGTTCTTTTCCCGGCATCTCTTATTAGGCAAAAAAAAGGATATAAGAAAAGATTTGCTCTGCTATTAGAGCGATATCAAGATATGGTCCGGTTTGGACCACAATTAAATTATATGTTGGAGACCTGTGTAAAATGTCAGCCAATTCGAATAAGAATTGCGCCCTTTGTGGGCTCAAGAAGTAAAATAGAGAGATTAATTTATATGGGAGCTGTATCGGCCTATAGACCGATTCAGACCATAATAAACACGTATGTTAATGGTCATGAGAGAATCCGTCGTACAAAATTTCAGGCAAATCAGATAATAATTGCGACCTCTAGAGGCTCAAGAAGTCAAGATCCCAGATCGGTTTATATGGCAGCTATATCAGGTTATGAACCGACTTGTACCTTATTTAACATAGTTGTTGAAAGTAACAATAGAAAACGTCTTGCAAAATTTCAGCCAAATCGGATAGGAATTGCGCCCTCTAGAAGCTCAAGAAGTCAAGTCCCCAGATCTGTTTATATGACAGCTATATCAGGTTATGAACCGATTTGAACCATACTAAGCACAGTTGTTGGATATCATAGCAAAACACGTTGTGCAAAAATTCATTCAAATTGTATAAGAATTGCGCCCTCTAGAGGCTCAAGAAGTCAAGACCAGAGATCGGTTTATATAGCAGCTATATCAGGTTATGGACCGATTTGAACCATACTTGGCACAGTTGTTGGATATCATAACAAAACACGTCGTGCAAAATTTCATTCCCATAGGATAAGAATTGCGTCCGCTAGAGGCTCAAGAAGTCAAGACCCCAGATCGGTTTATATGGCAGCTATATCAGATTAAGGACCGATTTGAACTATACTTGGCACAGTTGTTGGATATCACAATAAAACACGTCGTGCAAAATTTAATCACAATCGGATAAGAATTGCGTACTCTAGAGGCTCAAGAAGTCAAGACCCAAGATCGGTTTATATGGCAGCTATGTCAGGTTATGGACCGACTGAAACCATACTTGGCACAGTTGTTGGATACCACACCAAAACACGTAGTGCAAAATTTGATTTCAATCGGAAAAGAATTGCGCACTCTAGAGGCTCAAGAAGTCAAGACCCAAGATCGGTTTATATGGCAGCTATATCAGGTTATGGACCGATTTGAACCGTGCTTGGCACAGTTGTTGGATCGGATAAGAATTGCGCACTCTAGAGGCTCAAGAACTCAAGACCCAAGATCGGTTTATATGGCAGCTATATCAAAACATGGACCGATATGGCCCATTTACAATACCAACTGACCTACACTAATAAGAAGTATTTGTGCAAAATTTCAAGCGGCTAGCATTACTCCTTCGGAAGTTAGCGTGCTTTCGACAGACAGACGGACGGACGGACGGACGGACAGACGGACGGACATGGCTAGATCGACATAAAATTTCACGACGATCAAGAATATATATACTTTATGGGGTCTCAGACGAATATTTCGAGTAGTTACAATCAGAATGACGAAATTAGTATACCCCCCATCCTATGGTGGCGGGTATAAAAACAACCACAAACCATCTTTGAGACGCCACCATGCCCCTGAAGTGCTTAGAATTATATGCTTTGGTCCTGATATTAATTAGTTTCTTTTATCAGACGGAATATAATCATTAGCTAGAAGGCCGTGAAACATGGCAACGTCTCATTGGCTATTTGTGGGTATTTTTGTATCTGGCCCGCAACCCATTTTCTGGATTAGAGAAAAATGTGTGTTGTGGATTACGAAGATAGCTTAAGGAATGTAAAGCTTCCATTTACCGAGGAAAGATGCCACTAGAGTGACAGTTTATGTAAGTAAACGACTCAAAGACAACGACGACGACTGTCTGCCCGCCTTTTCATAGAAATCACGCTACAGTCTTTAAAAATAGTGATCTTGAGCAGCAACTTTGCACAGATTCTTTTTTGGTCAATAGCCATGTTAAGTTCGAAGATGGGCTACATTGGACGCTATCTTTAAATAATATATTATTAAATATATTAATTTTTATTTATTTATTATCTGATTTCGCTGAAATTTGGGACAGTGAGTTATGATATGCCACTCCACGTCCTTCTTTAATTTGGCCCAGATCGGTCTAGATTTAGATACAGCTGCCATAAAGACCAATACCTCGATTTAATGTTTTGGGCCCATATAAAACGCATTTAATGTCCAATTTCGCTGAAATTTTGAAGAATGAATCATGTTAAGCCCCTCGACATCCTCGTTTAGATCGCTGTAGATTTGAATATAGCTGCCATGTAGACCGATCTCTCGATGTAAGGATTGAACCCATAAAAGGAGCATTTTTGTTCGATTTCGCTGAAACTGGGGACAGTGAGTTGTGTTAGGCCCCTCGACATTCTTGTTTAATTTGACATAGATTGGTCTGGATTTAGATATATAATAGAACTTATCGGTAAACTTTTTGCCCGGATTGTTATTAAATAAAATTTTGTCGTGGAAACACCAAATCCTTATATTGTTTTGCACTACTGAACTTGTACCATGATCCGAACTTGGAATTTCCCTTCCCGAGATTACACCCGTTTAATTGTCCACAGTGTTATCAGGTTGTGAAGGAACAATCGACGAACCATGAAAGATGTTCCCATCCTCGTTGCCGCAGTTTTGGTTGCTTCGTCAATGGCCAGAGTCCACTTAGCACACATTTTCCATTTAGAGCAATGACATATAAGTCTTGTGTTTTGGTCTGGATGGTTGCTATAGTGTGCAGAGCTTAACAGTTCGCTAATGAAGCTGAACGCTAAGACATGACCTCATGGCTTTTGCCATATAAAAGTTATTTACAAGGAACACTTTTTTCGAAACGCCACCGTAGCCCAGAGGTTAGCATGTCCGCCTATGACGGTGAATGCCTGGATTCGAATCCTGGCGAGACAATCATGACATTTTCAGAGGTGGTTATCTCCTCCTAATGCTGGCAATATTTGTGAGGTGATATTCCAGTAAAAAAAGAACTTCTCCTCAAAAGAGATATCGCACTGCGCTTAAACCTGAATCGGACTGCACTCCTTAATGAAATGTTCATGGGCAAATATGCACTCTTCGAAATCGGCTGCAATGGGAGAAGTCTCCAGCTGTTCCTTAATGGAAATTTCATGTGCAAATTTTGATTAGGATTCAGTCTAGCATATCAGACATACTTCAAATTTTTGACTAATGTGTCTATATTTCATTCCCATTAAATCCCCTATAACTAATGATGCAAGTCCTTACCCAGATCCATGACTCTCTAATTTAGGAAGTTTTCTCTTACATTCCATAAATATTATTTATATCGTAATAGCTGACTTGGGCCCGCTCCGCTGCGCCTTCTTATACTTTATTGGGAACAAAAGTTTCCTTCGAATATTTATTTTCGACAATTAAAGAGCTTTTAGTAAAATACCATGCTACGAAAATAGTATATCGCTTGACTAACAGTTTAACAATAAAAGTGCCTTTATCTGAACCCCACATGATCTTTATTGGTCTACGAATTTAAAATTGGATTAAGGTGTACTCCATTCTTAAAATACTTTATTTCAGCCCAATATTCTCATGATGTCTGATTTAGGGGCGTTTTCAGAGGCGAGGTGGTCCCCCAGACACTTGGCCCTGAAAAACTATCGGCATCGTGGCCTTCTTTCAAATACCATTTATTTAAACCCCATATTGATATTGGTTTAGAGGAGTTTACACGATGAGACGTCCCCCAAACTCATGACCCCAAAATAGGTTATCAAATTCGTTTTCTAATCTCAAATACCTTTCATTCGAGATACTAATGGCATGGTCGAAATATGTTTACCCTTTGGGGGGAGTTTTGGGAGAAGGTGCTCTATCACCCAATACCTCTCATTCAACCTCCACATTGACATGGTCGGTATATATGCCCGATTTAGGGATGTTTTGGGGATTGGGATGGTCCCCGAAACACTAAGCCCGGAAAATATATCAGCAACGTGCTCTATTCTCATATATCTATATACCATTTATTTGAACCCCATATTGCCATTGGCCTCAAAATTGGATATCAAGTTCGTTTTCTAATCTTATTTAAACTCCTTATTGCAAAAATCAGCAAATATGTCCGGTTTGGGGTATTGACCCTAAAAACTATAAATATTAACTTCCACTCTCTTTAATACCCAAATTGTCTTGGTGAGCAAATACGTCCTATTTGGGGGTTGTTATGGTGGTGGGACGTCCTCCAGAGAGTTGGTCCCTAATGTTGATATCAGATACGTGGTCTACTCCCAAACACCTTCAGTTTGAGCCCCATATTTCTATAGTCGGCAAACATGACCGGCTTGGGGTGTGTTTTGGGGGATAGGCGGCCACTCAGTGAGTTAAAAACCCTCTCATTTGAGCCTCATATTACAAAAGTCAGCAAATACTTACTATTTGGGTGGTGTTGTGGGGGTGGGGTGGCCCCATTGAAAATTTTACCGAATATTGATATTAAATTCGTGCTTTACTCCCAAAGACCTTTCATTTGAGCCCCATATGGCTATGGTCGTAAATTTGTCTCCTTTGGGGGATGTTTTTGGGGAAAGGCGGCCCCCAAACACTTGGTCCCATATTTGGATATCAGATTCGTATTCTACATTCAAATACCTTTTATTTAGGCCCCATATTCCCATGGTCAGTAAATAAGTCCTGTTTGGGGGGTGTTTTGGGAAAGGGGTGGACCCTCAGAAACGTGGTCCCACATTTGGATATTAGATTCGTATTCTACTTGCAAATACCTTTCATTTGAGTCCCATAATGCTATGTCCGATTTAGGGGTGTTTGGGGTGTTGGACCAAGTGTTAAGGGGACCACCCCTAACACTTGGTCCGACAATTGGATATCAGATACGTTTTCTTATCCTAAATACCTTTCATTTAAGTCCCATATTGTCGTGATTCGTCTAAATACATGTTTGGAACGTTTTAAGGTGGGGCGGCCCCTAGGTACCACATCCAAAATTTGGAAAGCAAATTTTTATATATTTTTTATATGAGAGAACGCGAAATTTCGCACTAGCCATCTCTGAGATCTGGCGTTTCTGAAAGTTAAGGGTAAGGGAAGCGTCCGCCCCCTTCAGATATCAACAAATTTTGTACCCTATTTTCACCACGGGATCATTATGCGCCATCTGTGAAAATGTCAAGAAAATCGGTTCAGATGTTTCTGAGTCTATAAGGAACACACAAACAAACAAACCTACAAACAAACACAAATAGATTTTTATACCCTCCACCATAAGATTGGGGGTATACTAATTTCGTCATTCTGTTTGTAACTACTCGAAATATTCGTCTGAGACCCCATAAAGTATATATATTCTTGATCGTCGTGACATTTTATGTCGATCTAGTCCGTCCGTCTGTCCGTCCGTCCGTCTGTCTGTCGAAAGCACGCTAACTTCCAAAAGAGTAAAACTAGCCGCTTTAAATTTTGCACAAATACTTCTTATTAGTGTAGGTCGGTTGGTATTGTAAATGGACCATATCGGTCCATGTTTTGATATAGCTGCCATATAAACCGATCTTGGGTCTTGACTTCTTGAGCCTCTAGAGTGCGCAATTCTTATCCGATTGGAATGAAATTTTGCACGACGTGTTTCGCTATGATATCCAACAACTGTGCTAAGTATGGTTCAAATCGGTCTATAACCTGATATAGCTGCCATATAAACCGATCTTGGGTCTTGACTTCTTGAGCCTCTAGAGGGCGCAATTCTTATCCGATTGGAATGGAATTTCGCACGACGTGTTTTGTTATGATATCCAACAACTGTGCCAAGTATGGTTCAAATCGGTCCATAACCTGATATAGCTGCCATATAAACCGATCTTGGGTCTTGACTTCATGAGCCTCTAGAGTGCCCAATTCTTAACCGATTGAAATGAAATTTTGAACGACGTGTTTTGTTATTATATCCAACAACTTTGCCAAGAATGGTTCAAATCGGTTCATAACCTGATATAGCTGCCATATAAACCGATCTTGGGTCTTGACTTCTTGAGCCTCTAGAGGGCGCAATTCGTATCCGATTGGAATGGAATTTCGCACGACGTGTTTTGTTATGATACCCAACAACTGTGCCAAGTATGGTTTGAATCGGTTTATAACCTGATATAGCTGTCATATAAACCGATCTTGGGTCTTGACTTCTTGAGCCTCTAGAGGGCACAATTCTTATCCGATTTGAATGAATTTTTGCACGACGTGTTTTGTTATGAGATCCAACAACTGTGCCAAGTATGGTTGAAATCGGTCCGTGTTTATTATGGTCTGAATCGGTCTATAGGCCGATACAGTTCCCATATAAATCGTTCTCTCTATTTTACTTCATGAGCCCCAATGGGCGCAATTCTTATACGAATTGGATGAAATTTTACACAGGTCTCCAACATATAATTTAATTTTGGTCCAAACCGGACCATATCTTGATATCGTTTTAATAGCAGAGCAACTCTTTTCTTATATCCTTTTATGCCTAAGAAGAGATGCCGTGAAAAGAACTCGACAATTGCGATGCATGGTGGAGGGTATATAAGATTCGGCCCGGCCGAACTTAGCACGCTTTTACTTGTTATATATAAGAATTTTTTTAACAAAGCCAGTTCTTGCAAGTAAATTTTCTTTTTGAAAGGATTTTACGAAACTGGCGCTTAACTATAAGAACCATGTTGTGCTCATGCTATGCACATGCAGACAGGACGAGTTCCTCTTAAACATCACATTTCCATGAAGAATTTTTATACCCTACACCACCACTGTGGTACAGGGTATAATAGATTTGTGCATTTGTTTGCAACGCTAAGAAGGAGAAGAGCTAGAACCATTGATAAGTATGCCGATCGACTCAGAATCACATTCTGGTCCGATCTTTACAAAGCTTAGCATGGATTGTTTCGTTTGACGATTTAGATATAGCTCCCGTATATATGTACCGCACGATTTGCACTTCAATTGCCGTAAAAGCTCCAATTTCCAACCGATCTGCACAAAAATTGGCACGGACTGGTTTTTTACTTGTCTTTACATATCTGGAAATTTTCACCTCTCAATATATGTGCAAAATTTAATAAAAATCGGATCAGTTTTAGATATAGCTGCCATATATATTTTGCCATATATCTTTACAAACGTCCCCAGATGTGTGCAAAATTTTATAAAAATCGGTTCAGCTTTAAATATAGCTTCCACATTTATCTTTCATCCGATTTGGCATTTTAAGGCTGTAGGAGCCACAATTTTTTTCCGGTCTTTACAAAATTTGGCATGAGGTGCTTTATTTGACGTCTTCATATGTGTGCAAAATTTCATGAAAATCGGTTCATATCTTTCATCCGATTTGGCCTTTTAAGGCTGTAGAAACCACAATTTTGGTCCGATCTTCACAAAATTTAGCATGGGGTGTTTTATTTAATATCCTCATATGTGTGCAAAATTTCATACAAATTGATTTAAATGCAGCTCCCATATATATCGTGCATCCGATATGGCTTTTTAAGGCTATAGAAGACACAATTTTCGTCCGATTTTGCATGAGACGTTTAATTTGATGTTCCAATACGTGAGCAAAATTGAATTAAAATCGGTCCTGATTTAGATATAGCTCCAATGTGTATATTTCATCCCTATGGACTTTTAAGGCACTAAAATCACATCTCTACAATATAAGGCGAGAGATATTCTATTTCAGTATGTGTCATCAAAATGGGCACAGGTTTCGATATAACTGCCATATAATCATTTATCCAATATGGTCTTTTAAACATGTGGAAATCCAAATCTTTTGTGCTGTGGTAGGAAAATCTTACAAGGTTCTATATTGCTATTTCAATTGGTATCCAAATTAAAGTCTGACTAGATTTCGAGACAAGTTCTACATATAAAAAGTACTACATACACTAGGTGGTGTAGGGTATTATATAGTCGGCACCGCCCGACTTTTGCCTTTCCCTTTTGGTTTGATTTACGTATAAGTCTCAATATTAAATAACATGAATGCTATGACCTTTTTTCAATGTCGACATTTCTTTCATTTTAATTGTACTTAGGCTATTCCAGCTCTCAGGCTTTGCAATAAGGCAAAAGAGTACAAATGACACCCACAACAATGTGGCAACATAAAATTAACCAAAAATTGCTACAAAACATGTAGATACTAAGGCTTCGTATGGGCACTTGTAGGCAAACGAGCGATAATAATCTGTCGGCATTATACTCTAGCCGCCTCCGATGTAGTTCTCCAGTGTAGGTAAACAAATATTGAATTTGAGCAAATGTTTTCATCAAAAAAGGCGACGATATATGAGACAGCGCGTGGGAAAGTAATCAAATACAAATGAAATTGGTGGAATACTTGACTGAATGTGTGTCGAGAAATTATTGTACAATGGAAATTAAGCCATTGCCTTCATTTCCATTTGCTTTGAACGTGAATGTTTCATAGCGTAATGCCTTCCACGGCATATGAATTAAGTAAACGCTCATTTCTGTCACTCATTACATGCTGGATAAATCGCAAGGTTAACACACAATGACTACAATTTCCATTATTTCATATCACAACCAATGTCTGTTATATGACATGCACAGTAATTGTAAACTATGCACAGGCTAAACTAAAAATTTACCGATAGCTCTGCCAGCCAGCAGAAATGTATAATCGCATAACATTACAAGTGATGTGCAAAATTTAAAAACTCTCCCGCGAACATGGAGTTAATAAACAGCTAAAAGACTTCGTTTACATCATTGAGAGCTGTCCGTCAAGTTTGTACTCAATGATAATGGAGGTCCTATTTTAAATCGAGCCAGAAAAGGGCGCAGAAGATTGATAAATTTTTCTAGATAAATCTACAAAAGGAAAGTAGGTGTCGCCAGCATTTAGTATGGGGTTTACCACCACTTAAAAATATATACATATGTTTAAAGCAGCCACGCCCACACTAGTATTCTTTGATTCATATTATTATTCGATTCGACATGCCACAGTTGAACGTTACCGTAAACCCAAGGTAGAATTTAACTAATTTTAATTTTTGAAAAAATCGTTTATTAAGCATATTATCTTTACTTAAACAAGTAAAAAGGCGTTAAGTTCGGTCGGGCCGAACTTTGGATACCCACCACCTCGGGTATATATGTAAACCAAAATCTGGTGAAAAATGCATACCTTATGTCCCATAGCAGCTACATTGACTAATAAATACAAATCATTGTTCAATTGTGTATAACAAAATATTGGTCTTTTTAGTAGCTATATCTAAGATAAACCGATCTGAACCATATACGACACGGATGTCGAAAAGCCTTACATAAGTCACTGTGTCAAATTTCAATGAATACGGATTATAAATGCGACTTTTATGGAGCCAAGCCTTTAAATCGAGATATCGTTCTATATGGCAATTATATACAAATCTGGACCGATTTCGGCCAAGTTGCAGAAAAATGTCGAAGAGACTAACACAACTCACTGTCCCAAATTTCGGCGAAATCGGACAATAAACGCGCCTTTTATAGACCTAAAACCTTAAATCGAGAGATCGATCTATATGGCAGCTATATCCAAATCAGGACCGATTTCGGCCAAGTTGCAGAAAAATGTCGAAGAGACTAACACATAAGACAGTAAATCGGCGGATCGGTCTATATGGCAGCTATATACAGTGTGGACCGATTTGGGCCAAATTAAAGAAGAATGTGGAAGGGCCTAACACAACTCACTGTCCCAAATTTCAGCAAAATCGGATTATAAATGTGGCTTTTATGGGCCTAAGACCCCAAATCGGCGGATCGGTCTGTATGGGGGCTATATCAATATATAGTCCGATATAGCCCATCTTCGCACTTAACATGCTTAATGAAAAAGAAACTGTGCAAAATTTCAGCTCAATATCTCTGTTTTTAAATTCTGTAGCGTGATTTCAACAGACAGACGGACGGACATTGCTAGTTCTACTTAAAATGTCCCGACGATCATGAATATATATATGCTTTATGGGGTCTTAGACGCATATTTCGAGGTGCTACAAACAGAAAGACGACATTTGAAGGAGTACAGCCAGCCGCTTGAAATTTTGCCCAAAAACTTCTTATAGGTGTAGGTCGGTTGAGATTGTAAATGGGCCAAATCGGTCCATGTTTTGATATAGCTGCCATATACACCGATCTTGGATCTTGAGTTCTTGAGCCTCTAGAGAGCGCAACTCTCATCCGATTTGGCACAAATTTTGTACAACAGCTTTTCCCATGGCCTTCAATATGCGTGTGCAATATGGTCTGAATCGATCTATAGCTTGACACAGCTCCCATATAAACCGATCTCCCGAATTTGCTTCTTGAGCCCCGAATCGGACTATAACTTGATATAGCTCCTCCTCCTCCTCCGTCCATATTCATTATTCTTTGTTTGCCTGAAAAGAGATACTGCGCAAAGAACTCGACAGATGCGATCCATGGTGGAGGGTATATTAGATTCGGCCCCGCCGAACTTAGCACGCTCTTACTTGTTTTAACCTAACCTAACCTGGGGTCTTAGAAGAATATTTCGGAATGACTATATTAGTATACCCCCATCCTGTGGTGGTGGGTATAATAAACTTTTATGTCAAGTAAAAAATCTTTCGTCATCAGACATATTTTCTTAAACGGTTGGAAAATTTTTCATCTTTAAATTAAGTTCGTGATCGTTTTCGTCAAAACTTTAAATTTTGTGTATTATTCCATTGATTTCAGTGTATTTCTATTGCTTTGTTCATCACTTTATAAGGGTTCCAAACCGAAATATGGGCTATTTCTCCCTATTTTTAATCAGGTCAAAAATGCGGTTTGGACTTTAAGCTCGAAACTTATTTGGTACATTTCAGAACCCTTTTGTCATAATTATTCCATTATTAATTTGTCGCCGATTGATAATTCCTACACTGAAAAAAGGTATCTTACTTTGAAGTAAGAAATTTGCCTAAAATTGGTATAACAATTTTATCACGCTTTATGAAAATGTGCTCTTCTGTTATGAAAATTTGCTAAACAACGGGAACATAACCTATTTTGAAAAAAAATTGCAATTAGTTCATTAACTTGAATGGGTATGGAATTTCCTAAACATTTTTCTTTATAAATAGTGTAAAAATATTTAATTCACTTTCAAAAATATTCTCGATAGGGAGAAAAACTTTGTATGGAAAAAAATATTGTAGCAAATTTTGCTGAAGCCTATCACCATTGATTTTGCGGACTTGCCAATTTTAAATTCATCACGTTGATGTAAGGAAAAACTATTTACCACTTTACGTTTAGGAGGCCACCGTAGCGCAGAGGTTAGCATGTCCGCCTATGACGCTTGGTTTCGAATCCTGGCGAGACCATCAGAAAAAATTTCAGCGGTGGTTTTCGCCTCCTAATGCTGGCAACATTTGTGAGGTGCTATGCCATGTAAAACTTCTCCCCAAAGAGGTGTCGGACTGCGGCACGCCGTTCGGACTAGGCCTAAAGAAAGGTGGCCCCTTCTCATTGAGCTTAAACTTGAACAGGACTGCACTCATTGATATGTGAGAAGTTTGCCCCTGTTCCTTAGTGGAATGTTCATGGGCAAAATTTTCAATTTACTTTACTTTTAAGTTAGTGTAGAATAAAAAGAGATATTCAATTCCTTAAAATATATAAGTGCAGTGTGGAACATACATATACCCATTTACATTCGGAATTTTATATTGTGTGCGAATTGCCGTATAAACATGTATGCGCATACGCACATAAATATCACTAAGGCGATAAAATGCTTATTTTAGTTTGATGGGCAGCTTAGTCAGTTGGTTCGGGTGCGCATCGTTGCAGCGAAAAGAAAACAAGTAAAAACATGTTATGTTCGCATGTGCCGAACCTTGGATACCCCCACTGTCGGTAAATTAATTATCCTAGTTTATAATAACTCCACTACCATATTCTTAGTCATATCCAAATATGAGCTGATATGGATCATTTTTGATTCAGGTCCTGAGTGCTCTTACACAAGTCAGAGATTCGGCGAAATCGGGCAATAATTCCGTCCTTTATGGGTTTAAGACCTGAAGATCAGTCTATATGGCAGCTATATCTAAATATAGTCCAATCGATGTCATATCTGGGTCGGAAGTCGGGAGGGTTCAGTTAGGTAAAGTTAGGTAAAGTTACATCGAAAAGAAGATATTCATGCCACTTTGGACATACACCTAAGCCAGTAATCGACATACATTGCACTCTAAATACCAACAAGTAAAAAGGCATTCAGTTCGGCCAGGAAAAACTTTGGATACCCTCCACCTGGTGTATAAATGTAAACCACATTTCGTCATAATCCAGCGAAAAAGACATTATTTATGCACCCATAGAAGCTTAATCCAAGTATGGTTCGATTTGGAGCAAATTCGGCATGGACAAACTGTAACATGGGGGGGTTCGGTTAGGTACGGTTACGTCGAAAAGAGGATATTCATACCACTTTGGACATACACCTAAGCCAGTAATCGACATACAGTGCACTCTAAATACCAACAAGTAAAAAGGCATTAAGATCGGCCAGGAAAAACTTTGGATACCACCATCTAGAGTATAAATGTAAACCACATTTCGTCATAATCCAGCGAAAAAGACGTTATTTGTGGACCCATAGAAGCTTAATCCATATATGGTTCGATTTGGACCAAATTCGGCACGGACAAATAAATAGCTCACTGTTCAATTTTAGTTTTAATATTGGTTTTTTGGCAGCTTTATTGCAGCTATATCAAAATCTGGAACGATCTGGACCATCAAGAAGAATATCGAGGGGATAACACAACTCACTGTTAAAAATTAGTCTTTTATGGGCCTATATGGCAGCTATATTCAAATCTGGACCCATCTGGGCCAAATTAAAAAAGAAAAGATGTCGAATGGCCTTTTGTGCCCAATACTTCAAATCGAGAGATCGGTCTATATGGGTGTTATATAAAGATAAAGTCCGATATGACCCATTTTCGAACTTAACCTGCACATGGAAAATAAATCTGTTCAAATTTATCTCTAATTTAAAAACTATAGCGTGATTTCAACAGTCAAGTGGACGAACGCACATGGTTGGACCGTCTTAGATTTCTATTTCTATTATCTAGCCACGTCCGTCCGTCTGTCGAAAGCACGCTAAATTTCGAAGAAGTAAAGCTAGCTGCTTGAAATTTTGCACAAATATTTATTATTAGTGTAGGTCGGTTGGGATTGTAAATGGGTCTTACCGGCCCATGTATTAATATAGCTGCCAAATAAACCGATCTTGTATCTTGACTTCTTGAGCTGCTAGAAGGTGCAATTCTTCTCCGATTTGGCTGAAATGTTTAACAACTGTCCTAAGTGTAGTTGAAATCGGTCCATAACTTGATATAGCTTACATGGCAGCTGTATTAGGTTATCTTCAATCTTGACTTCTTGAGCCTCGAGAGGGCGCAATTCTAATCCGATGTGGCAGAAATTTTGTACAACGGCTTCTCCCATGGCCTTCAAAATACATGAATCGGTTTATAGCCTGATACACCTCCCATATAAACCGATCTCAAACATTCAATTCAATTCCGAATTCAGTCCTAATCAGACCATAACTTGATATAGCTTTAATAACATAGCAATTCTTTTCTTTGACCTTTGTTTGCCTAAAAAGAGATACCGGGAAAAGAATTCGACAAATGCAATCCATGGTGGTGGGCAAATAAGATTCGGCCTCGCCGAACATAGCACGCTTTTACTTATTTAATTTACCGTGGTGGGTGTGAAAATGAATGATCATTATTCAATGTTCACTTTGTTGACAAAGTGAAAATAGTACAAGTTAAATAACATATTTGCAAATGTGTGTTTGGAAGCCACTATGGCGCAGAGGTTAGCAGGTCCGCCTATGTTGCCGAATGCCTGGGTTCAAATCCCGTCGTGAACATCAGAAAAATTTTCAGCAGTGATTATCCCCTTACAAATGCTGGCTACATTTGTGAAATATCCTGTCATGTTAAAACTTCTCTACCAAGTGGTGTCGCTATGTAGCACGCCGACCCAGTGGACAAATAATGCAAAAATCAAAAATGCAAATTATTGTGACACTTTTTACTCATCTTTTAAAAAACCATTCAATTGAGAAGATTAAAAAAAAATATATTTATATATGAAGTCCCCCTTCAGCTAGTCGATGTTTCTGTACGA
Source organism: Stomoxys calcitrans (assembly GCF_963082655.1). Taxonomy (NCBI): domain Eukaryota; kingdom Metazoa; phylum Arthropoda; class Insecta; order Diptera; family Muscidae; genus Stomoxys; species Stomoxys calcitrans. The sequence continues at coordinate 153,378,924 of NC_081552.1, forward strand.
CGGTTTTTTTAACAAATGAATGCTCATATTTTTTCTCAAAAATTAAAATTTTGTTTATGTAAGCAAAATGGATTAATTATACCCTCCACCATAAGATGGGGGGTATACTAATTTCCTCATTCTGTTTGTAACTACTCGAAATATTCGTCTGAGACCCCATAAAGTATATATATTCTTGATCGTAGTGACATTTTATGTCGATCTAGCCATGTCCGTCCGTCTGTCCGTCCGTCTGTTTGTCGAAAGCACGCTAACTTCCGAAGGAGTGAAGCTAGCCGCTTGAAATTTTGCACAAATACTTCTTATTAGGTTATGTCGGTTGGTATTGTAAATGGGCCATATCGGTCCATGTTTTGATATAGCTGCCATATAAACCGATCTTGGATCTTGACTTCTTGAGCCTCTAGAGTGCGCAATTCTTATCCGATTGGAATGAAATTTTGCACGACGTGTTTTGTTACATTATCCAACAACTGTGCCAAGTATGGTTTAAATCGGCACATAACCTGATATAGCTGCCATATAAACCGATCTTGGGTCTTGACTTCTTGAGCCTCTAGCGTGCGCAATTCTTATCCGATCAGAATGAAATTTTGTACGACGTGTTTTGTTATTATATCCAACAACTGTGCCAAGTATGGTTTAAATCGGCCCATAACCTGATATAGCTGCCATATAAACCGATATTGGGTCTTGACTTCTTGAGCCTCTAGAGGGCACAATTCTTATCCGATTTGAATGAATTTTTGCACGAAGTATTTCGTTATGATATCCAACAACTGTGCTAAGTATGGTTGAAATCGGTCTATAACCTGATATAGCTGTCATATAAACAAATCTGGGGATTTGATTCTTGAGCTTTTAGAGGGCGCAATTCCTATCCGATTTGGCTGTAATTTTGCATGACGTATTTTATTTTTACTTTCAACAACTGTGTCAAATAAGGTTCAAATCGGTTCATAACCTGATATAGCTGCCATATAAACCGATCTGGGATCTTGACTTCTTAACCCCTAGAGGTCGCAATTATTATCCGATATGCCTGAAATTTTGTACGACGGATCCTCTCACGACCATCAACATACGTGTTTATTATGATCTGAATCGGTCTATAGCCCGATACAGATCCCATATAAATCGATCTCTCTATTTTCTTGAGCCCCCAAAGGGTGCACAGTTCTCCAACACGCAATTTAATTGTTGGACCACAATACCATATCTTGATATCGCTCTAATAGCAGAGGAAATCGTTTCTCATATCCTTTTTTGCCTAAGAAGAGATGCCGGGAAAAGAACTCGACAAATGCGATCCATGGTCGGCCCGGCCGAACTTAGCACGCTTTTACTTGTTTTAATTGTGGTACCAAAATAGAATAACATCTTAAAAAGGGGATAACTGAAAGCTCATTTGTCAACGACAGGTGTCACAGATATCAATATATGGTTAGTACCGTGAGTTTTAATCAATTTCAATTTCATCTTTATTGGTTCATTATTATGTTCATATTTACAAAGCAGAGTTATGAGATCTTATCTTTTGGATATTACTGCATATAAGACTTAGGATCAAAGATATTAAATTACAATAGCACAGTTAAGATAATGAGTTTAAAGGAAAAATAAAGGGGAAAAACCTTTCTATGAAATTCACACAATTGGAAGAAAATATATAAAGGGTGATTTTTTTGAGGTTAGGATTTTCATGCATTAGTATTTGACAGATCACGTGGGATTTCAGACATGGTGTCAAAGAGAAAGATGCTCAGTATGCTTTGACATTTCATCATGAATAGACTTACTAACGAGCAACGCTTGCAAATCATTGAATTTTATTACCAAAATCAGTGTTCGGTTCGAAATGTGTTCATTCACCGTAACGTTGCGTCCAACAGCATCTTTGAAAAAATACGGTCCAATGATTCCACCAGCGTACAAACCACACCAAACAGTGCATTTTTCGGGATGCATGGGCAGTTCTTGAACGGCTTCTGGTTGCTCTTCACTCCAAATGCGGCAATTTTGCTTATTTACGTAGCCATTCAACCAGAAATGAGCCTCATCGCTGAACAAAATTTGTCAAAATTTGAGCACATTTCGAACCGAACACTGATTTTGGTAATAAAATTCAATGATTTGCAAGCGTTGCTCGTTAGTAAGTCTATTCATGATGAAATGTCAAAGCATACTGAGCATCTTTCTCTTTGACACCATGTCTGAAATCCCACGTGATCTGTCAAATACTAATGCATGAAAATCCTAACCTCAAAAAAATCACCCTTTACATACTCAAAAATATAATAAAAATACTCAAGGTAAGCATACGATTTCCATGTGATGATTAAAAGGGAGAAAAAAGAAAAGACCGTAAATTTATGTCAATTCGTTGCATAATTGATAAGTCGAATATTTTACTTTGTTGAAATAATTATCATTAAGTCTATCGACAAATGTATCCAGTTTTTCGTAGCCTGTTTCGTCATGAAGTAGCGCCGATTATTTTTAAACATTTGTTTTGCAAAATTTGAAGTTTTTTCCAGTGTGATTTTGCAGTCCTATACCAAACAGGACATCCGTAAGTAAGAGAGGACCTTATTACACTCTTGAATAAAAGATTTTTGTTAGCATAGTTGAGTGTGGACTTCTTGTGGATTAAAGACCATAGTGAACGAATCGTTCTTAATGTTTTTTTGCAGACTTCATCGATGTGCTTTCCAAAGTTAAGTTTTTTATCGAGCGTAACTCCCAAATATTTAACGCTGTCAGCAATATCAATTCTTTCAGTAACGAAGTTAAGTTTTCTGATAGGCAATCTTTTAGGAGACTTGTTAATAGGAAATATAATGGCCTGGGTTTTATTCAGGTTAATCTTAATTTTCCATTTTGAAAAGTATTTTTTACAAGCCAGCAACCCGGTTTCCATTTTTTTAAGAAGTGCAGTTGTTAACTTGCTTGTAGTTATAAACGCCGTATCATCTGCGTAGTATGCTGTTTTCACGAAAGAAGGCGCTTTAAAGTCAGCAGTGTAGATGGAATAGGGCAAGGGAGATAGCACTGATCCTTGGGGTAAGCCTGTATTCAACAACCGTTAGTTTTAATTAAGAGGCAAAAATAAGGCAATAACTGTCAAAATTTTAATTTTCGGCAGAGTGGATCTAAAAAAGGGCCGACTTGGGCCGCCCTAGTTTTTTTTTCAGTGTTGTTTAGTGAAGTGTCCGGAATCAAAAAAGTTAAATATCAGCTGCACAAACTTGCACCAATTCTATTTTTTATACCCTCCACCATAAGATGGGGGGTATACTAATTTCGTCATTCTGTTTGTAACTACTCGAAATATTCGTCTGAGACTCCATAAAGTATATATATTCTTGATAGTCGTGAAATTTTATGTCGATCTAGCCATGTCCGTCCGTCTGTCCGTCCGTCCGTCCGTCCGTCTGTCTGTCGAAAGCACGCTAACTTCCGAAGGAGTAAAGCTAGCCGCTTGAAATTTTGCACAAATACTTCTTATTGGTGTAGGTCGGTTGGTATTGTAAATGGGCAATATCGGTCCATGTTTTGATATAGCTGCCATATAAACCGATCTTGGGTCTTGACTTCTTGAGCCTCTAGAGTGCGCAAATCTTATCCGATTTAAATGAATTTAGGCACGACTTGTTTTGCTATGATGTCCAACAACTGTGCCAAGTATGGTTCAAATCGGTCCATAATCTGATATAGCTGCCATATAAACCGATCTTGGGTCTTGACTTCTTAAGCCTCTAGAGTGCGCAATTCTTACCCGATTATAATGAAATTTTGCACGACTTGTTTTGTTATGATATTCAACAACTGTGCCAAGTATGGTCCTAATCGGTCCATAACCTGATATAGCTGCCATATAAACCGATCTTGGGTCTTGACTTCTTAAGCCTCTAAAGTGCGCAATTCTTATCAGATTGGAATGAAATTTTGCACGACATGTTTTTTTATGATATCCAACAAGTGTGCCAAAAATGGTTCAAATCGGCTCATAAACTGATATAGCTGTCATATAAACAGATCTGGGGACTTGACTTCTTGAGCTTCTAGAGGGCGCAATTCCTACCTGATTTGGCTGAAATTTTGCATGACGTTTTTTATTTTTTATTTTTTCTTTCAACCACTGTGTCAAATAAGGTATAAATCGGTTCATAACCTGATATAGCTGCCATATAAACCGATCTGGGATCTAGATGAGCCTCTAGAAGTCGCAATTATTATCCGATTTGCCTGAAATTTTGTACGATGGATCTTCTCTTGACCATCAACATACGTGTTTATTATGGTCTAAATCTGTTTATAGCCCGATACAGCTCCCATATAAATCGATCTCTCTAATTTACTTTTTGAGCCCCCAAAGGGCGCAATTCTTACTCGAATTGGCTGACATTCTACACAGGTCTCCAACATATAATTTGATTGTAGCCCAAACCGGATCATATCTTTATATCGCTCTAATAGCAGAGCAAATCTTTTCTTATATCACTTTTTGCCTAAGAAGAGATGTCGGGAAAAGAACTCGACAACTGCGCTCCATGGTGGAGGGTATATAAGATTCGGCCCGGCCGAACTTAGCACGCTTTTACTTGTTTTTTTTTAAATTTATTTTTCGACCCGTTTTTGAGAACAAGGTTAACTAACAACTTCTTGAAATTGGGATTGTAGCATATGAAAACTTTCTACAAAAACGTTCGCCGGAAAATTCTACTATAGTCCCCTAAATATCCCAAACTCCAAAACTAAGCATAAACATCGGAAATTAGTAAAACGGAAAACGCAATTTAGGGATAAAGTCGTACGTTAAAGTGGACGCCTTTTATATTCTTAAGAACTCAAATCAGGTGATGGTTTATATGGGAGCTAAATCATGTTATAAACCGATTTGGACCATACTTGGAGAAGTTGTTGAGAATCGTAGCACAAGCCATTGAGGTACAATCAAATGTACCTCTGTGCTAAATTTTTTTCTATTGTATTTTTGTCCAACAAATACACTAAGAGGCAATACTGCCCCGTACGGAGTCGGCATTAAAAGAGGCCTCTTATCATTGAGCTTAAACTTCAATCGGACTGCACTCATTGATACGTGAAAAGTTTCCCCTGTTCCTAAATGGAATGTACCTGGGGAATTTAGAAGTTGCAAATAAAATAATAAATTTTTATACCCACCACCGAAGGACGGGGGTATATTCATTTTGTCATTCCGTTTGCAACACATCGAAATATCCATTTCCGACCCTATAAAGTATACATACTCTTGATCAGCGTTAAAATCAAAGACAATCTAGCCATGTCCGTCCGTCTGTCTGTTGAAATCACGCTACGGTCTTTAAAAATAGAGATATTGAGTTGAAACTTTGCACAGATTCTTTTTTGTCCATAAGCAGGTTAAGTTCGAAGAGGGGCTATATCGGACTTTATCTTGATATAGCCCCCATATAGACCGATCGGCCCATAAAAGCCACATTTATTGGCCCAGATCGGTCCAAATTTGAATATAGCTGCCATATAGACCGATCTCTCGATTTAAGGTTTTGAGCCCATAAAAGGCGCATTTATTGTCCGATGTCGCTGAAATTTGGGACAGTGAGTTGGGTTAGTCTCTTCGGCATTTTTCTGCAACTTGGTACAAATCGGTCTAGATTTGGATATAGCTACCATATAGACCGATATCTCGATTTAAAGTCTTGGCCCATTTATAATCCGATTTCACTAAAATATGACACAGTGACGTATGTTAGGCTTTTCGACATCCGTTTCGTATATGGTTCAGATCGGGTTATTTTTAGATATAGTTATAAAAAAGAGCAAAATTTTGTTTTACAGAATTGAACATTGACTTGTACTTATTAGTATTTGGTCCAAATGAGAAAATATTTCGATATAGTTACTTTGGGGCATAAGTTATGCATTCTACCCTGGATTTTGACGAAAGGTGGTTTACAAATATACCCGAGGTGGTGGGTATCCAAAGTTCGGCCCGGCAGAACTTATCGCCTTTTGTACTTATTATCTTACATGGTAGTCTAACATATCCTTGATTTTAAGCCTTGTTATCAAAGGCTCAAATCTTTTGATTCAGGTAAAGATGTCGTTGAGAGTTAAGAAATTAACTGTGTGGAGTGGCAATGATGTGCCATAATTAAAGACAACGAATAGCCTCATGTTGACATTTTTATACCCACCACCGAAGGATAGGGGTATATCCATTTTGTCATTCCGTTTGCAACACATCGAAATATCCATTTCTGACCCTATAAAGTATATATATTCTTGATCAGCGTAAAAATCTAAGATGATCTAGACATGTCCGTCCGTCTGTCCGTCTGTCTGTTGAAATCACGCTACAGTCTTTAAATATAGAGATATTGAGCTGAAAATTTGCACAGATTCTCTTTCTGTCCATAAGCAGGTTAAGTTCGAATAGGGGCTATATCGGACTATATAGACCGATCCGCCGATTAGGGGTCTAAGCCCATAAAAGCCACATTTAAAATCCGATTTTGCTGAAATTTGGGACAGTGAGTTGTGTTAGGCCCTTCCACAGCCTTCGTCAATTTGGCCCAGATCGGTCCAGATTTGGATATAATTGCCATATAGACCGATATCTCGATTCTGGCTCCACAAAACGCGCATTTATAATCCGCATTCATTGAAATTTGGCATAGTGACTTATGTTAGGCTTTTCGACATCCGTGTCGTATATGGTTCAAATCAGTTTATAATAGATATAGGTACTAAAAAGATCAATATTTTGTTATACACAATTGAACAATGACTTGTACATATTAGTATTTGGTCCAAATCGGAACATATTTGCATATAAAACTGCTATGGAACATAAGGTATGCATCACCTGATTTTGACGAAAGGTGGTTTACACATGTACCCGAGGTGGTGGGTATCCAAAGTTCGGCCCGGCCGAACTTAACGCCTTTTTATACCCACCACCAAAAGATGGGAATATATTCATTTTGTCATTCCGTTTGCAGCACATCGAAATATCCATTTCCGACCCTATAAAGTATATATATTCTTGATCAGCGTAAAAATCTAGGACGATCTAGACATGTCCGTCCGTCTGTCCGTCTGTCTGTTGAAATCATGCCACAGTCTTTAAAAATAGAGATATTGAGCTGAAATTTTGCACAGATTCTTTTTTTGTCCATAAGTTCGAAGATGGGCAATATCGGACTATATCTTGATATAGCCCCCATATAGACCGATCCGGTCTTAGGCCCATAAAAGCCACATTTATTATCCGATTTTGCTGAAATTTGGGGCAGTGGGTTGTTTTAGGCCCTTCAACATCCTTCGTTAATTTGGCCCAGTTCGGTTCAGATTTGGATATAGCTGCCATATAGACCGATCCTCCGGTTTAGGGTCTTAGGCCCACAAAAGCCACATTTATTATCCGATTTAGTTGATATTTGGGACAGTGAGTTGTGTTAGGCCCTTCCACATCCTTCGTTAATTTAGCACAGATCGGTTCACATTTGGATATAGCTGCCATATAGACCGATCCTCCGGTTTAGGGTCTTAGGCCCACAAAAGCTGCCGTGTAGACTGATATCTCGATTTAAAGTCTTGGCCCCCTAAAGGCGCATTTATAATCCGATTTCACTGAAATTTGACAGAGTGACTTATGTTAGGCTTTTCGACGTCCGTGTCGTATATAGTTCAAATCGGTTTATTTTTAGATATAGCTAGTGTACTTATTAGTATTTGGTCCAAATCGGAATATATGTCGATGTAGCTGCTATGGGGCATAAGGTATTCATTTTTCACCGGATTTTGACGAAAGGTGGTTTACATATATACCCGAGGTGATGGGTATTCAAAGTTCGGCCCGGTCGAAATTAACGCCCTTTTACTTGTTAAATTAATAATACTTTTACGCCACAATTTATTACACAATCTAAAGCTTTGGGTAAAATTTTTATGGGAACTAGTTTTTTCCCCTACCTTATGCAAATAAAACATTACTTTTATTTATTCTCCTTATACCTTAAACGTTGAAAGTAATTCTCATGAAACAGGAAACTGAGAAGAGTTCAAAAAACAAAACATCACTATTTCCAAATGTATATGTAATATATTAGGGGTTATCATACGGCAAAATCGTATGGAATTGGTATTAAAACGCAAAAGAAATTTCCTCATAATTATGTTCACAACATGTTGAAATTGAGTTCAACTTCTTGAATATTTCATCTAGATGTTTGGTCACTCGCATATAACTAATATAAGGAATTTTGTATGCCAAAAGGGGACAAAAAAATCGTAAGCGCAAATCATGATCAGTTTTGCTACCTTTAGTTCAGTTTTCATTCATTTGGGATGCACCTTTTTAGTGTAAAAGTGCTTGTAGTTTAAATAAAAATTTCGGAATTTCAGTTCAATACAATAGATGTTACCTCAAATTGCCGCGCTTAGTTGTCATATACAAAATCTAAACTGTCAACTGTTTGTTAGTCTTAAAACTTCATACCAAATTCATATTATCAAAGTGACATTTTCCCACAGCCAACCCAGAAGTAACCAAGACAAAGCATGTTAAAAAAGGCAAGGTAATTGTAAGACTTTTTGTTCTTTAACACCCGAACAAGTTGGGACATAAAAAAATTAGTTGGAAAATGTTTTCTAGATAAAAGCTTGATTTGAATGTCGCCGCATTTGTCCAAAGCCGAAAAAACTTGGGTTCACACACAATCCACCTAAGCCGAGCCGAATATGGTTATGGCAAGTTCTGTATGGTAAGTTTGTTTTGCTTTATTTGTCATAGGAAGTTTCTCCTTTGCTAACGCCCAAAACTATAATGAAAAGACTTTTAAAACTTTTGCTTTAATGCAATCAAATGTTTTCTTCATAACAAGAGAGAATGTTGAACGCAAAATTTAATTATTGTAATATCGTATACAATGTGATATTCTAAAATACACATTGTGTTCAAGATCTGCATAGTTTGGGAGCCATGTGGTGGGTTGAATATACATCCCGGCACAAAACTCAGCTTGTCAGACTGCGTATATGTCTGCCAGTATTAACGGTACGCGAAATAAAGTTAATTTGAAAAAATCCCCATTTTGTATTCGGAATCTACCTTAGAACAATCAGTTTTTTTAAGGAATTTTCAGATCTTTGTCATCGTCCTCACACAGCTTCCACCAGCTAATCTTTGTTGTTGGAAATGAGTTTTCCAAAGATTCTTTTACATAGTCTGAAAATGTGGAACTAATCAGAATACAGATTCCAATCTTATATATAACAAGTAAAAGCGTGCTAAGTTCGGCCGGGCCAAATCTTATATACCCTCCAACATGGAACGCATTTGTCGAGCTCTTTCCACGGTATCTCTTTTAAGACAAACAAAGGATAAAAGAATATTGAATATTGGAGACCATAGTAGAAGTCATTGTGTAAAATTTCAGCCAAATCTAGTAAGAATTGCGCACTTTAGGGACTGAAGAAGTAAAATAGGGAGATCGGTTTATAGGGGAGCTGTATTAGGCTATAAACCGATTCATGCCATATTCGACACGTATGTTAAAGGTAATGGGAGAAGCCGTTGTACAAAATTTCAGCTGACTCGAATAATACTTGCGCCCTTTAGAGGGTCAAGAAGTCAAGTCGGCGTTGACAAATTTTTTCACAGCTTGTGACTCCGTAATTGCATTCTTTCTTCTGTCAGTTATCAGCTGTTACTTTTAGCTTGCTTTAGAAAAAAAGGGTAAAAAAGTATATTTGATTAAAGTTCATTCTAAGTTTTATTAAAAATACATTTACTTTCTTTTAAAAAATCCGCAATTACTTTTTGGGCAACCCAATATAGCAGATATATCAGGTTATGGACCGATTTGCACCATTCTTAATACAGTTGTTGGAAGTGATAACAAAACACGTCATGCAAAATTTTAGCCACATCGGATAGCAGTTGCTCCCACTAGAGGCTCAAGAAGTCAAGACCCCAGATCGGTTTATATGGCAGCTATATCAGGTTATCAACCGATTTGAATTATTCTTAACACAGTTGTTGGAAGTCATAACAAAACACGTCGTGCAAAATTGCAGACAAATCGGAGAGGAATTGTGTCCTCTTGCAGCTCAAGAAATCAAGATCACAGATCTGTATATATGACAGCTATACCAAAACTTGGACCGATATATAGCCCATTTACAATCCCAACGGACATACACTAAAAATAAGTATTTGTGCTAAATTTCAAGCGCTAAATTTGTGCTAAATTTACTCTATCGAAAGTTAGCGCGCTTTTGACAGACAGATGGACGGACGGACATATCTAGATCGACATAAAATGTCATGACGATCAAGAATATATATACTTTATGGAGTCTAAGACGAATATTTCGAGTAGTTACAAACCGAATGATGAAATTTGTATACCCCCATCCTATGGTGGAGGACATAAAAAACAATTTGTATTTGTTTGTTTGTGTGTTCCTTATAGACTCAAAAACGGCTGAACCGATTTTCTTGAAATTTTTACCGATGGTGCATAATGATCCCGTGGTGAAAATAAGGTACTACATTTTTTGATATCTAAAGGGGGAGCGGACCCTCCCCCTTACCCTAATTTTCAGAGACGCCAGATCTCGGAGATGGGTGGTGCGATTTAAGCGAAATTTTTGTGCCATCTTATAGTACCTTAAAAAAAGCAAAAAGGCGTTAAGTTCGGCCGGGTCGAACTTTGGATACCCACCACCTCGGGTATATAGGTAAACCACCCTTCATCAAAATCCGGTGAAAATTGCATACCTTATGTCCCATAGCAGTTATATCGAAATATGTTCCGATTTGGACCAAATACTAATAAGTACAAGTCATTGTTCAATTGTGTATAACAAAATATTGGTCTTTTTAGTAGCTATATCTAAAAAGTAAAAGCGTGCTAAGTTCGGCCGGGCCGAATCTTATATACCCTCCACCATGGATCGCATTTGTCGAGTTCTTTTCCCGGCATCTCTTCTTAGAAAAAAAAAAAAAACAAGTAAAAATGCGTTAAGTTCGGCCGGGCCGAACTTTGGATACCCACCACCTCGGGTATATACGTAAACCACCTTTCATCAAAATTCGGTGAGAATTTCATACCTTATACTCATATACTTCATACCGATCTGAACTATATACGACACGGATGTCGAAAAGTCGAACATTAGTCACTGTGTCAAATTTCAGTGAAATCGGATTATAAATGCGCCTTTTATGGGGCCAAGACTTTAAATCGAGATATCGGTCTACATGGCAGCTATATCCAAATCTGGACCGATTTGAGCCAAGTTGCATAAACATGTCGAAGAGCCTAACACTAAGCACTGTCCCAAATTTCGGCGAAATCAGACAATAGATGCCACTTTTATGGGCCCTAAACCTTAAATCCAGAGATCGGCCTATATGGCAGCTATATTCAAATTTGGACCGATCTGGGCAAAATTGAAGAAGGACGTCGAAGAGCCTAACCAAACTCACTGTCTCAAATTTCAGCGACATCGGACAATAAATGTGTCTTTTATGGCCCCAAAACCTAAAACATAGATATCGGTCTATATGGCAGCTATATCCAAATTTGAACCGATCTGGACCAAATTGAAGAAATATGTCAAAGGGCCTAACACATCTCACTGTCCCAAATTTCAGCAAAATCGGATGATGAATGTGGCTATTATGGGCCTTACACCATAAATCGGAGGATCGGTCTATATGGCAGCTATATCCAAATCTGAACCGATCTAGACCAAATTAAAGAAACATGTCGAAGGGCCTAACACAACTCACTGTCCCAAATTTCAACAAAATCTGATAATAAATGTGGCTTTTATGGGCCTAAGACTCTAAATCGGCGGATCGGTCTATATGAGGGCTACATCAAGATATAGTCCGATATAGCCCATCTTCGAACTTAACCTGCTTATGGACAAAAAAAGAATCTGTGCAAAATTTCAGCCCAATATCTCTATTTTTAAAGACTGTAGCGTGATTTCAACAGACAGACGGAGAGACGGACAGACGGACGGACATGGCTAGATCGTCTTAGATTTTTACGCTGATCAAGAATATATATACTTTATAGGGTCGGAAATGGATATTTCGATGTGTTGCAAACGGAATGACAAAATGAATATACCCCCATCCTTCGGTGGTGGGTATAAAAAGGATATAAGAAAATATTTGCTCTGCTATTAGAGCGATATCAAGATATGGTCCGGTTTGGACCACAATTAAATTATATGCTGGAGACCTGTGTAAAATGTCATCCAATTCGAATAAGATTTGCGCCTTTTGGGGGCTCAAGAAGTAAAATAGAGAGATCGATTTATATGGGAGCTGTATCGGGCTATAGACCGATTCAGATCATAATAAACACGTATGTTGATGGTCATGGGAGGATCCGCAGTACATAATTTCAGGCAAATGGGATAATAATTGCGACCTCTAGAGGCTCAAGAAATCAAGATCCCAGATCGGTTTATATGACAGCTATATCAAGTTATGGACCGATTTGAACCATACTTGGCACAGTAATTGGATATCATAATTAAACACATCGTGCAAAATTTCATTCCAATCGGATAAGAATTGCGCACTCTAGAGGCTCAAGAAGTCAAGACCCAAGATCGGTTTATATGGCAGCTATATCAGGTTATGGACCGATTTGAATTATTCTTAACACAGTTGTTGGAAGTCATAACAAAACACGTCGTGCAAAATTGCAGACAAATCGGAGAGGAATTGTGTCCTCTTGCAGCTCAAGAAATCAAGATCACAGATCTGTATATATGACAGCTATACCAAAACTTGGACCGATATATAGCCCATTTACAATCCCAACGGACATACACTAAAAATAAGTATTTGTGCTAAATTTCAAGCGCTAAATTTGTGCTAAATTTACTCTATCGAAAGTTAGCGCGCTTTTGACAGACAGATGGACGGACGGACATATCTAGATCGACATAAAATGTCATGACGATCAAGAATATATATACTTTATGGAGTCTAAGACGAATATTTCGAGTAGTTACAAACCGAATGATGAAATTTGTATACCCCCATCCTATGGTGGAGGACATAAAAAACAATTTGTATTTGTTTGTTTGTGTGTTCCTTATAGACTCAAAAACGGCTGAACCGATTTTCTTGAAATTTTTACCGATGGTGCATAATGATCCCGTGGTGAAAATAAGGTACTACATTTTTTGATATCTAAAGGGGGAGCGGACCCTCCCCCTTACCCTAATTTTCAGAGACGCCAGATCTCGGAGATGGGTGGTGCGATTTAAGCGAAATTTTTGTGCCATCTTATAGTACCTTAAAAAAAGCAAAAAGGCGTTAAGTTCGGCCGGGTCGAACTTTGGATACCCACCACCTCGGGTATATAGGTAAACCACCCTTCATCAAAATCCGGTGAAAATTGCATACCTTATGTCCCATAGCAGTTATATCGAAATATGTTCCGATTTGGACCAAATACTAATAAGTACAAGTCATTGTTCAATTGTGTATAACAAAATATTGGTCTTTTTAGTAGCTATATCTAAAAAGTAAAAGCGTGCTAAGTTCGGCCGGGCCGAATCTTATATACCCTCCACCATGGATCGCATTTGTCGAGTTCTTTTCCCGGCATCTCTTCTTAGAAAAAAAAAAACAAGTAAAAATGCGTTAAGTTCGGCCGGGCCGAACTTTGGATACCCACCACCTCGGGTATATACGTAAACCACCTTTCATCAAAATTCGGTGAGAATTTCATACCTTATACTCATATACTTCATACCGATCTGAACTATATACGACACGGATGTCGAAAAGTCGAACATTAGTCACTGTGTCAAATTTCAGTGAAATCGGATTATAAATGCGCCTTTTATGGGGCCAAGACTTTAAATCGAGATATCGGTCTACATGGCAGCTATATCCAAATCTGGACCGATTTGAGCCAAGTTGCATAAACATGTCGAAGAGCCTAACACTAAGCACTGTCCCAAATTTCGGCGAAATCAGACAATAGATGCCACTTTTATGGGCCCTAAACCTTAAATCCAGAGATCGGCCTATATGGCAGCTATATTCAAATTTGGACCGATCTGGGCAAAATTGAAGAAGGACGTCGAAGAGCCTAACCAAACTCACTGTCTCAAATTTCAGCGACATCGGACAATAAATGTGTCTTTTATGGCCCCAAAACCTAAAACGTAGATATCGGTCTATATGGCAGCTATATCCAAATTTGAACCGATCTGGACCAAATTGAAGAAATATGTCAAAGGGCCTAACACATCTCACTGTCCCAAATTTCAGCAAAATCGGATGATGAATGTGGCTATTATGGGCCTTACACCATAAATCGGAGGATCGGTCTATATGGCAGCTATATCCAAATCTGAACCGATCTAGACCAAATTAAAGAAACATGTCGAAGGGCCTAACACAACTCACTGTCCCAAATTTCAACAAAATCTGATAATAAATGTGGCTTTTATGGGCCTAAGACTCTAAATCGGCGGATCGGTCTATATGAGGGCTACATCAAGATATAGTCCGATATAGCCCATCTTCGAACTTAACCTGCTTATGGACAAAAAAAGAATCTGTGCAAAATTTCAGCCCAATATCTCTAATTTTAAAGACTGTAGCGTGATTTCAACAGACAGACGGAGAGACGGACAGACGGACGGACATGGCTAGATCGTCTTAGATTTTTACGCTGATCAAGAATATATATACTTTATAGGGTCGGAAATGGATATTTCGATGTGTTGCAAACGGAATGACAAAATGAATATACCCCCATCCTTCGGTGGTGGGTATAAAAAGGATATAAGAAAATATTTGCTCTGCTATTAGAGCGATATCAAGATATGGTCCGGTTTGGACCACAATTAAATTATATGCTGGAGACCTGTGTAAAATGTCATCCAATTCGAATAAGATTTGCGCCTTTTGGGGGCTCAAGAAGTAAAATAGAGAGATCGATTTATATGGGAGCTGTATCGGGCTATAGACCGATTCAGATCATAATAAACACGTATGTTGATGGTCATGGGAGGATCCGCAGTACATAATTTCAGGCAAATGGGATAATAATTGCGACCTCTAGAGGCTCAAGAAATCAAGATCCCAGATCGGTTTATATGACAGCTATATCAAGTTATGGACCGATTTGAACCATACTTGGCACAGTAATTGGATATCATAATTAAACACATCGTGCAAAATTTCATTCCAATCGGATAAGAATTGCGCACTCTAGAGGCTCAAGAAGTCAAGACCCAAGATCGGTTTATATGGCAGCTATATCAGGTTATGGACCGATTTGAACCATACTTGGCACATTTATTGGATATCATAACAAAATACGTTGTGCAAAAGTTCATTCCAATCGGGTAAGAATTGCGCACTCTAGAGGCTCAAGAAGTCAAGATCCCAGATCGGTTTATATGGCAGCTATATCAGGTTATGGACCGATTTGAACCATACTTAGCACAGCTGTTGGATATATCAACAAAACACGTCGTGCAAAATTTCATTCCAATCGGATAAGAACTGCGCACTCTAGAGGCTCAAGAAGTCAAGCCCCAAGATCGGTTTATATGGCAGCTATATCAGGTTATGGACCGATTTGAACCACATTTGACACAGTTGTTGGATATCATAACAAAACACGTCGTGCAAAATTTCATTCCAATCGGATAAGAATTGCGTACTCTAGAGGCTCAAGAAGTCAAGACCCAAGATCGGTTTATATGGCAGCTATATCAAAACATGGACCGATATGGCCCATTTACAATACCATCCGACCTACACTAATAAGAAGTATTTGTGCAAAATTTCAAGCGGCTAGCTTTACTCCTTCGGAAGTTAGCGTGCTTTCGACAGACAGACGGACGGACGGACGGACGGACAGACGGACGGACATGGCTAGATCGACATAGAATGTCCCGACTATCAAGAATATATATACTATATGGGGTCTCAGACGAATATTTCGAGTAGTTACAAACAGAATGACGAAATTAGTATACCCCCCATCTTATGGTGGAGGGTATAAAAATAAACCGATCAGAACTATATACGACACGGATGTCGAAAAGCCTAACATAGGTCACTGTGTCAAATTTCAGTGAAATCGGATTATAAATGCGCCTTTTATGGGTCCACCACTTTAAATCGAGATATCGGTCTAGTTAGCAGCTATATCCCATTCTGGACCGATTTGGGCCAAGTTTCATATAAATGTCGAAGAGCCTAACACAAAGCACTGTCCCAAATTTCGGCGATATTGGACAATAAATGCGTCTTTTATGGCCCCAAAACTTAAAACCTAGATATTGTTTTATATGGCAGCTATATCCAAATCTGGGCCGATCAGGGCCAAATTGAAGGAAGATGTTGATGGGCCTAACACAATTCACTGTCCTAAATTTCAGCAAAATCGGATAATTAATGTGGCTTTTATGGACCTAAGACCCTTAATCGGCGGATCGGTCTATATGGGGGCTATATCAATTTATAGTCCGATAGTGCCCATCTTCAAACTTAATCTGCTTATGCAAAAAAAAAGAATCTGTGGAAATTTTCAGCTCTATATCTCTATATTTAAAGACTGTAGCGTGATTTCAACAGACAGACGGACAGACGGACGGATATGTCTAGATCGTCTTAGATTTTTACGCTGATCAAGAATATATATACTTTATAAGTTCGGAAATTGATATTTCGATGTATTGCAAACGGAATGACAAAATGAATATACCCCCATCCTTCGGTGGTGGGTATAAAAAAATTTGGTATCCAAATTTCGGATGGGGTTTTTTCCCCAAAACACCCCCAAACAAGACTTATTTACTGACCATGGGATTATGGATCTTAAATAAAAGGTATTTGAATGTAGAATTCGGATCTGATATCCACATACAGGATCAAGTATGTGGGGGCCGCTTCTCCCCAAAAACATCCCCAAAGGGGACAAATTTACGACCATAGCAATATGGAGCTCAAATGAAAGGTCTTTGGGAGTAAAGCACGTATCTGATATCAATATTCAGGAAAAGTGTCTATGGGACCACCCCACCCTCACAACACCACCCAAATAGGACGTATTTTCTGACTATTGCAATATGAGGCTCAAATAAGAGGGTTTTTAGAGAAGAACACGAATCCGATATATATTTTCAATGCCAATTCACTGAGTGGCCGTCCATCCCCCAAAGCACCACCCAATCAGGTCATGTTTGCCGACTATGGAAATATGGGGCTCAAATCCAAGGTATTTGGGAGTAGACCACGTATCTGATATCAACATTAGGGACCAATTCTCTATGGGACGTCCCACCACCATAACAACCCCCAAATAGGACGTATTTGCTCACCATGACAATTTGAGTCTTAAAGAGAGTGGAACTAAATATTTATAGCTTTAAGGGGCAATACCCCAAACCGGACAAATTTGCTGACTTTTGCAATTAGAAATTTAAATGAGATTAGAAAACGAATTTGATATCCAATTTTGAGGCCGATGGCAATATGGTGTTCAAATAAATGATGTATAGATATATGAGAATAGAGCACGTTGCTGATATATTTTCCGGGCTTAGTGTTTGGGGGACCACCCCAATCCCCAAAAAACCCCTAAATTGGGCACATTTGCCGACCATGTCAATGTGGAGCTTAAATGAAAGGTATTGTGGGGTGGAGGAAGAATTGATACCCACTTTCGGGACCAATTTTCTGGGGGTCTACCCCTTTCCCAAAAAACCCCACAAACAGCATTTTTTACTGGCCATCGCAATATGGGGCTCAAATAAAGTTATTTGGGAGTAGAATACGAATTTGATATCCAAATGTAGGACCATGTATTTAGGGCATCACCCCTTCCCCAAAACTCCCCCCAAAGGGTAAAAATTTTTCGACCATGGGAATATGTGGCTCAAATGAGAGGTATTTGAGATAAGAAAACAAATTTGATAACCTTTTTTGGGCCATGTGTTGGGATGCCTCATCGTGTAAACTCCCCTAAACCAATGGCAATATGGGGTTTAAATAAATGGTATTTGAGAGAAGAGCACGATGCTGATATTTTTAGGGCCAAGTGTCTGGAGAACCACCTAAACCCCGAAAACACCCCTAAATCAGATATCATGAGAATATCGGGCTGAAATAAAGTATTCT
This sequence comes from Stomoxys calcitrans, assembly GCF_963082655.1. Taxonomy (NCBI): domain Eukaryota; kingdom Metazoa; phylum Arthropoda; class Insecta; order Diptera; family Muscidae; genus Stomoxys; species Stomoxys calcitrans. The sequence goes on from NC_081552.1 coordinate 153,397,126, forward strand.
AAAAAGAAAGTACACCTTACATCCAAATTTAAATTCGTAGGCCAATAAAGATATGGGATTCTGACTGTTAGTCAAGCGATATACTATTTTCGTAGCATGGTATTTCACTAAAAGCTCTTTAATTGTCGAAAATAAATATTCCGAGGAAACTTTTGTTCCATATAATGTAAAAGAAGGCGCAGTGCAGCGGGCCCGGGTCAGCTAGCGGGCTCTATATTTTTAACATTGCATCTAATCCAGATTGTGAGATAGACCTCAGCTATACAGATGAAGCTAAATCGGGATCTTTGGATACGTAAACAATGGTATTATGATGTCTCAGTATAAAAAATCCGTATTCTCTTTTAAGAAAGCTTCGAATCATGAATCAGACTTAGGCCTAGTTTAGCTGCAGTTTGACCCTACGTTAGGATGGCAGTCAACATTCCTTTACGCTTTTTGGTAAGATCCCTTAAGATGTTGTTCATATTGGGGTTCCAGAGAAAAAGAAGGAAAAGCGTGCTAAGTTCGAATAGCCCGAATCTTATATACACTCCACTATGGATAGCATTTTTATACCCTCCACCATAGGATGGGGGTATACTAATTTCGTCATTCTATTTGTAACACCTCGAAATAGGTATTGAAGATCCTATGAATTATACATATTCGTCATGACATTTTAAGTCGATCTAGCCATTTCCGTCCGTCTGTCCATCCGTCCGTCTGTCTGTCGAAAGCACTCCAACTTTCGAAACAGTAAAGCTAGACGCTTGAAATTTGCACAAATACTTTCTATTAGTGTAGGTCAGTGGGGATTTTTAATGGGCCAAATCGGTCCATGCTTTGATATAGCTGGCAAATTAACCGATCTTGGATCTTGACTTCTTCAGCCTCTAGAGGGCGCAAATCTAGTCTGATTTGACTGAAATTATGCACGTGGTGTTTTGGTATTACTTCCGATAACTGTGCTAAGTATGGTTGAAATCGGTTCATAACCAGGTATAGCTGCCATATAAACCGATCTTGGATCTTGAGTTCTTGAGCCGCAAAGGGCGCAATTCTCATCAGATTTGGCTGTAATTTTGCATGAGGTGTTATGTTATGACTTCCAACTACTGTGTTAAGTATGGCGCAAATCGGTACATAACCTAATATATAAACCGATATAGACTTCTTGAGCTTCTAGAGAGCGAAATTCTAATCCGATTTGGCAGAAATTTTGTTCAATGCTTCTCCTATACGTGTTCAATATGGTCTGAATCGATTTATTGCTTGATACAGCTTCCATATAAACCGATCTCCCGATTTTGTTCTTGAGCCCCTATAAGGCTCATTCTTATCCGAATGTACCGAAATATTTTACAGTAACTCCTACAATGTTCAGCATTCAAGTCATTTATGGTCCGAATCGGACTATAATTTGATATAGCTCGGAAAGCATAACAGTTCTTATTCATTATTCTTTGTTTGCCTAAAAATATATACCGCGCAAAGAACTCGATAAACGCGATCTATGGTGAAAGGTATATAAGATTCGACCCGGCCAAACTTAGCACGCTCTTATTTGTTCAAGTTCTTTGGCAAAAACTAATTAAACTGTGGGCGGTCATAGCGCGAAATCCTCATGAAATGATAAAAATTTCTCTCTGCTGGTGTCCAAAATGTCAAATGTATAAAATTTCAACAAAATCGGATGAGGATTGCGCCCTTTAGAGGCTTCAGAAATAAAAGCGGGATTTCAGTTTATATGGGAGCTTTATTAGGTTGCGGTATGGAGCACACCGCATAACTCAAGAGATCACCCCAATTGTCAGGGAGGCCCGTGATGCAAATGCTGTCCCCACGGAATGGAACAAGGGGATCATGAACACAGTCCCAAAGAAGGGTGACCCACCCAGTGTATAAACTGCAGGGGGATAACATTGCTAAACACAATAAATAAAGTGATGGCAAGTCTTCTTCTGCGGCGTATTTCACCTGCACTTGATAGCATTTTGAGGAAGGAACAGGCAGGTTTTCGGCCAGAACGCTCTCGTGCCGATATTTATTGAACAGTCTGCAGAACTTAATAAGCAACTATACCTTTTATTCATCGACTTCGAGAGTGCGTTTGACACAGTCTCGAGAACTTCAATGTGGGACACGCTGTTGAAAAAGAGATCGTGACACTAATTAGGGATCTGTATAGGAATACTGAAGTTTCAGCCCGTTTCAATGGAAAAGAGATCCGACCATTCAAATTAACATGGACACACGGACTCACGAGTCCAATCTCCGCCATATAGACAAGTCATTGTATCAAATTCATCGGTTAATGAACACTAATGGCGAAGAGCCTTACACAGCTGTATCGAATCAATCACATCACACACTATCAAATTTCCACGAAATCGGGTTATAAATGTGCTTTTATTGTGCCAAGAACTTAAATCGGTATATATGTCAGTTACATCCAAATATAGCCCGATCACGACTAACGAGACAATCACGACTCAGGAGACACTCACGACTAAAGAAACCCTCACGAGATACTCAGAAGTCACGAGACAGGGTTATAAATATATAATTTTCCATGAATAATATTTTTTTTTTTTTCGAAGCGCCTCAAATCATGCGATATTTTAATGTACGTATGTACAATATATTAATGTATAAAATGATTCACCCCTGCACAACCAGTCATTTGCTTTTTTCATTTTTATACATCTGTAGACAGAAATTGTTTCTATTTCTTCCATACCTTTCCTTTTGGTTAGTAGGGATTCTCTCGTGAGTTGTGAGTGTCTCGTGAGTAGTGAGACGTGATTTTCTCGAGAGTCGTGATTAGTTTCGTAAACACGATTTCACTCACTCACGCTTACGTACGAAGAATTCTTATCCAATCACGGTCGCGCACGATGACGTGATTGGATTTAGATCTCACTCACGAATCACGTGAGTGACACGAAAACTCGCGGGCACACCTCTACCCTCCATCGCAGGATGGGGGTATACTAAATTCGTCATCCAGCTTGTAACACTTCGAAATATTCGTCTAAGATCCCATAAAGCACGCTTACTTCTGAAGGAATTAAGCTAGGTTTTTGAAATTTTGGTCAGTTAGGATTGTAAATGGGCCAAATCGCGCTTTGTTTTGATAAAGCATGTTAAAGTCGCAATTCTTATGCGATTTCGCTGAATATTTGCACGAAGTAATTTGTTTTTAATTCCAACAAATGTGCCTAGTATGATCCAAATCGTTTCATAACATGATATAGCTCTCACGTAAAACGATTTTCCCATTTGATTTCTTCAGCTTCTAGAGGGCGTAATTTTTATCAGGTTTGGCTGATATTTGACATGAAGTATTTTTTTATGACTTGAAACAACGATTTTAAGCATGAATTAAGGCTGATTACTTGACAGTGCTCCGACATAAACCGACCTACAGTGAGAGAAAATCGAAAAAAATTAGTAAAAAAAAACAAGTAAAAGCGTGCTAAGTTCGGCCGGGCCGAATCTTACATACCCTCCACCATGGATCGCATTTGCCGAGTTCTTCTCCCGGCATCTCTTCTTAGGCAAAAAAGGATATAAGAAAAGATTTGCTCTGCTATTATTATATTATTACATGTTGGAGACCTGTTTTAAATGTCAGCCAATTCGAATAAGAATTGCGCCCTTTGGGGGCTCAAGAAGCAAAATAGAGAGAACGATTTATATGGGAGCTGTATCGGGCTATAGACCGATTCAGATGATAATAAGCACCTATGTTGATGGCCATGAGAGGATCCATAGTACATAATTTCAGGCAAATCGGATAATAATTGCGACCTCTAGAGGCTCAAGAAGTCAAGATCCCAAGATCGGTTTATATGGCAGCTATATCAGGTTATAGACCGATTTGAACCATATTTGGCACAGTTGTTGGATATCATAACAAAACACGTCGTGCAAAATTTCATTCACATCGGATAAGAATTGCGCACTCCAGAGGCTCAAGAAGTCAAGCCCCAAGATCGGTTTATATGGCAGCTATATCAAAACATGGACCAATATGGCCCATTTACAATACCAACCGACCTACACTAATAAGAAGTTTTTGTGCAAAATTTCAAGCGGCTAGCTTTACTCCTTCGGAAGTTAGCGTGCTTTCGACAGACAGACGGAGGGACGGACGGACGGACAGACGGACGGACATGGCTAGATCGACATAAAATGTTGCGACGATCAAGAATATATATACTTTATGGGGTCTCAGACGAATATTTCGAGTAGTTACAAACAGAATGACGAAATTAGTATACCCCCCATCTTATGGTGGAGGGTATAAAAATATACTGTGTGGGAAAAAATGTTTATATATAAAACAACTAAAAGCGTGCTAAGTTCGGCCGGGCCGAATCTTATATACCCTCCACCATGGATCGCATTTGTCGAGTTCTTTTCCCGGCATCTCTTCTTAGGCAAAAAAAAATATATATAAGAAAATATTTGCTCTGCTATTAGAGCGATATCAAGATATGGTCCGGTTTGGACCACAATTAAATTATATGCTGGAGACCTGTGTAAAATATCATCCAATCCGAATAAGATTTGCGCCCTTTGGGGGCTCAAGAAGTAAAATAGAGAGATCGATTTATATGGGAGCTGTATCGGGCTATAGACCGATTCAGATCATAATAAACACGTATGTTGATGGTCATGAGAGGATCCGCAGTACATAATTTCAGGCAAATGGGATAATAATTGCGACCTCTAGAGGCTCAAGAAGTCAAGATCCCAGATCGGTTTATATGGCAGCTATATAAAGTTATGGACCGATTTGAACCATACTTGGCACAGTAATTGGATATCATAACAAAACACATCGTGCAAAATTTCATTCCAATCGGATAAGAATTGCGCACTCTAGAGGCTCAAGAAATCAAGACTCAAGATCGGTTTATATGGCAGCTATATCAGGTTATGGACCGATTTGAACCATACTTGGCACATTTATTGGATATCATAACAAAACACGTCGTGCAAAATTTCATTCCAATCGGATAAGAACTGCGCACTCTAGAGGTTCAAGAAGTCAAGCCCCAAGATCGGTTTATATGGCAGCTATATCAGGTTATGGACCGATTTGAACCATATTTGGCACAGTTGTTGGATATCATAACAAAACACGTCGTGCAAAATTTCATCCTAATGGGATAAGAATTGCGCACTCTAGAGGCTCAAGAAGTCGAGACCCAAGATCGGTTTATATGGCAGCTATATCAAAACATGGACCGATATGGCCCATTTACAATACCAACCGACCTACACTAATAAGAAGTATTTGTGCAAAATGTCAAGCGGCTAGCTTTACCCCTTCGGAAGTTAGCGTGGTTTCGACAGACAGACGGACGGACGGACGGACGGACGGACGGACGGACGGACGGACAGACGGACGGACATGGCTAGATCGACATAGAATGTCGCGACGATCAAGAATATATATACTTTATGGGGTCTCAGACGAATATTTCGAGTAGTTACAAACAGAATGACGAAATTAGTATACCCCCCATCTTATGGTGGAGGGTATAAAAAAGTAAAAGCGTGCTAAGTTCGGCCGGGCCGAATCTTACATACCCTCCACCATGGATCGCATTTGCCGAGTTCTTCTCTCGGCATCTCTTCTTAGGCAAAAAAGGATATAAGAAAAGATTTGCTCTGCTAATATTATATTATTATATGTTGGAGACCTGTTTTAAATGTCAGCCAATTCGAATAAGAATTGCGCCCTTTGGGGGCTCAAGAAGTAAAATAGAGAGATCGATTTATATGGGAGCTGTATCGGGCTATAGACCGATTCAGATCATAATAAGCACCTATGTTGATGGCCATGAGAGGATCCGTAGTACATAATTTCAGGCAAATCGGATAATAATTGCGACCTCTAGAGGCTCAAGAAGTCAAGATCCCAGATCGGTTTATATGGCAGCTATATCAGGTTATTAACCGATTTGAACCATATTTGGCACAGTTGTTGGATATCATAACAAAACACGTGGAGCAAAATTTCATTCCAATCGGATAAGAATTGCGCACTGCAGAGGCCCAAGAAGTCAAGACCCAAGATCGGTTTATATGGCAGCTATATCAGGTTATGAACCGATTTGAACCATACTTGGCAAAGTTGTTGGATATCATAACAAAACACGTCGTGCAAAATTTCATTCCAATCGGATAAGAATTGCGCACTCTAGATGTTCAAGAAGTCAAGACCCAAGATCGGTTTATATGGCAGCTATATCAGGTTTAGGACCGATTTGAACCATACTTGGCAAAGTTGTTGGATATCATAACAAAACACGTCGTGCAAAATTTCATTCCAATCGGATAAGAATTGCGCCCTCTAGAGGCTCAAGAAGTCAAGACCCAAGATCGGTTTATATGGCAGCTATATCATCATAACAAAACACGTCGTGCAAAATTTCATTCCAATCGGATAAGAATTGCGCCCTCTAGAGGCTCAAGAAGTCAAGACTCAAGATCGGTTTATATGGCAGCTATATCAGGTTATTGACCGATTTAAACCATACTTGGCACAGTTGTTATATATCATAACAAAACACGTCGTGCAAAATTTCATCCTAATGGGATAAGAATTGCGCACTCTAGAGGCTCAAGAAGTCAAGACCCAAGATCGGTTTATATGGCAGCTTTATCAGGTTTTAGACCGATTTGAACCATACTTGGCACAGTTGTTGGATATAATAACAAAACACGTCGTGCAAAATTTCATTCCAATCGGATAAGAATTGCGCACTCTAGAGGTTCAAGAAGTCAAGACCCAAGATCGGTTTATATGCAGCTATATCAGGTTATAAACCGATTTGAACCATACTTGGCACAGTTGTTGGATATAATAACAAAACACGTCGTGCAAAATTTCATTCCAATCGGATAAGAATTGCGCACTCTAGAGGTTCAAGAAGTCAAGACCCAAGATCGGTTTATATGCAGCTATATCAGGTTATAAACCGATTTGAACCATACTTAGCACAGTTGTTGGATATCATAACAAAACACGTCGTGCAAAATTTCATCCTAATGGGATAAGAATTGCGCACTCTAGAGGCTCAAGAAGTCAAGACCCAAGATCGGTTTATATGGCAGCTTTATCAGGTTATTGACCGATTTGAACCATACTTGGGACAGTTGTTGGATATAATAACAAAACACGTCGTGCAAAATTTCATTCCAATCGGATAAGAATTGCGCACTCTAGAGGTTCAAGAAATCAAGACCCAAGATCGGTTTATATGCAGCTATATCAGGTTATAAACCGATTTGAACCATACTTAGCACAGTTGTTGGATATCATAACAAAACACGTCGTGCAAAATTTCATTCCAATCGGATAAGAATTGCGCACTCTAGAGGTTCAAGAAGTCAAGACCCAAGATCGGTTTATATGGCAGCTATATCAGGTTTTGGACCGATTTGAACCATACTTGGCAAAGTTTTTGGATATCATAACAAAACACGTCGTGCAAAAATTCATTTCAATCGGATAAGAATTGCGCCCTCTAGAGGCTCAAGAATTCAAGATCCAAGATCGGTTTATATGGCAGCTATATCATCATAACAAAACACGTCGTGCAAAATTTCATCCTAATGGGATAAGAATTGCGCACTCTAGAGGCTCAAGAAGTCAAGACCCAAGATCGGTTTATATGGCAGCTATATCAGGTTTTGGACCGATTTGAACCATACTTGGCAAAGTTGTTGGATATCATGACAAAACACGTCGTGCAAAATTTCATTCCAATCGGATAAGAATTGCGCCCTCTAGAGGCTCAAGAAGTCAAGACTCAAGATCGGTTTATATGGCAGCTATATCAGGTTATTGACCGATTTAAACCATACTTGGCACAGTTGTTGGATATCATAACAAAAGACGTCGTGCAAAATTTCATCCTAATGGGATAAGAATTGCGCACTCTAGAGGCTCAAGAAGTCAAGACCCAAAATCAGGTTATAAACCGATTTGAACCATACTTAGCACAGTTGTTGGATATCATAACAAAACACGTCGTGCAAAATTTCATCCTAATGGGATAAGAATTGCGCACTCTAGAGGCTCAAGAAGTCAAGACCCAAGATCGGTTTATATGGCAGCTTTATCAGGTTATTGACCGATTTGAACCATACTTGGGACAGTTGTTGGATATAATAACAAAACACGTCGTGCAAAATTTCATTCCAATCGGATAAGAATTGCGCACTCTAGAGGTTCAAGAAATCAAGACCCAAGATCGGTTTATATGCAGCTATATCAGGTTATAAACCGATTTGAACCATACTTAGCACAGTTGTTGGATATCATAACAAAACACGTCGTGCAAAATTTCATCCTAATGGGATAAGAATTGTGCACTCTAGAGGCTCAAGAAGTCAAGACCCAAGATCGGTTTATATGGCAGCTTTATCAGGTTTTAAACCGATTTGAACCATACTTGGCACAGTTGTTGGATATCATAACAAAACACGTCGTGCAAAATTTCATTCCAATCGGATAAGAATTGCGCCCTCTAGAGGCTCAAGAAGTCAAGACTCAAGATCGGTTTATATGGCAGCTATATCAGGTTATTGACCGATTTAAACCATACTTGGCACAGTTGTTGGATATCATAACAAAACACGTCGTGCAAAATTTCATCCTAATGGGATAAGAATTGCGCACTCTAGAGGCTCAAGAAGTCAAGACCCAAGATCGGTTTATATGGCAGCTTTATCAGGTTTTGGACCGATTTGAACCATACTTGGCACAGTTGTTGGATATCATAACAAAACACGTCGTGCAAAATTTCATTCCAATCGGATAAGAATTGCGCCCTCTAGAGGCTCAAGAAGTCAAGACTCAAGATCGGTTTATATGGCAGCTATATCAGGTTATTGACCGATTTAAACCATACTTGGCACAGTTGTTGGATATCACAACAAAACACGTCGTGCAAAATTTCATCCTAATGGGATAAGAATTGCGCACTCTAGAGGCTCAAGAAGTCAAGACCCAAGATCGGTTTATATGGCAGCTATATCAGGTTATAAACCGATTTGAACCATACTTGGCACAGTTGTTGGATATCATAACAAAACACGTCGTGCAAAATTTCATTCCAATCGGATAAGAATTGCGCACTCTAGAGGTTCAAGAAGTCAAGACCCAAGATCGGTTTATATGGCAGCTATATCAGGTTTTGGACCGATTTGAACCATACTTGGCAAAGTTGTTGGATATCATAACAAAACACGTCGTGCAAAAATTCATTTCAATCGGATAAGAATTGCGCCCTCTAGAGGCTCAAGAAGTCAAGATCCAAGATCGTTTTATATGGCAGCTATATCATCATAACAAAACACGTCGTGCAAAATTTCATCCTAATGGGATAAGAATTGCGCACTCTAGAGGCTCAAGAAGTCAAGACCCAAGATCGGTTTATATGGCAGCTATATCAGGTTTTGGACCGATTTGAACCATACTTGGCAAAGTTGTTGGATATCATGACAAAACACGTCGTGCAAAATTTCATTCCAATCGGATAAGAATTGCGCCCTCTAGAGGCTCAAGAAGTCAAGACTCAAGATCGGTTTATATGGCAGCTATATCAGGTTATTGACCGATTTAAACCATACTTGGCACAGTTGTTGGATATCATAACAAAAGACGTCGTGCAAAATTTCATCCTAATGGGATAAGAATTGCGCACTCTAGAGGCTCAAGAAGTCAAGACCCAAAATCGGTTTATATGGCAGCTTTATCAGGTTATAAACCGATTTTAACCATACTTGGCACAGTTGTTGGATATAATAACAAAACACGTCGTGCAAAATTTCATTCCAATCGGATAAGAATTGCGCACTCTAGAGGCTCAAGAAGTCAAGACCCAAGATCGGTTTATATGGCAGCTATATCAGGTTATTGACCGATTTAAACCATACTTGGCACAGTTGTTGGATATCACAACAAAACACGTCGTGCAAAATTTCATCCTAATGGGATAAGAATTGCGCACTCTAGAGGCTCAAGAAGTCAAGACCCAAGATCGGTTTATATGGCAGCTATATCAGGTTTTGGACCGATTTGAACCATACTTGGCAAAGTTGTTGGATATCATGACAAAACACGTCGTGCAAAATTTCATTCCAATCGGATAAGAATTGCGCCCTCTAGAGGCTCAAGAAGTCAAGACTCAAGATCGGTTTATATGGCAGCTATATCAGGTTATTGACCGATTTAAACCATACTTGGCACAGTTGTTGGATATCATAACAAAACACGTCGTGCAAAATTTCATTCCAATCGGATAAGAATTGCGCACTCTAGAGGCTCAAGAAGTCAAGACCCAAGATCGGTTTATATGGCAGCTATATCAGGTTTTGGACCGATTTGAACCATACTTGGCAAAGTTGTTTGATATCATGACAAAACACGTCGTGCAAAATTTCATTCCAATCGGATAAGAATTGCGCCCTCTAGAGGCTCAAGAAGTCAAGACTCAAGATCGGTTTATATGGCAGCTATATCAGGTTATTGACCGATTTAAACCATACTTGGCACAGTTGTTGGATATCATAACAAAACACGTCGTGCAAAATTTCATTCCAATCGGATAAGAATTGCGCCCTCTAGAGGCTCAAGAAGTCAAGACTCAAGATCGGTTTATATGGCAGCTATATCAGGTTATTGACCGATTTGAACCATACTTGGCACAGTTGTTGGATATCATAACAAAACACGTCGTGCAAAATTTCATTCCAATCGGATAAGAATTGCGCACTCTAGAAGTTCAAGAAGTCAAGACCCAAGATCGGTTTATATGGCAGCTATATCAGGTTTTGGACCGATTTGAACCATACTTGGCAAAGTTGTTGGATATCATAACAAAACACGTCGTGCAAAAATTCATTTCAATCGGATAAGAATTGCGCCCTCTAGAGGCTCAAGAAGTCAAGATCCAAGATCGGTTTATATGGCAGCTATATCATCATAACAAAACACGTCGTGCAAAATTTCATCCTAATGGGATAAGAATTGCGCACTCTAGAGGCTCAAGAAGTCAAGACCCAAGATCGGTTTATATGGCAGCTATATCAGGTTTTGGACCGATTTGAACCATACTTGGCAAAGTTGTTGGATATCATGACAAAACACGTCGTGCAAAATTTCATTCCAATCGGATAAGAATTGCGCCCTCTAGAGGCTCAAGAATTCAAGACTCAAGATCGGTTTATATGGCAGCTATATCAGGTTATTGACCGATTTAAACCATACTTGGCACAGTTGTTGGATATCATAACAAAAGACGTCGTGCAAAATTTCATCCTAATGGGATAAGAATTGCGCACTCTAGAGGCTCAAGAAGTCAAGACCCAAAATCGGTTTATATGGCAGCTTTATCAGGTTATAAACCGATTTTAACCATACTTGGCACAGTTGTTGGATATAATAACAAAACACGTCGTGCAAAATTTCATTCCAATCGGATAAGAATTGCGCACTCTAGAGGCTCAAGAAGTCAAGACCCAAGATCGGTTTATATGGCAGCTATATCAAAATATGGACCGATATGGCCCATTTACAATACCAACCGATCTACACTAATAAGAAGTACTTGTGCAAAATTTCAAGCGGCTAGCTTTACTCCTTCGGAAGATAGCGTGCTTTCGACAGACAGACGGACGGACGGACAGACGGACGGACATGGCTAGATCGACATAAAATTTCACGACGATCAAGAATATATATACTTTATGGAGTCTCAGACGAATATTTCGAGTAGTTACAATCAGAATGACGAAATTAGTATACCCCCATCTTATGGTGGAGGGTATAAAAATCGTACTCACATGTTTATAGCTAGGAAGTATAAACTTTTGGCAGTTCGTAGACTTGTGGGGCTACTTGAATGTGTTAACAACTTTTAAATAGATTAGAGAAATTTGAATAACAATTTTTTGTCTAAAAATTGTGTCACAATTTTTGGAAGTGATACCAAAACACCACGTGAAAAATTTGAGCCAAATCAGATAACAGTTGCGCCCTCTCGAAATTCAAGAATTCAAGACGCAAGATCGGTTTATATGGCAGCTATATTAAAACAAGAACCGATTTGGCCATTAACAATCCCATCTGACTTACACTAATAAGAAGTATTTTGAGTTTAATTTTTTGAGGTTAGGATTTTCATGCATTAGTATTTGACAGATCACGTGGGATTTCAGACATGGTGTCAAAGAGAAAGATGCTCAGTATGCTTTGACATTTCATCATGAATAGACTTACTAACGAGCAACGCTTGCAAATCATTGAATTTTATTACCAAAATCAGTGTTCGGTTCGAAATGTGTTCATTCACCGTAACGTTGCGTCCAACAGCATCTTTAAAAAAATACGGTCCAATGATTCCACCAGCGTACAAACCACACCAAACAGTGCATTTTTCGGGATGCATGGGCAGTTCTTGAACGGCTTCTGGTTGCTCTTCACTCCAAATGCGGCAATTTTGCTTATTTACGTAGTCATTCAATTAGAAATGAGCCTCATCGCTGAACAAAATTTGTCAAAATTTGAGCACATTTCGAACCGAACACTGATTTTGGTAATAAAATTCAATGATTTGCAAGCGTTGCTCGTTAGTAAGTCTATTCATGATGAAATGTCAAAGCATACTGAGCATCTTTCTCTTTGACACCATGTCTGAAATCCCACGTGATCTGTCAAATACTAATGCATGAAAATCCTAACCTCAAAAAAATCACCCTTTATTTGTTGAAAATATCAAGTTACTAGCTTTACTTCTTCGAAACTAAGCGTGCTTTCGACAGACAGACTAACGGACAGACGAATGTAGACATGTCTTCCGTCGACCTAAAATGTCACGACGATCAACAATATATATACTTTATGAGGTCTTAGACGCATATTTCGAGTTGTTACAAACAGAATGACGAAATTAGTATACTCCCATCCTATGGTATAGGGTATAAAAAAGAAAAATACATTTACTGGAAGAAAAAAAAGCAAAATTTTAATTCTTTCGGAAGTTTTGGGTTTATGGAGCGAAAAAACAACCTTTTCTTAATTCTTGTGGAATTTTGTAACCTTTCCAACGATGAAAAAATTTAAATTTTATATATTTTTCATTTGCCTAAAAAGAGATGCTAAAAAAAGAACTCGACAAATGCGATCCATGGTGGAGGGTATATAAGATTCGGCCCGGCCGAACTTAGCACGCTTTTACTTGTTTTAAACGTATTGGTGCATTTTTATACCCTCCACCATAAGATGGGGGGTATACTAGTTTCGTCATTCTGTTTGTAACTACTCGAAATATTCGTCTGAGACCCCATAAAGTATATATATTCTTGATCGTCCCGACATTCTATGTCGATCTAGCCATGTCCGTCCGTCTGTCCGTCCGTCCGTCCGTGTGTCTGTCGAAACCACGCTAACTTCCGAAGGAGTAAAGCTAGCCGCTTGACATTTTGCACAAATACTTCTTATTAGTGTAGGTCGGTTGGTATTGTAAATGGGCCATATCGGTCCATGTTTTGATATAGCTGCCATATAAACCGATCTTGGGTCTTGACTTCTTGAGCCTCTAGAGTGCGCAATTCTTATCCGATTGGAATGAAATTTTGCACGACGTGTTTTGTTATGATATCCAACAGCTGTGCTAAGTATGGTTCAAATCGGTCCATAACCTGATATAGCTGCCATATAAACCGATCTGGGATCTTGACTTCTTGAGCCTCTAGAGTGCGCAATTCTTACCCGATTGGAATGAACTTTTGCACAACGTGTTTTGTTATTATATCCAATAAATGTGCCAAGTATGGTTCAAATCGGTCCAAAACCTGATATAGCTGCCATATAAACCGATCTTGGGTCTTGACTTCTTGAACATCTAGAGTGCGCAATTCTTATCCGATTGGAATGAAATTTTGCACGATGTGTTTTGTTATGATATCCAATTACTGTGCCAAGTATGGTTCAAATCGGTCCATAACTTGATATAGCTGCCATATAAACCGATCTGGGATCTTGACTTCTTGAGCCTCTAGAGGTCGCAATTATTATCCCATTTGCCTGAAATTATGTACTGCGGATCCTCTCATGACCATCAACATACGTGTTTATTATGATCTGAATCGGTCTATAGCCCGATACAGCTCCCATATAAATCGATCTCTCTATTTTACTTCTTGAGCCCCCAAAGGGCGCAAATCTTATTCGAATTGGATGACATTTTACACAGGTCTCCAGCATATAATTTAATTGTGGTCCAAACCGGACCATATCTTGATATCGCTCTAATAGCAGAGCAAATATTTTCTTATATCCTTTTTTTTTTTGCCTAAGAAGAGATGCCGGGAAAAGAACTCGACAAATGCGATCCATGGTGGAGGGTATATAAGATTCGGCCCGGCCGAACTTAGCACGCTTTTACTTGTTTATTTTTACTATTTAAAGAATCATTTTATCTAAAAGTTGTGAAAAACTCATGATGGTTTTTATATTCCTTCCGATTCTGCAGCTTCTCTAAGTTACACATCGTGAAAAAAAATACTTTTGTTTTTCCATTTTACCCCAAATATATTTATGTGTGCAAATTTGGGCAGTGAAGTTGTAATTCTATCTAAAGTCGGTTGTTCTACATTAGAACGTAAGTGCAAAATTTGAATAAAATATTGGCAAAATCTTGAAAAACTAAAACATTGCATAAAACCAGACACCAAGAAAATAGCAAATATCGGTTCCTTAAGGGTTCTGATGAAATCATCCTCATCGGAGAGCTACGATTATACCAACACCGTTTCTCAGAGTTATTTATTAAGTCAAGATGAAATATTCGTCCGTCTGTTGTACAATAACTTCACTGTAGCAAGGTTTTAGTAGTAATCATTGTGATTCCACAGGAACAGGAGAAGGAAGATGCCTTACAGTTTCTACATTTGAACCAGCCTGATCGTGGAGGCCACCGCATCTCAGACGTTGTCATGTCCGCATTTGAAGCTAAACGCCTGGCTTCAAATCCCGATGAGGATGTTGAGAATTGAATGAAATACACCTTATGTTAAACACTTTGTTTTTGTTATATAAAAGCCCTTTGTCAAATATGTAATATTGTACTATTTTATAGTAAGTTCAATAAACGAATTCAATTTCGCAGAGAGCACCAGACAAATTTGGTATTGGTTATCCCCTTTTTGTACTGGCGACTTTTGTGAGGTACCAATGCAAATTTGCCCATGCACATTGCATTAAGGAACAAGAGCAAACTTCTCACATATCACTGTGTGCTGTGTCCGATACAAGTTTAAGCTCAGTGATAAGGGGCCTCCTTTTTATAGGCGAGTCCAAACGGCGTGCCGTAGAGCAACACCCTTTTGGAGAAATTTTTTTACATGGCATTGTACCTCACAAATTTCGCCAGCATAAGGAGGGGATAACCACCGCTGAAATTTTATTTTTCTGATGTTGTCGCCATGATTCGAATCCAGTCATGCAGCGTCAAAGGCGGACATGCTAACCTCTGCGCTACGGTGGCTGAATGTACTGTGAGGTACTATGCCATTAAGAAACTTCTTCCCAAAGAGATGTTGCCCTGCGAGGCGCCGTTCAGACTCAGCTGTAAAAAGGAGGAGGTCCCTTATCATCGAGCTAAAAAACTGGAATGTTCATAGGCAACTTTGCAATTTGTAACCGGCGTGTGTTCACATCCACTAACTAAAAGAAGTACTAAAATAAATTGATGCCTGTAGTATGCATTAGGAACTTTGTCTTTGCTTCGTTTTTTAAATATTTTTACTAACACCCAAATTCGAGCCAAACATAATCCTTTTTGTGTACAAGAACAAGATCCTATTGCTGTGGACTCCCATTTAATTTGTTGCGATTTTTGCACTGAAAAAAGGCAGCCCAAAATTTAAGATTTTCCTTACTTTAAAATAAAGCTGCTATCGTTAAATTTAATTTCCTTTTTACTAATGGAAACGACTATCCGTTTTAAATTTTTATAGCTAATTGGTTCTTATTATACCCACCACCACCGAAGGATGGGGGTAGATTAATTTTGTAATTCCGTTTGCAACACATCGAGATATCCATTTCCGACCCTATAAAGTACATATATTCTTGATCAGCGTAAAATCTAAGATGACCTAGACATGCCCGTCCGTCTGTCTGTTGAAATCACGCTACAGTCTTTAAATATAAATATATTGAGCTGAAAATATGCACAGATTCTCTTTTTGTCCATAAGCAGGTTAAGTTCGAAGATGGGCTATATCGGACTATATTTTGATATAGCCCCCATATAGACCGATCCGCCGATTTAGGGTCATAGGCCAATAAAAACCACACTTATTATCCGATTTCGCTGAAATTTAAGACAGTGAGTTGTGTTAGGCCCTTTGAAATCTTTCGTCAATTTGGCCAGATTGGGTCATGGGCCAATAAAAGCCACACTTATTATCCGATTTCACTGAAATTCGGGACAGTGAGTTTGGTTAGGCCCTTCGCCATCCTTCGTTAAATGGGCTGAGATCGGTCCACATTTGGATATAGCTGCCATATAGACCGATCCTCCGATTTGGGTTTTATTTCAAAAAAAAAAAAAAAACATTTATTATCCGATTTTGCTGAAATTCGGGACAGTGGGTTGTGTTAGGCCCTTCGGCATCCTTCTTCAATTTGACTCAGATCGGACCCGATTTGGATATAGCTGCCATATTGACCGACCTCTCGATTTAATGTTTTGGGCCCATAAAAAGCGCATTTATTGTCCGATGTTGCCGAAATTTGGGACAGAGAGTTAAGTTAAACCACTTCACATATTTCTGCAATTTGGTCTAGACAGATCAGTACGTGCATATGACTGTCATATAGACCTATATCTCGATTTAAAGTCTTGGCCCCAAAATAGGCGCATTTATAATCCCATTTCGCTGAAATTTGACACAGTGTTTCATGTTGGCCTTTTCGATGATGTATATGGTTCAGATCGGTTTATTTTTAGATATAGGTACTAAAAAGGCCAATATTTTGTTATACACAATTGAACAATGACTTGTACTTATTAGTATTTGGACCAAATCGGAACACATTTCGATATAACTGCTATGGGACATAAGGTATGCAATTTTCACCGGATTTTGATGAAAGGTGGTTTACTATGTCTATGTTTTACTTCACAGACCACTGTTCAATTATTATTTTTTGGAATTTTTTTTTTAACTTAGCATTTTAGAATCTTAACACTAAACGCCTTTAGCTACGGTTCACATTTGTCTTGTCCCAAGGTCTTGTCTTGTCCCCTTCGATTTAGATTATCGTCTTTAATAACAAGGCGCAAAGTTAACGATTAATTTACCCACCATTTAAAATAAGAAATCCTTAATATGAAGGAAAATACTATACTAAAGTCCCCTCTGTGAGGGGACGAGGCCTCACAGTAAAGAGATAGATCTTCAAACTATCAAGCTGGAGCGTGGTTAGATACGTTTTCATTGACGACCTGTCATAGTCCAACGGTCATAAGGCCCATAATCAATTTGGTGCGTTATCATGGCTTATAATGCAGCAAATGTAGTTATAAGTTATCCGAATGAGTTTAAAATTTAAAATTTGGTTAATGAATACCTTCACAAACAAAGGCCAGCCTTTGCGAAAATTTCAAAGAAAACAAGTAAAAAGGCGTTAAGTTCGGCCGGGCCGAACTTTGGATACCCACCACCTCGGGTATATATGTAAACCACCTTTCGTCAATGTCGGATGAAAAATGCATACCTTTTGCCCCATAGCAGCTATATCGAGATATGTTCCGATTTGGAGCAACTACTAATAAGTACAAGTCATTGTTCAATTGTAAATAACAAAATAGTGGTCTTTTAAGTAGTTATATCTAAAAATAAACTGATCTGAACCATATACGACAATGATGTCGAAAAGCCTAACATAAGTCACTGCGTCAAATTTCAGGGATATCGGACTATAAATGTGATTTTTATGGGGCCAAGACTTTAAATCGAGAGATCGGTTTTATCCAAATCTGAACCGACTTGTGTCTATTGCAGAAGGATGTCGAGGGGCTTAGAGTAACTCACAGTCCTAAATTTGGGCGACATCGGACAATAAATGCGCCTTTCATAGGCCCGAAACCTTATTTCAAGAGATCGGCCTATTTGACAGCTATATCCAAATCTGAACCAATTTTGATCGAGTTTAAGAAAAATGTCGAAGATAATAAATGTGGCTTTTATGGGCCTAAGACCCTTAATCGGCGGATCGGTCTATATGGGGCTACATGAAGATAAAGTCAGGTATACCCTGCAAAGTTTCAGCTAAATATCTCTATTTTTAAAGACTAGTGTGATTTCAACAGACAGACAGACGGACATGTCTAGATCGTCTTAGATTTTTGCGCTGATCAAGAATGTATATAATTAATAGGGTCGGAAATTGATATTTCGATGAGTTGCAAACAAATTGTGGGCCCAATTTTTTTTGAGCACTTTCCAGCAAAAATGTTGTTTTTGGAAATCGGGCCATAAATACGTTTTAAACGTCCCAAAAAAGATTTTGTAACGTCGAGCCACATCAATATGTCCTCGGGCCTTCTAGGTCCCTGAAATATTGCACATAGTCTGGATAACACCTTAGCGATAACATATAAGATTTATCCGTTCACAAGTAGCAGACTTATTATACCCACCACCATAGGATGGGGTATACTAATCTAGTCATTCCGTTTGTAGCAGCTCGATACATTGAACTAGGACCCCACTTAGTATATATATTCTTGATCGCTTCGTCCTTCTGAATCAATCTAGCCATGTCCTTCCGTCCGTCTGTTGAAATCATGATAGGAGTCGAACGCGTAAAGTTAGCCGCAAACTGGGAGATCTGTTTATATGGCAGCTATATCAGGATAATATTGGATAATTGCTTCCTTCAGAAGCCTATGAAGTCTAATCGGGAGAACGGTTTATATGGTGGCTATATCAGGATATGGACTGGATAAGATCATAGCTGACACAGTTGTTCGAAATCAAAATAAAAAAAATCACCCAAAATTTTGGCCAAATAGAATAGGAATTGTGCCCTCTAGAAGCTCTTGATGTCAAGACCCAAGATCGGTTTATATGGCAGCTATTTCAAGTTAAGGACTAATTTAGACCATATTTGGCAGAGTTGTTGGATAATAT
Organism: Stomoxys calcitrans; assembly: GCF_963082655.1. NCBI lineage: Eukaryota > Metazoa > Arthropoda > Insecta > Diptera > Muscidae > Stomoxys > Stomoxys calcitrans. The sequence continues at coordinate 153,416,341 of NC_081552.1, forward strand.
GTAAAAAATTTCAGCCAAATCGGATAAGAATTGCGCCCTCTAGAAGCTCAAGAAGTTGAAACGGGAGATCGGTTTATATGACAACTATATCAGGTTATCAACCGAATTAGACCATACTTGAATCAGTTGGTGGGAGCCATACCAAAACACTTCATGCAAAATTTCTGCCAAATCGGATAAGGCGTTCAAGAAGCCAAGATCCAAGATCGGTTTATATGGCAGCTACATCAAAACATGTACCGATTTTGACCAATTACAATCCCAACCAATCTACACTTGTTGTTGTTGTTTTGTTATGTAGTCTTCGAAATCCACGTTGATGCTCATCGAATGGAATTTCTCCAACGCGGGAAGAGAAGTCCCTCAAGCGTCTTGGCCACAGCTGAGAGGAGGGATGTCGGTTTGTACGACGCCCCTTTCTGGTGTATTTGGTGTAGCGTGATAACTCTGCTCATCTTCCAGACATTGGATTGTTGTTGTTGTAGCAGTCTGTTGTGTCGGATATGACGGATGGCTTTCCTCCTGGTCTTTTCACTCCCTGGATGCTCAATAAATTGACTGTTGAACTACTTGGCGTATCTCTTCGGGTCAGTCACAGTTCCGGCGCCAAAAGTGACTGAGGTCCTGTCATTCCTTCTCCTATATTTCGAGAGTGACTTCCCAGTAGAACACAGCAACAAAGCTTGCCTAAGGACCACTTAAGAAGTTAACGCGGCAGATTATTTAAGGAAAATACCTCAGAGCACAAATAAAAATCGAATGAAAACAAAAATCAGCTGTTGTTCTGCAAATTTTAATAGGAAGTTGTTCGCGTATTTCTACTGCCATTTTTTTTTTAGGAGAGTAAAATGGCTCTTACTCTCTTACAAACTCTTTCTGGAAAAGTTCGCGAACAGACCTAATTTCTCCATTTGTGTTTGCTAACTTGTTTTGGTTTGTATAAATTTGACAAGTTTTTATGGATCAACAACGTTATCCATAACCCGTACTCCTAAATGTGAAGCACATGTAGAAGGCAATTCATGGCTTAGCTGCTAGTGCCGAAATATGAATAAGTACAAGTATTCCTCCTGAATACACAGATAAAACTTGTCCAAATTTGATGAGAATTTCTGTTATGGAGTTTTAACATTGAAACGCTTGTTAATATGGTGTAAAATGAGATGTACAAAAACTAGAGTGCTAACCACTAACGTACCATGCCGAACCATGTATGCTGTGATACATGTCAAATGTCATTGGGTTCTCACGGTTTGCTTAAGGTGCCAAGATATGTATTCTTTTTTTTTTCACAGGTCATCAACTCATGAAAGGGCAAATTTTCTAGAGAAGAAATATTTGTTTGAAAGAAATAAAAAACGAAGACAGTACACATATTTCTTACATCAAATTTCTGTCGATAACTTTTATCGTTTTCCTTATAAAGGGTTTTCATATAAGAGGTGCCATTCTGTATTCAAAAGACAATGCCATTTTTGGAGGTAAGTGAGCGGATGTTTATTTTATAGTAAAGAGGAAGATATGCCGTTAATAACAAAAAAGGACTTCAACCAAATGGCTACCACATCCACACTTACAGGACCCTATCCATTGCATGGAATCTTCCATAACCAAATCACAAAGTAGCAGCGCTATGTCCTTGATAGCATCGCAAATTCTATCTATGAGTTCACATGACCCCAAAGGAGGAAGCCGGTAGTTACTAAATCACAGGATTTTGCTGGACAACTGTGATCGCCTCTTCCGGAGATAACACGGCCCGGAACGAGCTTACATTGGACATAGGTTAGGTTAGGTTGAAAAGTGGGTGCAGATATTAATTCGCCCCATGCCACTATGGACATACACCTAAGTCAGTAATCGGCTTATAGTGCGCTCTAACTCCGTGCTACTTACTCCGTGCTACGTATTCTATGGGGCTCAAACAAATATCGTGCTAGAGCACGATTTTGTTTGAGCCCCATAATGTCATGCATTTTGAAGGTGACGATCGCGATATTCAGGGGTACGCGTCTCGTTCAGATCCACACAAATAATTTTTGTTTTTGGATTGGTTATCTACATTCAAAATCATATTTCAAAGCTTCCACTTGGGAAACCACATTTATAACCAGTAAAGAAGGGCAAAAGTCGGGCGGTGCCGACTGTATAATACCATACACGTACCCTATAAGTATAATAAGGGAGCTATATCCAATTCTGTACCATTTTTGATGAACCTCGGCGAGCAAAAATATATTAAAACTGTAATAACTATGGTTGACAAAAGACAATATTATTGCAAATTACCTAAAATCTGACGAATATATTGTATATATAGGAGCTATAACTAATACTGAACCGATTTCAATTAAATTCACCAGTAATGTCGAGAGTCATTAGAAAACCTTCCTGCCATATGTCGAGAGAATCGGGTAACAAATGACCATTTCATTGCATTATTACTGCAAATCGGACAAACATATATATGGGAGCTCTATCCAAATCTGGACCGATGTCTATGAAATTCGCCTGCAATGTCGAGAGTCATTATAAAATCCTTCCTGCCAAATTTCGAGAAATCGGGTAACAAATGACCATTTTATTGCATTATTACTGTAAATCGGACGAACATATTTATGGGAGCTATATCCAAATCTGAACCGATTTGCTCCAAATTCAGTAGGCTTCGTCCCCAGGCCGAAAAAGATGTCCATACCAAATTTGAAGACGATCGCTAAATCGAATCAGAAAGTGATTCTGAGTCGATCGGTATACTTATCAATGGGTCTATCTCTCGTCCTTTTTGGGTGTTACAAACTAATTCTCTAAGTTATAATACCCTGTACCACAGTAATGGTGTAGGGAATAAAGATCCACAGGTCCTCATGTGTCTATCCAATTAGAGGGCAAAAGGTGGACTCTACTACCAAAGACCTTTTATTGCTGTCCTATTCTATCCTGATCGGCCTTCATGTAGTATTATACGAGGGTTGCCTTTCATATTTCGGGATTAGAGAACAAAAACAAATATTAATCATCGAAAATCGCATTATTTTTTTCCAAAATATTCCCCATTAAGATCTACACACTTCTGCGTGCGTTTGACACAATTGTAGAAGTACTTTTGCCACTCTGATTGCGATATCTCCAAAACATACATTCATAACGCATCTACCGCTTCTTCAGGTGTCGAAAAACGTTGACCTCTCATTTTATTTTTTACGTACTGGAATAAAAACAAGCAAAAAGGCGTTAAGTTCGGCCGGGCCGAACTTTGGATACCCACCACCTCGGGTATATATGTAAACCACCTTTCATCAAAATTCGGTGAAAATTTCATACCTTATGTCCCATATCAGTTATATCAAAATAGGTTCCGATTTGGACCAAATGCTAATAAGTATACTAGCTAAATCTTAAAATAAACCGATCTGAAATATATAGGACACGGATGTCGAAAAGCCTAATGTAAGATACTGTGTCAAACTTCAGTGAAATCGGATTATAAATGCGCCTTTTATGGGGCCAAGACTTTAAATAGAGATATTGCTCTACATTGCAGCTATATTCAAATCTGGACCGATTTGGGACAAGTTGCATAAAAATGTTGAAGAGCCTAATACAAAGCACTGCCCCAAATTTCGGCGAAATCGGACAATAAATGCGCCTTTTATGGGGCCAAGACTTTAAATCGAGATATCGGTCTATATGGCAGCTACATCCAAATCTGGACCGATCTGTGCGATATTGCAGAAGTATGTCAAGGCCCTTAACCTAACTTACTGTCCCAAATTTCGGCGACATCGGACAATAAATGAGCATTTTATGGGTCCAAAACCATAAATCAAGAAATCGGTCTATATGGCAGCTATATCCAAATCTGAACCGATCTGGACCAAATTGAAGAAAGATGTCGAAGGGGCTAACACAACTCATTGTCCCAAATTTCAGCAAAATCGGATAATAAATGTGGCTTTTTTGGGCCTAAGAACCCAAATCGGAGGATCGGTCCATATGGCAGCTATATCCAAATCTGAACCGATCTAAGCCAAATTAACGGAGGAAGTCGGAGGGCCTAACACAACTCACTGTCCCAAATTTCAGCAAAATCGGTTAATAAATGTGGCTTTTGTGGGCCTAAGAACCCAAATCGGAGGATCGGTCCATATGCCAGCTATATCCAAATCTGAACCGATCTTGGCCAAATTAACGGCGGAAGTCGGAGGGCCTAACATAACTCACTGTCCCAAATTTCAGCAAAATCGGTTAATAAATGTGGCTTTTATGGGCCTTAGACCCTAAATCGGAGGATCGGTGTATATGGCAGCTATATCCAAATCTGAACCGATCTGGGCCAAATTGACGAAGGATGTTGAAGGGCCTAACACAACTCACTGTCCCAAATTTCAGCAAAAGCGGATAATAAATGTGGCTTTTATTGGCCTAAGACCCTAAATCGGCGGATCGGCCTATATGGGGGCTATATCAAGATAAAGTCCGATATAGCCCATCTTCGAACTTAACCTGCTTATGGACAAAAAAAAATCTGTGCAAAATTTCAGCTCAATATCTCTATTTTTAAAGACTGTAGCGTGATTTCAACAGACAGACGGACGGACATGTCTAGATCGTCTTAGATTTTTACGCTGATCAAGAATATATATACTTTATAGGGTCGGAAATAAATATTTCGATGTGTTGCAAACGGAATGACAAAATGAATATACCCCCATCCTTCGGTGGTGGGTATAAAAAAAGTCATTCGGTGCCAAGTCAGGACTACATGGCGGACGACTCATCATATCTATGTTTTGAGTGCACAAAAGTGCACTTGTTTTGCATTTTTAGAGCATTTCTTTCAACCAATCGACACTATTCTTTTTTTTTGAACTATTGATAAATTGTGTGGGGTCCAACGCGAACGAATTTTATTGAAGGTCAAATTTTCATGTAATTTCATTGAATGAATGCTGGTCCCACTAATGCCTAAAGTCTAAGTGTCTAAAGTCTAATGCCTCAATCTCACGATAGGTCACATGATGATCTCGCAATTTCAGTTGGCTCACACCATCAGTGGTTTTTGGAATAACAACTGGTTTTGGACTACCTTCACGAAATTCGTCTAGGAGTGAATTTCGACCTCGGTTAAATTCACCATACCATCGATAAACACTGGTCCTTGATGGAGCTTCATCGCCAAAAGATGAATTAAGTTCATCGATGTACTGTTGTTGAGTTAATCCACGTCGAAAATGTTCACGACTTAATTCCATTTTTTTGGGCGAGATGAATCTTTTGCGTTCCTGTAAACAACACAAATAGCGCTCGTATATCAAGACTTTCTGAGTGCGTATAACATCAAGCTTTGGGACAGAGCTGTCAGTTGACAGATTGCAACACAAAGGTTGTCCAATCCCGAAATATAAAAGGCAATCTCTTTCCCACCACCGAAGGATGGTGTTATATTCGTTATGTCATTCCGTTTGCAACACTTCGAAATATGCTTTTCCGGCCTTATAAAGTACATATATTCTTGGTCGTCGTATGTCCGTCCGTCGGTCGGTCTGTTGAAATCACGCTACAGTCTTTAAAAAAAAGAGATATTGAGCTGAAACTTTGTAAACCCTCTACCATAGGATGGGGGTGTACTAATTTCGTCATTCTGTTTGACGAAATATTCGTTTAAGTACCCATAAAGTATATACAATATATTCTTGACTGTCATGACAGGCTAGGAGTAAAGCTAGCCGCTTGAAATTTTGCACAAATATTTCTTATTAGTGTAGGTCGGTGGTGATTGTCAATGGGCCATATTGGTCCATGTTTTGATATAGCTGCCATAAAAACTGATCTTGGATCTTCACTTCTTGAGCCACTAGAGGGCGCAATTCTTATCCGATTTGGCTGCAATTTTGCACGACGTGTTTTGTTATGACTTCCAAAAACTTGCCAAATATGGTTCAAATCGGTTTATAACCTGAAAAAGCTGACATATAAACCGATCGAGGGTCTTGACTTCTTGATCCAATAGAGGGCGCAATTCTTGTTCGATTTGGCTGAAATTTTCCATGGCGTGTTTAGTTATGACTTCAAACAATTGTGCCAAATATCCACATAAACCGATCTTGGATCTTGACTTCTTGAGCCTCTAGAGTACGCTAAAATTTTGTACAACGGCTTCTCCCATGATCTTCAACATACGGTCTATAGCCTTATATAGCTCCCATAAAAAACGATCTCCCCATTTTACATCTTGAGCCCCTAAAGGATGCAATTCTTATTCGTTTGGCTGAAATTTTACAACATGACTTCTACTATGTTCTCCAATATTCAATTCGATTATGGTCCGAATCGGAACATAACTTGATATAGCTCCAACAGCATAGCAATTATTTTCTTTTATCCTTTGTTGGCCTAAAAATTGATACCGGGAAAAGAACTCGAAAAATGCGATACATGGTGGAGGGTATATAAGGTTCGGCCCGGACGAACTAAGCGCGCTTTTACTTGTTTGTCCATAGCCGGGTTAAGTTCGAAGATGGGCTATATCGGACTATATATGTTGATATGGACGGTTTGCCGATTTATGTTCTAAGGCCTATAAAATGCACATTTCTTATCAAATTTTGCAGAAATTTGAGAACCACTCAAGGTCCGTGCCGAATTTGGTACAAATCAGACCATATTTGGATATAGCTACAATGGTTGCATAAATTATGCCTTTTCACCGGATAATGACGAATGTTGGTTTATACAGGGTGGCTGATGAAAGCCGCTACCAAAAAAAAATGTAATAACTTTTTTTCTATTTAATAATAATAATTTAATAATTAATTAATTAATTAATTTAATTAATAATAATTTAATAATTAATTTAATAATTTAATTTAACATGAATAAAAGAAAAATGTATTCCATACACCGAAAAAAAAATGTAGCAATATTCATCATTGTAGCAATATTCATCAGCCACCCTGTATATGTATATCCCCGAGGTGGTGGGTATCCAAAGATCGGCCCAGCCTAACTTGATGCCTTTTAACTTGTTCTATGTAACTTGTTTCAATTGTATAATAATATATTATTAAATTTTTTCACTTTTCAATCAATAAGCGAACATGTGGAACACATGATTGATACTTTGCCTTAATTTCGTGTTGGGTGTCCTCATCACATACCACATGCCATATTATTTTTTACTTCCGAATTAAAGGAGTCATAATTAAAACTGAACGAAACCCCTTGGCCATCTGCAGGCTATTGCGAGCCATTAAAAAATCGTCACCAAGTATAACTAAAACAAAGCATCTGTCTTTTTAAGTCACTCTCAAAAAAAGTCAGAAACAAAACTTCCAAAAAAGCCGAATTTTGCCACCTACAAAAAGCCCTCATGAACTTATGGCCACATCATCGTTTGAACTTATTGTCAATTAGAGAGTCTATATATTTTGTTATCAGTCTTGGAACAGAATCGCTTTTGAGACACACACGACCAGACTGTAGTCAATGGACAAAACCAGTTTGCTCAAGAGGAGCAGTGTCATTCCACTTTAAATATTGGATAAATTTCACATATGGAACTGTATCAATTTACATACTGAAGGATATATTTTGGGTTCAATATTATGAGACATGCTGCTTTAAGTGAGCGAAAACGAAAAAGGAGCCTGTAACGACCAGTTTAACTGCTAAAATAAAATTTTCGGTGATAACGATTTGGATCTACACATGAAAATATATCTTAAAGCTTAGCCATATCCAGGAAATGAAATTAAACCTATGCAGATCATTTGAAGCAATGAATCATCAGTACATTTAAGTCAACACACATTTATGACGATCTCGATGTTTACAAATTTATATACGGAACAACTCTGGAAAAAACTTTTGGAATTGCCCGCTCAATATCGTTTCTTGTTGCTTCATTTTAAATTTTCTTAAAAAAAGCTTTAAGGCCAATGGACCAAACTACAGCACCTGAAGTACCGCAGTAATTGGAGCTTAAAATGTTGTGGCCGTTTTGCTTTAACTAATAGAGTGCGTCAGGTGCAATTTGATACTATAAGCGCGTGGCTATCAGACATCAGGAGAGAATAATGAACCCTATTCCATCGCTGCTTTGGATGGAGGCAAATTTCTGTGTGTGTGTGTGTGTGTGTGTGTGTGCTTATATGGAGTACTTTCTTAACAGAATGATTGAATTGAACAGCAGAAGCCACTTTGGCAAATGGCCCTATTTTGGTGGTTACCTGTTGTTGAGATTTTTTTTGTGCTCCTTGACTTTTAAAGTTTGTCTGCAATATTTTATTTCGTTTGAAAACAGGTGTTATTATGTATCAAGAACGGACCATGCAGCAGGATCAGTTACACAAATGATCATGTCAAAATGGAATTATGTGTTCACCAATGTGTGTAAAGGCATATCACAGTTGTATGGGGGACGAGTATTGGATTGGGGACAGAAGCATATGTTATCCATGTGCCGCCTTCATCAAGCTGCTGAACTTTTAACTGCGGATAACTTACTTATCGGTTATGAAAATAAAAGGTCATTAGCATATGGACCAGAATAAAATCCACGAAATATTCTTAAGTCTGAAATCAAACCAGTAACGAAAGGCAAAAGTCGATCGGTGTCGACTGTATAATACCCTACACCTACCCTGAACAAATTTAAATGGACCTCAGCAGATGCTTTCATATGGATTATTAAGCAATCCGTATCTAATTTCGAGCAAATGTGTACTATAATAACCCAAAATCTGATGAACATGTATATGGGAGCTATATCTAAATCTGAAGTAAATTCGAGCAAAACTCTCATACAATGTGGTAGTCGTCGAGGAAAGCGTTGTACAAAATGTTGGCAAGATTGGTAAACAAGTGCGTTCGCAGTGACTCTTGGAGTGAAAAACGGGCTAAATACATATGTGACAGTTATATATAAATCTCGACCGATATCTATGAAATTCACCAGTAATAATTAGAGCTATAAGAAAATCCCTCCAGCTAAATATCGAGAGATTCGGTCTACAAATCAACACTTTATTGGAATATTTCTCAAAATCAGACGATCATATATATGGGAGCTGTATCTAATTATGATCCGTTTTCGACCAAACAAAATTTCGCAATATTAGTCGATGAACGCTTGCTGTGACTCTAGACATTAAAATCGAGCGATATGTATATATATATATATCCAGAGACCGCCGAATTAGGGTCTTAGGCCCATAGAAGCAACATTTATTATCCGCCTTTGCTGAAATTTGAGACAGTAAGTTGTGTTAGGCTTATCGATCTAGAATAAAAATATTTCAATGAAATTCTAAAGACAAATCGCTGCTTCACATTCTCTAATGACAAAACTTCAGAATGGGCCTGACCTCCCCCAAATTTTTATACCCACCACCGAAGGATGGGGGTATATTCATTTTGTCATTCCGTTTGCAACACATCGAAATATCCATTTCCGACCCTATAAGGTATATATATTAATGATCAGCGTAAAAATCTAAGACGATCTAGCCATGTCCGTCCGTCGGTCTGTTGAGATTATGCAACAGTCTTTTAACATTGAGATATTGAGCTGAAATTTGGCACAGATTCCTATTTATCTATAAGCAGGTTAAGTTCGAAGATTGGCTATATAGGATTATATCTTGATATAGCCCCTATATAGACCGATCAGCCGATTTATGGTGTAAGGCCCATAAAGCCACTTTTATTATCCGATTTTGCTGAAATTTGGGACAGCGAATTGCGTTAGGCCCTTCGACAGAGTTCTTCAATTTGGCCCAGATCGGTCCAGATTGGGATATTGACCGATTTAGAGTCTTAGGCCCATTAATGCCCCATTTATTATCTAATTTTGCTGAAATTTGGGACAGTGAGTTGGGTTATGCCCGTCGACATCCTTCGTCAATTTGGCCCAGATCGGTCTTGATTCGGATATAGCTGCCATACAGACCGATCTCTCGATTTAAGATTTTGGGGCCATAAAAGGCGCATTTATAATCCGATTTCACTAAATTTGACACAGTGACTTATGTTAGGCTTCTTGACATCCGTGTCGTATATGGTTTAGATCGGTTTATTATACCCTCCACCATAAGATGGGGGGTATACTAATTTCGTCATTCTGTTTGTAACTACTCGAAATATTCGTCTGAGACCCCATAAAGTATATATATTCTTGATCGTCGATGTCGATCTAGCCATGTCCGTCCATCTGTCCGTCCGTCTGTCTGTCGAAAGCACGCTAACTTCCGAAGGAGTAAAGCTAGCCGCTTGAAATTTTGCACAAATACTTCTTATTAGTGTAGGTCGGTTGGTATTGTAAATGGGCCATATCGGTCCATGTTTTGATATAGCTGCCATATAAACCGGTCTTGGGTCTTGACTTCTTGAGCCTCTAGAGTGCGCAGTTCTTATCCGATTGGAATAAAATTTTGCACGACGTGTTTTGTTATTATATCCAACAACTGTGCTAAGTATGGTTTAAATCGGTCCATAACCTGATATAGCTGCCATATAAACCGATCTTGGGTCTTGAGTTCTTGGGCTTCTAGAGGGCGCAATTCTGGACCGATTTGACTGAAACTTCGCACGACGTGCTTTGTTATGATATCCAACAACTGTGCCAAGTATAGTTTAAATCGGTCCATAACCTGATATAGCTGCCATAGAAACCGATCTTGGGTCTTGAATTCTTCAGCCTCTAGAGTGCGCAAATCTTATCCGATTGAAATGAAATTTCGCACGACGTGTTTTGTTATGATATCCAGCAACTGTGGAAGTATTGTTCAAATCGGTCCATAACCTGATATAGCTGCCATATAAACCGATCTTGGGTCTTGACTTCTTGAGCCTCTAGAGTGCGCAATTCTTATCCGATTGGAATGAAATTTTGCACGACGTGTTTTGTTATGATATCCAATAACTGTGCCAAGTATGGTTCAAATCGGTTTATAATCTGATATAGCTGCCATATAAACCGATCTTGGGTCTTGACATCTTGAGCCTCTAGAGAGCGCAATTCTTATCCGATTTGAATGCATTTTTGCACGAAGTGTTTTGTTAGGATATCCAACAACTGTGCCAAGTGTGGTTCAAATCGGTCCATGACCTGATATAGCTGTCATATCAACAGATCTGGGAACTTGACTTCTTCAGCTTCTAGAGGGGGCAATTCCTATCCGATTTGGCAGAAAATTTTCATGAAGTATTTTATTCTTACCTTCAACAATTGTGTCAAATAAGGTTCAAATCGGTTCATAACCTGATATAGCTGACATATAAACCGATCTGGGATCTTGATTTCTTGAGCCTCTAGAGGTCGCAATTATTATCCGATTTGCCTGAAATTTTGTACTACGGATCCTCTCATGACCATCAACATACGTGTTTATTATGATCTGAATCGGTCTATAGCCCAATACAGCTTCCATATAAATCTATCTCTCTATTTTCTTGAGCCCCCAAAGGGTGCAATTCTTATTCGAATTGGCTGACATTTTACACAGGTTTCCAACATGTAATTTAATTGTTGGACCACAATACCATATCTTGATATCGCTCTAATAGCAGAGGAAATATTTTCTCATATCCTTTTTTGCCTAAGAAGAGATGCCGGGAAAAGAACTCGACAGATGCGATCCATGGTGGAGGGTATATAAAATTCGGCCCGGCCGAACTTAGCACGCTTTTACTTGTTTTTAGATAAAAAGATAGATATTTTGTTATACACAATTGAACAATGATATGTACTTATTAGTATTTGGTCTAAATCGAAACATATTTCGATATAGCTGCTAGGGGGCATAATGTATGAATTCTTCACCGGATTTTGACGAAAGGTGGTTTACATATGTACCAGAGGTGGTGGGCATCCAAAGTTCGGCCCGGCCGAACTTATCACCTTTTTATATGTTTTAATAAATAAACCATCAAATGCATCAATATATTGTAGTTTTTAGAGCGCACAGCAAGCCGATTACTGGCTTAGGTGTATGTCCATAGTGGCATGGGGTGGATTAATATCTGCACCCTCTTTTCAACCTTACCTAACCTAATTATAAATTATTTGAATTACATCAGCAGTGAAATGAAAAATTTTAAGAATTTGATTTCTTGAGCCCTTACAAGCCACAATTTTAGTCCGATTGGGCTGAAATTGAGCACGTATTGCTTTGTTATGACTTCCAACAACCGTGCCAAGTACGGCCCGAATCGGTCTATAACTTGATATAGCTTCCACAACAAGTAAAAAGGCGTTAAGTTCGGCCGGGCCGAACTTTGGATACCCACCACCTCGGGAATATACGTAAACCACCTTTCATCAAAATCCGGTGAAAATTGTATACCTTTTGTCCCATAGCAGTTATATCAAAATATGTTCCGATTTGGACCAAATACTTATAAGTACAAGTCATTGTTCAATTGTGTATAACAAAATATTGGTCTTTTGAGCTACATACGACACGGATTTCGAAAAGCCTAGCAGTCACTGTGTCAAATTTCAGTGAAATCGGATTATATATGAGCCTATTATGGACCCAAAACCATATATTGAGATATCGGTCTATATGGCAGTTATATCCAAATCTGAACCGATTTGGCCCAAGTTTCAGAAAATTGTCGAAGGGTCTAACTCAACTCACTGTCCCAAATTTCGGCGAAATAGGACAATAATTGCGCCTTTTATGGACCCAAAACCATATATTGAGATATCGGTCTATATGGCAGTTATATCCAAATCTGAACCGATTTGGCCTAAGTTTCAGAAAAATGTCGAAGGGTCTAACTCAACTCACTGTCCCAAATTTCGGCGAAATAGGACAACAATTGCGCCTTTTATGGACCCAAAACCATATATTGAGAGATCGGTCTATATGGCAGCTATATTCAAATCTGGACTGATCTGGGCCATATTGCAGAAGGAAGTCGAAGGGCTTAACCTAACTCACTGTCCTGAATTTCGGCGACATCGGACAATAAATGCACCTTTTATGGGCCCAAACCCTTAAATAGAGAGATCGGTCTATATGACGGCTATATCCAAATCTAAACCGATCTGTGCCATATTGCAGGATTATGTCGATGGGCTTAACTTAATTCACTGTTCCAAATTTCGGCAACATCGGACGTTAAATGAGCATTTAATGGGCCCAAAACCCTAAACCGGAGGATCGGTCTATATGGCAGCTATATCCAAAATTGGTCCGATCTGCACCAGATTGATGAGGGATATCAAAGGGCCTAACACAATTTACTATCCCAAATTTCAGGAAAATCGGATAATAAATGTGGCTTTTATGGGTCTAAGACCCTAAATCGGAGGATCGGTCTATATGGCAGCTATATCCAAATCTGAACCGATCAGAGCCAAATTGACGAAGGGTGTCGAAGGGCCTAACACAACTCACTGTCCCAAATTTCAGCAATATCGGATAATAAATGTGGCTTTTATGGGCCTAAGACTAAGTCGGAGGATCGGTCTATAATGCAGCTATATCCAAATCTGGACCGATCTGTGCCATATTGACGAAGAATGTCGAAGGGCCTAACACAACTCACTGTCTCGAATTTCAGCAAAATCAGATAATAAATGTGGCTTTTATGGGCCTAAGACCCTAAATCGGAGGATCGGTCTATATTTCAGCTATATCCAAATCTGTACCAATATGAACCAAATTGACGAAGGGCGTCGAAGGGCCTAACACAACTCACTGTCCGAAATTTCAGCAAAATCGGAGAGTAAATGTGACTTTTATGGGCCTAAGACCCTAAATCGGAGGATCGGTCGATATGGCAGCTATATGCAAATCTGGACCGATATGAGCCAAATTGACGAAGAATGTCGAGGGGCCTAACACAACTCACTGTCCCAAATTTCAGCAAAATCGGATAATAAATGGGCCTAAGACCCTAAATCGGCGGATCGGTCTATATGGGGGCTATATGAAGATATAGTCCGATATTGCCTATCTTCGAACTTAACCTGTTTATGGACAAAAAAAGAACCTGTGCAAAATTTCAGCTCAATATCTCTATTTTTAAAGACTGTAGCGTGATTTCAACAGACAGACGGACAGACGGACGGACATGTCTAGATCGTCTTAGATTTTTACGCTGATCAAGATTATATATACTTTATAGGGTCGGAAATGGATATTTCGATGTGTTGCAAACGGAATGACAAAATGAATATACCCCCATCCTTCGGTGGTGGGTATAAAAACCGATCTCCCTATTATTTTTCTTGAGTCCTTAAAAGCCGCAATTTTTATCTGATTTGGCCGAAATTTTGCATCTGGTGTTCTGTTACGACTTCCAAAAACTGAGTCAAATACGGTCCAAATTAGTCTAGAACATATTATAGCTTCCATGTATATCGGTCTCTCGGGCCCTGCCGAATATAGCACGCTTTTATTTGTTATATTTCTCAGCATGCAAGTGAATAAAATCGCCCTAAAAACAAGTGTAATATAAACCAATTATTTATACTTCCACTGAACAATAAAGACAAATTCTACAAAAGCCGATTAAAGTTAAGCCGATTATCTTTTGCAAATTTACAATTTTTTTTATAACATGCATAAATTGATTTACAAGCCGCTACCAAAAAAAAATGTTATAACTTTTTTTCTATTTAATAATAATAATTTAATAATTAATTTAATTAATTAATTAATTAATTTAATTAATAATAATTTAATAATTAATTTAATAATTTAATTTAACATGAATAAAAGAAAAATGTATTCCATACACCGAAAAAAAAATGTAGCAATATTCATCATTGTAGCAATATTCATCAGCCACCCTGTATAATTGAAATTTTAAATTAATTCTCACCAACACTTAATGGGATGGTATGGAAACATATGTCCCTAGCCTTGCCATTCATATAATTTTTCTCATTTTCTGCAGGTTAGACGCGGAGAAGCCGATCTGGCCAGATTGAGGGCATGGAGTTACATTTTATATGTATGTCACGTTTATTGGTAAGTTGTTAAAAATTCCTGACCACAATCATGTTTACAATCATTCAAATAAGAGTAGTAAAATTTTTATTATTAATTCATCCTATTCGATGATAATCAAAATGGCAAAATAAAACTTTTAGTGCTTTAGCCTCAAAAAATAATGTTTGTCCATCTGAATGTCGTAAGCTTTCTCACACCATAGGCCCTTTTTACGGGTATACGACACCTAAAGATATGACTACCTTTCTTCTCGCAGTGGGAGGAGGAAATGTTCCATTCACTGAAAACGCAAAATACTTGGGTGTTTTGGTGGACAGGAAATTAAACTTAAAATCAATTATTTTGGAAAGGGCACGAAATGCAACTCTTGCCCTATCCATCTGCGAGAGAGCCATTGGAAAAAGCAAGAGGCTTAAACCGTGTGTCGTGCACTGGGTATACGCTGTAGTTGTCAGTCCTATAATGCAATATGGTGTTGTAGTCTGATGGACGGCGCTTCAAAAGTCCACTTACTAGTCAATACTTAGGCGGATCCAAATGATGGCTTGATTGTGCATCAGTGCATTGAATTTGATGCTACACCTAAGGCCTCTAGACATTATGGATGTACAAATTGCTGCGACCACTGCTCTGAGGCCAAAGGAGCGTTCTCTTTGGTCATGCGGCGGCTAAGGACAGTGTATTATACTTGTAACAATACCCAATGTTCCATTCAGCGTCGATTATAATTTTTGGTAAAAAGTTCTGTACCATTATTCCTGATAGAACCGATTGAAACTATGATGTCTCTGGTAATAGAAGTTACAAAGATTTCTTTACGGATGGTACCAAGCTTAACGACCAGGTGGGCTTTGGGGTGTACTCTGAAAACCAAGGTCTGATCATATCAAGAAGGATACCTGACCACTGCGGTGTGCATCAAGCGGAGATCCTTGCAATTAAAGAGATGGTGGAATGGCTAAGATATAATGTTATAACGACGATTGGCATAAATATCTTCTCAGACAGCCATTTGATTTGAGCTGGCAAATTATCGATAATCACAACATTCGATATTGCCGATATTTCTAATAGGAAATATAGATAGTATCGCAAAAACCAGGAGATCGATTTATATAGAAGAAGTATCAATGCACAGACCGAATAAATGCAAAGTTGGCCATGAACATTACATTAAGGAACAGGGGCAAACCTCTCACATATCAATGAGGGCACTCCGATCCAAGTTGAAGCTCAATGATAAGGTTACTACATTTTATAAGCGAGTCCGAACGGCGTGCCTAAGGTGCGAAACTTTTTGGGGAGAAATTTTTACCTGTCATAATACATCAGAAGTGTTGTCAGCATTAGGACGGGATAACCACAGATGAAAATTATTTCATTCATTCATTTTGGCATTCCGCGACACATCGAAATATCCATTTCCAACCCTATAAAGTACATACATTCTTAATCGTCGTAAAAATCTAAAACGATCTATGCATGTCCGTCCGTCTGTTCAAATCGGTCTATATTTGGATATGGCTGCCCCATAAATTTAACATTGACTTCTTTTTATTAGACCAATGAATTTGATCCAAATCGGACCATATTTGGATATAGCTGGCATGAGTGCATAAATTAAGCATTTTTCACCGGATAAGAACGAAAAGTAGTTTACATATATACCGGAGAGGGTGGGTATCCAAAGTTTGGCCCGCCGAACTTAATACCATTTTACTTGTTTCTGATGTACTTACGCGTTCAGCGGACATGCTAACTTCCGCTCTGCGGTGGCCTCCGCATAAACCCAAATTTTATCAAGTCAGTTGGAAGTAATGAAAGAAATGATAGGTTAGGTTAGGTTAAAGTGGCATCAGATTGCTTTAAAGAGCTCAAAAACTTGCAAATGTTCACATCCGCAAAATAAGACAGGCTCTCAAAGAAATGGGAACCTAAAATGAGGAAAATCATTGCAAAAAATGTTAGCCTTATCTGATGAAAATACCGCCCCTATAGGCACAAGGTATTTTAATGGATACATTCTGAATCAGATCGACTATATTTGTAAGCGATAGGAAAAAATCAATCTATATTCATATTTTGATAGCTCAGAATTCAAAAATCGCCCCCGACTGTCGTAGATCTCTCAACGAGATAGTTTAACAGTTCAAAATTCACCTGCTCTGGGTGCCGGGTTATGTTGGGAATTATCGAGAAGACGAGCTTGAGAGACTGGGCACTACCTTGCACATTCCTGGGGACTGGGATTTGTTAGTATACCTCTACACTCACATAAATTTGTAAATAACAACAGCAAAAATAATTGCTGTAACAGCAGAAAGTCGGCTTAAAAGGGGACAGCAAATATTTTCTGCTCTTTTCAAATTGTAAAATGTTTAAAAAACTCTCTTTCCTCAATAGAACTATTTTGGTATCCGACAAGGTCAAATACTTAGGAATGATCTTGGATGGGAAACTTAATTTGAAGTGTGACATTCAGGAGCGTGATAGGCCGTAGGCTCGAAATGGGGCCTGAATCCGAGGATAATCCACTGGCTTTATAGGAGCGAGATTAGACCAATACTTTTTTACGCCTATGTTGTTTGGTGGACAGCTTTGGAGAGAAATCACAACATAGGGATCATAAAATAGGTTCAGAGTACATACTAAGGCACTGGAGACTATTCTAAATATTCGACCGATCGACATACAGATTAAATGTGAGGCAGCCACTGCGTTAATGAGACTTAAGCGATGGAAAAATGGATTGAGGATGGGAGCAGCTCATACTATCGGGCATAATCAAGGCGACGATAGGAAACCTTGGAGGAAGGGCACAGCAGCACAGTCTTGGACCGACGGAACTCTAGTGTTGCCATCAGTAAGATCATGTTAGAAGGATGGATCAAAGCTAGAAGACAAAGTAGGCCTGGGGGTCGACATTGAGAAACTAATGACTGGGTTCTGTTTTCTACTTTCTGACCATAATACAGTCTTGCAGGCGGAGATCCATACGATCACGGAATGCGTGGGGTGGTGTGGTGTTAATGCGAGGACGTCGAGTGTGAACATGTTTACGGACAGTGAAGTTGCCATAAGGGCAATAGCAAACAGGACGGTAAAGTCACGAACAGTCTTGTAGCGTAAGAAGGAGATTAACACCTTTCTGATGATAGCTGATAATCCGCGTCGTTTGGGTGCCGAGTCATAGCGGAGCAAGGGGGAATGAAAAAGTTGACGATTTTGCAGTGAAGGTCAGAGGAATCCCGTCCTTAACATAGCTCACCTGAAGCGTTTCGGGTCAATGCTCATTTATGCAAAATAAGGGCATTAAGCGATAACAAGTATAGGGCATGTGAATGATGTTCCTAAGTCATTCCCCTCCTTTTGCGGTTAACAGACACCGGCACTTATGCGGGGACACAATACCAGACATGAACCAACTTAGGGGCGTGGTGTGCAAAACAATTAGGGAAGCACGAAATTCCTGATTTTGATTTTCTTTCAAGGTTACTTTTTGTACCCTTCACCACAGAATGGGCGTATACTAATTTCGTCATTCTGTTTGTAACACATCCAAATATTGATCTGACGCCCAACAATGTATACATATTCTTGATCTTTTTGAGATTCTAAGTCGATTTGGCTCCGTCCGCCGTCTGTCCGTCCGTCTGTCGAAAGAACGCTAACTTTCGGAGGAAAGAAGCTAGGCGCTTGAAATTTTGCACGTATACTTCCTATTAGTGTGAGTCAGTTGAGATTGTTAATAGGCTATATCGGTCCAAATTTGAGAGGGCGCAATTCTACTCCGATTTGGATGAAAATTTTGACCAAGTGTTATATTTTGACTTCCAACGACTGCGTCAAGTGTTGTCCAATTGTTATGATGCCCAACAACTGTGCCAAGTATGGTTCAAATCGGTTCATAACCTAATATAGCTGTCATATAAATAGATCTTGGGACTTAACTTCTTGAGCTTCTAGAGAGCGCAATTCCTATCCGATTTGGCTTAAATCTTGCATGACGTATTTTATTCTTACTTTTGACTTTTTGAGCCTCTAGAGGTCGCAATTATTATCCGATTTGCCTGAAATTTTGTATGACGGATTCTCTCATGACCATCAACATACGTGTTTATTATGGTCTGAATCGGTCTATAGCCCGATACAGCTCCCATATAAATCGATCTCTCTATTCTATTTCTTGAGCCCCCAAAGGGCGCAATTCTTATTCGAATTGGCTGACATTTTACACAGGTCTCCAACATATAATTTAATTGTGGTCCAAAACGGACCATATCTTGATATCGCTCTAATAGCAGAGAAAATCTTTTCTTATATCCTTTTTTTTGCCTAAGAAGAGATGACGGGAAAAGAACTCGACAAATGCGCTCCATGGTGGAGGCTATGTAAGATTCGGCCCGGCCCAACTTAGAACGCTTTTAGTTTTTTTTTTTTTTTTTTTCAAAAAAGACCACATTTCTTGAGTGTAAAAATATTTAATATTGAAATTATTTATTGCACACTTGGACATGATGTATGTTTAATTTTTGTTTGTTTTCATTTTCTGCATCGCATATATAAATCATTGAAATAATGTCTGTCTCGCAGTCTAAACTTGATTTAGAACCTGAACGTTCTAGCTGTCATTTGACTGTGAGAAATACAATATCCATAGGGGTAGAGATAATTTTTAACTAAACGAAAAAATACATTGATTTCAAGAATTTGTCATATTTTGCAATTTACGATAATTTTTTTAAGCGAACTGGGCGCCACTCACTTTAAGTCTGTAATTATAGACGTCATAATCAACTACACTATCATCAAGCAAGCTCTTGTTGTTTGTCGCTTATGAGACAACTAGTCAAGTCAGCCTGTCAGGCACTCTTATTTCTAGCATTGACTCAATTGAAGAATGATGAGTATACAGTCTCGTTTCAAATTTTCAGTATTTACAATCAGAATTGTTCTTCTGAATACACTCAGAAATCAAAAAAAAAAAAAAATCAAGTAAAAAAGATCGGTCTATATAATGCAGCTATATCAACATCTGGACCGATCTACGCCAAATTAAAGAAGGATGTTGGAGGGCCCAACACAACTCATTGTCCCAAATTTCAGCAAAATCGGATTATAAATGAGCCTTTTATGGGGCCAAGACTTTAAATCGGAGGATCGGTCTATATGGCAGCTATATCCACATCTGGACCGATCTGGTCCAAAATGAAGAAGGATGTTGAAGGGCTAAGCTTAACTCACTGTATCAAATTTTAGCAAAATCGGATTAAAAATGTGGTTTTTATTGGCCTAAGACCCTAAATCGGCGAATCGGTCTATATGGAGGCTATATTAAGATATAGTTCGATATAGCCCATCTTTGAGCTTCACCTGCTTATGGACAAAAAAAAAAAAGAATCTGTGGAAAGTTTCAACTCAATGTCTCTATTTTTACAGACTGTAGCGTGATTTCAAGAGACAGACGGACGGACATGTCTGGATCGTTTTAGATTTTTACGCTGATCAAGAATATATATATTCCATACGGTTGGAAAAGGATATTTCGATGTCCTGCAAACGGAATGACAAAATGAATATACCCCCATCGATATCGATATCACTTTTTTGATAAACAAAGGATAAATAAAAAGACATATTTTACACAAATGTTGAAAGTCATGACAGAAGCCGTTGTCTTAAATTTTAGCCAAATCGCCCTCTAGTGGCTCAAGTAGTCAAGATTCAAGATCGTTTATATGGCAGCTATATCAGGTTATGGACTGATTTCAACCATAATTAGCAAAATTGTTGAAAGTCATTACAAAACACTTCACGCAAATTTCAGCCAAATCGAATTAGAATTGCGCCCTCTTTTGACTCAAGAAGTCAAGATCCAAGATCGAATCATATGACAGCTATATTAAAATATGAACCGATATGGCCCATTTGCAATCCCTACTGACCTTCATTAATAAGAAGTATTTGTGCAAAATTAAGGAGGTTGCTTGTAAATGCAAATTTTGCCCATGAAAATTCCACTATGGAACAGGGGCAAACTTCTCACATATCAATGAGTGCTGTCCGATTCAAGTTTAAGCTCAATGATAAGGGGCCTACTTTTTATAGCCGAGTCCGTACGGCGTGCCGCAGTGCGACACCTCTATCGAAAGAATTTTTACGTGGCATAGTACCCCACAAATGTTGACAGCATTAGGAGAGGAAACCCACCGCTGAACATTTTTTCTGATGGTCTCGCCAGGATTCGAACCAAGGCGTTCAGCGTCATAGGCTGACAAGCTAACCTCTGCGCTAAGGTGGCCTCCAAGCTTGCTTTAGCTTTACTCTTTCGAAAGTTAGCGTGCTTTCGAAAGACAGGCGGACGGACAAACGGACATGGCCGGATCGACTTAAAACGTCATGACGATTTAAGAATATATGGAGTCTTACACGAATATTTCGAGGAGTTACAAACAGGATGACGTAATTAGTATACCCCCATCCTATGGTGCAGGGTATAACAATTCTGTGGGAAAACATTTGCATATTGATTTCCAGTGTATTTTTTGTTGTGACCCGTTAGATTGTTTTTGCAGTGATTCGCTAAATATAAATTCTATACTAAGTTCTGTGGCTTTGAAAACGAAATTGAAGTCGCATTTGCAGCTAAAGAGGATTACAATGTGGAAAATGTGGTGAAAAATTCGGTTGACAGCATGAGCAACTACAATATCAGCCGCGGCAGCCATACAAATGAAGTGGCATTCTACATTATCAGTTCACTCGGAGGCCAGTCCGCCCTATTGTGACACCCTAGTTCAAACAAGTAAAAAGGCGTTATGTTCGGCCGGGCAGAAATTTGGATACCCACCACCTCGGGTATATATGTTAACCACCTTTCGTCAATGTCGGGTGAAAAATTCACACCTTGTGCAGTTATATCGAAATATATTCCGATTTGGACCATATACTAATGAGTACAAGTCGTTGTTCAATTGTGTAAAGCAACATTTTGATCTGGCCCATATACGACACGAATGTCGAAAAGCCTAACATAAGTCACTGTGTCAAATTTCAGTGAAATCGGATTATAAATGAGCCTTTTGTGGGGCCAAGACTTTAAATCGAGATATCGGTCTATATGCAGATATATCCAAATCTGAATCGATATGAGTGAAATTGAAGAAGAATATCGAAGGGCCTAACACAACTCACTGTTTCAAATTTCAGTGAAATCGGACAATAAATGCGCCTTTTATGGCCCCAAAACCTTAAATCAATATGTCTGTCTATATGACAGTGATATCCAAATCTGGACCGATCTGAGCCAAATTAACGAAGAATGTCGAAGTGTCCAACACAACTCACTGTCCCAAATTTTGGCGACATCGGACGATAAATGCGCCTTTAATGGAAAACCTTAAATTGAGAGATCGGTCAATATGGCAGCTATATCCAAATCTGGACCGATCTGGGCCAAATTAAAGAATGAAGTCGAAAGGCCTAACACAACTCACTGCCCCAAATTTCTGTGACATCGGACAACAAATGCGCCTTTTATGGGCGCAAGACCTTAAATCGAGAGATCGGTCAATATGTCAGCTATATCCAAATCTAGAGCGATCAGTGCCATATTGCAAAAGTATGTTTAGGGGCTTAACACAACTTACTGTCCCAAATTTCGGCGACATTGGACAATAAATGCGCCTTTAATGGGTCCAAAACCTCAAATCGAGAGATCGGTCGATATGGCAGCTATATCCATATCTGGGCCAAATTGAAGAAGGATATCGAAGGGCCTAATACAACTCACTGTCCCAAATTTCAGCTAAATCAGATAATAAATGTGACTTTTATGGGCCTAAGACTTTAAATCGGCGGATCGGTCTATATGGGGGCTATATCAACATATAGTCCGATAAAGCTCATCTTCGAACTTAACCGGCTTATGGATATGGATGGATGTGTGCAAAATTTCAGCTCAGCGTCTCTATTTTTAAAGACTGTAGCGTGATTTCAACAGACAGACGGACGGACGGACGGACATGGCTAGATCGTCTTAGATTTTTATGCTGATCAAAAATATATATACTTTATAGGGTTGGAAATGGATATTTCGATGTGTTGCTAACGGAATGACAAAACGAATATACCCCCATCCTTCGGTGGTGGGTATAAAAAGAGTGCGTGAAAAATTATGGTGGTGAAAAACAGCGTGATAAAGATCTCGTCGCGTCCCTCGTCGAATCATATCCGTCTTATGCACGTATTCGCCGAGATCAGAGAAAAACTACCTCCCTATAATGGAAAACCTATATCCTTGTAGACCCGGACATCAAAGATGGTGCTCAATCATCTCCTTCTCATCCTTATCAAGACATCGTCCACATTGTCATTGCGCGGGACTCCCATGCGCACAGCCATATAGCCCGGTTATGAATCCTCAGTGACCCCTTATCAAGGGCCGTAACTTCCGCGTCTTCTTCTGGACAAGAAGAATCCATCCACAGACTCCCATCTCGCCACTGCCTCTGTACTGGTCATTTCCTACACTATAGTCAGTAGTTCGACAAAAGGCACATGCTCAAGACCGGCACAGGTCTGACGTCAACGACATGAGCCACAAGTCCGTTTGGGGTCCCAAACACTAAAACACTCAGCTACGCACTTAGACCTCATCATCCTTGAATTCAAGGCGTTGAGGGCAGCCGTACTGTGCAAATATATATATCCTGGGTTTGGAAAGTGGCAGACGTCTGCCTGAAAGACCGTGCATTCGTCCGGCAATCTAACTGACATACCAATGTCCAAGTAAAACTCCGAGTCGCGTTCCTAACTACATCCCGGCACCGTCTGTGACGGCCGAGGTCTCAACTAACTCAAAAACAGCATCTGTCTGCCGCTCCTTCTTTCCGGTAAAGCGAATGTATAACAACCTATGACCCACTTCAGCCTATCTCCGGCATTTATGGCTTTCAGAGTGAAGCAGTTGCCATGTCCGCCTTATCTCAGCATGCCAAGTAAACTCAGCCTAAGCGTTACCATAGGGGCACACCACCGAATAAATACCTCATAAGGTTGTAAATTCAGCATCACCTCCTGACCCGCCTGTGGTATGGATCTTAACGCACCCGTGATCCCAACTCAAGGCCGTTTCTGTACCCTTCGAAGTTCCAGTGCTCAATATGTCAACACTAGTCTAACAACGTCCGTGTATATTCAGTATATCACCTTCGGACATCCTTCTGCAGGAGTAGAAGGCGCATATCGCCTTTCGCCACCTTTCCTCCGTATTAATTTTCCTAAACAGTTTCGAATCGAGGCCTAGGCCTAAATATTTCGCCTCCCTTGACAACTGCAGACGGGAGTCTCGCTGATCATCAACAGAAATCTTCCCTCCTGGCACGGGATAACTTTGAGCTCCACACAGGCTGGAAGTTGGAGCTCCCATCTGTGCGGTGTTCTTCGTTATCACGAGAAGCTTAGAAGCGTCCACAGGTTGTGGATAGATGTTTATGCAGTCGCGAACAATCGGCGGTATCAAATGGAGAGTCCAATGAGAGGCCGAGCGGCACCGGTTCTTGCTTAAATGAAGATCGATATGCAAGACTAATTATTGGAGCCTTTAAATAACCAATGGCCATTGGTCGTATAGACCACAAACAAGCTTGCTCATCTATTATCTATCACCATATTCAAATGCAAATGTGGGTAACAGAAATCTGCCTCGAAACACTAGGACGACGAACAGTAAGACGAGAAAAAAATGTATGGATATAGGTCTGCCTTTTGTGAACGGATGAGGATATTTTTACGAAATTTTGTTCGGTTAAGGCTAAGGTATTGTCGACGGAGCCCATTGGTGGGCCTTCAAAGTTGGTCACCTCAGCCACAAAAGCACATTTTTGATCCGATTTTCAAAATTTATTTACTGGAAAGTGTACGAAACCCCCTACAAAAAACACGATTTGTGTGCGGAATAACTTTTCAAGTGTCTGGTCTGGTATAGAGTCTGCTTATTAATTTTGTTCTTTATGAAGACATTTCTAAGCCGATACATCAATCCTTGGTACCACCTGGGGTAACAAAATATATGTTTTCAAGTTGAGGTTTTCAGCTTTGCGGGGGTTTCAAGTTTTTATACCCTCCACCATAAGATGGGGGGTATACTAATTTCGTCATTCTGTTTGCAACTACTCGAAATATTCGTCTGAGACCCCGTAAAGTATATATATTCTTGATTGTCGCGACATTTTATGTCGATCTAGCCATGTCCGTCCGTCTGTCTGTCGAAAGCACGCTTACTTCCGAAGGAGTAAAGCTAGCCGCTTGAAATTTTGCACAAATACTTCTTATTAGTGTAGGTCGGTTGGTATTGTAAATGGGCCATATCGGTCCATGTTTTGATATAGCTGCCGTATAAACCGATTTTGGGCCTTGCCTTCTTGAGCCTCTAGAGTGCCCAATTCTTATCCGATTGGAATGAAATTTTGCACGACGTGTTTTGTTATTATATCCAACAACTGTGCCAAGTATAGTTCAAATCGGTCCATAACCTGATATAGCTGCCATATAAACCGATCTTGGGTCTTGACTTCTTGAGCCTCTAGCGTGCGCAATTCTTATCCGATAGGAATGAAATTTCGCACGACGTGTTTTGTTATGATATCCAACAACTGTGCCAAGTATGGTTCAAATCGGTCCATAACCGGATATAGCTGCCATATAAACCGATCTTGGGTCTTGACTTCTTGAGCCTCTAGAGTGCGCAATTCTTATCTTATTGAAATGAAATTTTGAACGACGTGTTTTGTTGTTGTTGTAGCAGTTTATTGTGTACTATCTTTCGTCTGCTTGATTCTGTTGAGTGTCAAGACCCAGGAACTCCGCGACTAAGATGGGGTGCGTCCACAGGGATCTGGGTCTGAGTCGAGTGGGTCTGGCCGGGCAGTTAAACAGGTGATGTGTATCGTGCGGTCCCTGGTTACAATCGGGACATACATCTTGCACGTCGGCATCAATCCTAGCTCTGTGGGAATTGAGGCGGCTGCATCTGCCGGAACGTAATTGAGCCAGAACCACTCTGGTTTGCCGGGGGAGGTCGATTTCTTCGGGTGCAATGGGTGGCGGTCGTTCTCCAAGGACTACATTCACCCGGTAGCCAATTAACGCGTCTGCTACCGTGTCTGCATGAATTTTGTTCAGACCCGCTTGATATGCCGCTTGATCTAGAGGTTCTCTCTTGTAGCGCTGGACCTCACGCTCTAGATCGTGTAGATCCACCTTAAGGCTTCTGGGCGGTGGGTATCTATCCACAAGATGATGATTTGGATGATTTCTGCGATAACAGCCCAGAAGGTATTGCTTAGACAGCATGTAGTTATGTCTTCGCACTGGTAGGATCTTTGTCTCCTGATGGAGGTGGTCCACATGAGAACTAAGGAGACAGCCCGTCGCAGTTCGGAGAGCGGCATTCTGACAGATCTGAATATTATTCCACTGCGTGTCACAAAGTTGACGTGACCACACTGGCGCTGCATAACTTACCACAGACCGGCCAATTGCTTTGTACGTGGTCAACAAGGTTTCTTTCTGCACCCCAAGTGCTGCCAGCGAGTGACTTGAGGACCTTGTTTCTACTTTTGACTTTATCGCAGATTGCTGTGGCATGTGGGGAGAAAGAGTAGGAGCTGTCAAATGTGACGCCAAGTATTTTGGGACACTTGATGGTCGGAATCATTTCTCCATCGACCATCACAGTCAGCTCAGAATTCACCTCACGCGTATTTGAAGTGAACAGTGTGGCTGAAGATTTGGTGGCGGATATCTTTAGATTTCTTGCAGCGAAATATGAGGCAAGCTCGTTGAGGTAGACGTTCAACCTATCGCAGATGTCATCAATGGGTGGGGGCCTGATGCCATGATCGTACAGTCGTCCGCATATGATACGATCTCTATGCCGTCTGGAGGAGGTGGGATGGAGGATAGGTAGAGGTTAAACAGAGCCGGAGATATCACCCCACCTTGGGGAACTCCCTGTTTCACTCTACGGTGTTTTGACTTCTTATCCCTAAATTCCACAAATGACTGGCGGCCACACAGATAATTCGCGACCCAACGTTTCAGGCCTGGCTGGAGGGACGTGTTGGCGATGTCCTCAAATAATTTGGCATGGCTGACCGTGTCGAATGCCTTCGATAGGTCCAGTGCCACGAGGACCGTCCTATCACATGGCCTGGGTTGATTGAAGCCACGGCAAATGTGTGTGGTGATGGCATGCAAAGCTGTTGTTGTGCTGTGCAGTCTCCGAAATCCGTGTTGATGCTAGGCGAATGGAAATTCTCCTACGAGGCTCGGGAGGAGTAATGCCCCAAGCGTCTTAGCCACTGGTGAGAGAAGGGAGATCGGTCTGTACGACTCCCCCAAACTCGGGTCCTTACCAGGCTTCAGTAGCGGGATCACTCTGCCCATTTTCCAGACATCGGGAACTATAAGAGTGTTCAATGACAGGTTAAGGACTGTGGTAAGGTACTCAACTCCAGGTAAATCCAGATTCTTCAGCATCAATGTAGAGATTCCGTCGGGGCCCAACGCCTTGGAAGGTTTGGCGCCACGGATGACATTCGTAACTTCGCCCACGGTAAATTGTGATGGCTGTTCATCGGCTCGGAGACCACGAATACGGCGAATGGCTCTCCTCCTTGCCCTGTCTCTCTCGGGATGCACAATAAATTGACGGTTGAACAACCTGGCGCATCTCTTCGGATCAGTCACGGTTAACTCGCCAAAAGTGACTGAGGTCCTGTCGTCCCGTCTACCGGGGTTCGAGAGAGACTTAACAGTGGCCCACAATTTGCCTGCACCGGTGCCTAAGTTACATTGCTCCAAGTGTTCCAGCCACAAATTCCGCTTATGTTCGTTGACTACCCTGTTTATTTCCAGATTCAGCTCGCTGATTCTGGGGTTAGCGGGGTCCATAGCACGAATCCCATCACGCTCGTCTGCGAGTACCACTGCTTGCGCCGGGAAATTGGGTCGCACTTGCGGTATTCGACCGGCTGGTATAAAGCGAGCGGCTGCTGCGTTGATGATGTCTCGGAATTTCCTCTCGGCCACAAGCACATCAGAGGGGGGTGGCAGTTCATTGAAGCGGCGATTGGTATACTCTCTGAAGCCAGTCCAATTGGCCTTCTTGTAACTGATGAACGTCCGGCGCTCAGAGGTTATGAAGTCGGGTGGTCGGTCGATGGTGAGGATTATGGGGAGGTGGTCTGACCCCAAAGAGATGACGGCTTGCCAGGATACGTCACTCAGGAGACCAGGGGATGCGATTGAGATGTCTGGCGAGCTGCTGCACCTCCTCGTAATCCTAGTGGGGGCATCCTCATTCACCCTGCAAAACGTGGAGCTATCTATCTGCTCTGCCAACGCTATGCCACGCTGGTCGTTACCATGACGAGTGATGTGCATGGCCAGATAGCAACCCACTAATGTCGGGGCTGTAGGCCTGGCCATTAATCGGGACACAGCTACCAACCGGCGGTATATACACGTTGTATATCTCTATCTCGGCAGTACCAGACCTGACTGCTACCCCCATACATTCCATGTATGGGTCACTAGCGTCAAGCGCAGGCGAGATAGGTCTATACTGCACGGAATGGTGTATAACGAAGGCCAATCCCCCACCTCCATTCCTTGAGCGATCCTTACGTAGCACATTGTAGCCGTGACAACTGTGCAAGCTGCAGGTGTTAGTCAGTTTTGTCTCCTGGATCGCTGCGACCGATATGCTCTTCCGACTCATGAAATCTACAATCTCAGCAATCTTGCCTCGCAGTCCATTGCAGTTTAACTGCAAGAACGATACATTTCCCGACACTGGCCTGGCAATAGTAGGGCTAGGGTGCTGTCGTTGCATGAATTGCCGTACGGGAGAGGTCGGGGGGGTCACATAGTCCGACGACGAGGACGCCGAAGGCGACGACGGCGACGCTTGTGACCCACTGCTGGCTATGTTCGCACAGCACCTAGCGACATAGCCAGTATGACTATACTCCCGTAGCGAGGTTAGGCCAGAGCAAGAACGGAAATGTACCCACTCCAAGCACCGGTTACACCTCACCGACACTGACCGATGATGAAGGCGGTTCTGGCAAACGGAACAGAACCAGGGTCCGGGGTCCTTTTCAATCCCGGCACGGACCAGAAGCATACGGAGAAGGCACTCCGGGATGTGCCTCTCCCATGACGAAAAAAAGACGAACACGTACACTGAGGCGGCAGCCCTTGCCGATGAAGATTCCATCGGGTCAATCCGGTGCGTACAACCG
Source organism: Stomoxys calcitrans (assembly GCF_963082655.1). Taxonomy (NCBI): domain Eukaryota; kingdom Metazoa; phylum Arthropoda; class Insecta; order Diptera; family Muscidae; genus Stomoxys; species Stomoxys calcitrans. The sequence continues at coordinate 153,445,625 of NC_081552.1, forward strand.
GCTGCCATGGGATTGTACGTGTTTTGACGTGTATTGTTATTATATCCAACAACTGTGCCAAGTATGGTTCAATTCGGTTCATAACCTGATATAGCTGCCATATAAACCGATCTTGGGTCTTGACTTCTTGAGCCTCTAGAGGGCGCAATTCTTATCCGATTGGAATGGAATTTTTTGTACGACGTGTTTTGTTATGATACCCAACAACTGTGACAAGTATGGTTTAAATCGGTCCATAACCTGATATAGCTGCCATATAAACCGATCTTGGGTCTTGACTGCTTGAGCCTCTAGAGGGCACAATTCTTATCCGATTTGAATGAATTTTTGCACGAAGTATTTCGTTATGATTTCCAACAACTGTGCCAAGTATTGTTGAAATCGGTTCATAACATGATATAGCTGTCATATAAACAGATCTGGGGATTTGACTTCTTGAGATACTAGAGGGCGCAATTCCTATCCGATTTGGCTGAAATTTTGCATGACGTATTTTATTTTTACTTTTAACAACTGTGTCAAATAAGGTTCAAATAATTGCGACCTCTAGGGGTCAAGAAGTCAAGATCCCAGATTATATGGCAGCTATATCAGGTTATGAACCGACTTGAACTTTATTTGACATAGTTGTTGAAAGTAACAATAAAAAATGTCTTGCGAAATTTCAGCCAAATCGGATAGGAATTGCGCCCTTTAGAAGCTCAAGAAGGCAAGTCCCCAAATCTGTTTATATGACAGCTATATCAGGTTATGAACCGATTTGACCGTATTTGGCACAGTTGTTGGATATCATAACAAAATACTACGTGCCAAAATTCATTCAAATTGTATAAGAATTGCGCCCTCTAGAGGCTGAAGAAGTCAAGATCCAAGATCGGTTTATATGGCAGCTATATCAGGTTATGGACCGATTTGAACCATACTTGGCACAGTTGTTGGATATCATAACAAAACACGTCGTGCAAAATTTCATTCCAATCGGATAAGAATTGCGCACTCTAGAGGCTCAAGAAGTCAAGACCCAAGATCGGTTTATATGGCAGCTATATCAGGTTATGGACCGATTTGAACCATACTTGGCACAGTTGTTGGATATCATAACAAAACACGTTGTGCAAAATTTCATCCCAATCGGATAAGAATTGCGCACTCTAGAGGCTCAAGAAGTCAAGACCCAAGATCGGTTTATATGGCAGCTATATCAAAACATGGACCGATATGGCCCATTTACAATACCAACCGACCTACACTAATAAGAAGTATTTGTGCAAAATTTCAAGCGGCTAGCTTTACTCCTTCGGAAGTTAGCGTGCTTTCGACAGACAGACGGACGGACGGACGGACGGACGGGCGGACGGACGGACGGACGGAAGGGCGGACGGACGGACAAGGCTAGGTCGACATAAAATTTCACGACGATCAAGAATATATATACTTTATGGGGTCTCAGACGAATATTTCGAGTAGTTACAATCAGAATGACGAAATTAGTATACCCTCCATCTTATGGTGGAGGGTATAAAAATTACATGCTTTATTGAAATTTTAGGTCAAATTATCTTTATATAGACAAAATAATAACATTACCTTTGGCACAGATACGTCTTTTTGATGCACGCTACTTAAGTTCTTGAACAGGCCAAATCGGACCATATTTGGATGTAGCTGCTATATAGACCGATCAGCCGATAAAGGGTCTGAGGCCCACAAATTGTTAATTTTTTTTCCGATTTACCTGAAATTTTAAACAGTGAGTAGCCTTAAACCTCCCGACATCTGACCCAAATATGGTTCAGATCGGACTATATTTAAATATGGCAGCTATATAGACCGATCTGCCGATAAAGGGTCTAAAGCCCACAAAAGCTTTATTTATTACCCGATTTCGCTGAAATTTAAAACAGTGAGTTTCTTTAAGCCTTCCGGCATCCGACATTATGGTATAGCTGCCATATAGACCGATCTGCCGATAAAGTGTCTGAAGCCCATAAAAATTATTATTTATTACCCGATTTCGTTGAAATTCTATATAGTGAGTTATTGTACGTCTCCCGACATCCGACCCAAATATGAACCAGATCGGACTACATAGATATAGCTGTCATATAGACAAAACTGCTAATTTTGGAAAATTACTATTTGAATCGATAAAACGGTAACGGTCCACATAATTTAATGTTAGAAAATTATTTCATGCTAATGTTGACCGTGACTGTGGCTCAAATGGTCCACCCGCATAGTCCAATTTTGAAATATTTTTCCAACATTTCGACCAGTATCTTACGAATAAATGCTTCAATGTTGTCTTCCAATGCATCAATTAAAGCGCGCTTGTCTGTATAGATGTGAGTTCGGTCGGGCCGAACTTAACGCCGAACTTAACGCCGGTCGGGCCGAACTTTTACATATATACCCGAGGAGGTATCCACCTCCTCGGGTATATATGTAAACCACCTTTCATCAAAATCCGGTGAAAATTGCATACCTTATGTCCCATAGCAGTTATATAGAAATATGATCCGATTTGGATCAAATACTAATAAGTACAAGTCATTGTTCAATTGTGTAGAACAAATTCCTTGTTGTTTGAGGCGCCCCCACCCCCCAAAAACTTCTCAATAGGGCATATTTACCGGTTGGGACAATATGGGTATCAAATGAATGGTATTTGGAGGTTGAGTACACAGTTGTTATAAGAATTTGGATCAATGTGTCAATGGGGCCTCCCCAACCCCCAAAACGGACATGATTGTCCAACGTCAAAAAATGGGTATAAAATGAAAGACTACGAATCTGATATACCCACCCACTAAATACCCTTCAATAGGACGTGTAGTTCGATCGAGATAATATGGGAATTTAACGAAAGGTATATGACATTAGAGGTCGAATCTTATGTTGATATAAGGATTTAAGTGTCTAGGTTAAGTCCTGCCGTACAGCCGGACATGTAGATCTCGGCATTAAAGGACTCAAATAAATTGTCTTTTTTTATTGAAATGAGAGGACGTGTCAGAAAGCAATCGCCGCCCCCTCATCTACCCAAAAAAAAAAAGGATTTAAAAACCATTAAGGAAAGGCAAAAGTCAGGCAGAGCCGACTATATAATATCCTACACCACCGTGTTTGCGTACTACTTTTAAATGCATGGAACCTATGTTTAAGTATAGACAGGTTTTAAGTTTGCATATCTATTCATATATTGAATAGAACATTATAAGATTTTTTTACGATAGGAAATTGTGGCTAATAAAACGTTAAATGCAATATAATACGAAATATATATATGGGAGCTACACATATCAAAATCTGGACGGACTTGGATAAAATTTAGCACGAACTAAAACGTCAAATCAAACACCTCACACTAAATTTTATAAGGATCAAACCAAAATTGTGGCTTCTATAGCCTTAAAAGGCCGTATCGGATGAAAGATATATATGGGAGCTTTATCTAAATCTTAACCGATTTCAATGAAATTTTGCACATATATGCATATAAATCTGAACCGATTTTATTTCAAAATCAAACAAACAAATGCACAAAGTTATAATACCCTGTGCAACAGTGGTGGTGTCGGGTATAATAATAAATTAAGTCCGATCAGGATAGAGTAGAACAGCAATAAGAGGTCTTTGGTAGGAGAGTACCCTTGTTACCTTCAAAATGGTATAGACATAGGAGACGGATCTTTAAAAATGTGGCATACCAAGTGGTAGCTTTAAAATAGGATTTTGAATGTAGATAAACAATACAAAAAATATTAATTAGTGTCCTCTAGCTTTGATCCATCCAGATGGCAATACTATTGCTCCATCAATCCAAGACTGTGCCGATGGCAGCAGTGCGTCGCACTCGACTTCAAGGTTCATCTCAGGTATCCGATCGGAAACCTCTCCCTTCCTTCCAGGTTTCCTATCGTCGCCTCGATTACACCGCGATGTTTTGTGCTGCTCCCATCCTCAATCCATTCTCCCATCGCCTTAAGTCTCATAGCCGCAGTGGCTGCCTCACACTTTATCTGTATGTCAATGGGTCGGATATCTAGAAAAGTCTCCAGTGCCCTAGTGGTGGTGGTCCTCATCGCTCTGTCTATGCCAAGACAACATGTTCTCTGAACCTGTTGTATGTTGCACTTTTTCTCCATAGCAGTCCACCAAACTACTGAGGCGTAAGTAAGTATTGGTCTAATCACGCTCCTATAGAGCCAGTGGACTATCCTAGGATTCAGGTCCCATTTCGTCCGTCTAAATAGTGCCCAACATCTGTGAGTATTTTGTATACATTTGTAGCAGAATCCATGGCGGTTGGTTTCCAAGATTTGGCCCGGCCGATTTCAGCACGCTTTTACTTGTTTTTATACCATCCACCATAAGATGGGGGGTATACTAATTTCGTCATTCTGATTGTAACTACTCGAAATATTCGTCTGAGACCCCATAAAGTATATATATTCTTGATCGTCGTGAAATTTTATGTCGATCTAGCCATGTCCGTCCGTCTGTCCGTTCGTCCGTCCGTCTTTCTGTCGAAAGCACGCTAACTTCCGAAGGAGTAAAGCTAGCCGCTTGAAATTTTGCACAAATACTTATTATTAGTGTAGGTCGGTTGTTATTGTAAATGGGCCATATCGGTCCATGTTTTGATATAGCTGCCATATAAACCGATCTTGGGTCTTGACTTCTTGAGCCTCTAGAGTGCGCAATTCTTATCCGATTGGGATGAAATTTTGCACGACGTGTTTTGCTATAATATCCAACAACCGATATACACCGATCTGGGGTCTTGACTTCTTGAGCCTCTAGAGTGCGCAATTCTTATCCGATTGGGATGAAATTTTGCACGACGTGTTTTGTTATAATATCCAACAACTGGCCAAGTATGGTTCAAATCGGTCAATAACCTGATATAGCTGCCATATACACCGATCTGGGGTTTTGACTTCTTGAGCCTCTAGAGTGCGCAATTCTTATCCGATTGGAATGAAATTTAGCACGACGTGTTTTGTTACGATATCCAATAACTGTGCCAAGTATGGTTCAAATCGGTCCATGACCTTATATAGCTGTCATATAAACCGATCATGGGTCTTGACTTCTTGAGCCTCTAGAGGGCGCAATTCTTATCCAATTTCAATGGATTTTGGCACGTAGTATTTTGTTATGATATCCAACAACTGTGCCAAATATGGTTTAAATCGGTTCATAACCTGATATAGCTGCCATATTATTATCCGATTTGACTGATATTTTGTACGACGGATTCTCTCATGACCATTAACATACGTGTTTATTATGGTCTGAATCGGTCTATAGCCCGATACAGCTCCCATATAAATCGATCTCTCTATTTTACTTTTTGAGCCCACAAAGGGCGCAATTCTTATTCGAATTGGCTGACATTTTACACAGGTCTCCAACATATAATTTAATTGTGGTCCAAACCGGACCATATATTGATATCGCTCTAATAGCAGAGCAAATATTTTCTTATATCCTTTTTTTGCCTAAGAAGAGATGCCGGGAAAAGAACTCGACAAATGCGATCCATGGTGGAGGGTATATAAGATTCGGCCCGGCCGAACTTAGCACGCTTTTACTTGTTCTATCTGATAACAGCAAAAATATTGCTCTGGGCGTTGATGTGTTTTCGATAGAGACCAAATTTTTGTGGTGTGCAAAAGTTTGCCCGGCATAACGTTATGACGTCTTTATTTATTTTCCCTTTTTTCTTCCTGTGTCAACATCTTTGATTTGGGCATGGCCGACTATAGATAAACGTTCACAGAGTGGCAAGTAAACATTTTGATTAAACGAAACGACCGACAATGGACCACTTTGTTCTGATTATCACTTAAGTTGTTGCGCAGTTGATGTTATGACAATTCTCATGTTGTGATGGAAGAAGTGAAACATGGAGATATCGGCATTACTTTGACAGTGGACTAGGGAGAAATTTTCGTTGATTTGAAAATAAAATCAGTTAACACGGGATATTCGTGAAATTGTTGGTCAATTGAAAAAGGCCATCCTCAGAGAAGGCGTTAATTTCCTTCTCACATTCCAGGACTGTTCGTGATCTTCCCGTCCTGTCAGTGTCTCGCACAAGACCGCCATCCGTGTAACATAATCTTCCAGATGTATATAAAGTTCCGTCAATCCAAGACTGTGCCGATGGCAGCAGTGCCTCGCACTCGACCTCAAGTGTCGTCTCAGGTATCCGAACGGAAACCTCTTTGCTCCCTTCCAGGTTTCCTATCGTCGCCTCGATTATACCGCGATGACATGAGCTGCTCCTATCCTTAATCCATTCTCCCATCGCTTTAAGTCTCATAGCCACATTGGCTGCCTCGCACTTAATCTGTATGTCTATGGGTCAGATATCTAGAATAGTCTCCAGTGCCTTAGTGGACGTGGTCCTCATCGTTTCCCCTATGCCAAGACAACATGCTTTCTGAACCTGTTGTATTATCCTAACGTTGCACTTTTTCTCCATAGCAGTCCACCAAACTACTGAGCCGTAATAACTATTGGTTTTATCACGCTCCTGTAGAGCCTGAATCAGACTATCTTCTGATTCAGGCCCCATGTCGAGTTTACGGCCCGTCTACATAGTGCCCAACATCTGTGAGCCTTCTCGATACGCTCCTGAATGTGACACTTCACAGTCAGGGTCCTTGTCAAGATCACACTTAAGTATTAGACGTTGGCAGATATCGAAATTGTCCTATTGAGAAAACGTGGTGCTTCAAATTGTCCCTCCTTTGTCTTCCTCGTGAACAGGCAGATTTCAGTCTTATCTGGGTTAACATTGAGACCCCTAGGTCTAGCCCAGTCGTGTGCCACCTGCACGACCCTTTCGGCCCATCCGCATAGCTGGTTCGGATCCTTACCCCCTAGAAGTATTATAACATCGTCTGTGTAGCAGACGTGATCAAATTCCTCCTCAGTCGGCATCCGTAATAGGTCATTTATGATGGTCATCCATAGGAGTGGCGATAAAATGTCCCCTAACATAATTAACTGGTCAAGATTATAACACAATTAACTGTTCAAGATTGAAAAATGGGAGATTGGTCTATATGACAGCTCTTTCCGAGTATAGTCCGATCTGTATCATATTCGGGAATGAAGTGTAGTGGTCAAATACAACACACTGTACCAAAATTCGCAAATTTGGTAAATAAATATGCCATTTTTGACTGAAAGATCTTCAATCGAGAGATGGCTCTATATGATAGCTTAACCCAAACATGATCCGATCTTAACCATACCCGGTACGGACATAGAAGGGTCTAACTCGGGTAATAAATGCACCCGTTATAGGCCAAAGAACTTGAAGCTGAGGAAGCGATAATATTGTGCAATCAGATTACTCAGCAGTTGTTGCTGAATGCTTGTCTCAGGAACTAAAAACCGCATCTCTAAAGTATGACTGAGTGCAGGAGACTGAAAATTCCCCTTGCCACTATCAGATGAAGAGGGGAAGGGGTCGAGACGGCCTGTGTGGGTGGGTCATCCGATTGGATTGGGTTCAAGTTGTGCGCCAGCGGGGATGGACGGAACTCAAAAATCCATAGCAGCAGCTAGAGAAGCATTGTTCACACGGCAAGTGTCCAATGGCCTGAAGAAGAGTGGTTCTAATGTTTTCTCAACTACTTCTGCATACGTAAGGAAACTCAACAAGTAAAAGCGTGCTAAGTTCGGCCGGGCCGAATCTTATATACCCTCCACCATGGATCGCATTTGTCGAGTTATTTTCCCGGCATCTCTTCTTAGGCAAAAAAGGATATAAGAAAAGAGTTGCTCTGCTATTAGGTTAGGACCACAATTAAATTATATGTTGGACCCCTGTGTAAAATTTCCGCCAATTCGTATAAGAATTGCGCCCATTGGGGCTCACGAAGTAAAATAGAGAGAACGATTTATATGGGATCTGTATCGGGCTATACACCGATTCAGACCATAATAACAACGTTTGTTGATGGTCATGAGAGGATCCATCGTACAAAATTTCAGGCATATCGGATAATAATTGCGACCTCTAGGGGTCAAGAAGTCAAGATCCCAGATCGGTTTATATGGCAGCTATATCAGGTTATGAACCGATTCGAACCTTATTTGACACAGTTGTTAAAAGTAACAAGTAAAAGCGTGCTAAGTTCGGCCGGGCCGAATCTTATATACCCTCCACCATGGATCGCATTTGTCGAGTTCTTTTGCCGGCATCTCTTCTTAGGCAAAAAGGATATAAGAAAGGAGTTGCCCTGCTATTAAAACGATATCAAGATATGGTCCGGTTCGGACCACAATTAAATTATGTGTTGGAGACCTGTGTAAAATTTCAGCCAATTCGTATAAGAATTGCACCCTTTGGGGGCTCAAAAAAATAGAGAGCTCGATTTATATGGGAGCTGTATTGGGCTATAGACCGATTCAGATCATAATAAACACGTATGTTTTTGCTCATGAGAGGATCCGTCGTATAAAATTTCAGGCATATCGGATAATAATTGCGACCTCTAGGGGTCAAGATCCCAGATCGGTTTATATGGCAGCTATATCAGGTTATGAACCGATTTGAACCTTATTTGACAAAGTTGTTGAAAGTAAAAATAAAATACGTCATGCAAAATTTCAGCCAAATCGGATAGGAATTGCGCCCTCTAGAAGCTCAAGAAGTCAAATCCCCAGATCTGTTTATATGACAGCTATATCAGGTTGTGAACCGACTTCAACCATACTTGGCACAGTTGTTGGATATCATAACGAAATACTTCGTGCAAAAATTCATTCAAATCAAATAAGAATTGTGTCCTCTAGAGGCTCAAGAAGTCAAGACCCAAGATCGGTTTATATGGCAGCTATATCAGGTTATGGACCGGTTTAAACCATACTTCGCATAGTTGTTGGGTATCATAACAAAACACGTCGTGCGAAATTCCATTCCATGCGGATAAGAATTGCGCCCTCTAGAGGCTCTAGAAGTCAAGACCCAAGATCGGTTTATATGGCAGCTATATCAGGTTATGGGCCGATTTGAACCATACTTGGCACAGTTGTTGGATATAATAACAAAACACTTCGTGCAAAATTTCTATTCAATCGGAAAAGAATTGCGCACTCTAGAGGCTCAAGAAGTCAAGACCCAAGATCGGTTTATATGGCAGCTATATCAGGTTATGGACCGATTTCAACCATACTTGGCACAGTTATTGGATATAATAACAAAACACGTCGTGCAAAATTTCATTCTGATCGGATAAGAATTGCGCAAGCTAGAGGCTCAAGAAGTCAAGACCCAAGATCGGTTTATATGGCAGCTATATCAGGTTATAGACCGATTTGAACCATACTTGGCACAGTTGTTAGATATCATAACAAAACACGCCGTGCAAAATTTCATTCCAATCGGATAAGAATTGCGCACTCTAGAGGCTCAAGAAGTCAAGACCCAAGATCGGTTTATATGGCAGCTATATCAAAACATGGACCGATATGGCCCATTTACAATACCAACCGACCTACACTAATAAGAAGTATTTGTGCAAAATTTCAAGCGGCTAGCTTTACTCCTTCGGAAGTTAGCGTGCTTTCGACAGACAGACGGACGGACGGACGGACGGACAGACGGACGGACATGGCTAGATCGACTTAAAATGTCGCGACGATCGAGAATATATATACTTTATGGGGTCTCAGACGAATATTTCGAGTTGTTACAAACAGAATGACGAAATTAGTATACCCCCCATCTTATGGTGGAGAGTATAAAAATCGAACGAATTTCGACTCAGGAGACAAGGCTAACGCAACAGTGGTTTCTGCAGATCAATATCCACCATTGTCAGGCCGCTTCGGCGGGGCGGCGCTAAATATCCTTCTGATAGTAGGAGTAGTTTGTTGTTGTTCTTATCCATGGATGGAGGAATGACTCGCGGACCAAGAATTTCTGTTTATACCCTACACCACCACTGTCGTACAGGGTATTAAAACTTAGTGCATTTGTTTGTAACACCCAGAAGAAAGAGAGAGACCCATTGATAAGTATATCGATCGATTCAGAATCATATTCTGATTCGATTTAGCTATGTCCGTCTGCGTACAAACTACAGGTCACAATTTTCATCCGATCTTCTTCAAATTTGGCACATACATTTTTTTTGTTTCAGATTTAGATATAGCTCTTATATATATGTGTTCGTCCGATTTTGAGAAAATTTTGAATAAAGTGCTCATTTGTTAGCCGATCCTCTCGAAATTTGGCAGGAAGTATTAGTTAAATTCATAGGTGAATTTCGTAGAAATCCGTTCAGATTTAGATATAGCTGCCATATATGTATTTTGAACGATTTTCACTTCTGGAGCCATTGCAAGCACATTTGTTCACCAATTTTGCCAAAATTTTTGCACCTTCCTTTCCCCGACGACAACCGCGATATCTAAGAAGTTTGGTCGAAACCAGTTCAGATTTAGATAAAGTTTCCATACATATGTTCGTCAGATTTTGGGTAATTTGCAATAGTGTGGTCACTTGTCAACCGTTGGAACATATTTACTCGAAATGTCATATGGATTGTTTATTAACCCATCTAAAAACATCCGCCGAGGTTCATTAAAATTGGTTCAGCATAAGATATAGCTCCCACTTTGCACGTATGGGGTATTATACATATTCGGCACCGCACAACTTTTGCCTTTCCTTGCAAATTTTGCCAAAGAACATTCCACTAAGGAACAGGGGCAAACCTCTTACATAGTCCGATTTAAGTTTAAGATCAATGATAAGGGGCCTCCTTTTTATAGCCGAGTCCGAACTGCGTGCCGCAGTGCGATACCACTTTGGAGAGAAGTTTTACATGAGATAGTTTCTCACAAATGTTGCCAGCATTAGGAGGGGAAAACCACCGCTGAAAATTTTTTCTGATGGTCTCGCCAGTATTCGAGGCGTTCAGCGTCATAGGTATACATTATGATATCCAACAACTCTGCGCTACGGTGGCCTCTTTTTGCCTTTCCTTACTGGTTTTAAGCTACTCCGGGGTAAGGGAAATGGTGTTCTTGCAAAGAGTAGTCTAAATGTTTTCCTTCTTCTGTCGCAAGCACTGAATATTCAGTAGTAGCCAATTAATAAATCTCATTACTGACAGGATTTCTCTATGAATGGCATACGATTGAAAATTTCTCCTTAAAACTTTTGCGGGTTGACGCCGTTTCTGCAGGGAAAAAGAACCTTATTGTAGGAAGTGATGCTAGTGCACACTACCAGATATAGAAAAGTTTGGATGTCAATGGAATTTTCTTATCAAATTGCGCAAAATCAAACATTTTGGACCATTTTGGCCCTACGCACCTGCAAAATAGCCATTGGGAGTTTAAACCGTATGTCATGCAGTTATCAGACTTAAATTGCTGGTGGATGCAAAAAAAAAATATTTTTTTTAAACCATAAACGAACTTTTCGACGTGTAGACTTCTTTTACAAAAAACGTTCCGACTTTGTTTACGATAAAATTTGACGAATACATTTATTTAGGGGGCAAAATATGTAACGACGAAATTCTTGTTGCCTCCAGCCTGCCACCGGTTGAAGAGCGGTTTTTTGTTTGTGGTATTGTAAATACGAGCACTTAAAGTAAATGTCAAATAGCCACTTTCCGAGTTAACATTCGCAAACGACGCGAACCTCCCAATGCTGACTGCCGGGTGGTTGAGATTTACCCAATAAAGAACAAGTAAAAGCGTGCTAAGTTCGGCCGGGCTGAATATTTTATACCCTCCATTTGTCAAGTTCTTTAAATGACTTTTTCGAACAGAAAAAAACCAGTAATTGAAAAACACCACCTCTAAAATTTCAGTCAAACCGAGTAATAATTGCGCCCACCAGAGGCTCAAAAAGTCAGCTATATCAGGTTATATACCGATTTAGACCATACTAAGAAAAGTTGTTCGAAGTCATACCAAAACGACATAAGCAGAATTTCAACCATATTGGATAAAAATTTCGCCCTCTAGAAGCCCAAGAAATCTAACCGGAAGATCGGCTTATAAAGCGGCTATATCAGGATATAAACTGATTTAGGCCATACGTAACACAGTTGTTGTCAAAAAAGCCAAAATAAAACACTTCATGCTGAATTTTGGCCAAATCGGATTAGAATAGGGCCCTCTAGGTGCTCAAGAAGTCTATTTGGGAGATCGATTTATATGGCGGCTATATTAGGTTACGGACTGATATAGACTGTATGTGGCATAAATGTTGAAAGTCATACCAGAACATTTCATGCAAAATTTCAGCCAAATCGGATAAGAATTGCGTCCTCTAGAAGCTCAAGAAGGCAAGACCCATGATCGGTTCATATGACAGCTATATCACCTACACTAATAAGAAGTATTTGTGCAAAATTTCAAGCGTCTATTTTTACCCATTCGAAAGTTAGCGTGCTTCCGACACACGGACGGACGGACATGGCCAGATCCATTTAAAATGTCATGACGATTAAGAATATATATACTTTATAGGGTCTTAGACGCATATTTCGAGGTTTTACAAACAGAATGACGAAATGAGCAAACCCCCATCCTATGGAGGAGGGTATAAAAAGCCGAAAATTTGTATTTTTTCAGCTACACTCTCTTCCAAGTGAAAGGGAAACGAGATATAAACAAAGCAAAAGAATCACCTTTTAGGTAACAAAACATCTTTTACTGGAAACGAAGCATTTTTGGCTTCAAATAAATTTTGATTTCTGCAGAAAAATCACCTTAGACGAAGATTATAAAAGTCTTACCATAACCATTGTAGCTACGCCATATCATGCGGGGGGTGCCCACTGGTCTCGCCACGATTCGAACCTAGGCGTTCTGAGTCAGAGGCAGATATGCTAACCTCTGCACTATGGTGGCCTTAGTGGTCGACGAACCCACAGTTCTTTCTACAGCATTTTCAGATACTGAAAATACTTCTCTCGCAACTAAATCTGCCTATCTATGACCCACCGATTTTTTGAAGCCGCCCTAAGCAATATAGACAGCCTTCCATACAAGCCAGCTTATACGTGTTCGATAGACTGATATGAAAGGACTATATATATATACCCTACTTGATGCATCATATGACTTACTTGTGTAGTAATTCTTTAAGATTCTGTTAATTTCACATTTAAATTAAGCCTCATACCACTGTGTGTCTTTCATCTGCCTACTCACAATTGTCACAATAAATATGACCATTTACTCAGGAACATATGTGGATCCGTGTATGTCGCCTATGCAGTAGCTCATTACAATTTCGTAAATTCTAAAATTGCTTTCATGAGCAATCTCGTTTCTAATCATCAACCAAGTAAAATTCTAAATTAGTTCAAGTCTGACGAAAGCCCGGATGCCGTCAATTGAGCCAAGCAGGCAGACAATTTCGTAAGCGTTCTCTTGGTGGGTCATGGAGGCCACGATATACCATAAAAATATTCTCGTGTCTGACAAATCTGTGTCGTTTCACAATAAAGCAAAAAGGGCAAGGTATTGAAACAGCCTATTGCATTTCATTTAGAAATGTGTCCATGGGATTTTTGTGGCAGTGGCATGACAGCGACTTAACGAAAAGTTAAAAAATAAAAATTTAAGCTCGTAATTCTTGGAGTTTTAATTTTAGTTTTTAGTATCGGTGGTTTTTTACATTTAAAATCTTCTTCTTCTCAAGTGTGTATATTGTGCGTGTGTTGATGTGTGCTGCTTGTTTAGGAATTCTTTTAATGGAATTGAAATTCTTTGGTGAATATGGGGGCGTTACCGCAACGAAGAAAATGCAATAAATATGCATATGAAGCCAAGACAGATTTGCACCACATTCCGAGGCATCAGAGCAGTTTACTCCACTCCGCTGCTTATGTTTATAAGGCCCACAGCCAATTGCTCTATTCCGATTTGGAGCCGAATGTAGACTTAGCAATCCTTTAGTTCATTTCGATTTGAATAATTTGGTTCCCACACTACTAAGACACATACACACACACAAATATTTAGTTTTTACTACGCCTGCGCATTGGTCTGCTGTAGTGAAGGCCAGTATCCATGCAAACATTTGTGAATGTCAAAGAAACTTTCCGCGAATCTTCGAGATGAAGACTTTGATTGCGGACAAGCTCGTCGAGAGTCGTAGACGATTCCCTCGTCATGGGGAGTTGTGTCCTCAAGAGGAATCTTCCTCCGAAGAGTGCCGGGCCATAACGCAGTAAGGGGGAATGAAAGGGCAGACGATTTGACGGTGAAGGCCAGAGGAATGCCGTCATAAACTTGGTTAACCTGAAGCCTTTCGGGTCGACGCAGTTCGAGTTAAGTGAGTGGACGACGAATGCGCATTCAACATTGTGGAACAGCGAAGCGGTCGGTAAGACGGCGAAAATCCTACGCGGGGATCCAGATCTTGAGACTTTACAGAGAGGAAGTAAGAAGGAGGTCAGCATAGCTAATGGTATCATAACGGGACACATAGGACTACAAGCTTGCTTAGGTAAAATCGGTGCGGCAAGTGATAGCATGTGTAGGGCATGCGGGGAAGATGATGAGACGTTGGAGCATTTCCTTTGTCATTGCCTGGCTTTCGCGTCCAACAGATACCGGTACTTAGGTGGAGACACAATACCAGACATGAAGCAACTTAGGGGAGTGGTATTGAAAACCATAAAGGATTTTGTAAGTAGCTCGGAATTCTTAGGAAGCTTAGAGCGCACAACAAGCCGATTACTGGCTTAGGTGTATGTCCATAGTGGCATGGGACAGATTAATATCTACACCCTCTTTTCAACCTAACCTAAGTCCGAAGAGTGTTGGAAGATCTAAGAATCGCACAAGTGAGTGTTTTGGAAGATTTATAAAATACTCTTCTATACGAGTTGTGTATCACTCGCCTGAACGAGTAACGAATAAGAATTTTGGAATGTATATTAAAGCATACCCCCGGTCCACTTTTCTACCTCGTTGGTTGGCATTCGAGATGACATTACAGTGGACTGCAAATTATCAAAGTCTAAAAATTTTAAATGTCATGTTTTGAAAATTAAATATGTAGTGTAAATTTACTTAAATTGTGCGTACCTAAATCCACGGATATCAAAAAATTCTTGTAGTGGAGTGATGCACAGAGTCAAGATGTTACTGCACTTATAGAAAATAGCACTGATAATAGCAAACACTGAATATTAGTAGTTAACTTAATTGCTATTGTACAATAGTTCTGCTATTACAGAAGTAGTACTGCAATATCAGAGTAGCAGGCCAACGGCTGTTTGCTGCACATGACTGCTACTCAATTATAAAGGGGATGTTAGAAGAAACCAGTAAAAGCGTGCTAAGTTCGGCCGGGCCGAATACCCTTATATATCCTCCACCATGGATCGCATCTGTCGAGTTCTATTCCCGGCATCTCTTCTTAGGCAAAAAAGGATATGAGAAAAGATTTCCTCTGCTATTAGAGCGATATCAAGATATGGTATTGTGGTCCAACAATTAAATTACATGTTGGAGAACTGTGTAAAATGTCAGCCAATTCGAATAAGAATTGCACCCTTTGGGGGCTCAAGAAAATAGAGAGATCGATTTATATGGGAGCTGTATTGGGCTACAGACCGATTCAGATCATAATAAACACGTATGTTGATGGTCATGAGAGGATCCGTAGTACAAAATTTCAGGCAAATCGGATAATAATTGCGACCTCTAGAGGCTCAAGCAATCAAGATTCCAGATCGGTTTATATGGCAGCTATATCAGTCTATGAACCGATTTGAACCTTATTTGACACAATTATTAAAAGCAAGAATAAAATACTTCATGAAAAATTTCTGCCAAATCGGATAGGAATTGCGCCCTCTAGAAGCTCAAGAAGTCAAGTCCCCAGATCTGTTTATATGACAGCTATATAAGGTTATGAACCGATTTGAACCACACTTGGCACAATTGTTGGATATCATAACAAAACACTTCGTGCAAAAATGCATTCAAATCGGATAAGAATTGCGCCCTCTAGAGGCTCAAGAAATCAAGACCCAAGATCGGTTTATATGGCAGCTATATCAGGTTATGGACCGATTTGAACCATACTTTGCACAGTTGTTGGATATCATAACGAAACACGTCGTGCAAAATTTTATTCCAATCGGATAAGAACTGCGCACCCTAGAGGCTCAAGAAGTCAAGACCCGAGATCGGTTTATATGGCAGCTATAACAGGTTATGGACCGATTTGAACCATACTTGGCACAGTTGTTGGATATCGTAACAAAACACGTCGTGCAAAATTTCATTCTAATCGGATAAGAATTGCGCACTCTAGAGGCTCAAGAAGTCAAGACCCAAGATCGGTTTATATGGCAGCTATATCAAAACATGGACCGATATGGCCCATTTACAATACCAACCGACCTACACTAATAAGAAGTATTTGTGCAAAATTTCAAGCGGCTAGCTTTACTCCTTCGGAAGTTAGCGTGCTTTCGACAGACAGACGGACGGACGGACGGACGGACACGGCTAGATCGACATAAAATGTCGCGACGATCAAGAATATATATACTTTATGGGGTCTCAGACGAATATTTCGAGTACTTACAAACAGAATGACGAAATTAGTATACCCCCCATCTTATGGTGGAGGGTATAAAAAAAAAAAACAAGTAAAAACGTGCTAAGTTCGACCCTGCCGACTCTTATATACCTTCCATCATGGATTGCATTTGTCGAGTTCTTTTCCCGGCATCTCATCTTAGCCAAACACAAGTAAACGCGTGCTAAGTTCAGCCGTTCCGAATCTTATATACCCTCCACAATGGATAGCATTTGTCGAGCTCTTTCCACGGTATCTCTTTTTAGGCAAACAAAGGATAAAAGAAAAGAATTATTGTTATTCGAACAATATCAAGTTACAATTCATTTCGGACCATATTGGAGACCATAGTAGAAGTCATTGTGTAAAATTTCAGCCAAATCTATTAGCAATTGCGCAATTTAGGGGCCTGAAGAAGTAAACTAGGGAGATCGGTTAAGATGGGAGCTGTATTAGGCTTTAAACTGATTCATGCCATATTTGACACGTATGTTAAAGGTCATGTCAGAAGCCGTTGTACAAAATTTCAGCCAAATCGGATAATACTTGCTCCCTTTAAAGGCTCAAGAAGTCAAGATACCATATCTGTTTATATGGCAGCTATATCAGGTTATGGACCGATTTGAAATATTCTTGACACATTTGTTGGAAGTCATAACAAAACACGTCATGCAAAATCTCAGCCAAATCGGATGGGAATTTCGCCATATAGAGGCTCAAGAAGTCAAGACCCCAGATCGGTTTATAGGGCAGCTATATCAGCTTATGGACCGATTTGAACTATTCTTAGCACAGATGTTAAAAGTCAAAACAAACCACCTCATGCAAGTGTATGTGGCAGCTATATCACGTTATGGACCGATTTCAACCGTACTCAGCACAGTTGTTAAAAGTCATAATAAAACACCTCATGCAAAATTTCATCCAAATCGGATCTGAATTGTGCCCTCTAGCGGCTCAAGAAGTCAAGACCCCAGATCGGTTTATATGGCAGCCGATCTGGGATCTTGGCTTTAGCCCATTTACAATCCCAACCGACTTGCACTAATAGGAAGTGTTTGTGAATGATTTCAAACGGCTAGCTTTACTCCTTCGAAAGTTAGAATGCTTTCGACAATCAGACGGACGGACGGGCAGACAGACGGACGAACATGGCTAGTTCGGCCTAAAATGACATGACGATCAAGAATATATATACTATATGGGGTCTTAGACGAATATTTCGAGGAGTTACAAACAGAATGACGAAATTAGTATACCCCCCTCCTATGGTTTAGGGTATAACAAGTAAAAGCCTGCTAAGTTCGGCCGAATCTTATATACCCTCCACCATGGATCGCATTTGTCGAGTTCTTTTCCCGTCATCTCTTCTTAGGCAAAAAAAGGATATAAGAAAATATTTGCTCTGCTATTAGAGCGATATCAAGATATGGTCCGGTTTGGACCACAATTAAATTATATGTTGGAGAACTGTGTAAAATGTCAGCCAATTCGAATAAGAATTGCGCCCTTTGGGCGCTCAAGAAGTTAAATAGAGAGATCGATTTATATGGGAGCTGTATCAGGCTATAAACCGATTCAGACCATAATAAACACGTATGTTGATAGTCATGAGAGAATCCGTCGTACAAAATTTCAGGCGAATCGGGTAATAATTGCAACCTCTAGAAGCTCCAGAAGTCAAAATCCCAGATCGGTTTATATGGCAGCTATATCAGGCTATGAACCGATTTGAACCTTATTTGACACAGTTGTTGAAAGTGAAAATAAAATATGTCTTGCAAAATTTCAGCCAAAACGGATAGGAATTGCGCCCTCAAGAAGTCAAGTCCCCAAAATCTGCTTATATGACAGCTATATCAGGTTATGAACCGTTTGAGCCATACTAGGCACATTTGTTGAAAGTTATAATAAAAAAAGTCATGCAAAATTTTATTCCAATCGGATAAGAACTGCGCACTCTAGAGGCTCAAGAAGTCAAGACCCGAGATCGGTTTATATGGCAGCTATAACAGGTTATGGACCGATTTGAACCATACTTGGCACAGTTGTTGGATATCACAACAAAACACGTCGTGAAAAATTTCATTCTAATCGGATAAGAATTGCGCCCTCTAGAGGCTCAAGAAATCAAGACCCAAGATCGGTTTATATGGCAGCTATATCAAAACATGGACCGATATGGCCCATTTACAATACCAACCGACCTACACCAATAAGAAGTATTTGTGCAAAATTTCAAGCGGCTAGCTTTACTCCTTCGGAAGTTAGCGTGCTTTCGACAGACAGACGGACGGACGGACGGACGGACATGGCTAGATCGACATAGAATGTCGCGACGATCAAGAATATATATACTTTATGGGGTCTCAGACGAATATTTCGAGTAGTTACAAACAGAATGACGAAATTAGTATACCCCCCATCTTATGGTGGAGGGTATAAAAACAAGTAAAAACGTGCTAAGTTCGACCCTGCCGAATCTTATATACCTTCCATCATGGATTGCATTTGTCGAGTTCTTTTCCCGGCATCTCATCTTAGCCAAACACAAGTAAACGCGTGCTAAGTTCAGCCGTTCCGAATCTTATATACCCTCCACAATGGATAGCATTTGTCGAGCTCTTTCCACGGTATCTCTTTTTAGGCAAACAAAGGATAAAAGAAAAGAATTATTGTTATTCGAACAATATCAAGTTACAATTCATTTCGGACCATATTGGAGACCATAGTAGAAGTCATTGTGTAAAATTTCAGCCAAATCTATTAGCAATTGCGCAATTTAGGGGCCTGAAGAAGTAAACTAGGGAGATCGGTTAAGATGGGAGCTGTATTAGGCTTTAAACTGATTCATGCCATATTTGACACGTATGTTAAAGGTCATGTCAGAAGCCGTTGTACAAAATTTCAGCCAAATCGGATAATACTTGCTCCCTTTAAAGGCTCAAGAAGTCAAGATACCATATCTGTTTATATGGCAGCTATATCAGGTTATGGACCGATTTGAAATATTCTTGACACAGTTGTTGGAAGTCATAACAAAACACGTCATGCAAAATCTCAACCAAATCGGATGGGAATTTCGCCATATAGAGGCTCAAGAAGTCAAGACCCCAGATCGGTTTATAGGGCAGCTATATCAGCTTATGGACCGATTTGAACTATTCTTAGCACAGATGTTAAAAGTCATAACAAACCACCTCATGCAAGTTTATGTGGCAGCTATATCACGTTATGGACCGATTTCAACCGTACTCAGCACAGTTGTGAAAAGTCATAATAAAACACCTCATGCAAAATTTCATCCAAATCGGATCTGAATTGTGCCCTCTAGCGGCTCAAGAAGTCAAGACCCCAGATCGGTTTATATGGCAGCCGATCTGGGATCTTGGATTTAGCCCATTTAGTGTTTGTGAATAATTTCAAACGGCTAGCTTCACTCCTTCGAAAGTTAGAATGCTTTCGACAGTCAGACGGACGGACGGGCGGACAGACGGACGACCATGGCTAGTTCGGCCTAAAATGACATGACGATCACGAATATATATACTATATGGGGTCTTAGACGATTATTTCGAGGAGTTACAAACAGAATGACGAAATTAGTATATCCCCCTCCTATGGTTTAGGGTATAACAAGTAAAAGCCTGCTAAGTTCGGCCGAATATTATATACCCTCCACCATGGATCGCGTTTGTCGAGTTCTTTTCCCGTCATCTCTTCTTAGGCAAAAAAAGGATATAAGAAAATATTTGCTCTGCTATTAGAGCGATATCAAGATATGGTCCGGTTTGGACCACAATTAAATTATATGTTGGAGAACTGTGTAAAATGTCAGCCAATTCGAATAAGAATTGCACCCTTTGGGAGCTCAAGAAGTAAAATAGAGAGATCGATTGATATGGGAGCTGTATGGGGCTATAGACCGATTCAGATCATAATAAACACGTATGTTGATAGTCATGAGAGAATACGTCGTACAAAATTTCAGGCGAATCGGGTAATAATTGCAACCTCTAGAAGCTCCAGAAGTCAAAATCCCAGATCGGTTTATATGGCAGCTATATCAGGCTATGAACCGATTTGAACCTTATTTGACACAGTTGTTGAAAGTAACAAGTAAAAGCGTGCTAAGTTCGGCCGGGCCGAATCTTATATACCCTCCACCATGGATCGCATTTATCGAGTTCTTTTCCCGGCATCTCTTCTTAGGCAAAAAAGGATATAAGAAAAGAGTTGCTCTGCTATTAAAACGATATCAAGATATGGTCCGGTTCGGACCACAATTAAATTATATGTTGGAGACCTGTGTAAAATTTCAGCCAATTCGTATAAGAATTGCGCCCATTGGGGCTCACGAAGTAAAATAGAGCGAACGATTTATATGGGATCTGTATCGGGCTATAGACCGATTCAGAACATAATAAACACGTTTGTTGATGGTCATGAGAAGATCCGTCGTACAAAATTTCAGCCAAATCGGATAGGAATTGCGCCCTCTAGAAGCTCAAGAAGTCAAATCCCCAGATCTGTTTATATGACAGCTATATCAGGTTATGAACCGATTTCAACCATACTTGGCACAGTTGTTGGATATCATAACGAAATACTTCGTGCAAAAATTCATTCAAATCGGATAAGAATTGTGCCCTCTAGAGGCTCAAGAAGTCAGTACCCAAGATCGGTTTATATGGCAGCTATATCACGTTATGGACCGATTTAAATCATACTTGGCACAGTTGTTGGGTATCATAACAAAACACGTCGTGCGAAATTCCATTCCAATCGGATAAGAATTGCGCCCTCCAGAGGGTCAAGAAGTCAAGACCCAAGATCGGTTTATATGGCAGCTATATCAGGTTATGGACCGATTTGAACCATACTTGGCACTGTTGTTGGATATAATAACAAAACACGTCGTGTAAAATTTCATTTCAATCGGATAAGAATTGAGCACTCTAGACGCTCAAGAATTCAAGACCCAAGATCGGTTTATATGGCAACTATATCAGGTTATGAACCGATTTGAACCATACTTGGCACAGTTGTTGGATATCGTAACAAAACACGTCGTGCAAAATTTCATTCTGATCGGATAAGAATTGCGCGCGCGAGAGGCTCAAGAAGTCAAGACCCACGATCGGTTTATATGGCAGCTATATCAGGTTATGGACCGATTTGAACTATACTTAGCACAGTTGTTGGATATCATAGCAAAACACGTCATGCAAAATTTCATCCCAATCGGATAAGAATTGTGCCCTCTAGAGGCGCAAGAAGTCAAGACTCGTGATCGGTTTATATGGCAGCTATATCAAAACATGGACCGATATGGCCCATTTACAATACCAACCGACCTACACTAAGAAGAAGTATTTGTGCAAAATTTCAAGCGGCTAGCTTTACTCCTTCGGAAGTTAGCGTGCTTTCGACAGACAGACGGACGGACGGACGGACGGACGGACGGACGGACGGACGGACGGACGGACGGACGGACGGACAGACGGACGGACATGGCTAGATCGACATAAAATGTCACGACGATCAAGAATATATATACTTTATGGGGTCTCAGACGAATATTTCTAGTAGTTACAAACAGAATGACGAAATTAGTATACCCCCCATCTTATGGTGGAGGGTATAAAAATAAAATATGTCTTGCAAAATATCAGCCAAAACGGATAGGAATTGCGCCCTCAAGAAGTCAAGTCCCCAAAATCTGCTTATATGACAGCTATATCAGGTTATGAACCGATTTGAACCTTATTTGACACAGTTGTTGAAAGTAAGAATAAATAAAATACGTCTTGCAAAATTTCATTCTAATCGGATAAGACGGACGGACATGGCTAGATCGACATAAAATAACATGACGAGCAAGAATATATATACTTAATGGGGTCTCAGAGAAATATTTCGAGTAGTTACAATCAGAATGACGAAATTAGTATACCCCCATCCTGTGGTGGAGGGTATAAAAGTTTCTAGATGCTCGCGATATAGGATAAAGATGTACATGTATCCCAAATTAAAGATATTTTGCCCAATTCGTGAAAAAGTACCATTGTGTGCGTTTTAAAACATAAATGTACGAATTACATAAAAATCGTCCAGTCGCCCTACATTAACTATCAAGGTGTACCTGTATCCAACATTTCAGAGGTCTAGCTCAATCCGTAACGAAAGTACGATTTTGTACGTTTTGGTACCAAAATGTTAACATTTCAAGGGAATCTTCCGGGCGCCCAATATATACATTCAAGGTTTCAATTATTAATCTAACAAAAAACATGTCTAGAATATCTATAACGGTTTTTTAATTTTTTTCTTTTTTGAATTATGGCAAAGACTACGAAATTCTCCGAATAATAAAAAAAAGATTGTCCTTTCCTACTAAAAGTTAAATTAAAATTTCCAAAAAAAAAAAAAAAAAATACGAACTATAAAGAACAAGTAAAAGCGTGCTAAGTTCGGCCGGGCCGAATCTTATATACCCTCCACCATGGATCGCATTTGTCGAGTTCTTTTCCCGGCATCTCTTCTTAGGCAAAAAAGGATATAAGAAAAGAGTTGCTCTGCTATTAAAACGATATCAAGATATGGTCCGGTTCGGACCACAATTAAATTATATGTTGGAGACCTGTGTAAAATTTCAGCCAATTCGTATAAGAATTGCGCCTATTGGGGTTTACGAAGTAAAATAGAGAGAACCATTTATATGGGATCTGTATCGGGCTATAGACCGATTCAGACCATAATAAACACGTTTGTTGATGGTAATTAGAGAAGCCATCGTACAAAATTTCAGGCATATCGGATAATAATTGCGACCTCTAGAGGGTCAAGAAGTCAAGACCCAAGATCGGTTTATATGGTAGCTATATCAGCTTATGGACCGATTTGAACCATACTTGGCACTGTTGTTGGATATAATAAGAAAACACGTCGTGCGAAATTGCATTTCAATCGGATAAAAATTGCGCACTCTAGAGGCTCAAGAAGTCAAGACCCAAGATCGGTTTATATGGCAGCTATAGTAGGTTATAACCCGATTTGAACCATACTTGGCACAGTTGTTGGATATCATAACAAAACACGTCGTGCAAATTTTCATTCTGATCGGATAAGAATTGCGCACGATAGAGGTTCAAGAAGTCAAGACCCAAGATCGGTTTATATGGCAGCTATGTCAGGTTATGAACCGATTTGAACCATACTTGGCACAGTTGTTGGATATCATAGCAAAACACGTCGTGCAAAATGTCATTCCAATCGGATAAGAATTGCGCACTCTACAGGCTCAAGAAGTCAAGACCCTAGATCGGTTTATATGGCAGCTATATCAAAACATGGAGCGATATGGCCCATTTACAATACCAACCGACCTACACTAATAAGAAGTATTTGTGCAAAATTTCAAGCGGCTAGCTTTACTCCTTCGGAAGTTAGCGTGCTTTCGACAGACAGACGGACGGACGGACGGACGGACGGACAGACGGACGGACATGGCTAGATCGACATAAAATGTCACGACGATCAAGAATATATATACTTTATGGGGTCTCAGACGAATATTTCGAGTAGTTACAAACAGAATGACGAAATTAGTATACCCCCCATCTTATGGTGGAGGGTATAAAAATGTACGGAAAACTGAAAAAAATTAATCGAAAACAAGTAAAAAGGCGTTAAGTTCGGTCGGGCTGAATTTTGGATACCTACCACCTCGGGTATATATGTAAACCAAACAAAATGCATACCTTATGCCCAATATCAGCTACATCGAAAAATGTTCCGATTTGAAACAAATACTATTAAGAAGAAGTCATTGTTCAATTGTATTGTATGTAACAAAATATTGGTCTTTTTAGTAGCTATATCTTAATAAAACCGACATGAACCATATACGACACGGATGTCAAAAAGCTAAACATAAGTCACTGTGCCAAATTTCAATGAGATCTGATTATAAATGCGCTTTTATGGGGCCATGACTTTAAATCGAGTTATCGGTCAATATGACAGCTATATCCACATCTTGACCTATTTAGGCCAAGTTTCATAAAAGTACCAAATTTCGGCGAAATCGGACAATAAATGCGCTTTTTATGGGCCAAAAATCCTAAATCGAGGGATCTGTCTATATGGCAGCTATATCCAAATCTTGATCGAGCTAGGCCAAATTGCAGAAATATGTCGAGGGGCTTATCTTAACTTACTGTCCTCAATTTCTGCGACATCGGACAATAAATGCGCTTATTATGGGCCCAAAAACTTTAATCGAGAGATCGGTGTATATGGCAGCTATATCCAAATCTGGACTTATCCAGGCCGAATTGAAGAGGGATGTCGAAGAGCCTTACACAATTCACTGTCCCAAATTTCACCAATATCGAATAATAAATGTGGTTTTTATGGGCCTAAGACACTAAATCGGCGGATCGGCTATATGAAGATATAGTCCGTTATAGCCCATCTTCGAACTTAACCTGCTTATGAACAAAAAAAGAATCTGTGCAAAGTTTCAGCTCAATATCTCTATTTTTATACCCTCCACCATAAGATGGGGGGTATACCAATTTCGTCATTCTGATTGTAACTACTCGAAATATTCATCTTAGACCCCATAGAGTATATATATTCTTGATCGTCGTTAAATTTTATGTCGATCTAGCCATGTCCGTCCGTCTGTCCGTCCGTCCGTCTGTCTGTCGAAAGCACGCTAACTTCC
Organism: Stomoxys calcitrans; assembly: GCF_963082655.1. Lineage (NCBI taxonomy): Eukaryota > Metazoa > Arthropoda > Insecta > Diptera > Muscidae > Stomoxys > Stomoxys calcitrans. The sequence goes on from NC_081552.1 coordinate 153,470,962, forward strand.
GAAGGAGTAAAGCTAGCCGCTTGAAATTTTGCACAAATACTTCTTATTAGTGTAGGTCGGTTGGTATTGTAAATGGGTCATATCGGTCCATGTTTTGATATAGCTGCCATATAAACCGACCAAGTATAGTTCAAATCGGTCCATAACCTGATATAGCTGCCATATAAACCGATCTAGGGTCTTGACTTCTTGAGGCTCTAGAGTGCGCAATTCTTATCCGATTGGAATGAAATATTGCAAGACGTGTTTCGTCATGATATCCAACAACTGTGCCAAGTATGGTTCAAATCGGTTCATAACCTGATATAGCTATCATATAATCCGATCTTGGGTCTTGATTTCTTGAGCCTCTAGAGTGCGCAATTCGTATCGGATTGGAATGAAATTTTGCACGACGTGTTTTGTTATTAGATCCAACAACTGTGCCAAGTATAGTTCAAATCGGTCCATAACCTGATATAGCTGCCATATAAACCGATCTAGGGTCTTGACTTCTTGAGGCTCTAGAGTGCGCAATTCTTATCCGATTGGAATGAAATTTTGCACGACGTGTTTCGTCATGATATCCAACAACTGTGCCAAGTATGGTTCAAATCGGTCCATAACCTGATATAGCTGGCATATAAACCGATCTTGAATGATGAGATCCAACGATATCCGATCTAGGGTCTTGACTTCTTGAGGCTCTAGAGTGCGCAATTCTTATCCGATTGGAATGAAATTTTGCACGACGTGTTTCGTCATGATATCCAACAACTGTGCCAAATATGGTTGAAATCGGTTCATAACCTGATATAGCTATCATATAATCCGATCTTGGGTTTTGACTTCTTGAGCCTCTAGAGTGCGCAATTCTTATCCGATTGGAATGAAATTTTGCACGACGTGTTTTGTTATTATATCCAACAACTGTGCCAAGTATGATTCAAATCGGTCCATAACCTGATATAGCTGCCATATAAACCGATCTGGGATCCTGACTTCTTGAGCCTCCAGAGGTCGCAATTATTATCCGATTTGCCTGAAATTTTGTACGACGGATTCTCTCATGACCATTAACATACGTGTTTATTATGGTCTGAATCGGTCTATAGCCCGATACAGCTTCCATATAAATCGATCTCTCTATTTTACTTCTTGAGCTCACAAAGAGCGCAATTCTTATTCGAATTGGCTGACATTTTACACAGGTTTCCAACATAAATATAATTAAATTGTGGTCCAAACCGGACCATATCTTGATATAGTAGCAGAGCAAATCTTTTCTTATATCCTTTTTTATACCCTCTACCATAAGATGGGGGGTATACTAATTTCGTCATTCTGTTTGTAACTACTCGATATATTCGTCTGAGACCCCATAAAGTATGTATATTCTTGATCGTCGTGACATTTTATGTCGATCTAGCCATGTCCGTCGCGTCTGTCCGTCCGTCCGTCCGTCTGTCTGTCGAAAGCACGCTAACTTCCGAAGGAGTAAAGCTAGCCGATTGAAATTTTGCACAAATACTTCTTGTTAGTGTAGGTCGGTTGGTATTATAAATGGGCCATATCGGTCCATGTTTTGATATAGCTGCCATATAAACCGATCTTGGGTCTTGACTTCTTGAGCCTCTAGAGTGCGCAATTCTTATCCGATTAGAATGAAATTTTGCACGACATGTTTTGTTATGATATCCAATAACTGTGCCAAGTATGGTTCAAATCGGTCCATAACCTGATATAGCTGCCATATAAACCGATCTTGGGTCTTGACTTCTTGAGCCTCTAGAGTGCGCAATTCTTATCCGATTAGAATGAAATTTTGCACGACGTGTTTTGTTATGATATCCAATAACTGTGCCAAGTATGGTTTAAATCGGTCCATAACCTGATATAGCTGGCATATAAACCGATCTTGGGTCTTGACTTCTTGAGCCTCTAGCTTGCGCAATTCTTATCCGATCAGAATGAAATTTTGCACGACGTGTTTTGTTATTATGTCCAACAACTGTGCCAAGTATGGTTCAAATCGGTCCATAACCTGATATAGCTGCCATATAAACCGATCTTGGGTCTTGACTTCTTGAGCCTCTATATAGCTGCCATATAAACCGATCTTGGGTCTTGACTTCTTGAGCCTCTAGCTTGCGCAATTCTTATCCGATCAGAATGAAATTTTGCACGACGTGTTTTGTTATTATATCCAACAACTGTGCCAAGTATGGTTCAAATCGGCACATAACCTGATATAGCTGCCATATAAACCGATGTTGGGTCTTGACTTCTTGAGCCTCTAGTGGGCGCAATTCTTATCCGAATGGAATGGAATTTCACACGACGTGTTTTGTTATTATATCCAACAACTGTGCTAAGTATGGTTTAAATCGGTTCATAACCTGATATAGCTGCCATATAAACCGATCTTGGGTCTTGACTTCTTGAGCCTCTAGAGGGCACAATTCTTATCCGATTTGAATGAATTTTTGCACGAAGTATTTCGTTTTGATATCCAATAACTGTGCCAAGTATGGTCGAAATCGGTCTATAACCTGATTTAGCTGTCATATAAACAGATCTGGGGATTTGACTTCTTGATCTTCTAGAGGGCGCAATTCCTATCCGATTTGGCTGAAATTTTGCATGACGTATTTTATTTTTACTTTCAACAACTGTGTCAAATAAGGTTCAAATCGGTTCATAACCTGATATAGCTGCCATATAAACCGATCTGGGATCTTGACTTCTTGACCCCTAGAGGTCGCAATTATTATCCGATATGCCTGAAATTTTGTACGACGGATCCTCTCATGACTATCAACATACGTGTTTATTATGATCTGAATCGGTCTATAGCCCAATACAGCTCCCATATAAATCGATCTCTCTATTTTCTTGAGCCCCCAAAGGGTGCAATTCTTATACGAATTGGCTGAAATTTTACACAGGTCTCCGACATATAATTTAATTGTGGTACGAACCGGACCATATCTTGATATCAGAGCAACTCTTTTCTTATATCCTTTTTTGCCTGAGAAGAGATGCCGGGAAAAGAACTCGACAAATGCGAACCATGGTGGAGGGTATATAAGATTCGACCCGGCCGAACTTAGCACGCTTTTACTTGTTAAAGACTGTATTGTGATTTCAACAGACAGACTGACAGAGATGGCTAGTAAAAACGTGCTAAGCCAAGTTCGGAATCTTGGGAACCCACCGCCATGGATTCTGCTAAAAATTTATACAAAATAAATTTAATTGAAGGGCTTAATTTTATTCAACGTACCAAACTTCTATCAATGCAGCAAAAATTAAAGCTTTTAGGAACGGAACAAGGATGATCGAGGGACCGGTACACATGGAAGCTATATTATGTTGTAGACTAATTTGGGCCGTATTTGAATCAGTTGTTGGAAGTCGTAACGGAATACTGCATGCAAGATTTCAGCCAAATCAGACAAAAATTGCAGCTTGTAAGGACTCAAGAAGTATCAGAGGGAGATCGGTTATGGAAGCTATATCAAGTAATTAAATACATGCTCAATTTCAGCCCAATCGGACTAAAATTGCGGCTTGTAACGGCTCAAGAAGTCAAATTCTTAAAATTTTCCATTTCACTGCTGATGTAATTCAAATAATTTATAATTAGGTTAGGTAAGGTTGAAAAGAGGGTGCAGATATTAATCCGCTATGGACATACACCTAAGCCAGTAATCGGCTTGTTGTGCGCTCTAAAAACTATAAAGTAACCTTTAAAAAGAAAATTTTAAGTTAGGAATTACGTGCTTCTAACAAAATCCTTAATTGTTGTCAATACCACTCCCCAAAGTTGGTTCATGTCTGGTATTGTGGCTCCACCTTAGTGCCGGTATCTGTTACACGCGAAATCTGGGCAATTACAAAGGAAATGCTTCAACGTCTCATCTTCTTCCCCGCATGCCCTACACATGCTATCACTTGCCGCACAGATTTTACATAAGTGAGCTCGTAGTCACATGTGTTCCGTTATGATACCATTAGCCATACTGATCTTCTTCTTGCTTACTTTCAGTAAAAGCCTTGTCTTCTCACAATCTGGATCCCTGTATCATAGGATTTTCGCCGTCCTACCGACCGTTTCGCTATTCCACAATGTTGGATGCGCATTCGTCGCCCACTTTATAATTAAATATTACTAATTATTTTTTGGAAAGTATTTCAGACTAACAAGCAAAAGTGGAAAAATATGCGACTGGGATATGTTGGATGACCACAGCTTCTCTGATCATCGTTATATTAGTTTCAGCCTTGGAGAAAATACTGCAAAAGTGGTCCCTCGGTTAAACAGAAGAAAGGCGGATTGGGATAAATTTCGGCACAAACTCTGCACATCTATCCCTTCTTGACCAGAAAAGGAAGTGGAAACTACTAAGGATATAGATTTAGTGGTAGAGCGGATCATTGAGACCCTGAATGGCTCGCTGGAGTCAGAATGTCCTAGGCCAAGCCAAAGGCAAACAGCGATTATCATGGTAGACCCCCAGAGCTGGTTGGTCTAAGGAATGACCGCAAAGCTTTGAAATAGAGCAAAAGCCACAAAAGCACCACACGATTGGGACATCTATAAGACTGAGCTAAGTAAATATAAGGCGAGCTTAGAAAGGCTCAGAACACCACCTACTGTTCAATAGTCATCCGAATCGAACGGATGGCTTGTTTGTGCATCACAGCCCCACTGAGGGCGACACCACCTGATGCACTGAATTTAATGCTTCATATAATGCTTCTGGACATTGTGGTTAGACAAATTGCTGCGACAACTGCCGTGAACCTTAAGGAGGAATGGCTAAGAAAAATGTCATTACGACGATTGGCATAAATATCTTCGAGACTAGGAACTACCCTACCCTGTCTGATTTTTCGGATGTGAACATTCGCAAGTTATGGGGCTTTTTAAAACGATCTGGATGGTTCAACGGTAGGAACTAGAAGGCATCTTCCTTCTTCTGTTCCTGTGGTATCACAATGGACGAAAACGTCTAAGTGAGTCTAATGGCAGACTGCCACTTAAAACTAACCTAACCTAACAAGCATATATTTCTTTTACAGGCATTTTTTAAATATTTTTTTTTCTACAGATAAAATTTCAATTCAAATAAAAAAAAGAGAATTAAGAGAAAATTCATATAGATTAATGTCTTAGAATCATTTTTGTTAAATGCTAGTCTTTCAAAACAATCAAAAAAAAAAAAAAATTGGGAGGAAAATTTTATGAAGATTTTGGTTTAAAGGAATTATTTATAACTTTGGATAGGCGTTTAGTATACGACTGAAACCAGTTACAACAATTTTTTCCGTCATGTTTTGTGAAGAAATTGGCTTGTCGAAAATCGGCAATTTTTATATCCCAAAAATCAGATGAGAAAATTTCTCAAAATTCTGTGAGTGAGTGAGATTCTGTAACACGTTTTAATGTATTGATGCATTTGATGGTTTCTATATTAAAACAAAAAAAAAAGGCGGTAAGTTCCACTACCACCGCAGGTATATATGTAAACCACCTTTCATCAAAATCCGGTGAAAAATTCATACATTATGCCCCATAGCAGCTATATCAAATTATGTTCCGATTTGGACCAAATACTAATGAGTACAAGTCATTGTTCTATTGTGTATAACAAAATATTGGTCTTTTTAGTAGCTATATCTAAAAACAAGTAAAAGCGTGCTAAGTTCGGCCGGGCCGAATCTTATATACCCTCCACCATGGATCGCATTTGTCGAGTTCTTTTCCCGGCATCTCTTCTTAGGCAAAAAATGATATAAGAAAAGAGTTGCTCTGCTATTAAAACGATATCAAGATATGGTCCGGTTCGGACCACAATTAAATTATATGTTGGAGACCTGTGTAAAATTTCAGCCAATTCGTATAAGAATTTCGCCCATTGGGGCTCACGAAGTAAAATAGAGAGAACGATTTATATGGGATCTGTATCGGGCTATAGACCGATTCAGACTATAATAAACACGTTTGTTGATGGTCATGAGAGGATCCATCGTACAAAATTTCAGGCATATCGGATAATAATTGCGACCTTCAGGGGTCAGATCCCAGATCGGTTTATAAGGCAGCTATATCAGGTTATGAACCGATTTGAACCATACTTGGCACAGTTGTTGGATATCATAACGAAATACTTCGTGCAAAAATTCATTCAAATCGGATAAGAATTGTGCCCTCTAGAGGCTCAAGAAGTCAAGACCCAAGATCGGTTCATATGGCAGCAATATCAGGTTAAGGACCGATTTGAACCATACTTGGCACAGTTGTTGGGTATCATAACAAAACACGTCGTGCGAAATTCCATTCTAATCGGATAAGAATTGCGCCCTCTAGAAGCTCAAGAAGTCAAATCCCCAGATCTGTTTATATGACAGCTATATCAGGTTATAAGCCGATTTCAACCATACTTGGCATAGTTGTTGGATATCATAACGAAATACTTCGTGCAAAAATTCATTCAAATCGGATAAGAATTGTGCCCTCTAGAGGCTCAAGAAGTCAAGACCCAAGATCGGTTCATATGGCAGCAATATCAGGTTATGGACCGATTTGAACCATACTTGGCACAGTTGTTGGGTATCATAACAAAACACGTCGTGCGAAATTCCATTCTAATCGGATAAGAATTGCGCCCTCTAGAGGCTCAAGAAGTCAAGACCCATGATCGGATTATATGGCAGCTATATCAGGTTATGGACCGATTTGAACCATACTTGGCACAGTTGTTGGATACAACAAAACACGTCGTGCAAAATTTCATTCCAATCGGATAAGAATTGCGCACTCTAGAGGCTCAAGAAGTCAAGACCCAAGATCGGTTTATATGGCAGCTATATCAGGTTATAAACCGATTTGAACCATATTTGGCACAGTAGTTGGATATCATAACAAAACACGTCGTGCAAAATTTCATTCTGATCGGACAAGAATTGGGCACTCTAGAGGCTCAAGAAGTCAAGACCCAAGATCGGTTTATATGGCAGCTATATCAGGTTATGGACCGATTTGAACCATACTTGGCACAGTTGTTGGATATCATAGCAAAACATGTCGTGTAAAATTTCATTCCAATCGGATAAGAATTGCGCACTCTAGAGGCTCAAGAAGTCAAGACCCAAGATCGGTTTATATGGCAGCTATATCAAAACATGGACCGATATGGCCCATTTACAATACCAACCGACCTACACTAATAAGAAGTATTTGTGCAAAATTTCAAGCGGCTAGCTTTACTCCTTCGGAAGTTAGCGTGCTTTCGACAGACAGACGGACGGACGGACGGACGGACGGACGGACAGACGGACGGACATGGCTAGATCGACATAAAATGTCGCGACGATCAAGAATATATATACTTTATGGGGTCTCAGACGAATATTTCGAGTAGTTACAAACAGAATGACGAAATTAGTATACCCCCCATCTTATGGTGGAGGGTATAATAAACCGATTTGAACAATATACAAAATGGATGTCGAAAGGCCTAACATACATCTTTAAATCGAGATATCGGTCTATATGGCATCTATATCCAAATCAAGACCAATTTGGGACCAAGTTGCAGAAAAATGTCTAAGAGCCTAACACAACTTACTATCCTACTTACTATCCGGCGAAATCAGACAATAAATGCGCCTTCTATGGGCTCAAAACATTAAATCGAGCGATAGGCCTATATGGCAGCTATATCCAATTCTGGATCGATCTGAGCCAAATTAAAAAAGAATGTCGAAGGGCCAAACACAACTCATTACTCTAAATTTCAGCAATATCGGCTAATAAATGTGGTCTTTATGGGGTTTAGACCTTAAATCGGCGGATCGGTCTATATGGCAGCTATATCCAAATCTGAAGCGATCTGTGCCATATTGCAGAAGTATCTCGAGGGGCTTAACAAAACTCACTGTCCCAAACTTCAGCGACATTGGACAGTAAATGCGCCATTTATGGGCGCAAGACATTAAATGGAGAGATCGGTTTCTATGGCAGCTATATCCAAATCTGGACCGATCTAGGCCAAATTGAAGAGAGATGTCGAGTGCCCTAACGCAACGCTTTGTTCCAGATTTCAGCAAAATCCGACAATAAATGCGCCTTTTATGGGCGCAAGACCTTAAATCGAGAGATCGGTCTAAATGGCAGCTATATCCAAATCTAGTCCGATCTGGGCCAAATTGAAGAAAGATTTCGAGTGGCCTAATACAACTCACTGCTCTAAATTTCATCAAAATCGGATAATAAATGTGACTTTTATGGGCTTAAGACCCTAAACCGGCGGATCGATCTATATGGGGGCTATATGAAGATATAGTCCGATATAGCCCATCTTCGAACTTAACCTGCTTATGGACAAAAAAAAATCTGTGCAAAATCTAATATTAAACAAGGAAAAGCGTTCTAAGTTCGGCCGGGCCGAATCTTGGGAACCCACCACCATACATATGTACAAAATAAATTTAGTTGATAGGCATAATTTTACTCTACATACCAATCAAAGTGGTGGAAGACACCTCGAAACTTAGCCAAGAGAAATCAAATCGGGAGATCGGTTTATATGGGAGCTTTATCAGGTTATAGACCGACTTTGACCATACTTTGTACGGCTGTTGGAAGTCATAATAGAATAAATTTCAGCTAAATCGGACAAAAATTGCGGCTTGTAAGGGCTCAAGAAGTCAAATTGGAAGATCTGTTTATCTGGGAGCTATGTCCAAATCTGAACCGATATGGCCCATTTACAATCCCCAACGACCTATGTCAACATAAAGCATATGTGCAAAAGTTGAAGCAGCTACCTTATCGCGTTCCACGGCTATAGTGATTTCGGATGGCTATAGTGATTTTGACAGACGGACGGACGGACGGACATTTCTAGGTCGACTTAGAAAGTCGAAACGATCAAGAATATATGTGGGGTCTTAGACAAATATTTCAAAGTGTTACAAACAGAATGACTATGGTGCCGTGTATAAAAATTTTAGTACTACTCATCATATAAATCAAGTGAGAATTCTGTGTGGAGTTGTGGAAGTGGTCCACTCAAAAAGAAAATCGAGTAGCATCACTCAATGCAAGTGCTACGCGAACCAGTTATTAGAATAAAAACAATTTCGGAATGCTAAATTGGGCGATGATAACAAATCTTCTGTACGATTCTAACGCTATGAGTTGCGAAATAATCCTTATGAAGAGTTGCTAGAACTTCCGCACACACAATGGATTGCATATTGATATAAAGGGTGATTTTTTTGAGGTTAGGATTTTCATGCATTAGTATTTGACAGATCACGTGGGATTTCAGACATGGTGTCAAAGAGAAAGATGCTCAGTATGCTTTGACATTTCATCATGAATAGACTTACTAACGAGCAACGCTTGCAAATCATTGAATTTTATTACCAAAATCAGTGTTCGGTTCGAAATGTGTTAAAATTTTGACAAATTTTGTTCAGCGATGAGGCTCATTTCTGGTTGAATGGCTACGTAAATAAGCAAAATTGCCGCATTTGGAGTGAAGAGCAACCAGAAGCCGTTCAAGAACTGCCCATGCATCCCGAAAAATGCACTGTTTGGTGTGGTTTGTACGCTGGTGGAATCATTGGACCGTATTTTTTCAAAGATGCTGTTGGACGCAACGTTACGGTGAATGAACACATTTCGAACCGAACACTGATTTTGGTAATAAAATTCAATGATTTGCAAGCGTTGCTCGTTAGTAAGTCTATTCATGATGAAATGTCAAAGCATACTAAGCATCTTTCTCTTTGACACCATGTCTGAAATCCCACGTGATCTGTCAAATACTAATGCATGAAAATCCTAACCTCAAAAAAATCACCCTTTACTAGAAGAGTGTTTCGCTGCTCATATAGAAGGCAAATCGCGTAATAATCTTTCAGAAGATAGTTTTATTGTACGCTTGGACGAACGCTCTTCGACAATTACAAAAAAATGTTTGCAGGGATTGGGAATATGCGCAGAAATACATGATTCTTACATGGTGTGGTAAAAGGATTGCCTTCGTTTTGGTTCGATTCAGGCCAAAATGTTTGCTTCGTCGTTGTTTCTTTGTTAATTAAAGTTATTAATACCAGCCGCACAGGTAATTTATTATTAAAGCTGTGCTGATCATTCGAAGCACTCATCTGAGATGTAGCACTGATATGTAAATTTTTCATTTGGTAAATTGGACTTTTTTGGAATTAGCCGCAGTCACATATATAACAAGTAAAAGCGTGCTAAGTTCGGGCGGGCCAAATCTTATATACCCTCCGCCATGGATTGCATTTGTCAGGTTTTTTGCCCGGTATCTTTGTATAGGCAAACAAAAGATGATGGATATGATTTTATATGCTATAAGAGCTATCTATACTTGGGCCATACTTGGCTTGGTTCCGATTGTGCAAAATTTCAACCAAATCGGATAAGAACTGAGCCCTTGTGGGGCTTAAAGATTAAAATGGGGAGACCGTTTTGGATGGTAGCTATATCAGGTTTTGGACTAATTCAGACCATATTTGGCACGTATATTAGAGGCCATAGAAGAAGTCGCAGTGCAAAATTTTAGCTAAATCGGATAAGAATTACGCACTATAGAAATAAAATCGGGAGATCGGAGCTTTATCAGGTTTAAGACCGATTCATACCATACTTGGTACATCCATTAAATGGCATAGCACAAAATTTCAACAAAATCGGGTAAGACTTGCGCCCTCTAGAGGCTCAAGAAGTAAAATGTGGAGATCGGTTTATATGGGAGCTATAACTATGTATGAACCGAATTGGCCCATTTACAATCCCAACCGACTAAAACTAAAATGAAGTGTTTGAGCAAAATTGCAAGTGTCTAGCGTGCTTTCCACCTACAGACAGACGGACATGGCTAGATCGACTTAAAATTTCAAGACCATAAAGAATATATATACTTTTTGGGGTCTAAGATCAATATTTCTAGGTGTTACAAGCGGAATAGCGAAGTTAGTATACCCCGTTCTATGGTGGAGGGTTCAAAAACAAGTAAAATCGCGAAAAATGCATCTTGAGCAAACTATTTAATACCCTACACCCTTCCTATAAGAGTAAGTTGCACAGTATCGTTATATGAAAGCTATGCCTAATCTTCTTATATTTAACAAGTAAAAGCGTGCTAAGTTCGGCCGGGCCGAATCTTATATACCCTCCACCATGGATCGCATTTGTCGAGTTCTTTTCTCGGCATCTCTTCTTAGGCAAAACAAGTTCGGCCGGGCCGAATCTTATGTACCCTCCACCACGGATCGCATTTGTCGAGTTCTTTTCCCAACATCTTTTCTTAAGCAAAAAAGGATATAATAAAAGATTTGCTCTGCTATTAGAGCGATATCAATATATGGTCCGGTTTGGACCACAATTAAATTATATGTTGGAGACCTGTGTAAAATGTCAGCCAATTCGAATAAGAATTGCGCCCTTTGGGGGCTCAAGAAGTAAAATAGAGAGATCGATTTATATGGGAGCTGTATCGGGCTATAGACCGATTCAGACCATAATACACACGTATGTTGATGGTCATAAGAGAATCTGTCGTACAAAATTTCAGGCAAATCGGATAATAATTGAGACGTCTAAAGGCTCAAGAAGTCAAGATCCCAGATCGGTTTATATGGCAGCTATATCAGGTTATGGAACAATTTGCATTATTCTTGGCACAGTTGTTGTATATTATAACAAAACAAGTCGTGCAAAATGTCATTCCAATTGGATAAGAATTTCGCACTCTAGAGGCTCAAGAAGTCAAGACCCAATATCTGTTTATATGACAGCTATATCAGGTTATGCACCGATTTGAACCATACTTGGCACAGTTGTTGGATAGCATAACAAAATACTTCGTGCAAAATTTCATTCCAATCGGATAAGAATTGCGCACTCTAGAGGCTCAAGAAGTCAAGACCCAATATCTGTTTATATGGCAGCTATATCAAAACATGGACCGATATGGCCCATTTTCAATACCAACCGACCTACACTAATAAGAAGTATTTGTGCAAAATTGCAAGCGGCTAGCTTTACTCCCTCGGAAGTTAGCGTGCTTTCGACAGACAGACGGACGGACGGACATGGCTAGATCGACATAAAATGTCGCGACAATCAAGAATATATATACTTTATGGGGTCTCAGACGAATATTTCGAGTAGTTACAAACAGAATGACGAAATTAGTATGCCCCCCATCCTATGTTGGAGGGTATAAAATTCAATTTGTGTTTGTTTGTAGGTTTGTGTGTTTCTTACAGACTCAGAAACGGCTGAACCGTTTTTCTTGAAATTTTAAGTGATGATGCACAATGATCCCGTGGTGAAAATAGGGTAAAATTTTTTTTTGATACCTGAAGGGGGTGCGGACCATCCCCTTTCTCAGAAACGCCAAATCTCGGATATTGGTGGTGCGATTTAAGCTAAATTTTGTGTGCTGTCTTATAGTAACCTACAAACAAAAATTTGGTATCCCAATTAAATTAAATATATACAAGCGTATCTGATATTCTATTGTCGGACCAAGTGTTTTTGGGGGACCACCCCAACCCTAAAATGTCCCGAAATCTGACATATTTACCGACCATGGCAATATGGGACTCAAATGAAAGATGTTTGCGAGTAAAATACGAATCGGATATCCAAATTTGGGACAAAGTTTCTGGGGGTCCACCCCTTCGCCAAAAAACCCCTCAAACAGGACTTATTTACTGGCCATGTCAATATGGGGCTTAAACAAAAAATATTTGAGTGTAGAATGTGAATCTGACATCCAGAAGTGGGACCTAGTGTTTGGGGGGCCGCCCATCCCCGAGATCATCCCGCAAAGAAGACAAATTTACGACCATATCAATATGGGGCTTAAATTAAAGGTCATTGGAAGTAAAGCACGAATCTGATATCAATGTTCGGGAAAAGTGTCTTTGGGGCCACCCCACCCCCATAACACTACCCAAATAGGAAGTATTTGCTGACCAATGCAATATAAGGCTCAAATAAGAGGGTTTTTAAAGTGGAACACGAATCTGTTATATATTTTCAAGTCACTAAGTGGCCGCCCCATCCCCCCCAAAACATATCCAAAACACCTCCCAAACCGATCAAGTTTGCCGATTATTGAAAAATGGAGCTCAAATGAAGGGTACTTGAGAGTAGACCATGAATCTGACATCAACATTCGGCACCAACTGTCTAGGGGACGTCCTACCACCAAAACTACCCCCAAGTAGGACGTATTTGCTCACCAAGACAATATAGGTAGATTTAAGGATCCATACCCCAAACCGGACATATTTACTGGCTTTTTCAATAAGAGGTTTTAAGTGAATGCTATTGGAGATCAGAAAACGAATTTGATATCCAATTTTAAGGCCAAGGACAATATGGGGTTCAAATATATGAGACGAGAGCCAGTTGCTGATGGTACACATAGTAGAAGTCAAAAATGACGACATTGTTCACAATTTTGAGAAGATCGAATGATGAATGCGCTTACAAATGCTTTAAAAGTGAAAGTCAGCCAAATTATATACAAGTATGGGAGCTCAACCTAAATCTGACCGATTTCTGCAAAACGTTAGGAGTGATTTGAACCTATTTCTTCCAATTTCGTAAGCTTCGTATCAAGGCTCAAAAAATTTCAAACAGGGGCAATCACATATCAATGGGTGCTATCCGATCTAAGTTTAAGCTCAATGAAAATGAGCATTCTTTTTATAGACTAGTCCGAACGGCATGCCGCTAGAGCGACAAACCAGGCAGAAATTAAAGCTCATAGCGCCCGTTTATGTCCAATCGGAAAATCTATTTTTTAATGTGGCAGTCTGTCATCAGACTCAATTAGGTGTTTTCGTCCATTGTGATACCACAGGAACAAAAGCAGGAAGATGCCTTCTAGTTCTAACCGTTGAACTATCCAGAGCGCTTTAAAAAGAAAAAGTAAAAAGGCGTTAAGTTCGGCCGGACCGAACTTTGGACTTTTCATCAAAATCCGATGAAAGTTGCATACTTTATGTCCCATAGCAGTTATATCGAAATATGTTCCGATTTGGACCAAATACTAATGAGTTCAGGTCATTGTTACATTGAGTATAACAAAAAATTGGTCTTTTTAGTAGCTATATCTAAAATTAATCCGATCTGAACCATATACAACACGGATGCCGAAAAGCCTAACACAACTCACTGTCCCAAATTTCGCCGAAATCGGACAATAAATGCGCCTTTTATGGCCCCAAAACCTTAAATCGAGAGATCGGTTTATATGGCAGCTATATCCAAATCTGGACCGATCTGAGCCAAATTAAAGAAGGATATCGGGAGGCCTATCACAACTCACTGTCCCAAATTTTAGCAAATTCGTATAATAAATGTGGCTTTTATGGTCCCAAACCCTAAAACCGAGAGATCAAATTAAAGAAGGATATCGGGAGGCCTATCACAACTCACTGTCCCAAATTTTAGCAAATTCGTATAATAAATGTAGCTTTTATGGTCCCAAACCCTAAAACCGAGAGATCGGTCTATATGGCTGCTATATCCAAATCTGGACCGATCTGTGCCATATTGCAGAAGTATGTGGAGGGGCTTAACTTAACTGACTGTCTTAAATTTTGGCGACATCGGACAATAAATGCGCCTTTTATAGGCCCAAACCCTTAAATTGTGAGATCGGTCTATATGGCAGCTATATCCAAATCTGAACCGCTCTGAGCCAAATTAACGAAGGATGTCGATGGGCCTAAGACAACTCACTGTCCTAAATTTCGGCAAAATCTGACAATAAATGTGGCTTTTATGGGCCTAAGACCCTAAATCGGAGGATCGGTCTATATGGCAGTTATATCCAAATCTGAACCGATCTAGGCAAAATTTACGAGAAATTGGGACTCACTGTCCCAAATTTCAGCAAAATCGCATACTGAATGTGGCTTTTATGGGCCTAAGGCCCTTAATCGGCGGATCAGTCTATATGGCGGCTATATCAAGATATAGTCCGATATAGCCCATCTTCGAACTTAACCTGCTTATGGACAAAAAAAGAATCTGTGCAAAGTTTCAGCTCAATATCTCTATTTTTAAAGACTGTAGCGTGATTTCAACAGACGAACGGACATGTCTAGATCGTCTTAAATGTTTACGCTGATCAAGAATACATATACTTTATATGGTCGGAAATGGATATTTCGATGTGTTGCAAACGGAATGACAAAATGAATATACCCCCATTGGTGGTGGGTATAACAATAACTTGAGAATTTTCACATCCGCTATATTAGCCAAGCTCTCAAAGAAATGAGAACTTAAAGTGGAACTCCTACTACATGCCATGGTGGGACACACGGCATATATTCTATAGTCTCTTCTTCTTCGGCAACCTCATAGCTTCGTTACTTGCAACCTTCTGTCCGTCAGCATATTTACCGATCATGAAGAACACAAGACGACGAAAGCGACGCGGTAAATTTCTTCCAGTCTGAATTGGGCCGCATTATTTTAGAGCGTTGACAAACCGCAATTTGTTAACATATGTCATTCGTTGACCTTCAAGCCTGATCCTGGAGACTTAGCTTGCATGTTGCCACAGATTCCAGTTCCCGTGGAATGTGTAAGCAGCTTCTAGTCTCGCAAGCTCGTCTGCTCTACAGATCCCTGGGATAAATCTGTGGCCCGTCACACAGAGCAAGTTAATTTTGAACTGTTCAGCCATCCCGTGGAGAGATCTTCCAAAGTGGAATGCTGTTTTTGAATTCAGATTATATTCCCCAGAGGTTTAATGTCTGCCTGGCTGTCTGGTATAATTATGCCAATCGTCGTCGTAATATTAAAGGGTGATTTTTTTGAGGTTAGGATTTTCATGCATTAGTATTTGACAGATCACGTGGGATTTCAGACATGGTGTCAAAGAGAAAGATGCTCAGTATGCTTTGACATTTCATCATGAATAGACTTACTAACGAGCAACGCTTGCAAATCATTGAATTTTATTACCAAAATCAGTGTTCGGTTCGAAATGTGTTCCTCTCTTGACCATCAACATACGTGTTTATTATGGTCTGAATCGGTCTATAGCCCGATACAGCTCCCATATAAATCGATCTCTCTATTTTACTTCTTGAGCCCCAAAGGGCTCAATTCTTATTCAAGTTGGATGACATTTTACACAGGTCTACAACATATAATTTAATTGTGGTCCAAACCGGACCATATCTTGATATCGCTCTAAAAGCAGAGCAAATCTTTTCTTTTTGCCGAAGAAGAGATGCCGGGAAAAGAACTCGACAAATACGTTCCATGGTGGAGGGTATATAAGATTCGGCCCGGCCGAACTTAGCACCCTTTTATTTGTTAATTTCTGTTATCAAAAGGTATAATCAACACTGCTTGGAACATCGGTCATGGTATCAGGGATAACACAGTAGCCAAAGACGCTTCATGGACAAACAGATAGCTTTCTAAGCCCCACAGTAATGGTCGCAGCAATTTGTCAAGGCATAATGTCCAGACGCTTGACTTGATGCTATGCATATTTTAGTAAGTGATAAGATATTATACATTTTCTTGGGGTAGTATTAATGCCACAAAAATTTAGCTCCTGCATGTTTGACGTCGGTTTTAAATAATTTAAGGCACCTGCAATATCAAGGAGTGCTACCATTTTATATTCCTTGACAGCGAGCGAACCCTTTGTGTAGGCGACTAAGTTGTGAGGGGCAGTTTCAGTGGACTTAACTCAATGTGCAAAATATTAGCTTATCCGACATCGGTTGTGGATTAAAGGGGATCAAGAGGTCAAATCGGTAGAAAGATTCAAATGGGAGTATATCAGATTATAGACCTATTTAAACCGTAACTAACACGATTGTTTGAAGTTGTAAACGACAGGTTATAGCCCGACTGAACCATACTCCATGGATGCTGGAAGTCGTGAAATAACATTCCATGCAAAATTTCAAGCCAATCGTATGACAATGTCTTCTAGGGGATCAAGAAATCAAATCGAAGTATCAATTTATATTAGAGTTATATTAAAATCTGAATCGATATGGCTCATTTCCCAATGATCAGCATCAATCAGACGTATCTCTCCAATATTTCGAGTGGTTATCTTTACGCGTTACGAGATAACTCTTTGACATTGAAATAGTTAGAACTGCGGTGTTTTCAAGATCACATGCAAAATTTCAAAATCCTTAATGGGAGCCTTTTGGAGGGGCCCTGAAATCGGTCACCTCGACATAGATTATTTTTTTGTCCATAGGAAGGTTAAGTTCGAAGATGGGCTATATCGGACTATATCTTGATATAGCCCCTATATTGACCGCTCTTCCGACTTAAGGTTTTGTTGTCCTATTTCGCCGAAATTTGGGACACTGAGTTATGTTAGACCCTTCGACACCTTTTTTTTTAACTTGGTTCAGATCGGTCAGGTTTGGAAGTAGTTTCTATATATACCGATTTGCCGATTTAAGGTCTTAGGCTCATAAATGGCGCATTTATTGATCGGCTCGGCCGAATATAATGCCTTTTCACTTGTTTGGTAAAAATAAGTAGTTTCATTGATTAGTCGTTCTTGAAAAAAGTTGCTTTAAAACCCTTTTTTTATACCCACCACCGAAGGACGGGGGTATATTCATTTTGTCATTCTGTTTGTAACTCCTCGAAATATTCGTCTAATACCACATAGAGAATACATAAAGAATATATATTCTTGATCGTCAAGACATTTTAAGTCGATTTAGCCATGTCCGTCCGTCTGATCGTCCGCTAGCCGCTTGAAACTTTGCACCAATACTTCTAATTAGGGTAGGTAGGTTGAGATTATAAATAGGAAGGTATGGGTTTCTAAATTTTTGGGTTTTTACCCATCGCCCATCTCTATAAATGGGCCACGTCTGTCCATGTTTTGATATAGCTGCCATATAAACCGATCTTGGATCTTGACATCTTGAGCCACTAGAGGGCGCAATTCCAACTCGATTTGGCTGAAATTTTGCATGAGTTGTTTTGTTATGATTTCCATCAACTGTGTTAAGAATGGTCCAAATCGGTACATAACCTGATATAGCAGCCATACAAACCGATCTGAAGCAATTTAACGATGTCTGTGTGTCTGTCCGTCCGGCTTTTGTAATCATAGATACGTCTTTTTGCTGCACGCAGCTTAAGTTATTGAACGGGCAAAATCGGGTCATATTTGGAAATAGCTGCCATGTAGACCGATCTGCCGATCAAGGGTCTGAAATCCCTATAAGCTGCATTTATTATCCAATTTTGCTAACATTTGGAACAGTGAGTTTTATTAAGGCAACCGACATCCGACTCAGATATGGTTCAGATCGAACTATATTTTGATAAAGCTGCCATATAGACCGACCTGCCGATTAAGGGTCTGAAACCATAAAAGCTGTTTTCCTTATCCGATTTCGCTGAAATTTGAAAAAGTGAGTATGGATGAATCTGCCATATGGATATAACTTTCATATGGATATTACTGACTTATGGATATAGCTGCCATATAGACCGATCTGCCGATTAAGGGTCTGAAACTCATAAAAGCTGCATTTGTTATCCGATTTCGCTGAAATTTGAAGTAGTGAGTTGCTTTAAGACTCCCAACAATCAACCCATATATGGTTCATATCATACGATATTAACATATAGCTGCCAATCCAGTAAAAGGCGTACTTCTTATCCGATTTCGCTGAAATTTGCTATAGTGATTGGTTATAAGCCTACCGCCATCCGCCCAGAATATAATCCAGATCAGACTATATTTGGATATAGCTGTCATATATTCAATCCCATAAGAATCGGATTTGTTGCCTGATTTCGCTTAAACTGCTACTTGTATAAGAGTTTTCGAACCTGACGTACTATGCCATGTAAAAACTTCTCTCCAAAGAAGTGTCACACCGCGGGACGGCGTTTGAACTCTGTTGTAAACAAGAGGCTCCTTATAAATGAGATTAAACTTTAATCGGACTGCAGTCATTGATTTGTGAGAAGTTTGCCCTTGTTACTTAGTAGAATGTTCATGGGCAAAATTTGCAATTACACAGCAAATTTATTAAAAATGCCGACCTCGAAATCATCTTTGTCCGAAATGGGTATTTTAGAGACTTTTTTAAAAAAAATCGGCTAAATGTATTTTTGGGTTTTCAAGGACACTTTTATCTGCAATATTCAAAAAGTATTATAAAGATATCTTTATTAATTTTTTTTCTTAGAAGCCAAACTCGGCCAAAAAAATCGAATCCCCGAAAGACATGGCGTATTTTTATACCCTCCATCATAGAATGGGGGTATACTAATTTCGTCATTCTGTTCCTAACTCCTCGAAATATTCGTCTAAGATCCCATAAGTTATATATATTCTTGATCGTCAAGACATCTTAAGTCGAACTAGCCATGTCCGTCCGTCTGCCCATTCATCCGTCCGTCTGTCTGTCTGTCGAAATCATGCTAACTTTGGAAGGAGTAAAGCTAGCCGTTTGAAATTTTGCACAAATACTTCTTATTAGTGTAGGTCGGTTGGGATTGGAAATGGGCTATATCGGTCCACGTTTTAATATAGCTGCCCTATAAACCGATCTGGGATCTTGATTTCTTGAGCCGCAAGAGGGCACAATTCTTATCCGATTTGGCTGAAATTGTACATGAAGTGTTTTATTATGACTTCCAACAACTGTGCTGAGTATGGTTGAAATCGTTCCATAACCTGATGTAGCTGACTTTTAAACCTATCTGGGGTCTTGATTTCTTGATCATCTAGAGTGCGCAATTCCTATCCGATTTGGCTGAAATTTTGCACGACGTGTTTTTTTATGACTTTCAAAAACAGTGTTAAGAACAGTTCAAATCAGTCCATAATCTGATATAGCTGCCATATAAACCGATCTGGGGTCTTGATTTCTTGAGCCACTAGAGGACGCAATTATTATTCGATTTGGCTGAAATTTTGCATGAGGTGTTTTGTTATGACTTTCAACAACTGTGCTAAGAATAGTTCGAATGGGTTCATAACCTGGTATAGCTGTCATATTAACCGATCTGGGGTCTTAACTTCTTGAGCCTCTACGGAGCAACTCCTATCCGATTTGGCTGAAATTTTGCATAACGTGTTTTGTTATGACTTCCAATAACTGTATTAAGAGTGGTTCAAATCAGTTCACAACCTGATATAGCTGCCATATAAACCGATCTGGGGTCTTGACTTCTTCAGCCGCAAGAGGGCACATTCTTATGCGATTTGGCTGAAATTTTGCATGAAGTGTTTTATTATGACTTTCAACAAATGTGCTGAGTATGGTTGAAATCGGTCCTTAACCTGATATAGCTGTCCTATAAACCTATCTGGGGTCTTGACTTCTTGAGCTTCGAGATTGCGTAATTTCTATACGATTTGGCTGTAATTTTGCACGACGTGTTTTGTTATGACTTTCAACAACTGTGTTAAGAATAGTTCAAATCGGTTCATAAACTGATATAGCTGCCATATAAACCGATATGAGGTCGTGACTTCGTGAGCCTCTAAAGGGCGCAAGTATTATCCGATTTGGATGAAATTTTGTTCAACATCTTCTCTAATGACCTTTAACATACGTGTCGAATATGGCATGAATCGGTTTATAACTTCCCCTATAAACCAATCTTCTTATTTTACTTCTTCAGCCCTAAAGTGAACAATTCTTACTAGATATAGATATTTTATAGGGTCCGTCCGTCCGTCCATCTTTCAGTCGAAAGCACGCTAACTTTCGAAGAAGTGGAGCTAGCTGCTTAAAATTTTGCACAAATTCTTTTTATTAGTGTAGGTCAGTTGGGATTGTATATGGGCCAAATCGGTCTATGTTTTGATATAGCTGCCATATAAACCGATCTTGGGTCTTGATTTCCTAAGCCTCTAGAGGGCGCAATTCTCATCCGATTTGACTGAAATTTTGGATGTAGTGTTTTGGTGTCACTTCTGACAACTGTTCTAAGAGGGATTCAAATCGGTTCATAATCTGGAATAGCTGTCATTTAAACCGATCTGGGTTCTTGACTTCTTGAGCCTCTAGAGGGCGCAATTCTCATCTGATTTGGCAGAAACTTTGTACAACGCCTTCTCTCATGACTTTCAACATACGTGTCTAATATGATCTGAATTGATCAATAGCTTGATACAGCTCCCATACAAACCTATCTCCCCATTTTGCTTCTTGAGCCCCTACAAGGCACAATTCTTATCCGAATGAACTGAAATATTACACAATGAATTCTACAATGTTCTGCATTCATTTATGGTCTGAATCGGACTATGACTTGATATAGCTCCAATAGCATAACAGTTCTTATTCAGTATTCTTTGTTTGCCTAAATAGAGATATCGCGCATAGAATTGACAAATGCGATCCATGGTGGAGGGTATATAAGATTCGGCCCAGGCGAATTTAGCACGCTCTTACTTGTTTAGTGTGGTTTTTACAGTTTTTGACAGTAGTTCACGTGAAAAGCCAAATAGAGTACCAACCCTAAGGTACAACATTGTCATTGACCCAGTAACGCTTTCCTAACTACCAATATTATGCTAATCTTCCTTAAAATATTTTCATATTAAACAATAAGTTGTAAAGGTAGGGATTAATTAAACTTCCATTTAAAATAAAAACCCTTAACATTAAGTTAATTTTTTTTAAATTTTGGAATTGAACCTAAGTTTATCATCGTCAGTTCGAATTTTTAAAGCCAGGAAATTTTTTTTCGTATATTTTTTTGGCGGTAACGATGGAATATTTCATAAATTGCTTTTATCGTTGCAGCTAACAAGTGCCATTCTGAAAGTTGTCTCGAAAAGTGTTGCCACTCAAGAAAATTATTACCTTCCATAATTTAAGAAAAATCCTACCAAACTCGGCCAAAACCTACCAAATGTTCTTCTAGTCACACATGCGATATATATTTTTTTACTCCCTACCGGAGACTAGGCCATTTTGCCATTTCATATTAAACACATCAAATTACACATTTCAACGCTACAAACGAAGCCATGTCCGTCCGTCTGTTTGTTGAAATCCCTCTATAGCCTTATGTTCAATGATGGCCTGTATCATCATATAGCACTCTTTATACCTGTATTTTGCCCCGATTTCAATGAACAACCGTGCCGAGTTTGGATGAAGCTATCTCTTGATTTAAATGGTTGGACCCAGAAATGTGCTTTTACCAGAACTAGCGTCCATTTTGTCGAAATTTAAAAAAGTGAGACCCCTTGTTACGGTATTTGGTCTCTCGACATCCATGGTTTTGTTCTGCACTCTCAACGAATACTCAGAAACGACAAGAAGTGAATTAATTGTCAGTTATCAGTAATTAACTTGGTAGGAACCTATCAAAAACGGCAGCGCTGGTCTCGAAGACTGTGTTTTGGTGTAGCAGTTCTTATTTTTTCGTAGATGAGATGACTTTGTTGTGGCCAAAAAAGTTGGCGGTTTGAAGGTATGGTATTGCATACAAATTCCTTTAAAGTGTCAAAAACAAAAACACCACAATTTTAACACGCTCATCCCTCCGCGCATCCAAACATTCGGATTTTGCCACCAAGAGGGCAAGTGGGTAGTGACTCATAAGCATGAAACTCGGTCAGTCTCAAGTCAAACGAATTAGCAACAGGGCTGCCAGATTAATTTGAAGAAAATCAACACTTTTCAGGAAAAAAAAAAATCGGAATTTTCGGCACTTTAAATTTAAAAATCGAAATGTTTGTTTTAACAATAAAACGCATAGTTCTAATAAAAAAATAAATAAAAAAAAGTTTGTTTTTGTTGAGTTTGGCTGAAGTTGGGTATGAACCCACCACAATGGATACGTTTTAACCCGGGTAAAAAATACACTTCATGTGATCTCCAACTATGACCATATTTACCACGAATATAGAGGGGTCCAAGACAGCCCAATCTTCAAATTTTTTTTTTTGGCGAAATCAGATAAAAATGCGTCATTTATGAGATCCAGCAGGAGATAGGGCTAAATGGAAGATTTATTGAGATATAGTCCGATTTAGACCTGATTTGGCGTGGATTTCAGGGGTCTAATACCACTCTAAATACCGAATTTTTCCCAAATTAGGACAGAAATACATGTCAATATGACAAGAAGTTTTCACGATCGATTTTCATGGCAGCTTTGTCCAAATTACTTCAGATTTGGAGTAACAGAGAAAAGAAGTTCCATCAGGAGACCTGTATTTGTGGCAAATGTATAAAAATGGTCCTTTGTACCCAAATTTGCAAAATATGCCTTTTGGGAGCTGAAGTAGTTAAAACTGAGATCGGTTAACATCAAAATATGTCCTATCTATGAACTTAATCTGCCCAAAAAAAAAAATACCTTCTTAAAAGCACCTTTTTTAAAAGTAAAAAAAAACAGCATTTCAGTGTAAAAATCGGAAAATCGGCACTTTGTTATTTTAAAATTGGCAAAATGCCGACAAATCGGCAAATCTGGCAGCCCTGATTAGCAGCTATAGATGAAAAGAGAAAAGTAAAAACGAAACAAATCTAAATAAAATTATTTGGATTTCTCATTCGTTCATGTGATAACAGCAGAAAAACACCTTTAGCGTTTAACCAGACACCAGGACGGACAGAGGTGCGGACGGACATGTGTTGGCTCACATGATCACTCGTTACGATGGACGAACAACAAATGAGGAACCTACCACATAATAAAGCCAAGCCGACAAAGGCCAAATCAGACGGCTACGACAAACAGACCTCAGATCTGCCAGCTCCGCACCAGTTGCATAGCACGGCAACTTTACCCTTCATCCTCGCCGGAGAGTAAGAAAAGGACCATCAACATCATTTATATCGCGCAATTAAGTTAATGAGAAGTTCCCTAGATAACACTTAATTAGGGTGTAAAATCGTCGCCTTTAGTCAAATCAAGCGATGAGCACCTTAGCGCCACCTCAGTCGCCCGTTGCTGACGATGGTCCATCGCACGGCTGTGATTGTTGATGCCTTTGCGTGGTGTATGTTTGGTCATCGCTGGTTTGACTTTCCTATTTCGATATCAAGAAGTGCGGGTGGTCGTCGTTGCAGCGGCATGAGAGACTGCACAAACGAAACGCTCACGCATCTTTGTTCTGCTTAGAGTCCGTCGGGCAGCCTACATAGTCTTGAACCCAACAGTGACACACCTTAAGTTGTAGTCAAGTCAGCACACCAATAACTGGGAGTGATTGTGTGGTGCATGAAACACGCAACACGGAACCTTTACAAACCAATTTCCAATTTATTGAGTGCCTGGCCAATCAAACATGTGCGGGGTTCAAGCGACGAATGTGATCAGCAGCACCATTTGGCCATGGTGGTGAGGTTAGGACGCACCTCCTTAAGGGCTAATTTAAGGTGTTCTTAACGAGTTTGTTTTTAGTTGGTTGTCGCCGACAATTCGTTGCGTTTTATTTTGTGATTAACAAAGAAAGAACTAAGATGATGAAACCCATATGAACCATGTTGGTGATTGCTGCGAAGAGAATGAGTTCAATTTGGCTGTTATTACCGCATTATCCCAACTCTCCTTTGGCGTCTTGGCGATGAACGAGGCGGCCAGGATAAGCACAGTAGAAGATTTAATGACTTATGGGCTCACACTTGTTGCCCAAAAGCAAATTTCCAACGCCGTAATTTCTGTGCTGTTATTTACAGTCAGGATGCTTGTTTATTCAATTCTGATGCTTGTTTGCACAATTCTGAAATCGCGAAACCTAATTCTGTAATAGTAAGTTTTCATCGGTCACTTATACACTAGACAAATAATTATGAGGCCCGGTTTTCGAATTCGCGAAACGAAAAAAAGTATATGTGCATTATGTAAAACGGCGTTAAAAAACGAAAATTATTTTTTTGCTTGTGGGGTATTTTGGGAAAGGGGTTGACCCCCAGAAAATTGGTCCCGAAAGTGGTTACCAATTCTTGCTCTACCACCCAATACCTTTCATTTAATCTCCACATTGACATGATCGGTAAATATGGCCGATTTAGGGGTGTTTTGGGGATTGGAGTGGTCGCCCAAACACTAAGCCCGGAGAATATATCAGCAACGTGCTCTATTCTCATATATTTATATATCATTTATTTGAACCCCATATTGCCATTGGCCTCAAATTTGGATACAAAATTCTTTTTCAAATCTCATTTAAAATCCTTATTGCAAAAGTCAGAAAATATGTCCGGATTGGGGTAATGGCCCTAAAAACTACAATCGCAAATAATCGCAAATACCTTTCATTTGAGTCCCATATTGCCATTGCCCTCAAAATTGGATATCAAATTCGTTTTCTAATCTCATTTAAACTCCTTATTGCAAAAGTCAGCAAATATATCCGGTTTGGGATATTGGCCCTAAAAGCTATAAATATTTAGTTTCACTCTCTTTAAGACCCAAATTGTCTTGGTGAGCAAATTCGTCCTATTGGGGGTTGTTAAGCTGTGGGATGTCTCTTAGACAATTGGCCCTAATGTTGTTATCAGATATGTGGTCTACTCCCAAATACTTTTAATTTGAGCCCCATATTTCCATAGTCGGTAAACATGACCGGCTTGGGGGGTGTTTTGGGGGATGGGCGGCCACTCAGTGAGTTGGCCTTGAAAATATATATCGGATTCGTGTTCCACTTTAAAAACCCTCCTATTTGAGCCTCATTTTGCAAAAGTTAGCAAATACTTATTATTTGGGTGGTGTTGTGGGGGTGGCGTGGCCCCGTAGACACTTTTCCCGAATATCGATTTAAAATTCGTGATTTACTCCCAAAGACCTTTCATTTGAGCCCCATATTGCTATGGTCGTAAATTTGTCCACTTTGGGGGATGTTTTTGGGGAGAGGCGGCCCCTTAAACACTTGGACCCCTATTTGGATATCAGATTCGAAATCTACACTAAAATACCTTAAATTAAAGCCTCATATTCCCATGGCCAGTAAATAAGGCCATTATTAGGAGGAATAGTCTACACCGCAAGTGACCGGTGTTCTGGAGGAGTGGTTCCACTGCTTTCTCAACTGCCCCCGGATGCTCACGGATGCTCTACATGACGAAATCGAACGAATCTTGTGACAATGAACTCCTGGCGGACTCGGACGAGGCTAACGCAACAGTGGGGGAAATTCAGAATCCTGACTATGGTTGAGATTCTGCAGATAAATCTCAACCATTGTAAGGCCGCTTCGGCGGCACTGAAGGTACATTTAATGGCCATGTGTTTGAGGAGACTGGATTTAAACTAATCAAGGGTACGGAGAATGGGAGACACAGAGCATGTATTCTTGCTAAAAGTAGTCTAAATGTTTTTTTTTCTTCCGTCGCTAAGCACTGAAGATTCAGTAGTAGTCAGCCTTGAAATAAATAAGTCTCATTACTGGCTGGCTTCCCTGTATATGGCACACGATTCAGAAATGCCGCCTTCAACCCTTAAGGGATAAAGAGCCTCATTGTTGGAAATAATGCTAATGCATATCACCAGATACGGGAAGTTGGGATTTGAACGATTGGGGTGGGCTTCTTATCGAATATATTATAAGTTGCAATTTGGCGATTTGTAATAAAGGGAATAAACTGACCTTTGTAACCAGGAACAGGCAGGAGGTACTATATGTTACCTTTGTATAGGAAGATCTAGGCGGAAGGATATGCGACTGGTAAGTTTTGGACGACTACAGCTTCTCTGATCATCGATATATTAGTTTCAGCCTTGTGGAAAATACTGCAAAAGTGGTCGCTCGGCTAAACAGAAGAAAGGCGGATTGGGATAGATTTCGTCACACATTTTGGACTACAATGCCTTCTGGACTAAAAAAGGAAGTGGAAACTGCGGAGGATATAAACATAATGGTCTTGCGGATCACAAAGGCCCTGAATGACTCGCTTGTGTCAGCATGTGCTAGTGTCAAGCCAGCGACCGTCGTCGCTGTTTGCCTACACTGTGGACCCCAGAACTGGTTGATCTAAGGAAGGACTTCAGAAAATTCTTCATCAGAGCGTAAGCCAAAAAAGACATTCTACGATTGGGACGTCTATAAAACCGATCTAGGAAAATTCAAGGGCGAGCTGAGAAAGTTTCAGAAAAAATCCTGTGTAGAATTCTGCAGCTGCGTGGAGGATACATCTGAGGCCTCTAGGCTAAGGAAGATTCTGTCCTCGAGACCTGGACAATGACTGAAGAAACACTAGAACTATTCGCTGACACACATTTCCTGGGAAACTCTCCAACGAACAACGTGGCTCTAGAAGAGGTTGTCACTGGTATGCATTCGTCAGAGGTTATTGGGGAAATTGTGCCTGAGCCAAAAATACTTTGGGCGATTAAAAGTTTCAACTCGTCAAGTCGTCAGGGCCTGATAATGTATAACCGGTTAAATTATAAGCTGTATCCGACAGACTGGTTCTTTGGCTATATCTGTGGGATGGAACGTTACAAAGGTAATTTTTACTCCAAAAAGCAGGAAAATCGTACCATACGAAAGTGAAACATTTTCGTCCTATTAGTCTGCCATCCTTAATGCTGATTTTTAAGAGGTTGAAAGAAACATATATTTGGGAAAAGATCCCTGGAGATCGCCTGTACCGGCAACAGCATGCATATAGTAAGGGCAAATCCACTGAAACAACCCTTCACGACATTGTCGGTTGCATAGAGGGTTCTCTCGCTGGTAGGATTTCTTGACATCGAAGGTGTTTTCAATAATGTAAAACCGACTTCAGTCATGACGGAGCTGGAGTTTCTAGGCTTAGAAAGTTTGTTAATGACTTACTTACTAAAAGATGCATTACGGGAGGCTTGAGATCTGTACATCTACAATGATGGGTCTGCAGAGGAACACATCAAGAAGTCAAATATTGTCTCCTTGATACAATGTCCGATGTTCCAGACAGAGTGGATTACACCTGCCTGAGCCACTTTTTGATAAAAAATACTGTACCACTATTCCTAATAGAACCGATTGGAATTACGACTTTCCTCGTAATAGAAGTTACATAGACTTTTATATGGATGGTTCCAAACTAGACGACCAGGTGAGCTTTATGTTGTAAACCTAGAACTGGTCATATCGAAGAGGTTACCCGAACACTGCAGTGTGTATCAAGCGGCGATCCTTGTAATTAGAGATGTTGTGGAATGGCTTAGATATAATGTCATAACGACGAATGGCATAAATATCTTCTCAGACAGCGATTAAATCCTTGGAGAACGTATTTTTGAATTCAAAAACCACCCTCGACAATACAGTTCAATATTCACCTGTTCTGGAGCTCGTCCACAGAGATATCCCAGAGAATTGTAAAGCGGACGACCTTGCGAGACTAGAAACTACCTTATTCATTCAAGGGGAACTGGAATCTATGGGTACGCCTCTAACGACATTTAAGCTAAGTCTTCATTATTAGCCAGAAGGGCGACGAACGATAGATGGTCACCTGTTTCATTTTGCAAAAACCTTTGCAGATAGTATGTGAAAGAGATCTTCAATATGATTCAAATCGGAATCCTTGGTAAAACATACGTTTACAATAGTAAAGGCACGTTTCTAATTTAAAATCGGTATTTTGCAACCGTTAAACATAGAGGCATCATTGCTTTATGGGAAAGTCCACACTATTCGTCAGCAAATCCAAGTATATTTTTGTTTAGGAGGTCTTTATATAATCCTACATTCATTTTCGTTGGAACAAAGGATATTTGTAATTTTCTAAATGTTCCAAATGCATAAAATAACATAAGGGAACCGTGGCCATTGTTTGGGTAGCAGCACTCTTGTCAAGTGTAGCGAGAATCCCCTCCAATAGTTATGATGACCACCATAATTATGATGACCACTTATATTGAAGTTTTATCGTCGCAAAATTATACAAATGGAAGAAGGGGAAGACCCCCCTAACATTTCGTTTTTCAGCAATCAAAATTTGTGTGTCTTTATAGCGCTGAATTATGGGAGATTTCGAACCTTTCGTTGTTATAAAAAACCAACATATTGCTTCAACTATTGTTGGATATGTTGTTTGGAAACATATATTGTAAATCCCATTCGTATTACATTTTTGTTCAACTTATGTTTTCATTAGTCAGATATGGTCTGTCCGAAACTGTGACGTATGTGACATACATTTCCAACGTTTAATACATACGTCGAAAAAGTCGTAAACCTAGCCAAAAAAAAAAAATGTTTCTGACAGAAAAAAATTCATATATATAAAAGTACAGGTAGTTGGCTTTTTAAATATGTTATTGAACGGTAGTGTCAAGTGAAATGGTAGATGGGGTGTGACGTATGTTGTAGAATCAACATACCCAACACACCATCTACCATTCCAATTGGCACTTGCTTACAATAACATACTAAACGCGCCATCTACCATTTCACTTGATACTATCACATGTAATGCTTATAACTTACTACCTGGACCAGGCCCGCTCCGCTGCACCTTCTTTACATGGAACAAAATTTTCATTGGAATTATTATTGTCGACAATTAAAGAGCTATTAGTGAAATACCATGCTACGAAAATAGTATATCCCTTGACAAATAGGTTGCCCAAAAAGTAATTGCGGATTTTTTAAAAGAAAGTAAATGCATTTTTAATTAAACTTAGAATGAACTTTAATCAAATATACTTTTTTTACACTTTTTTTCTAAAGCAAACTAAAAATAATAGCTGATAACTGACAGAAGAAAAAATGCAATTACAAAGTCACAAGCCGTTGAAAAAATTTGTCAACGCCGACTATATGAAAAATCCGCAATTACTTTTTGGGCAACCCAATAGTTTAACAATATAAGTGCCTTTATCTGAATCCCATTTTATGTTTATTGATCTACAAATTTAAGTTTGGATGTAAGGTATACTCCATTCTTAAAATACTTTATCTCAGCACGATATTCTCATGAAGTCTGATTTAGGGGAGTTTTCGGGGGTTAGGTGGTCCCCCAGACACTAGGCCCTGAAAAAATATCAGCATCGTGCTCTTCTCTCAAATACCATTTATTTACAGGATGACGCGTCCCCCAAACACATGTCACCAAAATTAGTTTTCAGATTAGTTTTCTAATCTCAAATACTTTTCATTTGAGCCACATATTGGCATGGTCAAAAAATGTTCACCCTTTGGGGGGTGTTTTGGAAAAGGGGTGATGCCTTAAATATGTGGTCTTACATTTGGATATCAAATTCGTATTCTACTCCCGCATACCTTTATTTGAGCCCCATATTGCGATGGTCAGTGGGATATTTTGAGAAAATTGGTCCCGAAAATGGGTTTCAATTCTTGCTCTACCCCCCAATACCTTTCATTTAAGCCCCATATTGACATGGTCGGTAAATATGTCTAATTTAGGGGTGTTTTCGGGAGTTGGGTGATCCCCCAAACACTAAGCGCTGAAAATATATCCGCAACGTACTCTATTCTCCTATATCTATATATCATTTATTTGAACCCCATATTGCCAATGGCCTTAAAATTGGATATCAAATTCGTTTCTCAAATACCATTCACTTAAACCCCTTATTAAAAAAGCCATTCATTTGAGCTCTAATTTTCCATGGTCGGCAAATATGACCGGTTTGGGGGGTCTTTTGGGGGATGACTTGACTTGGCTTTGAGATTCGTGTTCTACTCTAAAATACCTCTTATTTGAGCTTCATATTCCAATTGTCAGCAAATACTTCCTATTTGGGTGGTTTTATGGGGGTGGGGTGGCTCCATAGACACTTTTCCCGAACATTGATATCAGATTCGTGCTTTACTTCCAAAGACCTTTCATTTGAGCCTCGTATTGCTATGGTCGTAAATTTGTCGTCTTTCGGGGTTGATCTCGGGTATGGGCGGTCCCCCAAAAACTTGGTCTTACACCTGTATATCAGATTCGCATTCTTCACTCAAACACCTTTTATTTAAGCTCCATATTGCCATGATCAGTAAAAAAGACCTGTTTGAGGGGGGTTTTGGAGAGGGGATGGACCCTCACAAACTTTGTCCCACATTTGGATATCAGATTCGTACTTTACTCGCAAATACCTTTCATTTGAGTCCCATATTGCCAAGGTTGGTAAATATGTCCGATTTAGGGATGTTTTGGTGGTTGGGATAGTTCCCCCACGATAGAATATCAGTTACGTTTTCTAATCTAAAATACCTTTCATTTGAGCACCATCTTGTCGTGATTGGTGTATATATATATTTGGTGGTAGGTTTTGGGGTGGTGCTGGGTGGTTTTGTCCATTTGCAGGTTAAGTTCGAAGATGGGCTACATCGGACTATATCTTGATATAGCCCCCATATAGACCGATCCACCGATTTAGGGTCTTAGGCCTATAAAAGCCACATTTATTATCCGATTTTGCTGAAATTTGGGACAATGAGTTGTTTTAGGCCTCCCGACATCCTTCTTCAATTTGGCCCAGATCGGTCTAGATTTGGATATAGCTGCCATATAGACCTATCCTCCGATTTAGGGTCTTAGGCCCATAAAATCCCCATTTATTATCCAATTTTGCTGAAATTGAGGACAGTGACTTTTCTTAGGCCCATCAACATCCCTCGTCAATTTAGCCTAGATCGGTTCAGATTTGGATATAGCTGCCATGTAGACCGATCTTCCGATATAGGGTCTTAGGCCCATAAAAGCCACATTTATTATCCAATTTTGCTGAAATTTAGGACAGTGACTTTTCTTAGGCCCATCAACATCTTCCTTTAATTTGCTGAAATTTAGGACAGTGACTTTTCTTAGGCCCATCAACATCCCTCGTCAATTTAGCCTAGATCGGTTTAGATTTGGATATAGCTGCCATATAGACCGATCTCTCGATTTAAGGTTTTGGGCCTATAAAAGGCGCATTTATTTTCCAATGTCGCCGAAATTTAGGGCAGTTAGTTAAGTTAAGCCCCTCGACATACTTCTGCAATATGGTACAGATCGGTCCAGATTTGGATATAGCTGCCATATAGACCGATCCCTCGATTTTAGGTTTTGGGGCCATAAAAGCCACATTTATTTTCCGATTTTGCTGAAATTTGGGACAGTGAGTTGTGTTAGGCCTCCCGACATCCTTCTTCAATTTGGCCTAGATCGGTCCAGATTTTGATATAGCTGCCATATAGACCGATCTCTCGATTTAAGGTTTTGGGGCCATAAAAGGCGCATTTATTGTCTGGGACAGTGAGTTGTGTTAGGCTTTTCGGCATTCGTGTTGTATATGGTATATTTTAGATATAGCTACTAAAAAGACCAATTTTTTGTTATACTCAATAGAACAATGGCCTGTACTCATTAGTATTTAGTCCAAATCGGAACATATTTCGATATAACTGCTATGGGACATAAGGTATGCAACTTTCACCGGATTTTGATGAAAGGTGGTTTACATATATACCCCAGGTGGTGGGTAACCAAAGTTCGGCCGGGCCGAACTTAACGCCTTTTTACTTTTTGTTTTTGGGGTACCATAGAGTGGCATGCAAAATTTCGTAAAAATCGGTGCACCCATCTCTGAGATCTGGTGTTTTTGAAAATGGGGGAATGGAGTAGGTCCGGTAGTTGTGGAATGGAAAAGTGTTCAAAGAAGTGATCGTTTTGTTCTTTAATTGTTTTCCAATTACTGGTCTCATTTGGAAGGAAAGCAGCAATCTAATTTTTTGTCTGGGGTATTTTCGCTACACACTTTATTTATTTTAAAACCATAAATAAACAATTTTAATGTTGTCAAGATTTTGTTATGAATAACGATTACCAAATTATTTACATCCTCTTCCGCAAATTTTGTGTCAGTTAAAACGAGTGAGTTTCGTTCGCTCGGATGTGAAATTGATCTAATTTGATAATAGGAAAACAGGAGTCTGAGTGAGTCGAGTCACTCATTCGAGTGACACAGAATTAGAAAAGCTGGCTCTTAGCCAACTGGTTTAGCTAGAAGAAACAAACTACTGTACCTTATTTGCTCTTTCAGCTTGGACGTAAATCTTCCACTGTGTCCTATTTGCTGCTCCTTTGAAAATGGGAAGGTGTCTTAAATGCCAACCAGCCAGCCCACAGAAAAGAGAAAAACGTCCACACACGCATGGTCTTAAGAGGAACTGAGATAATTACATGTTAATTTTAGTCGGTTTTCATTTCTTATTGCACCATTCCGATTCCAATGGATTGTTTCTGTTTTAATTTCATGTGTTAATCCTTGACAACGCTCCTTTTCTTCTTCATCTGCTTGAGGTAATTGAGTTGACTCTGGTTGTGTGGCGTCAGTGGCGGCGGTCTCTTTTGTTGGCCGCAAGTAGTTGCCATTATGCCGGTGTATATGTGTCTACCGGAACGGACCACCTTTACTTTGTGGCTTTGTGCTCGCTGATAATTAAGCAGCCGTAATTCTTTCGCTCGAGACGCCTCTTGATGTGTGGGCCATTTAATTTTTTAATTGCTGGTCAAACCAAAAGTTGGTCAATAAATAATTTACAAGAGCCTGGTTATCTTTAAGTAGCTGCGAGAATCGTTGCCTACTATTTGTATTTGTTTAGAGTTTGCTGCTTAAGTATTAGCACAATTTTAATACTACATTTATATTTTTGATCGTGTTCAAACTGCCAGTGGTGCAACATACTTGATTTAGGCGCCTGTTTAAACCACTTGAAGTCTCGTGTGAAATACAACATATCAGCGGCTATTATCCCATTAAGTTCAATTATGTAAAGGTCGAAAAAACATTGCACCCTTATTCTTTGTTACAAGATATTCGGTATTTTGCAATCGAGATGTGTATTGGTCGATTTTGTAGTCCGTTAGTGATAAAATGTAGTTCATGTTACTATCTTGAATCAAGAACAACTAAAAGCGGCCGGGGTGAATCTTGGGAACCCACCACCATGGATTTTCCTAAAAATTTATACAAACTAAATTTAGTTGCAGGGCAGAATTTTTTTCTACATGCCAAACTTCTGTCAAACCTGCAAATATAGAAGCTTCTAAGAACCGAAAAAGGATAATCGAGAGACCGGTTTATATGGGAGCTATATCAGCTTATAGACTGATTTGGACCGTATTTGGCGCAGTTGTTGGAAGTCGTAATAGAACACCGTGTTCAAAATTTCAGCCAGAAATTGCGGCTTGTAATGACTCAATAAGTCAAATCTGGAGATCGGTTTATGAACCGATTATGGACTGATTTCGACCTTACTTAATACAGTTGTTGGAAGTCACAACAGAACACTAAAAGCAAAATATCAGCCAAATTGGACAAAAATTACGGCTTGTAAGAAATCAGAATCGGGAGATTGGTTTTTATGGGACCTATATCAAATCAAATCGGGAGATTGGTTAATATGGAAGCTATATCAGGCTATGAACCGATTTGAAACATACTTGGCACAGTTGTTGGAAGTCATAATAGAATACTATGTGAAGTCATTACAGAATACTACATGCAAAATGTCAGCTAAATCGGACAAAAATTGTGGCTTCCAGGGGCTCAAGAAATCAAATCGGGCGATCGGTTTATATCGGAGCTATATCTAAATCTGAACCCATATGACCCATTTGCAATGCCCAATGACCTACATCAATATAAAGTATCTGTGTAAAATTTCAAGCGGCTAGCTGTACGCATTCGAACGCTGTCGTAATTTCAACAGACGGACGGTCGTACATGGCTAGATCGACTCAGAACGTCGAAACGATCCAGAATATATATACTTTATGGGGTCGCAGATCAATATTTCGAGGTATTACAATCGGAATGTCTAGATTAGTATACCCCCATCCCATGGCATTTTTTGGTCAAAAAAGGTAATTTCATTGTTTCGTCTGTATAAAAATATTTGTTCCAAAATTCTCAATTTAGCCTACTGTACTGTAAAGAAGACTTTATGCATATCCGTTTTAAGTGCAAATTTTATAAATTGTGTTGACTATAGTTTGAGGTATGTGTAGTACGATATTGGCAGTTTTTTACGAAAAAAAATGGAGAAATCCATCATGTTCTCGAAATGCAAAGCCCAGACGACTTGGCTGAAATTAGGCATGTGGTTTTCTGCTAAGACTTCCAACATCTGTGCCATATACGGTCCAAATCGGTATATAACCTGACATAGCTCCCATATAAACCGCACTCCCGATTTGACTTCTTGATCCTTTACCAGCCGCAATTTTTTCCGATTTAGCATATATTTCGCATATTAAGTTAAGTTAAGACTTCCAACAACTGTGCCAAGTACGGTCCTAATCTGCTTATAACTCGATATAGATCCTATATAAACCATTGTCCCGATTTCACTTCGTGAGCCCTTACAAGCCGCAATTTTTGTCCGATTTGGCTGAAATTTTGCATGAGGTTTTCTGTTATGACTTCCAAAAACTGTGTCAAGTACGGTCCGTATCGGTTTATAACGTGATACAGCTCCCATGTAAACCGGTCTCTCGCTCGTCCTTGTTCGGTTCCCAGGCTGGTTTGACAGAAGTTTGGTATGTAGAATGAAATTATGCCCTTAAACAAAATTATCTTATATATATTAACAATCAATTCCTTATAGCCTCAGAAACGGTTGAACCGATTTTCTTGAAATTTTCAAAGATGGTGCATAATGATCCCGTGGTGAAAATAGGGTAGGGTAGGCCGCCCCACCCTAAAACCTACCAAACATATACTTGGACCAATCACGACAATATGGGACTCAAATGAAAGGTAATTAAGATTAGAATACTTAACTGATATCCAATTGTCGGACCAAGTGTTAAGGGGACCACCCCAACCCCAAAACACCCCTAAATCGGACATATTTGCCGACCATGGCAATATGGGACTCACATGAAAGGAAAAGTGTGCGGGGCCACGCACCCAAATAGTAAGTATTTTCTGACAATTACAATATGAGGCTCAAAAAAGAGGGTTTTTAGAGTGGAACACGAATCCGATATATATTTTCAAGGCCAACTCACTGAGTGGCCGCCCATCCCCCAAAACAACCCCAAGCCGGTCATGTTTGCCGACTATGGCAATATGGGGCTCAAATTAAAGGTATTTGATAGTAGACCATTTATCTGATATCAACATTAGGGGCCAACTGTCCAGGGGACGTCCCACCACCATAACAACCCATTGGACGTATTTGCTCACCAAGACATTTTGGGTCTTAAAGAGTCGAACTTAATATTTATTGTTTTTAGGGCCAATACCCCAAACTGTGATTATTTACTGACTTTTGCAATAAGGCGTTTAACTGAGATTAGAAAACGAATTTGATATCCAATTTTGAAGCCAATGGCAATATGGGGTTCAAATAAATAATATATAGATATATGAGGATAGAGCACGTTGCTGATATATTTTCCGGGCTTAGTGTTTGGAGGACCATCCACTCCCCAAAAACCCCCAAATCGGGCATATTTACCACCCATGTCAATGTGGAGCTTAAATGAAAGGTATTGGGGGTAGAGCAAGAATTGATACCCACTTTCGGGACCAATTTTCTGGGGTATACCCCTTTTCAAAAATACCCCACAAACAGCAATTTTTTACTGATCATCGCAATATGGGGCTGAAACAAAGGTATTTGGGAGTAGAATACGAATTTGATATCCAAATGTAGGACCATGTATTAAAGGCATCATCCCTTTTCCAAGACACCCCCAAAGGGAAAAAATGTATGGGAATATGTGGCTCAAATGAAAGGTATTTGAGATTAGAAAACGAATTTGGTAGCCTATTTTGGGGCCATGTGTTTGGGGGACGCCTCATCGTGTAAACTCCCCTTAGACAATGGCAATATTGAATTTTTTCAGGGCCAAGTGTCTGGGGATCACCTCACCCCCGAAAACACCCCAAATCAGATATCACGAGAATATCGGGCTGAAATGAAGTATTTTAAGAATGGAGTACACTTTACATCCAAACTTAAATTCGTAGACCAATAAAGATCATATGGGATTCAGATAAAGGCACTTATATTGTTAAACTGTTAGTCAAGTGATATACTGTTTTCGTAGCATGGTTTTTCACTAAAAGCTCTCTAATTGTCAAAAACAAATCTTCCAAGGAAAATTTTGTTCCATATTAAGTAAAAGAAGGCGCAGCGGAGCGGGCCCGGGTCAGCTAGTAGACCAATAAAGATCATATAGGATTCACATAAAGGCTTTTATATTGTTATACTGATAGTCAAGCGATATACATATACTATTTTCGTAGCATGGTATTTCACTAAAGCCTCTTTGGATACCCACCACCTCGGGTATATATGTAAACCACCTTTTATCAAAATTCGGTAAAAATTTCATACCTTATACTCATATACCTCATACCGATCTGAACCATATACGACACGGATGTCGAAAAGCCGAACATAAGTCACTGTGTCAAATTGCAGTGAAATCGGATTATAAATGCGCCTTTTATGGGCCAAGACTTTAAATCGAGATATCGGTCTACATGGCAGCTATATCCAAATCTGGACCGATTTGGGCCAAGTTGCGTAAACATGTCGAAGAGCCTAACACTAAGCACTGTCCCAAATTTCTGCGAAATCGGACAATAAATGCCTCTTTTATGGGCCCTAAACCTTAAATCCAGAGATCGGTCTATATGGCAGCGATATTCAACTCTGGACTGATCTGGGCAAAATTGAAGAAGGACGTCGAAGAGCCTAACCAAACTCACTGTCTCAAATTTCAGCGACATCGGACAATAAATGCGTCTTTTATGGCCCCAAAACCTAAAACCTAGATATCGGTCTATATGGCAGCTGTATCCAAATCTGGACCGATCTGTGCGATATTGCAGAAGTATGTCAAGGGGCTTAACTTAACTCACTGTTACGAATTTCGGCGACATCGGGCAATAAATGAGCATTTTATGATCCCAAAACCATAAATCAAGAAATCGGTCTATATGGCAGCTATATCCAAATTTGAACCGATCTGGACCAAATTGAAGAAATATGTCAAAGGGCCTAACACAACTCACTGTCCCAAATTTCAGCAAAATCGGATAATGAATGTGGCTATTATGGGCCTTACACCATAAATCGGAGGATCGATCAATATGGCAGCTATATCCAAATCTGGACTGATCTGAGCCAAATTAACGAAGGATGTCGATGGGGCTTATACAATTCACTGTCCCAAATTTCAGCGAAATCGGACCATAAATGTGGCTTTTATGGGCCTAAGACCCTAAACCGGAGGATCGGTCTATATGGCAGCTATATCCAAACCTGAACCGATCTGGGCCAATTTAACGAAGGATGTCGATGGGCGTTACACAATTCACTGTCCCGAATTTCATCAAAATCGGATAATAAATGTGGCTTTTGTGGGCCTAAGACCCTAAACCGGAGGATTTGTCTATATGGCAGATATATCCAAATCTGAACCGATCTGGACCAAATTGAAGAAATATGTCAAAGGGCCTAACACAGCTCACTGTCCCAAATTTCAACAAAATCGGATAATAAATGTGGCTTTTATGGGCCTAAGACCCTAAATCGGCGGATCGGTCTATATGGGGGCTATATCAAGATATACTCCGATATAGTCCATCTTCGAACTTAACCTGCTTATGGACAAAAAAAGAATTTGTGCAAAATTTCAGCTCAATATCTCTATTTTTAAAGACTGTAGCGTGATTTCAACAGACAGACGGACGGACATGGCTTGATCGTCTTAGATTTTCACGACGATCAAGAATATAAATACTTTATAGGGTCGGAAATGGATATTTCGATGTGTTGCGAACGGAATGGCAAAATGAATATATCACAATCCTTCGGTGGTGGGTACAAAAATATCCAATGCTTTCAATGTCAGGATATGTCAATGCAATTTTAATGGCCACGTAGATTTCGTTTGAGGTGCATACCGTTCTTAAATAGTAAATTTAAAGGCTGAAATATCAACTTCTTGAAAATGAATGCCTTTAAAATATATTTTAATGCTCACTGTATACCGATACGGGATGACAATGAGCACCACACAGGCTGGAACTTTGAGCTCCGACTTGTGTGGTGCCCATCGTTATCACGGGAAGCTTAGCTGAAAGCTACCGGGCGCGTCCACAGGTTGCGGATGGTGGAAAGCTCCGTTTTTATGCGGAGTAGCTGCAAATGCGGCCGCGGGCAGTCAGCGATTTTCGACAGGAGAGTCTCAGTAAGGAGTCAGGTGGCACTGGCTCTTAACTAAATACTGAGTGCCAATGATACTCGAGATGACAAGGCGAGTTATTGGCGCCTTCAAATAACCAATGGCCAAAATCAGCGTGCGATGGACTGGGAATGGCGTCACTACAACACCAAACGGTGACGAACTATACTATAGCTGCCATAACACGAGGCATGAATTTGGCTGCGGATTTGTGGTTAGTCGAAGACTGAAACACCTAGTCTCCAGCTTTACTCCGGTGGATGAGAGGCTAGCCACAATCCGCAAAAAAGCTAAATTCTTCAACATCAGTCTTATTTGTGCCCATGCCCCGACGGAAGACAAAGACGAGCAGACCAAGGATATATTCTACGAGCGCCTAGAGAGAGAATATGACCGCTGCCCCGCCCATGATATTAAAATCGTTCTGGGAGATTTTAATGCGAAGATAGGGAAGGAAGACATTTTTGGTCCAACAGTCAGAAAGTTTAGCCTCCACGGGATAACTTTCAGAAATGGGTTGAGGCTGATTGACTTCACCGCGACAAAAAACATGGTAGTTAGTAGCACCAGATTTCAACATAAAAATATTCATAAAGCTACATGGCTGACACCTGATCAAAACACGAGAAACCAAGTTGATCACGTTGTGATAGATGGAAGGCATCCAGCGTGTTAGATGTACGATCAATCCGGAGCGAATATAGATTCGGATCATTACTTTTTGCAGCAAAGGTTCGCACCCGTTTGAACATGGCAAGGAAAGTACGATCTGACACTGCACGGAAACTAGACATTGAAAAGCTGCAAACACAACAAATGGCAGCGGCATACTCCATTCGACTGACCCAACTGCTTGATGAAAGCACTCCTTGTTCCGATGATATAATGGCGCAATGGCAAACTATTACCCACCCCATAGAAATGTCCGAACTTGGGTACCGGAAGCCTCCTCCAAGAAACCCATGGTACGACTAAGAGTGTGTCGACTGAAGCCAAGAATGCGGCATATTGAGCAACCCTGCAATCATTAGCAACGCGCTAGATGAAGGAGAGGCATCGGAAGGAAAAAGGAGGAAGAAGGAAATCTGGTAACTGACACAGATAACATGTTGAGGATATGGAAAGAACATTTTATCCAACTGCTAGTGTCCGACGTTGGCGGCGAAGAGGATACCGGAGAACCAATACCTGATGATGGCATAGAATGTTTACCTCCTATTCAAAATGAGGTCCAAGTAGCAGTGACCCGACTAAAGAACAACAAGGCAGCAGGAGCCGACGAGTTACCCGCTGAACTATTTAAGACCGGCGGCGACACGCTGATAAGGCGTATGCATCAGCTTATCTGCACAATCTGGCTAGAAGAACGCATACTCGATGATTGGAACCTCAGCATACTGTGTCCCGTACACAAGAAAGGAGACAATACGGAATGTGCCAACTACAGAGGAATAAGTCCCCTCTCCATCGCACACAAGATACTGTCGAGCGCTATGTTAGGTTGAAAAGAGGGTGCAGATATTAATCCGCCCCATGCCACTATGGGCATACACCTAAGCCAGTAATCGGCTTGTTGTGCGCTCTAAAAACTATAAAGTAACCTCTAAAAAGAAAATTTTAAGTTAGGAATTCCGTGCTACTTACAAAATCCTTAATTCTTTTTAATGCCACTTCCCTAAGGTGGTTCATGTCTGATATTCTGTCTCCATCTAAGTAACGGTATCTGTTGGACGCGAAAGATGGGCAATGACATAGGAAATGCTCCAACGTCTTATCATCTATGTGAAAGATTAAAATCTAAAGTCAATAAGGTAATTGGGCCCTATCAATGTGGCGTTAAACCTGGTAAATCCACCCTGGACCAGATATTCACATGGCGCCAAATCCTGGAAAAGGCCCGAGAAGGACAAATCAACACCTACCACCTCTTTGTTGACTACAAAGCCGCCTTCGATACTCCTTTACGTTCAAAGGTATTTCAAGCCATGTCTGAGTTTAGTATCCCTGCAAAATTAATAAGACTTTGCAGGATGACACTTGCTGATACGCGTTCCTCAGTAAGAATAGGAAAGAATCTCTCAGAATCATTTAATACCAAACGAGGTTTCAGACAAGGGGACAGCCTTTCGTGTGATCCTTTTAATATCCTGCTGGAGAAGATTATACGAGATGCAGAAGTGAATAGATATGGCACACTAATCACAAGAGAGCACATGCTACTCGCCTATGCCGACGATATCGATATCATAGGTCGTTCACCGGAAGTAGTAACTGCAGCCTTTGAAAGAATCGAAAGAGTGTCAGTGAAAATGGGTCTGGCAGTAAATGGAGATAAGACGAAAGGGATGGTCTCCACTCCCAAAAATCCTTGTACAACCGAGCAGATAAAGAACATGGAGAAAGTTGGGAACCACAACTTTGAGATAGTCAGTAACTTTATCTACCTCGGCACCGCCGTAACCGAAACGAATGACACCAGTTTTGAGATAAATCGAAGTATAATACTGGCAAACAGATGCTACTTTGGACTAAGTAAGCAGTTTAGAAACAAGGCCACCTCTCGACGGACGAAGATTACACTATACAAGACACTGATACTGCTCGTGCTGTTATATGGTTCTGAAGCATACTTGTGAAAGCAGATGAGGCAGTGCTTGGAGTATTTGAGAGAAAGATTCTTCGTAAAATATATGGACCAGTCTGCGTTGATGGAGAATACAGGCGACTAATGAACCACGAGCTGTATGACGACGATAGGATAGTTACAAAAATAACTATCAAAATACATCGGCTGCGTTGGCTAGGTCATATTGTCAAAATGGATGAGGAAGCTCCAGCAAAGTCTTTTGAAGGCAAACACGGTGGTACACGCAAACCGGGAAGACCAAAAGCCCGATGGAAAGATCAAGTTATGGGAGACACCTCGAAATTTGGTGTCAGAGATTTAAGAATGAGCGCAGAAGATCGAGGCGCTTGGAACGCTATTCTACGTTCGGCTAGTGGAACAAATATTCTGTCATAGCCAATTAAAGCAAAGCAAACTCTATCCGTGGTAGACGGTATATAAGATTCGGCCCGGCGGAACCTAGCACGCTTGTTTTGTTGTTTGGATGGGGGTATATTCATTTTGTCATTCCGTTTGCAACACATTGAGACATCCATTTCTGACCCTATAAAGTATATAAAGGGTGATTTTTTTGAGGTTAGGATTTTCATGCATTAGTATTTGATAGATCACGTGGGATTTCAGACATGGTGTCAAAGAGAAAGATGCTCAGTATGCTTTGACATTTCATCATGAATAGACTTACTAACGAGCAACGCTTGCAAATCATTGAATTTTATTACCAAAATCAGTGTTCGGTTCGAAATGTGTTCAAATTTTGACAAATTTTGTTCAGCGATGAGGCTCATTTCTGGTTGAATGGCTACGTAAATAAGCAAAATTGCCGCATTTGGAGTGAAGAGCAACCAAAAGCCGTTCAAGAACTGCCCATGCATCCCGAAAAATGCACTGTTTGGTGTGGTTTGTACGCTGGTGGAATCATTGGACCGTATTTTTTCAAAGATGCTGTTGGACGCAACGTTACGGTGAATGAACACATTTCGAACCGAACACTGATTTTGGTAATAAAATTCAATGATTTGCAAGCGTTGCTCGTTAGTAAGTCTATTCATGATGAAATGTCAAAGCATACTGAGCATCTTTCTCTTTGACACCATGTCTGAAATCCCACGTGATCTGTCAAATACTAATGCATGAAAATCCTAACCTCAAAAAAATCACCCTTTATATTCTTGATCAGCGTAAAAATTTAAGACGATCTAGACATGTCCGTCCGTCTGTTGAAATCACGCTACAGTCTTTAAAAATAGAGATATTGAGCTGAAACTTTGCACAGATTCTTTTTTGTCAATAAGCAGGTTAAGTTCGAAGATGGGCTATATCGGACTATATCTTGATATAGCCCCCATATAGACCGATCCGCCGATTTAGGGTCTTAGGCCATTTGCTGCAATTTGGTACAGTGAATTGTGTTATACCCTTCGACATCCTTCGTCAATTTGGCCCAGGTCGGTTCAGATTTGGATATAGCTGCCACATGGACCGATCCCTCGATTTAAGGTTTGGGCCCATAAAAGGCGCATTTATTGTCCGATGTTGCCGAAATTTGGAACACTGTGTTAAGTTAAGCATCTCGATGTACTTCTGCAATATGGCACAGATCGGTCCAGATTTGGATATAGCTGCCATATAGACCGATCTTTCGATTCAATGTTTTGGGCCCATGAAAGGCGCAAGTGTTGTCCGATGACGTCGAAAGTTGGGACAGTGAGTTGTGTTAAGCCCTTCGACATTTTTCTTTAATTTGGCACAGATCGGTCCAGATTTTAATATAGCTGCCATATATACCGATCTCTCCATTTAAGGCTTAGGGCCCACAAAATACGCATTTATTGTCGCCGAAATTTGGGACAGTGGGTTGTGTTAGGCACTTCAAAATCCTTCTTCAATTTGGCCCAGATTGTTTGAGATATTAATATAGCTGCCATATGGACCGATCTCTCGATTTAAGGTTTTGGGCCATAAAAGGCACATTTATTGTCCGATTTTGCTGAAATTTGGGAGAGTGTGTTGTGTTAGGCTCTTCAAATTTTTCTGCAACTTGGCCCAAATCGGTCAAAATTTGTATATAGCTGCCATATAGACCGATATCTCAATTTAAAGTCTTGGCCCCTTAAAAGGCGCATTTAGAGTCCGATTTCACTGAAATTTGACACAGTGACTTATGTTAGGCTTTTCAACATCCGTGTCGTATATGGTTCAGATCGGTTTATTTTTAGATATAGCTACTTAAAAGGCCAATATTGTGTTATACGCAATTGAACAATGGCTTGTACTTATAAGTATTTGGTCCAAATCGGAACAAATTTCGATATAGATGCTATAAGACAAAAGGTATGCATTTTTCTCCGGATTTTGACGAAAGGTGGTTTACATATATATACCTGAGGTGGTGGATATCCACCTTTTTACTTGTTATTGTCCTTTTATCATTGTTATCGGAAAGCCCACTATTGCACAAAGTCTTTTTGATAATTTTGAGAAAAAAAGTATTCCGTAATTAGGCATTGCCTTCAGCAGTTATGAATTTGGTCGTTTATGGCTACACATATGACATGAAATCATGGCCATTAATAAACTGGAACTGACAAAAAACATTTCACATGCTCGAGTATTTGATAGTTGCTTTGGGAAATAGTTTCTGGGAGCTTTCTAATCAATAGTTTAAACAAATAAAAACATTATTACGGGCAACTAATGAAAACGCTTTTGTGCGCATGTGTACACAACACCACATTGGCGGTGTAGAGCGCCTATGA
Source organism: Stomoxys calcitrans (assembly GCF_963082655.1). NCBI lineage: Eukaryota > Metazoa > Arthropoda > Insecta > Diptera > Muscidae > Stomoxys > Stomoxys calcitrans. The sequence goes on from NC_081552.1 coordinate 153,515,542, forward strand.
AAAATGATTGTGGGAAATTTTCTGGAGGGCTTCAAATATTTACCATGAATCCCAATTTCATGAGAGACTATGGCTGACTGCTTGGATAGTTGGCAGACCCACATTTTTTAGGTGATAAAGTTTTCCCGTCTGCTATTTTTGTTGTTTTTGGGTGCTAAAGTCGTTATTGTTGTTATTGTGTGGGGCAATAGTTGGGCCTTTGTTGTTCTTCATGCATATTGTTGTTAACTAAAACATAACACAACATTATTTCAATAACAACAAAAGTAAACAAACAACGAGCCAAAGTCATGAGAACTTTTTAATTTTTTAATTCAGCCCGTCAGCCAGACAACCCAAAGGTGAAAAATCGAGGAAAATGTGTTCTTTTGATACACATCCATAATGGGGACTATACACAGCAGACCTTAGCTTGCTGCTCGAGTTGTCCAAGCAACGTATGTCAGTATCATTATCACCACTGCGCCTATGTCATCAGCCTTTTACACACAAATGTGTGGAATTAGTTAATTTTGTCAGTTCATTATTTTAATGGCGCAGTCTATACCTGGAATTCAAAAGAAGCGTTTTGAATTGCAAGTAAACGGATGGATTTGTACGTTGCAAGTACAGAGCCATCGCCAATAAAAATAGCAACATGTAAAAAGGCGTTAAGTTCGGCCGGGCCGAACTTTGGATACCCACCGCCTTGGGTATATATGTAAACCACCTTTCATCAAAATTCGGAGAAAATTGCATACCTTACGTCCCATAGCAGTTATATCGAAATATGTTCCGATTTGGACCAAAAACTAAGTACTAAGTACAAGTCAGTGTTCAATTACGTATAACAAAATATTGGTCTTTTTAGTAGCTATATTTAAAAATAATCCGATCTGAACCATATATGACTCGGATGTCAAAAAGCCAAACATAAGTCACTGTGTCAAATTTCAGTGAAATCTGATTATAAATGCGTCTTTTATGGGGCCAGGACTTTAAATCGAGATATTGCTCTACATGGCAGCTATATCCAAATCTGGGGCAAAGTTGCAGAAAAATGTCGAAGAGCCTAATACAACGCACTGTTCCGAATTTCGGCGAAATCGGACAATAATTGCGCCTTTTATGGGCCCAAAACCTTAAATCGAAAGATCGGTCTATATGTCAGCTATATTCAAATCTGGACCGATCTGAGCCAAATTTAAGATGACGTCGAAGAGCCTAACCACACTCACTGTCTCCAATTTCCGCGATATCAGTCAATAATGCGTCTTTTATGGACCCAAAACCTAAAACCGAGAGATCGGTCTATATGGCAGCTATATCCAAATCTGAACCGATCAAGACCAAATTGACGAACGATGTCGAAGAGCCTAGCACAACTCACTGTCCCAAATTTCATCAAAATCGGATAATAAATGTGGCTTTTATGGGCCAAAGACCCTAAATCAGAGGATCGGTCTATATGGCAGCTATATCCAAATCTGAATCGATCTGGGCCAACTTGGCGAAGGACACCAAAGAGCATAACTCAACTCACTATTCCAAATATCAGCAAAATCGGATAATAAATGTGGCTTTTACGGGCCTAAGACCCTAAATCGGAGGATCGGTCTATATGGGGGCTATATGGGGGCTAAATCAAGATATAGTCCGATATAGCCCATCTTCGAACTTAACCTGCTTATGGACAAAAAAAGAATTTGTGCAAATTTTCAGCTCAATATCTCGATTTTTAAAGACTGTAGCGTGATTTCAACAGACAGACGGACAGACGGGCGGACATGTCTAGATCGTCTTAGATTTTTACGCTGATCAAGAATATATATACTTTGTAGAGTCGGAAATGGATATTTCGATGTGTTGCAAACGGAATGACAAAATGAATATACCCCCATCTTTCGGTGGTGGCTATAAAACATTTTCAGTAACCATAGGAAATCTGCCAAGGGCAGGAATAGTATTTTTTTCTACACTCCACCATACAATGGGAGTAAAGCACGGTAACTTTTGAAGGAGAAAAACTAGGGCGCTTGAAATTTTGCATTTTGTAGGTCGGATGGGGTTGTAAATCACATCCATGTTTTGTTAGTGCTGATTTCCCGTTTGACTTCTTGAGCTTCTAGAGGACGTATTTGTTATCCGATTTAGCTGAAATTTTGCACATATCGTTTTGGTATAGCAGATATACAATAGTTACCATATCTTCTCTTATATAACAAGTAAAAAGGCGGTAAGTTCGGCCGGACCGAACTTTGGATACACACCACCTCGGTTATATATGTAAACCACCTTTCATCAAAATCCGGTGAAAACTGCATACCTTATGTCCCATAGCAGTTATATCGAAATATGTTCCAATTTGGACCAAATAATTATAAGTACAGTAGCTATATCTAAAAATAAACCGATCTAAACCATGTACGATATGGATGTCGAAAAGCCTACCATAAGTCACTGTGTAAAATTTCAATTAAATCGGATTATAAATGCGCAATTTATGGGGCCAAGACTTTGAATCGAGATATCGGTCTACATGGCAGCTATATTCAAATCTGGACCGATTTGGGCCAAGGTGCAGAAAAATGTCGAGAAGCCTAACACAAAGCAATGTCCCAAATTTCAGCAAAATCGGATAATAAATGTGGCATTTATGTGAATAAAACCCTAAATCGGAGGATCGGTCTGTATGGCAGCTATATCCAAATCTGGACCGATCCGGGCCAAATTGACGAAGGATGTCGAAGGGCCTAAGACAACTCACTGTCCCAAATTTCAGCAATATCGGATAATAAATGTGGCTTTTATGGGCCAAAGACTCCATATCGGAGGATCGGTCTATATGGCAGCTATATCCAAATCTGGACAGATCTGAGCCAAATTGACGAAGAATGTCGAAGGGCTTAACACAACTCACTGTCCCAAATTTCACCAATATCGGATAATAAATGTGGCTTTTATGGCCTAAGACCCTAAATCCGAAGATCGGTCTATATGACAGATGTATCCAAATCTGGACCGATTAGGTCAAAATTGACGAATGATATCGAAGGGCCTAACACAACTCACTGTCCAAAATTTCAGCAAAATCGGATAATAAATGTGGCTTTTATTGGCCTAAGACCCAAAATCGGCGGATCGGTCTATATTGGGGCTATATCAAGATATAGTGTGGCATGATTTCAACAGACAGACGGACAGATGGACAGACGGACGGACATTTCTAGATCGTCTTAGATTTTTACGCTGATCAAGAATATATGTACTTTATAGGGTCGGAAATGGATATTTTGATGTGTTGCAAACGGAATGACAAAATGAATATACCACCATCCTTCGGTGGTGGGTATAAAAATTAAATTGTTGCGTTTTGTTTGTTTGTTTTTTATTTGTTTGTTTGTTAGTTTGTTTGGCTGTTCCGTCTAGACTCAAAAACGGCTGAACCGATTTTCATGAAATTTTCACAGATGGCAGAGTTAGAGCCACCGGTGAAAATAGGGTACAACATTTTTTATATCCGAAGGAGGGGCGGACCCTACCCCTTACCCAAATTTTAAAATTTGACATAAAAATGAAAAAATAAAAACTGATCTGACTCAAATGAAAGGTGTGTGGAAGTTGAGTACACATCTGTTATAAGAATTTTGTCCAAGGTGTGTCCTGGGCCTCTTCAACCTTAAAAACCCCCAAAACGGGCATGAATGTCCAACGTCATACAATGGGTATAAGATGAAAATTCTTTGAGAGTTGACTACGAATCTGATAAACAAATTTGGGACCGAGTCTTGGACCGGCCCACCCACTAAATATCCTTCAATAGGATGTGTAGTTCGATCGGGATAAAATGGGAATTTAGCAAAAGGTAGATTTCGGCATTAAAGGACTCAAATAAATTATCTTTTGCTCCGGGGTCCGACGCTATCCTCCCAATAAAAAAAAACACCAAACAGTCATGTACGACCGAGAATATATTGTATTCAAATGAAAAGACGTGATCGGTTTATTAAGCAGTTATACCAGGTTAAGAACCGATTTGAACCATACTTAGCGCAATAAAAAAACCCATGCAAAATATCAGCCAAATCGGATGAGAACTGGGCCCTCTAGCGGCTCAAGAACTCAAGATCCAAGATCGGTTTATATGGCAGCTATACCAGGTTATAAACTGTTTTCAACCATTCTTATCACAGTTGTTTGAAGTAATATCAAAACACCACATGCAAAATTACAGCTAAATCGGAAATTAATTGCGCCCTCTAACATCAGAAGAAGCCAAGACCCGAGATCGGTTTGTATGACAGCTATATCAAGTTATGAACCGATTTCAACTATACTTGGCACAGTTGTTTTGTGCAAAAATTCATTCAAATCGGATAAGAAATGCGCCCTCTAGAGGCTCAAGAAGTCAAGACCCAAGATCGGTTTATATGGCAGCTATATCAGGTTATGGACTGATTTGAACCATACTTGGCGCAATTGTTGGATATCATAACAAAATACTTTGCGCAAAAATTCATTCCAATCGGATAAGAATTGCGCTCTCTAGAGGCTCAAGAAGTCAAGACCCCAGATCGGTTTATATGGCAGCTATATTAGGTTATGGACCGATTTAAACCATACTGAGTACAATTGTTGGACATCATAGCAAAACATGTCGTGCAAAATTTCATTCCAATCGGATAAGAATTGCGCACTCTAGAGGCTCAAGAAGTCAAGACCCAAGATCGGTTTATATGGCAGCTATATCAAAACATGGACCGACGTGGCCCATTTATAATACCAACCGACCAACACTAAAAAGAAGTATTTGTGCAAAATTTCAAGCGGCTAGCTTTACTCCTTCGGAAGTTAGCGTGCTTTCGACAGACGGACGGACGGACATGGCTAGATCGACATAAAATGTCGCGACGATCAAGAATACATATACTTTATGAGGTCTCAGACGAATATTTCAAGTAGTAACAAACAGAATGACGAAATTAGTATACTCCCATCCTATGGTGGAGGGTATAAAAATCAATTTGTGTTTGTTTGTAGGTTTGTTTGTTTGTATGTTTGTGTGTTCCTTATAGACTCAGAAACGGCTAAACCGACTTTCTTGAAATTATCAAAGATGGTGCATAATGACCCCGTGGTGATAATAGGGTAATACATTTTTTGATATATGAAGGGGGGCGGACCCTCACCTTACCCTAAATTTCAGAAACACCAGATCTCGAAGATGGTTGGTTCGATTTAAGTGAAATTTTGTGTGCTCTCATATAGTACCCTAAAAATAAAAATTTGGTATCCAAATTTCGGATGGGGTAACTGGGGGGGCTGCCCCACCCTAAAACCCACCAAACATATATTTAGACCAATTACGACAACATGGGACTTAAATGTAAGTTATTTAGGATAAGGAAACGTATCTAATATGCAATTGTCGGACCAAGTGTTAGGGGGACCACCCCAGCCCTTTTAGTCGGCTGACGCTTCATAACCACCAAATTGTGAACTTTAATTGATGGTTTGAGTTAGAAAACATATAATTTATGTCGCGTATTCCAAAAGAAGAAGAAAAAGTGAAAGCGTGCTAAGTTTCCCGGCATCTCTTCTTAGGCAAAAAAGAAGAAAGAAAAGATTTGCGCTGCTATTTGAGCGATAACAAGATATGGCCCGGTTCGGACCACAATTAAATTATATGTTGAAGACTTTTGCAAAATGTCATCCAATTCAAATAAGAATTGCGCCCTTTGGGGGCTCAAGAAGTAAATAGAGAGATCGACTTATATGTGAGCTGTATCAGGCTATAGACCGATTCAGACCATAAAAAACACGTATGTTGATGGTCATGAGAGGATCCGTCGAACAAAATTTCAGGCAAATCGGATAATAATTGCGACCTCTAGAGGCTCAAGAAGTCAAGACCCCAGATCGGTTTATATGGCAGTTATATCAAATCATGGACCGATATGGCCCATTTACAATCCCAACCGACATACACTAATAAGAAGTTTGTGCAAAATTTCAAGCGGCTAACTTTACTCCTTCGAAAGTTAACGTGCTTTCGACAGACAGACGGTCGGACGGACAGACGGACGGACATGGCTAGATCGACATAAAATGTCACGACGATCAAGAATATATATACTTTATGGGGTCTCAGACGAATAATTCTAGTAGTTACAAACAGAATGAAGGAATTAGTATACGCCCATCCTATGGTGGAGGGTATAAAATATATTTTTATACCCTCCACCATAAGATGGGGGGTATACTAATTTCGTCATTCTGTTTGTAACTACTCGAAATATTCGTCTGAGACCCCATAAAGTATATATATTCTTGATCGTCGTGACATTTTATGTCGATCTAGCCATGTCCGTCCGTCTGTCCGTCCGTCCGTCCGTCCGTCCGTCCGTCCGTCCGTCTGTCTGTCGAAAGCACGCTAACTTCCGAAGGAGTAAAGCTAGCCGCTTGAAATTTTGCACAAATACTTCTTATTAGTGTAGGTCGGTTGGTATTGTAAATGGGCCATATCGGTCCATGTTTTGATATAGCTGCCATATAAACCGATCTTGGGTCTTGACTTCTTGAGCCTCTAGCGTGCGCAATTCGTATCCGATCAGAATGAAATTTTGCACGACGTGTTTTGTTATGATATTCAACAACTGTGCCAAGTATGGTTCAAATCGGCCCATAACCTGATATAGCTGCCATATAAACCGATCTTGGGTCTTGACTTCTTGAGCCTCTAGAGTGCGCAATTCTTATCCGATTGAAATGAAATTTTGCACGACGTGTTTTGTTATTATATCCAACAACTGTGCGAAGTATGGTTCAAATCGGTTCATAACCTGATATAGCTGCCATATAAACAGATCTTGGGTCTTGACTTCTTGAGCCTCTAGAGGGCGCAATTCTTATCCGAATGGAATGGAATTTCGCACGACGTGTTTTGTTATGATACCCAACAACTGTGCCAAGTATGGTTGAAATCGGCCCATAACCTGATATAGCTGCCATATAAACCGATCTTGGGTCTTGACTTCTTGAGCTTCTATAGGGCGCAATTCCTATCCGATTTGGCTGAAATTTTGCATGACGTATTTTATTTTTACTTTTAACAACTGTGTCAAATAAGGTTCAAATCGGTTCATAACCTGATATAGCTGCCATATAAACCGATCTGGGATCTTGACTTCTTGACCCCTAGAGGTCGTAATTATTATCCGATATGCCTGAAATTTTGTACGACGGATCCTCTCATGACCATCAACAAATGTGTTTATTATGGTCTGAATCGGTCTATAGCCCGATACAGATCACATATAAATCGTTCTCTCTATTTTACTTCGTGAGCCCCAATGGGCGCAATTCTTATACGAATTGGCTGAAATTTTACACAGGTCTCCAACTTATAATTTAATTGTGGTCCGAACCGGTCCATATCTTGATATCGTTTTAATAGCAGAGCAACTCTTTTCTAATATCCTTTTTTGCCTAAGAAGAGATGCCGGGAAAAGAACTCGACAAATGCGATCGATGGTGGAGGGTATATAAGATTCGGCCCGGCCGAACTTAGCACGCTTTTACTTGTTTAGTATTTTTTTTTTTTTAACAATGTCAATCGTTCAGAAACACAACTAGTAAGGAAGGGCAAAAGTCGGGCAGCGCCGACTGTGTAATACCCTTCACCTACCCTATAAGTACAATGTGGGAGCTTTATCCAATTCTGAACTAATTTTGATGGAACTCGGCGAGCAAATATGTTCAAACTGTAATAACTACGGTTGATAAATGACAACATTATTGCAAATTACCCAAAATCTGACGAACATATATATGGGAGCTATATCTAATTCTGAACCTTTTTCAAGCAAACCTCCCAGATAATATGGTAGTCGTCGAGAAAAGCGTTGTGCAAAAATTTTCCAAGATTGGTCAAATATATATATATATATATATAAATATAAATATGTATATATATATATATATATATATATATATATATATATATATATATATATATATATATATATATATATATATACATATATATATATATATAATATATATATATATATATATATATATATATATATATATATAATATATATATATATATATATATATATATATATATATATATATATATATATATATATATATATATATATGTATATATATATATATATATATATATATATATATATATATACATATTTATATATATATATACATATTTATATATATGGTGTTTTTCGGCCTAGAGACGAAGCCTATTGAAAATGGAAAAAATGGGTTCAGATTTGGATATAGCTCCCATATATATGTTCATCCGATTTACAAAAAAATGTTCATTTGTTACCCGATTCTCTCCAAATTTGGCGGGAAGGATTTTCTAATGACTCTCGACATTACTGGTGATTTTCATAGATATCAGTTCAGATTAAGATATAACTCTAACATATGAATATATATTGTATATATATATATATATATATATATATATATATATATATATATATATATATATATATATATTTCCATTTTTTCCATTTACAATAGGCTTCGTCTCTAGGCCGAAAAACACCATACCAAATTTGAAGACGATCGGATAAAAACTGCGACCTGTAGTTTGTACACAAATTAACATGGACAGACGGACAGACAGACATAGCTAATCGAAACAGAAAGTGATTCTGATCGGTATACTTTTCAATGAGTCTATCTCTCTTATTTTTGTGTGTTACAAACTAATTCACTAAATTATAATACCCTATACTACAGTAGTGGTGTAGGGTATAATAATCACAAGTAGTGGCATACATATATTTATTGTACAAGGTAGCCGACTTGAAGTGTTACCAATTCAAACGACCACATTTCTTTATATGAGAATATTTGTTTACTGATTCGAATGGCAAAAATTCATAGAAGTGAGCGAAATTTCAGAATCCATTTACTTTTGTTCGATATGACCACTTTTTGCCTTGACTATTGCTCTGAGTCAGTTAAAAACCAGATCCAAGCTGCACGAATCTAATCTGCCGGTATTTTGTTCAATTTCCATGCAATGGCATTCTTCAGCACATCCATACTGGCATATTTTTGAATACTTACTTTGCTCTCCAAAATGGCCCAAATTGAAAAGTCCATCAGAAGCCCACGCTAATGACGACAATTCGCACATGGTTGTAACTTTATCAAAAAATGGACGATTATAGGAAATGAAACAAATAGACTGGTAAAGGAATAGAACAGGCCAATGTCAACTAGTTCAGTTCGATCGCGAACTGTAGTTCGTTAACGAACTACACAACTCTGAAAGTTTACCCCTGCTTTTCTCACCTACATTTAGTTTCTAGCAGTAAGTTAAGATTATGATATGAAGGGTCTTCCCCTTGTCGTGGTGTACGTGTTGGGGGTTTACAAATTTCCTCATTTCGGTTGTATAACATTTTATGTTCATCTTGCGCCATCTGCCTGTCTTCTGTCGAAGAGTCTGTTGAAAACAACCAAACTTTCGAATGAATTGAGTAATACACTTTAGTTTTCGGCTACAATAGATTGGCAAGAGCAGATCCATGTTTCAGAATTCTGGAATACTTAGTCGATGGAGGATTTGCTTGACCTAATGTCACACCGAACTTAAGGTATTAATTTACATTCCCTTCTATTTTCATCATCAACTTTTCAAACTACCTCTGACTTTTGTAGGCAACTGTCGGCCACCTTTGGTTAAGGGCAGCATTTCTTGCATGATTTCTCACATCCATTTGAAATGGGGAAGCGATTCTCAGGCATTCACACCTTTGGAGAAAAGATCAACAGATGCCAGCCACTGCGTAAGAATTTCTAAACAAGCAAATTAAATGAACTCCAAAGCGATGTTAATATCATTTTGACGGCTGCAGTTGTTTGCCGCTACTGGCAGCCACAGGTGAGAAAATCGTTAACGTATTATTGATTATTGCAGCAGCAGTGGCAACTTAATAGACAAGACAACATAGCTTTAATGCAAACAAGCAACAGCCCATATTAAGAGCAACTCCATTCGCATCCGCAAACAAACTGACGGGCGGATAGCTGGTGGTATCGATGGATGGACAAATAGACACCTCTTCTGGGGTGAAGCTCCGAATCAGGTCCCAGGTAGTTCAAATTGTGGGAGGGGAGGATTAGGGTTGTGTAAGAGTTCCATGCGGTAGCTGTCAATACATACATCATCTAACACTTGTATTGCCGTGTTCAAATAGGAGCATGCAACAAGCATCACCGACCATTTATGGCAGCCCCGCCATAACAACCCAGCCACATGCTTGTAAACATTCCACTGAAGTGTTAAAACCATCCATCCATCCAGACCGCCATGCAGCCAGCCTAACAAATCAACACCAGAAAAAAGCTCCAAGTACTTGTGCCGATCTGAGGGAGTCGTCCATTTGTATAAGAACTACCTTCTTCATCTATTGTGTCAGCGTATCCACTCACTTGTCTATAGCAGTTCGGAAAGGGGTTAAATGTGTTGCAATGCTGGAGTTATAGAAGAGGCAACATCATCGCCTCCACCATCATCGCTGCTAACCACATGGCTCAGGTCTAAACGTGAACTTTGGTGGCCATAGATGTTAGCAGGAGGAAGGTGTAGTAGCACTTAAGTAGTTTACTTTTCCTTCCTATTTGCCAAGCGGGAAGACGTGCTGCTGCTGCTACTGCTCATTTAAGTAGCTTAGAGATCAAAGCACCAATGGCCGCTGACAACATCTATCAATGGTTAATTTTGTATTTGCACCATTTGTGTATGCAGCTAAGGTACACCGAGGAAATTATGTTTGGCAACAACAAATTGTAGACATTTGTTATAAATACTTAATGAGAAGGGATAAATGAGAAATTGGGACAGTTCGTAGTACATACTTAGATGACATTTAAGAGAGCATAAATTCTTGTAACCCTCTAGTGTTACCAGAAGACAAGTTTCACCCAACTATTTATACAAAAATATTTATTCCATCTCTCCATAAACCAAAGAAGAAAGTGGTCAAGACCGATAGAGCCTAATGTTTTCCTAAAACAGTTTATGTAAAATTGAATAGTATTTTATCCAATATCATTTGGAAGAATGTCCAAAAAGTAATTGCGGATTTTTCATATAGTCGGCGTTGACAAATTTTTTCACAGCTTGTGACTCTGTAATTGCATTCTTTCTTCTGTCAGTTATCAGCTGTTACTTTTAGCTTGCTTTAGAAAAAAAGTGTAAAAAGGTATATTTAATTAAAGTTTCTAAGTTTTATGAAAAAAGCATTTACTTTCTTTTAAAAAATCCGCAATTACTTTTTGGGCAACCCAATAATAATCTTAATGAGGCATTGCGTAATTTTTATGATACACTATTTACATGTTTTTCTAGTTCTGTTTCCAAAAACTCAAAACGGACATTGACTGGACCTCTTTGGAATACTCCAAAACTTGCCAAACTTAAGAATAGAAACAAGTAAAAGCGTGCTAAGTTCGTCCGGGCCGAATCTTATATACACTCCACCATGGATCGCATTTGTCGAGTTCTTTTCCCGGCATCTCTTCTTAGGCAAAAAAAAAGGATATAAGAAAAGATTTGCTCTGCGATTAGAGCGATATTAAGATATGGTCCGGCTTGGACCACAATTAAATTATATTTATATTTATGGACCTGTGCAAAATGTCAGCCAATTCGAATAAGAATTGCGCTCTTTGTGGGCTCAAGAAGTAAAATAGAGAGATCGATTTATATGGAAGCTGTATCGGGATATAGACCGATTCAGACCATAATAAACACGTATGTTAATGGTCATGAGAGAATTCGACGTACAAAATTTCAGGCAAATCGGATAATAATTGCGACCTCTAGAAGCTCAAGAAGTCAAGACCCAAGATCGGTTTATATGGCAGCTATAGCAGGTAATGGACCGATTTGTACCATACTTGGCACAGTTGTTGGATATAATAAGGAAACACGTCGTGCAAAATTTCATTCCAATCGGATAAGAATTGCGCACTCTAGAGGCTCAAAAAGTCAAGACCCCAGATCGGTTTATATGGCAGCTATATCAAAACATGGACCGATATGGCCCATTTACAATACCAACCGACCTACACTAATAAGAAGTATTTGTGCAAAATTTCAAGCGGCTAGCTCTACTCCTTCGGAAGTTAGCGTGCTTTCGACAGAGAGACGGACGGACAGACAGACGGACGGACATGCCTAGATCGACATAAAATTTCACGACGATCAAGAATGTATATACTTTATGGGGTCTAAGACGAATATTTCGAGTAGTTACAGTCAGAATGCTGAAATTAGTATACCCCCTATTTTATGGTGGAGGGTATAAAAACAAGTAAAAGCGTGCTAAGTTCGGCCGGGCGGAATCTTATATACCCTCCACCATGGATCGCATCTGTCGAGTTCTTTTCCCGGCATCTCTTCTTAGGCAAAAAAGGATATGAGAAAAGATTTCCTCTGCTATTAGAGCGATATCAAGATGTGGTATTGTGGTCCAACAATTAATTTACATGTTGGAGAACTGTGTAAAATTTCAGCCAATTCGAATAAGAATTGCACCCTTTGGGGGCTCAAGAAAATAGAGAGATCGATTTATATGGGAGCTGTATTGAGCTATAGACCGATTCAGATCATAATAAACACGTATGTTAATGGTCATGAGAGGATCCGTAGTACAAAATTTCAGGCAAATCGGATAATAATTGCGACCTCTAGAGGCTCAAGAAGTCAAGTCCCCAGATCGTTTTATATGGCAGCTACATCAGGTTATGAACCGATTTGAACCTTATTTGACACAATTGTTGAAAGTAAGAATAAAATACTTCATAATAAAATTTGTGCCAAATCGGATAGGAATTGCGCCCTCTAGAAGCTCAAGAAGTCAAGTCCCCAGATCTGTTTATATGACAGCTATATCAGGTTATGAACCGATTTGAACCACACTTGGCACAGTTGTTGGATATCATAACAAAACACTTCCTGCAAAAATGCATTCAAATCGGATAAGAATTGCGCCCTCTAGAGGCTCAAGATGTCAAGACCCAAGATCGGTTTATATGGCAGCTATATCAGGTTATAAACCGATTTGAACCATACTTGGCACAGTTGTTGGATATCATAACAAAACACGTCGCGCAAAATTTTATTCCAATCGGATAAGAACTGCGCACTCTAGAGGCTCAAGAAGTCAAGACCCAAAATCGGTTTATATGGCAGCTATATCAGGTAATGGACCGATTTGAACCATACTTGGCACAGTTGTTGGATATCATAGCAAAACACGTCGTGCAAAATTTCATTCCAATCGGATAAGAACTACGTACTCTAGAGGCTCAAGAAGTCAAGACCCAAGATCGGTTTATATGGCAGCTATATCAAAACATGGACCGATATGGCCCGTTTACAATACCTACCGACCTACACTACCAAGAAGAATTTGTGCAAAATTTCAAGCGGCTAGCTTTACTCCTTCGGAAGTTAACATGCTTTCGACAGACAGACGGACGGACGGACGGACATGGCTAGATCGACATAGAATGTCGCGACGATCAAGAATATATATACTTTATGGGGTCTCAGACAAATATTTCGAGTAGTTACAAACAGAATGACGAAATTAGTATACCCGCCATCTTATGGTGAAGGGTATAACAAGTTATTTAAGAAATATACAATAAAATGTCTGGTTCTTCTACGGATTTTTCTATGTATTCAGTTTCTAGGTCGGAATATAATACCGAAAATAATATTGCTTACCGTAATTATTTATGCTCCATAAAGCAACGAGTAAAATCAGATCCACTAATCGCCGAAGGAAATAAAGAAATTTGTAATATGCCTTCAAACTTTTTTTCCTCGACATATTCTGATGCAATGTTTGATATCAAGTCTGAATATCCGTACGAGATTCTTCAATCCCCTTTAATAAGTATGCCTAGAATATCTATTGATACCGTTTCTAAGAACTTTAAATCTCTGTTAAAGCCAGTTCAACAAACCTATCCTTATGCTAACATAAGTACACACATATATAATAGAATTACATACCTTACTGATTTATATTGAAATGAATCTTTGAAATTGTTTTAAGTATCTTTATGTTCATAATTTTCCACGGATTTGCTTTTATTGGTCAACTTGGCAACCCTTTTATCTATTCTGTATGCAAAAGGGCCAAAACTTTCACTTAAACGGATAAATTAAATCACTTGTGCAGCATCATCTCAAGAAGGCGGTAAGGGCTTACTGAAATGTAATAAACTGTAACGGTGAAATCTAATCTGTTGCCTTTTATTTCAACTGTTCTCTTTTTCATTTCTTACAATTTGGGAGCTTCAATAAAACATACAGTCCACTTACAGCTACTTGCTACCCTGTAATTGGACTGTATGTTTTATTGAAGCTCCCAAATTGAAAGAAATGAAAAAGAGAACAGTTGAAATAAAAGGCAACAGATTAGATTTCACCGTTACAGTTTATTACATTTCAGTAAGCCCTTACCGCCTTCTTGAGATGATGCTGCACAAGTGATTTAATGGCGGTGCCAGAAAGTTAAAAGTGCGTAGATTTAAGAAAAGGCGAATTGGAAATTTGGTCAACATGGCCGCTCTTTATCCGTTTGAGTGAAAGCTTTTGGCCCTTTTGCATACAGAATAGATAAAAGGGTTGCCAAGTTGACCAATAAAAGCAAATCCGCGGGAAATTATGAACATAAAGATAATTAAAAGAATTTCAAAGATTCATTTCAATATAAATCAGTAAGGTATGTAATTCTATTATATATGTGTGTACTTATGTTAGCATAAGGATAGGTTTGTTGAACTGGCTTCAACAATCTCTAAAATGCTCTTTTAAACCGGGCCTAGTGTAATTATATTTTGCGCTGATCACCTTAAAATTTCCTTTAACCGTGATTTGTAATGGATGTATAAATGCTTTGTACCTGAACTATGGAAGAATTCCTATATTATTCCCCTATTTAAATCTGAAAGTAGGTTCGATTTATCAAATTATAGAGGCATAGCATAATTAAGTACTATACCTAAACTTCTTGAAAAGATTATGATTGATCTCCCATCAAGTTTCTTCAATTTATTCAGATGCGCACAGGGGTTTCGTAAAGATCGATCAACTGTTACAAATGTTCTACAGTTAGTAACTTTTGTCAAAGATGTATTTATGCAGAGGAAACAGACTGATGCTATTTATACCGAATTTAGTAAGGTGTTCGATAAAGTCAATCATGGCCTACTTTTGTTTAAGCTCGGTAATATCGGGTTTTCTCCTGTATTATTAAATTGGGTTATTTCTTACTTACGCGGACGTGTTCAGAATGTACACTTCGGCGATTCTTTTTCTAAGTCAATTATTGTGAAATCCAGTGTTCCACAGGGCAGTCATCTGTGTTCAATTCTTTTTATCTGTTTATAAGTGATTTAACTTGTGTTATTAACAAATTTTCAATCTTAATGTATGCTGGTCACGTCAAAATGAGCCAATCGCTATGTGTTCCTTCTGAGCAGGATTTGTTACAGCTCGATCTTGATAACTTTTGTTTGGGGTGTAATAGGAATTTAATGGAACTAAATATCTCGAAATATAAACTAATGTCTTTCTATAGAACGCAACACTTGTCCAAAATTTGTCACCTTAAGGGTCGTGAAATTGACATATAATGAACGTTTCTAGATCTTGGCATCCTCTTAGATCGTAAATTAAATTTTAGACAACTTATTTCCATGATGGTGAATAAATCTTTTAGTTCTCTTGGATTTATGAAAAGATGGAATAAAGAATTTGATTATCCTTCAGTTACTAAGATCTTATATATTTCTCTGGATCCGGTTTACACTATTCACAGAAATAAAATAGAGTCAGTAGAGAAACAATTTCTACTATTTTATCTTCGTAATCGTCGTTGGAATTATCACACACTTCATAAGTTTTTTCATAGCTTGTGACTCTGTAATTGCATTCTTTCTTCCGTCAGTTATCAGCTGTTACTTTTAGCTTGCTTTAGAAAAAAAGCGTAAAAAAGTATATTTGATTAAAGTTCATTCTAAGTTTTATTAAAAATGCATTTCCTTTCTTTTAAAAAATCCGCAATTACTTTTTGGGCAACCCAATATTATCATCTTTTTATACCCTCCACCATAAGATGGGGGGTATACTAATTTCGTCATTCTGTTTGTAACTACTCGAAATATTCGTCTGAGACCCCATAAAGTATATATATTCTTGATCGTCTTGACATTTTATGTCGATCTAGGCATGTCCGTCCGTCTGTCTGTCCGTCCGTCCGTCCGTCTGTCTGTCCGTCCGTCCGTCCGTCCGTCTGTCTATCGAAAGAACGCTAACTTCCGAAGGAGTAGAGCTAGCCGCTTGAAATTTCGCACAAATACTTCTTATTAGTGTAGGTCGGTTGGTATTGTAAATGGGCCATACCGGTCCATGTTTTGATATAGCTGCCATATAAACCGATCTTGGGTCTTGACTTCTTGAGCCTCTAGAGTGCGCAATTCTTATCCGATTGGAATGAAATTTTGCACGACGTGTTTTGCTATCATATCCATCAACTTTGCCAAGTATGGTTCAAATCGGTTCATAACCTGATATAGCTGCCATATAAACCGATCTTGGGTCTTGACTTCTTGCCAAGTATGGTTCAAATCGGTCCATAACCTGATATAGCTGCCATATAAACCGATCTTTGATCTTGAGTTCTTGAGCCTCTAGAGGGCACAATTCTTATCCGCTTTGAATGAATTTTTGCACGAAGTATTTTGTTATGATATCCAACAACTGTGCCAAATATTGTTCAAATCGGTCCATAACCTGATATAGCTGTAATATAAACAGATCTGGGGATTTGACTTATTGAGCTTCTAGAGGGCGCAATTCCTATCGGATTTGGCTGAAATTTTGCATGACGTACTTTATTTTTACTTTCAACAACTGTGTCAAATAAGGTTCAAATCTGTTCATAACCTGATATAGCTGCCATATAAACCGATCTGGGATCTTGACTTCTTGACCCCTAGAGATCGCAATTATTATTCGATATGCCTGAAATTTTGTACGACGGATCCTCTCATGACCATCAACAAATGTGTTTATTATGGTCTGAATCGGTCTATAGCCCGATGCAGATCCCATATAAATCGTTCTCTCTATTTTACTTCGTGAGCCCCAATGGGCGCAATTCTTATACGAATTGGCTGAAATTTTACACAGGTCTCCAATATATAATTTAATTGTGGTCCGAACCATACCATATCTTGATATCCTTTTAATAGCAGAGCAACTCTTTTCTTATATCCTTTTTTGCCTAAGAAGAGATGCCGGGAAAAGAAGTCGACAAATGCGATCCATGGTGGAGGGTATATAAGATTCGGCCCGGCCGAACTTAGTACGCTTTTACTTGTTGATCTTACGGAGGATAGATACTCATTAGAAAGAAAAATTGTACTATACTTAAATCCTACTTAAATATTAATGGTGTTTGTATATATGTATATTTATATTAGTCTGTAAGGATATAGGTATCTGTAGACCCAAAAATAAAACAAGTAAGAGCGTGCTAAGTTTGGCCGGGCCGAATCTTATATACCCTCCACCATTGATCGCATTTGTCGAGTTCTATGCGCGGTATCTCTTTTTAGACAAACATAGAATTTTGAATAAGAATTGTTATCCTATTGGAGCTATATCAAGTTATAGTCCGATTCGGACCATAATTGAGAGCTGATTGACATTGTAGAAGTCATTGTGTAATATTTCAGTTCATTCGGATAAGAATTGCGCCTTGTAGGGGCTCAGGAAGCAAAATCGGGAGATAGGTTTATATGGAAGCTGTATCAAGCTATTGATCGATTCAGACCATACAAGACACGTATGTTGAAAGTCATGAGAAAAGCCCTTGTACATAATTCCAGCCAAATCGGATGAGAATTGCGCCCTCCAGAGGTTCAAGAAGTCAAGATCCCAGATCGGTTTATATGGCAGCTATATCAGGTTCTATATCGATTTACGCCATACCTAGCACAGTTATTGGAAGTCACAACAAAACACCTCATGCAAAATTTCAGCCAAATCGGATGAGAATTGCGCTCTCAATTGGCTCAAGAAGTCAAGATCCAAGATCGGTTTATATGAAAGCTATACCAGATTATGAACCGATTTGAATCATACTTAGCACAGTTGTTGAAAGTAATACCAAAACGCTACGTGCAAAATTTTAGTTAAATCGGACGATAATTGCGCCCTCTAGAGGCTCAAGAAGTCAAGACCCAAGATCGGTTTATATGACAGCTATACCAGATTATGAACCGATTTGAACCATACTTGGCACAATTGTTGGATATTATAACAAAATACGTCGTGCAAAATTTCATTCACATCGGATAAGAATTGCGCACTCTAGAGGCTCAAGAAATCAAGAGACCCAAGATCGTGCAAAATTTCATTCCAATCGGATAAGATTTGCGCCTTCTAGAGGCTCAAGAATTCAAGACCCAAGATCGGTTTATATGCCAGCTGTATCAGGTTATGGACCGATTTAAACCATACTTGGCACAATTGTTGGATATCATTCCAAAACACGTCGTGCAAAATTTCATTCACATCGGATAAGAATTGCGCACTCTAGAGGCTCAAGAAGTCAAGAGACCCAAGATCGGTTTATATGGCAGCTATATCAAAACATGGACCGATATGGCTCATTTACAATACCAACCGACCTACACTAATAAGAAGTATTTTTGCAAAATTTCAAGCGGCTAGCTCTACTCCTTCGGAAGTTAGCGTGCTTTCGACAGACAGACAGACGGACGGACGGACAGACAGACGGACGGACGGACATGGCTATATCGACATAAAATTTCACGACGATCAAGAATATATATACTTTATGGGGTCTCAGACAAATATTTCGAGTAGTTACAAACAGAATGACGAAATTAGTATATCCCCCCTATGGTGGAGGGTATAAAAAAGAACAAATTTGTCGGAGCTTCATTTATGTTATCTGTTCAATTATGAATATGACGCACCAATAAGATGCGATTTAGGCCACAGCGAACCCTAACAAAACAATATTTCTTCCAGTCTGCTGATCGACGCAGAACTACTTACTGATTCGATTAAGCCAGGTCTATCTGCCCAGGAATATGTTATTGTAATAAGAGTACAGGTCGCATTTGTTATCCAAACTTAGGGAAGTTTTGCATGCAACACTTTTTTGGACCAGAGGCGGGGACAAACGCTTTAGATTTTGAAGAAAATTAGTTAAGATAACAGAAATTACAGTACATCCAAACAAAAAGGATCCGCTCTTGAAGTTTTGAGATAAGGCTAGGTTATGTTAGGTTGAAAGGAGGGTGCGGATATTAAGCCAGTAATCGTGATGGTGTTGTGTACAAAAGTAACCTCGAAAAAGAAAATCTTAATTAAAAACTCCGTGCTACTTACAAAATCCTTAATTTTTTCCATTTCACTACCCTTAGTTGGTTCATGTCTGGTAGTGTGTGCTCAACGGTGTTCGTTGGTCGCGAATGCTGGGCAATGACACAGAAAATGCTCCAACGTCCCTTCATCTTCCCCGCTTACCCTACACTATCACTGCTATCGCCGATTTTGCACTAGTAAGCTCGTAGTCCTATGTGTCCCATTATGATACCGAAAGCCACACTGGGGACCTTCTTACTTTATTCCAGTAATAGCCTCGTGGTCCCAAGACCCGGATCTCCCCATAGGATTTTTGCCATTTTACTGGCCGTCTCGCTATTACACAGCGTTAAGTACGTAGCTCACGCCCTCAACTCGGGGTGCGTCGACCCGAAACGCTTCGGGTTAACGAAGTTTATTGACGGCAGTCCTCTGGCCTTTACTGCGAGATCGTCTGCTTTTTTATTCCCCCTTTTTCCTTTATGGCCAGGCATCCAAACGATGGGGATCGTGCTATCCTCAAAGAAGGCATTAATCTACTTCTTATACTCCAAAACTGTTCGTGGCCTTACCGTCCTGGTTATTATGGCTAGTGTACTGAGGTTCCAATCATTGGGTATTCGTTTTTCTAGCCAGATCGGGCAGACTGATGTATGCGCCTTACCAGCGTCCTTAAATAGTTTAGCTGGCAACCCATCGGCTCCTGCTGACTTGTTGTTCTTCAGTCGGGTCACTGCTACTTGGACCTCATCAATAGGAAATGGTCATGATGTGTCCTTCCTTTTCGCCGCCATCGTTGAACACAAGCAGCTGGGAAAAATGATCTTTCCATATCCTAAGCGCAAATTGTGTCTGGTATTGAACATTTTTTTGGCGATAAATAGTTTCGACTTCTTTAAGTCGCCAGGCCCTGATGATTTATCACAGGTTGAATTAAAAGCTGTGTCCGACAGACTGGCTCCTTGGCATAGGGTGATATAATCTGCTTGGTTCAGCATGTAGTATACACCTGTGGGATGGAGGGACACAAAAGTCATTTCCATTGAAAAATCAGGAAAACCTTACCACACGAAGGCGAAGGATTTTTGTCCTATTAGTCTACCATTCTTTGAAGATGACAGTTGATAGAAATAATCTTAGAGCGAAGATCCCTGGATATCGCCTGTCTCGCCAACAGCATGCCTACATAACGAATTGCTTTCATTGAAGGTGCTTTCAATAATGTAAACCCGATTTCGATGATGAAGGAGCTGGAGTTTCTAGGCATCATCACTACCGTATGAAAGTTTATAAATAACTTACCGACTAAAAGATGCATTAAGGCAGGCCTGGGATCCGTAGATCTAAAAATATGGGTCAGTAGAGGAACGCCTCAATGAGGTGTACTGTATCCTCTACTCTGGTATATAGCCATTAAAAATATATCATTATCACTGAGAGAAAAAGGTGTAAAAGCAGTCCCGTATGCTGATGACGCGTCAATTGAGGTTAGGGGAAAGTTTCTAATCACTCCTTCCAGGCTAACGAAAGAGGCCCAGGCGTAAATCCGTGCAAGACAGAAGTAGTGCTTTTCAGAAGGAGATGCAAGTTACCTACAGTAGCACCTGTCTCCGTGGGAAAGTGTCTTGCTAGACAGGAAATTGAACTTCGCATCCAACATTTTGGTATTTGGGTCTGAGTCGAGTGGGTCTGGCTGGGCAGTGACACAGGTGACTTTTGTCGTGTCCCAGGTCTCAATCGTGACAAACATCTCTCACGTCGAGATCGATCCTTGCTCTGTAGGAGTTGAGGCCGTTGCATCTTCCGGCGGTTGCACCAGAGTAGTTCTGGCATCGTATTTGAGCCAGAACTACTCTGGTTTGCCGCTTTATATGCTTCTTGATCTAGAGGTTCTCTCTTGTAGTACTGAACCTCACTCTCTAGATCATATAGATCTTCCTTGCTTCTGAGCGTCTCTACGATAACAGCCCAGAAGGAATTGCTTAGACAGCATGTAGTTATGCTTTCGCACGTGTGGAATCTTTGTCTCCTGATGGTGGTCCACGTGAGAACTGAGGAGACAGCCCGTCGCAGTTCGAAGAGCGACATTCTAACAGATCTGAATGTTATTTCACTGCGTGTCACAGAGCTGACGAGACCACACCGGCGGTTCATAACTTACCACAAACCGGCCAATAGCTTTGTACGAGGTTAACAAGGTTTCTTTGTCTGCACCCCAAGTGCTGTCGGCAAATGACTGGGGACCACTTGTTTCCACTTTTGACTTTGTCGCAAATTACTGTGGTATGTGGGTAGAACAGTTAGAGCTGTCAAATTTGACATCAAGTATTTTGGAACAGTTGAAGGTCGGAATCATTTCTCCATCGACCATCACATTTAGCTCAGTATTCACAATGTGGCTGAAGATTTGGTGGCAGATATCATATCTTGCAGCGAAATAAGAGGAAAGTTCGTTGAGGTAGACGTTTAACCCAACGCAGATGTCATCAATGGGTGAGCGCCTGATGCCTTGATTGTACAATCTTCCGCATATGATACGATCTTTATTCCTTTTGGCGGGGGTTGAATGGAGGATATGCAGAGGTTAACCAATGCCGGAGATATCACCCCGCCTTTGGGAACTCCCTTTTCACTCTACGGTGTTTAGGTTTCTTATCCTTAAATTCCACAAATGACTGGCGACCACGCAGATAATTTGCGACCAAGCGTTTCAGGCCTGGCTGGAGGGACGTGTTGGTGCTATCCTCAAACAGTTTGTCTTGTCGAATGCCTTCGATAGATCCAGTGCTACGAAGACCGTTCTATCACATGGCCTGGGTTGTTTGAAGCCACGGCAAATGTGTGCAGTGATGGCATGCAAATCAATTGTTGTGCTTTGCAGTCTTCGAAATCCTTACTGATACTCGGCAAATGGATATTCTCCAACGAGGCTCAGGAGGAGTAGAATTTCTGTACGACTCCCCCTTACTCGGTTACTTTCCAGGCGTTAGCAGCCCAACTTCCAGACAGCGGGTACTATAAGTTCTAAGGCACTCGACTCGAGGTTGATCTAGATTCTTCAGCATTAGTGTAGCGATTCTATCGGGGCCCAACACATAGTATGACTTGGCGCCACAGACGACATTCGTAACATCGTCCACGGTAAATTGTAATGCCTGTTCACAGTTAAGTCGCCAAAGTTGACTGAAGTCCTGTCGTCCCGTTTACCGGGTTTCGAGAGTGACATAACAGTAGACCACAGCTTGCCTAAACCGGTACCTAAGATACATTGCTACAAGTGTTCCAGCCACAAATTCCGCTTATATTCTTTGACTACCTTGTAAATTTCCAGATACAGCTCGCTGATTCTGGGGTTCGTGGAACGAATCCCATCATCCTCGTCTGCGAGTACCATTACCTGCGCCGGGAAATTGGGCCGCTGGTAGTTACCAAAGGGACAATGCTATGAAACGTGATGTTCATTAAAGTCTCAGAACCAGACGATTATGGCCAGACAGCAGCCCACTTATGTTGGGCTTGTAGATTGGCCATTAACTGGATCACAACTATCAACCGGCGGCATGTACACGTTGAATAGCTCTATATGGTGTTGTGGTCTGGTGGACGGCGCTTCAAAAGTCCACCTACTGTTCAATAGTCATCCGGATTCAAAGGATGGCTTGTTTGTGCATCACAGCTGCACTGACGACGACACCACCTGATGCACTGGACATTGTGGCACGACAAAGTGTTGCGACCACTTCAGATAAGCTAAGGGAGCTTTCCCTTTGGTCATGCGGCGCCTACAGACACTGTGTTATCCCTAAAACAATGCCCGATATTCCTGAGCTGCTTTTTGATAAAAAGTATTGTATCACTATTCCTGATAGAACCCATTGGAACAACAATACCACTGATAATAGAAGTTACATCGACTTCTATACGGATGGTTCTAAACTAGACGACCAGGTGGGTTTGGTGTTTACTCTAAAGAACTTGGACTGATCATATCAAGAAGGCTAAATGTGTACGAAGGGGATATCCTTGAGATTAAAGAAGTGATGGAATGGCTTAGATATAATGTCATAACGACGGCTGCCAGAAGTATGGGCTTTGGGATTTACTCTAAAGGACTTGGACTGGTCATATCAAGAAGCTTAAATGTGTATCAAGGGGAGATCCTGAGTGTAAAGAAGTGGTGGAATGGCTTAAATATAATGTCATAACGACTGCTGGCAGAAGTATCTTTTCAGACAGCCAGGTGGCCGTTAAATTCCTGAAGAGTCTATTTTTGAATTTAGAGGCCGTCCTCGACTGTCACACAGTCACGATTACATAGGGGGTGAGCATTTAAAATCTATACTTAATAGAAGTCTATCGCTTTGCTGTCGTTGGCTAAAACAGACGTCTCAGTCATAGTATCCGTCAATACAGGCCACTGTCTGGCAGGAAAGCATGTTGACAGACTGAAGATTGCCAGTAACGCCTTTTGCCGAAGCTCTGAGGACCTCGAAGCAGAAGAGACTTCAGAACATCTGTTGTGTGTGGGTCCCGCACTGGCTGTCAGAAGAAATTTCACTTTAGGTTCTCGTGTCTTGGAGAACTTGTCTTATTTAGCCGATAGGAACATTCTCAATTTTTGGACTTTTAAATGCAATCTGGATAATTCAACGGTAGGACCTAGAAGGCATCTTCCTTCTCTTGTTCCTGTGGTATCACAATGGGCGAAAACTTCTAAGTGAGTCTGATGGCAAACTGCCAACTAAAACTAACCTTAATCTAACCATCGATTGAGTTTAATTGAAATGATCAACACTTGTCCTTTGTAAGTGTTCTTCGACGCTTACTCTTCCTATATGAAACCTTTTCAACCTTACTTACCGTGCGAGAGTTCCCGGTGCGTTGGAAGGTTGCGAGCATTCAGCCCATCCCAGAAAAAAGTGAGGCGAACAGCCCTGTGAATTACCGACCGATTGCGTTATGCTCCGCGCTCTCCAAGATTATAGATAGTATGGTTAACGGTCTTCTTAGCGATAGCGCGATAGTCATCACGGGTTTTGCAGAAATCGTTCTACAAGATACCAAAAGGCATTTTTGTCGGTACTTTGGAGCCACTATATAGTTTGGTGAGAGAAAGGTCGTTGCTCTGCATATCTCCAAGGCATTTCATACGATCTTGCACGGTTCACTTTTATCAAAGCTAGTCGCTTTTGGAGTCGATAATAACTTCGTTCGATTTATATCGAGTTTACTCAGAGATTCCACTATACGAGTTGTTGTAGATGATTCTCATCAGTTGGGTATACATTGACCACAGGTGTGCCACTAGGCTCTGTTCTTTCCCTTTTCCTTATTTTTACTGACGATCTACAGGATCATACTTCGAATCCAGTCTAGTTATTTGCGGATGACAGTAGTCTGTGTCTTTCATATTCATTCGATCATAGGCCCAGTTCTCAACAATTTGGGACCGGATGGGGTAGAATGAACAGAGTAAACTTTAATGCACAGAAGACGCAGTGCTGATTCTTGTCTCATATGCGATTCACTCACCCACTACAATCGTCACTATCTATCGACGCACAGTGGGCCACACGGCAAAAATATTGGAAAAAGTCGACAACTTTTTATCTGTTGATCTTAGCGTTTCAAAATGTTATACATATTTGTAGAGCTTTCATAAGCTTTCAGGACAGTACTGCCGTGGGTACATATCTTTAATACAGGGTGACTTACCACTTTTGACTTCTTCAACTTTCTGGGGGCCATAAATTTGATCTACTGAATCGATTTGCACGATTTACTCTAGATAAAGAGCTTGACGAGATCTACGCTTAATGTACCATGCCATCGTGTACCGTTAACGAGTGATGAGTTGTTTAATTTTAAAATATCAAAATTTTGATTTGGTCTTAGTCAGAATTTTTTATACCCCCCACCATAAGATGGGGGGTATACTAATTTCGCCATTCTGTTTGTAACTACTCGAAATATTCGTCTGAGACCCCATAAAGTATATATATTCTTGATCGTCGCTACATTCTATGTCGATCTAGCCATGTCCGTCCGTCTGTCCGTCCGTCTGACCGTCCGTCCGTCTGTCTGTCGAAAGCACACTAACTTCCGAAGGAGTAAAGCTAGCCGCTTGAAATTTCCCACAAATACTTCTTATTAGTGTAGGTCGGTTGGTATTGTAAATAGGCCATATCGGTCCATGTTTTGATATAGCTGCCATATAAACCGATCTTGGGTCTTGACTTCTTGAGCCTCTAGAGTGCGCAGTTCTTATCCGATTGGAATAAAATTATGCACGACGTGTTTTGTTATGATATCCAATTACTGTGCCAAGTATGGTTCAAATCGGTCCATAACTTGATATAGCTGCCATATAAACCGATCTTGGGTCTTGATTTCTTGAGCCTCTAGAGTGCGCAATTCTTATCCGATTGGAATGAAATTTTGCACGACGTGTTTTGTTATGATATCCAATAACTGTGCCAAGTATGGTTCAAATCGGTTTATAACCTGATATAGCTGCCATATAAACCGATCTTGGGTCTTGACATCTTGAGCCTCTAGAGGGCGCAATTCTTATCCGATTTGAATGCATTTTTGCACGACGTGTTTTGTTATGATATCCAACAACTGTGCCAAGTGTGGATCAGATCGGTTCATAACTTGATATAGCTGACATATAAACAGATCTGGGGACTTGACTTCTTCAGCTTCTAGAGGGCGCAATTCCTATCCGATTTGACAGAAGTTTTTTATGAAGTATTTTATTCTTACTTTCAACAATTGTGTCAAATAAGGTTCAAATCGGTTCATAACCTGATACAGCTGCCATATAAACCGATCTGGGATCTTGATTTCTTGAGCCTCTAGAGGTCGCAATTATTATCCGATTTGCCTGAAATTTTGTACTACGGATCCTCTCATGACCATTAACATGCGTGTTTATTATGATCTGAATCGCTCTATAGCTCAATACAGCTCCCATATAAATCGATCTCTCTATTTTCTTGAGCCCCCAAAGGGTGCAATTCTTGTTCGAATTGGCGGACATTTTACACAGTTCTCCAACATGTAATTTAATTGTTGGACCACAATAACATATCTTGATATCGCTCTAATAGCAGAGAAAATCTTTTCTCATATCTTTTTTTGCCTAAGAAGAGATGCCGGGAAAAGAACTCGTCAAATGCGATCCATGGTGGAGGGTATATAAGATTCGGCCCGGCCGAACTTAGCACGCTTTTACTTGTTTTTTATTGACTAAGTCAATCTTTAAGCTATAAACTCAAATTTCACACAATTTGTGCCAATATATGTATACACGAATAAAATACAAGTAAAAAGGCGTTAAGTTCGGCCGGGCCGAACTTTGGATACCCACCACCTCGGGTATATATGTAAACCACCTTTCATCAAAATCCGGTGAAAGTTGCATACCTTATGTCCCATAGCAGTTATATCGAAATATGTTCCGATTTGGACCAAATACTAATGAGTACAAGTCATTGTTCTATTGAGTATAACAAAATATTGGTCTTTTTAGTAGCTATATCTAAAAATAAACCGATTTGAACTATATACGACACGGATGCCGAAAAGCCTAACACAACTCACTGTCCCAAATTATGGCGACATTGGACAATAAATGCGCCTTTTATAGGCCCAAAACCTTAAATCGAGAGATTGGTCTATATGGCAGCTATATCCAAATCTAAACCGATCAGGACCAAATTGAAGGAAGATGTTGATGGGCCTAACACAACTTACTGTCTCAAATTTCAGCAAAATTGGATAATAAATGTGACTTTTAAGGGCCTATGACGCTAAATCGGCGGATCGGTCTATATGGGGGCTATATCAAGATATAGTCCGATATAGCCCATCTTCGAACTTAACCTTTTTATAGACAAAAAAAGAATCTGTGCAAAGTTTCAGCTCAATATCTCTATTTTTAAAGACTAGCGTGATTTCAACAGACAGACGGACAGAACGGATATCTAGATCGTCTTAGATTTCTACGCTGATCAAGAATATATGTACTTTATAGGGTCGAAAATGGATATTTCGATGTGTTGCAAACGGAATGACAAAATGAATATACCCCCATCCTTCGGTGGTGGGTATAAAAAGCATGTCAATATCTTTAGCGGATTAAAATGGCATCGTTTTCAATATGGAAATTATTTATTTTTATACCCTCCACCATAAGATGGGGGGTATACTAATTTCGTCATTCTGTTTGTAACTACTCGAAATATTCGTCTGAGACCCCATAAAGTATATATATTCTTGATCGTCGTGACATTTTATGTCGATCTAGCCATGTCCGTCCGTCTGTCCGTCCGTCCGTCCGTCCGTCCGTCCGTCCGTCCGTCCGTCTGTCTGTCGAAAGCACGCTAACTTCCGAAGGAGTAAAGCTAGCCGCTTGAAATTTTGCACAAATACTTCTTATTAGTGTAGGTCGGTTGGTATTGTAAATGGGCCATATCGGTCCATGTTTTGATATAGCTGCCATATAAACCGATCTTGGGTCTTGACTTCTTGAGCCTCTAGCGTGCGCAATTCGTATCCGATCAGAATGAAATTTTGCACGACGTGTTTTGTTATGATATTCAACAACTGTGCCAAGTATGGTTCAAATCGGCCCATAACCTGATATAGCTGCCATATAAACCGATCTTGGGTCTTGACTTCTTGAGCCTCTAGAGTGCGCAATTCTTATCCGATTGAAATGAAATTTTGCACGACGTGTTTTGTTATTATATCCAACAACTGTGCGAAGTATGGTTCAAATCGGTTCATAACCTGATATAGCTGCCATATAAACAGATCTTGGGTCTTGACTTCTTGAGCCTCTAGAGGGCGCAATTCTTATCCGAATGGAATGGAATTTCGCACGACGTGTTTTGTTATGATACCCAACAACTGTGCCAAGTATGGTTGAAATCGGCCCATAACCTGATATAGCTGCCATATAAACCGATCTTGGGTCTTGACTTCTTGAGCTTCTAGAGGGCGCAATTCCTATCCGATTTGGCTGAAATTTTGCATGACGTATTTTATTTTTACTTTTAACAATTGTGTCAAATAAGGTTCAAATCGGTTCATAACCTGATATAGCTGCCATATAAACCGATCTGGGATCTTGACTTCTTGACCCCTAGAGGTCGTAATTATTATCCGATATGCCTGAAATTTTGTACGACGGATCCTCTCATGACCATCAACAAAAATGATCAGAATGAAATTTTGCACGACGTGTTTTGTTATGATATTCAACAACTGTGCCAAGTATGGTTCAAATCGGCCCATAACCTGATATAGCTGCCATATAAACCGATCTTGGGTCTTGACTTCTTGAGCCTCTAGAGTGCGCAATTCTTATCCGATTGAAATGAAATTTTGCACGACGTGTTTTGTTATTATATCCAACAACTGTGCGAAGTATGGTTCAAATCGGTTCATAACCTGATATAGCTGCCATATAAACAGATCTTGGGTCTTGACTTCTTGAGCCTCTAGAGGGCGCAATTCTTATCCGAATGGAATGGAATTTCGCACGACGTGTTTTGTTATGATACCCAACAACTGTGCCAAGTATGGTTGAAATCGGCCCATAACCTGATATAGCTGCCATATAAACCGATCTTGGGTCTTGACTTCTTGAGCTTCTAGAGGGCGCAATTCCTATCCGATTTGGCTGAAATTTTGCATGACGTATTTTATTTTTACTTTTAACAATTGTGTCAAATAAGGTTCAAATCGGTTCATAACCTGATATAGCTGCCATATAAACCGATCTGGGATCTTGACTTCTTGACCCCTAGAGGTCGTAATTATTATCCGATATGCCTGAAATTTTGTACGACGGATCCTCTCATGACCATCAACAAATGTGTTTATTATGGTCTGAATCGGTCTATAGCCCGATACAGATCACATATAAATCGTTCTCTCTATTTTACTTCGTGAGCCCCAATGGGCGCAATTCTTATACGAATTGGCTGAAATTTTACACAGGTCTCCAACTTATAATTTAATTGTGGTCCGAACCGGTCCATATCTTGTTTTTTGTCAAAAATTTCCACAACTTTTCAAGAAACAAACTCCCATTTCCTTCAAGTTTTCGCAAACTTTGGCCGTGAAATTATTATCATTTCTTTAAATGCTCACAAAGTGGAGGTGTTTAGAAAAATTTCAAGTGCTAATTTGACTCATTTCCATACCAAACCACCCCGTTATCTTAAGACCAATATGGACAATTTTTTTACTATTGTAAATTTCAAAAGTTTCACAGTAGTAGATCAAAAGTTATGGCAAAAATTATGGCCAGTATTCTTCTGATCTTCTTAATTTCTATACTATCTACATCAGTCCGAGGATGGAGTATAACTCATATATGAACAGGAGCTCCAAAGTTATCATTAGTACTACTTGACCAGGTTCAGCGAAGAGCGATGGTGTTAATTGGGTACAGTAGGGTATCCAACTCTATTGCTCCTGTTAAACATAGTCGGAATGTGGGTGGCATTGTTCTGCTCTATCGTTACTTTCATTGCGTGCGTTACTTTCATCCGTCTTCTTATTCCTGTGGTAAGGATGTTCACGAGGAATACAAGACTTGCCAGGCACTCACACCCATTTGTAATTGATTGGCCAGTTGACCGGACCATGCATTACCGAGAAAATTCATTATTCGCCCGGACCATTCGTATGTGGAATCGTCTGCCTGCAGAAGTTTAAGAAGAATATCAACAAGCACTACTCCTTCTTTTCCCTCTTCAATAGTTAACTTTCCTAATTGCCAACGCAATGAACTGCATTTATAGGGGACATCCCCTGCGTGTTGGTTACGAGAAAAAAACCTTAACTTAACCATCGAATGAGTTTAATTGAAATAATCAACATTTTAATCGGATAAGATGAAGCTATCAGTCAGTTTGTATTATTTTGGTAAATCAAAGTCTAAACCTTGGCTTTAATGAAAAAATTTAGTAGAGCGCAATGAAATGGATACAAAAATAAATAAGAAGTATTTGTACAAAAGGTGGGTTGTTTTCAACTTGAGCGATTTCAAATGTCACCACGATCAAGACTAGGGTCTTAGACCAATATTTCGAGGTGCTGCAAACGGCTTGACGAATTAAGTACACTAATAATAATTAGAGGAGGGAATAATAATTAGAGATATCTGTATCATTAAAATGAAATGGGAATAGACGAGGTGAGATGGGATGAGGGTCATAGAAAATCCTGGGGCATATTGCTGTATAATACCTGGATTCTTCGCAATATACGTATAGGAAATTTTTTAGAATATGGTTGCCCGTTCCACCCTCTTTTTACAAAACTTGAAAATGTATCGCGGGATTTGGTTTGTACTCGTACGCAGGTTAAGCGAACACTGAGGTAAAGTCGGCAATTTATGTCGCCCATGAAAAATGTCCAACTAAACCCAACACGTGATAACAATTATTTCAGCCACATATAGTCGCACAGGCATGCAGACTGTCATACAATTCAATGAGCGCCTACACATTTATCCTATCTTCTCATATTTCCAAGATCACTATGCGTTCCTCACAGTTTCGCAATGCAAGTTGATGCAAGGAGCAACAGCTCCACAATGACAATTCCTATATGACTGTTGTTACTGCTGATGGAGGTTGACATTGCTGTTGGTTCAAGTTCATATCGCTATTTGTGCAAAACGCCATCTACACGCCCCAAGGCGTGCGACATTGATGTACAACCACAATAGCCATTTAAAATGCCATTGAGCATGTAATCGCTCTTAAATTGCAACAGCAAAAGCATCGGTAGCAGCAACAAAGGCACGACAATGGCATTGTTGCTGACGTGAAGTATGTCTACGTCTTTGCTACGTGATTGTTACCAGGGATCATTGTAATGTTACGACTCGAACGTGTGCGTTATGTATGTGCGTTATGCGTATAAGCAATACACGAGATGATGATTCCAGGGCCGGATTGTTGTTGTGAACAACATACCTTCTATTTCGGGGTCTCGACAGTTACTAGGGCAAATGCTAAAATACGGTGCTGGCCTCTGTTATCGGAATGGCACAAACAGTTTATTATGAAGATGAGGTATCGCGCTCCTTAGGACATTTTGTATTCTCCGAGAACCAAAATTTACAAAAGAACATGGAGAGTAAGCATGAAGAAATACAACTTTTGGTGCGAGGTAGTAAACGCAGAACTGGCGGTCCGTGATCATTCCACGAATCAACGGGATCTGGACGCGCTGAAGAAAGACATTGCATGGGAATTGACTAAAATAACGGCAGATTACATTTGTGTAGCTTGCAACTCGTTTTTTAACCGATTCAGAGCAATGGCCCAGGCAAAAGGTGATCATAGCGATATAAAGTGAGTGGATTCGGATATTAAGATTACGTTTTTTTTTTTGGATCAATAAAAAATGTATTCACCCAAAACAATTTGGTCGTTTGCATTGGTAACACTTCGCGTCAGCTTCCCTTCATATTCTTGATCATCCGTCTGTCGTAAGCACTTAAACATAGGTCGGGTCGTTGGGGATTGCAAATGGGCCACATCGGTTCAGATTTCGATATAATTCCCATGTAAACCGATCTCCCGATTTGGCTTCTGGATTCCTTACAAGCCGCAATTATAGTCCGATTTGGCTGAAATTGAGTATGTAGTGTTTTGTTTTGTATTTCAACAACCATGTCAAGTACGGTCCAAGTCGGTCTACAACCTGATAGCTCCTTTAGTAAAATATCATCGTATTGCTGAGACATAAACATTACTGCCTCTTGAATGTTGTTGATTGACTCTTGGCTAGCTTTGCTTTTATCCCCTTTAATTCGGTCTTCAATTCTCCTTCACCCTCTTCTCCACCATCGCAAAAATGACAAGTAAACAAAACATTGTTGTTCTTTAAGAGATAATCAAATTCACGTTTATCCATTTTCGTGCACTGAGAGTGGAGGGCTGTTTAACATTTGTCATACTCAATACATTCATCACCTTTTCTTTTAAAGGGTGATTTTTTTGAGGTTAGGATTTTCATGCATTAGTATTTGACAGATCACGTGGGATTTCAGACATGGTGTCAAAGAGAAAGATGCTCAGTATGCTTTGACATTTCATCATGAATAGACTTACTAACGAGCAACGCTTGCAAATCATTGAATTTTATTACCAAAATCAGTGTTCGGTTCGAAATGTGTTCATTCACCGTAACGTTGCGTCCAACAGCATCTTTGAAAAAATACGGTCCAATGATTCCACCAGCGTACAAACCACACCAAACAGTGCATTTTTCGGGATGCATGGGCAGTTCTTGAACGGCTTCTGGTTGCTCTTCACTCCAAATGCGGCAATTTTGCTTATTTACGTAGCCATTCAACCAGAAATGAGCCTCATCGCTGAACAAAATTTGTCAAAATTTGAACACATTTCGAACCGAACACTGATTTTGGTAATAAAAGCGTTGCTCGTTAGTAAGTCTATTCATGATGAAATGTCAAAGCATACTGAGCATCTTTCTCTTTGACACCATGTCTGAAATCCCACGTGATCTGTCAAATACTAATGCATGAAAATCCTAACCTCAAAAAAATCACCCTTTATATCAATTTTACATTGCGCACAATTATTTATTTTATCTTTGACTTTTGCGACTTGTTTTTGGCATACTTCAACGATTTCAGATGCAGTACTGTTTGAAAATAGTTTTTAAAACGTTTTTTACAATTGATTCATTTAAACAACAGTTAAATTTAAATTTTAGCTTGGTCTAATTAGACACTGTTCAATTCACGTTTGCTTTACACCAGAGTTGTCAGCTCAACTGAACTCAACTCAACTTCAATTAGCTCGGTGAAAAAATTTATATTTGTGATATATAGCCTTGTATTGGAGCTTCATCAAAATAGTGATAGATTTGTTTATGAGTGAGAATATAAAGGGTGATTTTTTTGAGGTTAGGATTTTCATGCATTAGTATTTGACAGATCACGTGGGATTTCAGACATGGTGTCAAAGAGAAAGATGCTCAGTATGCTTTGACATTTCATCATGAATAGACTTACTAACGAGCAACGCTTGCAAATCATTGAATTTTATTACCAAAATCAGTGTTCGGTTCGAAATGTGTTCAAATTTTGACAAATTTTGTTCAGCGATGAGGCTCATTTCTGGTTGAATGGCTACGTAAATAAGCAAAATTGCCGCATTTGGAGTGAAGAGCAACCAGAAGCCGTTCAAGAACTGCCCATGCATCCCGAAAAATGCACTGTTTGGTGTGGTTTGTATGCTGGTGGAATCATTGGACCGTATTTTTTCAAAGATGCTGTTGGACGCAACGTTACGGTGAATGAACACATTTCGAACCGAACACTGATTTTGGTAATAAAATTCAATGATTTGCAAGCGTTGCTCGTTAGTAAGTCTATTCATGATGAAATGTCAAAGCATACTGAGCATCTTTCTCTTTGACACCATGTCTGAAATCCCACGTGATCTGTCAAATACTAATGCATGAAAATCCTAACCTCAAAAAAATCACCCTTTACTATTACCATGCCGGGAAAATGACGTATGTGAAATTTTAGAAAAACTGGAGAAAAATTATAGAGCAAAAATACCTAAAATTGGTGATACGTTTGTATGGCATTTACACCTAATTTTATAAACGTAAGTAATTTCGAGATTGATCTATATGGCAGATATATAAAAATATGTGACGATTTGGATCATTTACGATGGGGAATTTTTCAAATTTCCGCTTTTTCTCGGCTTACATCGACAGGTAAAAAATTTTGGACTTATTTCCAATTTTTTCGCCGTTTAGCTCACTGTGCAATCTCTCATTTTCTTCACAACATGCCCTAAACACGCTGTCACTTGTCGCACGTATTCTGCATTAAGACGCTCGTCGTCCTCTAACACCCCCTATAATACCTAAACCTATATGACATCCTTCCAGTTTCCTCCCATCCCCTATCTGGACAATCAACAGAATCAAGCATACGAAAGATAGAACACAACAAAATGCTACAACAACAACTATATGCGGGTCCAAAATGTTTCGTATTCACAAAAAGGTTTCACATTCTCACCCCTAATATCAATTCGATTGCCCTTCCCCCTAACTCCGCTCTGACCAGACACACAAACGATGCGAGATAGTGCCGTTATCAGAGAAGGCGTTAATCTCCTTCTAATATATCAAGATTATTCGTGGAATTACCGTCCTGGGAGGCCACCGAAGCGTAGAGGTTAGTATGTCCTCCTACGACGTAGAACGCCTCGGTTTGAATCCTGGCGAGAACTTCAGAAAAAATGGTAAGCGGTGGTTATTCCTCTAATGCTGGCAATATTTGTGAAGCACTTTGCCCTGTAAAAACTTCTCCCAAAGAGGTATTACACTGCAGCACGCCATTCGGACTCGGCTATAAAAGGTAGGCCCCTTATAATTGGACATCACTCATTGATATGTGGGAAGATTGCCCTTGCTCCTTAATGGAATGTTCATAGGCAAATTTGCAATTTTTTTTACAGTCCTGGTTGTTATAGCTCTGAAGGGCAGTTTATTATTCATGAAGACTTCCTAGTTTTATCTCCATACCAACTCGCGCATTATGGTCAGTTGGAAACAGATCTTCATCCGTGTAGCATGATGAGTGTGCCGCTGCAGCAGTGCCACGCACTTGACTTCATATGTCGTCTCTGGTAACATATCCGACACTTCTTCGATTCCATCCAGGTTACAGAATTGTGCGAATTGCACCTTTCCTCTATCCATTCTTCCATAGCCTTAAGTCTCAAAGCCCCAGTATCTGTATGCTTATGGGTTGGATATCTAAAATAGTCTATAGTGCCATAGAAGACCCGCACCTTACGCCCCGCTTCTGCCAAGACAACATGGTCTCTCCATATGTTGTGGAGTCCTTACGTTGCAATTTTTTCCATCTCAGTCCACCAAACTTCTTGGTCTTATCACTTTCCTGTAGAGTAAATTGCCCCACCTTTGTCTTTCTCGTGAACAGTCAGATCTCAGCCTAGCCACCTCCAAGACCCGTTTGTTCTTTCTGCATAGCTGATTCGGATTCCTACTCTAAGTAGTATTATAACATCGTCTGCGACCAGACAGGTTCAAAAAATCCCTTAGTCACGAGCCGTAGCAGACTATTCATGGTGGCCACCAATATTTTCAGAAAAATAACTATTTCCAGGCCCTACTAGGGCCCTTCCTAAAATTAATTCCAACTTTAGATTATTAGCTTATTTCTCATAAATTTAGCGACTTATCTGTGAATATGTATCGAAATCCTAGCCATGGCAATGTAGGGGACATTGATGCTACAGCGGCAACTAGTTCAACCCGAAGCCTAAAAGGAATTCAAGAGTCTCGGACATTTTTGCTTTCGGTTGGATGGGTTGTGTTATTTGCTACTCAGATTTGTGACAGGCTAGAATTTAATGAAATTGTCGATTTCCTAACAGCGAATGAAAGCCGTTTCAGCATTATGCATAGCCAAGCTTTCCAATATCTAATATAAAGTGTAATGCTAAGCGCATAAAAACAAAAGGTTTTCAAAACTTTCGTTGATTGAATCAAACAATGTGCAGGTTATATAATTTTTCAATGTTCCTGCTAAATCTAAACTGTGGTGCGAGAAATGTGTACAAATCAAATTATTGTACTTGTAAATAACTTCTCATATGAAAGATTTAATCCCTCTTTCTTGAACATCTTGATTTTCTCAGTCGAACCAGCTCAATCTGATCGACCGTTGAATACATTCAAATACAAAATTCGTACCACCGATCCACTTTGGCCAAAGCAAGTCTCAAACGTTTTAAGAACCATCGAAAACTTTGGACATTAGTATGCCTATGTCAACCAACAGCAACACCAAATACGGTTCAGATAGTTCCATTAGTAGATACTCCCATAGCCCCCATATACTGCACCAAACTAATTGCATTGTTACTTGCTTGATCTGAAAAATATGTTTGTGGACTTGAACCAACTGCATACTCGTACAACATGAGCCACTGAATACACTTTTAAGCATGTAGCTGAGTAAGCAGAAAGCAAATCACCATTGAGTTAACACCTTTATCGGAGTCACGTCATCTGTTAACAGCATACTTGCTGGTCAGCTTCATCTGAAGAGGATGGACACTGGTACGCATGATAAGGTTGCAGTTTCATGGGAGCCGTAACATCAGGCATAGTATAAATTTATAGCATAACATATTCATGTGAATAGACAACAATTCCGGCAACTTGTAGATCCTTGTGGACATATGGTGATGGCAGTTTTATATTTAGTAGTCCTGGAATATCATAACATTTATTTGTGGCATTTTACCAAATGAAGTACAACGCTTACATACATGCAGAATATTTCACGAACATTCCATCAGGCAGCAGGGATCATTGAATAATAAATTTAATAATTTTTACTTGCTTCTACAAGGTAATGCACTTTAAATTAGCAAGTCCGCAAAATTAAGTAAGTAATAAATATTGTGTTGCCCAAAAAGTAATTGCGGATTTTTCATATAGTCGGCGTTGACAAATTTTTTCACAGCTTGTGACTCTGTAATTGCATTCTTTCTTCTGTTAGTTATCAGCTGTTACTTTTAGCTTGCTTTAGAAAAAACAAGTAAAAGCGTGCTAAGTTCGGCCGGGCCGAATCTTACATACCCTCCACCATGGATCGCATTTGCCGAGTTCTTTTCCCGGCATCTCTTCTTAGGCAAAAAAGGATATAAGAAAAGATTTGCTCTGCTATAATTATATTATTACATGTTGGAGACCTGTGTAAAATGTCAGCCAATTCG
Source organism: Stomoxys calcitrans (assembly GCF_963082655.1). NCBI lineage: Eukaryota > Metazoa > Arthropoda > Insecta > Diptera > Muscidae > Stomoxys > Stomoxys calcitrans. The sequence goes on from NC_081552.1 coordinate 153,552,841, forward strand.
AATAAGAATTGCGCCCTTTGGGGGCTCCAGAAGTAATATAGAGAGATCGATTTATATGGGAGCTGTATCGGGCTACAGACCCATTCAGATCATAATAAACACGTACGTTGATGGTCATGAGAGGATCCGTAGTACATAATTCCAGGCAAATCGGATAATAATTGCGACCTCTAGAGGCTCAAGAAGTCAAGATCCCAGATCGGTTTATATGGCAGCTATATCAGGTTATGAACCGATTTGAACCATACTTGGCACAGTTGTTGGATATCATAACAAAACAGGTCGTGCAAAATTTCATTCCAATCGGATAAAAATTGCGCACTCTAGAGGCTCAAGAAGTCAAGACCCAAGATCGGTTTATATGGCAGCTATATCAAGTTATAGACCGATTTGAACCATACTTGGCAAAGTTGTTGGATATCATAACAAAACACGTCGTGCAAAATTTCATTCCAATCGGATAAGAATTCCGTACTCTAGAGGCTCAAGAAGTCAAGACCCAAGATCGGTTTATATGGCAGCTATATCAAAACATGGACCGATATGACCCATTTACAATACCAACCGACCTACACTAATAACAAGTATTTGTGCAAAATTTCAAGCGGCTAGCTTTACTCCTTCGGAAGTTAGCGTGCTTTCGACAGACAGACGGACGGACGGACGGACAGACGGACGGACATGGCTAGATCGAAATAAAATGTCGCGACGATCAAAAATATATATAATTTATGGGGTCTCAGACGAATATTTCGAGTAGTTACAAACAGAATGACGAAATTAGTATACCCCCCATCTTATGGTGGAGGGTATAAAAAGTGTAAAAAAGTATATTTGTTTAAAGTTCATTCTAAGTTTTATTAAAAATGCATTTACTTTCTTTTAAAAAAATCCGCAATTACTTTTTGGGCAACCCAATATAAGTAAGTAATATTTTTGAACGTTAATATTTTTATACCCTCCACCATAAGATGGGGGGTATACTAATTTCGTCATTCTGATTGTAACTACTCGAAATATTCGTGTGAGACCCCATAAAGTATATATATTCTTGATCGTCGTGAAATTTTATGTCGATCTAGCCATGTCTGTCCGTCTGTCCGTCCGTCCGTCCGTCTGTCTGTCGAAAGCACGCTAACTTCCGAAGGAGTAAAGCTAGCCGCTTGAAATTTTGCACAAATACTTCTTATTAGTGTAGGTCGGTTGGTATTGTAAATGGGCCATATCGGTCCATGTTTTGATATAGCTGCCATATAAACCGATCTAGGGTCTTGACTTCTTGAGCCTCTAGAGTGCGCAATTCTTATCCGATTGAGATGAAATTTTGCACGACGTGTGTTGATATGATATCCAACAACTGCGCCAAGAATGGTTCAAATCGGTTTATAACCTGATATAGCTGCCATATAAACCAATCTTGGGTCTTGACTTCTTGAGCCTCTAGAGTGCGCAATTCTTATCCGATTGGAATGAAATTTCGCACTACGTGTTTTGTCATGATATCAAACAACTGTGCCAAGTATGGTTCAAATCGGTTCATAACCTGATATAGCTGCCATATACACCGATCTGGGGTCTTGACTTCTCGAGCCTCTAGAGTGCGCAATTCTTATCCGATTAGAATGAAATTTTGCACGACGTGTTCTTTTATGATATCCAACAACTGTGCCAAATATGGTTCAAATCGGTTTATAACCTGATATAGCTGTCATATAAACAGATCTGGGATCTTGAGTTCTTGAGCCTTCAGAGGTCGCAATTTTTATCCGATTTGGCTGAAATTTTGCAAAACGTTTTTCATTGTTACTTTCAACAACTATGTCAAATAAGGTTCAAATCGGTTCATAACCTGATATAGCTGCTATATAAATCGATCTGGGATCTTGAGTTCTTGAGCCTTCAGAGGTCGCAATTATTATCCGATTTTGCTGAAATTTTGTACGACGGATTCTCTCATGGCCATCAACATACGTGTTTATTATGGTCTGAATTGGTCTATAGTCCGATACAGCTCCCATATAAATCGATCTCTCTATTTTACTTCTTGAGCCCCCAAAGGGCGCAATTCTTATTCGAATTGTGTTCCAAACCGGACCATATCTTGATATCGCTCTAATAGCAGAGCAAATCTTTTCTTATATCCTTTTTTTGCCTAAGAAGAGATGCCGGGAAAAGAACTCGGCAAATGCGATCCATACCAATTTAAAGCATGTGAAGTAATTGCAATTTCTTTGCAAATAGGATATGTTCCCGTATTTTAGCAAATTTTCATAATAAAAGAGAACATTTTCATAAAGCGTGATAAAATATTCATACCATACCCTTTTTTCAGTGTATTCCGAACTCCCGATTTAAGCTCATAGGCCCATAGAAGATGCATTTATTAACCGATGAATTTGGTACAGTGAGTTGTGTTCGACTCTTTTATAGCCTTCCTGAATGCCTTTTTACTAGTTTGCTTTACTGTTGCTGCAGCTTGTTTATTTTTCATAGCCACAGTAAACCTAAGTCATGTTGTCAGAATTGATGAAGAAGCTCCAGCAAAGAAGTCTTCTAAAGTCAAACACGCAAACCGGGAAGATCAAAAGCCCGATGGAAAGATCAAGTTGTGGGAGACACCTCCAACTTGGTGTCAGAGATTTTAGAATGAGCGGAGAAGATCGAGGCGCTTGGAAGAAGATCGAGGCATAATGGTTCCGTGGTGAAAATAGGGTACTAATTTTTTTGATATCTGATGGGGAGGGACCCACCCCTTTACTCTAATTTTCAGAAACGCCAAACCTCAGTGAACTTAAATGAAAGGTATTTGAGAGTAGAATACGAATTTGGTATCCAAATGTAGGACCAAGTTTCTGGGGGTGTACCCCTTCCGCAAAACGCCCCCCAAACAGGACTTATTTACTGATCATGGCAATATGGGGTCAAATAAAAGGTATTTAAATGTAGAATACGAATCTGATATCCAAATGTGGGACAAAGTGCATATGGGCCGCCCCTACCAAAAATAACCCCCAAAGAGGACAAATTTACTACAATAGCAAAACACCCCTGAAACCGGTCATGTTTGCCGACTGTGATAATATGGGGTTCAAATGAAAGGTATTTGGGAGTAGACCACGAATCTGATATCAATATTCGGACCAACTGACTAGGGGACGTCTAACCCCCATAACAACGGCCAAATATGACTTAATTGCTCACCATGGCAATTTTGGGTCTTAAAGGGAGTGGATCTCGATATTGATAGTTTTTTGGGTCTATTCCCTAAACCGGACATATTTGCTGACTTTTGCAATAAGGGGTTTAAATAAAAGGTATTTGAGATAAGAAAACAAATTTGACATCCAATTTTGAGGCCAATGGCAATATGGGGCACAACTAAATGATATTTGAGAGTAGAGCACGATGCTGATATATTTTCAGGGCTAAGTGTTTGGGGGACCACCCCACTCCCCAAACGGGCATATTTACCAACCACGTCAATGTGGGGCTCAAATGAAAGGTATTGGGGGTCTATCCCTTCCCTAAAACACCCCAGAAATAACAATTATTTACTGATCATCGCAATATGGAGCACTAAAAAGGGTATTTTGGAGTAAAATACGAATCTGGCGCACCTCCCCTTTCCCAAAACACCACTAAAGAGAGTAAAAATTTGTGGGCCAAATTTTTGGGAATGCCTCATCCCATAAACCATCGCAGACCATCGCAATATGGGGCTCAAATAAAGGTATTTGGGAGTAGAATACGAATTTGATATCCAAATGTAGAACCATGTACTTACAGCATTACCCCTTCCCCGAAAAAATCCCCAAAGGGTAAACATTTTTCAACCATCCCATTTTGTGGCTCAAATGAATGGCATTTGAGATTAGAAAACGAATTTGATAACCAATTTTGGGGCCATGTGTTTGGGGGACGCCTCATCCTGTAAACTCCCCACAAAACTAATGGCAATATGGGGTTTAAATAAATGGTGCTTGAGAGTAGAGCACGATGCTGATATTTTTTTCAGGGCTAAGTGTCTGGGGGACCTCTTCACCCCAGAAAACACCCCTAAATTGAACATAATTGGAGAAAATTTCCCACCCATGGTAATATGGGGCTCAAACGAAAGGTATTTGGGAGTAGAGGACGAAATTCGTACCCACTTTCGCGGCCATGTTTCTGGGGGTCCACACCACCCCCTTAACCCATCAGTCACCACCCCGGGGTCCTCCCTAGTACCCAGATAGAAGTCTTTTAAGAATGGGGTACATCTAAAATCAAAACTTAAATGACCTTAAACCGTCTGAGCGAAATCATACACCAATATAGATCATATGGGATTCAGATAAGGCATTTGCATTGTTATACTGTTGGTCGAGCGATATACACATACTATTTTCGTAGCATGGTATTTCATTGAAAGCTCTTTTATTGTCAAATACAAATATTCAAAGGATAATTTTGTTCCATATAAAGTAAAAGAAGGCGCAGCGGTGCGGGCCCGGTTCAGCTAGTAGACTATGTAAATGGAGAATAAAAATCATTACCTCATTAAAACTTGTTTTTATTGCAATAATATCAAATCTTAGTTTCAAATCCTTACATACCTTTCGTGCCAGAATACAAAAACAAGGCTTCCATACAGTAGTGCAACGAAGGGGGAAACATCCGTTTGTACAATGCAAATGTAAATTTGTCCATGAACATTCCGTTAAGGAACAGGGATAAACTTTTCACATATCAATGAGTGCTGTCCGATTTAAGGTTTGGATGTTGGAGACCATACCCAGCAAAAAGTCACATTTCCGGGTAAGTCAATGGGTAACCTGAAGCAAAGGTCAATAACCAATTATTTTCAGGTATACTCTCAATACTACTTTAACATGGGCATGTCATTGGTGGAAAGTGCTTCAAAGTGAACATACCACCAGATGATAAATAATTAATTCGTCGTATAAATACTGAAATGCTAAAAATAATGATATATTTACTTCTAAACGTACCGAAGCATGGAAAGAGAGTAAAAGCGTCCTAAGTTCGGGCGGGCCGAACCTTATATACCCTCCACCGTGGATCGCATTTGCCTAGTTTTTTCCCGGTATCTTTTTTAGGCAAACAAATGATAAAAGGAAAGAATTGCTGTGATATAGGAGCTACAATATCAAGTTATCGTTCGATTCGGACCATAATTGAATTGAATGTTGGAGACCATAGTAGAAGTCGTTGTGTAAAATTTTAGCCAATTCGAATAAAAAATGCGCACTTAAGGGACTCAAGAAGTAAAATAGGGAGATCGGTTTATATGGGAGCTGTATCAGGCTATAGACCGATTTAGACCATAATTGACACGTATGTGTTCATGAGAGAAGTCGTTGTACAAAATTTTAGCCAAATCGGATAATTATTGGGACCAATTAAAACCATATTTTACACAGTTGTTGGAAGTCATAACAAAACATCTCTTGCAAATTTCAGCCAAATCAATTGAGAATTGCGCTCTCTAGTGGGCCAAGAAGTCAATATTTAAGATCGGTTTATATGGCAGCTATATAAGGTTATTGTCCAATTTGAATCACACTTAACACAGTTGTTGGAAATCATAACACCTCACCTTATGGAAAATTTCAGCCAAATCGGATAAGAATTGCGCCCAATAGTGACTCAAGAAGTCAAGATCTAAGATCGGTTTACAGTGCAGCTATACCAAAACATTGACCGATATGGCCCATATACAATTCCAACTGACCTACACTAATAAGAAGTATGCGTGCAAAATTTCGAGCGGCTAGCTTTACTCTTTCGAAAGTTTGCGTGCTTCCGACAGACAGACGGACGGACGGAAAGACACGACGATCAAGAATATATATACTTTATGGGGTCTCAGAGGAATATTTCGAGGAGTTACAAACAAAATGACGAAATTAGTATACTCCCATCCTATGGTGGAGGGCTTCGATTCAATAATAATTGCTGCTTAAAAATAATGGCAGAACGCAAACATACTGAATGTTGAGTTAGTAAGAATCTACTCCATTTCTTATTTTGAAATACGACTTTCTTCCTGATTTTTCGCACAACCTAATAACTCACATTAAGGATAACGAATCTAAAGTCTGTTTTGATTGTCAGACATTGGTTCAGGGAAATACCCTGAAAACGTACACAATTACGAACTCAAGTAATTAAAATCTCTCACTGATTACGAATACCGCAATGTTAGGCCAAACAAGTAAAAGGCCTTAAGTTCGGCCGGGCCGAACTTTGGATACCCACCACCTCGGGTATATATGTAAACCACCTTTCGTCAAAATCCGATGAAAATTACATACCTTATGTCCCATAGCAGTTATATCGAAATATGATCAGATTTGGACCAAATACTAATAAGTACAAGTCACTGTTCAATTCCGTATAACAAAATATTGGTTTTTTAGCAGCGGATTATAAATGCGCATTTTTTTTAGGACCAAGACTTTAAATCGAGATGTCGGTCTATTTGACAGCAATATGCAAATCTTGATCGATCTAGACCAAATTGCAGAAATATGTAGAGGGGCTTAATTTAACTCTCTGTCCCAAATTTCTGAAACATCGGAAAATAAATGCATCTTTTACGGGCCCAAAGCTTTAAATCGAAAGATCGGTCTATATGGCAGCTATATCCAAATCTAGGGCGATCTGAGTGAAACTGAAGAAGGATGTCGAAGGGCCTAACACAACTCACCCAAATTGCGGCGAAATCGGACAATAACTGCGCTTTTTATGGCCCCAAAACCTAAAACCGAGAGATCGGTCTATATGGCAGCTATATCCAAATCTGGACCGATCTGTGCCATAATGCAGAAGTATGTTAAGGGGCTTAACGCAACTCACTGTTTCAAATTTCGGAAACATTCGACAATAAATGCGCCTTTTATAGGCCTAAGATCCTAAATCGGAGGATCGGTCTATATGGCAGCTATATCCAAATCTGGATCGATCTAGGCAAAATTGGCCAAGGATGTCGAAGTGCCTAACACAACTTACTGTCCCAAATTTTAGCAAAATCGGATAATAAATGTGGCTTTTATGGGCCTAAGACCCTAAATCGGCGGATCGGTCTATATTGGAGCTATATCAAGATATAGTCCGATACAGGCCATCTTCGAAGTTAACCTGCTTATGGACAAAAAAGAATCTGTGCAAAGTTTCAGTTCAATATCTCTATTTTTGAAGACTGTAGCGTGATTTCAACAGACAAACGGACAGACGGACGGACATGTCTAGATCGTCTTAGATTTTTACGCTGATCAAGAATATATATACTTTATTAGGTCGGAAATGGATATTTCGATGTGTTGCAAACGGAATGACAAAATAAATACACCCCCATCCTTCGGTGGTGGGTATAAAAATATACGGGCTGGTAGTCAAAGAGGGTCCTGAGAATTTTAAACTACTTCAATCTACGCGATATGAAATTCAAATGAAAAGGAATTCGTTGTAAAGGGTGATTTTTTAGCTATTATCTTTTTTGCAACACAGATTTAAACAGCTCACGCACGTTTTGTGTTTTGTTTCAGTGTCAAACATCTTCAGTTTGGTCTATAATTTATTATTGAAATTATTGAAATTTATTATCAACTAGCTGACCCGGGCCCGCTCCGCTACGCCTTCTTTTACTTTATATGGAACAAAAGTTTCCTAGGAATATTTATTTTCGACAATTAAAGATCTTTTAGTGAAATACCATGCTACGAAAATATTATATCGCTTGACTAACAGTTTAACAATATAAGTACCTTTATTAGAATCCCATATGATCTTTATTGGTCTACGAATTCAAGTTTGGATGTAAGGTGTAATCCAATCTTAAAATACTTCATTTCAGCCCGATTTTCTCATGATGTCTGATTTAGTGGTGTTTTCGGGCGAGAGGTGGTCCCCCAGATACTAGGCCCTGAAAAAAAATCAGCATCGTGCTCTTCTCTCAAATATCATTGCCATTGACCTCAAAATTGGTTATTAAATTCGTTTTCTAATCTCGAAAACAGTTCATTTAAAACCCTTATTGCAAAAGTCAGCAAATACGTCCGGTTAAGGGTATGGCCCTAAAAACTATCAATATCGAGATGCACACCCTTTAAGAGCAAATATAGGGGTGGGACATCCCCTAGGTAGTTGATGCCGAATGTTGATATCAGATTCGTGGTCTACCCCCAACTACCTTTCATTTGAGCCCAATATTTCCATAGTCGGCAAACATGACCTGTTTCGGGGGTGTTTGGGGGAATGGGGCGGCCACACAGTTACTTGGCCCAGAAAATGTACATGGGATTCGTGTTCTACTCTAAAATATTTCTTACTAGCTGACCCGGGCCCGCTCCGCAGGGCCTTCATTTACTTTATATGGTACAAAATTTTAATTGGAATATGTATTTTCGACAATTAAAGAGCTTTTAGTGAAATACCATGTTAGGAAAATAGTATATCGCTAGACTAACAGTTTAACAATATCTGAATCCCATATGATCTTTATCTGAATCCCATATGATCTTTATTGGTCTACGAATTTAAGTTTGGATGTAAGGTGTACTCCATTCTTAAAATACTTTATTTCAGCCCGCTACTTTCATGGTATCTGATTAAGGGGTTTTTTCGGGGGTGAGGGGGTCCCCCAGACACTTAGCCCTGAAAAATATCAGCATCGTGCTCTTCTTTCAAATACCATTTATTTAAACCCCTATTGCCATGGGTTTAGGGGAGTTTACACGATGAGGCATTCCCAAAACACCTGGCCTCAAAATAGGTTATCAAATTCGTTTTCTAATCTCAAATACCTTTCATTTGAGCCACATATTGGCATGGTCGAAAAATTTTTACACTTTGGGGGGTGTTTTGGGGAAGGGGTGATGCCCTAAGTATATGGTCCTACATTTGAATATAAAACTCGCATTCTACTCGTAAATACTTTAATTTGAGCACCATATTGCGATGGTCCGTAAAAAATTGCTGTTTGTCTGGTATTTCGGGAAAGGGGTTAACCCCAGAAAAATGGTCCCGAAAGTGGGTATCAATTCTTGTTCTACTCCCCAATACCTTTCAGTTAAGCTCGACGTTGACATCGTCGATAAATACTACCGGTTTAGGGGTGTTTTGGGGATTGGGTTGGTCAACATGTTCTATTCTGATATATCTATACATCATTTATTTGAACTCCCCTTTGCCATTGGTCTCAAAATTGGATATCAAATTCGTTTTCTAATCTCATTTAAACTCCTTATTGCAAAAGTCAGCAAATATGTCCGGTTTGGGATATTGGCCCTTAAAACTATAAATATTTAGTTCCACTCTCTTTAAGACCCAAATTGATTTGGTGAGCAAATTCGTCCTATATGGGGGTTGTTATAGTGGTGGGACGTCCCCTAGACAGTTGGTCCCCAAAGTTGATATCAGATACGTGGTCTACTCTCAAATTTCCATTTTCGACAAATATGACCGGTTTGGGGGATGGACGGCCACTCAGTGAGTTGGCCTTGAAAATATATATCGGATTCGTGTTCCACTTTAAAAACCCTCTTATTTGAGCCTCATATTGCAATAGTCAGCAAACACTTCCTATTTGAGTGGTGTTGTGGGGGTGGGGTGGCCCCATAGACTTTTTTCCCGAATATTTATATCAAATTCATGCTTTACTCCCAAAGACCTTTTGTTTGAGCCCCATATTGCTATGGTCGTAAATTTGTCCAATTTGGGGGATGTTTTTGGTGAGAGACGGCCCCCAAATACTTGGTCCTATATTTGGATATCAGATTCGAATTCTGGACTCAAATACCTTTTATTTAAGCCGCATATCCCCATGGTCAGTAATTAAGTCCTCTTTGGGAGGTGTTTTGGGGAAAGGATGGACCCCCAGAAACGTGGTCCCACATTTGGATATCAGATTCGTATTCTACTCGCAAATACCTTTCATTTGAGTCCCGTACTGCCATGGTCGGTATATATGTCCGATTTAAGGGTGTTTTGGGGTTGGGGTGGTCCCCCCAGCACTTGGTTGTACAAATATATATCAGATACGTTTTCTTATCCTAAATACCTTTCATTTGAGTCCCATATTGTCGTGATTGGTCTAAATATATGTTTGGTAGGTTTTAGGGTGGGGCGGTCCCCCTAGGTACCCCATCCGAAATTTGGATACAAATATTTAATTTTTAAGGTACTATTTGAAACCACACAAAATTTCGCTTATATCGCACCACCCATCTCCGAGATCTGGCGTTTCTGAAAATTAGGGTAAGGGGGAGGGTCCGCCCCCCCCTTCAGATTTCAAAAATTGAAGTACCCTATTTTCACCACGGGGTCATTATGCACCATCTGTGAAAATTTCAAGAAAATCGGTTCAGCCGTTTCTGAGTCTATAAGGAACACACAAACATACAAACAAACAAACAAACCTACAAACAAACACAATTTGATTTTTTATATAAGATACGTTTTTGTTAATGATTTTAAAAATATAAGAAAATGGATCGATATGGCCCATTTTCAATTCCAACCGACCAACACTAATGAGAAATATTTGTGCAAAATTTTAAGCGACAAATGGGCGAACGGACGGACATGGCTAGATCGACTTAAAATGTCATGACGATTAAGAATATATATACATTATGGGTCTTAGACGCATATTTCGAGGTGTTACAAGCGGAATGACAAAATTAGTATAAAAGCGTGCTAAGATCGGTCTGGCCGGCCATTCTGTCAAAAATGTATGCAAAATATATTAAGTTGAAGGGCATAAACAAAAACTAAAGCTTATTGGAACCGAAAAAGGATGATCGAGAGCCCGATTTATATGGGAGCTCTATCAGGTTATAGACTGATTTGGATCGTAATTGGTATAGTTGTTGAAGGCCGTGGTCAATTTCAGCCAAATCTGACAAAAGTTGAGGCTTGAAAGGGCTCAAGAAGTCAAATCGGGAGATCGGTTTATATGAGAGCTGTATCAGGTTATAGACCGATTCGGACCATATATGACACGGTTATTGAAAGACATAACGAAACACGACATGCAAAATTTTAGCCAAATCGTAAGAAAATTGCTAAATCTGAACCGATATGGCTCATTTGCAATCCCTAACGACCTACATCAATCTTAGGAATCTGTGCAAAGCGGCTAGCTTCACGCGTTCGACCGCTATCGTGATTTCGAGAGACGGACGGATATGGCTAGACCGACTCAAAACGTCGAAACGTTTAAGAATATATATACTTTATGGGGTCTTAGATGAATAATTCGAGGTGTTACAATATATTGTTGTGTTCGGAAAAAATGTGAAAGTCGTCGCGAATGCAGATGTCATGGCAATTGCGGTTATGGGAAAGTTTCCCGGCACTCTTGGAGATGTACTTCGGGCAACAGCGAAGTGGCTACCGAAAGTGGTCTAGGTATAAATCCGCGCAAGAGAGATGTAGTTCTTTTGAGAAGAAGATACAAGTTGACTACAGTGGCACATGTCTTCTTGGGAGGAGAGAATGTTCCATTTATAGAAAACGCAAAATTTTTATGAAAGGGCAAGAAAGGCAACTCCTGCGCTATACAGCTGGAAGTGGGCCATTGACAAAAGTTGAGGGTTGAGACCGCCCGTCATGAATTGAGTATATTCTACAGTTGTCCGACCTATAATGCTATATGCTTTTGTGGTCTGATGGACGGCGCTTCAAAAGTTTACCTACCGTTCAATACTCAACCCGATGCAAAGGATGGTTTTTTGGTGCATCACAAACGCACTGAAGACGACACCATCTGATGCACCTAATTTAGTGCTACATTTAATGCCTCTGGACATTGTGGCTAGATAAATTGCTGCGAACACTGCTCTGAGGTTAAGGTAGCATTCTCTTTGGTCATGTGGCGGCTACGGACACTGTGTTATCCTTCATACAATGTCCGATGTTCCAGGCAGTGGGGATTACACCCTACCTGTCGCTTTTTGATAAAAAGTACTGTACCACTATTCCTGATAGAACAGATTGGAACTACGATATCCCTGGTAACAGAAGTTACATATACTTCTATACGGATGGTTCCAAACTACACGACCAGGTGGGTTTTGGGGTGCACTCTAAAGATCTAGAACTGGTCATATCGAAAAGGTTACCCGACCACTGCAGTGTGTATCAAGCGGAGATCCTTGCAATTAAAGAAGTGGTGGAATGCTAAGGTATAATGTCATAACGACGATTGGCATAAATATCTTCTCAGAGAGACAGGCAGCCATTAAATCCCTGGAGGACGTATTTCTGAACACAAAAACCGCCCTCGACTGTCGCAGATCTCTAAACGAGATGGCTGAACAGTTCAAAATTCACCTATTCTGGGTGCCGGGCCACAGAAATAACCCAGGGAATTGTAAAGCGGAATCAGTGGGTATGCCTCTAGCGACATGTAAGCTGAGTTTTCAGGACCAGGCCCAAGGGACAACGAATGGTAGATGGTCATAAAGAGGGGACTGCGAGCATTTCAAAACTATGTGGCCTAATCTAGACTTGAAGAGGTATACCGCTTTGCTGTCATTGGCTAGAACAGACGTCTCAGTCATTGTGTCCATCATGACAGGTCACCGTGTAATCGGAAAACATGCTGACAGACTGAAGGTTGCCAGTAATAATTTTTGCAGAAGCTGTGAGGACATCGACGAAGAAGAGACCTTCTGTATGTGTGGGACACAGTGCCAGGCACTGGCAGTCTGTTATCATTCCTTTGAGAACCTGTCTTATTTAGCGGATGTGAACATTCGCAAGTTATTGGGTAGGAACTATTAGAAGACATCTTCCTTCTTCTGTTCCTGTGGTATTACAGTGTACGAAAACGTCTGAAAGAGTCGAATGAGTATAAAAATGCTCAAAGATAGTACGAAGTGAACATTTTAGTTATATTTATTCAGAAAATATGTACTTCAGTAACAATGTAACACCCGCTACAATGGAGTTGTTTCCATACAATTTTTGTCCTTTATGATACCACAGCAGCAGTACATTAAAGCCAAGACCACCGCCCTGATAATATAAGCTCCGAGCTAATGTTTAGAATTATTTCTGAAAATTTGCTTTGGAATGGGGTTTGTAGCAAAAACTTGAAGTGTGAGAATATCAAATACCGATTAGAAGTCTAAAAACTTTGGAATCAATTCAATATACTTTTCAATGGTAGAGGTACAAATTGTTAACATCGGTAATCCAAATATTGATACATTTAATTTTTTCCTCTACCCAAAATTAAATTTACCAGCTAAAGAGTTTACCAAACGTCTAAGTCAATAAGGCGTATTGTAATGCACCGAAATGCCAAGGAGGTGTACTTGCAACGCACTTTGTGTATCGTTTGTTAGTAGAAGATGCACCAACTTGGGTTGCACACATGCCTTAGGCCATGATAAATACCAGTCTACGGGCAAATAGTAGACATACATTAAATATTTACCAAATAGTTTTGAGGCTGCAGGAAAGCAGCGGCGGCATCATAAAACGCGAAAAATGTTATGTGCTCAAATATTTGAATATTGTTGATGCTGGCTAGATGCTGGAGTATATGCTGATGATGTAAATACTAATTCCGACAATGTTAGTGGTGGTGGTGTTACGGACGCAGTATTTTTTATACCCAGTGTAAGTAAGAAGTTTCATTTCAAATCGAATTCTTTTTTTGGAAATTGCCTATTTCGAAAATGTTTATATGCTTCATTGCTGCAACAACCCGCACTAGGCATCTGGCATTTGATATGAGATGGGAAGTGCTGTACGCCCAAAGGGAAGGGAGAGGGGGCGGAGGCAATACCTAGGCACTTAAGTTTATCAGCTTCGTAATTTGAGTAATAAAGTCTTTAGAAAGTTAAGTGTACCCATTTAAGATCATATTACGCCGTAAAAAATAATTTGTTTATTTAAACCCAAGAAAAACAATTGATTAAACAACGTTTAAATTCCACTTTCGGCACCAAAATGCCATTTAAACTGAACGTTGAGCATCACCAGATATGCGGGCTGATTTGAAATCGATATTTGTACGGCGGTATGGGTAGTCGTTCAATTGATTGCCGTCTAGCTAGACCCGTTAAGAGGAATTTGATCTCTGTTAACGGTGGCCTAAATTTGCTTAACTTCATGTAATGGAGGAATTCTATACTTTTTTGGTAATTAATTTCAGATGTTGTTTTTTGTGATTGAAATTTATTGAAATTAGTCCATTTAAATGCTCTTCACACTAATTGAGATTTTTGAAATCGAATCCATATACATATGTATCGTAATCGAAATCAAGCCCTGATAAAGCCATAGCGTGAAAAACTATTCAAATCAATTTTGGAATGTTTTCATTTGTTACCCAATCATCACTAAATTTTCTACATATCACATTTAAGCCCTATTACAGACTTAGATTTATATATAGCAGCCATATAAATAATTCGCTCGTTTTACACTTATAAGGACGTAGTAACCACAATTTTCAACCGAAATTTAATATGGAATGTTTCAATACCAATCTGAAAGCCAATAACAAATTTCATGAAAATTGGTTCATACAACAACAGCCCAATAACACTGGGGAACAAAATTCAATGTTTTAAAGGATAGGATAGGTTTAAGTGGCAGTCTGTCATCAGACTCACTTAGGCGTTTTCGTCCATTGTGATACCGCAGGAATAGAAAAAGGAAGTTAACTTCTAGTTCCTACTGTTGAACCATGCAGATGGCTTTGAAAAGCGGCTGCTATGCACAAACAAACCATCCTTTGGAACCGGTTGTTTATTGTATAGTACGTGGAGTTTTAAAGCGCCGTCTACCAGAATACAACACCATATAGCATTATAGGTCTGACAACTGCAGTATATACCCAATGCATGACGCGCGGTCTAAACCCCCAACTTTTGCTCTCTTGCAGGTGTGTAGGGCAAGAGTTGCCTTTCTTGCCCTTTCTAAAATGTTAGATTTAAAGTTCAATTTCCTGTCCAACAAAGGATTTTGCGCTGTCAGTAAATTGAACATTCTCTCCTCCCAAGGAGACAGTTGCCACTGTAGGTAACTTGTATCTCCTGCAGAAAAGAGCTTTAATCAAAGATACTTTTTTTACACTTTTTTTCTAAAGCAAGCTAAAAGTAACAGCTGATAACTGACAGAAGAAAGAATGCAATTACAGAGTCGCAAACTGTGAAAAAATTTGTCAACGCCGACTATATGAAAAATCCGCAATTACTTTTTGGGCAACCCAATACTTCTGTCCTGCAAGGATTTACGCCTAGACCATTTTCGTTAGCCCACATAGATGTTGCACGTAGAGCTTTCTAAAGTATATATCTTAGAGTGCTGGGAAACTTTCCCCGAAACTATTGGCACGTCATCAGCATATGCGACCACTTTTACGCCTTTTTATTCCAGAGAGACAGTACACCTCGTTTAAGTGTTCCGCTGCTGACCCATCTTTTTAGATCCACAGATCCCAAGCCTGCCGTAATGCATCTTTTAGTAATTAAGTTATTAATAAACTTTCTAACGGTAGAGTTGATGCCTAAAAGCTCCAACTCCTTCAATTGGCGTCGGTTTTACATTATTGAAAGCACCTTCAATGTCAGCGAGAGAACCCTCTATGTAGCCGACTTGGTTGTGAAGGGCTGTTTCAGTGGATTTGCCTTTACTATATGCCTTTACCATACAAATGATGAGCTACGAGTATAGAGGGGACATCTTTACGCTGCGTTTTGCGTCGGTGGAATGTATTGATACCGTCAAACAGCTCGTCAGAGGTATTCACGCTCCCTGGGAGGGCGCAAAGCTCGACCTGGTGAGAAATATGGATATCCCCAGCTCACAAAGGCTACGGTCTTCATCAAGGAATGGGGCAGTAAATTTGCAACGGAACGTATGCTGGGATTCTTGGGCAAGCAAAATGTAGGTTTGGTCGCAGAGAAGTGGGTGGTCTTCCACAGGGAGGAGAAGGAGGAAGGAACTCTCTTTGTGGTTGGCATTGATCAAGTCTCCGTGAGAAGTTTGGCTAAGACTAAAGGCATGGCGCACTACGGGAGGAAAGCTTTCTTTTTCAAGATTGGGAAAGACTAGGATAGGCAGAAATTTTCATTCTGCGACACCAGGCCGTGCAGTGGCAGGTGACTCAACACCGTCCAACAAACAGGGGCCCACAACGAGACAATCACGGCATCTCTCAATATTGGAAAGACTAGGAGAAACAATGATCCTAATACTAAAATATCAGGAAGTGCAGTGGCGAGAGACCCAACGCAGCCTAACAAACACGAACCAGACGACGGACCCGTCACCGACTTAAAGATTCGGAATGCTGGGATAGGTAAAGATCCTTATATTGAATTTATTAGGCAGCTCAGCGACATGAGACTCAATGCAACCCAACGAACGGGGAGCCGATGATGGTACCATCACCTACTCCCAAGAAGCCAATTTAATTATGATTTGGAAGGCTAAGATAGTCAAAGATCCTAGTATTGAAACATCAGGCAGTACAGGGAATGAAAACCCGATAAAGTTTAACGAAAAGGGAAACGACGATAGAACCATTACCGACATTATAAAAAGTCGGAAGACTAGACTAGGCAATGAACCTAAAATGGTGACATCAAGCAGTGCAGTGACAGGAAAGTCAATGGATTCTAAAGAACAGGGATCGGACGATGAGATCATCACCTACTCCCAAGATATCCATTTACTGGAGGACCAATGATTGAGGTAATGCAGATAAACCTCCACCGGAGCGAGACTGCTACACACGCTCTGATAGAGAAAATCAGCAAGGGAAAGATTCATATTGCCTTAATTCAGGAGCCATGGACGACATGGAACAAAGTCTCTGGACTGAACCATATCAACTACCAATTATTCCATGCTAACACTGGTACTCGGCCGAGGACTTGCGTTATTTGTCATAAACATTTGTATTACATATTTTCCCCAGAGTTGTCAACGTCGGATGCAACAGTGGTGAGTGGAGCATACCTGGCATCACTTTATCTGCCTTCGACTCTCCGGCACCGCCACCCACGTCGGAGCTGCATCGGCTGGTGAGGAAAGCAAAACAGACAGGAAACGAGGTGCCAATAGGGTGCGATGTGAACTCTCACCACATTTCTTGGGGTAGCACCAACACTAATAAGCAGGGCCAAGCCCTGGCAGAGTTCTTGAATACTAACGACCTAATAACACTTAATATTGATAAAACCGCAACCTTTGTTAATAGGATTAGGGAGGAGGTATTAGATGTGTCGATATGTTCCGAAAATCTGATCGACGAGGTTCAGGATTGGAGGGAAAACTCTTTCTCTGACCATCGCTACATTAGGTTTAGAATAGCACGGCCAGCGCCGAATCCGATATGCTTCCGGTATAAGTAGAAGACCAACTGGATAAAATTCGGAAAGCTACTCAGAAGAAGACTTGGGCAAGATAATTTAGATTGTCCAAGCATAGAAGAGATTGGCGAGAATGTCAACAGGATTACGACTGCGTTGGTGGGATCCTTCGAAGATAGTTGTCCACTTCGGGAAAGGAAAAAGGCGCTGGATGACCGGGGAGATTCGCAATATTGGGAAAGAGGTCCGCAGACTTTTTAACAGAGCACGTCGTAAAAAAGCGGACGCTTATTGGGATGTGTATTACACACGGCTCAAGGAATACAATAAGATTACCAGGGCGGCAAAATGTGCCTCCTGGAAGCTTTTCTGCGAACAGATCGATAGCGTTAATGACGCCGCCAAGATAAAAAAGTTTCTCTCAAAAACTCATGCCCAAACTGATGCCCAAGTACGAGATATGGGAGTTAGAGCAGACACAACGGAGGACATGTTGACGCTTTTTATGAAAACCCATTTTCCACAGGATACGACGGGACTCACAGAGATACCGGAATCTTGAAATAATGACGATGATCGAAGGTTTATAATAACGGAATTTATGGTGAAGGAATCCTTGAGGAGCTTCAAACCATTTAAGTCACCCGGACCTGATGGAATATTACCGGCGTTGCTGCAGAAAGTGGCAGACTATCTGGCCTCGTCTGGTTAAAATTTTCACAGCGTGCCTAGGACTTTCATATACTCCGAAAGCCTGGTAGGAGGCAAGGGTGGTGTTTATACCTAAGCCCGGCAAGGCAAGTTATGCGACACCAAAGGCCTACAGACCCATAAGCCTCACGTCCTTTCTACTCAAAACCATGGAACGTATTGTGGACACCATGATAAAGAGTATGACATCCAGCGAACTGTTCAAATACAAACGGCATGCCTATGTCAAGGGAAGGTCGGTGGAGACTGCCCTGCACGAGGTTGTGCATAAAATAGAAGAAGCCTTCGATGCCAAAATGTACACACTGACGGTATGCATTGGCATCGAGGGGCTTTTAACAATGAGCGGAGCGACACACTGATCCAATCCTTAGACCAGTACCAAGTGGACCCGGTCCTTAGAGACTAGATAAACCGTATGCTAAGGAACACTTGGATAAATTGTGTGTCCCATGCCATAAGTATAAGGGGAAAAAAGTGGTACGGGGCACGCCATAGGGGCGCATTTTATCGCCACTTCTATGGGTGACCACCATAAACGACCTATTACTGATGCTGACTGAGGAGGGATTTGATGTTATAATACTTCTAAGGGATAAGGATCGGAACGAGCTATGCAGAAGGGCCGAAAAGGTCTTGCATATGGCATATGACTGGGCTAGATCCAGAGGTCTCAATGTTAACCCAGAGAAGACTGAAATATGCATGATCACGAGGTAGACGAAGGTGGGCTAATTTAATGCACCACGTTTCCTCAATATGACGATTTCGACATCTGACAAAGTCAAATACTAAGGTGGGATTTTGGACAGGAAACTGAATTGGAAGTGTCACATTCAGGTGCGTACTCAGAAGGCTCACAGATGTTGAGCACTATGTAGACGGGCCGAAGGCTCGAAATGGGGCCTGAATCCTGGGATAGTCCACTCGCTCTACAGGAGCTTGATTAGACCAATACTTACTTACACCTCAGTAGTTTGGTGGACTGCTATGAAGAAAAAGTGCAATATAAGGACCATACAACAGCTCTGAACATGTTGTCTTGGCATAGGCAGAACGATGAGGACCACGCCCACTAGGGCGCTGGAGACTATTCTAGATATCCGACCCATTGACATACAAATTAAGTGTGAGGCAACCACTGCTGCTATGAGACTAAAGGCGATGGGAGAATGGATTGAGGATGGGAGCAGCTCAATCCATCGCAGTATAATCGAGGCGACGATAGGAAACCTTGAAGGAAGGTTCCCGATGGGATACCTGACATGAACCTTGAAGTCGAATGCGAGGCACTGCTGCCATCGGCACAGTCTTGGATTGGCGGAACTCTAGTATTGCCATCTGGAAGATCATGTTACACGGATGGATCAAAGCTAAGGTACTGTGTGGGCCTGGGGGTCTATATTGAGAACCCAGGGACTGGGTTGTAGACTGCCTGACCATAATACGGTACTGCAGGCGGAGATCCGGTCGATCGATTGTGAACATCTTTACCGACAGTAAAATTGCCATAAGGGCAATAACACCCAGGACGGCAAGATCACGAACAGTCTTGCAGTGTAAGAAGGAGATTAACGCCTTCTCTGAGGAAAGGAAAATCCGCATCGTTTGTGTGCCGGGCCATAACGGAGTAAGGGGAAATGAAAGGGCAGGCGATTTAGCGGTGAAGGCAAGAGGACTGCCGTCAATAAACTTGGTTTACCCGAAGCGCTTCGGGTCGACGCAGTCCGAATTAAGGGAGTGGGCGACGAATGCGCATGCAACATTGTGGAGCAGCAAAACGGTTGGTAGGACGGGGGATTCAGGTCGTCATAAAACGAAGCTATTACTGAAAGCAAGCAAGAAGGAGGTAAGTATAGCTATTGGTATCGTAACGGGACACATAGGACTACGAGGACTCACTTATGTAAAATCGCTGCGGCTTTCGAGAACAACAAATACTGGTTCTTAGGTGGAGGCACAATATCAGACATGAACTAACTTAGGGGAGTGGTATTGAAAACAATTAAAAATTTTGTAAGTAGCACGGAATTCTTAACTTAAAATGTTCTTTTTAGAGGTTACTTTATAGTTTTTAGAGCGCACAACAAGCCGATTACTGGCATAGGTGTATGTCCATAGTGGCAGGGGGCGGATTAATATCTGCACCCTCTTTTCAACCTAACCAACATATGCATGCTGCTGCCGCGACAGGCGATCTCCAGGGATCTTTGCCCTAAGATATGTTTCTAACAACCTCCCAAGAGTCTTCAGCATAAAGGATGACAGACTAATAGGACGCCTTCGTGTGGTAGTGTTTTTCTGCTTTCTGAATGAAGATGACGTTCGTGTCCCTCCATTTCATAGGTATATATGACATTCTGATACAAGCAGAGTGTATCCCCCTAGGCCAGCTAATGAGTCTATCAAAATCAGTGTTACATCATCAGGGCCTGGCGACTTAAAGGAGTCGAAAGTTTTTATCGTCCAAAGAATTTTTGGTTCAGACACAATTTCCCCAATAACGAACGTCGAATGCTTACTAGTGACAACCTCTTCTGGCGCCACGTTGTCCGTTGAAAAATTTCCTGGGAAATGTTTTGTTGTTGTAGTAGTTTGTTGTGTTGAGTGTCAAGACCCAGGAACTCTGCGACAAAGATGGGGCCACAGGGATCTCGGTTTGATTCGAGTGGGTCTGGCAGGGCAGTTAAACAGGTGACGTGTATCGTGCGGTCCCTCGTTACAATTGAGTCATACATCTTGCAAGTCGGCATCAATCATTGCTCTGTAGGAGTTGACGCGGCTGCATCTGCCGGAACGTAATTGAGCCGGAATTACTCTGGTTTGTCGGGGGAGGTCAATTTCTTCAGGTGCAATGGAAGGCGGTCATTCTCCAAGGACTACAATGGGAAATGTGTATCAGCGAGTAGTTCTAGTGTTTCCTTATTAGACATTGTCCATACATTCTCTGACTTCTGAATATACTCCACTATAATAGGTCTCGAGAACAGAATTTCCTTAGCCTAAAGGCCACAAATGCGTCCACGCAGCTGCAGAATTCCACCAAGGATTTTTTCTGAGCCTTTCTCAGCTCGCCCATATATTTTCTTAGCTTAGCCTTATAGATGTCCAATCGGGTTGTGCTCTTGTTGATTTTGCCCTGTTGAAGAGTTTTTTGCAGTCCTTTCTTAGACCAACCAGTTCTGGGGTCCACCATGGCGGTCGCTGTTTGCCCCTTGGCTTGACACTAGGAAATGCTGACACAAGCGAGTCATTCAGTGCCTTCGTGATCCGCTTGACCATTATGTTTATATCCTCCGCAGTTTCCACTTCCTTTTTTAGTCCAGAAGGGATTGTAGTCCAAAATGTGTGACGAAATCTATCCCAATCCGTTTTTCTTCTGTTTAGCCGAGGGACCACTTCTGCAGCATTTTCTCCAAGGCTGAAACTAATATAACGATGATCAGAGAAGCTGTGATCATCCAACACTTCCCCGACGCATAATCTTGCGCTTATGTAATCCGATTCAAAGGTAATGTCCAGTATCTCCTGCCTGTTCCTGGCAATAAAGGTCGGTTTATCCCCTTTATTACAAATCACAGCTCACCCCTTTCTTTGGCATCCGAACTTCCGAATCTGGTTGTTGTTTTAGCCATATTTTCATGTGGAGGTGGCGATCCACGTCAAGCTCATGTAGGTGAGCAAGCTCATTCCGCATTCCGGTCTAAAGGACCGATCGCCGTGGGAACAGGGTGGCCCTTGGCGCCAATAACCCGCCTTGTCATACCGATCATCATAGGCACTCAGTATTTGTGAGAGAGCCGGTGCCGCCCGCCCTCATACTGAGACTCTCTGCTCGAAACCGCTGATTGTCCGCGACTGCCGTTGCAGTTACTCCGTATGGAGCATTCACAACTAAACTTTCCGTGAACACCATACCAACCGTACCTCAATGTTCCAGCCTGTGTGGTGCTCAAAGCTATCCCGTGCCTCCTCTTTGATGCATCACTGGCTGCTGCTGTTGAAGTACTTTTTGAGTTCCGTTTAGAAAATAGCAGAAAAACTGAACATCTTATGAAAGAAGATGCAACAAATAAAAGGGTGCTAAGTTCGGCCGTGCCGAATCTTATATACCCTCCCCCATGGATCGCATTTGGCAAGTCTTTGAATGGTTTTTTCAATATGTGTATGAGCTACATCAAGTTATTGACCGATATGGACCGCGCGTGTCATGGCTATAAGAACTCATAGAAAAATACCACCTGCAAAATTTCATTCAAATCGAGTAAAAATTGCGCCCTTCAGCGGCTCAGAGTGACAAATTGGGAGATCGGTTATGTGGCAGCTATATCGGATTGTCAATCGATTTAGACCAAACTTGGCACAGTTTTTGGAAGTTATACCAAAACGACACATGCTAAATGTCATCCAAATTGGATAAGAATTGTGGCCTCTAGATGCTGAAGGAGTCAAATCGGGAGATCGGTTTACATGGCCGCTAAATCAGGCTATGGACTTTTTTTAGACCATACTCGGCACAGTTGTTGGAAGGGATGGGGGTTTATTCATTTTGTCATTCCGTTTGCAACACATCGAAATATCCATTTTGTCCATAAGCAGGTTAAGTTCGAAGATGGGCTGTATCGGACTATATCTTGATATGGCCCCCATATAGACCGATCCGCCGACTTAGTGTCTCGATTTAATGTTTGGGCCCATTAATTATCCGATGTTGCCGAAATTTAGGACAGTGAGTTAAGTTAAGCCCCTCCACATATTTCGGCAATTTTGTCTGGATCGATCAAGATTTGCATATAGCTGCCAAATACACCGATATCTCGATTTAAAGTCTGGGCCTCAAAAAAGACGCATTTATAATCCGATTTAACTGAAATTTGACACAGTGCCTTAAGTTAGGCTTTTCGACATCCATGTTGTATATGGTTCAGATCGTTTTATTTTAAGATATAGCTAATTAAAAGACCAATATTTTGTTATACACAATTGAACAATGACTTGTACTTATAAGTATTTGGTCCAAATCGGACATATTTCGATATAACTGCTATGGGACACAAGGTATGCAATTTTCACCGGATTTTGATGAAGGATGGTTTACATATATACCCGAGGTGGCGGATATCCAAAGTTTGGCCCGGCCAAACTTAATTCTTTTTTACTTGTTTATTCTATATAATTTTATCCCTTTTCGTTAGTAAGTTATATTCGTCCAGATTTGGATATAGCTGCAATATAGACAGATCTCTTAATTTAACGTATTGGGCCGATAATAGGCGCATTTGTTGTCCGATGATTTCTCGATGTAAGGTTTAGGCTAAAAAAAGGTAAACTTATAAGCCAATTTCGCTGAAATCTATCACAGTAAATGACGTTAGTCCCCTCAACTTTCGACCCGAGTTCGGGCTATATTTGGATATAGCTACCATATATACCAATCTCCTGATTTAAGTTCTTTGTTCAATAAAATAACGTTTATTACTCGAATTTCGATGAAATTTCACACAATGGGCTGCGTCAATATAGTTCAGATCTGTCTAAATTTGGATATAGCTGTCATAAACATATGCTGATCTCCCGACATAAGTTTTAAGACCCTTAAAAGCTGAGAAGCTAACAGATGAATTTGGTACAATGAGTAGTTTCAGATGCGTACCTAGCCTGAATATGGTGGAAATTGGACCATATTTATATAAAGCTTCTACGGTTTCATAAATGATACATAATCTGGTTAGTATATATATTCGAGTTGGTGGGTATCCAAAGTTCGGCTCGGCCGAGCTTAATGATTTTTTTTTCTTTTCTCAAAACAATACTGTGTTAGCGGGTTTATTACTTGGCGTATTTTCACTTGTTTCCTGTTGAAAATTCGGTGATTACGGACAAAAACAACTGTCTGCATCAAATGCTAATGAAAAACAAGTAAAAGCGTGCTAAGTTCGGCAGAGCCGAATCTCATACAAACTCCACCATAGATCGCATTTGTCAAGTTCTTTAAATGACTTTTAAAAATATTTATGAGCTTTATCAAGCTATATTGACCGATATAGACCATACTGGTCATGGCTGTCAGAAGTGATAGAAAACACCACCTCCAACATTTCATGCAAATCGAGCAATAATTGCAGCCCTCCAGAGGCTCAGGAAGTCAAATTGGGAGAACTGTTTATGTGGTAGCTATATGTGATTATCAACCGATTTAGACCATACTTGGCACAGTTGGTGGAAGTCATACCAAAATGAAACATGCATCAAGAAGTCTTATTGGGAGATCGGTTTTTATTGCAGCTATATCAAATTATGAACCGAATTGCACCATATTTAGCACAATTGTTGGAAGTGATACCAAAACACCACGTGCAAAATTTCGTGCCAAATCGGATGAGAATTGCGCCCTTTAGAAGCTCAAGCAGTCAAGACCCAAGCTTGGTTTATATGGCCTATGGCTTATGGGGAGGGGGGGGGGGGGGGTGGTGGGCCTTACTAATTTGTGTAAAATTTCAAGCGCCTAGCTTCACTCATTCGAAAGTTAGCGTTCTTTCGACAGACATACAGACGAGTGGATGGACGGACATGGCTAGATCGTCTTAAAATGTCATGACGATCAAGAAGATATATACTTTATGGGGTCTTAGACGCATATTTCGAGGAGTTAAAAACGGGAAGACGAAATTAGTATATCCCCATCCTATGGTGGAGGGTATAGAAATTAAAACCGATTCATGTCAATATAAATAACTTCTTTATTACTTTCATTCAGGCCAGCTGCCAGAGTCTTTCAGTGAATCAGTCATTTGTTGGTGTTATTAGTTAGTGAAGCGTCTAATGAAATGACCCAAAATTCACTGCAATTAAGTTGGCAATTTATTTGAGATGCCAAAACCATGACATGACCTGGACAACAAAAATATACTTGACCACATAAAGAAATTACCAAATACGTCTACCAGGGCATGCTATCACCCACCCAAATGTTTTTGTTCGTCACGCTTATTGCAGTGGACTGCCCAACCACCAGAACTGTAGGCGACATGCCTGCAATTTCCCAATTCAATACTAAGCCCGAAAGCAAAATGTCAAATATGCTGCTGACCAATAGCCAATAAAATATCAAACTAAGGCTTAAGAAAAATTAATTAAAATCCCAATTGCTTTGCAGTTCCTTTGCAGTTGACTTTTCACACCCACCTAACATTGCTGCGGCTGATATCATACATGGTCTGCTCGTGTTTCCTCCACTACCACGGAAGGTGGCGAAGGAAACAATTGCTTTGGTATGCAGTGACCTCATTTTTTCTCTCACGCTTATCCCACTATGGAATGATGTCCTTCGATGTGTACACTTATGTATGTGCTCTCCGTCCATCGTGGATGCAAGAGATGTGGCCGATATCTACTTGGATCACACTCAATACTCGTACATTCAGTGTCACCATGTCACCGAGAAATTAATAAAGTTCTTGAAATATACTACGTGCCCTTCATACAAATGGAACTTTTTATGGCGCACCATATGCCATGGTGTGGCGTTCCAAATTTGTAACGAGTAACGTAGAGCTATTGCTAGATGAATGGATGCATGACTCGGGATCGGTATTTGTGACCAGCACATATGTCGAAGTGTGTAGAGGAGCGTAACTAGTGTTATCAGCAGCACAACTAATGCATGCTGCCGCTAGTGCCAGGTAATAAAAATCACAATTTTATTGCATTCCCATTATCTATGCTACCAAAAAAGTTTGTTTTCTTGTCGGAATCGTAAAGAAAATATTTTACTATTTGAGGTTATTTGTTGCCATGAACTGTGGGCAATTCAGTGCAATCGTCTTAAATAGCCTTACGGAAATTTTATGTTCCACGCTGCTGCAGGTTGTATGTTTTCAATGTTTAGTGAAAAAAAAAAGAATTTTATTTTTCTAGCGATTTTAATAGCCACCAAAATAGTAAGATCACAATTCTCACAAAAGTAAGTGGACAAGACAGAATCCATGATTCCAAGGCCGAACGAAGTAAATTTCTTCGATTCGGTCTTGTGGGCTTTTTATACACTCTACCATAGGATGGGGGCAAACTAATTTCGTCATTATGTTTGTAACACCTCGAAATATGCTTCTTAGACTCCATAAAGTATATATATTCTTGATCGTCATGTCTTTTAAAGTCGTTTTCGTCATGTCCGTCCGTCTGTCCGTCCGTCCGTCTATCTGTCGAAAGCACGCTAAATTTCGAAGGAGTAAAGCTAGTCGCTTACAATTTTGCACAAATACTTTTTATTAGTGTAGGTCGGTTGGGATTATAAATAGGCCAAATCGGTCCATGTTTTGATATAGCTGCCATTTAACCGATATTGGGTTTTGAATTCTTGAGCCTCTAGAGGGCGCAAATCTCGCCCGGTTTGACTGAAATTTTGCACGTAGTGTTTTGGTATCACTTTCCACTACTGTACTGAGTATGGCGCAAATCGTTTCATAATCTACTATAGCTGACATATAAACCGATCTTGGATCTTGACTTCTTGAGCCAATAGAGCGCGCAATTCTCATCCGACTTGACTGAAATTTTGCATGAGGTGTTTTGTTTTGACTTCCAATAACTGTGTTAAGTATGGCGCAAATCGGTATATAACCTGATATAGCTGCA
This sequence comes from Stomoxys calcitrans, assembly GCF_963082655.1. NCBI lineage: Eukaryota > Metazoa > Arthropoda > Insecta > Diptera > Muscidae > Stomoxys > Stomoxys calcitrans. The sequence goes on from NC_081552.1 coordinate 153,579,531, forward strand.
ATATAAACCGATCTTGGGTCTTGACTTCTTGAGCCTCTAGAGGGCGCAATTCTCATCCGATATGGCAGAAATTTTGTACAACGACTTCTCTCATGACTTTCAACATGAGAGGTCTAAATCGATCAATAGCTTGATACAGCCCCATATAAATCTCTCTCCCGATTTTGCTTCTTGAGCCCCTACAAGGCACAAGTCTTATCCGAATGAACTGAAATATTACTCAATGTATTCAGCATTTATTTATGATCCAAATCGGACTATAACTTGATGTAGCTCCAATAGCATAACAGTTCTTATTCAATATTCTTTGTTTGCCTTAAAAGAGATACCGTGCATAGAACTCGACAAATACGATCCATGGTGGAGGGTATATAAGATTCGGCCCGGCCGAACTTAGCACGCTTTTACTTGTTTAAATTTGTGGAACATTTGCCGATAAAAGGTGGGCGATGAAAAGTCTACATACGAACCAAATTTAGTCGTCTGGCAAAAAGCTTCATATTATAGACCAACAACCAAAATATAAATTATTTAAATCTAGAATCGATAAATAAAAAAAAGTTATAAACTAAACTGTAATGGTACAAGATTAGATACTTGGCAAAAATTAAGGTCGTATTTAGACTTCTGCCGCCCACTGCATATTGAACGAAGAATTTTAGTTTTGATTACCCCAAAAATTGCTGCTACACATAAGACCACAGACATTATCAGAGTGTTGTAGATCGTAATATGTGGTTGTCGAGAGGTAGGTTTGTTCTAAACATACCAATATACAGAAGAAGTGTTACCAATTCAAACATCACGGGATGGACATGAGCACCACACTGATTGGAACTATGAGTTCCGATTCGTGTGGAGTTCATTGTCATCATGAGAAGCTCAGTTAAGAGTTAGCGGCAGCGTCCACAGGTTGCGGTTAGTAGGATGCTTTGTAGACGCAATTGCAGTCGCGGACAATCAGCGATATCGAGTGGAGAAATCCAATTAGATGCCGAGCGGCACTGGCTCTTGCTTAAATACCGAGTGCCTATATACTCGATATAACAAGCCGTGTTATTGGCGCCTTTAAATAACCAATGGCCATAACGTTCCGGCAGCGATTAATTTCTTGAACGGGCCAAATCGGACTGTTTAGAATGATTTCCCGATTCAGGATGTTGAGCCCGTAAAGGCCGTATTTATATTCCAATTTCGCTGAAATTTGGAACAGTGAGTTGTATTAATCACCCCGATGTTCTAATCGAAAATGCTCCAGATCAGATCATATCTGAATGTAGACCGATCCAGGGGTTTAAACCCACAAAAGCCACATTAATTACCAGTTTACGCTGAAATTTGGAACAGTGAGTTTCACTATATCTCCCGCTATCCGAATTCAGTATGGTTCACATCAGACCGTATGAAAATACAGCTTTTTGGTTTAGGGTCTCAAGCCCATAACAGGCGCATTTCGCTGCATTTTCTAACAGTCACTTAATGTCGTTTGCGGTCCAGATATGTCTAGATAGACTTAGGCTCTTTATGCTATAAAATACGGATTTATTGCCCAAGGTTGGTGAAACTATGACTTGCATAAGGCTTTTCAGCATCCGAATCAAGTATAATCCAGCACATATTTGGACAAAACCATGGTAGAACAGTAGAGTTATAATAAAATAAAATGATGGATATATCCATGGTGGTGTGTATCTAAAGCTAGGCCGAACTTACGTTTAAACTGGTTTAGTCCTTCCCTTCCTCTCTAAAATGGCGAATTGGACAGCCACTATGTGGGCGAAATGAAGTGCAGAACATGATTTTGTAACCATTCTTATTTAACACTTGCTTTATTTGACTGCTGAGTCTTTGTTGGTATGTCCATGATCTACAACCGAAATCATTGCGTGTCCAAGGGTCCAAAGCAGATTCCAATAAATTTTCTCATGAACTTTGACTCCAGGCTCGATGAAAACGGTTAAAGAGTAGTCACAGCTGCCCATACCATCATTTAAGATGGAAAATATACGCCAGACCAACTGACTTACTTGAAAACTCAATTAAAACAAAAGCACTACAGTTATTGTTTTAATTCTTTTTTATTTGAGAGTTAAATATCCCTTTTTTCATGCAATCTTAAAAATGTCATCGGTTAAATGGCAACCCCCATTGCGCATAACCTGATTAAATCGATTTTTGAGATTCGTGTCAGAGGCCTCCACAAGACCATCCATCTACTTCTGATTTCAAGATGCACTAACAACCATAGAGTATTTCAAGAACTGAACTCTTCGTCTAAAAATTCAACATTTTAAAAGGTAGTTTTTTAAGAGCTATAGGAAAGTTTAAAAAAACTCATACAATTCAGAAAAATGCATGAAATCTTTGTTTGAATCGATAGTACGTTCCATAAAATTTTACGTTTGAAGATTATTTCATGCAAATGTTGACTGTGACTGCTACTCACATGATCCATTGGCTTAGTCCAATTTTGGCATACTCTTCTCAACATCTCGACCGGTATCTAACGAATAAATGCTTCAATATTGTTTTCCAACGCGTCAATTGTAGCGGTCTTGTCTTTATAGATATGAGCTTTATCTGATAATTTAGGTTAAAGTTAACACTTTGGCAGTCAAAAAATGTGAAAAAAGCGTATATTTTTAATTTTTTGGTCAAAAAAGTATTTTCATTCTTTATTGAAAAAAGTTGCTTAACTACCTAATTTGTTTCCCTTTTTGTGAAGAGGACATATTGCAGATGGATTTTAAGTGAAACTTGAACAAGATATGTCAGCTTAGACGGGTGCTATATGTACATCAAAATAGATAATTTTTTAGTTAAAAACAAGTTAGAGCGTGTTAAGTTCGGCCGGGCCAAATCTTATATTCCCTCCACCATGGATTTACTTTACTTTAATTGGCTATGACAGAATATTTCTTCCACTAGCCGAACGTAGAATAGCGTTCCAAGCACCTCGATCTTCTGCGCTCATTCTAAAATCTCTGACACCAAGTTTCGAGGTGTCTCCCACAACTTGATCTTTCCAACGGGCTTTTGGTCTTCCCGGTTTGCGTGTACCACCGTGTTTGCCTTCAAAAGACTTCTTTGCTGGAGCTTCTTCATCCATTCTGACAACATGACCTAGCCAACGCAGCCGTTGTATTTTGATGCGTGTAACTATGCTATCGTCGTCATACAGCTCATACAGCTCGTGGTTCATACGTCGCCTATATTCTCCGTTAACGCAAACTGGTCCATATATTTTACGAAGAATCTTTCTCTCAAATACTCCAAGCACTGCCTCATCTGCTTTCACAAGTAACCATGCTTCAGAACCATATAACAGCACGGGTAGTATCAGTGTCTTGTAAAGTGTAGTCTTCGTCTGTCGAGAGATGGCCTTGTTTCTAAACTGCTTACTTAGTCCAAAGTAGCATCTGCTTGCCAGTATTATTCTTCGCTTTATCTCAAAACTGGTGTCATTCGTTTCGGTTACGGCGGTGCCGAGGTAGATAAAGTTACTGACTATCTCAAATTTGTGGTTCCCAACTTTCTCCATGTTCTTTATCTGCTCGGTTGTACAAGGCTTTTTGGGAGTGGAGACCCAATGATACTCGAGATGACAAGGCGAGTTATTGACGCCTTCAAATAACCAATGGTCAACATCAGCGTCTGTTCCCAGGTTAGGGGCGGCTGGCGGCGAGCGTCGGATCTTGGAGCAAGCGGCTCGCCACAACGAGGGATACATGCAATCCCACAAACCCATGTGGTTGGGGCGCTGGGCCAGTAACCCGCCCCCGGAAAACATAGAACTACTTTGAAAAACAAAGGAATAGTAACAAGTAAAAGCGTGCTAAGTTCGGCCGGGCCGAATCTTATATACCCTCCACCATCGATCGCATTTGTCGAGTTCTTTTCCCGGCATCTCTTCTTAGGCAAAAAAGGATATAAGAAAAGAGTTGCTCTGCTATTAAAACGATATCAAGATATGGACCGGTTCGGACCACAATTAAATTATAAGTTGGAGACCTGTGTAAAATTTCAGCCAATTCGTATAAGAATTGCGCCCATTGGGGCTCACGAAGTAAAATAGAGAGAACGATTTATATGTGATCTGTATCGGGCTATAGACCGATTCAGACCATAATAAACACATTTGTTGATGGTCATGAGAGGATCCGTCGTACAAAATTTCAGGCATATCGGATAATAATTACGACCTCTAGGGGTCAAGAAGTCAAGATCCCAGATCGGTTTATATGGCAGCTATATCAGGTTATGAACCGATTTGAACCTTATTTGACACAGTTGTTAAAAGTAAAAATAAAATACGTCATGCAAAATTTCAGCCAAATCGGATAGGAATTGCGCCCTCTAGAAGCTCAAGAAGTCAAGACCCAAGATCGGTTTATATGGCAGCTATATCAGGTTATGGGCCGATTTCAACCATACTTGGCACAGTTGTTGGGTATCATAACAAAACACGTCGTGCGAAATTCCATTCCATTCGGATAAGAATTGCGCCCTCTAGAGGCTCAAGAAGTCAAGACCCAAGATCTGTTTATATGGCAGCTATATCAGGTTATGAACCGATTTGAACCATACTTCGCACAGTTGTTGGATATAATAACAAAACACGTCGTGCAAAATTTCATTTCAATCGGATAAGAATTGCGCACTCTAGAGGCTCAAGAAGTCAAGACCCAAGATCGGTTTATATGGCAGCTATATCAGGTTATGGGCCGATTTGAACCATACTTGGCACAGTTGTTGAATATCATAACAAAACACGTCGTGCAAAATTTCATTCTGATCGGATACGAATTGCGCACGCTAGAGGCTCAAGAAGTCAAGACCCAAGATCGGTTTATATGGCAGCTATATCAAAACATGGACCGATATGGCCCATTTACAATACCAACCGACCTACACTAATAAGAAGTATTTGTGCAAAATTTCAAGCGGCTAGCTTTACTCCTTCGGAAGTTAGCGTGCTTTCGACAGACAGACGGACGGACGGACGGACGGACGGACGGACGGACGGACGGACGGACGGACGGACGGACGGACGGACAGACGGACGGACATGGCTAGATCGACATAAAATGTCACGACGATCAAGAACATATATACTTTATGGGGTCTCAGACGAATATTTCGAGTAGTTACAAACAGAATGACGAAATTAGTATACCCCCCATCTTATGGTGGAGGGTATAAAAATGGAAAACCTCCCCGAGTTCTCAAACTTCAAAGCCCAGATGTCCCATTAGGTTCCAATTTTTTAGCTCCATATGTTCCCCAAACCCGAGGTAAAAATTGTTTGCACAATTTTTTAAATTTGATTTTTCGTTTTTATAAAATTGCAATTTTTTCACTATTTTTTGAGTAGATGTCAGAGAAATGAATATCTAAAATGAATGATGTATAAAAAGAAAAACAAGTAAAAGCGTGCTAAGTTCGGCCGGGCCGAATCTTATGTACCCTCCACCATCGATCGCATTTGTCGAGTTCTTTTCCCGGCATCTCTTCTTAGGCAAAAAAGGATATAAGAAAAGAGTTGCTCTGCTATTAAAACGATATCAAGATATGGACCGGTTCGGACCACAATTAAATTATAAGTTGGAGACCTGTGTAAAATTTCAGCCAATTCGTATAAGAATTGCGCCCATTGGGGCTCACGAAGTAAAATAGAGAGAACGATTTATATGTGATCTGTTTCGGGCTATAGACCGATTCAGACCATAATAAACACATTTGTTGATGGTCATGAGAGGATCCGTCGTACAAAATTTCAGGCATATCGGATAATAATTACGACCTCTAGGGGTCAAGAAGTCAAGATCCCAGATCGGTTTATATGGCAGCTATATCAGGTTATGAACCGATTTGAACCTTATTTGACACAGTTGTTAAAAGTAAAAATAAAATACGTCATGCAAAATTTCAGCCAAATCGGATAGGAATTGCGCCCTCTAGAAGCTCAAGAAGTCAAGACCCAAGATCGGTTTATATGGCAGCTATATCAGGTTATGGGCCGATTTCAACCATACTTGGCACAGTTGTTGGGTATCATAACAAAACACGTCGTGCGAAATTCCATTCCATTCGGATAAGAATTGCGCCCTCTAGAGGCTCAAGAAGTCAAGACCCAAGATCTGTTTATATGGCAGCTATATCAGGTTATGAACCGATTTGAACCATACTTCGCACAGTTGTTGGATATAATAACAAAACACGTCGTGCAAAATTTCATTTCAATCGGATAAGAATTGCGCACTCTAGAGGCTTAAGAAGTCAAGACCCAAGATCGGTTTATATGGCAGCTATATCAGGTTATGAACCGATTTGAACCATACTTGGCACAGTTGTTGAATATCATAACAAAACACGTCGTGCAAAATTTCATTCTGATCGGATACGAATTGCGCACGCTAGAGGCTCAAGAAGTCAAGACCCAAGATCGGTTTATATGGCAGCTATATCAAAACATGGACCGATATGGCCCATTTACAATACCAACCGATCTACACTAATAAGAAGTATTTGTGCAAAATTTCAAGCGGCTAGCTTTACTCCTTCGGAAGTTAGCGTGCTTTCGACAGACAGACGGACGGACGGACGGACGGACGGACGGACGGACGGACAGACGGACGGACATGGCTAGATCGACATAAAATGTCACGACGATCAAGAATATATATACTTTATGGGGTCTCAGACGAATATTTCGAGTAGTTACAAACAGAATGACGAAATTAGTATACCCCCCATCTTATGGTGGAGGGTATAAAAATAATAATAATTTAAGACCCTGCCAAACAGCCCCGGACAACCTAGGACCTTGGTATTTTTCACGCGATCTCCCTAACAACTCAGCTTTAACCATTCCAAATTTTAAAGAGATGTCTCTACCCATACTCAGACGGCATATTTATTACTAGTTTTTTTTTTTTTATACCCACCACCATAGGATGGGGGTATACCAATCTAGTCATTCCGTCTGTAACACCTCGAAATATTCGCCTAAGACCCCATTAAGTACAATATATATATTCTTGGTAGTCGCCGCGTTCTGGGTCGATCTAGCCATGTCAGTCCGTCGAAATCAAAATAGCGGTCGAACGCGTAAAGCTAGCCGCTTGAAATTTTGCACAGATACTAAGTATTGATGTGGATTATTGGAGATTGCAAATGGGCCACAACGGTTCAGATTTAGATATAGCTCCCATATAAACCGATCTCCCGATATGACTTCTTGAGCCCTTGGAAGTCACAATTTTTGTCCAATTTGGCTGACATTTTATACTTAGTGTTTTGTTATGACTTCCAACAACTGTATTAAGTACGGTCCGAATCGGTCTATAACCTAATATAGCTCCCATATTAACCGATCTCCCAATTTGACAACTTGAGCCCCTGGAAGACTCAATTTTGGTCCGATCTAGCTAAAATTTTAAACATTGAGTTCTGTTATGACTTCCAACAACTGTGCCAAGTAAGGTCCAAATCGGTTTTTAGCCTGGCATAGCTCCCATATAAGCCTGTCTCTCGATTATTCATTTTCGGTTTAATTTTTGCTGGTTTGACAGAAGTTTGGAATGTATTGTAGAATAAAACTATAGCCTTCAACCAAATTTATTATAAATTTTAGCAGATACCATGGTGGTGGGTTTCCAAAATTCGGGCCGGCCGAACTTAGCACCCTTTTAGTTTTTTTCGATTTTATCCCATTGTGCGTTGTTGCAGTTTTTTTTTTCGGACCACTAACATGTCGTTAAGCAACTCTACTAGTATCATTATAAAAATGTATGTTACGATAACCAGTGAATCAAACGTTCAGAATTTGGCCAGTAGTCTGTACGAAAGTCGAAAAAATCATCCGTGTCCGTATCCGCAGTCTGTCCGAATTCTTAAAGAAAAATATATGGGGTGGTTGACACGACTTCGGAACAAAATGTTGGAGGGAAATCGGATGTTTTTGTCGATGTTTCTGACAAAATGCTTTCAGATATCTGAACCAAAATTATGGAAAATTAGTTAACACTTCTGACCGAATTCTGATGTTGAGTCCTAATAAATATGGATGTGTTTTTCGCCTTGTCTTATCGATTTCTGACTGATTTTGGAATAAAATCTTGTTGAATACGGGTGTATTTTCCGACTTGTCCTATCGAATTGTGGAATAATTCTTTTAGAATTCGAAAGTATTCAAATTGCAAATTAGCTCTTATATATTCAATTAAGATCTCCTTTTTATATCCGAGCCCGAACGGTGCGCCGACACTTCTTTGGAGAGAAGTTTTTACCTAACAAGAATTAGCAGGGAATAAACATGACTGAATATATTTATACCCATCACCGAAGGATGCGGGTATATTCATTTTGTCATTCCGTTTGCAACAGATCGAAATATCCATTTCCGACCCTATAAAGTATATATATTCTTGATCAGCGTAAAAATCTAAGACAATCTAGACATGTCCGTCCGTCTGTCTGTTGAAATCACGTTACAGTCTTTAAAAATAGAGATATTGAGCTGAAACTTTGCACAGATTCTTTTTTTTTGTCCATAAGCAGGTTAAGTCCGAAGATGTGCTATATCGGACTATATATTCATATAGCTCCCATATAGACCGATCCGCCGATTTAGGGTCTTAGGCCCATGAAAGTCACATTTATTATCCGATTTTGCTGGAATTTGGGACAGTGAGTTTTCTTAGGCCCATCAACATCTTCCTTCAATTTGGCCCTGATCGGTTTAGATTTGGATATAGCTGCCATATAGACCGATCTCTCGATTTAAGGTTTTGGGCCTATAACATCCGCATTTATTGTCCGATGTCGCCAAAATTTAGGACAGTCAGTTAAGTGAAGCCCCTCGACATACTTCTGCAATATGGCACAGATCGGTCCAGATTTGGATATAGCTGTCATATAGACCGATCTCTCGGTTTTAGGTTTTGGGGCCATAAAAGCCACATTTATTTTCCGACTTTGCTGAAATTTGGGACAGTGAGTTATGTTAGGCCTCCCGACATACTTCTTCAATTTGATCCAGATCGGTCCAGATTTGGATATAGCTCGATTTAAGGTTTTGGCGCCATAAAAGGCGAATTTATTGTCCGATTTCGACGAAATTTGGGACAGTGAGCTGTGTTAGGCTTTTCGGCATCCGTGTCGTATATGGTTCGGTTTATTTTTAGATATAGCTACAAAAAAGACCAATGTTTTGTTATACTCAATAGAACAATGACTTGTACTCATTAGTATTTGGTCCAAATCGGAACATATGTTGATATAACTGCTATGGGACAAAAGGTATGCAACTTTTACCGGATTTTGATGAAAGGTGGTATACATATATACCCGCGGTAATGGGTACCCAAAGTTCGGCCCGGCCTAACTTAATGTTTTTATTTTACTTGTTTTTTATTTTCTCGTCAGGATTTGCACTCAGTCACTCAGCTCCATAGAAGAACATGCTAACCTCTGATTCAGTGAACCAAACTTCAGAATTCGGTCAGAAGTCTGTACTAAAGTCGGAAAATTGATTCGCATTTAGATCCGAAGTCGGTCTGAAATTTTAACGAAAAATAAATGAAGTGGTTGACGCGACTTTGGAACGAAATGTCGGAGGGAAATCTGATATTTCTGTCGATATTTCTGACAGAACTCTAAACCAAAATTATGGGAAATTCGAGTTGTCGTTCTGACCGAATTCTGATGTTGAGTCTTAATGAATACGAATGTGTTTTCGACTTGTCTTATCGATTTCTGACCGAAAGTAAATTAGAATTCCTTAAGAGTTTGACGTGGTTAAGGGGCAAAACGAAATAAAACGCAAACAATTAACAAATTTATGAATATTTTAAATTTTGCTTCCTGACACGTCACTTATATTTTTTCGAATGAATCAAATTTTTCTGTACAATGAAAAGAAAATGACAATCCAATGCCTACTCAATTTAACATATTTTTTAAAACTCAAAAGTGTTATATAAACTAAATAAATAATTAAAACGATTGAGAATAATAAATGTGGATACACCACAGTACCCCCTCCCTAGTGAAAACGAAATTTATACTCCAGGACCAAATGATACTTTCTTTCCGGATCGTAATTTCATTGTTGACGTTCCTTGTGAATTGCTTGAAGTATCCGGAACTTGAATTGATTCTGATTCATTTAAGAGATAGGCGGGTTTGAGCCGGTCGATGGATATAACCTTTTCATCCTGGCCTCGTCTAATTTTGAATATCTTACTATTCCGCGAAATTGCTTGAAATGGGTAGGGAGGTTGTAGAGGTTTTCGAACTGCATCATTTCTTACAAAAACATGTGAGCATTTCAGTAGATCCATGGGTACAAAAATTGTATGCTTCCCATGTCTTATTCCAGGAGTTGGTCTTATATTTTGCATATTATTATGAAATTCATCGATCCAATTGTCTGAATATTTGGAGTTGACGTTATCAAATATCTCACCAGGAAGTCTTTGGTTGGTACCAAAAACCATTTCAGCAGAAGAATAACCAACATCTTGAATAATTGCCGAGTGCAAACCCATCATAACTACAGGAAGAATTTCTACCCAATTCTGCGACTTGTATGACTTGATAGCTGCCTTCATTGTTCTATGCCATCTTTCAATTTGGCCATTGCTTTGCGGATGGTAAGGTGTTGTATGGGTAACATTTACTCCTAAAAACCGCGAAAATTCTCGAAAAATAGCAGATTCAAATTGTCTTCCCAGATCGGTTGTAATAGATGACGGAACTCCATATCGGGAAACCCAGCCTGACAGAAATGCTGAAGCAACGGTTGTTGCTGTTATGTCTGTCAACGGTATAGCCTCGGGTAAAATCTGTCAATACAAGTGAGAACATACCTGAAATTTTGACATAGAGGTAGCGGACCAACCAAATCGATGCTGTTTTTAAAACGTTCCGTTGGTAACTCAAAATTTCCAAGAGGACTCTTGACGTGGCGATTAACCTTTGCCTTTTGACAAGATATGCAACATTTGGTCCAAACATGCAGGTCCTTAGATATTGATGGCCAAACAAAACGAGTTTTAATGATGCTTGTTGTTGCTCGGATGCCTGGATGAGATATTCCATGTAGTGATTCAAAAAGAGGCTTGCGAAAATGTTTGGTTATATATGGTCGTATTGCTTTTGTTGACACATCACAATAAACTTCAACATTTGAGCCAGGGCAACCATTTTTTAAGACAAGAGATGTGTTAACTTTTAATAATTGTTGTAATTCTATGTCGGACTCTTGCGAACGAGCCAAATCGTTGTAATCCAGAGGTTATGGTAATGATACTGCATCCAATCGAGATAATGCGTCTGCAATGTGTTATCTTTTCCGGAAATATGTCTTATATCGACAGTATGCTGCCCTATGTAATCAAGGTGTCGCAGTTGCCGTGGGGATGCCTTCTCCGGTTTCTGTTTAAATGCATATAAAGGGTGATTTTTTTGAGGTTAGGATTTTCATGCATTAGTATTTGACAGATCACGTGGGATTTCAGACATGGTGTCAAAGAGAAAGATGCTCAGTATGCTTTGACATTTCATCATGAATAGACTTACTAACGAGCAACGCTTGCAAATCATTGAATTTTATTACCAAAATCAGTGTTCGGTTCGAAATGTGTTCATTCACCGTAACGTTGCGTCCAACAGCATCTTTGAAAAAATACGGTCCAATGATTCCACCAGCGTACAAACCACACCAAACAGTGCATTTTTCGGGATGCATGGGCAGTTCTTGAACGGCTTCTGGTTGCTCTTCACTCCAAATGCGGCAATTTTGCTTATTTACGTAGCCATTCAACCAGAAATGAGCCTCATCGCTGAACAAAATTTGTCAAAATTTGAACACATTTCGAACCGAACACTGATTTTGGTAATAAAATTCAATGATTTGCAAGCGTTGCTCGTTAGTAAGTCTATTCATGATGAAATGTCAAAGCATACTGAGCATCTTTCTCTTTGACACCATGTCTGAAATCCCACGTGATCTGTCAAATACTAATGCATGAAAATCCTAACCTCAAAAAAATCACCCTTTATTAGGGGTTAGTGGTCTGTACAAATAAAGAACTCTCTTCCTTCCAAAAAATATTGGAAGTATTTCAGTGCTGAGTATGCTGCGAGAAGTTCTCTGTCATATTCACTATATTTCATTTGAGACGAGCTCAATTTCTTTGAGAAAAATGCTATGGGTTTCCACTCACCGCTAATAAATTGTTGTAAAACTCCACCCATTCCTGTATCCGATGCATCAATCCACAAAGATGTCGGAGCATTGAGTTTTGGATAAACAAGTAGAGCTGCATCAGCTAATGAGTTCTTGCATTCCTTGAAAGCTTCAAGTAAGTCCTCTGTCCATTGGATCTTTGCGTTCGTTCCCTTTTTATTTCCAGAACAGATAGCATGAAGTTTTGACTGTTGATGTGCTGCATTAGGAATAAATCGTCTATAAAAATGTATCATTCCTAAAAACCTTCGCAGCTCTTTTTCAGTTTCTGGCAACTTGTAGCCTTTGATTGCTTCTACGCGGGATGACAGAGGTTTGATACCATCTGAATTGACTAAATATCCTAAAAATTCGACTTCTGCAACTCCGAGCACCGACTTGGAATAATTAATAGCAACACCAAACTCTCGAAATCTTGAAAATAATTTCCTGAGATGTTCCAAGTGCTCCTCTTTGTTGTTTGACGCAATGAGGATATCATCTATATAGGCGTAACAGAAATCGAAACCTTCTATGACCTCGTGTATGAAACGCTGAAAAGACTGAACTGCATTACAAAGTCCAAGGCTCATTCGAGGAAACTCAAATAACCCAAATGGAGTTATAATTGCAGTCTTAGCAATGTCAGATTCTTCAACTGGTATTTGATGATATGCTTTAACAAGGTCCACTTTACTAAATATTTGCTTGCCGCTCAACATGTGTCCAAAATCGTGTATGTGAGGAACAGGATAGCGGTCGGGAGTGGTAGCAGCATTTAAACGGCGGTAGTCGCCACATGGACGCCACTCTCCATTTGACTTCGGGACTAAATGCAACGGACTTGCCCAGGAACTTTTCGAAGGACGACATATACCTTGTTGCAGCATCAAATCAAACTCACGCTTTACAATTTTGAGCTTCTCAGGGGACAATCTTCGTGCTTTTGCATGAACCGGTGGACCTTCTGTGTGGATAACATGCTTCACAGAATGCCTTGCTGGTGAAATACGATTGTCACTTTGCGTCAGTTCAGGAAATTGTAGAAAAAGCTTACAAAATTCTGAGTTTTTTGAAATTGATTTTACAGAATTTAAAGATCCAGAAAATAACGTTGCTTTACTTTCTGACCTGGACCCATTATCTATCAGACGATTGTTCTTAACATCAACCAATAACCCAAAATGGCTAAGAAAATCAGCGCCAATTATTGGTCTGTTAACACTGGCAACGCCAATTATTGGTCTGTTACCTGGCAATTCCAGGTAAATTTTCGGTTGAGGCCAAGGCTTAAGGTAAGAGTTTTTATACCAAATGTTTTAATAGGGGACTCATTAGCTGCTATTAATTTAAGACTTGATGGGTTTTGGCGTTTTTCAGTTGAGGTAGCCGGAAACACAGATACATCAGCACCAGTATCGATGAAAAACTCATATTTTAGGTTTGTATCACGAACAAAAAGGCGACATATCTGTTGGCAGTCCTCATCCGTCACCGATGATGAGGAGCCTTTTAGTTTTCCGGAGAAAAATTTGGCACAAATGAGCAGGGCTGGACACATTTGTTAGCACGATCACCAAACTTATAATGATACCAACAAAAAGGTTTATCACGTGACTTACTCTGTGACCTGCCTCTTGATTTTGAACGGCTTCTTGATTGATTTGCGAGTGCCTCGATTTTCTCGATTATTTCTTCAATTTTGGCTTTTAAATCCTGAATTTGTGTCGACTCAGTCGGTTTTCTTGAGGATATAGCACTAACATCCCATGATTCTGCGGTATCAGAAATCTTATCGGCCATAGCCGCCAAATTGCTTAAAGATTCATTGCTTACCGATAAAATTATTGCTTGAGTTTGCTTCGGAAGTCGTTGCATCCAGAGAGATTTTAAAAGTTCATCCGAAACCTCACCAGAGTCTAAACAGATCATATATATATATATATATATATGTATATATATATATATATTACGTATATTCCCGAGGTGGTGGGTATCCAAAGTTCGGCCCGGCCGAACTTAACGCCTTTTTACTTGTTATGCTTGCTTTTTTGAATAATTCTGTTGAAGGCCACCGTAGTTCCCAAGTGAACCAAATTTCGGATGTCAGACATTTCTGTACAAATTCTGAAGTCTTCCGACTAGATCTTACCGATATCGTTGCGAATTCAGTTTGATTTTCTGAAGAATTTTTTTCCGACAGTTCTGAAAGAATTCTGAATACCTGATCGTCTTGTAAATTTCTATACCCTCCACCACAAGATGGGGGGTATACTAATTTCGTCATTATGTTTGTAACTACTCGAAATATTCATCTGAGACCCCATAAAGTATATATTCTTGATCGTCGTGACATTTTATGTCGATCTAGCCATGTCCGTCCGTCTGTCTGTCGAAAGCAAAAATTTTGCATGACGTACTTTATTATTACTTTCAACAACTGTGCCAAATAAGGTTCAAATCGGTTCATAACCTGATATAGCTGATATGGTGGTGCGATTTAATCGAAATTTTGTGTGCTCATATAGTACCCTAAAAATAAAAATTTCGGATGGGGTACCTACGGATGGGGTACGCACCACCCTAAAACCTACCAAACATATACTTACACCAATCACGACAATATGGGACTCAAATGAAAGGTAATTAAGAGGACAAATTTACGATAATAGCAATATGGGGCTCAAATGAAAGGTCTTTGGGAGTAAATCACGAATTTTATATCAATATTCGTGGAAAGTGTCTACGGGGCCACGCCACCCCCACAACACCACCCAAATAATAAGTTTTTTCTGACTATTGCAATATGAGGCTCAAATAAGAGGGTTTTTAAAGTGGAACACGAATCCGATATATATTTTCAATTCCAACTCACTGCCGCCCAACCCCCAAAATACCCCCAAGCAGGTCATGTTTGCCGACTTTGGAAATATGGGGCTCAAATTAAAGGTATGTGGGAGTAGTGATTTCAACATTTGGGACCAATTGTCTAGGGGACGTCCCACCAGCATAACAACCCCCAATAGGACGTATTTGCTCACCAAGACAATTTGGGTCTTAAAGAGAGTGGAACTAAATATTTATAGTTTTAAGGGCCAATACCCCAAACCGGACATATTTGCTGACTATATTTTCCGTGCTTAGTGTTTGGGGGACCACCCCAATCCCCAAAACACCTCTAAATCCGGCTTATTTACCGACCATGTCAATGTGGAGCTCAAATTAAAGGTATTAGGGGTAGAGCCAGAGTTGATACCCACTTCCGGGACCAATTTTCTGGGGGTCTGCCCCTTTCCAAAAATACCCCACAAACAGCAATTTTTTACTGAAGATCGCAAAATGGGGCTCAAATAAAGGTATTTGGGAGTAGAATACGAATTTGATATCCAAATTCATGACCATGTATTTAGGGCAACACCTCCCAAAGGGTAACAATTTTTCGACAATGGGAATTTTTGCAGGGCCAAGTGCCTGGGGGATCGCCTTACCCCCGAAAACACCCCTAAATCAGATATCATGAGAATATCGGACTGAAATAAAGTATTTTAGGAATGGAGTACACCTTACATCCAAACTGAAATTCGTAGACCAATAAAGATCATATGGGAACCAGATAAAGGCACTATTTGCGTAGCATGGTATTTCGCTAAAAGCTCTTTTTCGAAATTAAATATTCCAAGGAAAATTTTGTTCCAGCGCAGCGGAGCGGGCCCCGGTCAGCTAGTATGCATATAAAAAGCAAATGTCCTTCAGCAACAAAGAGTAGGTTGATCAATTTCAAAACTTAATTCTCCTGACCACGTTGCTGGGAGGACATTTGTATGCGAGCAATTTACGGCCAGTCATGTGCCCCACTTTATACACCAAAAAATGGTGGGCTTTGCAATGCAGGTCTGATGAAATATTATAATGCCATAAATCCCAAGATGAGGACATGCGTCATTTGGCGCGCATTTATCATAAGTACTCAACATCACTGTCAACGCAGCCAGTTCTTCCAACTGAAGTGCCATAACCCTCATTGTAAACAACAGGCGAAGTCATAAAAAAAGTAACCTAACAATCCATGCGCCAACAGCGGGAACTCGAAAAAACCGACATATTTTTTGTTGCACACAAATATTTTGAAGCAATAAAAACACCCCCAAGCGGAAACCAATAAAACAAAAACAAATCCCCGACCAGTCTACAGCCACCAACTCATGTCCGTCAATCCACAAAAAGCGCGTCAAACACATAACAATTTTATGGGCGCATATAGGAGCATCATCCCCTCCCGCGAACATAACTTCCGAACTATAAACACTTTTGCCAACAGAAACGCCACCAGCTACAACGGAATAATCCAAAGTCCAAGCGCCAAATGAATTGCATACATCCAGCAAATGGTGCGGGATTAACTGGGCATTACTATTTTTTTTGAAGAACAGCGGCTTTCGTTTGGCGTTGGAGTGCGCCACATTGGTCTCAGTTGTTGTCATCAGTAGTGGCGGTGCCGGGATGTTGTTGTGACATGTTACTCGTAAAATATCCCAAAACAGTTTCGTTTGCATCCTCAACATGATTAATTGCTCTGAAAAGTGATGACACGAGTATGCCAATGGGGTGGAAACGCAGTAACTCTTGGCAGTGAGAGAAATCTACAGCAAAATATTACCAACGCTGCCATCCTTAAATTCAGCGTATCAATTGCTGACAATGGCAAAAAAGGCAAAGCCATCAATCTGGTCCAATTCTTATTATTAGACGTGTTCAAATGGAAATGTCTTAACGAGAACCCTTAAACTTGCAATACTGAACAATTTTCTTACGAACATTCCATTCAATCGCAGGCTTCTCTGATATCAATAATACAGGCCCTTCTATTTATTGCAGAGCCAAAGGACAGCCGCAGAGCGATACCACTTTGAGCACGTCGTACATATTCGACACGGTGGACTCGGACCACCAATTTAACATTGCAGAAAAACTCAGAAAAAAAGTGGCCAATCAAGAAACAAGTGCAAAAGAATTGGGTCCTCTAGAGGCTTAAGAAGTATGATAGGAAGATCGAATTATATCGGAATCATGTCAGGTTATGAACCGATATAGATCATACTTGGCGTAGTCGTTGCGAGACAAAACAGAACACATAATTTCAACCAAAACGGATAATAATTGCTCCCTCGGGGGCTCAAGAAGTCAATATCCCAGATCGGTTTATATGGGCTGATTTGAACCATACTTGGCATAGTTCTTGGAAATCATAGCAAAATTTCAGCCAAATGGGATAAGAATTGCGCCCAACCTAAACTTATAGGAAGTGTTTGTGCACAATTTCAAGCGCCTAGCATTACTCCTTCGAAAATTCGCGTGCTTTCGCCAGGCAGATGGACGGACGAACATGGCTAGATCGACTTAAAATGTCATGACAATCAAGAATAAATATAATTTATGGAGTCTTCAACGAATATTTCGAGGTGCTACGAGTGGAGTGACGAAGTTAGTATTACCCCGTTCTGTGGCGGAAGGTATAACAATAAATGTCTGATAGGAATTCATTGAAGATTACTAATAGGGCGTATATAGATGAATGCAGATCCCGTAAAAGCAGATATGGTGAAATGAGTTCCTCATTCAAGGTATTGGGCCCTTATATGTATTACACACGTCTCAAGGAATATGATAAAATTATCAGAGCGACAAAACATTCCTTCTGGAAGCTATTCTGCAAATAGGTCGAGAGCGTTAATGACGCCGCTAAGATGAAAAAGTTTCTCTCAAAATCTCATGGCCAAACTGAAATGTTAGTAAACGACATGGGAGAGGGAGTAGAGCAAACTGAGGACATGTAGAGGCTTTTGATGAGTACGCAGTCTTATAATTTCGGAAATTATGGTGAAGGAAACCTTGAGGAACTTCCAACCATTTGAGTCACCCGGACCTGATGGAATATTACATTCGTTACTAGAGATGGAGGTGGGCTATCTCGCGCTGCATCTTGACGCTATTTTCACCAATTTGCCTAGAACTTGCATATACTCCGAAAGCCTCGAAGCAAGCAAGGTTGATATTTATACCCAAGCCCTGAAACGCAACTCAGGCTATACCAATGGCCTTCAGACCTATAAGCCTTTCCTCAAAACCGTGGAACCTGTAACGGATATCATGATAGGGAGTTGGACATGCTCAAATACAAACAACTTGCTTATGCCAAATGAAGGATGGCGGGGACTGCCTTACACGAGTTTATATATAAACCAGTAAGAAAAGGCAAAAGTCGGGCGGGGCCGACTATATAATACCCTACACCACCGAGTCTGCGTGCTACTTTTAATGCATGGAACCTATGTTGAAATATAGTCAGATTTTAATTAGGCTTACATATTGGTATATTGAATAGAACCTTGTAAGATTTTCTTACGACAGGATCTAAATTGTGGCCACCAGAGCCTTCAAGGCAATATCATATGAAATATATATACGGGAGCTACATATATCTAAATCTGGACGGACTTGGATAAAATTTAACACACGAACTAAAACGTCAAATAAAACACCTCACACTTAATTTTATGAAGATCAGACAAAAATTGTGGCTCCTACAGCATTAAAAGACCATATCGGATAAAAGATATATATAGGAGGCATATCTAAATCCGAACCGATTTTAATGAAATTTTGTAAAGATCGGAGTTAAATTGTAACTTCAATAGCCTTCAAAGGCCATATCGGATGGAAGATATATATGGGAGCTATATCTAAATCTGAACCGATTTTTTTGAAATTCTGCACAAAAAACACATATCGTGTAAAGATCGGGTTAAAATTGTGGCTTCTATAACCTAAATAGCCCATATCGGATGAAAGATATAAATTATGGAGGGGACTTATAACAATTTTAGGGAAAGGGGAGGGTCCGCCCCCACCCGATATCTAAAAATTATATAGCCTATGTTTCCCTCCAGACAAACGTACACAATCTATGAAAATTTTAAGAAAATCGGTTCAGCCAAGTATCGTATAACTATACAATACTTGGGTCTAATGACGTTTTTGAGGGGTGGCGTGACCCCCTATACTTCGATCTGATTTTGTATGCCAGATTCGAAATCGAATCCCGAATACCTTTCATTTGAGCTCCATATTGAAATGAATGTCCAATATGTGTGTTTTGGGGGAGTTTTGGGGTTGGGCCGGCGCGATGGGTACTTAGACTAAAATTCGAATACCATATTCGTATTCTACTCTCCAATACCTTCGGTCCACTCTTATTTTTGGGTAAAAATTTTATGGTAAGGGGGAGGGTCCGCCCCCCTCCCGATATCAAAAATAACAAGTAAAAGCGTGCTAAGTTCGGCCGGGCCGAATCTTATATACCCTCCACCATGGGTCGCATTTGTCGAGTTCTTTTCCCGGCATCTCTTCTTAGGCAAAAAAAAAAAAAAGATATAAGAAAAGATTTGTTCTGCTATTGGAGCGATATCAAGATATGGTCCAGTTTGGACCACAATTAAATTACATGTTCGAGACCTGTGTAAAATGTCAGCCAATTCGAATAAGAATTGCGCCACTTGTGGGCTCAAGAAGTAAAATAGAGAGATCGATTTATATGGGAGCTGTATCGGGCTATAGACCGATTCAGATCATAATAAACAGGTATGTTTATGGTCATGAGAGAATCCGTCGTACAAAATTTCAGGCAAATCGGATAATAATTGCGACATCTAGAGGCTCAAGAAGTCAAGACCCAAGATCGGTTTATATGGCAGCTATATCAGGTTATGAACCGACTTGTACTTTATTTGACATAGTTGTTGAAAGTAACAATAAAAAACGTCTTGCGAAATTACAGCCAAATCGGAGAGAAATTGCGCCCTCTAGAAGCTCAAGAAGTCAAGTCCCCAGATCTCTTTATATGACAGCTATATCAGGTTATGAACCGATTTGAACCATATTTGGCACAGTTGTTGGATATCATAACAAAATACTACGTGCCAAAATTCATTTAAATTGGATAATAATTCCGCCTCTAGAGGTTTAAGAAGTCAAGACCCAAGATCGGATTATATGACAGCTATATAAGGTTATGGACCGATTTGAACCATACTTGGCACAGTTGTTGGATATCATAACAAAACACGTCGTGCAAAATTTCATTCCAATCGGATAAGAATTGCGCACTCTAGAGGCTCAAGAAGTCAAGACCCAAGATTGGTTTATATGGCAGCTATATCAGGTTATGAACCGATTTGAACCATACTTGGCACAGTTGTTGGATATCATAACAAAACACGTCGTGCAAAACTTCATCCCAATCGGATAAGAATTGCGCACTCTAGAGGCTCAAGAAGTCAAGACCCAAGATCGGTTTATATGGCAGCTATATCAAAACATGGACCGATATGGCCCATTTACAATACCAACCGACCTACACTAATAAGAAGTATTTGTGCAAAATTTCAAGCGGCTAGCTTTACTCCTTCGGAAGTTAACGTGCTTTCGACAGACAGACGGACGGACGGACGGACAGACGGACGGACATGGCTAGATCGACATAAAATTTCACGACGATCAAGAATATATATACTTTATGGGGTCTCAGACGAATATTTCGAGTAGTTACAATCAGAATGACGAAATTAGTATACCCCCCATCTTATGGTGGAGGGTATAAAAAAACTCAAATAAAATGTCGTTTGGTTCTCAGCGTCGGGTTGAGCGACTCTCTCCTCCCAATAAATGCAAGGCCAAACTGTCATGTAGGATGACCGAGAATATATTGTACTCAATGAAAGGACCTCTCAGAGGGCAATCCCCCTCCCCCTATCCTACCCAAAAAAAAAAGGAATTAAAAACAAGTAAAAGCGTGCTAAGTTCGGCCGGGCCGAATCTTACATACCCTCCACCATGGATCGCATTTGCCGAGTTCTTCTCCCGGCATCTCTTCTTAGGCAAAAAAGGATATAAGAAAAGATTTGCTCTGCTATTATTATATTATTACATGTTGGAGACCTGTGTAAAATTTCAGCCAATTCAAATAAGAATTGCGCCCTTTGGGGGCTCAAGAAGTAAAATAGAGATCGATTTATATGGGAGCTGTATCGGGCTATAGACTGATTTAGATCATAACAAGTAAAAGCGTGCTAAGTTCGGCCGGGCCGAATCTTACATACCCTCAACCATGGATCGCATTTGCCGAGTTCTCTCCCGGCATCTCTTCTTAGGCAAAAAAGGATATAAGAAAAGGTTTGCTCTGCTATTATTATATTATTACATGTTGGAGACCTGTGTAAAATTTCAGCCAATTCAAATAAGAATTGCGCCCTTTGGGGGCTCAAGAAGTAAAATAGAGATCGATTTATATGGGAGCTGTATCGGGCCATAGACCGATTTAGATCATAATAAACACGTATGTTGATGGTCATGAGAGGATCCGAAATTTCCAAATTCAAAATTTCAGGCAAATCGGATAATAATTGCGACCTCTAGAGGCTCAAGAAGTCAAGATCCCAGATCGGTTTATATGGCAGCTATATCAGGTTATGAACCGATTTGAACCATATTTGACGCAGTTGGTGAAAGTAAGAATAAAATACGTCTTGCAAAATTCAGCCAAATCGGATAAGAATTGCGCACTCTAGAGGCTCAAGAAGTCAAGACCCAAGATCGGTTTATATGGCAGCTATATCAAGTTATAAACCGATTTGAACCATACTTGGCAAAGTTGTTGGATATCATAACAAAACACGTCGTGCAAAATTTCATTCCAATCGGATAAGAATTGCGCACTCTAGAGGCTCAAGAAGTCAAGACCCCAGATCGGTTTATATGACAGCTATATCAGGTTATGAACCGATTGGAACCATACTCGGCACAGTTGTTGGATATCATAATGATACACGTCGTGCAAAATTTCATTCCAATCGGGTAAGAATTGCGCACTCTAGAGGCTCAAGAAGCCAAGACCCAATATCGGTTTATATGGCAGCTATATCAAAACATGGAGCGATATGGCCCATTTACAATACCAACCGACCTACACTAATTAGAAGTATTTGTGCAAAATTTCAAGCGGCTAGCTTTACTCCTTCGGAAGTTAGCGTGCTTTCGACAGACAGACGGACGGACGGACGGACGGACGGACGGACAGACGGACGGACATGGATAGATCGAAATAAAATGTCGCGACGATCAAGAATATATATACTTTATGGGGTCTCAGACGAATATTTCGAGTAGTTACAAACAGAATGACGAAATTAGTATACCCCCCATCTTATGGTGGAGGGTATAACAAGTAAAAAGGCGTTAAGTTCGGCCGGGCCGAACTTTGGATACCCACCACCTCGGGTATATGTGTAAACCACCTTTCATCAAAATTCGGTAAAAATTTCATACCTTATACTCATATACCTCATACCGATCTGAACTATATACGACACGCATGTCGAAAAGCCGAACATAAGTCACTGTGTCAAATTTCAGTGAAATCGGATTATAAATGCGCCTTTTATGGGGCCAAGACTTTAAATCGAGATATCGGTCTACATGGCAGCTATATCCAAATCTGGACCGATTTGGGCCAAGTTGCATAAACATGTCGAAGAGCCTAACACTAAGCACTGTCCCAAATTTCAGCGAAATCGGACCATAAATGTGGCTTTTATGGGCCTTAGACCCTAAATCGGAGGATCGGTCTATATGGCAGCTATATCCAAATCTGAACCGATCTGGGCCAATTTAACGAAGGATGTCGATGGGCTTTACACAATTCACTGTCCCAAATTTCATCAAAATCGGATAATAAATGTGGCTTTTGTGGGCCTAAGACCCTAAACCGGAGGATCGGTCTATATGGCAGCTATATCCAAATCTGAACCGATCTGGACCAAATTGAAGAAATATGTCAAGGAGCCTAACACAACTCACTGTCCCAAATTTCAGCGAAATCGGACCATAAATGTGGCTTTTATGGGCCTTAGACCCTAAATCGGCGGATCGGTCTATATGGGGGCTATATCAAGATATAGTCCGATATAGCCCATCTTCGAACTTAACCTGCCTTTGGACAAAAAAAGAATCTATGCAAAATTTCAGCTCAATATCTCTATTTTTAAAGACTGTAGCGTGATTTCAACAGACAGACGGACGGACATGGCTAGATCGTCTTAGATTTTTACGCTGATCAAGAATATATATACTTTATAGGGTCGGAAATGAATATTTCGATGTGTTGCAAACGGATTGACAAAATGAATATACCCCCATCCTTCGGTGGTGGGTATAAAAATATATAAACAGTATGAAATAATTAATGAAGGGCGATCAGGATAGAACAGGACAGAAATAAAAGGTATTTGGTAATAGTACACTTCTTACCCTCAAATTGGGATGGACACTGGAGGACCTGCGGATCTTTAAGAATGTAGTATCCCAAGTGGTCACTTTGAAATGTGATTTTGAATATAGATAACGAATACAAAAAATAATTAGTCTGAATCTGAACGAGACCCGTAGCTCTAAATATCTTGATAACCTCCTTCAAAATGCTTGACATTATGGGGCTCAAACAAAATCGTGCTCTCGTACAACGTTGATATTACTCTCTAACGTTGATATTACGCCTCTAAACTCCCTTCAAACCGGTCATGATTGCCTACTATGGCGATAAATAATAGGTATTTGATAGTACTATAGAAAACGCATTCGATATCCTATTTTGAGGCCAAATGTTTCTGGGTCGTGTCACCCCATAAACTCCCCCACAACCAATGGCGATTGGGGCTCAAATTAAAGAAATTTGAGAGTAGAGCACCATGCTAATATTTTTTCAGGGCTAAGTACGTGGGTGGCCGCCCCACCCTGCATACCCCTCAAACTGCACATATTTGTGGATTATGACAAAAAGGGGCTCAAACCTGCATCTGTTTCATGGCGAAGTGTTTCAGGGACGCCTCACGCAGCTCCAATGTGGTTTTTGGGAGTGGTATGGATGAGAGTATGAATCTGATATCCACTTTCGAAGCAAAGAGTTTGGCTACTCCAATCCACCACCAAATCCAAAAGAATGATGTAGATCTAACATCCAAACATTAATATCCATACAGGCGCGAAATATCTGAAAGGGCGTACCAGCACCCCCAAACAGGACTTATTTCCTGACGTAACCTGTAGGGCTCAAATAAAATAAGAGAGTGAAAAAAGGCGCTCCGCTGCGCCTTCTTTTACTTTATATGGACCAAAATTATCCTTTAAGTATTTATTGTCGACAATTAAAGAGATTTTAGTAGAATACAAAGCTACGAAAATAATATGTGCATATCACAAAAGCATAACAACATAAATCCCTTTATCTGAATCCCATATTATCTTAACTGGTCTATGAATTCGCTCGCAGGGTTTAGGGTCATTAACGTTTGGGTGTTAGATATACTCCTTTATTAAAAGTTTTTGTTTCAGCTCGATATTGTCATGATGTCCGATTTAGGGGTGTTTTCGGGGGTGAGGTGGTCCCTTAGACAGAAAAATATACCACCATCGTGCTCTCCTCTAAAATACCATTTATTTAAACCCCATATTGGCATTAGTTTAAGGAGAGTTTATGGGATGGAGAGTGGGGGGTCCCCCGCACCCTTAGCCCTGAAAATATATCAGCATCTTAAATATCCCTCAAATATCATTTATTTTAACCCCATATTGCCATTAGCCTCAAAATTGGTTATCAAATTCGTTTTCCAATTTCAAATACCATTCACTTAAACCCCTTATTGAAAAAGCCAGGAAATATGTCCGGGTTAGGGTATGGGCCCTAAAAACTATCACTATCGACATCCACTCCCTTTAAGACCCAAAATTTTCATGGTGAGCAAATACGTCCTATTTGGGCGTTGTTATGGGGGTGGGACGTCTCCTAGGTAGTTGGTCCCGAATGTTGATGTCAGATTCATGGTCTACTCCCAAATATCCATCATTTGAGCTCTATTTTTCCATAGTCGGCAAAAATGACCGGTTTGGGGGCGACAACTCCGTGACTTGGATTTTAAAATATATATCAGATTCGTGTTCTACTCTAAAATATCTCTTATTTGAGCTTCATATTGCAATGGTCAGCAAATACTTCCTATTTAGGGGTGTTTTGGGGAAGGGGTGATGCCTTAAATACATGGTCCTACATTCGGATATCAAATTCGTATTCTACTCCCAAATACCCCTTATTTGAGCTTCATATTGCAATGGTCAGCAAATATATCCTATTTGGGTGGTGTTATAGGGGTGGGGTGGCTCCATAGAGACTTTTCCTGAACATTGATATCAGATTCGTGCTTTACTTCAAAAGACCTTTGATTTGAGCCCCATATTGCTATGGTCATAAATTTGTCGTCTTTGGGGGATGATCTTGGGGATGGGCGGTCCCCAAACACTTGGTTCCACATCTGGACTCAAATACCTTTTATTTAAGCCCCATACTGCCATGGTCAGTAAATAAATCCTATTTAGGTGGTGTTTTGGTGAAGGGGTGGTCCCCCCTATGTACCCAATCCGAAATTGGGATACCAAATTTTTGTTTGTAGGTTACTATAAGACAGCACACAAAATTTTGCTTAAATAGCACCACCCACATCCGAGATCTGGCGTTTCTGAAAATTAGGGTAAGGGGGAGGGTCCGCTTCCCCTTCAGACATTAAAAAACGTAGTATCTCATTTTCACCACGGGATCATTATGCATCATCAGTGAAAATTTCAAGAAATCGTTTCAGCGGTTTCTTAGTCTACAAATAACACACAAAGAAACAAACAAATAAAGACAAGTTGATTTTAATATATAAGATTTGTCTTTAGAAAAAATTTAAAAGAAATTTTATCTCTAAAAAAAAAAAAAATTAGATATATTGGGTTGCCCAAAAAGTAATTGCGGATTTTTCATATAGTCGGCGTTGACAAATTTTTTCACAGCTTGTGACTCTGTAATTGCATTCTTTCTTCTGTCAGTTATCAGCTGTTACTTTTAGCTTGCTTTAGAAAAAAAGTGTAAAAAAGTATATTTGATTAAAATTCATTCTAAGTTCTATTTAAAATGCAATTACTTTCTTTTAAAAAATCCGCAATTACTTTTTGGGCAACCCAATAGTTTTTAGAAATGTTTTTTTTTTTTTTGCTAAGAATTTCTTTGCAATTATGTAATAAAGAACAAGTAAAAGCGTGCTAAGTTCGGCCGGGCCGAATCTTATATACCCTCCACCATGGAGCGCAGTTGTCGAGTTCTTTTCCCGACATCTCTTCTTAGGCAAAAAGTGATATAAGAAAAGATTTGCTCTGCTATTAGAGCGATATAAAGATATGATCCGGTTTGGACCACAATCAAATTATATGTTGGAGACCTGTGTAAAATGTCAGCCAATTCGAGTAAGAATTGCGCCCTTTGGGGGCTCAAAAAGTAAATTAGAGAGATCGATTTATATGGGAGCTGTATCGGGCTATAAACAGATTTAGACCATAATAAACACGTATGTTGATGGTCAAGAGAAGATCCATCGTACAAAATTTCAGGCAAATCGGATAATAATTGCGACTTCTAGAGGCTCATCTAGATCCCAGATCGGTTTATATGGCAGCTATATCAGGTTATGAACTGATTTATACCTTATTTGACACAGTGGTTGAAAGAAAAAATAAAAAATAAAAAACGTCATGCAAAATTTCAGCCAAATCAGGTAGGAATTGCGCCCTCTAGAAGCTCAAGAAGTCAAGTCCCCAGATCTGTTTATATGACAGCTATATCAGGTTATGAGCCGATTTGAACCATTTTTGGCACACTTGTTGGATATCATAAAAAAACATGTCGTGCAAAATTTCATTCCAATCTGATAAGAATTGCGCACTTTAGAGGCTTAAGAAGTCAAGACCCAAGATCGGTTTATATGGCAGCTATATCAGGTTATGGACCGATTAGGACCATACTTGGCACAGTTGTTGAATATCATAACAAAACAAGTCGTGCAAAATTTCATTATAATCGGGTAAGAATTGCGCACTCTAGAGGCTTAAGAAGTCAAGACCCAAGATCGGTTTATATGGCAGCTATATCAGGTTATGGACCGATTAGGACCATACTTGGCACAGTTGTTGAATATCATAACAAAACACGTCGTGCAAAATTTCATTCCAATCGGATAAGAATTGCGCACTCTAGAGGCTCAAGAAGTCAAGACCCAAGATCGGTTTATATGGCAGCTATATCAAAACATGGACCGATATGGCCCATTTACAATACCAACCGACCTACACTAAATAGAAGTAAAATAAATCGATCTGAATCATATGCGACACGGATGTCGAAAAGCCTAACACAACGAACTGTCTCAAATCTGGGCGAAATCGGACAATAAATGCGCCTATTATGGCCCTAAACCTAAAACCGAGAGATCGGTCTATATGGCAGCTATATCCAAATCTCAACCGATCTAGGCCAAATTGTCGAAGGATATCGAAGGGCCTAACAAACTCACTGTCCAAAGTTTCAGCAAAATCGGATAATAAATGTGGCTTTTATGGGCCTAAGACCCTATATCGGAAGATCAGTGTAGTTTTTAAAGAGTGTAGCGTGATTTCAACAGACAGACGGACGGACATGTCTAGATCGTCTTAGATTTCTACGCTGATCAAGAATATACCTACTCCATAGGGTCGGAAATGGATATTTCGATGTATTGCAAACGGATTGACAAAATGAATATACCCCATCCTTTGGTGGTGGGTATAAAAACACCAAAGAAACAAGCACCAAACCGATGGCTTTGGTGCAGGCACATCCTCCTGTAGAGACAAAGAGAGAAATCTGGTAACTAATACAGATAGCGTGCTTGGGATATGGAAAGAACATTTTTCCCAGTTGCTAATATCCGATGAAGGCGTCGAAAAGAATTCCGCATAACCAATCCCTGATGATAGTTTAGAATGTTTACCTTATAGTCAGAATGAGGTCTAAGTAGCAGTGACCCGACTGAATAACAACAAGTTAGCAGACGCTGAACTAAGACCGGAGGCGACACACTGATAAGGCATATGTATCAGCTTGTTTGCGCGATCTGGCTAGAAGAAGGCATACCCGATGATTGGAACTTCAGCATACTGTGTCCCATACACAAGAAAGGAGACAGAATGTACCAACTATAGTCAACATGTGTGAAAAACTTCTTTAAAATTTTATATGATTTAGATTTCTATATCTCTCATCTGATCCAGTGCTTAAGTAGCCACAATTTTATTCAATTTGTTTTTCAATTGCATCTCTAATACATGTTGTCTCATTATTTTATACCTATCTATGATTTAGGCCGCCAACTAAACTACAAAAAATATATGTAGACAGATGCAAAGACCGGATGCAGGCAAATTAAACCCTTAAACATGTCTTAATATGCATCTTCATCATACGGGAACATTTTAAATTAGTTCAAATTCATAATTCTCGCAGCATCTGCCTCTGCCTCGAGTGTACAACAGCAGAAGTGTTAAGCACTAAATTTTATTTGCTGACAACCATGGACTAATTTTAACTCGCCACATATTTTTGATGCTTGTTGCTCCAACTGCTTGGTTTAAGGACCACATATACTCTCTTCGAAATCACACAACCACACGCATGCGCACACAACGTTGTTTGTGCTGCGACCCAAAAGCAAAACAAATGGAAATATCTCCCAAGTGGACCATCATAAAATTTGAAAATGACACGCGTAACAAGTACTTGAGCACACGCTAATAACGGTTAATAGGGAGCACACCAGCTCTAAAGGTGCAATCACAACCCGAAGGGATCAACAGGAAACTGATTGCAGAGGAAATCTGGCATGCGAACCCTGTTGGATTTATAAATAATCGAACAAACATTGGTTTGGATTAACCCACGCACAGAAATTGTCATTGGCAAGTAATTTATGGGGACTGCGACTATGTACGAGGGAAGCCAAAGGATCCCAGAAGCAGATAATCGCAGCAATGTACAATTGGATATTTACAGCTGCACTCAAAGGACAGCGTAAGCCTTGATTTGTGTGTCAAAGGACGCGACACATGCCTTTTGCTTACTGAACCCCTACAACCTAAATCTACGAGCGATTCGGCAGTACTCAAACAGCGCGTGGCGACAGCTTGACACATGACTTTGTTGACACAAACCATGGCTGCATTTGTTTATTAGATGTCCTGTGGAATACAAAGCGTAAGATTTGTTTTAGTTTCAATACTGCTTTCGCTGTCGTAAGGCACTATCCTGCCTCTATGTAACGGCAGTTGCTTGTAAAAAAACCAAAATACATTGACAAACAGAGAACAGATCCAACTGGACTCTTTGCACACAGATACCAAGAAGACACAAGGACAAGCCGGAGACATATAAAATGTATATTTACATGGATTAAATTACTCGACAACAAACACCGAGTAATCACAACAGAAATCCTTTTCTCAAAAATCCATAGCGAGCATTTGAAACGGGTCTTTGACAGACAATAACCTTTTTTGCCTACTGTTTTGATTGGACAATGCCGAAAAATATTTGTAGTTGGAATCATGATTAATTAAAATTTGGCCATATTTCAATTACCACCAACTTTTGGCGGCAATGGCCTTTTGTGTATAAACGCGTGACACTTACAACACACATTTACACATTAAAGCATTTGTCAGTCTCTAAGGACTTTGAGGTGAGTAATGGCAATGATGTGTCAACGTCTAACATTAGTTCTGTCTTTGAGAGCTACCTATCTGATTGATGACTGACTATATGAAAAACTAAGAATCTCACACGGATATGCGAGATTTTTTCTCCATCCTCGAACCACTCTCACTTGCTTACTCAGACATTGTGATTGCTGGTGACTTCAACTCTAACGTCTTACTGTACACGGGGTTAAAGAATGAGATGTCATCTTTGGGTCTCTTGTCTGTCAACTCGACTATTCCCCCGCATCCTGCAGCACGCTTCTCGAGCAGTTCTTTACAAGCGAATTCTCTAAATTTCTCCTATACGATCAACTGTCAGCCTCATGTTTTTCGAACCACGACATGATTTTTTATACCCTACACCACCACTGTGGTACAGGGTATTATAGATTTATGCATTTGCTTGCAACGCTAAGAAGGAGAAGAGCTAGACCCATTCAATAAGTATACGGATCGGCTTTGAATCACTTCCTGATTCGATTTAGCTATGTCCGTCTGTCTGTCTGTCCATGTACTCTTGTGATCAAGGTACAGGTCGCATTTGTTGTCCGATTTTCAAAAAAGGTTGCGTAAGTCTCTTTTTTGGCCCAAGGGCGAACGCTATTGATTTTGATTTTGAAAAACGGGCCAGATTTAAATATAGCTCCTATATATATCTTTCATTCGATGTGCTCTTTTAAAGCTGTAGAAGTCACAATTTTGGTCCGATCCTTACAAAATTTGTCACAAAGTGTTTTTTCATACCCTCCACCATAAGATGGGGGGTATACTAATTTCGTCATTCTGATTGTAACTACTCGAAATATTCCTCTGAGACCCCATAAAGTATATATATTCTTGATCGTCGTGAAGTTTTATGTCGATCTAGCCATGTCCGTCCGTCTGTCCGTCCGTCCGTCCGTCTGTCTGTCGAAAGCACGTTAACTTCCGAAGGAGTAAAGCTAGCCGCTTGAAATTTGCACAAATACTTCTTATTAGTGTAGGTCGGTTGGTATTGTAAATGGGCCATATCGGTCCATGTTTTGATATAGCTGCCATATAAACCGATCTTGGGTCTTGACTTCTTGAACCTCTAGAGTGCGCAATTCTTATCCGATTGGGATGAAATTTTACACGACGTGTTATGTTATGATATCCAACAACTGTGCCAAGTATGGTTCAAATCGGTCCATAACCTGATATAGCTGCCATATAAACCGATCTTGGGTCTTGACTTCTTGAGCCTCTAGAGAGCGCAATTCTTATCCGATTGGAATGAAATTTTGCACCACGTGTTTCGTTATTATATCCAACAACTGCGCCAAGTATGGTTCAAATCGGTCCATAACCTAATATAGCTGCAATATAAACCGATCTTGGGTCTTGACTTCTTGAGCCTCTAGAGTGCGCAATTCTTATCCGATTGGAATGAAATTTTGCGCAACGTGTTTTTTTATGATATCCAACAACTGTGCCAAGTATGGTTTAAATTGGTCCATAACCTGATATAGCTGCCATATAAACCGATCTTGGGTCTTGACTTCTTGAGCCTGTAGAGGGCGCAATTCTTATCCAATTTGAATAAATTTTGGGACGTAGTATTTTGTTATGATATCCAACAACTGTGCCAAATATGGTTCAAATCGGTTCATAACCTGATATAGCTGTCATATAAAGAGATCTGGGGACTTGACTTCTTGAGCTTCTAGAGGGCGCAATTCCTATCCGATTTGGCTGAAATTTCGCAAGACGTTTTTTTATTGCTACTTTCAACAACTGTGTCAAATAAAGTACAAGTCGGTTCATAACCTGATATAGCTGCCATATAAACCGATCTGGGATCTTGACTTCTTGAGCCTTTAGAGGTCGCAATTATTATCAGATTTGCCTGAAATTTTGTACGACGGATTCTTTCATCACCATCAACATACGTGTTTATTATGGTCTGAATCGGTCCATAGCCCGATACAGCTCCCATATAAATCGATCTCCATATTTTACTTTTTGAGCTCACAAAGAGCGCAATTCTTATTCGAATTGGCTGACATTTTACACAGGTCTCCAGGTCTCGCTCTAATAGCAGAGCAAATCTTTTCTTATATTTTTTTTTTTTTTTGCATAAGAAGAGATGCCGGGAAAAGAACTCGACAAATGCGATCCATGGCGGAGGGTATATAAGGTTCGGCCCGGCCGAACTTAGCACGCTTTTACTTGTTTTTTTTTTTTTTGACGTCCCAATTTGTGTGCGAAATTTCATTGAAATCGGTTCAGGTTTAGATATTGCTCCCATATATATCTTTCATCCGATATGCCCTTTTAAAGCTGTAAAAGCCACAATTTTCGTCCGATCTTTACCAAACTTAGCATGAGATGTTTCGTGTAACGTCTTAATATGTGTGTAAAATTTCATCAAAATCAGTTCAGATTTAGATATAGCTCCCATATATAACTTTCATCCGATTTGACCTATTAAGGTTGTAAAAGGCACAATTTTGGTCCGATCTTTTTCAAATTTCGCACGA
Source organism: Stomoxys calcitrans (assembly GCF_963082655.1). Lineage (NCBI taxonomy): Eukaryota > Metazoa > Arthropoda > Insecta > Diptera > Muscidae > Stomoxys > Stomoxys calcitrans. The sequence continues at coordinate 153,611,973 of NC_081552.1, forward strand.
AGTGATTTTTGTGACATCCCAATGTGTGTGCAAATTTCATGAGATTTGATCAGATTTTTATATAGCTCCCACATATATATTTTTCATCCGATATGGTCTTTTAAGACTGTAGAACGCACAATTTTGGTCCAATCTTTGCCAAATTTGGCATGAAGTGCTTTTTTTAACGTCCTAGTATGTATTCAAAATTCCATCAGAATCGGATCAGATTTATATACAGCTCCCATATATATCTTTCATCCGATATGCCCTTTTAAAACTGAAGAAGCCACAATTTCGTTCCCATCCTTAAAAAAATTTGCAGGAGATGTTTTATTTGACGTCGCACTGCATGCAAAGAATGTCATCAAAATGGAACCACATTTAGGTAAAGTTCCCATATATATATTTTAATCGTTTCGAGTTTTAAGGCTGTAGTAGCTACAATGTTGGTCCGATCTCTACAACATTTTTCATGAGATGTTTTTATATCTTTTATGCCGTTTTACTTTTAAGGCTATAGAAGCCACAATTTTCGTACCATCGTAGGAGAATCGTAGAAGGTTCTATTCGATATTTCAATAGGTATGCAATCTAGTCAGACTTTAGATTTGGATATAAGTGTTATATATTAAAAGTATTACGTAGACTCGTTTATCTGATATTTCAATATTAAAGTTTGATTAAATTTGGAGATAAGTTTTATATATTAAAATTAGCACGTATATTAGGTGGTGTAGGGTATTATATAGTCGACCCTGCCCGTCTTTTGCCTTTCCTTACTGGTTTGTGTTATGTATTTGTGCTCACCAGGATATATTCGTATAGAGATTTTAGCGCCCCTGATCATGATGTGTTGCTCTCCAATGCTGTGCAAATAAACTGGGATGTTATATTGATGAATAAATAGACTTCCTTCAGACGAATATTCGCTATCTACAGGAATTTTCAGTTCCACCCAAGACTAGAGAGGTGTCTTCGATAACAAAACCGAGGAACATGTCGCATCGTAGGTAAAAACGTTTCAGGACGACGGAGTTGCATAATACCTTTCGCTCAGCAAGGGAACACGTCAATAAGTTTATTAAGGCACCCAAGATAGACTATTATAACAGACGCTTCTCTTATATTGCATAAGCATAAGGCTCCTGGAATAACCTTCCAGGACATTTGCAGATTTTGTCAACGAGAACTTCTTGTTGTATGTGAGACAATCGGGGTTCCGTCCTAAACACAGCTGCATAACTAAGGCATTCTAAGACATTTGACATTGTGGATCAATCCTTGTTATATGCTAAGATGAGGCAACTTTACAATATTTCTTCTAAGTTCGTTCGTCTTGGCAGATCGATTTGGCAGATCAATTGCTTTATTTTAAAGTTCATATGTACGCTGATGACGTACAGATACATATTGGCAGTACAAGGGATAAGGTTGTTGATAACAAACGTCTCAATCATGATCTTTTAATAGTCAGCACGTGGGCGAAAGTCAATGGTCTGTGACTTACTCCCGTTAAGTCTAGTTGTGCTGCTGTCAGAAATAGATTATCACGTACTTCAGTTGATGTCGGTATTTTCATTAACGACGCTAGATTGGAAATTCTCATGCTAAGAATTTGGGCTTAATTATTAATAGCACTCTTACTCCTTACTCGACTCCGTTGTTGGCCAGGGATATTCGAAATTATGTGCTCTTTGGCCCACTCGGTCAGGTGTCTCTTGGCAAAGACTTATCTTGTTCCCAGCATTCTCTACGGCTGCGAGCTGAACACTTTTTTAAATGGTGTTACATGGTATCTCTGAGACCCCATAAAGTATATATATTCTTGATCGCTAACTTCCGAAGAAATAAAGCTAGCCGCTTGAAATTTTGCACAAATACTTCTTATTAGTGTAGGTTGGTTGGTATTGTAAATGGGCCATATCGGTCTTGGGTCTTGACTTCTTGAGCCTCTAGAGTGCGCAATTCTCGTCCGATTTGACAATGAAATTTTGCACGTAGTGATTTTTTATCACTTCCAACAACTGTGGTAAGTATGATTACATCGGTTCATAATCTGGTATATGTGTCATATAAACCGATATTGGATCTTGATTTCTTGAGCCAATAAATCGCGCAATTCTCATCCGATTTGGCTGAAATTTTGCATAAGTTATTTTGTAATGACTTCCAATAATTGTCCTAGGTATGGCGCAAATCGGTACATAACCTGATATAGCTGCCATATAAACCAATCTGGTGTCTTGACTACTTGAGCGCCTGCAAGGCACAATTCTTCTACATGCATTCATTTATGGTCCGAATCGGACAATAGCTTGAAATAGCTCCAATAGCATAACAGTTCTTATTCATTATTCTTTGTTTGCCTAAAAAGAGATACCGCGCATAGAATTGGCAAATGCGATCCATGGTGGAGGGTATATAAGATTCGGACCGGCCGAACCTAGCACGCTCTTACTTGTTTAGTATTACTTTTAATTTATTTACCAATTAATATCAATTAAATCCCATTTAATTTATTTTTATACCCTCCACCATAAGATGGGGGGTATACTAATTTCGTCATTCTGTTTGTAACTACTCGAAATATTCGTCTGAGACCCCATAAAGTATATATATTCTTGATCGTCGCGACATTCTATGTCGATCTGGCCATGTCCGTCCGTCTGTCCGTCCGTCCGTCCGTCCGTCTGTCTGTCGAAAGCACGCTAACTTCCGAAGGAGTAAAGCTAGCCGCTTGAAATTTTGCAAAAATACTTCTTATTAGTGTAGGTCGGTTGGTATTGTAAATGGGCCATATCGGTCCATGTTTTGATATAGCTGCCATATAAACCGATCTTGGATCTTGACTTCTTGAGCCTCTAGCTTGCGCAATTCTTATCCGATCAGAATGAAATTTTGCACAACGTGTTTTGCTTTGATATCCAACAACTGTGCCAAGTATGGTTCAAATCGGCCTTTAACCTGATATTGCTGCCATATAAACCGATCTTGGGTCTTGACTTCTTGAGCCTCTAGAGTGCGCAGTTCTTATCCGATTGGAATAAAATTTTGCATGACGTGTTTTGTTATGATATCCAACAACTGTGCCAAGTATGGTTCAAATCGGTCCATAACCTGATATAGCTGCCATATAAACCGATCTTGGGTCTTGACTTCTTGAGCTTCTAGAGGGCGCAATTCTTATCCGATTGGAATAAAATTTTGCACGACTTGTTTTGTTATGATATCCAACAACTGTGCCAAGTATGGTTCAAATCGGTTTATAACCTTATATAGCTGCCATATAAACCGATCTTGGGTCTTGATATCTTGAGCCTCTAGAGGGAACAATTCTTATCCGATTTGAATGCATTTTTGCACGACGTGTTTTGTTATGATGTCCAACAACTGTGCCAAGTATGGTTCAAATCAGTGAAGAACCTGATATAGCTGCCATATAAACCGATCTTGGGTCTTGACTTCTTGAGCCTCTAGAGTGCGCAATTCTTATGCGATTTGAATGAAATTTTGCACGACGTGTTTTGTTATGATATCCAACAAGTGTGCCAAGTATGGTTCAAATCGGTCCATAACCTGATATAGCTGCCATATAAACCGATCTGGGATCTTGATTTCTTGAGCCTCTAGAGGTCGCAATTATTATCCGATTTGCCTGAAATTTTGTACTACGGATCCTCTCATGACCATCAACATACGTGTTTATTATGATCTGAATCGGTCTATAGCCCAATACAGCTCCCATATAAATCGATCTCTCTATTTGCTTCGAATAAGAATTGCACCCTTTGGGGTTGGCTGACATTTTACACAGTTCTCCAACATGTAATTTAATTTTGCCTAAGAAGAGGTGCCGGGAAAAGAACTCGACAGATGCGATCCATGGTGGAGGGTATATAAGATTCGGCCCGGCCGAACTTAGCACGCTTTTACTTGTTTTTTTTTCAAAACCTCCGATGTATTTGATGGTCATAAATTTGTAAATAATACGTTAAAACTATGTAAAATTGTAGGAGAAATTACCTGTACTTTAATAGTATATTCTTGTTGTGCGGGTGCTAATAAGTTTGCAAATTAAAGGCGAAATGTGGGCGGTGCCATCTTTATAATAACCCACACCTACCCTTTGAGTAGAAATCGGGCCTGAGCCGAATTTGACGGACTTCGGTGGAGGTTTTCAGAGGGGTTATATGTGAACCGATTTTGATAAAATTTAACCTTAATGTCAACATGTATTCAAAAGATAATGCCAATTTTCGTGACAATCAGATAATAACATATATATGGGAGCTATATCTAAATCTCGGTTGAGATTTCGTATATACTCTTAAGATATTGTGGTAGTCGTCGAGAAAAGCGTTGTGCAAAATTTTGGGAAGATGGGTGAATAAATGTGTTTTTGCAAAAGTGAAAATAGGGCAAAATATATATGTGGGAGTTATATCTATATCTGAACCTATTTCTAGAAATTCATCAGTAACTTTGAGAGTCATAAGAAAATCTTTTTGACCAAATTTCTAGAAATTCGGTTAACAAATATCCGCATTATTGTAATAAAGGGTGATTTTTTTGAGGTTAGGATTTTCATGCATTAGTATTTGACAGATCACGTGGGATTTCAGACATGGTGTCAAAGAGAAAGATGCTCAGTATGCTTTGACATTTCATCATGAATAGACTTACTAACGAGCAACGCTTGCAAATCATTGAATTTTATTACCAAAATCAGTGTTCGGTTCGAAATGTGTTCATTCACCGTTCAGCGATGAGGCTCATTTCTGGTTGAATGGCTACGTAAATAAGCAAAATTGCCGCATTTGGAGTGAAGAGCAACCAGAAGCCGTTCAAGAACTGCCCATGCATCCCGAAAAATGCACTGTTTGGTGTGGTTTGTACGCTGGTGGAATCATTGGACCGTATTTTTTCAAAGATGCTGTTGGACGCAACGTTACGGTGAATGAACACATTTCGAACCGAACACTGATTTTGGTAATAAAATTCAATGATTTGCAAGCGTTGCTCGTTAGTAAGTCTATTCATGATGAAATGTCAAAGCATACTGAGCATCTTTCTCTTTGACACCATGTCTGAAATCCCACGTGATCTGTCAAATACTAATGCATGAAAATCCTAACCTCAAAAAAATCACCCTTTATAAGTCCAAAACGGGCGAACATACAATATATATGTGGGCTTTATCTAACTCGGAAGACAAGGACGAGCAATCCAAGGATATTTTCTTTGAGCGCCTAGGGAGTGAATATAACTGCTGCCCCGCCCATGATATTAAATTCGTTCTTGTAGATTTTTTTGCGAAGATTGGGAAGGAAGACATCGTTGGCCCAACAGTCGGAAAGCTTAGCCTCCACGAGATATCGTCCGATAATGGATTGAGGCTAATAGATTTCGCCGCAGCAAAACACTTGGCAGTTAGCAGCACCAGATCGCAACATAAAAGTATTCCACAAAGCCACATGGCTGTCATCCGATCAAAACACGAGGAACCAAAATGATAGATGGAAGGCATTCCAGCGTGTTAGATGTACGATCAATTCGTGGAGCGAATATAGATTCGGATCATTACCTCATTGCAGCAAAGGTTCGCACCTGTTTGAACATGGCAAGGAAAGTACGATCTGACACTGCACGGAAGCTAGACATTGAAAAGCTGCAAACACAACAGATGGCACCGGCATACTCCACTCGACTGACCCAACTGCTTGTTCCGATAATACAATTGCCCAGTTTCAAACTATTGCCCACTCTATGGAAAATCCGTACTTGGGTAACGGAAGCCTCTCCCAAGAAACCTATGGTACGACCAAATGTATCGAGAAGCTACTGAAGCCATGAATGCGGCATATAGAGCAACCCTGCAATCAGTAGCAACGCGCCAGTTGAATGAGAGGTATCGGGAGAACAGTAGAGAGGAGAAATGTCTATTCCGCAGAAAGAAAACGGAAATGGAAAGACGTGAATGTGAGCGAATTAAGATGTATAGGAGCCGGAATGCAATTAAACATCAAACCGATCACATCAGACTTGAAATAAAGCGTAGAATAATAGTGGCAAACCGATGCTACTTTGGATTAAGTAGGCAGTTTAGAAACAAGGCCACTTCTCGACAGACGAAAATTACACTATGCAAGATACTGAGGCATGGGTACTTGTGAAAGCAGACGTGGCAGTGGACCAGTTAGCGTTAATGGAGAATCAAAGTACAAAGGCTGCGTTGGTAAGGTCATGTTTTCAGAGTGGATGGAAAAGCCTCAGCAAATCAGTCTTTTGAAGGCAAACACTGTGGTACACCTAAACCGGGACGACCAAAAGCCCGATGAAAAGATCAAGTGGTGGCAGACACCTCAAAACTTGGTGTCATAGAATGAGCGCAGAAGATCGAGGCGCTTGGAACGCCATTCTACGTTCGCCGAGTGGAACAAATGTTATTTCATAGCCCATTAAAGGAAGTATATCTAAATCTGAACCAATTTCTTCCACACTCCTCCGATATTTGGGTACGATTGGTTGACAAAAGTGCTTTCTGGGACTCTAAATACCTTAAATTGAGTCCACCTTCCAAAAAAAATTTATTCCTATATTGTCATTATCGATCTACATATTAATTTGGAAGATATTGCCTGATAGATAGATGCCTGATTCGTAATCCACTCCTAAATGTCATTCATTGGTAAATATGTCCGGGTTGGGGCTGAAATCCTGATACTTGCCCCGAAGTGAATATCAAATTCGCATTCAATCGAAGTTCCAGGTGCTCCTGACTCCCGTGGTGCCAGATTAAGCACTCTGGTCCGACCACGTAGTCCAACTACTTCCAGTTGAAATTTAACAGGTCCTGACGGGTCATCTAGTGGGATGATGCAAGCATCCCGAATGGAATGCCACCGAAACATCCACACCACACGGTATACATGTTGCTATTCAAAAGGAATAGCAAGGACACCCTGTGGAAACATTCAAATCATCAGGAACTCATACCCTCACACGACCATCTCCGTCGACTTCAACACGGTACAGCAGCCTTCAACTCACCGACCTTTCCGATGCAATGCACTGAATCATCATCCATTCTCCGTCCAATCGCTTCAAACGCTCATTACCTCCTCACCATACATCACCTCCTTTCCATACATTCACCTCCTTACCGTGTACCATTCTATTCCGACTCATAAAACGCACTACACTTTATGCCTCATTAATACAGCACTGTCGTACCCAGGAGATCAATTTTTAAGGACAATCACAAAACAACACGACACCCTGGATAGAATTAAACATTCAGACCGTGGTTAAGAGATATCATATACTTTTCATCCAATGATCCCGTATGGCGGACTGACATGGTAGGTAAGTATATCCGGTTTGAGGCTATTTTGTGGTTCAAAAGTGGTAACCTCCTCCAAATCTGAATTGCGATGTCTCTGAGACTACCGATCGAGTGTACGGTCTTTCAGGCAGAGGACTGGGTCATCAAAGTTGCCGCAAGCGAAATTCTGGTAAGGGATTTACCCCCCTCAAAACTCAAAATTTAATGAAGGCTGTGGTTATTTGGATTCCCTGAATAGGTTCCGGGTCCACGATGTGACCCTGATATGGGTTGCCGGAAATGAAGAGATTAAAGGGAGTGAAGCGCAGACGAATGAGCCAGGAGCGGTTAGTTTGCGCCTAGCGAATGAGTCACGGATGACGTGCCAATTGTCGAGCTACTGCACACAAAAAATGAGATGGCAAGAGCGGGCTCGATGGCGTGATGGGATTCAGCGGGTGGTCTGCAAGGAAACGGGCTCTCCTTTCTGGAGAGGCGGTTCTTTTGCGATCTGGGTGATCATGCGAATGTACCTCTGGGAAGTCTCCTGAGACTTATGGACGCGGCGCAAAGGTTCGCAAGAGGGTACGATAGATCCGGCGAAGGTACCTACAGTGAAAAGCAAAACCGAGAGGATGTTTCACTTTTTACATTTCTTTCGAATATAAAAAATCAAAAATAGAAAAATGCCAACAAGTAAGAGCGTGCTAAGTTCGTCCGGGCTGAATCTTGGAAACCCATTACCATGGATTCTGCTAAAAATGTGTACAAAATAAATTTAGTTGAATGACATAATTTTATTCTACATACCAAACTTCTGTCGAACCAGCAAAAATTGAAGCTTCTAGGAACCGAATTAGGATGATCGAGAGACAGGTTTACACGGGAACCATATAAAGTAATAGACTGATATGGACCTATTTGGCACAATTATTGGAAGCCGCAACAGAACACCGTAAGCGAAATTTCAGCTAAATTTGACAAATATTTGAGGCTTCCAGGGGCTCAAGAAGTCACATTTGAAGATCGGTTTATATGAGACCGATTAGGACCATACTTACATAGTTGCAAGAAGTCATAACAGAACACTACATGCAAAACTTTAGTTAAGTTGGACACAAATTGCGGCTTGTAAGGACTCAAGGAATCAAATCGGGAGATCGGTTTATATGAGAGCTTTATCTAAATCTGAACCGATAAGACCCGTTTGGAATCCCCAACTACCTATATCCATATTAAGCATCTGTGCAAAATTTCAAGCGGCTACCCTTATGCGTTCGATCGCTATCGTGATTTCGACAGACGGACGACCGGACATGGCTAGATCGACTCCGAACATCGAGACGATCAAGAATATATATACTTTATGGGGTCCCAGATCACAACAAATTTACGACCATAGCACCATATGGCTCAAATGAAAGGTCTTTGGGAGCAAAGCACGAATTTGATATCAATAGTCGGGAAGAAGTGATTATGGGGCCGCCCCATCCCCCAAAACACCCCCCAAACCGGTTATGTTTGCCGACTATGGAAATATGGGGATCAAATGAAAGGTATTTGAGAGTAGACCACAAATCTGTTATCAATATTCGGGACCAACAGCCTAGGGGACGTCCCACCCCCATAACAACCCCAAAATGAGACGTATTTGCCCACCAAGGCAATTTGGGTTTTAAACGGAGTGGATCTCCATATTGATAGTTTTTAGTGCCCATACCCCAAACCGCACATATTTGCTGACTTTTGCAATAAGGGGTTTAAATGAAAGGTATTTGAGATTAGAAAACGAATTTAATAACCAATTTTGAGGCCAGTGGCAATATGGGGTCAAAAAATAGTATTTGAGAGTAGAATACGATTCTGATATATTTTCGGGGCTTAGTGTTGGGGGAACCACCACACTCCCCAAAACACTTCTAAATTGGGCATATTACCGACCACGTCAATTTGGGGCTCAAATAAAATATATTGGGGAGATGAGTACGAAATTGATACCCACTTTCGGGATGTTTTTTTGATGTTTACCCCTTCCCCAAACCACCCAGAAACAGCAATTAATTACTGACCATCGCAATATGGGGCTAAAATAAAGGTATTTGGGAGCAGATACGAACCTGATATCCAAATGTGGGGCCATGTATTTGGGGCACTGCCCCTTTCCCAAAACACCCCCCAAAGAGTACAAATTTTGGGGCCAAGTGTCTAGGGGACCACCTCACCCCCGAAAACACCCCTAAATCGTGACAATATCGAGCTGAAATAAAGACTTTTAAGAAAGGAGTATATCTAACATCCAAGCGTAAATGACCCTAAGCCCTCCGACCGAATTCATAGACCAATAAAGGCATTTATATTGTTATACTGTTAGTCAAGCGATATACATATACCATTTTCGTAGCATGGTATTTCACTAAAAGCCCTTTAATTGTCGAAAATAAATATTCAAAGGGTTATTTTGTTCCATATAAAGTAAAGGAAGGTACAGCGGAGCGGGCCCGGTTCAGCTAGTTTAGAGTATTTCATTGTTAATAATACCGTCACTTGGAATTAAAATGCTTTCATTTGATCAAAAGCTTCTCATATTCTCTGCAAATGTTGTTTTGATTAGACTTGACAAACAGTAATACAATTTGATAACGGTTAGTCAATCTAGGTATACCACATAGTTATCTCCGTTAAAAAAATTTAAATAAAAAAAAAAACTTTTTCACACATTTCGTTAAAAAATCCAACTGTTGTGAAAATTAATTCTCCCATTCAGGGCACAATGTAATTGAGTCGTCATTATTGGTTATTCCATTATTGAAAAATACTTAGTTTTTGGGGTGCATCATATGTTGCGAAATAAAGAGACAAATCCTTCGGTTGTATGATAAGTGCAATTCTCAAATCAGACCAACTGTCCATGCGTATAAATGTGGTTTCCTTCTTTTTTGTATAAAAAAAAATGCATAGGAGCGATACACGAAAAACACCATATGGGCCAGCACGCAAGAAATGATCCTAATTGTTGATCTTATTGATATCCGAGGAACAAAGAAAGGACCCCTTTAAGTACTTCAATGGGTCCTGCTCTGCTTCGCTCTACTCACTTTTGCAAATACATCATCAGTTAAACATGAAATGCTAACAAGATGCAATAAATTATCCTAAAAGCAACTCCGAAAAGAGTCCCTGCCACTCGGCCTCGTGCAACAAATGAAGGGGATTGAGCCCTTATTTTCACGCTATTTCGCTGATTACGCACAATTGTAGTCATCCCGACTTGTGGCCACAAAGTAACATATACGGCAGTAATGTTGAGTGTGGCATGTGTATGATGCGATATGATCTGAAGGAAGGCTTTCACAGATGTTTTGATCATGAGTTCGACGTGAAGAGGCTTAAAAACCAGCATTGTGGTACGGTTACAGTTGTGCTACGGTAAATTATTGCAAATATCACCAACTCAACTCATAACTCCTACCAATTAACGGGATGCTTCCTCGAAGGGAGTTTTAACTTGGCAATTTACCTTTCATTCGATTTAGAGCGTTTTTCAATGGTAGTATAACAAGATGGGTCTACGCCTCCACTTTAGAGTGCTGATGCTCGAATCGGATAAGACATGAATCTACAATGGAGAAGTCCCAACTGTTGTTGTTGCCAAACAATACATGTATTGGAGTGTGTCAAAGGCGGAACCCCTTTCGTTTGCCATTCTAAGGACGACTACAGCATATGACGTTGGCAGACACTTTAGTAGACAGCAACAGGACAATGTATGTAGCCACAATTTATTCAAAGTGATCTAAATATACAAAAGAATGCGTAGCAGCTTGGTTGCCACGTGACATTTGATTCATATCAAATTTTACGCCACACATATCTGTCTTTTCGTTTTACTTCAGTATTGTATAGAATAAAACTTGCCAAAAGGTCTTTTTTTTTTTTGAGTGCAAAATATGTATTTTTGTCTTTATCAATATTAGCATTTATTTGAACAACTGTTGTCGTTCTCCAAACAAACTCTCCTATTATCACACAACATTACTAGAGTTTAAGGAAAACCCTGCGCTTTTGTTTCTTCGTCCATATTTGGCCACTCCAGCTATTTGTAACTGGACTCTCAACATAATAGGTTAAAATGCATGGCATGTGCTTAGGGCCGAAGGACACAGCTGCAAGGATAACACCACAAGGATATGACAAAATGTAACTTTGACGATGATTGAAAATGCGAAATGCCTTTTAGTCTACAAATACGAGAACTTCTAGCGCCAAAAACAGATGTACACTTCTTGCCTTGTGATGTCTTTATTTTTTGGTACTCTCGCTACTATAGTAGGCTATAAGAAATTGATAACTATACTAAAGTAGCTGAACCGGGCCCGCTCCTCTGAGCCTTCTTTTACAATACATGGAATAAAATTATCCTTTGAATATCTATTTTCGACGATTCGAGAGCTTTTAGTGAAATACCATGCTACAAAAGTAGCATATGTATGTCGCTTGTCTTAGCGTTTAACAACATATATGCTTTTATGTGAATTCCATACGATCTTTATTGGCCTATGAATTCGCTTGGAGGGTGTAGGGTCATTTAAGTATGGATGTTAGATATAATCCATTCTTAAAGGACTTTATTAGAATCCGATATTCTCGTGGGGATTTTGGGAGCTGGTAGGGCACCAGGGCGTTTGTTGGTGGTTTAAGGGGTAGTCTGGACCACAGAAATGTGGTGCAGAATGTGGGTATCAATTGTTCTACTCCCAAATACCTTTCATTTGAGCCCCATATTGCCATTGTCTGTAAAGTTGTCCTCTTTGGGGGGTGTTTGATGGAAGGGGCGGTCCTTAAATTCTTAGTCCCACATTTGGATACCAGATTCGTATTTAAAATTGGTCCCAAATAAGGGTATCAATTTCGGGGTCTACTCCCCAATGCTTTTCATTTGAGTCCCATATTGCCAAGGTCGGTAAAAATGTCCTACTAGTTGAACAGGGCCCACTCCTTCTTTAACTCTGTAATATCTATTTAGGGTGGGGACACTTCGCCCTGAATGTGGATATCGTGCTACTGTAGCCTATTATGCTGAACGCCTGCGTTCCAATCCAACATTTTAAGCGGTGGTTATCCCCTCTTAATGCCGGTAACATTTGCGAGGTACCATACCATGCATGGTCATGTAAAAAATTCTCCCCAAAGAGGTGTCGCATATAGATTTGGAAAGAGGTGTCGCATATTGGTTTTGCTTGTATAGATTTTGCAGGGATTATGGTTTCAAACATTCATGGCATGTGGCATATATGGTACGATCGGCTCCCATACATAGCCACCCGATTTGACTTCCTTGTCCTTTAGAAGGCGCAATTCTATTCAAAGTGAATGACATAATCATGATGACCTGCCAAAATTTCTGCCAATTTACAATCCCAACCAATTTATGTCTATTTAACAAATACAGAGACCGATATAGACAGACTATAGTTTAAAGATGTAAGACTATATCATGATACAGCCCCCATGTTGACCGATACGCCGATTTAGATCTTAGGCCCATAAAAGGCACATTTATTTTTCGATTTTGGGATAGTGAGTTGTGTTAGGCTCTACGACATCCTTCGTCAATTTGGCCCAGATCGGTCCAGATTTCGATAAAGCTGTCATATAGACCGATCCTCCGATTAAGGGTCTAAGGCCCATAAAAACCACATTTATTATCCGATTTCGCTGAAATTTGGGACAGTGAGAGTTGTAAGGCCATACGACTTCCTTCGTTAATTTGGCCTAGATCGGTTCAGATTTGGATATAGCTGCCATATTGACCGATCTTCCGATTAAGAGTCTTAGGCACATAAAAGCCACATTTATTACCCAATTTTGCTAAAATTTGGGACAGAGAGTTGTGTTAGGCCCATCGACTTCCTTCGTCAATTTGTCCCAGATCGGTCCAGATTTCGATATAGCTGCTATAAAGACCGATCTGCCCATTTAGGGTCTTAGGCGCACATAAATCCACATGTTTTATCCGATTTTGATGAAATTTGGGACAGTGAGTTGTGTTAGGTCAATTTGGCCCAGATCGGTCCAGATTTGAATATAACATTCTTCTCCAATTTGGCTCAGACCGGTTCAGACATGGATATATGCCATATGGACCTATATCTCGATTTAAAGTCTTGGCCCCATAAAAGGCGCATTTATAATCCGATTTCACTGAGGGTTGGTCCCTAATATTGATATCAGATACGTGGTCTACTTCCAAATACCATTAATTTCAGCCCCATATTTCCATAGTCGGAAAACAAGACCGACTAGGGAGGTGTTTTGGAGGATGGGCGGCCACTCAGTGATTTGGCCTTGAAAATATATATCGGATTCGAGATCTTCTCTAAAAACCCTTTTATTTCAGCCTCATATTGGAATAGTCAGCAAATTCTTCCTATTTGGGTGGTGTTGTGGGGGTGAAGTGGCCCCATAGACACTTTTCCCGAATATTGACATCAGATTCATGCTTTATTCCCAAAGACCTTTCATTTGAACCCCATATTACTATTGTCGTAAATTTGTGCCGCTTTGGAGGATATTTTTGGGGAGAGGCGGCCCCCTAAACACTTGGACCCATATTTGGATATCAGATTCGAATTCTACACTAAAATACCTTTTATTTAAGCCCAATATTCCCATGGTCAGTAAATAAGTCCTGTTTGCGGGGTGTTTTGGGGAAGGGGTGGACCCCCAGAATCGTGATCACACATTTGGATATCAGATTCGTATTCTACTCGCAAATACATTTGAGTCCCATATTGACATGGTCGGTAAATATGTCCGATTTAGGGGTTTAGGGGATTTTTGGGGGATGGGGTGGTCTCCCTTACACTTGGTCCGACAAATGGATATCAGATACGTTTACTTATCCTAAATACCTTTCATTTGAGTCCCATATTGCCGAGATTGGTCTATATATATGTTTGGTAGGTTTCAGGGTGGGGCGGCCCCCCTAGGTACACCATCCAAAAGTTGGATACCAAATTTTTATTCTTAGGGTACTATATGAGAGCACACAAAATTAAATCGCACCACCCACCTCCGAAACCTGGTGTTTCTGAAAATTAGGGTAAGGGGGAGAGTCCGCCCCCTTTCAGAAATCAAAAACTGTAGTACCCTATTTTCACCACGGGATCATTATGCATCATCTGTGAAAATGTCAAGAAAATCGGTATAGCCGTTTCTGAGTCTATAACGATGTAGCCATATCCGTTCGTCCGTCTGTCGAAATCACGATAGAGGTCGAACGCGTAAAGCTATCCGCTTGAAAGAAACTTAGTGTCAATGTAGGTCGTTGGGGATTGCAAATGGGCCATATCGGTTCAGGTTTGGATATAGCTCCTTGGGAGCCTCAATTTTCTCCGATTTGGCTGAAATTTTACACATAGTGTTTTGTTGACTTCCTACAACTGTGCCTAGTACCGTTCAAATCGGTCTATAACCTGATATAGCTCTCATATAAACAGATCTCCCGATTTGACTTTTTAAGCCCCTGGAAGCCACAATTGTTGTCCTATTTGGCTGAAATTTTGCACATAGTGTTCCGTTGTGACTTTCAATAACTGTACCAGCTACGATAAAAATCGGTCTTTAACTTGAAATTGCTCCCATATTCATTAAATATTTCATTAAAATTTGGTATTGAAGTCCTTTTTTTAGAAAAAATAGTTTGTAGGGGTCACAAGCCTGTGCACTTTTTGTCCTTAGGCAATATTTTATTGAAATATTTTCTTTAGAACAAATTTATTAAAATTTTGTGTACAGAAAATTTCATTCATATTTGGTATTTCGAAAAATTTCTTAAAAATGTTTTCTTTAGAAAAAATTTCTTAGAAGTAATATTTTTACATAAAAAAAACATGTAAAAGCGTGATCCTTCACCATTGATCGCATTTGTCAAGTGCTTTGGCCGATATCTCTTTATAGCCAAACAAAGGATTATGTGTAAGAATTGCTATGCTGTTTCAAATATACGAAGTTATGAACCGATTAGGGCCATACTGAGCTTGGCTGTAGGAGACCAAAGTGAAATTGATTGTTTAAAATTTTAGCCAAATCGGATGAGAATTGTGCCCTATATGGCTCAAGATTTAAAATTGGGAGATATGTTTATATGGGAGCTATATCAGGTTATGGATTGATTCGTACCATATTAAACACGTATGCTAAAGGTCATACAAGAAGTCGTTGTGACAAATTTCAGAGGCTAGCAAAGTCAAAATCGGAGATTGGGTTGTATGGCAGCTATATCAGGTTATTAACGGATTTGAATCATACTTAGCGCAGTTGTTAAAAGTTAAAACCAAACACTTCATGCAAAATTTCAGCCAAATCAAATAATAATTGCGCCCTCTATCGACTCAAGAAGTCAAGATCCGAGGTCGGTTTAAATGGGAGCTATACCTATATATACTTTCGATAGACAGACGGACGGATATGGCTAAATCGATTAAGAATGTCAGAACGAACAAGAATTTATATACTTTATTGGGTTTCAGATCAATTTTTTATACCCACCACCATAGGAAGGGGGTATACTAATCTAGTCATTCCGTTTGTAACACCTCGAAATATTCGTCTAAAACCCCATAAAATATATATATTCTTGATCGTCTCGACGTTCTGAGCCGATCTAGCCATGTCCGTCCGTCCGCCCGTCTGTCGAACGCGTAAATCTAGCCGCGTGAAATTTTGCACAGATACTTAGTATTGATGTAAGTCGATGGGGATTGCAAATGGACCATATCGGTTCAGATTTAGATGTAGCTCCCATATAAACCGATCTCCATATTTGACTTCTTGAGCCCCTGGAAGCCGCATTTTTTCCAATGTGGCTTCCAGCAACTGTGCCAAGTACGGTCGAAATCGGTCTATAAACTGATTAGCTCCCATATAAACCGATCTCCCGATTTGATTTCTTAAACCTCTCGAAGCAATTGTTTGAATGAAATTGAGCATGTTATGTTCGTTATGACTTCCAACTACTATTCTACGTGTGGTTCAACTCAGTCTATAAGCTGATATAGCTGTCATGTAAACCGATCTCGCGATTTGACTTCTGGAGCCCTTACAAGCTGCAATTTTTGCTCAATTTGGCTGAAATGTTCCAACAACTGTGCCTACTACGGTCTAAATCGGTCTATAACCTGCTATAGCTCCCACATAAACCGATCTCACGATTTGACTCTTTGAGCCCTTACAAGCCGCAATTTTTGTCCGATTTGGCTAAAATTAAGCATGTGGTGTTCCGTAATGACTTCGAACAACTGTGTCAAGTACGTTTAAAATCGGTCTATAACTTGATATATGTAGCTCCCATGTAAGCCGGTCTCTCGATCATTCTTGTTCGATTCCTAAAAGCTTTAATTTTAGCTGGTGTGACGGAAGTCTGGTATGTAAAATAAAATTATGCCCTTCAACTAAATTTATTTTGGGTAAAAATTTTTAGCAGAATACATTTTGGTGGGTTCCCAAGATTCGGCCCCGCACAACTTAGCACGCTTTTACCTGTTTCCTTTTCTTTTTAGTTCTTTTCTTCATAAATGCCAATATTGGATTGAATAGCATTCATATTTCACCTTTCATAAGTAACCATGCCTACTGCACTCGTATATGACAGCACACAAACCTCTTGACACTATCTTTTGGATGGATAACTATTTGTAATTGGAAACCTTTCCTAAGGTCAGGGTTTATGGCATGTGCTACTAGTAAAACTAAGCGACCCATAAGCCCTAAAAGAAGTCAGCTTGCCACTGCTTAAGTTTCAATTTTGATAACAAATGTGCGATCAGTGCCTCTGTCCGGTGTTCGGAACTAAAATTGGCCACTGTGTGGCACAACACACTGTCAGCAAAGGAGCGAAACAAAGTATCAATGAGCCTTTAATAAAACTAGCAAAGTTGCCACCGGGTGTTAGAGGTCAAGTTGCCCCCATTTGTTAAGCGTGGCATCGAGGCCAGACATACATAAATACAAATTTAAGGGCAAGACAACTACACCACCACCACAGCCACTAGTGTAACATTATCCTTTCACACATTTTTCCTGGACGCCGGACATTAGGAAGTAAGAAAGAGCACCTTGTTTTTGGCAGAAGACCTAAATAATTTTCTTGCAACAATGACAACAACTCAGAGCACAGTAATGAATAACAACCCCATTTGTTATATAAATCATCTAATTCCATTGAAATGAAATTCGATCTGATTGCGCAAGAACTCGCAGCTCAATATTTAGTCAGTTGTGCATATCCTTTAGGTAACAAAACATCTGCCCCGGTTGTGTCTTTATACAAACTGGCTTATAAAATGATCTATGGACATAAATGACAGCTTTCCTTCAGGGGTGTAGACCATAAAAACCAAAATAAACTTGAAATTGACTTGGCATTTTAATGATGTCAACAAATTGCATTAACTTACAACTTTCGCCAAGTTGAAGTTCCCTACTTCCTTCCTTCCTTTCATTAGCTGCAAGTTTTAGTGCCACGAACAAGTTCTTTGTACTCCAAAAACTTGATGTTGTTTAATTAACAACACTGAACACTGCCTTCTTGTTATTGTTCTTAAGTTAAATGAGTAACCAATGGGGAAATTAATCGCAAGCAATGCTTGACTGGGTGGCTCTCAAAAAAGCCAGAGCTTCCTTTACTTACTGCCAACTCGAGTGCAAGAGATTCAAAACGAAAATCCTTCTTGGCAGAGAATTGTAATTAAAACTGCAACATTTTGAAGTTTTATGGCAGAGAGTTGACTGCGACCAAATTCTCTGAAACAATACTCGGGTCGAGTTGAAACTCTCTTGTAAGTACTAGGGTGGGGAAACTGTTTTTGTTTTATGGATTTTAGAAACAGAAAAAGTAACGAATAGTGATACAATGTTGAGAATTTCGATGAGTATTTTACGTAGCAGAAAAAAAATAACAAGCATTAGCCTCATTTTTTATGACCGCTAATGCTAAATACTTCTTACCTATTAAAGAGAAAGTTTTGAGGTAGACGCAAACTATCACAGCTTTCCAATATAAAGGATGATGGTAAATGTGTGATAGATAGTTTGTGATGCAGAGTCGGTTAGTGCGGCTAAATGGTTGTTATACCGCCGTCATAACATTACTTGAAATATCGATCTGCGACTTTCAATTTTGTGCTTCTTAGTGAATATGCATGCTTTCTCCCACATTTTTATGCCCAACACCATAGGGTGGGGGAAGGCCACCATAACACAGAGGTTAGCATGTTTGCTTTTCATGCTGAACGCCTGGCTTCAAATTCTGGCGAGAACATCAGAACAAATTTTCAGCTGTGGTTATCCCCTCCTAATGCTGGCAACATTTGTGAGGTACTTTGCCGTGTAAAAATGTCTCCCCAAAGAGTTGTCGCACTACGGCACGCCGTTCAGACTCGGTCATAAATAGGAGGTCCCATATCAATGAGCTTAAACTTGCATCGAATAGCTGATATGTTAGAAAATTGCCCCCCTTCCTTAAAATAATGTTCATGGACAAAACTGCATTTTACCATAGCATGGAAGGTATACTAATGTTGTCATTCCGTCTGTAATACCTCCAAATATTGATCTAAGACCTTAACAAGGCGTTAAGTTCGGCCGGGCCAAACTTTGGATACCCACCACCTGGGGTATATAAATATGTAAACCGCCTTGCGTCAAAATCCGGTGAAAATGTTCCGATTTGGACCAAATACTAATAAGTACAAGTCATTGTTCAATTGTGTAAACCAAAATTATGATCTGACCCATATACGACACGGATGTCGAAAAGCCTAACATAAGTCTCTGGGTCAAATTTCAGTGAAATCGGATTATAAATGCGCCTTTTATTGGGCCAGGACTTAAAATCGACATATCGGTTTATATGGCAGCTATATCCAAATCTGGACCGATTTGGACCAAGTTGCAGATAAATATCGAAGAGCCTAACTCAACTCACTGTCCAAAATTTCGGACAATAATTGTGCCTTTTATGGGCCCAAAACCTCAAATCGAAAGGTCGGTCTATATGGCAGCTATATCCAAATCTGGACCGAACCGATCTGGGCGAAATTGAAGAATGATGTCGAAAGACTTAACAAAACTCAATGTCCCGAATTTCGGCGAAATCGGACAATAAATGCGCCTTTTATGGCCCCAAAACCATAAACCGAGAGATCGGTCTATATGGCAGCTATATCCAAATCTGGACCGAACCGATCTGGTCGAAATTGTAGAATGATGTCGAAAGACTTAACAAAACTCGATGTCCCAAATTTCGGCGACATCGGAAAATAAATGCGCCTTTTATGGGCTCAAAACCTTAAATAGAGAGACCGGTCTATATGGCAGCTATATCCAAATTTTAACCGATCTGTGCCATATATTTCAGAAATATATCGAGGGACTTAACACGACTCACTGTCCCAAATTTCGGCGACATCGAACAATAAATGCGCCTTTTATGGGCCCAAAACATTAAATCGAGAGATTGGTTTCCAAATTTGGACCGATATGAGCCAAATTGATGAAGGATGTGGAAGGGCCTAACACAACTTACTCTCCAAAATTTCGGAAGCATCGGACAATAAATGCGCATTTTATGGGCCCAAAGCTTTAAATCGGGAGATGGGTCTATATGGCAGCTATATCCAAATTTGGACCGATCTGTGCCATATTGTAGAATCATATCGAATCACTTAACACGACTTACTGTCCCAAACATCAGCGACATCGGACAATAAATACGCCTTTTATGGGCTCCAAAACTTAAATCGAGAAATTGGTCTATATGGCAGCTATATCCAAATCTGGACCGATCTGGGCCAAATTGATGAAGGATGTTGAAAGATCTAATACCACTT
This sequence comes from Stomoxys calcitrans, assembly GCF_963082655.1. Classification (NCBI taxonomy): domain Eukaryota; kingdom Metazoa; phylum Arthropoda; class Insecta; order Diptera; family Muscidae; genus Stomoxys; species Stomoxys calcitrans. The sequence continues at coordinate 153,632,169 of NC_081552.1, forward strand.
GCTGTCCCAAATTTCAGCAAAATCGGATAATAAATGTTGCTTTTATGGTCCTAAGACTCTAAATCGGAGGATCGATCTATATGGGGGCTATATCAAGAAATTGTCAGATTTAGCCCATCTTCGAACTTAACCTGCTAATGGACAAAAAAAGAAACCGTGCGTCTCTACTTTTAAAGACTATAGCGTGATTTTAACAGACAGACGGATGGACATGGCTAGATCGTCTTAGATTTTTACGCTGATCAAGAATATATATACTTTATAGGGTCGGAAATGGATTTTTCGATGTGTTGCATACGGAATGACAAAATTAATATCCTTCGGTGGTGGGTGTAAAAAGCATATACGTTCTTGATCGACTTGACATTCAGAGTTGATCGAGCCATGTTCGTCCGTCTGTGGAAAATACGATAGCGTTCGAACGAATAAACACATCCGTTTGAAATTTTGCACCTTTACTACTCATCGATGTAGGTGATAGGGGATCATATCGTTTCAATTCTGATTCTTGAGCCCCTTAGGACTAAATTTTTATCCGATTTAGCTGAAATTTTACACACGGACTTCTGTGTTCTTACTTGTAAACTTCGTGCAGAGAATGATAGGAATCGGAGAAGCCTCAATCAACTTCCCATTTGATGGTTGTAAAATAATTTAAATACGAGCCGAGTTAATAAAAGTAAATCTTTTGCGTTATCCATGGTGGTGGTGACCCAAGATTTGGGTAGATCCCATAAAGAATATATATTCTTGATCGCCTACACAATCTGCGTAGATCTAACCAAGTCCGTTCAACAGTCCCTACGTCTATCGAAATCACGGTAGCACTCGAACAAATGAGATATTCGCTGGAAAATTTTCACAAATACCTCTTCCACAAATACCTCTACGTAGGTCTTTGGGGATTGAAAATGGGTGATAACGGTCTATAACCTCATGTAGCTCTCATATAAACCGATCTCTTGATTGGACCTAAGGTCTAAATCGGCGAATAAACTGATATAGCTCCCATTTAAACCGATTTGCCTTCTTGAGCCCCTGGAAGCTGCAATTGTTAATCGATTTGGCTGAAATTTTGCACAGAGTGTTTTGTTAAGACCTCTAGCTCAGTACGGTCCAAAACTGTCACTAGACTGATATTACCCACATATAGCCGCTATTGTTATTTTATTTGGCTAACATTTTTCACGGTGCGTTTTGGGATGATTTCCAAAAATTGTGCCAAGTAAGGTCCAAATCGGTCTATAACCTAATATAGCTCCCATATAAACCGATCTCGCAATTAGTAGTCTATGGCCCGTATAAACTTCCAGAAATTGTTCTTCAACTGAGTTCTTTTGAGTAAATTTTTGGTGGGTTCACAAGATTCGGCCCGGCCGAACTTAGCACATTTTCACTAGTTTAAAATAAATTAAAAACTTCCCAATATGACTTAAAAAAGTCATAAATGGTTTTATTTAAAATTATATACATACTAGCTGACCCGGGCCCGCTCTGCTGCGCCTTCATTTACTTTATATGGAACAAAACTTTCCTTGGGATATTTAATTTCGACAAAGACTTTTAGTAAAATTCCATGCTAAGCAAATAGTATATCGCTTCACTAACAGTCAAGCCCGATACGGGATGACTATGGGCCCCACACAGGCTGGAACTTTGAGCTCCGACTTGTGTGGTGTCCATCGTTATCACGGGAAGCTTAGCTGAAAGCTACCGGCCGCGTCCACAGGTTGCGGATGATAGAAAGCTCCGTTTTTATGCGGAGTAGCTGCAAATGCGGCCGCGGGCAGTCAGTCGAGAGGAGAGTCTCAGTGAGGAGTCAGGTGACACTGGCTCTTAACTAAATACTGAGTGCCAATGATACTCGAGATGACAAGGCGAGTTATTGGCGCCTTCAAATAACCAATGGCCAACATCAGCGTCTGTTCCCAGGTTAGGGGCGGCTGGCGGCGAGGGCCGGATCTTGGAGCAAGCGGCTCGCCACAACGAGGGATACATGCAATCCCACAAACCCATGCGGTTGGGGCGCTGGGCCAGTAACCCGCCCCGGAAAACATAGAACTACTATGAAAAACAAAGGAATAGTAACAAGTAAAAGCGTGCTAAGTTCGGCCGGGCCGAATCTTATATACCCTCCACCATGGATTGCATTTGTCGAGTTCTTTTCCCGGCATCTCTTCTTAGGCTAAAAAGGATATAAGAAAAGAGTTGCTCTGCTATTAAAACGATATCAAGATATGGTCCGGTTCGGACCACATTTAAATTATATGTTGGAGACCTGTGTAAAATTTCAGCCAATTCGTATAAGAATTGCGCCCATTGGGGCTCACGAAGTAAAATAGAGAGAACGATTTATATGGGATCTGTATCGGGCTATAGACCGATTCAGAACATAATAAACACGTTTGTTGATGGTCATGAGAGGATCCGTCGTACAAAATTTCAGGCATATCGGATAATAATTGCGACCTCTAGGGGTCAAGAAGTCAAGATCCCAGATCTGTTTATATGGCAGCTATATCAGGTTATGAACCGATTTGAACCTTATTTGACAAAGTTGTTGAAAGTAAAAATAAAATACGTCATGCAAAATTTCAGCCCCCCCAACGTTGACGACCCACGCAAACAAAAAAAGGACCATGATTTGCGGATCTGCACCTGGAATGTCCGCACTCTTTATAGAGAAAGTGCAGCGATGGCGGATGTATTAGAGAAGTACAATTCAGACATAACCGACTTACAGGAAGTGCGATGGACTGGGAATGGCGTCACTACAACACCAAACGGTGACGAACTATACTATAGCTGTCATAATACGAGGCATGAATTTGGCTGTGGATTTGTGGTTAGTCGAAGTCTGAAACACCTAGTCTCCAGCTTTACTCCGGTGGATGAGAGGCTAGCCACAATCCGCATAAAAGCCAAATTCTTCAACATCAGTCTTATTTGTGCCCATGCCCCGACGGAAGACAAAGACGACCAGACCAAGGATATTTTCTACGAGCGCCTAGAGAGAGAATATGACCGCTGCCCCGCCCATGATATTAAAATCGTTCTGGGAGATTTTAATGCGAAAATAGGGAAGGAAGAAATTTTTGGTCCAACAGTCGGAAAGTTTAGCCTCCACGAGATAACGTCCAGTAATGGGTTGAGGCTGATAGATTTCGCCGCGGCAAAAAACATGGTAGTTAGTAGCACCAGATTTCAACATAAAAATATCCACAAAGCCACATGGCTGTCGCCCGATCAAAACACGAGAAACCAAATTGATCACGTTGTGATAGATGGAAGGCATTCATCCAGCGTGTTAGATGTACGATCGATCCGTGGAGCGAACATAGATTCGGATCATTACCTTGGTGCAGCAAAAGTTCGCACCCGTTTGAACATGGCGAGGAAAGTACGATCTGACACTGCACGGAAGCTGAACATTGAAAAGCTGCAGACACAACAAATGGCAGCGGCATACTCCACTCGACTGACCCAACTGCTTGATGAAAGCACTTCTTGTTCCGATGATATAATGGCGCAGTGGCAAACTATTGCCCACTCCATGGAAAATGCCGCGAAATCCGTACTTGGGTACCGAAAGCCTCCTCCAAAAAACCCATGGTACGACCAAGAGTGTCGAGATGCTACTGAAGCCAAGAATGCGGCATATAGAGCAACTCTTCAATCAGTAGCAACGCGCCAGAAGAAGGACGTCTATTCCGTAGAAAGAAAAAGGAAATGGAAAGACGTGAGTGCGAGCGAATTGAGATGTATAGGAGTCAGAATGAAGTCCGGAAATTCTACCAAAGAATTAAACACCAAACCGATGGCTTTGGTGCAGGCACATCCTCCTGCAGAGACAAAGAAGGAAATCTGGTAACTGACACAGACAACATGCTGAGGATATGGAAAGAACATTTTACCCAACTGCTAGTGTCCGATGTTGGCGGCGAAGAGGATACCGCAGAACCAATCCCTGATGATGGTATAGAATGTTTACCTCCTAGTCAGAATGAGGTCCAAGTAGAAGTAACCCGACTAAAGAACAACAAGGCAGCAGGAGCCGACGGGTTAGCCGCTGAACTATTTAAGACCGGAGGCGACACGCTGATAAGGGGTATGCATCAGCTTATCTGCGCAATCTGGCTAGAAGAACGCATACCCGATGATTGGAACCTCAGCATACTATGTCCCGTACACAAGAAAGGAGACAAGACGGAATGTGCCAACTACAGAGGAATAAGTCTCCTCCCCATCGCATACAAGATACTCTCGAGCGTACTGTGTGAAAGATTAAAACCTAAAGTCAATGAGATAATTGGGCCCTATCACTGCGGTTTTAGATTGGTAAATCCACCCTAGACCAGATATTCACACTGCGCCAAATCCTGGAAAAGACCCGAGAAGGACAAATCAACACCTACCACCTCTTTGTTGACTACAAAGCCGCCTTCGATACTCCTTTACGTTCATACGTATACGTATTTCAAGCCATGTCTGAGTTTGGTATCGCTGCAAAATTAATAAGACTCTGCAGGATGACACTTGCTGATACGCGTTCCTCAGTAAGAATAGGAAAAAATTTCTCCGAACCATTCAATACCAAACGAGGTTTCAGACAAGGAGACAGCCTATCGTGTGATCTCTTTAATATCCTGCTGGAGAAGATTATACGAGATGCAGAAGTGAATAGATATGGCACACTAATCACAAGAGAGCATATGCTACTTGCCTGTGCCGACGATATCGATATCATAGTTCGGTCACCGGAAGTAGTAACTGCAGCCTTTGAAAGAATCGAAAAAGAGTCAGTGAAAATGGGTCTGGCAGTAAATGGAGATAAGACGAAATGGATGGTCTCCACTCCCAAAAAGCCTTGTACAACCGAGCAGATAAAGAACATGGAGAAAGTTGGGAATCACAACTTTGAGATAGTCAGTAACTTTATCTACCTCGGCACCGCCGTAACCGAAACGAATGACACCAGTTTTGAGATAAAGCGAAGAATAATACTGGCAAACAGATGCTACTTTGGACCATCTCTTGACAGACGAAGACTACACTTTACAAGACACTGATACTACCCGTGCTGTTATATGGTTGTGAAGCATGGGTACTTGTGAATGCAGATGAGGCAGTGCTTGGAGTATTTGAGAGAAATATTCTTTGTAAAATATATGGACCAGTTTGCGTTAACGGAGAATATAGGCGACGTATGAACCACGAGCTGTATGAGCTGTATGGCGACGATAGCATAGTTACACGCATCAAAATACAACGGGGCGTTGGCTAGGTCATGTTGTCAGAATGGATGAAGAAGCTCCAGCAAAGAAGTCTTTTGAAGGCAAACACGGTGGTACACGCAAACCGGGAAGACCAAAAGCCCCATGGAAAGATCAAGTTGTGGGAGACACCTTCTGTCATAGCCAATTAAAGTTAGTAACAGTTTAACAATATAAGATCTGAATCCCATATGATCTTTATTGGTCTACGAATTTTATTTTAGATGTAAGGTGTACTCCATTCCTAAAATACTTTATTTCAGCCCGATATTCTCATGATATTTGATTTAGGGGTGTTTTCGGGGGTGACAGACAATTGGCCCTGAACAAATATAAGCATCGTGCTCTTCTTTTAAAAACCATTTATTTAAACCCCATATTGCCATTGTCTTAGGGGAGTTTACACGATGAGGCGTCTCCCAAACACATGGTCCCAAAATAGGTTATCAAATTCGTTTTCTAATCTAAAATGCCTTTCATTTGAACCACATATTCCCATGGTCGAAAAATCGTTACCCTTTGGGGGGTGTTGCCTTAAATACATGGTCCTACATTTGGATATAAAATTCGTATTCTACTCCCACATACCTTTATTTGAGCACCATATTGCGATGGCCAGTAAAAAATTGCTGTTTGTGGGGTATTTTGGGAAAGGGTCCGTAAAGTGGGTATCAATTCTAGCCCTACGCCCCAATTCGTTTCATTTAAGCCCCACATTGACATGGTCGGTAAATATGCCCGATCTAGGGGTGTTTTGGGGATTGGGGTGGTCCCCCAAACACTAAGCCCGGAAAATATATCACCAACGTGCTCTATTATCATATTGCCATTGGCTTCAAAATTGGATATCAAATTCGTTTTCTAATCTCAGTTGAACGCCTTATTGCAAAAGTCAGCAAATAATCCCAGTTTGGGGTATCAGCCCTAAAAACTATAAATATTTAGTTCCACTCTCTTTAAGACCCGAATTGTCTTGGTGAGCAAATATGTCTCATTTTAGGGTTGTTATGGTGGTGGGACGTCCCCTGGACAGTTGGTCCCTAATGTTGATATCAGATACGTGCATTAATTTGAGATATGTGCGTTAATTTGAGCCCCATATTTCCATAGTCGGCAATCATGACCGGATTGGGGGGTGTTTTGGGGGATGGGCGGCCACTCAGTGAGTTGGCCTTGAAAATATATATCGGATTCGTGTTATACTCTTATCTGAGCCTCATATTGGATATCAGATTCGTATTCTAATCGCAAATGCCTTTCATTTGAGTCCCATATTGCCATGGTAGGTAAATATGTCCGATTTAGGGGTGTTTTGGGGGTTGGAATGGTCCCCCTAACACTTGGTCCGACAATTGGATATCAGATAAGTTTTCTAATCTTAATTACCTTTTATTTGAGTCCTATATTGTCGTGATTGGTCTAAGTATATATTTGGTAGCTTTAAGGGTGGGGCGGCCCCCGTATGTACCCCATTCGAAATTTGGATACCAAATTTTTATTTTTAGGGTACTATATGAAAACACACAAAATTTCGCTTAAATCGCACCACCCATCTCCGAGATCTGGTGTTTCTGAAAATTAGGGTAAGGGGGAAAGTCCGACTCCCCCCCCCCCTCCCCTTCAGATATCAAAAAATGTAGTATTCTATTTTCACCATGGGATCATTATACACCATCTGTGAAAATTTCAAGAAAATCGGTTTAGCCGTTTCTGAGTCTATAAGAAACACACAAACATACAAACAAACAAACTGACAAACACAAATTGATTTTTATATATGAGAAGATTTATACCCCACACCACTACTGTTTGTAACACCCAGAAGTAAGGGATATAGACCCATTGAAAAGTATACCGATCGACTCAGAATCACTTCCTGATTCGATTTATCTATGTCCGTCTATCTGTTTGTCTGTCCGTCTGTCCATGTTAATTTGTGTACAAACTACAGGTCGCATTTTTCATCCGATCGTCTTGAAATTTGGTAGAGGCATGCTTTTCTGCCTAGAGACGAATCCAATATATGTTCGTCCGATTTGCAGTAATAATGCAATAAAATGGTCATTTGTAAACCGATTCTCTTGAAATTTGGCAAGAAAAACTTTCTCTTGACTCTCTGTATTACTGATGAATTTCATAGAAACCGGTTAAGTTTTAGATATAGCTCTCATATATATATATATATATATATATATATATATATATATATATATATATATATATATATATATATATATATATACATATATATATATATATATATCGCCCGATTTTAACTCCTAGAGCCACTGCAAGCGCATTTATTGACCAATCTGCCCAAAATTGTGTACAACGCTTTCCTCGAACACTACCACAATATCTACAAAGTTTGCTGGCAATCGTTTCAGGTATAGCTTCCACACATATTTTCGCCCGATTTTGAGATATATTGCAATTAAGTGCTCATTTGGTAACCGTTTCTCTCGAAATTTGGCAGGAATGATTTTCGTATGACACTTGACTTTACTGGTGAATTTAAAGAAATCAGTTCAGATTTAGATATACCTGCCATATATGTATATCGCCCGATTTTCACTTCTAGAGCCACTGCAAGTGCATTTTTGACCAATTTTGCCAAAATTGTGCACAATGTTTCCCACGATGCCCACCACAATACCTAAGATTTTCGTCAGATTTTGTGCAATTTCCAATAATGTTATCATTTGTCAACTGTAGTTATTACAGTTTGAACATGTTTGATCGAAATTTTATACAGATTTTTTAATAACCCATCTGAAAACATCCGCCACATTGTACTTAAAGGGTAGGTGCAGGGAATTATATAGTCGGCACCGCCCGACTTTTGCCCTTTCTTACTGCTTTTTTCAATCTTTATTTTCTAACAGAATATTAGGCCATGTTGTGTGCGGAGTTCCAGCTACTTCTAAAATCGGACACCTCCCTAATTGGTGGATTGGGGAAAGCTCATCAGATATGACGGGTACCGCAGAAATAAAATGTGCGGGGCAAACTAACCAGTTAGCCGCTTGCACGGATAAGAATATGATCACGATGGGTTCGTGTTCGGTTCGGAAGAAAAATGGTTAACGATGGCGCTCGCAGATCTTCAGAAGATTCACCATCAAGAAAGCCTGGTCTAGTGGGTCGATGGCAGCCCCAGCACTAGGCACCGGTGCGATGGTGTAATCCGACATCCATCTAAAAAAAATCACAATTACAGAAACATCAACAAGAAATAATGGAACTGACAACGCCCCGATGGCTACCTATTGATTCAGAACACGGCTTAAGATTGGAACATGGAACGTCAAAACTCTCTCAGAGGCATCGAGACTTTACCAAGTCCAGAACGAGATGTCAAACTACAACCTAGACTTCCACGGTTTAAGTAAAGTACGATGGCCGAAATCCAGAACTGTGCATCTTGAAGGTGGCTACCACTTCATTTTTCAGGCAATGAAATCCACAGAATAAATGGGGTCGGTGTTTTATTGTCGCCGAAAGCAAAGCGAGCTTTTCTGTCATATAATGTCGTATCTGAACGAGTCATGATGGCAAGATTAAATTCAAAATTCCGCAAAATATCTATTGTACAATCCTACGCGCCAACCGAACCCGATGACGACGAAACAAATGATCAATTCTATGCCCAACTCGACTCAGTGAAACGCTCTCTGCAAAAAGGGGACATTTAACTTATTATGGGAGATTTTAATGCCAAGGTGGGCAATAACAACAATAATCCTGAATAAATCTTGGGAATGCAAGGACTTGGCGATATCAGGAATGACAATGGCGACATATTGGTTGATTTCTGCGCAAGAAATCGGCTCTTTATTGGAGGCCCAAAATTCTCCCATAACAAGTTCGGCCGGGCCGAATCTTATATACCCTCCACCATGGATCGCATTTGTCGAGTTCTATGCGCAGTATCTCTTTTTAGGCAAAAAAAGAATATTGAATATGAATATACTATTGTGTAATATTTCAGTTCATTCGGATAAGAATTGCGCCTTGTAAGGGCTCAAGAAGCAAAATCGGAAGATCGGTTTATATGGGAGCTGTATCGCGCTATTGATCGATCCAGACGATATTAGACACGTACAGGGTGGCTGATGAATATTGCTACAATGATGAATATTGCTACATTTTTTTTTCGGTGTATGGAATACATTTTTCTTTTATTCATGTTAAATTAAATTATTAAATTAATTATTAAATTATTATTAATTAAATTAATTAATTAATTAATTAAATTAATTATTAAATTATTATTATTAAATAGAAAAAAAGTTATTACATTTTTTTTTGGTAGCGGCTTTCATCAGCCACCCTGTATGTTGAAGGTCATGAGAGAAACCGTTGTACAAAATTTCTTCCAAATCGTATGAGAATTACTGTTTCTAGAGGCTCAAGAAATCAAGACCCCAGATCGGTTTCTATGGCGGCTATATCAGGTTATGTTTCGATTTCCGAGAATTGCACCCTCTATTGGCTCAAGAAGTCAAGATCCAAGATCGGTTTATATGACAACTATACCAGATTGTGAACCGATTTGAATCATACTTAACAGAGGTTTGGAAAAAATACCAAAACACTACGTGCTAAATTAAATCGGACAAAAAATGTGCCCTCTAGCGGCTCTAGAAGTCAAGACCCAAGATCGGTTTATATGGCAGCTATATCAAAACATGGAACGATTTGGCCCATTTACAATCCCAACCGACCTACACTACATTTCGAAAGTTAACGTGCTTTCGACAGACAGACGGACGGTCATGACGATCAAGAATCTTATATACAACAAGTAAAAGCGTGCTAAGTTCGGCCGGGCCGAATCTTACATACCCTCCACCATGGATCGCATTTGCCGAGTTCTTCTCACGGCATCTCTCTTAGGCAAAAAAGGATATAAGAAAAGATTTGCTCTGCTATTATTATATTATCACATGTTGGAGACCTGTGTAAAATGTCAGCCAATTCGAATAAGAATTGCGCCCTTTGGGGGGCTCAAGAAGTAAAATAGAGAGATCGATTTATATGGGAGCTGTATCGGGCTATAGACCGATTCAGATCATAATAAACACGTATGTTGATGGTCATGAGAGGATCCGTAGTACATAATTTCAGGCAAATCGGATAATAATTGCGACCTCTAGATGCTCAAGAAGTCAAGATCCAAGATCGGTTTATATGTCAGCTATATCAGGTTATGGGCAGATTGAACCATACTTGGCACAGTTGTTGGATATCACAACAAAACACGTCGTGCAAAATTTCATTCCAATCGGATAAGAATTACGCACTCTAGAGGCTCAAGAAGTCAAGACCCAAGATCTATTGATATGGCAGCTATATCAGGTTATGAACCGATTTGAACCATACTTGCCGCAGTTGTTTGATATGATAACAAAACACGTCGTGCAAAATTTCATTCCAATCGGATAAGAATTGCGCACTCTAGAGGCTCAAGAAGTCAAGACCCAAGATCAGTTTATATGGCAGCTATATCAAAACATAGACCGATATGGCCCATTTACAATACCAACCGACCTAAACTAATAAGAAGTATTTTTGCAAAATTTCAAGCGGCTAGCTTGAACCTTGACCCTCTTCCTTTCCCCTAATTTTCAGAAACGCCAGATCTCGGAGATGGGTGGTGCGATTTAAGCGAAATTTTGTGTGCTTTCATATAGTACCCTAAAAATAAAAATTTGGTATCCAAATTTCGGATGAAGTACCTAGGGGGGCAGCCCCACCCTAAAACCTACCAAACATATATTTAGACCTATCACGACAATATGAGCCTGAAATAAAAGGTATTTAGGATAAGAAGACGTATCTGATATCCAATTGTCGGCCAAGTATTAGGGGGACCACCCCAACCCCCAAAACACCCCTAAATCGGACATATTTACCGACCATGGCAATATGTGACTCATGTGAAAGGTATTTGCGAGTAGAATACGAATCTAATATCCAAATGTGGGACCACGTTTATGGGGGTCCACCCCTTCCCCAAAACACCCCCCAAACTTTTACTGACCATGGGAATATGGGGCTTAAATAAAAGGTATTTGAGTGCAGAATTAGAATCTGATATCCAAATATGAGACCAAGTGTTTGGGGGCATCCTCTCCCCAAAAACCTCCTCCATAGGGGAAAAATTTACGACCATAGCCATATGGGACTCAAATGAAAGGTCTTTGGAAGTAAAGTACGAATCTGATATGAATATTTGGGAAAAGTGTCTATGGGGCCACACCACCCCCACAACACCACCCAAATAGGAAGTATTTGCTGACTTTTGCAATATGAGGCTCAAATAAGAGGGTTTTTAAAGTGGAACACGAATCCGATATATATTTTCAAGGCCAACTCACTGAGTGGCCGCCCATCCCCCAAAACACCCCCCAAGCCGGTCATGTTTGCCGACTATGGAAATGTGGGGCTCAAATTAAAGGTATTTGGGAGTAGACCATGTATCTGTTATCAACATTAGGAGCCAACCGTCTAGGGGGCGTCCCACCGCCATAACAACCCCCAAATAGGACGTATTTGCTCACCAAGACAATTTGGGTCTTAAAGAGAGTGGAACTAATTATTTATAGCTTTAAGGGTCAATACCCCAAACCGGACATATTTGCTGACTTTTGCAATAAGGAGTTTAAATGAGATTTGAAAACGAATTTGATATACAATTTTGAGGCCAATGGCAATATGGGGTTCAAATAAATGATATATAGATATATGATATATTTTCCGGGCTTAGTGTTTGGGCGACCACCCCAATCCCCAAAACACCCCTAAATCGGGAATATTTACCGACCATGACAATGTGGGTCTAAATGAAAAGTATTGGGGGTAGAGTTAGAATTGATACCCATTTTCGGAACCAATTTTCTGGGGGTCTACCCCTTTCCCAAAATACCCCACACACAGCAATTTTTTTAGTGACCATCGCAATATGGGGCTCAAATAAAGGTATGTGGGAGTAGAATACGAATTTGATATCCAAATGATAACATTATTTCGGGGCCATGTGTTTGGGGGACGCCTCATCCTGTAAACTCCTCTTAAGCCAATGGCAATATGGGGTTTAAATAAATGGTATTTGAGAGAAGAGCACGATGCTGATATTTTTTCAGGGCCAAGTATCTGGGAGTACACCTTATATCCAAACTTAAATTCGTAGACCAATAAAGATCATATGGGGTTCAGATAAAGGCACTTATAATGTTAAACTCTTAGTCAATGTTTTTTCACTTAAAAATCTTTAATTGTCGAAAATAAATATTCCAAGTAAACTTTTGTTCCATATAAATTAAAAGAAGGCGCAGCAGAGCGGGCCCGGGTCAGCTAGTTGTAAATAAAGGACAAAATATTGGGTGACATTAGCATATTGACATTTAATTTTCTTTATAATAATTATAAATAAATTATAAATTATTTTATGATCAAATGCATAAAAAATAGGACGTGACTTTTGGCGATCGTTTGCAATGGATTTTATCATACACTCATTACACTCATAGAAAAAAGGCTGTTGAAAACGGCAAACACTGTCTGCCCATTGTGAGTAGCTAATTTTGCTGCTATTATAGCAGTAGTTCTGCTATTACAGCAGTATTTCTGCAATTTCAGAACAGTAGGCTTACTGCTGAAAAGCCTGCTGTTTGCGGAAAATGACTGCTGATGGGTTTGTTAGAAGAAATAAAATGAAAGAGAAGATTTTTGGAAAGAAAATGAAGAAAAAAGTTGCGGTCGCACGACCACTCTACACTCAAAGGATATCCTTGTTTTGTTGTCGTTTATTGCACACGCTGTTTGTAAAAGAACTTTGAGCACAGATAGATAGCTCACATGCGCTTTTTTAAATAATAAAAAGTGCCATTGTTATTGTAAGCAATACACAGCACACATACGCGAGGGGAAAATTGGAAGAAGGGATTAAGATAAAATATTGATACAATTTTTGACGAAATTTAACTACGCTCAGGTGATACACTCAACCAAATTTGTCATTTAAAACAGAAACAAGTAAAAAGGCGTTAAGTTTGGCTGGGCCGAACTTTGGATACCCACCACCTCGGGTATATATGTAAACCACCTTCCATCTAAATCCGGTGAAAATTGCATACTTTATGTCCCATAGCAGTTATATTCAAATATGTTCCTATTTGGACCAAATAGTAATATGTACAAGTCATTGTTCAAATGTGTATAACTAAATATTGGTCTTTTTATTAGATATATCTAAAAATAAACCGATCAGAACCATATGCGACACTGATGTCGAAAAGCCTAACATAAGTTACTTTGTCAATTTTCAGTGAAATCGGAATATAAATGCGCCTTTTATGGGGCCAAGACTTTAAATCGGGAGATCGGTCTATATGGCAGCTATATCCAAATCTGCACCGATTTCGGCTAAGTTGCAGAAAAATGTCGAAGAGTCTAACACAAGGCACTGACCCAAATTTCAGCGAAATCGGACAATAAATGCGCCTTTCATGGCCCTAAAACCTTAAATGGAGAGTTCGGTCTATATGGCTGCTATATCCAAATATGATCCGATCAGGGTCAAACTGAAGAAAAAGGTCGAAGGGCTTAACACAACTCACTGTTCCAAATTTTAGCAAAATCTGATAATAACTGCGGCTTTTATGGGCCTAAGTCCCTAAATCGGAGGATCGGTCTATATGGCAGCTATATCAAACTCTCGACCGATCTGGGCCAAATTGACGAAGGCTATCGAAGGACCTAACACGACACACTGTCCCAAATTTCAGCAAAATCGGAAAATAAATGTGGCTTTTATGGGCCTAAGACCCTAAATCGGAGGATAAGCCTATATGGCAGCTATATCCAAATCTGGATCGAACTGAGCCAATTTCAACAGACAGACGGACGGACATGTCTAGATCGTCTTAGAATTTTACGCTGATCAAGAATATACATACTTTATAGGGTCAAAAATGGATATTTCGATGTGTTGCAAACGGAATGACAAAATGATATACGGTGGGTATAAAAATGTTTGCTAAAACAGCAGTTTTTTTCTGCTGAAAATGGGAAAACAGGCACACTAGTGCTGTTTCATCAAACATATGGCTGCTGTATTAGCAAACATTTCTTACTACTATTTAAACTAACAATATCTGCTGTTTCGGGTACACAAGTAAGCGGAAAAAAAATTTTATGCTTTTTTTATACCCACCACCGAAGGATGGGGGTATATTCATTTTGTCATTCCGTTTGCAACACATCGAAATATCCATTTCCGACCCTATAAAGTATATATATTCTTGATCAGCGTAAAAATCTAAGACGATCTAGACATGTCCGTCCGTCTGTCCGTCTGTCTGTTGAAATCACGCTACAGCCTTTAAAAATAGAGATATTGAGCTGAAATTTTGCACAGATTCTTTTTTTGTCCATAAGCAGGTTAAGTTCGAAGATGGGCTATATCGGACTATATCTTGATATAACCCCCATATAGACCGATCCGCCGATTTAGGGTCTTATGGCAATAAAAGCCACATTTATTATCCGATTTTGCTGAAATTTGGGACAATGAGTTGTGTTAGGCCATTCAACATCCTTCGTCAATTTGGCTCTGATCGGTCCAGATTTGGATATAGCTGCCATATAGACCGATCCTCCGATTTAGGGTCTTAGGCCCATAAAAGCCACATTTATTAACCGATTTTGCCGAAATTTGGGACAATGAGTTGTGTTAGGCCCTTCGACATCCTTCGTCAATTTGGTCCAGATCGGTCCAGATTTGGATATACCTGCCATATAGACCGATCCACCGATTTGGGGTCTTAGGCCCACAAAAGCCACATTTATTATCCGATTTTGATGAAATTCGGGACAGTGAATTGTGTTAGGCCCGTCGACATCCTCCGTCAATTTGGCTCAGATCGGTCCAGATTTGGATATAGCTGCCATATAGACCGATCCTCCGATTTATGGTGTTAGGCCCATAAAACCTATATTTATTATCCAATTTTGCTGAAATTTGGGACAATGAGTTGTGTTAGCCCCTTCGACATCTTTCTTTAATTTGGTCCAGATCGGTTCATATTTGGATATATCTGCCATACAGACAGATTTCTTTATTTATGGTTTTGGGCCCATAAAATGCTCATTTATTGTCCGATGTCGCCGAAATTTGGACAGTGAGTTAGGTTAAGGGCCTTGACATACTCCTGTAATATCGCACAGATCGGTCCAGATTTGGATGTAGCTGCAATATAGACCGATATCTCGATTTAAAGTCTTGGCCCCATAAAAGCGCATTTATTATCCGATTTCGCCGAAATTTGGGACAGTGCTTTGTATTAGGCTCTTCCACATTTTTTTGCAACTTGGCCCAAATCGGTCCAGATTCGGATATAGCTGCCATATAGAGCGATATCTCTATTTAAAGTCTTGGCCCCATAAAAGGCGCATTTATAATCTGATTTCACTGAAGTTTAACACAGTGTCTTACATTAGGCTTTTCGACATCGATGTCGGATATAGTTCAGATCGGTTTATTTTTAGATATAGCTAGTGTACTTATTAGTATATGGTCCAAATCGGAACTTATTTTGATATAACTGATATGGGACATAAGGTATGAAATTTTCACCGAATTTTGATGAAAGATGGTTTACATATATACCCGAGGTGGTGGGTATCCAAAGTTCGGCCCGGCCGAACTTAACGCCTTTTTACTTGTTTAGAAATTTTGTAGGAAGGAATGACTTTAATTTGTGAAATATTACTGTAAATAAGCTACCTAATCCTTCAACTGGTATACATTTTGAAATGTGGCCGAGCTAGCTCCATTCTCATCCGATTTGATTGAAAATTTTCACGTGGCGTTTTGGTTCATATCCAACAACTGTACTAAGTATGATTCAAATCGGTTCATAATCAGGTGTAGCTGTCATATAAACCGATCTTGGATCTTGACTTCTTGAGCCAATGGAGCGCGCAATTCTTATCCGATAAATTTTGTACAACGGCTTCTCTCATGACCTTCAACATTTGTATCTAATATGATCTGAATCGATCAATAGCTTGATACAGCTCTCATGCAAACCTATCTCCCGTGTTTGCTTCTTGAGCCTCTACAAGGCGCAATTCTTATCCGAATGAATTGAAATATTACAAAATGAATTCTACAATGTTCTGCATTCATTCATGGTCCGAATCAGACTATAACTTGATATAGCTCCAATAGCATAACAGTTCTTTTTCAATATTCTTTGTTTGCCTAAAAAAAGAATTGACAAAAGCGATCCATGGTGGAGGGTATATAAGATTCGGCGCGGCCGAACTTAGCGTGCTCTTACTTGTTTTTGTTATTGCTCTACTAATGTGCACATGATTGACATTGCCTTTTGTACCTGAATTTAAAGAAACAAGTAAAAGCGTGCTAAGTTCGGCCGGGCCGAACATATTTACATACCAAACATCTGTCAAACCAGCCAAAATTAAAGCTTCTAGGAACCGAGAAGGAATAAACGAGAGATCGGTTTATATGAGGGCTATATTAGGTTAAAGATCGATTTCGACCGTATTTAGCATAGTTGCAACATTTCAGCCATATCGGACAAATATTGCGGCTTGTAAGAACTCAAGAAGTCAAATCTGAAAATCTGTTTATGGGAGAGCTATATCACGTTATAGACCGATTCAGACCGTACTAAGTACAGTTATTGAAGGTCATAACAAAACACTGCATGCAAAATTTCAGCAAAATTGGACAAAAATTGGGGCTTGTAAGAACTTAAGAAGTCAAATCTGGAGATCTGTTTATAGAAGAGCTATATCAGGATATATATCAATTTTGACCGCACTTGAGACAGTTGTTGGAAGTCATAACAGAACCCTACGTGCAAAATTTCAACCTAATCTTACATTATTTGCTGTTGCAGGGTCTCATGACGTCAAATCAAGAGATCGGTTTATATGAGACCTATATCAAAATCTGAACCGAAAGAGCCCATTCGCAACCTACAGCAATATTAAACACCTGTACAAAATTTCAAGTGAATAGTTCTACGCATTCGACCGCTATCGTGATTTCAACAGACGGACGGACGGACGCATATGGCTAGATCGACTCAGAACGTCGCGACGATCAAGAACTTATATACTTTATGGGGTCTTAGATGAATATCTCGAGGTGTTACAAACGGAATGACTAGATTTGTATACCCCCATCCTATGGTGGTGGTTATAAAAAGTTTATGGAAAATATACATTCTGTGGTGATTATAAACATCCCCTGAGACACACATTTACATATTTCTATTTCTTCTTCTAACATCCCCTTCATAATAAAGCAGCAAACAACATGCTTTTCAGCAATAAGCCTGGTAGTCTGAAATTGCAGTACTACTGCTGTAATAGCAGAACTACTGCTACAATGGCAACAAAATTCACTACTAATATTGGACTATTTTCAACAAACTTTTTTGTATGATTGTAATAGTAATGTTTCATTTAAAAATCGTCTTCTTCACAATAGCTGATCGATTGAGAGCGTGGGAGTGGGAGACAAGTGAAACTAAATCTGATTAACAAAGATGTGTCCAATCTCCAATCAGAAAAATCGGATAGTAAATGCGGCTTTTATGGGTCTATGACCCTAAACCGGAGGATCGGTCTATATGGCAGCTATATCCAAATCTGCACCGATCTGTGCCATATTGCAGAAGTATGTCCAGGGACTTAACATAACTCGACGTCCCAAATTTCGGCGACATCGGATAATAAATGCGCCTTTTATGGGTCGAAAACCTTAAGTCAAGAGATCGGTCTATATGACAGCTACATCCAAATCTGAACCGATCTGGACAAAATTGACGAAGGATGTCGAGGGGTCTAACACAACTCACTGTCCCAAATTTCAGCAAAATCGGATAATAAATGTGACTTTGATGGGCCTAAGACCCTAAGTCGGGGGATCGGTCTATATGACAGCTATATCAAAATCTGTACCGATCTGGACAAAATTGACGAAGGATGTCGAGGGGTCTAACACAACTCACTGTCCCAAATTTCAGCAAAATCGGATAATAAATGTGACTTTGATGGGCCTAAGACCCTAAGTCGGGGGATCGGTCTATATGGGGGCTATATCAAGCTATAATCCGATATAGACCATCTCCGAACTTAACCTGCTTATGGACAAAAAAAGAATCTGTGCAAAGTTTCAGCTCAATATCTCTTTTTTTTAAGACTGTAGCATGATTTCAACCGACAGACGGACAGTCGGACGGACATGTATAGATCGTCTTAGATTTTTACGTTGATCGAGTATATATATGCTTTATAGGGTAGGAAATGAATATTTCGATGTGATGAAAACGGAATGACAAAATGAATATACCCCCATCCTTCGGTTGTGGGTATAATTAGCACTATGTAAAATCAATTTCGTACCTGTTAAGAAATTTTTTAACTCATAACGAGCATATAACTCTTTAGCGCTATATGAAGTTCAATATTGCTCAAATATAGTTAATTTTAACTGGTATTGATTGGTCTATATTTAGCTGGGTTTAGCTGATCATACGTATGTTGTGTAGCCACCTACGTCGTGATTCGTGTAGGCAGCTTCGTGTTTCCAGAAAACTTCGTGCAATCTAAGAGATTGTATGTTAACCACGAAATTGAATCATCGAAGTCGGCTTGACAAGAAATTATTATGGGTATTAAGATCCATTTTAACAGTGAAATATCCATGTTTTACTTTGTTGAAAAACTACAAAAATTATACTGATAACAATTCTTTTATTAAAACTAATTTTTAAACCCTACACCTCTACTGTGGTAAAAGGTATTATAATACAGTGCATTTGTTTGTAACACTCAGAAGGAAGAGAGATAGACCCATTGATAAGTATACCGATCGATACAGAACCACTTTCTGATTCGATTTAGCTATGTCCGTCTGTCTGTCTGTCTGCCCGTATGTCCATGTTTATTTTGTGTACAAAATACAGGTCGCAGTTTTCATCCGATCGTTTTAAAATTTGGTACAGACATGTTTTTCGGCCTAGAGACGAAGCCTATTGAAATTGGAAAAAATCGATTCAGATTTGGATATAGCTCCCATATATGTGTTCGTCCGATTTGCTGTAATGATGCAATAAAATGGCCATTTGTTAACCGACTCTCTCGAAATTTGGCAAAAAAATTTTCTCTTGACTCTCGACATTACCAGTGAATTTCATGGAAATCGGTTCAGATTTAGATATAGCTCTCACATGTATATAGCGGCCGATTTTAGCTTCTACACAGCAAGCGCATTTGTTGCCCAATCTTGCCAAAAATTGCACAACTCTATCTTCACCGACTACCACAATATCTGAGAAGTTTGCTCGAAATCGTTTTAGATTTAGGTATAGCTTCGTCCAATTTTGAGAAATATTGCAATAAAGTGCTCATTTGTTAACCGATTCGCTCGAAAATTGTCAGGAAGAATTTTCTTATGACTCTCAATATTACTGGTGAATTTCATAGAAATCGGTTCAGATTTAGATATAGATGCCATATATGTTCGTCGCCCGATTTTCACTTTTAGAGCCACTGCAAGCGCATTTATTGACCAATCCTGCCAAATCCTGACAACTACCACAATATCTGAGAAGTGTTCGGTTCAGATTTCGATATAGTCCCCATATATATGTTCGTCTGATTTTGAGAAATATTGCAATAAAGTGCTCATTTATTAACCGATGCTCTTGAAATTTGGCAGGAAGAATTTCGTCTCCCGACATGACCTGTGAATTTCACAAAAATCGGTTCAGATTTATATATAGCTGTCATATATGTATATCGCCCGATTTTCACTCCAAGAGGCACTGCAAGCGCATTTATTTACCAATCTTGGCAAAATTTTGCACATCGCTTTTTTCGACGACTGCTACAATATCTAAGAAGTTTGCTTGAAATCGGATCAGATTTCGTTATAGCTCCCATATATATGTTCGTCAGATTTTGGGTAATTTGCAATAATGTAGTCATTTGTCAACTGTTGGTATTACAGTTTAAACATATTTGCTAGAAATTTGTTACGGATTGTTTAATAAGAATTGGATATGGCTCCCACATACTTATAGGGTAGGTGTAGGGTAGCATACGGTCGACACCGACCGACTTTTGCCATAAATAAAGAGAACAAGTAAAAGCGTGCTAAGTTCGGCCGGGCCGAATCTTATATACCCTCCACCATCGATCGCATTTGTCGAGTTCTTTTCCCGGCATCTCTTCTTAGGCAAAAAAGGATATAAGAAAAGAGTTGCTCTGCTATTAAAACGATATCAAGATATGGACCGGTTCGGACCACAATTAAATTATAAGTTGGAGACCTGTGTAAAATTTCAGCCAATTCGTATAAGAATTGCGCCCATTGGGGCTCACGAAGTAAAATAGAGAGAACGATTTATATGTGATCTGTATCGGGCTATAGACCGATTCAGACCATAATAAACACATTTGTTGATGGTCATGAGAGGATCCGTCGTACAAAATTTCAGGCATATCGGATAATAATTACGACCTCTAGGGGTCAAGAAGTCAAGATCCCAGATCGGTTTATATGGCAGCTATATCAGGTTATGAACCGATTTGAACCTTATTTGACACAGTTGTTAAAAGTAAAAATAAAATACGTCATGCAAAATTTCAGCCAAATCGGATAGGAATTGCGCCCTCTAGAAGCTCAAGAAGTCAAGACCCAAGATCGGTTTATATGGCAGCTATATCAGGTTATGGGCCGATTTCAACCATACTTGGCACAGTTGTTGGGTATCATAACAAAACACGTCGTGCGAAATTCCATTCCATTCGGATAAGAATTGCGCCCTCTAGAGGCTCAAGAAGTCAAGACCCAAGATCTGTTTATATGGCAGCTATATCAGGTTATGAACCGATTTGAACCATACTTCGCACAGTTGTTGGATATAATAACAAAACACGTCGTGCAAAATTTCATTTCAATCGGATAAGAATTGCGCACTCTAGAGGCTCAAGAAGTCAAGACCCAAGATCGGTTTATATGGCAGCTATATCAGGTTATGAACCGATTTGAACCATACTTGGCACAGTTGTTGAATATCATAACAAAACACGTCGTGCAAAATTTCATTCTGATCGGATACGAATTGCGCACGCTAGAGGCTCAAGAAGTCAAGACCCAAGATCGGTTTATATGGCAGCTATATCAAAACATGGACCGATATGGCCCATTTACAATACCAACCGACCTACACTAATAAGAAGTATTTGTGCAAAATTTCAAGCGGCTAGCTTTACTCCTTCGGAAGTTAGCGTGCTTTCGACAGACAGACGGACGGACGGACGGACGGACGGACGGACGGACGGACGGACGGACAGACGGACGGACATGGCTAGATCGACATAAAATGTCACGACGATCAAGAATATATATACTTTATGGGGTCTCAGACGAATATTTCGAGTAGTTACAAACAGAATGACGAAATTAGTATACCCCCCATCTTATGGTGGAGGGTATAAAAATCAAAATCTATTATATAAAAAAAGTAATCGTGAAAAAACATTATTTTTCACTGTGAAGCACGAACTTAATACCCACTCTAAGAAAATAAATCTTGTTTTAACCACATGTATTACTTATGTTTTATAATGAATAGGTAGGGAAAGTCATACTCGTATGTAACGGAGTCGCTTTAAATTGAACATTTTTAAAAATAAAGTTGCATTTTAAACTTTTATTTTTTTGCATATGGACACAAAATGTAATGCAAACAGTAATTTTTGTCCAAAGGTTGGGTGTACCCTTATGTACACTTTGTGCATTCATAATCCTATGAACTGTTGACTGTTGCATTTTTTGCCAATCATATGGCAGAATTGAACATTGCATGTCATTGAAATTAATGCCTGCTACCACTTTACAGAAGTGGATATATTTGCTATTATTTCGAAAATAACTAGGTAGGATTATTTTCAAACTTTCGAGAGGATAAAAATATTTTCTTCGAGGGTCAGGATGGGAAAATGCTTTACGCATGTGTCGAGTACGTTTCTCGGCTAATGCCGGACTCTGTTATCAGCGGTAAAGGCTAAAAACCCACCCTATGCCACCCCTGGGGATTAATTCCTTCTCAGAACCGCTTTCACATTCGAGGTAAGCCCCATATCTGTGATTCTTTATATCATCTTCGTTGTGTCTGCATCCAGACCTCCGCATTCATACTCTATGCCGCTGCGTTTAGGTCTATCTTCTTCCTGCGCAGTACTTGTTCGGCGTATCTCATCACCACCTTTTTGTCTTCCATCATCCCTGGCGAAACGTCGCCAATGGCCGTTTCCAATTCCCTGCGTCTTTCAACGCAGCGCTCGCAGTGGAAGAATGTGTTTTCCACATCGTCTGCATTTGCCCATTCTATGCAGGTATTTCCGGAAGTAACCTTGGCCTGTCATCTCTATGTGACGTATTAGTTATAGTTGATGTTCCTGTGCTTCCTATCTATCCACATCCGTACAACGGGTATTGTCGTCGCGTCCACCTAGCCCGATTCTCATTCGTCCACCTTCGTTGTCATCTCTCGATAGTCCCCTCTCGTATAGCCTGTGTATGATTCGTTGGAATCTCATCCTGTCATCCACGGGTGTCGCACTTCGCAGCGCAGAATCTGGCACGCTCCATAGCCTGTCGGTCTATTGAAACCATTCCGGTTATTAACATTGCTGCGGGCTCCGCCTTTGTGCGGTAGGATGATATGACCCTAAGAGCCGCTGTCCTCTGTACCGAGTGCAAAGATTTCGTCGGCATGCTGTCTACAGTGTCTGTCCCCATATTTTGCTCCCATAGAGGAGGATGCTTTTGAAGGTCTCCATTAAGAGTCTGCGCCTGCTCGAAGAGGCCCACTTCTGTTTGCCATCGGTCAACTGAGATGCGCCGTTATCTTCAGGCCTTTTTTATTACGTGCCAGGTTTGCTCTGCATAGATCAGCTTTGCATCCAGCCGGATCCCTACCACTGGAATGTTTTTTCTCGTTAGAAGTAACAACTCCGTCTTCTGCATCGCAAGTTGCAGGCCGTGGGAGTCCAGCCAGTATATTGCCCTCAGCATCACCTGCCGTACTAAGCGCTCTACACCTTCCATGTCTCTTGCCGTGATGACTGCAGCGATGTCATCACCCTATCCTACTAGAAAGGTTTCATCTGGCATTTCTGTGCGCAGTATTCCATATAACTGACATTCCAAAGATCCGGTACAAGTATGGAGCCTTACGCTTCTCCTAATGAGACCCCGTATTTACTCGTTCCATCCTGAGAGTTATAGATATTGTAAGTACCCTATTATGCAATTAATTTCTCATGATTCTCATCAGATACGCCGGTATATTAAAGTCCTCTCTGAGTAATTGGACGACGTCAGACCATCTAAGGCTATTGAGTGCGTTCTTCACATCCAGTGTGGCTATGATAAATATTTCAAAAAATAAATTCTGATCAATTTTTACAAAGTACCATCTACATTCTGATTAAATGATGCCGTTAATTTCTTCTTCGAACTTAATTAAAATCGATCGAAAATCCGTCCGAAAATTGTCCGATTTGGCTAAAATTTCCCATGTAATGTTCTGTTATGACTACCAATAACTGCGCCAAATACGGCCCATATCAGTCTATAACCTGATGTAGCTCTCATGTAAAGCGGTCTCTGGACCATATTTGTTCAGTTTGGCAGAAGTTTGGTATGTAGAATAATTTTTTTTTTTTAGCAGAATCCATGGTGGTGAATTCCCAAGATTCGGCCCGGCCGAACTTAGCACTCTTTTACTTGTTTACTATTAATTTTTGTATATAACAGATTTTGCAGCAAAGAAACTTTCTGATTTCATTCATTAGGGCGTAGCCATTATTTATGATAGAATGTTAATAAAAGTATTTGTTATTAGTTATATTTTTGTAGTTTTCGAAAAAAAGTAATCGCGAAAAACGTGATATTTTACTGCGAAACACGAACTTAACAACTTTTTGTACATAACACATAAGGAAATCATTATTAGCAAAATCTTTTCATTGTAAAAAATTTCTTGGAAGAACATCAAAAATTCAAAATTAAATTTTAAAATATTTTAAATTATATATCTCTGTGTTCGAATATACGGCTTAAGCCAACAAAACTAACAAATTTCTGCTAGCATCCCTTAATCACTATGAGCATCGTGTCAATTGCCTTTAATACTGTATTGTGAATTATGAAATTCCAAAAAAAATCGACATGGTTTTATTTAAAATAATTATTTTAAAATGTTAAATAATCCGGGTGATTAGTTTCGGGGTTTTAAAATTGTGTTTCCGAGTGCTTAAAATAGTTCTTTCATTGCTGATGCAATTCAAAATATTTGCAATTAAATATTACAAATTATTCTTTGGAAAAGATTACGGGACTAACAAGCAAAATATTTCATTTAAAAATATTTTTATATCCACCACCGAAAGAAAATCATTTTGTCATTCCGTTTGCAACACATCGAAATATTCATTTCCGACCCTATAAAGTATGTATATCATTGATCGTAGTAAAAATCAAAGACGAGCTAGCCATGCCCGTCTGTTTGTCTGTTCAAATCACGCAACAGTCTTTAACAAGCAAAAAGGCGTTAAGTTCGGCCGGGCCGAACTTTGGATACCCACCACCTCGGATATATATGAAAACCATCTTTTAACAATATCCCGAGAAAATTACATACCTTATGTCCCATAGCTGTTATATCGAAATAGGATCCGAAGTCAGTCATTTTTCAATTATGTATAACAAACTATTGATCTTTTTAGTAGCTATATCTAAAAATAAACCGATCTGAATCATACACAACATGGATGTCGAAAAGCCTAACCTAAATCAATGTGTCAAATTTCAGTTAAATCGGATTATAAATGCGCCTTTTTTTTAGGGCCAAGACTTTAAATCGAGATATCGGTCTATATGGCAGCTATATGCAAATCTTGAACGATCTAGGCCAAATTGCAGAAATATGTGGAGGGGCTTAACTTAACAATCTGTCCCAAATTTCTGCAACATCGGGCAATAAATGCGCCTTTTATGGGCCCAAAATATTAAATCGAGAGATCGGTCTATATAGCAGCTATATTTATTTATTTATTAATTTCATTTCATGCAATGCGAAGCCATCAGGCCTATAAATAATCACACTATGCATAAGACGTACTTTTTCTAACATAAGTTAAAAAACTACTCAATTAAAAATAAAAAACTCAAAAACTTAGTAAATGGAAAAAAATGTTAACCTATTTAACACTTTCTGAATCTAGATAAAACTAAATAACAAAAAAAAACAAATTACTAAAAATTATAAGCAGTAACTGATTAAAAAAAATCCTACTCAAAAATCCAATATTCAAATCTCGACCGATCTGAGTGAAATTGAAGAAGGATGTCGAAGGGCCCAATACAACTCACTGTCCCAAATTGCGGCGATATCGGACAATAAAGCGCTTTTATGGCCCCAAAACCTAAAAACGAGAGATCGGTCTATATGGCAGCTATATCCAAATCTGCACCGATCTGTGCCATAATGCAGAAGTAAGTCAAAGGGCTCAACTTAATTCACTGTCTCAAATTTCGGTGACATCGGACAATAAATGCGCCTTTTATGGGCCTAAGACCCTAAATCGGAGGATCGGTCTATATGGCAGCTATAACCAAAACTGGACTGATCTGGGCCAAATTGAAGGAGGATGTCGAAGTACCTAACACAACTCACTGTCTTAAATTTCAGCAAAATCGGATAATAAATGTGGCATTTATGGGCCTAATACCTTAAATCGGAGGATCGGTCTATATGGCAGCTATATCCAATACCGATCTGAGCCATATTGACAAAGAATGTCGAAGGGCCTAATACAACTCACCGTCCAAAATTTCAGCAAAATCGGATTATAAATGTGGTTTTTCTATATGGTGGCTATATCAAGATATAGTCCGATATAGCCTATCTTCGAACTTAACCTGCTTATGGACAAAAAAAAAATTATCTGTGCAAAGTTTCAGCTCAATATCTCAATGCAAGATGTGTTTTCTTAGACTTCCAACAACTGTGACAAGCGTTTAAATGGGTTCATAACATGATATGGCTCCCATATATATTATACTAACCGAACCGGACCCGATCCGCTGCGCCTTCTTTTATTCTGTAATATCCTTTTAGAGTGGGGACACTCCGCCTTGTGTGAGAAGTTTTCCCCCGCTCGATTCCTGGTGTTTTTTAAAAATTGGGGTAATGAGAAGTGCTTTTAAGGGGAGGGATGGCACCTTAGACATTTCGACTCGAATATGACGTATCTTTAGTACGAAAAGCGCCACCTAGACTTGAACGCAAATTTTAATATCATATTCGTAATCTACTCCCTAATACATTTCATTTGAGTCCGATATAGCCTTGGCCGGCTAATATGCCCATTTGGGGGTATCTGGGGGTGGGCGACCTCCCATTACTTGGAACTAATGTTTTATGCCATATTTGTAACCTACTGCCTAATACTTTTCATTTGAATCCCATATTGACATAAACTTCGAATATAACTGTTTAGAGGAGTTTTGGTGTTGGGGGGCCCGCTGGGTACTTGGACCAACATATTAACATCATGTGCCCATCATCCCCCGTCTGATATCGAGAAATTATAAAGCCTTTGTTTTCTTCCAGACCAACCTACACAATATGCGAAAATTTCGAGAAAATCGGTTCTGCTGTTCTGGGCGTTTTTGTGGAGGGTGGGGTGACTCCTATACTTCAACATGAATTTGTATTCCAGCTTCCTTATATACTCCTGAATACTTTTCATTTGATACCCATATTGTCTACATCGGTCCACTTTTGATTTTAGGTGGTTTTTTTGGGGTAACGATTATCAACAAATTATAAAGCCTATTCCTAATTCCTGACCATATTTGTAATCTACTTCCGAATACCTTTCTTTTGAGTCCCATATTGTCAGGATCGTCAAATAAACTTATTTTAAGGTGTTTTGGGGCTGGACCCAACTTTTATTATGAAATTCGTATGTTCCTCTTTAATACCTTTCATTTGAATCCCATATTGTTCCGATCGGTCCACTTTAACTTTTGGGTAGTACTTTTGGGGTAAGGGGGAGGGTCCGCTCCCCTCCCGATATCAAAAAATTATATAGCCTATGTTTCCTTCCAGACCAACCTACACAATCTGTGAAAATTTCAATGTAATCGGTTCAGCCGTTTTTGAGTCTATACGGAACAAACAAACACTTTGGTCTTCAACAGCCAAACCTAGCATGGCCCCAAACGGTTCATAACTTGGCTTAGCTCCAATAACATAGCAACTCACATCCATTATCCTTTGTTTGCCTAAAAGGAGATATCGGGGAAAGAACTTGACAAATACGATCCATGGTGAAGGGTATATAAGATTCGAGCCGGTCGAACTTAGCACGCTTTAACACGTTTCTCACTAGGGTATCACAGTGGACCAGACTAGCCTTCGAGTGAAATCCCCTTTTATGGCGGGCAATTCATTCATTGATTTATTGGATCCATTCAATCTTAACCATTTACAACAAGAAAGAAATTGCTAAGTTCGGCTGGGCCGAATCTTACCATGGATCACAATAGCCGAGTTCTTTTCCCGATATCTCTTTTTAAGCAAACAAAGAGTAATGGATAGGTATGGTCGTGAAATTTATCAAATTATTCGGACCATAAGTGAATTGAATGTTGAAGTCCATAGAAGAAGGCAATTGGTAATATTTCAGTCTATTGGATAAGAATTGCGCGCTGTAGGGGCTTCAAAAGCATAATTGTGTGATCGGTTTATATGGGAGCTGCATCAGGCTATAGATCGATCAGGCCATATTAGACACGTACGTAGGTCTTGAAAAAGCCGTTGTATACAATTTCAGCAACATCGGATAAGTATTGCGCCCTCAAGACGCTTAAGAAGTTAAGATACATGATCGGTTTATATGGCAGCTATATCAGGTAAATAAACGCTTCAATTAATGGCATATGCTTGTATAGATTTTGCAGGGATTATGGTTTCAAACTCATGACATGTATGGGACAATCGACTCCCATACATAGCCACCCGATTTGACTTCTTTGTCCTTTAGAAGGCGCAATTCTATTCAAAGTGAATGACATAATCATGATGACCTGCCAAAATTTCTGCCAATTTACAATCCCAACCAATTTATGTCTATTTAACAAATACAGAGACCGATATAGACAGACTAATTATTTTTATACCCACCACCGAAGGATAGAAATATCCATTTCCGACCCTATAAAGTACAATATATATATTCGTGATCATCGTAAAAATCTTAGACGATCTAGACATGTCCGTCCGTCTGTCCATCAGTCTGTTGAAATCACGCTACAGTCTTCAAAAATAGAGATATTGAGCTGAAACTTTGCACAGATTCTTTTTTTTGTCCATAAGCAGGTTAAGTTTAAAGATTGGCTATAAAAGACTATATCATGATACAGCCCCCATGTAAACCGATCCGCCGATTTAGGTCTAAGGCCCATAAAAGCCACATTTATTTTTCGATTTTGGGACAGTGAGTTGTGTTAGGCTCTTCGACATTCTTTGTCAATATGGCTCAGATCGGTAAAGATTTGGATATAGCTGCCATATAGACCGATCCTCCGATTTAAGGTATTAGGCGCATAAATGCCACATTTATTATCCGATTTTGCTGAAATTTAAGACAGTGAGTTGTGTTAGGCTCTTCGACATTCTTTGTCAATATGGCTCAGATCGGTAAAGATTTGGATATAGCTGCCATATAGACCGATCCTCCGATTTAAGGCATTAGGCCCATAAATGCCACATTTATTATCCGATTTTGCTGAAATTTAAGACAGTGAGTTGTGTTAGGCTCTTCGACATCCTTCTGCAATTTGGCCCAGATCGGTCCAGATTTGGTTATAGCTGCCATATAGATCGATCTTCCGATTTAAGGACTTGGGACCATAAAAGGCGCATTTATTGTCCGATTTTGCCTAAATTTGGGACAGTGAGTTGTGTTAGACCCTCCGACATCCCTCTTCAATTTAGCCCAGATCGGTAAAGATTTTAATATAGCTGCCATATAATAATCTATTTAAGGTCTTGGGCCCACAAAATGCCCATTTATTGTCCGATGGCGCCACAGTTTGGGACAGTGAGTGGTGTAAGGCCGTTCGACAACTTTCTGCAATTTGGTTCAGATCGGTCCAGAGTTCGATAGAGCTGCCATATAGACCGATCCTCCGATTTATGGTCTTAGGCCCACAAAAGCCACATTTATTATCCGATATTGCTGAAATTTGGAACTGAAGGTTGTGTTAGGCCCTACGACATCCTTCTTCAATTTGGTGAAATTTGAGACAGCAAGTTGTGTTAGGACCTACGACGTCTTTCGTCAATTTGGCTCAGATTGGTTCAAAAATGGATATAGCTGCCATGTAGAGCGATCCTTCGATTTAGAGTTTTAGGCCCATAAAAGGCGCATTTATTGTCCGAGGTCGCCGAAATTTGGGACAGTGAGTTAAGTTAAGCCGCCTGACATAATTCTGCATTATGGCACAGATCGGTTCAGATTTGAATATACCTGCCATATAGACCGATCTCTCGGTTTTTGGTTTTGGGGCCATAAAAAACGCATTTATTGTCCGATGTCGCCGCAATTTGGGACAGTGAGTTGTGTTAGGCCCTTCGACATCGTTCTTCCTTCACTCAGATTTGGATATAGCTGCCATATAGACCGATCTCTCGATTTAATGTTTAACAACTTAAAAGGCGTTAAATTCGGCCTGGCCGAACTTTGGATACCAACCACCTCGGATATATATGCAGACCACTATTCGTCATAGTCCGGTGAAAAGTGCATAATATACACCCCCATAGCAGCTATATCGAAATATGCTCCGTTTTGGACCAAATTCGGCACAGACATTGCGTGGTCTAATAAGTACAAGTCATTGTCCAATTTTGTAGAAAAAATATTGGTTTTTTTGGTATCTATATCAAAATATAGAAAAACCTGATCCATATACTACACGGGTGTCGAAAAGTGAAAAGCCTAACATAAGTCACTGTGTCACACTCACTCTCCCAAATTTCGGCGACATCGGAAAATAAAAGCGCCTTTTATGGCCCCAAAATAATAAATCGGGAGATTGGTCAATATTGCAGCTATTTTATGGGTCTAAGACCTTAAATCGGCGGACCAGTCTATATGGCAGCAATATCCAAATCTGGACCGATCTGGGCAAAACTTAAAAGCGATGTCGAAGGGCCGAAGAATAATACTGGCAAACAGATGCTACTTTGGACTAAGTAAGCAGTTTAGAAACAAGGCCACCTCTCGAAAGACGAAGATTACACTATACAAGACACTGATACTACCCGTGCAGTTATATGGTTCTGAAGCATGGGTACTTGTGAAAGCAGATGAGGCAGTGCTTGGACTATTTGAGAGAAAGATTCTTCGTAAAATATATGGACTAGTTTGCGTTAACGGAGAATATAGGCGACGTTTGAATCACGAGCTGTATGATGACGATAGCATAGTTACACGCATCAAAATACAACGGCTGCGTAGGCTAGGTCATGTTGTCAGAATGGATGAATAAGCTCTAGCAAAGAAGTTTTGGTGTCAGAGATTTTAGAATGAGGGCAGAAGATCGAGGCCCTTGGAACGATATTCTACGTTCGGCTAGTGGAACAAATATTCTGTCACAGCCAGTTAAAGTAAATAAGTATATCGAAGGGCCTAACACAACAAACTGTCCCAAATTTTGGAAAAATCGTATAATAAATATGGCTTTTATGGGCCTAAGATCTTAAATCAGCAAGATATAGTCCGATATGTAAACCGGTCTCTCGATTTGACTTCTTGAGTCCTTACAAGCCGTAATTTTTGTCTGGTTTTGCTGAAATTTTGCATGCGGTATTCTGTTACGACATGGGACATCTGTGTCTGTGTACGGTTTACATCAGTCTATAACCTGATATATTTCCCCTATAAACAGGTGTCTCGATTATCCTTGTTCGGTTCCTAGAAGCTTTAATTTTTGCTGGTTTCACAGAAGTTTGGCATGTAGAATAAAGTTATGCCCTTCATCTAAATTTTTATACCCTCCACCATAAGATGGGGGGTATACTAATTTCGTCATTCTGTTTGTAACTACTCGAAATATTCGTCTGAGACCCCATAAAGTATATATATTCTTGATCGTCGTGACATTTTATGTCGATCTAGCCATGTCCGTCCGTCTGTCCGTCCGTCCGTCCGTCCGTCCGTCCGTCCGTCCGTCTGTCTGTCGAAAGCACGCTAACTTCCGAAGGAGTAAAGCTAGCCGCTTGAAATTTTGCACAAATACTTCTTATTAGTGTAGGTCGGTTGGTATTGTAAATGGGCCATATCGGTCCATGTTTTGATATAGCTGCCATATAAACCGATCTTGGGTCTTGACTTCTTGAGCCTCTAGAGTGCGCAATTCTTACCCGATTGGAATAAAATTTTGCACGGATTATTTCGTTATGATATTCAACAACTGTGCCAAGTATGGTTCAAATCGGCCATAACCTGATATAGCTGCCATATAAACCGATCTTGGGTCTTGACTTCTTGAGCCTCTAGAGTGCGCAATTCTTATCCGATTGAAATGAAATTTTGCACGACGTGTTTTGTTATTATATCCAACAACTGTGCGAAGTATGGTTCAAATCGGTCCATAACCTGATATAGCTGCCATATAAACAGATCTTGGGTCTTGACTTCTTGAGCCTCTAGAGGGCGCAATTCTTATCCGAATGGAATGGAATTTCGCACGACGTGTTTTGTTATGATACCCAACAACTGTGCCAAGTATGGTTGAAATCGGCCCATAACCTGATATAGCTGCCATATAAACCGATCTTGGGTCTTGACTTCTTGAGCTTCTAGAGGGCGCAATTCCTATCCGATTTGGCTGAAATTTTGCATGACGTATTTTATTTTTACTTTTAACAACTGTGTCAAATAAGGTTCAAATCGGTTCATAACCTGATATAGCTGCCATATAAACCGATCTGGGATCTTGACTTCTTGACCCCTAGAGGTCGTAATTATTATCCGATATGCCTGAAATTTTGTACGACGGATCCTCTCATGACCATCAACAAATGTGTTTATTATGGTCTGAATCGGTCTATAGCCCGATACAGATCACATATAAATCGTTCTCTCTATTTTACTTCGTGAGCCCCAATGGGCGCAATTCTTATACGAATTGGCTGAAATTTTACACAGGTCTCCAACTTATAATTTAATTGTGGTCCGAACCGGTCCATATCTTGATATCGTTTTAATAGCAGAGCAACTCTTTTCTTATATCCTTTTTTGCCTAAGAAGAGATGCCGGGAAAAGAACTCGACAAATGCGATCGATGGTGGAGGGTATATAAGATTCGGCCCGGCCGAACTTAGCACGCTTTTACTTGTTTTGTATACATTTTTAGCAGAATCCATGGTGGTGGGTTCCCAAGAGTTGGCCCGGCCGAACTTAGCACGCTTTTACTTGTTCTTTCTTATACCAACATTTTTGAGTGTATATTTTGGGGCATATTTTTTGAATTTTTGATGGCATATATATGCACATAATATTCCATTTTTTAGTGCATACAATTCCGAATCCTACTTATGACATATGTATTCATTTTGTAATTTGCACATGCGGTGATTAAAATGTCTAGAATAATTTTGTCGAATCACTGGTCGTCTCGGTGTTCTGTTATAAAAAATTAGAAAAGTTATTCTCGAGTGTGGTTATAACCCACATTTCCTCATAGATAAACAATCTTCCTAATTTTGAAAGTTTGTTTACAAGTCCTGATTACATGTTTGAGATTGGTAGGCAGATAAGAGTAAAGTGCAATAGCTTCGAACGACTCGTTGGCGGCATGTAATTTGAATAATTTTCACACAAAATTGTTAAGAGTTTATGATTCAAGTCCACTTTTGTATGCTTCTTCCTTTCCATAGCAAACATCGCTGCCCTGTCTTTGTTGATTTACGTGGGCCTTTTTGAGGTACACCACAAATCGTCAAATCGTTATTTTCATATTTTCCTTATAAAAATGTTAAAGAAGTGTTAAATGTAGAATTTGATTTGTCGTTGATCTGTAAAATCCTCTTACCTAAGATGCACCCTTATTTGCATATACCTCTCTTTACACCCTTGTGGTTGGAAAGGCTCTTGTAAAATATTTGG
The DNA here is from genome assembly GCF_963082655.1 of Stomoxys calcitrans. NCBI lineage: Eukaryota > Metazoa > Arthropoda > Insecta > Diptera > Muscidae > Stomoxys > Stomoxys calcitrans. The sequence continues at coordinate 153,665,750 of NC_081552.1, forward strand.
GAAGCAAACATGGACTAGAGAAGCAAGCAAGTGCAGCAATACTCTGTAGTTAAACAGTCTTTCCATTGTGGTGAATAGGTAAAACATGCATGCACCAACCCTGTACATACAACCACAAATTGGTCTACGAGGACTAAACTTTATCTTCTATTCCCAAGACAAACATATAAATCTATAAAGTCTGAGAATAATTAAGAAGTGTTTCACTGAGGTTGGGCCAGGACAATTGGTACATTTATTCCACCACGTTAATCATCCCATAAGTTCTCCGAGATTTCACTTGATAGGCCAATGGAAGCTCAAAGCTGTACGCGATTAAACCTTTAAAACTAAGTTATGCAATATACAGCAAGGCTACTGGCGGAGGTATACATCCGAAAACATCTAAATCGTGCTAACCACCCCCAGCGAATTTATAGCACCGCCAGAATTTTCTTTAGTATTGACAACTGTTAACTATTGGTTGTATTTCAATCCTTCCGATTCTATACATAAACTGTCGAGGAAAACTTTATTTGTATACGAAAGTCGTTCGTGTATTTTATTTGCAAAACAAGGGGAACGTGACGAATTGAGAAGCTGCATCATTTACTGGATTTTTTTTCCACAAACATAATTTAGTATTACATTCATACAATAAATACCCTGGCATAATTCCACATAATTTTGTCATTGGAAAGACACTTTTCGACAAAAGTTTCGAAAAAAAATCTACAGGCAAGGTGGACTACCGGGAAAAATAGACAAACAACTCAATTCACTCAACATTCTTATCTAAACAAGTAAAAAGGCGTTAAGTTCGACCGGGCCGACATTTGGATACCCAACACCTCGGGTATATATATAAACCACCTTTCATCAAAATCCGGTGAAAGTTGCATACCTTATGTCCCATAGCACTTATATCGAAATATGTTCCGATTTGGACCAAATACTAATGTGTACAAGTCATTGTTCTATTGAGTATAACAAAATATTGGTCTTCTTAGTAGCTATATCTAAAAATAAACCGATCTGAACCATATACGACACGGATGCCGAAAAGCCTAACACAACTCACTGTCCCAAATTTCGGCGAAATCGGACAATAAATGAGCCTTTTATGGCTCCAAAATCTTAAATCGAGAGATCGGTCTATATGGCAGCTATATCCAAATCTGTACCGATCTGAGCCAAATTGACGAAGGATATTGAAGAGCTAGACACAACTCACTGTTCTAAATTTCAGCAAAATCGGATAATAAATGTGTTTTTTATGGGCCTAAGACCCTAAATCGGCGGATCCATCTATATGGGGGTTATATCAAGATATAGTCCTATGTAGCCCATCTTCGAACTTAACCTGCTTATGGACAAGAAAATAAGCTGTGCTAAGTTTCAGCTCAACATCTCTACTTCTAAAGACTGTAGCATGATTTCAGCAGACAGGCGGACATGTCCAGATCGTCTTAGATTTTTACGCTGATCAAGAGTATATACTGTATAGGGTCTGAAATGGATATTTCGATGTATTGCAAACGGAATGACAAAATGAATATACACCCATCCTTCGGTAAATGCGTGCTTAGTTCGGCCGGGACGAATCTTATATACCCTCCACCATGCATCGCATGCGTCGAGTTCTTGCAATGGTAAACAAATGCAAACAAAGGATAAAAGAAAAAAATTGCTATGTTATTGGAACAATATCAAGTAATGGTTCACTTCGGACCATAATTGAACTGAATATTGGAGACCAAAGTAGAAGTCATTGTGTAAAATTTCGGCCAAATCTAATAAGAATTGCACACTTTAGAGGCTGATGAAGTGAAATAGGGAGATCGGTTTATAGGTAAGCAGCTTTGAGCTATAAACAGATTCATGCCATATTCGACACGTATATTAAAGGTCATGAGAGAAGCCATTGTACAAAATTTTAGCCAAATCGGGTAATACTTGCGTTCTTTAGAGGCTCGAGAAATCAAGATCCCATATTGGTTAATATTGCAGCTATATCAAGTTATGGACCGATTTGAACCATTTTTAATACAGTTGTTTGAAGTCATAACAAAACACCTCATGCAAAATTTCAGCTAAATCGGATAATAATTGCGTCCTCTAGTGCATCAAGAAGTCACGACCCCAGATCGGTTTATATGGCACCTATATCAGGTTATAGACCGATTTGAACTATTCTTAACACAGTTGTTGGAAGTCATAACAAAACACGTCGTGCAAAATGTCAGCCAAATCGGATAGGAATTGCACACTCTAGACGCTCAAGAAGTCAAGACCCCAGATAGGTTTATATGACAGCTATATCAGGCTATGGACCGATTTCAGCCATACTCAGCACAGTAGTTGGAAGTCATAATAAAACACCTCACGCAAAATTTCAGCCAAAAATTGTGCCCTCTAGCGGCTCAAGAAGTCTAGACCCCAGATCGGTTTATATGGCAGCTATATCAAAACGTCGACCGATCGCAACCGACCTATATTAATTATAAGTATTTGTACAAAATTTCAAGCGGCTAGCTTTACTCCTTCGAAAGTTTGCGTGCTTTCAACAGACAGAGGGACGGACATGGCTAGTTTGACTTAAAATGTCATGACGATTAAGAATATGTATTCTTTAGGGGTCTTAGACGTATATTTCGAGGAGTTACAAACAGAATGACGAAATTAGTATACCTCCATCCTATGGTGGAGGGTATAAAAACAAACGACCAAACACGGATTATGAGTACCGACTTTGATGAAATTTAGCAGAGACTTTTAGTTGGGTAACAAAACAATTCAAAATTCATGCAAGTCGGTTTAAAATTGTACTTAACATCCTCATAAATAAAGATCGAGTGCTGTACAGTGTCGTGCAAAACGATAGAAACGCTTTTAACATCTGATAAGAAGTATTGCACCACTGTTCCTGATAGAACAAATTGGAACTACGATATCCCTGACAATAGGAATTACTCAGACGGATGGTTCCACACTAGACGACGAGGTGGGCTTTGTGGTGTACTCTTAATATCTAGAATAGGTCATATCGAAAAGGTTACCCGACTTCTGCAGTATGTATCAAGCGGAGATCCTTGCAATTAAGGAAGTTATGGAATGGCTAAGATATAATGTCACTACGACGATTGGCATAAATATCTTCTCAGACAGCCTGGAGAACGTATTTCTGAACACAAAAACCACCCTCAATTTTCGCATATTGCTCAACGAGATTGCTGAACAATAAAAAAATCATCTATTCTGGGTACCAGGCCACAGAGATATCCCAGGGAATTGTAAAGCGGATGAGCTTGCGAGACTAGGAACTAGTCTACACATTCCAGGGAAACTAGAATCAGGACCAGGCCTGAAGGACAACGAATGATAGGTGGTCACAAAGATAGGACTGTGAGCATTCCAAAAGTATGTGGCCTAATCTTGACTTGAAGAGTTCTTCCGCTTTGCTGTCACTGGCTAGAACAGACGTCTCAGTCATTGTGTCCGTCATGACAGGTCACTGTCTAATCGGAAAACATGATGACAGACTGAAGGTTGCCAGGAACGACTTTTGCATAAGCTGTGAGGACATCGAAGAAGAAGAGGCTATAGAACACCTTCTGTGTGTGTGTCCCGCACTAGCATTGAGAAGAAGTTCCACTTTAAGTTCTTAATTTCTTTGAGACCCTGTTTGATTTAGCTGATGTGAACATTCGCAAGTTGTTGGGCTTTTAAAAGCGATCAGGATGGTTCAACGGTAGGAACTGGAAAGAATCTTCCTTCTTATGTTCCTCTGGTATCGCAATAGACGAAAACGTCTAAGTGAGTCTGATGGCAGACTGCCACTTAAACCTAACCTAACACCTGCATTAAACTTATTATTGTTAAACGTGTACTGAACACAGATCGATGAAAATTACTGCAGGACTTCTACACCAATGGAAGTTTGCATCTCTATACCATTTTTCCCGATTAATAGCTATGTTGGGCTTCATATATAAAGACAAGTAAAGTAACAAGTAAGCCGTGGAAGAATTAATCATCCTCTTTTATTACAACTCCTCTATCATATCCATAGTAGTATGGAAATGGTAGCTGGTCTAGATCATATTTGATTCAGGTCCCGAGAACTCTTATACAGGTCACAGTTTAAGCAAACTCGAGCAACAAATCCGTTTTTATGGGATTAAGATCCTAAATTGGAAGATCGGTTTATATAGCAGCTATATCTAAATCAAATCTAATTTGGGCCGTATGCTGGTCAGATGCCGGGAGGCTTAATACAAGTCACTGTGTCAAATTACAGCAAAATCGGGTAATAAATGCAGTTTTTTTAATCGGTAGATCGGTCTATATGGCATCTATATCTGAATAAAGACCGATTGGAACCAAATTTGAGTCGGATATTGCGGCTTTAAGGGCTTGGGGCCCTAAATCGGCAGATAGGTATATATGGCAGCTATATCTAAATATTGTCCAATCTCGACCATATTCAGATGTGATGACGGATGGTTTAAAACAACTCACTGTTTCAAGTTTCAGGGAAATCGGATTGTAAATGCAGCTTTAATGGGCCCAGGACCCTTAATCGGCAGATCGCTCGATGTGGCAGCTATATCCGAATATAGACCGCTGTAATCTATATTTAAGATATCAGGAGGCTTTAGTCAACTCACTGTTCAAAATTTCAGCGAAATCGGCTAACAATTGCGGCTTTTATTAGATTAAGACCCTAAATCAGCAGACCGTTCTATGTGACAGCTATATCTAAATATGGTCGGATCTGAACCATATTTGAATCGGAGAGACTCAAAACAACTCACTGTTTGTAATTTCATCGAAATCGGATAACAAATGCGCCTGTTACGGGCTTAAGACCCAAAACCGCCATATCGGTCTATACGGCAGCTATATGCAAATATGATTCGATATGGCCCATATTCAGTTTGAATATCGAGGTCCCTAGTGCAACTTTCTGTTTTAAATTTCAGCGAAATCGGACAAAACATGCGGCTTTACGGGCTTAAGCCCCTAAATCGCCAGATTGGTCCATATGACAGCTATATCCCAATATAGTCCTATTTGGCCCATTCAAGAACTTAAGCCGCGTAAAGAAGAAATGCAACTGACGGACAGACACACGGACATTGTTAAATTTTACGACGAACAGAAATATATATTCTTTGTAGGGTCGAAAAGGGATATTTCGATGTGTTGCAAACAGAATGACTAAATTAATATACCTATGCTGGTGGGTATAATAAGTGCAAATAGTCCAATAATGAGTCTGCAAACCAAAGCAATGTTTTATACTTTTAGTAGAGATGAAATAAAATTTAAGGATTTTAATGAAATTTTTATGAACAATTTTGTTCTGGGGATTGTTGAGCAAGGAATTCGCATAAAATATACCAGTCTTTTACACTTTTGCTAAAAAATCATGAGCCGCCATGAAAAGATGGAATTTTGTCAAAATTAGTTAAATTTTTGTGACAAAACATTTAAATCCCTATACAAAATAGTATAATATACGTCAGCAACATATTTGTAGGTGTAATTATACTAAAATACGTGAGTTTAAGGCAAAAGTAAACAAAAACACAAGTAAAAGCGTGCTAAGTTCGGCCGGGCCGAATCTTATATACCCTTCACCATGGATCGCATTTGTCGAGTTCTTTTCCCGGCATCTCTTCTTAGGCAAAAATGGATATAAGAAAAGAGTTGCTCTGCTATTAAAACGATATCAAGATATGGTCCGGTTCGGACCACAATTAAATTATATGTTGGAGACCTGTGTAAAATTTCAGCCAATTCGTATAAGAATTGCGCCCATTGGGGCTCACGAAGTAAAATAGAGAGAACGATTTATATGGGATCTGTATCGGGCTATAGACCGATTCAGACCATAATAAACACGTTTGTTGATGGTCATAAGAGGATTCATCGTACAAAATTTCAGGCATATCGGATAATAATTGCGACCTCTAGGGGTCAAGAAGTCAAGATCCCAGATCGGTTTATATGGCAGCTATATCAGGTTATGAACCGATTTGAACCTTATTTGACACAGTTGTTGAAAGTAAAAATAAAATACGTCATGCAAAATTTCAGCCAAATCGGATAGGAATTGCGCCCTCTAGAAGCTCAAGAAGTCAAATCCCCAGATCTGTTTATATGACAGCTATATCAGGTTATGGACCGATTTGAACCATACTTGGCACAGTTGTTGGATATCATAACAAAACACGTCGTGCAAAATTTCATTCCAATCGGATAAGAATTGCGCCCTCTAGAAGCTCAAGAAGTCAAATCCCCAGATCTGTTTATATGACAGCTATATCAGGTTATAAACCGATTTGAACCATACTTGGCACAGTTGTTGGATATCATAACGAATACTTCGTGCAAAAATTCATTCAAATCGGAAAAGAATTGTGCCCTCTAGAGGCTCAAGAAGTCAAGACCCAAGATCGGTTTATATGGCAGCTATATCAGGTTATGAACCGATTTGAACCATACTTGGCACAGTTGTTGGATATCATAACAAAACACGTCGTGCAAAATTTCATTCCAATCGGATAAGAATTGCGCCCTCTAGAGGCTCAAGAAGTCAAGACCCAAGATCGGTTTATATGGCAGCTATATCAGGTTATGAACCGATTTGAACTATACTTGGCACAGTTGTTGGATATCATAACAAAACACGTCGTGCAAAATTTCATTCCAATCGGATAAGAATTGCGCACTCTAGAGGCTCAAGAAGTCAAGACCACAGATCGGTTTATATGGCAGCTATATCAAAACATGGACCGATATGGCCCATTTACAATACCAACCGACCTACACTAATAAGAAGTATTGGTGCAAAATTACAAGCGGCTAGCTTTACTCCTTCGGAAGTTAGCGTGCTTTCGACAGACAGACGGACGGAGGGACGGACGGACGGACGGACGGACAGACGGACGGACGGACGGACGGACAGACGGACGGACGGACGGACGGACAGACGGACGGATGGACAGACGGACGGACATGCCTAGATCGACATAAAATTTCACGACGATCAAGAATGTATATACTTTATGGGGTCTAAGACGAATATTTCGGGTAGTTACAAACAGAATGACGAAATTAGTATACCCCCCATCTTATGGTGGAGGGTATAATAAATCTTTATTCCCGTATATTCAAGTAGAAGACACAGACGACATAACAATGTGTCCGAGAAGAAGCAATTGTACGTTCACAAAATGTCCTATGCTAAAATGGTTGAAACAAGATTTGTTGCCTCGACCATTTTTGTATTTCGGGTACGCTGCGCTTATTCGTTCTTTTCTGCTTGCTGGTGCTCTCCCTCGGGGTTTTCTCTCTCGGCTTATTACGCTTTAAATTAATTCTATTAGTTTTGCCGGTGGTCGAGGGGAGATTTGAACTCATGATGTCATGTTTGATAGTCTTTAACGCATCCTCTAGCCTACCGAAATCATTTTCTGATGATGATGATACAGGCCAATAAACATTAAAATTAACAAGTAAAATCATGCTAAATTCGGCCGGGTCGAATCTTATATACCCTCCACCATGGATCGTATTTGTCAAGTTCTTTGAATGACTTTTTCAAATAGAAAATACCAGTCATAGAAAAACACCACCCCCAAAATTTCACGCAAATCGAGTAATAATTGCGGCCATCAGAAGCCCTAAGGTCAAACTGGGAAGTCGGTTTTTATGGCACATATATATTAGGTTATATACCGATTTAGACAATACTTAGAACAGTTGTTGGAAGTCATATTAAAACGACATATGCAAAATTTCAACCGTATTGGATAAGAATTGCGTTCTTTAGAATCCCAAGAATTATAATCGTGAGATCGGTTTATATTGCGGCTGTATCGGGATATGAACTGATTGGGACCATATTTGACACAGTTGTTGAAAATCAAAATAAAAGAAACACAAATCCAAATTTTAGGCCAAATCGGATAAAAATTGTGCCCCCTAGAAGCTCAAGAAGTCAAGACCCAAGGTCGGTTTATATGGCAGCTATATCAGGTTATCAACCTATTTAGACCATATTTGAACCAGTTGGTGGGAGTCATACCAAACACTACGTGCAAACTTTCAGCCAAATCGGATAAGAATTGCGCCCTCTAGAAGCTCAAGAGGGCAAGACCCATGATCGGTTTATATGCCAGCTATATCAAAACATGGACCGATTTGGCCCATTTACAATCCCAACCGACTACACTAATCAGAAGTATTCGTGCAAAATTTCAAGCGCCTAGCTTTATTCCTTCGAAAGTTAGTATACTTTCGACAGACGGACGAACATGGCTAGACCGACTTTATGGGGTCTTAGACGCATATTTCGAGGTGTTACAAACGGAATGACGAAATTACTATACCCCCTATGGTGGAGGGGTGGGAGTGTAAACCATTTTTATAAAAAATGTTTAATATAATATACATATATTTTAAGTCATATTTGCTTAAATAAGTTAAAAGAAAAAATAACAACAAAAAAACAAGTAAAAAGCCGGGCCGAACTTTGGATACCCACCACCTCGGGTATATATGTAAACCGCCTTTCATTAAAATCCGTTGAAAGTTGCATACCTTATGTCCCATAGCAGTTATATCGCAATATGTTCCGATTTGGACCAAATACTAATGAGTACAAGTCATTGTTATATTGTGTATAACAAAATATTGGTCTTTTTAGTAGCTATATCTAAAAATAAACCGATCTGAATCATATATGACACAGATGCCGAAAAGCCTAACACAACTCACTGTCCCAAATTTCGGCGAAATCGGACAATAAATGCGCCTTTTATTGCTCCAAAACCTCAAATCGAGAGATCGGTCTATATGGCAGCTGTATCCAAATCTAGACCGATCTGGGCCATATTGCAGAAGTATATCGAGGAGCTTAAATTAACTGACTGTCCTAAATTTTGGCGACATCGGACAATGAATGCGCCTTTTATAGGCCCAAAACCTTAAATCGAGAGATTGGTCTATATGGCAGCTATATCCAAATCTGAACCGATCGACCAAATTTAAGGAAGATATTGATGGACCTAAGACAACTGTCCCAAATTTCAGCAAAATCGGATGATAAATGTGGCTTTTATAGGCCTAAGACCCTAAATCGGAGGATCGGTCTATATGGCAGCTATATCCAAAGTTGAACCGATCTGAGCCAAAATGACGGAGGATGTCGAAGGGCGTAACGCAACTCACTGCCCCAAATTTCAGCAAAATCGGATAATAAATGTGACTTTATGGGCCTAAGACTCCTAATCGGCCGATCGGTCTATATGGGGGCTATATCAAGATATAATCCGATATAGCCCATCTTGGAACTTAACCTGCTTATGAGCAAAAAAAGATTCTGTGCAAAGTTTCATCTCAATATCTCTATTTTTAAAGACTGTAGCGTGATTTCAACAGACAGGCGGACAGACGGTCGGACATGTCAAGATCGTCTTAGATTTTTACGCTGATGAAGAATATAAAGTATATATATATATATAGGGTCGGAAGTGTATATTTCGATGTGTTGCAAACGGAATGACAAAATGAATATACCCCCATCCATCGGTGGTGGGTATAAAAATTGACCGGCCGGTGAACTCGAACCTCGGTTTTCGAATTCTTCAGTGGTATGTGAAGATTTTATATGTAGTACTAACTTCAGTTCTTATTCATTATTATTTGTATGCTAAAAAGAGATACAGCGCAAAGAACTCGACAAATGCGATCCATGGTGGAGGGTAAATAAGATTCGGTCCGGCCGAACTTAGCACACTCTTCTACAATCAGTATTTTTATAATAAATGCCACATGTAAGTTTCCTTTGTTTGTCAATTTTGAGCTAGGACCGAAAATACTTAAATGGATTCCTTAAAAATCACTACGTCCAATTTAGACGTCAATGGTTCACCTTAACCGACTTTCGTTGTATTGAGTATTTTGCTTATTGGTATCAAAAGGCAAAAAATGCTTTTCCCTATTTGCAAAAAATCAGTTCTCTTCTATAGTTTGGGATAGTCTAAAGCATATTCATGGTCGCCGTAAATATTTAAGACGATCTACCCAAGTCCCTACCTATAGTCTTTAAAAATTATGATATTGAGCTGAAAATTTGTACATATTAATTTTTTTGTCTATAGACAGGCTACCTTCGAAGATAGCTATTTTGGACTATATCCTGATGTAGACCCATATAATCCGATCTTCTGATTTAAAGTCTTAGGCCTACAAAAGACGTTTTCTGGTGGGTGGGGAAACCTCTCAGAGACCAAGGAATAAATTTTTATATCAGATTTGTACTCTAATTTTAAATATCTTTCATTTGATACCCATATTGCCCGAAGCAATGAAAGAGTTCTCTTAGGGGGTTATTTGGGGGTGGGGGACCTCCTCCGTTTCGCTCCCTCCTCGGGGCAAAATTTGTATACAAAGTTCGTACTCTACTCTTAAATACCTTTCGTTTGATACCCATATAGTCCCAATCGATAAACATGTCACGCGGGGGGATTTTGGGGGTTGGGGATGCAACTCAGACAACAAGGAGACATTTTTATTTCAGATTTGTACTTTACTTTTAAATGCCTTTCATTTGATACCCATATTGTCAAAAGCGGTAAAAGAGTCCTGTTGGGGGTTTTTTGGGGTGGAGAATTCCCGAGAACACTTTGGGCGAAATTTGTATATCAAGTTCGTACTCTACTCTTGAATAACTTTGGTTTGCTACCCATATTGTCCAAATCGGTGCATATGTCCGCCCGGGTGGGTTTTGGGATGGGGCGTCCCCCCAACTAATTTGACCCAAACATTTTATACAAATTTCGTGTTTTTGCGATACCATAAGGTGACGTACAAAATTTCACTTGAATCGGTGAACGTATCTCCGAGATCTAGCGTTTTTGAAATTGGGGTATGGGGGAGGGTCCGCCCCTATTTTCACCGGGGGCCCATACTCTACCAACTGTGAAAATTCCATGAAAATCGGTTCAGCCATTTTTGAGTCTATACGGAACAGATAAACAAACGAACAAACAAATAAACAAACAAACCGCAACAATTTCATTTTTATATAATAGACGAGCTGACCCGGGTCCGCTCCACTGCGCCTCTTTTACTTTATATGGAACAAAATTTTCCTAGGAACATTTATTTTCGACAATTAGAGAGCTTTTAGTGAAATACTATACTACGAAAATAGTATATCGCTTGACTAAGAGTTTAACAATATAAGTGCCTTTATCTAAACCCCATAAGATCTTTATTGGTCTACGAATTTAAGTTTGGATGTAAGGTGTCCTCCATTCTTAAAAAACTATATTTCAGCCCGATATTCTCATGATGTCTGATTTAGGGGAGTTTGCGGGGGTGAGGTGGTCCCCCAGACACTTGACCCTGAAAAAATATAAGCATCGTGCTTTTCCTTCAAATACCATTTATTTAAACCCCATATTGCCATTGGTTTAGGAGAGTTTACATGATGAGGTGTCCCCCAAACTCATGACCCCAAAATAGGTTATCAAATTTGTTTTCTAATCTCAAATACCTTTCATTTGAGACACATATTGGCATGGGGAAAGGGTGATGCCCTAAATACATGGTCCTACATTTGGATATCAAATTTGTATTCTACACCCAAATACCATTAATTTGAGCCCCATATTTCCATAGTTGGCAAACATGACCGGCTTGGGGGGTGTTTTAGCCACTCAGTGAGTTGACCCTGAAAATATATATCGGATTCGTTTTCTACTCTAATTCCCAAAGATCTTTCATTTGAGCCACATATTGCTATTGTCGTAAATTTGTCCCCTTTGGGGGATGTTTTTGGGGAAAGGCGGCCCCAAAACACTTGGTCCCATATTTGGATATAAGATTCGAATTCTACACTTAAATACCTTTTATTTAAGCCCCATATTTCCATTATCAGTAAATAAGACCTGTGTGGGGGGTGTTTTGGGGAAGGGGTGGACCCCTAGAAACGTGGTCCTACATTTGGATATTAAATTCGTATTCTACTTGCAAATACTTTTCATTTGAGTCCCATATTGCAATGGTCGGTAAATATGTCCGATTTAGGGGCATTCTGGGGTGGTCTCCCTAGCACTTGGTCCGACAATTGGATATCAGATATGTTTTCTTATCCTAAATACCTTTCATTTGAGTCCTATTGTTTCGTGATTGTTCTAAATATAGGTTTGGTATGTTTTTGGGTGGGGCGGCCCCCCTAGGTACCCCATCCAAAATTTGGATACCAAATTTTTATTTTTAGGGTACTTTATGAGAACACAACAAATTTTAAATCGCACCACCCATCTCTGAGATCTGGCGTTTCTGAAAATTAGGGTAAGGGGGAGGGTCCGCTCCCCCCCCGCCCTTCAGATATCAAAAAATGTAGTACCCTATTTTCACCACGGGATCATTATGCACCATCTGTGAAAATTTTAAGAAAATCGGTTCAGCCGTTTCTGAATCTACAATGAACACACAAACAAACAAACACAAATTAATTTTTATACCCTCCACCATAGGATGTGGGGTGTACTAATTTCGTCATTCTGTTTGTAACTACTGGAAATATTCGTCTGAGACCCCATAAAGTATATATATTCTTGATCGTCGCGACATTTTATGTCGATCTAGCCATGTCCGTCCGTCCGTCTGTCTGTCGAAAGCACGCTAACTTCCGAAGGAGTAAAGCTAGCCGCTTCAAATTTTGCACAAATACTTCTTATTAGTGTAGGTCGGTTGGTATTGTAAATGGGCCATATCGGTTCATGGTTTGATATAGATGCCATATATACCAATCTTGGGTCTTGACTTCTTGAGCTTTTAGATGGCGCAGTTCGTATCCGATTGGAATGAAATTTCGCACGACATGTTTTGTTATGATATCCAACAATTGTGTTAAGTATGGATCAAATCAGTCTATAACCTGATATAGCTGCCATATAAACCGATCTTGGACCTTGATTTCTTCAGCCAATTGAGCGCGCAATTCTCATCCGATTTTGCTGAAATCGCTTAGTATGGCGTAAATCGATATAGAACCGGATATAGATGCCATATAAACCGATCTGGGTTCTTGACTTCTTGTACCTCTAGAGGGCGCAATTCTCATCCGATTTGGCTGCAATTTTGTATAACGGCTTCTCTCATGACCTTCAACATACATGTCTAATATGGTCTGAATCGATCAATAGCTTGATACAGCTGCCATATAAACCTATCTCCCGATTTTGCATCTTGAGCCCCTACAAGGCGCAATTCTTATCCGAATGAACTGAAATATTACACAATGACTTCTACAATGTCAATCAGCATTCATTTATGGTCCGAATGGGACTTCAACTTGATATAGCTCCAATAGCATAACAGTTCTTATTCAATATTCTATGTTTGTCTAAAAAGAGATACCTCGCATAGAACTCGACAAATGCGATCAATGGTGGAGGGTATATAAAATTCGGCCCGGCCGAACTTAGCACGCTCTTTCTTGTTATATATAAGACATAGTTATATAATAGATAGTTAGTTCTTCTCTCCAAATGCTATTGTGATGTGATTATTGCGAATGGTCTTTTAATGTAGTTGGCTCTATCAATCTCTTGCAATTCCTTACGCGTCATTTAAATTCAATAAAGCATTTAAATCCAACTTTCTTGAATCATAAAACTTGAATTCTCTAAAAATTTAAAAAAAAAAAATTGCTATAATCAAAGACAGAAATTTCCCTAGGTAAACCCAACTGCCTCCGTGCATTTATTGCTTCCATTTAAATTTTTCTCGATAATTTTTCCTTGATCGTCTTGTTGAGTTCAGACCTGAGGGAAGAAATCAAACAGACCGCAGCGGCGTAACATCTAAAGGATGATGTTAAACATTAGCCACAATTTAACTCAGCTGTTGTTACCGCCACCACTACTTCTATCACTACCAAAAGCACCCAACGTTGAGAGGGCCATCATTAGCCTTAACAAGGCCAATATTATAAAGATCACTGTGGCAAATGTTGTGGTGTTGGTTTGACTATGTGCGTGTGTTTGTACGAACAACTGAGCGATCCAGAATCTGCGCCATATGATTAGTACCAAATTCTTTGATGGACACTTTGGCTGGCTGGCTGACTGGCTGCCTGACAGATTGACGACGGCAACCATTCACCTTGGTTGAGTGCATAATAAATGTATTTATTGTTGACTCCTTTTTCATGTGGGTAAATATTTATGTTGGTTATCGCACGCGATCCTATCTCCGTTAAAATCTTCGCCCGGCTGTGACTCTTGTTTAATCGAAGTTCATCATTGTTGTCCACCGTTCAGCGGCAAACGCAGACTAAAACTGTGGGTTAGATTCACACCGAACGAATGGAAGTTGAAATTTAATTTGTTGCAATTTAAGCCAACAACAGTCAGCAAAGCCACACAATTCTTGTGGGTCTCTCCCGATTAGACGTTGGCGTTCTGTTAACACACAAAACAAAATCCCTATCCATGACTGGCATGAGTCGAGGTTGTAGCATTTAATTGTTGTGAATATGATTTCAATGTAATTGGATGACTTTGTTTATTGTGCTGCGGGAACTATCCCAGGCCAAAATTAATTCATTCGACTGTCCAAGTTGCTGGAATTCCTCCATCCATTCAGAGGCGGTTACTTCTAAACGAAATGTGATTGACCATTTGAGTTATTCATTGGTACAAGCGGAATACCTCCCTCGCCTCTGCCATTGCCGTGTAACTACTTAGTGGCACATAGAAGCTCTTTTTATGGGATTATGAATCTTACATCTCTCTCACATAATTAAGGTCGCCACTGAAATTTTATTGGGATTACACAAAATAATTACAGTTCAGACCGACAAAGCGGTTTCTACTTGCCCAGACTTAACGACATTAAGTATTGACGTCAAACGCCTAAAGAATTGAAACTTGACACTTGCCAACGACACAAAATCCGGAATCAGATGGACTCATTCGAAAGTTTGTTTGATCTCGACATACAGACGGGGAAGAATACGAGACTAAATGGTTTTGAATAGGCTTGCGGAATGTACTTATTAGGGTGATGAATTTTTTTCCAAAAATTATATCCTATTGCACGAATGAATCACCTCTTGCCTATTAATGGCTAAAATGAAATTTACTTCATTTAAATGTTTAAATGGTACTTAGACGCGAAAAGTGCGAGAGTTATTTCTTCTCCAAGGGGAGGCAAGTGCTTTTGGTCATTTGTGAAAAGAGTTAGGGGCATCTCGTCGGCTATTCCGACTCTCGTCGAAGATGACCAAATATTCACTGACCTGGTTGATAAGGCTAACCTAATGGCTGAGATGTTTGCGGGGAATTCTTCCTTGCCGGAAGGCGATCAATCACTCCCGACGATCAAAAACGTACCGAGTTCGATGCTTCTGATATTTTTCGAAAGCTGAGTCCAAAGAGTTCTTGCGAATCTCGATGTAAATAAATCTCCGGGCCCCGATGGTATATCGACACTTGTTTTGTGCAAGTGTGCTTCGACGCTTGCTCGTCCATTACGTAACCTTTTCAACACTGCTTATCGTGCGGGAGTCTGCCCAGCGTGTTGGAAGGTGGCGAACGTTCAGCCGATACCTAAGAAGTATGAGGTGAACAACCCTGCGAATTATCGGCCAATCGTGATATGCTCTGCGCTTTTCAAGGTTATGGAGAGCATGGTCAACCACCATCTTGTGATTTATTTACAGTCCAATGGCCTTCTTAGCGACCGAAAATATGGGTTCCGCAGAAATCGCTCCACGGGCGACCTGATGGCGTTTCTGTCGAAACGATGGAGTCGATCTATACACCAGTTATGTGAGAGCAAGGTAGTGGCACAGGTTGATAGTGTCTAGCAGTCGTATTTGGTGTCGGTAATGGCTTCGTTCGGTTTATTTGAGCTGTCTCAGAGATCGCACTATACGAGTTGTTGTAGATGGGTTCTCTTCTGATGAATACAAATTGTCCGCAGGTGTACCACAAGGCTCTATTTTTTCTCTTTTTATACCCTGCGCCATAGGATGGAGGGTATACTAATTTCGTCATTCTGTTTGTAACTGCTCGAAATATTCGTCTGAGACCCCATAAAGTATATATATTCTTGATCGTCGCGACATTTTATGTCGATCTAGCCATGTCCGTCCGTCCGTCTGTCTGTCGAAAGCACGCTTACTTCCGAAGGAGTAAAGCTAACCGCTTGAAATTTTGCACAAATACTTCTTATTAGTGTAGGTCGGTTGGTATTGTAAATGGGCCATATCGGTCCATGTTTTGATATAGCTGCCATATAAACCGATCTTGGGTCTTGACTTCTTGAGCCTCTAGAGTGCGCAATTCATATCCGATTGGGATGAAATTTTGCACGACGTGTTTTGTTACGATATCCAACAACTGTGCCAAGTATGGTTCAAAACGGTCCATAACCTTATATAGCTGTCATATAAACCGATCTTGGGTCTTGACTTCTTGAGCCTCTAGAGGGCGCAATTCTTATCCAATTTGAATGAATTTTGGCGTGTAGTATTTTGTTATGATGTCCAACAACTGTGCCAATTATTGTTCAAATCGGTCCATAACCTGTTATAGCTGCCATATAAACCGATCTTGGGTCTTGAATTCTTGAGCCTCTAGAGTGCACAATTCCTATCCGATTTGGTTGAAATTTTGCACGACGAGTTTTGTTATGATATCCAACAACTGTGCTAACTATGGTTCAAATCCCTTAATAACTTGATATAGCTGTCATTAAAACAGATCTGGGGACTTGACTTCTTGAGCTTCTAGAGCGCGCAATTCGATTTGGTTGAAATTTTGCATGACTTATTTTATTCTTACTTTCAACAACTGTATCAAATACGGTTCAAATTGGTTTATAACCTGATATAGCTGCCATATAAACCGATCTTGGGTCTTGACTTCTTGAGCCTCTAGAGGGCTCAATTATTATCCAATTTGAATGAATTTTGGCACGTAGTATTTTGTTATTATATCCAACAACTGTGCCAAATATGGTTCAAATCGGTTCGTAACCTGATATAGCTGTCATATAAACAGATCTGGGGACTTGACTTCTTGAGCTTCTAGAGGGCTCAATTTCTATCCGATTTGGCTGAAATTTTGCAAGACGTTTTTATACCCTCCACCATATGATGGGGGGTATACTAATTTCGTCATTCTGATTGTAACTACTCGAAATATTCGTCTGAGACCCCATAAAGTATATATATTCTTGATCGTCGTGAAATTTTATGTCGATCTAGCCATGTCCGTCCGTCCGTCTGTCTGTCGAAAGCACGCTAACTTCCGAAGGAGTAAAGCTAGCCGCTTAAAATTTTGCACAAATACTTCTTATTAGCGTAGGTCGGTTGGTATTGTAAATGGGCCATATCGGTCCGTGTTTTGATATAGCTGCCATATAAACCGATCTTGGGTCTTGACTTCTTGAGCCTCTAGAGTGCGCAATTCTTATCCGATTGGGATGAAATTTTGCACGACGTGTTTTGTTACGATATCCAACAACTGTGCCAAGTATGGTTTAAATCGGTTTATAACCTGATATAGCTGCCATATAAACCGATCTGGGATCTTGACTTCTTGAGCTTCTAGAGGTCGCAATTATTATCCATCAAATCCATGACCATCGACATACGTGTTTATTATGGTCTGAATCGGTCTATAGCCCTATACAGCTGCCATATAAATCAATCTCTCTATTTTACTTCTTGAGCCCACAAAGGGTGCAATTCTTATTCAAATTGGCTGACATTTTACACAGGTCTTCGACATATAATTTAATTGTGGTCCAAACCGGACCATATCTTGATATCGCTCTAATAGCAGAGCAAATCTTTTCTTATATCCTTTTTTTGCCTAAGAAAAGATGTTGGGAAAAGAACTCGACACATGCGATCCATGGTGGAGGGTATATAAGATTCGGCCTGGCCGAACTTAGCACGCTTTTACTTGTTCTTCTTTTCATCGACGATTTACTGAGTCAGACTTCGAGTCCAATCTACTTATTTGGGGATGACAACAATCTCTGTCATTCGTCATTCATTCGACCATAGGCAGAGTTTCCATGAGAATGGAGACAGAAGGCGGATTTTGAATGATACACTCCGGCTATTTCTGAGTGGGGTCGAATAACAGAGGATTTTAATGCACACAAGACGCAGTGTTATTTGTTGTCTCACAAACGATACACTTACTCTTTATAATCGTCAATAACTATCAACAGTATGGATATTGAGAAATCAAATGCTCTTAATGTTCTGAGTATGAGAATACAATGTGATTCCCTATGGGCACAACGTGTATTCGAAGTGTTGCAAGAAGCATCCAAGTGCTTGGGCTTTCTTATGCGGTGCAAGAAGTACTTTATTTCATCTGATCTACATAATACCTATACTACCTCCATCAGGCCGAGGATGGAATACAACTCGCATATATGGGCCGCTACTCCGATGGCATCCTTGGAGCTACTACACCGAGTCCAGAGGAGGGCGATAGTGTTGATGGAGGACAGTACGGTATCTAACTCCATTGTTCCACTTGAATATATCTTTTCCACCGACGATGACATCCAGAAATTCAAAACGAATATCCCATTCCCAACTTTCCTTCCTTGCAATTGCATATCTAAGGAACACCCCGTGCATGCTGGTTAAATGAAAACAAGTAAAAGCGTGCTAAGTTCGGCCGGGCCGAATCTTATATACCCTCCACCATGGATCGCATTTGTCGAGTTCTTTTCCCGGCATCTCTTCTTAGGCAAAAAAAAAGGATATAAGAAAATATTTGCTCTGCTATTAGAGCGATATCAAGATATGGTCCGGTTTGGACCACAATTAAATTATATGCTGGAGACCTGTGTAAAATGTCATCCAATTCGAATAAGATTTGCGCCCTTTGGGGGCTCAAGAAGTAAAATAGAGAGATCGATTTATATGGGAGCTATATCGGGCTATAGACCGATTCAGATCATAATAAACACGTATGTTGATGGTCATGAGAGGATCCGCAGTACATAATTTCAGGCAAATGGGATAATAATTGCGAACTCTAGAGGCTCAAGAAGTCAAGATCCCAGATCGGTTTATATGGCAGCTATATCAAGTTATGGACCAATTTGAACCATACTTGGCACAGTAATTGGATATCATAACAAAACACATCGTGCAAAATTTCATTCCAATCGGATAAGAATTGCGCACTCTAGAGGCTCAAGAAGTCAAGACCCAAGATCGGTTTATATGGCAGCTATATCAGGTTATGGACCGATTTGAACCATACTTAGCACATTTATTGGATATCATAACAAAACACGTTGTGCAAAAGTTCATTCCAATCGGGTAAGAATTGCGCACTCTAGAGGCTCAAGAAGTCAAGATCCCAGATCGGTTTATATGGCAGCTATATCAGGTTATAGACCGATTTGAACCATACTTAGCACAACTGTTGGATATCATAACAAAACACGTCGTGCAAAATTTCATTCCAATCGGATAAAAACTGCGCACTCTAAAGGCTCAAGAAGTCAAGCCCCAAGATCGGTTTATATGGCAGCTATATCAGGTTATGGACCGATTTGAACCATATTTGGCACAGTTGTTGGATATCATAACAAAACACGTCGTGCAAAAGTTCATTCCAATCGGATAAGAATTGCGCACTCTAGAGGCTCAAGAAGTCAAGACCCAAGATCGGTTTATATGGCAGCTATATCAAAACATGGACCGATATGGCCCATTTACAATACCAACCGACCTACACTAATAAGAAGTATTTGTGCAAAATGTCAAGCGGCTAGCTTTACTCCTTCGGAAGTTAGCGTGCTTTCGACAGACAGACGGACGGACGGACAGACGGACGGACATGGCTAGATCGACATAAAATGTCGCGACGATCAAGAATATATATACTTTATGGGGTCTCAGACGAATATTTCGAGTAGTTACAAACAGAATGACGAAATTAGTATACCCCCCATCTTATGGTGGAGGGTATAAAAAAGTAAATCAATTTATATAAAAATCATTGATTGCATAATAAAATGTTTAACTGACTAAATTAAAGTAAACAAGTAAGAGCGCGCTCTT
Source organism: Stomoxys calcitrans (assembly GCF_963082655.1). Classification (NCBI taxonomy): domain Eukaryota; kingdom Metazoa; phylum Arthropoda; class Insecta; order Diptera; family Muscidae; genus Stomoxys; species Stomoxys calcitrans. Next base: position 153,685,872 of record NC_081552.1, read on the forward strand.
ACCGGGCCGAATCTTTGCGCCGTATCACTTTTTAGGCAAACAAAGAATAGTGAATAAGGACTGTTATGCTATTGGAGCTGTAACAAGTTATAGTCCGATTCGGACCATAAATGAATTGAATGCTGAACCTTGTAGGAGTCATTGTGTAATATTTCAGTCCCTTCGGAAAACAATTGCACCTTGTAGGGGCTCAAGAAGCAAAGTCGGAAGATCGGTTTATAAGGGAGCTGTATCAAGCTATAGATCGATTCAAACTATATTGCACACGTATGTTGAGGGCCATCGGAGAAGCCGTTGTAAAAATTTGTGCTAAATTGAATGAGAATTGCCCTCTCTAGAACCTCAAGATGTCAAGAGCCCAGATCGGTTTTATGGCAGCTATATCCGGTTATGTACCGATTTGCACTATACTCATCACAGTTTTTTTAAAGTCATATCAAAACATCTCATGCAAAATTTTAGCCAAATCGGATGAGAATTGCGCCCTCTAGCGGCTCAAGAAGTCAAGATCGGTTTATATCGCACATATAACAGAACCATACTTCGCACAAATGTTGCAACTGATACCAAAACACCACGTGCAAAATTACTGCCAAATCGGATATGAATTGCGCTTTCTAAAAGCTCAAGAAGTCAAGACCCAAGAACGGTTTATATGGCAGCTATTGTATATCAGGTTATGTACCGATTTGAACCATACTAAGCACAGTTGTTGAAAGTCATATAAAAACACTAGGTGCAAAATTTCAGTCAAATCGAACGAGAATTTCGCCCTCTAGAGGCTCAAGAAGTCAAGACCAAAGATCGGTTTATATGGCAGCTATATCAAAACATGGATTGGTACATTTTCAATTCCAACCGACCTACACTAATCAGAAGTATTTGTTCAAAATTTCAAGCGGCAGACAGACTGACGGACGGACATGGCTAGTTCGACTTAAAATTTTGCACATTAAAATTATTGAAAATATGGAATATTTTGCATAACTTTGTTGTTCTATTATTATTCTTTAAAAAATTAGCAAGTAGCAAGAAAAAACGTGTCATGATCGGCCGATCCGAAACATAGGGACCCACCATCATGGATTCTGCTAAAATATTGGAGCTATATCCGTTAATGGACCGATTTGAACCGTACTAGGCACAGATGTTGAAAGTCACAACACAACATTATATGCAAAATTTCAGCCACATCGGATAAAAATCGCGGCTTGCAAGGACTCAAAAATCAAATCGAAAGATCGGTTTATATGGGAGCTATATCATTCTATCGACCGATTTGAACCGTACATGACACAATTGTTGAAAGTCATTGCGGAACACTTGTGAGAGATCTCAGCCAAATCGAACAAAAATTGTGCCTTCCAGGAGCTTAAGAAGTCAAATCGGGAGATCTGTGTATATAAAAGCTATATCTAGATCTTAACCGATATGGCCCATTTGCAATGCCCAACGACCTACATAAACATTAAGTATCTGTTCAAAATTTCAAGCGGCTAGCTTTACGCGTTTGACCGCTGTCGTGATTTCGACAGACGAACGGAAGGACATGACTGGATCGTATCAAAATGTCCAGACGATTAAGAATATATATACTTTATAGGGTCGTAGATCAATATTTCGAGGTGTTACAAATGGAATGGCTAGGTTAGTATACCCCCATTTAATGGTGGTGGGTATACAAATTCATTAAAATCGGCTGGGACAAACTTTGGATACCCACCACCTCGTATATATACGTAAACAATATGGTCAGATTTGGACTAAATTCGGCACGGGCATTGAGTGGTCTTTTAAATATAAGTCACTGTTCAATTTTGTAGAACAAAATATTGGTCTTTTTGTTTTGTAGGATAAGGATGTTTAAAAGCCTAACATAGTTTAGAATCTAGGGTCTTGATTTCTTGAGCCTCTATAGGGCGCAATTCTCGTGCGATTTGACTGAAATTTTGCACATAGTGTTTTGATATCACTTCCAACAACTGTGCTAAGTATGGTTCAAATCGGTCCATAACCTGGTATAGCTGCCATATAAACCGATCTTGGGTCTTGATTCTTGAGCTTTTAGAAGGCGGAATTCTTATCCAATTTAACTAAAGTCTTGCACATAGTGTTTTGATATCACTTCCAACAATTGTGCGAAGTATGGTCTAAATCGGTCCATAACCTGATATAGCTGCCATATAAACCGATCTTGGGTCTTGACTTCTTGACCCTCTAGAGGGCGCAATTCTCATCCAATTTGACTGAAATTTGCACGTGGTGTTTTGATATCTCTTCTAACAACTGTGCGAAGTGTGGTTCAAATCGGTCTAAAACATGATATAGCTGCTATATAAAACGATCTGGGATCTTGAGTTCTTGAGCCTCTAGAGAGCGCAATTCTAATCCGATTTGGCACAGATTTTGTACAACGGCTTCTCCCATGGCCTTCAAAATACGTGTGCAATATGGTCTGAATCGATCTATAGCTTGACACAGCTCCCATATAAACCGATCTCCCGATTTTGCTTCTTGAGCCCCGAATCGGACTATAACTTGATAAAGCTCCTCCTCCTCCTCCGTCCATTTTCATTTTTCTTTGTTTGCCTAAAAAGAGAGACTGCGCAAAGAACTCGACAGATGCGATCCATGGTGGAGGGTATATAAGATTCGGCCCGGCCGAACTTAGCACGCTCTTACTTGTTAAAGATTGTAGCATGATTTCAATAGTCAGGCGGACATGTCTAGATCGTCTTAGATTTTTACGACGATCAAGAATATATATACTTTATAGAGACGGAAATATATTTTTCGATGTGCAGCAAACGGAATGACAAAATGAATACAGCCCCTTCTTTCGGTGGTGGGTATAAAAGTTGTAACACCGAAACAATGAGGTTGGTGGTGCTCTGTAATGGGTACAATGTCTTATGTTAAGAAAAATCCCAGCGAAGAGCTTATAGAAAACAAGTAAAAACGTGCTAAAATCGGCCGGGCCATCTTTGGTACCCAACACCTAGAGATCCCAAAGCCGACTTTCGATTAGTCGACCTTTTGTGTAGGTTTAGTTGGGTTAAGTTGAAACGAAGGTACGAATATTAATCCGCCCCATGCCATTATGAACATACCCCCCTAAGCCAGCAATCGGCTTAATGTGCGCTGTAAAAACTTAAAAAGTAACCTCGAAAAAGAAATTTTTAAGTTAAGAATTCCATGCTGCTTACCACCTCTACCACCTGGCAATGACATAGGAAATGCTCCAACGTCTCATCATCTTCCTCACATGCCCTACACATGCAATCACTTGCCGTACCAATTTTACATATGTGAGGTCGTCGTCCTGACCTCCTTCTTGCTTCCTTTCAGTAATAGCCTCGTCCTCTCACGATCCGGATCACCCCATAGGATTTTCGCTGTCCTACCGACTGTTTCGTTGTTCCACACGCCCTTAATTCGGACTGCGTCGACCTGAAATAATTTGAGTTAACCAAGTTTATTGACGACAGTCCTCTGACTTTCACCGCCAAATCCTTTTTCCTTTCATTCCTCTTTATTGTGATACAGCGCGGCACCCAAACGATGCCTCAGAGAAGGTGTTAATCTCCATCTTACATTCCAAAATTGTTCGTGATCTTTCCGACCTGGTTGTTATTAACCTTATGGCCATTTTACTGTCCATAAAGATGTTCATACTCGACTTCCTTGATCCATCCGTGCAACATGATCTTTCAGATGGCAATACTAAGGTTCCGTTAACATTGAGACCACTGGGTCTAGCCCAGTCATATGCCATATGCAAGACCCTTTCGGCCCTTCTGCATAGCTGGTTCGGATCTTTACCCCTAAGAAGTATTATAACATCATCTGCATAGCAGACGGGTTCAAATCCCTCCTCAGTCAGCATCCGTAATGGGTTATTTATGGTGATCATCCAAAGTAGTGACGATAAAATGCCCCCTGTGGCGTGCCCTATGCCACTTTTTCGCATATATTTATGGAAAGGACCCGCAATTTATCCACCTGTTCCTTAGCATATCCAGGAACAGTGGTCTCCAGTCTCTAAGGACCCGGTCCACCCGTTACTGGTCTAAGGACATTTAATGTGTCAGCCCGAACATTGTTAAACGCCCCCTGGATGTCAATGCAAACCTCCTGCAGGGCAGTCTCCACCGACCTTCCCTCGACATAGGCATGCTGTTTGTATTTGAGCAGTTCTCTGGATGTCCTACTCTTTATTATAGTTTCCACAATACGATCCATGGTTTGAGTAAAAAATTCGAAAAGTCGAAGTCGACTTTCAATGATTCAAAAGTCGAATAATCGATTTTGAAGTCGAATAGTCGAAAAACCGAAAAGAAAGCTGCACAGAGATACACATTTGGTACTGGTTAGTGATACGTTACAAGAAATCGAGTTCTTAAAAAATAATTGTTTCCAATTTTTCTGAGATGTATTTGGCCACTTTATTCTCAAGTGCTACGACTCATTGCTCTTTGGTTTACTCTTGTTGCCATTGGCAACATTCGTATGGTAATATCATTAGTTGGTTGAATTGATTTGAAGAACTTAAGCTAGTGGTATTCAGATGTTCAATTATAACTCGAGCCAAAGTTTGTGCATATCCAACCCAATTTTTCGAGATTACGTTCTTATAAGTGTAAAATTCGACTTTTGCTATTTCGATAAAGGTGGAAAAGTCTAGAAGTCTACTTTTCGACTCAACTTGGGATCCCTACCACCAACATGGATTCCGTTAAAAATTTACACTTATTAACTGAGTTTGTATTTGAATTATTTTGGTCTCAAGACGTCATATCGGGGTATCGGTACTTAAGGGGCCTACCTTATATATAACCAGTAAGGAAAGGCAAAAAAAAAAAAAAACGTTAAGGTGCAAATCGGGCGATACATTTATATGGGAGCGATTTTGATGAAATCTCGCACATATGTTTAAATCAGTATCATAAAAATTCATGCCCAATTTTGTGCAGATCGGCTGAAAATTTTAGTTACGACAGCCATTAAAGGGCAAATCGGGCGATACATATATATGGGAGCTATATCTAAATCTGAACCGATTTTGATGCAAACTTTCAAATATAATAAGACCAGTTACAAAACAATTCGTGCCAAATTGGCAGATCGGTTGAAATTTGTAGTTACTACGGCGATTTACGTGCAAATCGGGCGATACATATGTATGGAAGCTATATCTTAATCTGAACCGATTTTTACCACAATTAACACCGTTCGTCCTTGAGTCAAGAAGTGACTAATACAAAATTTCGTGATGATTAAACAACAAATACGACCAGTACCTTGATTACAAGAATATATGGACTCATAGACGGACAGACGGACATGGCTAAATCGAATCAGAAAGTGATTCTGAGTCGATCGGTATGCTTATCAATGGGTCTAGCTCTTCTCCTCCTTAGGCCTCCCCTCCCAAAAACACGCCCAAAAGAGGACAAATTTACGACCATAGGTCTTTGGGAGTAAAGAAGGAATCTGATATCACTATTCGGGAAAAGTGTCCATGGGGCCACCCCACCCCCATAACCTCCCCAAACCGGCCATATTTGCGAATATGGAAATATGGGGCTCAAGTGAGCTGTATTTGGGAGTAGGTTAGATTAGGTTTAAGTGGCAGTCTACCATCAGACTCACTTAGACGTTTTCGTCCATTGTGATACCACAGGAACAGAAGAAGGAAGATGCCGTCTAGATCCTACCGTTGAACCATCAAGATCGGTTTAAAAAGCCCAATAACTTGCGAATGTTCACATCCGCTAAATCAGACAGGTTCTCAAAGAAACGAGAACCTGAAGTGGAACTCCTTCTAACTGCTAGTGCGGGACACACACATGGAAGGTGTTCTGTAGTCCCTTCTTTCTCGATGTCCCTACAGCTTCTCCAAAGGCGTTGCTGGCAACCTTCAGTCTGTCAGCATATTTTCCGATTTGACAGTGACCTGTCATGACGGACACAATGACTGAGATGTCTATTCGAGCCAATACCAGCAAAGCAGTAGACCTCTTTAAGTCTAGAAGAGGCCACATAGTTTTGGAATTCTCCCAGCGCCCTCTTTGTGACCATAAATCATACGATGCCCTTTGGGCCTGGTCCTGAAAACTAAGTTTACATGTCGCTAGAGGCATACCCACAGATTCCAGAGTCCCTGGAGTGTGTAAAGTAGTTCCTAGTCTCTTCTCTTCTTCTTTATAATTCTCGGGATATCTCTGTGGCCCGGCACCCAGAACAGGTGAGTTTTGAACTGTTCAGCCATCTAGTTGAGAGATCTGCGACAGTCGAGGGCGATTTCTGTGTTCAAAAATACGTTCTCTAGGGATTTAGTGGTAATTTTTATCAAAAGGCGGCTCATGTAGGGTGTAATCCACACTGCCTGGAACGGATATTGTATCAAGGATAACACAGTGTCCGTAGCCGCCATATGACCAATGAGAAAGCTCGTTTAACCTCACGGCAGTGGTCGCTGCAATTTGGGTAGCCACAATGTCCAGAGGCATAAGATGTAGCATTAAATTCAGTGCATCAGATGGTGTCGTCCTCAGTGCGGCTGTGATGCACAAACAAGCCACCCATTGAATCCGGTTAAGTTTTGAGCAGTAGGTGGATTTTTGAAGCACCGTCCACCAGACCACAACACTATAATAGGTTTGACAATTGCTGTATATACCCAATGTATGACACGCGGTCCAAATTCCCAACTTTTGCCAATGGCTCTCTTGCAGGTGTAAAGGGGAAAAGTTTCCTTTCTTTCCCTTTTCAAAATGTTGGATTTGAAGTTCAATTTCCTGTTCTTTCGCTTTCTGTAGACAGGTTCCACTTTAGGCAACTTGTATCTCCTGGTGTAAAGAACTACTTCTGTCTTGAACGGATTTATATCCAGACCAATTTCGGTAGCCCACTTCGCTGTTGCAAGTAGAGCTTCCTGAAGTATAAGTATGCTGGGAAACATTCCCCTAACCGCAATTGGCACGTCATCAGCATACGCAACCACTTTTGCCCCTTTTTCTTCCAGAGACAATAATAAATTGTTAATGGCTTTATTCCAAAGAAGAGGAGACAGTACCACGAATCTGATATCAAAATTCGGGACCAACTGCCTAGGGGACGTGACACTACCGTAACAACCCCCAAATGGGACGGATTTCCGTACCGTGACAATTTGGCTATTAACGGGAGTGGATTTCGATATTGATAGTTTTTTGGGCCCATAGCACAAACCGGACATATTTGCTGACTTTTACAATAAGGGGTTAAATGAAAGGTATTTAAGATTAGAAAACGAATTTGATATCCAATTTTGAGGCGAATGCTAATATGGGGTTCGAATGAATGATATTTGAGAGTAGAGAACGATGCTGAAATATTTTCAGGGCTAAGTATTTGGGGAACAACCCCACTCCCTAAAACGGCCCTAAATCGTGCACATTTTCCGACCACGTCAATGAGAGTCTCAAATAAAGGTATTTGAGAGTAGAAAACAAATCTGATATCCAAATGTGGGACCATATATTTGGGGAACCGCCCCTTTTCCAAAACACCCCCCAAAGAGTAAAAATTTTGCGGCCAAGTGTTTGAGGACGCTTCATCTCATAAATTCCCTTTAAACCAATGGCAATATGAGGTTAAAAATAAATGGTATTTGAGCATGATGCTGATATTTTTTTCAGGGACAAGTATCTACGGGACCACCTCACCCCCGAAAGCACCACCAAATCGGATATCATGACAATATCGGGCTGACATAAAAACTTTTAAGAATAGAGTATATCAAAAACTCACGCGTTAATGACCCTTAACCCTCAGAACGAATTCGTCTTATATTTGTGTTTGATTGTAGGTTTGTATTGATAGATTTGTTTGTGTATTCCTCATAGACTCAGAAACGGCTGAATCGATTTTCTTTAAATTTTCATAGATGGTGCATAATGATCTCGTGGTGAAAATAGGGTACTACATTTTTTGATATCTGAAGGGGGGCGGACTCTCCCCCTTATCCTAATTTTCAGAAACGCCAGATCTCGGAGATGGGTATTTAAGCGAAATTTTGCGTGCTCTCATATAGTACTCTAAAAATAAAAATTTGGTGTCCAAATTTCGGATGGCGTACCTAGGGGGGCCGCCACACCCTAAAACCTATCAAACATACATTTAGACCAATCACGACAATATGGGACTCAAATGAAATGTATTTAGGATAAGAAAACGTATCTGATATCCAATTGTCGGAAAAAATGTTAGGGGGACCACGCCAACCCCCAAAACACCCCTAAATCGGACATATTTACCGACCATGGCAATATGGGACTCAAATGAAAGGTATTTGCGAGTAGAATACGAATCTAACATCCAAATGTGGGACCACGTTTCCACCCCACAAACAGGACTTATTTACTGACCATGGGAATATGGGGCTTAAATAAAATGTATTTTAGTGTAGAATTCAAATCTGATATCTAAATATGTGACCAAGTGTTTGGGGCCGCCTCTTCCCAAAAACATCCCCCAAAGTGGACAAATTTACGACCATGGCCATATGGAGCTCAAATGAAAGGTCTTTGGGAGTAAAGCACGAATCTGATATCAATATTCGGGAAAAGTGTCTATGGGGCCACCCCACCCCCACATCACCGCCGAAATAGGAAGTATTTGCTGACTTTTGCAATATGAGGCTCAAATAAGAGGGTTTTTAGAGTAGAACACGAAGCCGATATATATATATTTTCAAGGCCAACTCACTGAGTGACCGCCCATCCCCCAAAACAACCCCAAGCCGGTCATGTTTGTCGACTATGGCAATATGGGGCTCAAATTAAAGGTATTTGGGAGTAGACCATGTATCTGATATCAACATTAGGGGCCAACTGTCCAGGGGACGTCCCACCACCATAACAACCCATTGGACGTATTTGCTCACCAAGACATTTTGGGTCTTAAAGAGTCGAACTTAATATTTACTGTTTTTAGGGCCAATACCCCAAACTATGATTATTTGCTTATTATTTACATCCAAACTTAAATTCGTAGACCAATAAAGATCATATGGGATTCAGATAAAGGCACTTATATTGTTAAACTGTTAGTCAAGTGATATACTGTTTTCGTAGCATGGTTTTTCACTAAAAGCTCTCTAATTGTCAAAAACAAATATTCCAAAGAAAATTTTGTTCCATATTAAGTAAAAGAAGGCGCAGCGGAGCGGGCCCGGGTCAGCTAGTAGACCAATAAAGATCATATAGGATTCAGATAAAGGCTTTTATATTGTTATACTAATAGTCAAGCGATATACATTTACTATTTTCGTAGCATGGTATTTCACTAAAGGCTCTTTAATTGTAGAAAATATATATTCCAGTTCATATAAAGTAAAACAAGTAAAAAGGCGTTAAGTTCGGCCGGTCCGAACTTTGGATACCCACCATATATCTAAGACACCTTTCATCAAAATCCGGTGAAAATTGCATGCCTTACGTCGCATAGCAGTTATATCGAAATATGTCCGATTTGGACCAAATACTAATAAGTACAAGTCACTGTTCAATTGTGTATAGCAAAATATTGGTCTTTTTAGTAACTAATTTTCCATAATTTTCTACGATGGATCCTCTCATGACCATCAGCATACGTGTTTATTATGGTCTGAATCGGTCTATAGCCCGATACAGCTCCCATATAAATCGATTTCTCTATTTTACTTATTGAGCCCCCAAAGGGCGCAATTCTATTCGAATTGGCTGACATTTTACACAGGTCTCCAACATAAAATATAATTGTGGTTCAAACCGGACCATATCTTGATATCGCTCTCATAGCAGAGCAAATCTTTTCTTATATCCTTTTTTGCCTAAGAAGAGATGCCGGGAAAAGAACTCGACAAATGCGATCCATGGTGGAGGGTATATAAGATTCGGCCCGGCCGAACTTAGCACGCTTTTACTTGTTTAATTTAAAATTATTCAGAAGTCGCATAATCTCGAGAATGCGTTACATGAGATTATGCGACTACTGACAAGTTGTGCGACAGCTTGGAATTCTATTCCGAGAATTTGTTTTATGCTTTCATCTGATTTCGCTAATTTGGAATACATGCAGGGGCACATGGTGAAAAAAATGTCATAGTCCAATGGTTTGCATTTTTATCCTACAAATGCAGATGCAAAAACGACACAGCAGCCATTAAAAACATAAACATTTGAAATTCCTCGACGCTTAATACTGTTCATATACAATGGAAATTTTTTCTGATGTCCAGGAATTCTATTGTTGTTCCTATTGTGATGGCCAAATGGCGTTGGACTACGGAAATGCTTTGCTTTCTCCACCAGCAATCTGCTGACATTCGACTTCTCTCATTTCACTTTGATGCGATATCCATTGGATGTTTTATTCTTTTGTAACACATCAAATTCCCTCTTTCCTGTCGAAAATTCTTTCATCGATGAAATGGAAATGAAACGGCCACTTTACTCATGCAGATGGTTCTCAATCATATCACGTGTCAGCAGTCATGGACAGCTCGTGCCCTTCTCATTCAATTCCCCCCTCTCCAAATACACACATACATGTCCGAGGATTATTGTTTCAGTTATGGCTGTTATTATTATTCCAAAAAGATTCCGATTTCCATTTCTTTTTTTCAATATACATTTGGATATGGTTTTGTGTATGGCGGCTATCTTCCACATGCTTTTAATGCATATGCTCTGCTCACAGTCGTCGTGGTCGGACCTTTGCCATGGTCAGTTAGTCAAATAAAGGCAACAATGAACGGAAGGATGGACTTCATACATAACACCTGCTCATTATGAGGTCTATTGGCAGACAAAAGAATCGCAGCAAACCATCTCCAAACATTGATGGAAATTATTTCAGCCGGAGATTTGTTGTTACGTTCTTAACTAAAGCGCCATTCATTGATGGCATTTATTGTAGTGATTTTTATATACCTTTATTCAAAGCTCCATTAAGCAAGTGAAATAACTATGAATAACAAGTAAAAGCGTGCTAAGTTCGGCCGGGCCGAATCTTACATACCCTCCACCATGGATCGCATTTGCCTAGTTCTTCTCCCGGCATCTCTTCTTAGGCAAAAAAGGATATAAGAAAAGATTTGCTCTGCTATTATTATATTATTACATGTTGGAGACCTGTGTAAAATTTCAGCCAATTCAAATAAGAATTGCGCCCTTTGGGGGCTCAAGAAGTAAAATAGAGAGATCGATTTATATGGGAGCTGTATCGGGCTATAGACCGATTTAGATCATAATAAACACGTATGTTGATGGTCATGAGAGGATCCGAAATTTCCAAATTCAAAATTTCAGGCAAATCGGATAATAATTGCGACCTCTAGAGGCTCAAGAAGTCAAGGTCCCAGATCGGTTTATATGGCAGCTATATCAGGTTATGAACCGATTTGAACCATATTTGACGCAGTTGGTGAAAGTAAGAATAAAATACGTCTTGCTAAATTTCAGCCAAATCGGATAAGAATTGCGCACTCTAGAGGCTCAAGAAGTCAAGACCCAAGATCGGTTTATATGGCAGGTATATCAAGTTATGGACCGATTTGAACCATACTTGACAAAGTTGTTGGATATCATAACAAAACACGTCGTGCAAAATTTCATTCCAATCGGATAAGAATTGCGCACTATAGAGGCTCAAGAAGTCAAGACCCCAGATCGGTTTATATGGCAGCTATATCAAAACATGGAGCGATATGGCCCATTTACAATACCAACCGACCTACACTAATTAGAAGTATTTGTGCAAAATTTCAAGCGGCTAGCTTTACTCCTTCGGAAGTGCTTTCGACAGACAGACGGACGGACGGACGGACGGACGGACGGACGGACAGACGGACAGACGGACGGACATGGATAGATCGAAATAAAATGTCGCGACGATCAAGAATATATATACTTTATGGGGTCTCAGACGAATATTTCGAGTAGTTACAAACAGAATGACGAAATTAGTATACCCCCCATCTTATGGTGGAGGGTATAAAAACTAGTTGTATTTTGCTTTGAAAATTTGACAGTATTCGAGTAGAGCAAGATCGGTACTATGTTCGCTTAACCCATTGAGGGCGAATGGAACATATGTTCCATCACCATCCTTCGGTGGTGGGTATAAACACCACCGAAGGATGGTGGGTATAAACATCATATGTTCCATTTAAAATAGTCCGTCCGTCTGCCTTTTGAAATCACGCTGCAGTCTTTAAAAATAGAGATATTGAGCTGAAACTTTGCACAGATTCTTTTTTGTCCATAGGCAGGTCGAGTTCGAAGATGGGCTATATCGGAATATATCTTCATATAGCCCCCATATAGACCGATCCGCCGATTTAGGGTCTTATACCCATAAAAACCACATTTTTTATCTGTTTTTGCTAAAGTTTGGGACAGTGAGTTGTGTAAGGCCACCCGACATATTTCTTCAATTTGGCCCAGATCGGTCCTGATTTGGCCCCATGAAAGGCGCTTTTATAATCAGATTTCACTGAAACATCCTTTGCCATAACCCACAAATATGTCGAGTTTGAGGGGAATGTGGGGTGGGACGGTCACCCACGAACTTAGCCCTGAAAAAATATCAACGTCAAACTCTATTGTTAAATTCCTTTCACTTGAGCCGCAATTGCAATTAGTTAAGGGGGAGTTTAAGGGGTTACACTACCCCCAAACACTTGGCGTCAAAAATGCATACCAAATTGGTTTTCTACTCTCAAATACTTATCATTTGAGCCCCTTAGTAGTAGGCAAACATTGCCGGCTTTTGGGGAGTTTAGGGGCGAACCCTGAAATGATATCAGCATTGTGCTAGAGCACGATTTTGTTTGAGCCCTATAATGTCATGCATTTAGGTGGTGGATTTCAAGATATTCAGGGCTACGGGTCTCACCCAGATCCACACTTTTAAATTTTTTGTATTGTTTATCTACATTCAAAATCATATTTCACAGCTACCACTTGGGATACCACATTTTAAAAGATCCGTCTCCTATGTCTATACCAACTTGAAGGTAAAAAGTGTACTCTCCTACCAAAGACCTCTTATTGCTCTTCGACGCTCTCCTGATCGGACTTCATTTATTATTATACCCGACACCACCACTGTGGTACAGGGTATTATAACTTTGTGCATTTGTTTGATTTTGAAAAAAAACTGTTCAGATTTAGATATAGCACCCATATATATCTTTCATCCGATATGGCCCATTAAGGCTATAGAAGCCACAAGTTTGTTCCGATCTTTACAAAATTTTGCATGATATGTTTCATTTGACGTTTAAATACTGTACAAAATCTTACTAAAATCAGTTCAGAGTCAGATATAGCTCCCATATATATCTTTCATCCTTAGAAGGCTATAGAAGCCACAATTTTAGTCCGATCTTTACAAAATTTTGCATGAAATGTTTTATTTTACTTCTAAAATGTGTGCAAAATTTCATAACAATCGGTTCAGATTTCGATATATATCTTACATCCGATATGGCCTCTTAAGGCTATAGAATCCACAATTTTGGTTTGATCTTTATAAAATGCTAGCTGACCCGGGCCCGCTCCGCTGCGCCTTCTTTTTCTTTATATGGAACAAAATTTTCCTTGGAATATTTATTTTCGACAATTAGAGAGCTTTGAGTGAAATACCATGCTACGAAAATAGTATATCGCTTGACTAACAGTTTAAAAATATAAGTGCCTTTATCTGAATTCCATATGATCTTTATTGGTCTACGAATTTCAGTTTGGATGTAAGGTGTACTCCATTCTTGAAATACTTCATTTCAGCCCGATATTCTCATGATATCTGATTTAGGGGTGTTATCGGGGGTGAGGCGATCCCCAGACACTTGGCCCTAAAAAAATATCAGCATCGTGCTCTTCTTTCAAATACCATTTATTTAAACCCCATATTGCCATTGTCTTAGGGGAGTTTACACAATGAGGCTTTCCCCAAACACATGGCCCCAAAATAGATTATCAAATTCGTTTTCTTATCTCAAATGCCTTTCATTTGAGCCCCATGCTCCCATTGTCGAAAAATTGTAACCCTTTGGGGGGTGTTGCGCTAAATACATAGTCCTACATTTGGATATCAAATTCGTATTCCACTCCCACATACCTTTATTTAAAGCCCCATATTGCGATGGTCAGTAAAAAATTGCTGATTGTGGGGTATTTTGGGAAAGGGATAGACCCCCAGACCCCAAATTGGTCCCGAAAGTGGGTATCAATTCTAACCCCCGATTCCTTTCATTTAAGACCCACATTGACATGGTCGGTAAATATGCCCGATCTAGGGGTGTTTTGGTGATTGGGTTGGTCCCCCAACACTAAGCCCGGAATATATCAGCAACGTGCTCTATTCTCATATATCTATATACCATTTATTATACCCACCACCGAAGGATGGGGGTATATTCATTTTGTCATTCCGTTTGCAACACATCGAAATATCTATTTCCGACCCTATAAAGTATATATATTCTTGATCAGCGTAAAAATCTAAGACGATCTAGCCATGTCCGTCCGTCTGTCCGTCTGTCTGTTGAAATCACGCTACAGTCTTTAAAAATAGAGATATTGCGCTGAAATTTTGCACAGATTCTTTTTTTGTCCATAAGCAGGTTAAGTTCGAAAAAGGGCTATATCGGACTATATCTTGATATAGCCCCCATATAGACCGATCCGCCGATTTAGGGTCTTAGGCCCATTAAAGCCACATTTATTATCCGATTTTGTAGAAATTTGGGACAGTGAGTTGTGTTAGGCCCTTCGACATCCCTTGTCAATTTGTCTTAGATCAGTCCAGATTTGGATATAGCTGCCATTTAGATCGATCCTCCGATTTATGGAGTAAGGCCCGTAATAGCCACATTCATTATCCGATTTTGTTGAAATTTGGGACAGTGAGTTGTGTTAGGCCCTTTGACATATTTCTTCAATTTGGTCCAGATCGGTTCAAATTTGGATATAGCTGCCATATAGACCGATTTCTTGATTTATGGTTTTGGGCCATAAAATGCTCATTTATTGCCCGATGTCGCCGAAATTTGGAACAGTAAGTTAAGTTAAGCCCCATGACATACATCTGGAATATCGCACAGATCGGTCCAGTTTTGCATAGCTGCCATATAGACCGATATCTAGGTTTTAGGTTTTGGGGCCATAAAAGACGCATTTTTTGTCCGATGTCGCTGAAATTTGGAACAGTGAGTTTGGTTAGGCTCTTCGACGTCCTTCTGCCATATAGACCGATCTCTGGATTTAAGGTTTAGGGCCCATAAAAGAGGCATTTATTGTCCGATTTCGCCGAAATTTGGGACAGTGCTTAGTGCTAGGCTCTTCGACATGTTTGTGCAACTTGGCCCAAATCGGTCCAGATTTGGATATAGCTGCCATGTAGACCGATATCTCGATTTAAAGTCTTGGCCCCATAAAAGGCGCATTTATAATCCGATTTCACTGAAATTAGACACAGTGACTTATGTTCGGCTTTTCGACATGAGTGTCGTATATAGTTCAGATCGGTATGAGGTATATGAGTATGAGGTATGAAATTTTTACCGAATTTTGATGAAAGGTGGTTTACATATATACCCGAGGTGGTGGGTATCCAAAGTTCGGCCCGGCCGAACTTAACGCCTTTTTACTTGTTTTAAACTCATATTGCCATTGGCCTAAAAATCTTATATATAAAAATCAATTTGTGTTTGTTTGTAGGTTTGTTTGTTTGTGTGTTCCTTATGGACTCAGGCTGAACCGATTTTCTTGAATTTTTCACAGATGGTGCATAATGATCCCGTGGTGATATATGAGGGGGGGCGGACCCTCCCCCTTACCCTAATTTTCAGAAACGACAGATCTCGGAGATGTGTGGTGCGATTTAAGCGAAATTTTATGTGCTCTCATATAGTACCCTAAAAATAAAAATTTGGTGTCCAAATTTCGGATGGGGTACCTAGGAGGCCGCCCCACCATTAAACCTACCAAACATATATTTATCCCTTCCCCAAAACACCCCCAAACAGGACTTATATACTGACCATGGGAATATGGGTCTTAAATAAAAGGTATTTGAGTGTAGAATTAGAATCTGATATCCAAACATGGGACCAAGTGTTTGGGGGGCAGCCTCTCCCCAAAAATCTCCTCCAAAGGGGACGACCATAGCCATATGGGGCTCAAATGAAAGGTCTTTGGGAGTAAAGCACGAATCTGATATCAATATTTGGGAAAAGTGTCTATGAGGCCACACCACCCCCACAACACCACCCAAATAGGAAGTAGTTGCTGACTTTTGCAATATAAAGCTCAAATAAGAGGGTTTTTAAACTAAACCAAACACTATGCTCGGAAAATATATCAGCAACGTGCTCTATTCTCATATATCTATATATCATTTATTTGAACCCCATATTGTCATTGGCCTCAAAATTAAATATTGAATTCGTTTTCTAATCTCATTTAAATACCTTTAATTTGAGGCCTATATTTCCATAGTCGGCAAACATGACCTTCTTGGTGGTGTTTTGGGGGATGGGCGGCCACTCAGTGAGTTGGCCTTGAAAATATATATCGGATTCGTGTTCTACTCTAAAAACCCTCTTATTTGAGCCTCATATTGCAATGGTCAGCAAATACTTCCTATTTGGGTGGTGTTATAGGGGTGGGGTGATCCCATAGGCACTTTTTCCGAATATTGATATCAGATCCGTGCTTTACTCCCAAAGACCTTTCATTTGAACCCCATATTGCTATGGTCGAAAATTTGTCCCTTTTGGGGATGTTTTTGGGGAGAGGCGGCCCCCCAAACACTTGGTTACATATTAGGACATCAGATTCGAATTCTACACTAAAATACCTTTTATTTAAGCCCCATATTCCCATGGTCAGTAAATAAGTCATGTTTGTGGGGTGGAAACGTGGTCCCACATTTGGATATTAGATGCGCATTCTACTCGCAAATACCTTTAATTTGAGTCCAATATTGCCAAGGTCGGTAGATATGTTCAATTTAGGGGTGTTTTGGGGGTTGGGGTGGTCCCCCTAGCACTTGGTCCGACAATTGGATGTCACGTAAGTTTCCTAATCTTAATTACCTTTCAATTGAGTCCCATATTGTCGTGATTGGTCTAAGTACAAGTTTGGTAAGTTTTTGGTTGGGGCGGCCCCCCTAGGTACCCCATCCGAAAGTTGGAAGGGGAGGGTGGTATAGGGTATTATATAGTCGGCTCCGCCCGACTTTTGCCTTCTGTACTGGTTTTTAAATCATTTTTTTTTTTGTAGGATGGGGGGGATGCTGAGAATGCCTTCTGGCACATCCTTTGAATAAAATAAATTCTCGGTCATCCTACATGTCAGTTTGGTGCTGTATTTTGGGAGGAGAGCGTCGGTCCCCCCGACGCTAAGACAATTTATTTGAGTCCTTTAATGCCGAGATCTACATGTCTGGCTGAACGGTAGGACTAAACCTAGATACTTGAATCCTTATATCAACATTAGATTTGACCTCTAATGCCATAGACCTTTCATTAAATTCCCATATTATCCCGATCGAACTATACGTCCTATTGAAGGGTATTTGGTGGGTGGGTATATTAGATTCGTAGTCAACTCTTAAAGAAATTACTTTTCATACCCCTTTTGTGACGATGAACATTCATGCCCGTTTTGAGGGTTGAGGAGGCCCATAGACACCTTGGAAAAATTCTTTTAACAGCTGTGTACTCAACCTCCAAACACCTTTCATTTGATAACCATATTGTCCCAACCGGTTAATATGCCCTGTAGGTGGGGCTAGTGGGGAGGCCCCTCAGACACCAAGGAATAAATGTGTATGTCAGATTTGGGATGACTATGAGCACCACACAGGCTGGAACTTTGAGCTCCGACTTGTGTGGTGCCCATCGTTATCACGGGAAGCTTAGCTGAAAGCTACCGGGCGCGTCCACAGGTTGCGGATGGTGGAAAGCTCCGTTGTTATGCGGAGTAGCTGCAATTGCGGCCGCGGGCAGTCAGCGATTTTCGAGAGGAGAGTCTCAGTGAGGAGTCAGGTTGCACTGGCTCTTAATTAAATACTGAGTGCCAATGATACTCGAGATGACAAATAACCAATGGCTAACATCAGCAGCTGGAGGCGAGCGTCGGATCTTGGAGCAAGCGGCTCGCCACAACGAGGGATACATGCAATCCCATATAGAGAAGGTGCAGTATACGCGCTGGCGGATGTATTAGAGAAGTACAAGACAGATATAACCGCATTACAGGAAGTGCGATGGACTGGGAATGGCGTCACTACAACACCAAACGGTGACGAACTATACTATAACTGTCATAACACGAGGCATGCATTTGGCTGCGGATTTGTGGTTAGTCGAAGTCTGAAACACCTAGTCTCCAGCTTTACTCCGGTGAATGAGAGGCTAGCCACAATCCGAATAAAAGCCAAATTCTTCAACATCAGCCTTATTTATGCCTATGCCCCGACGGAAGACAGAGAGGAGCAGACCAAGGATATTTTCTACGAGCGCCTAGAGAGAGAATATGACCGGTGCCCCGCCCATGATATTAAAATCGTTCTGGGAGATTTTAATGCGAAAATAGGGAAGGAAGACATCTTTGGTCCAACAGTCGGAAAGTTTAGCCTCCACGAGATAACGTCCAGTAATGGGTTGAGGCTGATGGATTTCGCTGCGGCAAAAAACAAGGTAGTTAGTAGCACCAGATTTCAAAATAAAAATATCCACAAAGCCACATGGCTGTCACCCGATCAAAACACGAGAAACTAAATTGATCACGTTGTGATAGGTGGAAGGCATTCATCCAGCATGTTAGATGTACCATCGATCCGTGGAGCGAATATAGATTCGGATCATTACCTTGTTGCAGCAAAGGTTCGCACCCGTTTGAACATGGCGAGGAGAGTACGATCTGACACTGCACGGAAGCTGGACATTGAAAAGCTGCAAACACAACAAATGGCAACTGCTTCATGAAAGCACTCCTTGTTCCGATGATATAATGGCGCAGTGGCAAACTATTGCCCACTCCATGGAAAATGCCGCGAAATCCGTACTTGGGTACCGGAAGCCTCCTCCAAAAAACCCATAGTACGACCAAGAGTGTCGAGAAGCTACTGAAGCCAAGAATGCGGCATATAGAGCAACCCTGCAATCAGTAGCAACGCGCCAGATGAAGGAGAGGTATCGGGAGAAAAGGAGAGAGGAGAAACGTCTATTCCGCAGAAAGAAATAGAAAATGGAAAGACGTGAGTGCGAGAGAATTGAGTCAGAATGAAGTCCGGAAATTCTACCAAAGAATTAAACACCAAACCGATGGCTTTGGTGCAGGCACATCCTCCTGCAGAGACAAAGAAGGAAATCTGGTAACTGACACAGACAACATGCTGAGGATATGGAAAGAACATTTTACCCAACTGCTAGTGTCCGACGTTGGCGGCGAAGAGGATACCGCAGAACAAATCCCTGATGATGGTATAGAATGTTTACCTCCTAGTCAGAATGAGGTCCAAGTAGCAGTGACCCGACTAAAGGACAACAAGGCAGCAGGAGCCGACGGGTTACCCACTGAACTATTTAAGACCGGAGGCGACACGCTGATAAGGCGTATGCATCAGCTTATCTGCGCAATCTGGCTAGAAGAACGCATACCCGATGATTGGAATCTCAGCATACTATGTCCCGTACACAAGAAAGGAGACAAGACGGAATGTTCCAACTACAGAGGAATAAGTCTCCTCCACATCGCATACAAGATACTCTCGAACGTACTGTGTGAAAGATTAAAACCTAAAGTCAATGAGATAATTGGGCCCTATCAATGCGGCTTTAGACCAGGTAAATCCACCCTAGACCAGATATTCACACTGCGCCAAATCCTGGAAAAGACCCGTGAAGGACAAATTAACACCTACCATCTCTTTGTTGACTACAAAGCCGCCTTCGATACTCCTTTACGTTCATACGTATACGTATTTCAAGCCATGTCTGAGTTTGGTATCGCTGCAAAATTAATAAGACTCTGCAGGATGACACTTGCTGATAGGTGTTCCTCAGTAAGAATAGGAAAGAATCTCTCCGAACCATTTAATACCAAACGAGGTTTCAGGCAAGGAGACAGCCTATCGTGTGATCTCTTTAATATCCTGCTGGAAAAGATTATACGAGATGCAGATGTGAATAGATATGGCACACTACTACTTTGGACTAAGTAAGCAAGGCCACCTCTCGACAGACGAAGACCACACTTTACAAGACACTGATACTACCCGTGCTGTTATACGGTTCTGAAAAGCATTATACAGTTTCGTGAAAGCAGATGAGGCAGTGCTTGGAGTATTTGAGAGAAAGATTCTTCGCAAAATATAGGGACCAGTTTGCGTTAACGGAGAATATAGGCGACGTATGAACCACGAGCTGTATGACGACGATAGCATAAATACTCGCATCAAAATACAACGGCTGGGTTGGCTAGGTCATGTTATCAGAATGGATTAAGAAGCTCCAGCAAAGAAGTCTTTTGAAGGCAAAAACGGTGGTACACGCAAACAGGGAAGACCAAAAGCCCGATGGAAAGATCAAGTTGTGGGAGACACCTCGAAACTTGGTGTCAAAGATTTTAGAATGAGCGCAGAAGATCGAGGCGCTTGGAACGCTATTCTACGTTCGGCTAGTGGAACAAATATTCTGTCATAGCCAATTAAAGTAAAGTAAAGTCTTTTAAATACCTTTCATTTGATACCCATATTTCCCTAAGGGATTAAAGAGTCCTGTTGGTGGGTTTTTTGGGGTGGTGGACCCCCCCGAACACCTTGATCAAAATTTGTATATCAAGTTCGTATTCTACTCTTAAATACCTTTTGTTTGGTACCCACATTGTCCCGATCAGTAAACATGTCCGCCCTGTTGGGTTTTGAGACGGGGCGTCCCCCAGGTTATTGGACCCAAAAATTTTATACTGATTTCGTGTTTTTGGGGTACCATACCTTCTGTGAAATTTTCGTGAAAATCGGTTCAGCCGTTTTTGAGTCTATACGGAACAGACAAACAAACTAACAAAGCGCAACAATTTCATTTTTATATCCTGCACCATAGGATGGGGGTATACTAATTTCGTCATTCTGTTTGTAACACCTCGAAATATGCGTCTAAGACCCCATAAAGTATATATATTCTTGATCGTCATGTCATTTAAAGTAGATCTAGCCATGTCCGTCCGTCTGTCTGTCGAAAGCACGCTAACTTTCGAAGGAGTAAAGCTAGACGCTTGAAATTTTGCGCAAATACTTTTTATTAGTGAAGGTCCGTTGGTATTGTTAATGGGCCAAATCGATCCATGTTTTGATATAACTGCCATATAACCCGATCTTGGGTCTTGACTTCTTGAGCCTCTAGAGGGAGCAATTCTCTTCCGATTTAACTGAAATTTCGCATGAGGTGTTTCGTAATGAATTCTAATAATTGTGCTAAGTATGGCGTAAATCGGTATAGAACCTGATATAGCTGCCATATAAACCGATCTGGGATATTGAACCTCTAGAGGGCGCAAATCTCATCTGATTTGGCTGAAATTTTGTACAATGGCGATCAATAGCTTGATACTGCTCCCATATAAACCTCCCGATTTTGCTTCTTAAGCCCCTACAAGGCGCAATTCTTATCCGAATGAACTGAAATATTACACAATGACTTCTACAATATTCAGCATTCATTTATGGTCCAATTCGGACTATAACTTGAAATAGCATAACAGTTCTATTCAATATTCTATGTTTGCCTAAAAAGAGATACCGCTCATAGAACTCGACAAATGCGATCGATGGTGGAGCGTATATAAGATTCGGCCCGGCCGACCTTAGCACGCTCTTGCTTGTTATATAATAGATTGCTCTAAATTCAAAGACATGGCTTCTTAAGCACCTATGAGTCCAAAATTTTATCCGTTTTGGCTATAGCTTAGTACTTTTATTTCCTCTTTTACCCAAACCAGATTTGCCGCAGATAGTTCCACAACTAACATTCCACAATAGAGGGAACTAAACCAGGTTTTTTCTGGCCAAATACTTTAAACACATTTTCGTCGCTGAATATCTCATTGTTTCAGGCAGAAATATATTTATTTTCGTACTTCATATAACAAATAAATATTATGGCTAAAAAAAGAACATTTTTAAACTTCCCAAGGCCCAATTTTCTCGACACGCCAAATTTCAGCCAAATCGGATAGGATTTACGCTCTCTCATAGCTCAAGAAGTCAAGATCCAAGATCGGTTAATATGGCAGCTATTAAGGAATACACAAACACAATTTGATTTTTATATATAAGATAAATTTTTAGCAGTATCCATGGTGGTGGGTTTCCAAGATTCGGCCCGGCTGAAATTGGCACGCTTTGACTTGTTTTTGTTTTAAAAGTGTCTTGGCTTAAAAAATAAAAAAAGATTTTTCTTTTATTATACCCACCACCGAAGGATGGGGTATATTCATTTTGTCATTCCGTTTGTAACACATCAAAATATCCATTTACGACCTAAAGTATATATATTTTTGATCAGCGTAAAAATCTAAGACGATCTAGACATGTCCGTCCGTCTGTCTGTTGAAATCACGCTACAGTCTTTAAAAATAAAGATATTGAGCTGAAATTTTGCACAGATTCTTTTTTTGTCCATAAGCAGGTTAAGTTCGAAGATGGGCTATATCGGACTATATCTTGATATAGCCCCCATATAGACCGATCCTCCGATTTAGGGTCTTAGGCCCATAAAAGCCACATTTATTGTGCGATTTTGCTGAAATTCAGGACAATGAGTTGTGCTAGGCCCATTGAAATTCTTCGTTAATTTGGCTCAGATTGGTCCAGATTTTGATATATCTGCCATATAGACCGATCCGCCGATTTCGGGTCTTAGGCCCATAAAAGCCACATTTATGGTCCAATTTTGCTGAAATTTGGGGCAGAGAGTTGTGTAAGGTCCTTCAACATTTGTCTTCAATTTGGTACAGATCGGTTCAAATTTGGATAAAGCTGCCATATAGGCCGATTTCTTGATTTATGTTTTTGGGCCCATAAAATGCTTATTCATTGTCCGATGTCGCCGAAATTTGGAACAGTGAGTTAAGTTAAGCCCCTTGATATACTTCTGCAATATCGCACAGATCGGTCCAGATTTGGATATAGCTGCCATATAGATCGATATTTAGGTTTTATGTTTTGGGGCCATAAAATACGCATTTATTGTCCAATGTCGCTGAAATTTGAGACAGTGAATTTGGTTAGGCTCTTCGACGTCCTTCTTCAATTTTGTCCAGATCGATCCAGATTTGAATATAGCTGCCATGTAGACCGATCTCTCGATTTAAAGTTTTGGGCCCATAAAAGAGGCACTTATTGTCTGATTTCGCCGAAATTTGGGACAGTGCTTTGTGTTAGGCTCTTCGACATTTTTCTGTAACTTGGCCCAAATCGGTCCAGATTTGGATATAGCTGCCATGTAGACCGATATCTCGATTTAAAGTCTTGGCCCCATAAAAGGCGCATTTATAATCCGATTTCACTGAAATTTGACACAGTGACTTATGTTAGGCTTTTCGACATCCGTGTCGTATATAGTTGAGATCGGTTTATTTTTAGATATAGCTAGTGTACTTATTAGTATTTGGTCCAAATCGGAACATATTTGGATATAACAGATATGGTACATAAGGCATGAAATTTTCACAGAAATTTTACGTATATATCCGAGGTGGTGGGTTTCCAAAGTTCTAAAGAACTTAACGCCTTTTTACTTGTTTTTATACCCTCCACCATAAGATGGAGTGTATACTAATTTCGTCATTCTGTTTGTAACTACTCGAAATATTCGTCTGAGACCGCATAAAGTATATATATTCTTGATCGTCGCGACATTTTATGTCGATCTAGCCATGTCCGTCCGTCCGTCTGTCCGTCCGTCCGTTTGTCCGTCCGTCCGTCCGTCCGTCTGTCCGTCCGTCCATCCGTCTGTCTGTCTGTCGAAAGCACGCTAACTTCCGAAGGAGTAAAGCTAGCCGCTTGAAATATATCGGTCCATGTTTTGATATAGCTGCAATATAAACCGATCTTGGGTCTTGACTTCTTGAGCCTCTAGAGTGCGCAATTCTTATCCGATTGGAATGAAATTTTGCACGACGTGTTTTGTTATGATATCCAACAACTGTGCCGAGTATGGTTCAAATCGGTCCATAACCTGATATAGCTGCCATATAAACCGATCTTGGGTCTTGACTCCTTGAGCCTCTAGAGGGCGCAATTCTTATTCGATTTGAATGAATTTTTGCACGAAGTATTTCGTTATGATATCCAACAACTGTGCTAAGTATGGTTGAAATCGGTCTATAAGCTGATGTAACTCATATAAACAGATTTGGGGATTTGATTTCTTGAGCTTCTAGAGGGCGCAATTCCTATCCGATTTGGCTGAAATTTCGCATGACGTATTTTATTTTTACTTTCAACAACTGTGTCTAATAACAACTGTGCCAAGTATGGTTCAAATCGGTTCATGTTCTGATGTAGCTGCCATATAAACCGATCTAGGGTCTTGAATTCTTGAGCCTCTATAGTGCGCAATTCTTATCCGATTGGAATGGAATTTCGCACGACGTGTTTTGTTATGATACCCAACAACTGTGCCAAGTATGGTTTAAATCGGTCCATAACCTGATATAGCTGCCATATAAACCGATCTTGGGTCTTGACTTCTTGAGCCTCTAGAGGGCACAATTCTTATTCGATTTGAATGAATTTTTGCACGAAGTATTTCGTTATGATATCCAACAACTGTGCCAAGTATGGTTGAAATCGGTCCATAAGCTGATGTAACTCATATAAACAGATTTGGGGATTTTAGGGCGTAATTCCTATCCGATTTGGCTGAAATTTTGCATGACCTATTTTATTTTTACTTTCAACAACTGTGTCAAATAAGGCTCAAATCGGTTCATAACCTGATATAGCTGTCATAAAACCGATCTGGAATCTTGACTTCTTGACCCCTAGAGGTCACAATTATTATCCGATGTGCCTGAAATTTTGTACGACGGATCCTCTCATGACCATCAACAAACGTGTTTATTATGGTCTGAATCGGTCTATAGCCCGATACAGATCCCATATAAATCGTTCTCTCTATTTTACTTCGTGAGCCCCAATGGGCGCAATTCTTATACGAATTGGCTGAAATTTTACACAGGTCTCCAACATATAATTTAATTGTGGTCCGAACTGGACCATATCTTGATATCGTTTTAATAGCAGAGCAACTCTTTCCTTATATACTTTTTTGCCTAAGAAGAGATGCCGGGAAAAGAACTCGACAAATGCGATCCATGGTGGAGGGTATATAAGATTCGGCCCGGCCGAACTTAGCACGCTTTTACTTGTTTTTTTTTAATTTTTAAAGTTGTTAATAAAATTAAGTGCTCGGAGTCAATTCCGTAGTCGGAGTTGGGGTTGTTCGACTCCGAAGCATTAGTCCGAACGGCGTGCAGCAGTGCAACACCTCTTTAGGAAAAATTGTACATATCTTGTATGCATGGTATATTACCTCACAAATGTCGCTCTTAACCACAATTTTCAAAAACGCCATATCTCGGAAATGGGTGTATCGATTTGAGCGAATTTATATAGGTTACCCAAAAACACAAAATTGGTATAAAACTTTGGAGTCAAATAACCGTTGGCGACGCCCTACTCCAAAACACACGGACATTTTTACCGACTGTCACAATATGGGTTTCAAATTAAAGGTATTTAAGAATAGAGTACGAACTTGATATTACAATTTGACCCCAAGTCGGGCAGCCCGCCCCACACCGAAAAAGTCACATATTTTCCGATTGGGGCAATATGGAAGGATATGTAATTGGAAAATGTTGGATGAACACAATTTATCTGATCAACGTTACGTTAGATTAAGCGTTGCGATAAATGCTGCGGCAATAGTCACTCGGCTGAACAGAAGAAAGGCGGATTGCGATGAATTCCTTCACACAATCCGCACGGTCATCCCCTCTAGACCTGAAAAGGAAGTGAAAACTATGGAAGATATTGATGTGAGGTGAGGGACGGATCACTAAGGCCTTAAATGACTGGCATAAGTCTGCAAATCCTAGAGTCTAGCCTAGGGGAAAACCGCGATCAACCAGTTCTAGTGGACACCAGAAAGAGTTGCAGAAAATTCTTCAATAGTGCGGAAGCCACAAGGGCACAACACGACTGGGACGTCAATAAGGCTGAGCACAGAAAATACAAGGGAGAGCTGAACAAAGCTCAGAACAAATCCTGGAATCCGAGGCCTCTAGGTTACGAAAGATCATAGTATCAAAACCAATTATGGTTCAATTTTAATTCAAATTTAAGCTCAATGATAAGGGACCTCATTTTTATAGCCGCGTCCGAACTGGGTGCTGTATTGTTACACCTCTAAGAGGAGAAATTTTAACATGACAAAGTAATTCACAATGGCGTTTTTCTGATGTTTCATCAGGATTCGAATCCAAACATTCAGCGTCATAGGCGGACTTGCCAACCTCTACGCTCCGCAGTTGTGAGACCAAAATTGCTATATGGTTGTTGTTGTAGCCAAATATGCATGTGGAGGTAGTGATCCTCGACTTGATCCAACTCCAGCTCCTATAAGTGCACAAGCTCGTTCCGGTCCATAGGATCGATAGCCTCGGCAACGTGGTCACCATTGGTTATTTTAAAGTGCCAATAACTCGCCTTAATAACGTCCCTGATCATTGAGCTAAACTTAAATATGACAGCACTCATTGATATGTGAGAAGTTTGCTCCTGTTCCTTAATGGAATTGGCAAATATCACAAATAGAAGCGGATAACCACTGTTGAAAAAATTTAAGTGTTCTCGACAGGACTCCACAGAGGTTGATACATATCCAAGGGGGAAGATTTTCACAGATCGCTGTATAATGGAATGTTTGAGAATTGTAAATCTACACTGATGGGTTGGTAGAGGAATACCTCAAAGAGGTATAAGGCTATTTTGCTAAACAGGAAATTGAACTTCATGTTCAACATTCTATTAAGGGAAAGAAAGGCAACTCTTGGCCTATACAATAGTTGGAGGCTTAAACCACGTGTCATGCTCTGGCTTCATATGGCAGTTGTCAGATCTGTAATGCTTACTGTGTTGTGGTCTGGTAGACTGCGCATCAAACGTCCACTTAGTGCTTACTCTTTGGGGAGAAGTTATAACACGGCATAATATCTCACAAAAGTCGCCAGCATAAGGAGGGAATAACCACCGCTGAAAATTTTTTCAGATTGAGCGGACATGCTAACCTCTGCGCTACGGTGGCCTCGGCTTGTTTTTATTATTGTAATAAATTCTATAAATATTTTGCAAAGTCAGTGCATTTGTCTGCTGTTTTCACACTTTAATAGTTTTGACAAACAAATTGTTGTACTGAATCTTGGTACAGTGGCATTTGTTATGTCAATAAGCAGAAAGTTCTACAAATTTTGCTTCTTAAGAGCACATCATCTTCTTTGTGGATCACAGCCGCATTGAGGACGACAACATCTGATGTACTGAATTTAATGCTATATCTTATACCTATGGACATTGTGGCTACCCAAATTGCAGCGACCACTGCCGCAAAATTAGGGGAGCTTTCTTATTGGTACAATATCCGATGTTCCACGTAGTGTGGATTACACCCTACCTGAGCCACTTTTCGATAAAAGTTACTGTACCACTATTCCTGATAGAACTGATAGGATTGGAACTACGATATTCCTGGTAACAGAAGTTACACAGACTTCTATACGGATGGTTTCAAACCAAACGACCAGATGGGCTTTGGGAGGTACTCTAAACATCTAGAACTGATCATATCGAAGAGGTTACCCGACCACTGCAGTGGGTATCAAGCGGAGATCCTTTCAATTAAGGAAGTGGTGGAATGGCCAAGATATAATGTCACTACGACGAATGGCATAGATATCTTCTCAGACAGCCAGGCAGTCATTAAATACCTGGAGAACGTATTTCTGAACACAAAAACCGTACTCGACTGTCGCAGATCTATCAACGAGATGGCTGAACAGTTCAAAATTCATCTGCTCTGTGTGCCGGGCCACAGAGATATCCTAGGGAATTGTGAAGCGGATGAGCTTGCGAGACTAGGAACTACCCTGCACCTTCCAGAGATACTGGAATCTGTAGGTATACGTCTAGCGACATGTAAGCTAAGTTTTAGGGACCTGGCCGAAGGGCAACGATTGATAGGTGGTCACAAAGAGGGGGCTGTGAGCATTCCAAAACTATGTGGGCTCATCTAGTCTTGAAGAGGTCTACTGCTTTGCTGTCTCAAACGTCTCAGTCATTGTGTCCGTCATTACAGGTCACTGTCTAATCGGAAAACATGCTGACAGACTGAAGGATGCCAGCAACGACTTCTGCAGAAGCTGTGAGGACATCGAAGAAGAAGAGACTATAGAACACCTTCTGTGTGTGTGTGTCCCGCACTAGCAGTTAGAAGGAGTTCCACTTTAGGTTCTCATTTCTTTGAGAACCTGTCTGAATTAGCGGATGTAAACATTCGCAAGTTGTTAGGCTTTTTAAAGCGATCTGGAACTAGAAGGCATCTTCTTTCTACTGTTCCTGTGGTATCACAATGGACGATAGCGTCTAAGTGAGTCTGACGGCAGACTGCCGCTTAAACCTAACCTAAGAGCACAGAATTTGTAAATCAAACCTAAATTAGCTTTCCTTATGAAACTTCAGTAAGAAAACATCGAAATATACATTCCAAGTATTAAGTAATAAGCGTTCCAAGTCTCATTTGTGTTCTGTTTATTCTCCTATGCAAATTGCTTTTTCTATGAAAGTCATTTAATTGCATTGCTGCCAGTGTGTCTCCACGAATTTTCATATTTCCTGTCGCCCGTGTCCAAAGGTGTTGTGTGTGTGGCCAAAAAACTGGCTGCATTCAAGCTTTTCTCCACCACAAAGGAGGTCACTCAACATTCAAGTACGATATGATCGTTAAGACACGTAAAAATTAATACTTGCCACAACAACAATGGCGTTGGTAACTCCGATTATAACAAAAGAACTAAAGGAAGGAAAGGCCAAAACAAAACAAAAATAATAAAAGAAAGATATGGATTTACATAAAAAGTACGTTAATTATTTTGTTAAAGTGACAAACAAACAATTAATCAAATCAACTCAACTCACAAAAGAGCCGCCAAACTTTCGATGGCACATTAAGTGGACGTGTCAATAATACACACGCTGCATACTGTCCCTCGCCACCCCCTATTGTACCAAAAACAAAAATTAAAAAAAAATCCGTCAATGAGAGCGGATAATGGTTATCGGCCCACGGTGAAAAGGAGATGATTTCAAGGGAATTTCGATAAGTACTAATTAGGAACCGCACATTGGCTTTTCGAATTAGCCTTTTATATGAATGATGATTATCATAAGCGATCTTGGCAAAAGGAAGTCTATATCAAATAATTGAATTAATCAACTAGTAGTCAGGCGCACTTAAAACTTTATAACTTACTAGCTGACCCGGGCCCGCTTTTTTGAGGGCATTGCCATTGCCCTCAAAATTGGATATCAAATTCGTTTTGTAATCTCATTTAAACTCCTCATTGCAAAAGTCAGCAAATATGTCCGGTTTGGGGTGTTGACCCTAAAAACTATAAATATTTAGTTCCACTCTATTTACGACCCAAATTGTCTTGGTGACTAAATACGTCCTATTTGGGGGTTGTAATGGTGGTGGGGCGTCCCCTAGACAGTTGGCCCCTAATGTTGATAACAGATACGTAGTCTACTCCCAAATACCTTTAATTTGAGCCCCATATTTCCATAGTTGGCAAACGTTACCGGCTTGGGTGTGTTTTGGGGGATGGGCGGCCACTCAGTGAATTGGCCTTGAAAATATATATCGGATTCGGGTTCCACTTTAAAAACTCTCTTATTTGAGCTTCATATTGCAACAGTCAGCAAATACTTACTATTTGGGTGCTGTTGTGGGGGTAGGTGGCCCCATAGACACTTTTCCCGAATATTGATATCAAACTCGTGCTTTACTCCCAAAGACCTTTCATTTGAGCCCCATATTGCTATGGTTGTAAATTTGTCCCATTTGGGGGATGTTTTTGGTGAGAGGCGGCCCCCCAAACACTTAAATATCAGATTCGTATTCTACATCCAAATACCTTTTATTTAAGCCCCGTATTCCCATGGTCAGTAAAAAAGTCCTGTTTGGGGGGTGTTTTGGGAATGAGGTGGACCCCCATAAACGTGCTCCCACATTTGGATATCAGATTCGTATTCTACTCGCAAATACCTTTCATTTGAGTCCCATATTGCCATGGTCGGCAAATGTGTCCGATTTAGGGGTGTTTTGGGGCTTGGGGTGCTCCCCCTAACACTTAGTCCGATAATTGGAATCCAATATTGCCATGATTGGTGTAAATATATGTTTGGTAGGTTTTAGGATGGGGCAGCCCCCCTAGGTACCCCAGCCGAAATTTGGAAACGAAATTTATATTCGTAGGGTACTATATGAGAGCACACTAAATTTCGCTTAAATCGCACCACCCATCTCCGAGATCTGGCGTTTCTGAAAATTAGGGTAAGAGGTAGGGTCCACCCCTCGCAATTCTTATTCGATTTGAATGAATTTTGGCACGACATGTTTTGTTATAATATCCATTAACTGTGCCTAGTATGGTTCAAATCGGTCCATAACCTGCTATAGCTGCCATATAAACCGATCTTGCGTCTTGACTTCTTGAGCCTCTAGAGTGCGCAATTCTTAGCCGATTGGAATGAAATTTCGCACGACGTGTTTTGTTATGATATCCAACAACTGTGCCAAGTATGGTTCAAATCGGTTCATAACCTGATATAGCTGGCATATAAACCGATCTGGGATCTTGACTTCTTGAGCTTCTAGAGGTCGCAATTATTATCCGATTTGCCTGAAATTTTGTACGACAGATTCCCTCATGACCATCAACATACGTGTTTATTATGGTCTGAATCGGTCTATAGCCCGATACAGCTCCCATATAAATCGATCTCTCTATTTTACTTCTTGAGCCCCCAAAGGGCGCAATTCTTTGGCTGACATTTTACACAGGTCTCCAACATATAATTTAATTGTGGTCCAAACCGGAGGATATCTTGATATCGCTCTAATAGCAGAGCAAATCTTTTCTTATATCCTGTTTTGCCTAAGAAGAGATGCAGGGAAAAGAACTCGACAAATGCGATTCATGGTGGAGGGTATATAAGATTCGGCCCGGCCGAACTTAGCACGCTTTTACTTGTTATATATAAGATTTGTTTATATACTACGAACCCCGAAACTAGTGCCTTATGTACTAGTAGAGCAAATTTGTTTGCTAAATTCAAGGTGGACAATTTGTGTACCCTACACCACTACTGTGGTCAAATTTGGTATGGCCATGTTTTTCGGCCTAGAGACGAAGCCTATTGATATTGGAAAAAATCGGTTCAGATTTGGATATAGTTTCCATATATATGTTCGTCCGATTTGCAGTAGTAATGCAATGAAATGGTCATTTGTCAACCTATTCTCTAGAAATTTGGCAGGAAGAATTTTCTTTTGACGCACAATATAACTGGTGAATTTTATGGAAACCGGTTCAGATTTGGATAAAGCTCCCACATATATATGTTCGTCCGATTTGCAGTACTACAACAATAAAATGTTCATTTGTCAACCGATTCTCTCGAAATTTGGTAGGAACGATTTTCTTATAACCTTCAATTTTACTGGTGAATTTTATAGAAATCGGTTCAAATTTGGATATAGCTCCCATACATATGTTCGTCCGACTTGCAGTTATACAACAATAAAATGGTAAAATGGTCATTTGTCAACCGATTCTCTTGAAATTTGGTAGAAAGGATTTTCTTATGAGTCTCGATATTAAAAGTGAATATTATAGAAATCGGTTCAGATTTTGATATAGCTCCCATATATATGTTCGTCCGATTTGCAGTAATACAACAAAAACAAGTAAAAAGGCGTTAAGTTCGGCCGGGCCGAACTTTGGATACCCACCACCTCGGGTATATATGTAAACCACCTTTCGTCAAAATCCGGTGCAAAACTCATACCTTATGCCCCATAGCAAAAATATGTGGAGGGGCTTAACTTAACTCTTTGTCCACAATTTCGGCAACATCGGACAATAAATGCGCTTTTAATGGCCCCAAATCCTAAAACCGAGAGATCGGTCTATATGGCAGCTAAATCCAAATCTGGATTCAGCGACATCGGACAATAAATGCGCCTTTTATGGGCCTAAGACCCCAAATCGGAGGATCGGTCTATATAGCAGTTATATCCAAATCTGGACCGATCTAAGCCATATTAACGGAGGATGTCGAAGGACCTAAGACATTTCACTGTCCCAAATTTCAGCAAAATTGGATAATAAATGTGGCTTTTATGGCCTAAGACCATAAATCGGAGGATCGGTCTATATGGCAGCTACATCCAAATCTGGACCGATCTGAACCAAATTAACAGAGGACGTTGAAGGACCTAACACGACTCATTGTCCCAAATTATAGAAAAATCGGATAATAAATGCAGCTTTTATGGGCCTATGACCCTAAATTTGAGGATGGGTCTATATGGCAGCTATATCTAAATCTGGACCGATCTGGGCCTAACATCTGGAGGATGTTGAAGGGCCTAACACAACTCACTGTCCCAAATTTTAGCAAAATCGGATAATAAATGTGGCTTTTATTGGCCTAAGACCCCAAATCGGCCGATCGGTCTATATGGGGCTATATCAAGATATAGTCTGATATAGCCCATCTTCGAACTTAACCTGCTTATGGACAAAAAAATTTTCTGTGCAAAGTTTCAGCTCAATATCTCTATTTTTGAAGACTGTAGCATGATTTCAACAGACAGACGGACAGACGGACGGACATGTCTAGATCGTCTTTGATTTTTACGCTGATCAAGAATATATATACTTTATAGGGTCGGAAATGGATATTTCGATGTGTTGCAAACGGAATGACAAAATGAATATACCCCCATCCGTCGGTGGTGGGTATAAAAATAGTCATATGTTAACCGATTCTCTCGAAATTTGGCAAGAAGGATTTTCTTGTGACACCCAATATAACTGGTGAATTTTATGGAAATCGGTTCAGATTTGGATATAGCTCCCATATATATGTTCGTCGGATTTGCAGTAATACTGCAATAAAATCGTCATTTGTTAACCTATTCTCTCGAAATTTGGCAGGATGGATTTTCTTATGACTTTCGATATTAAAAGTGAATATTATAGAAATCGGTTCAGATTTGAATATAGCTCCCATACATATGTTCGTCCGATTTGCAGTAATACAGCAATAAATGGTCATTTGTTGACCGATTCGCTTGAAATTTGGTAGGAAGGATTTTCTTATTACCTTCAATTTTACTGGTGAATTTTAAGTCGGCACCGCCCGACTTTTGCCTTTTCTTACTGGTTATTAATATTTTTTAATTCCAGGTACAAAAACGGCAGAAAGAATTTTACAACATTTACTAACCAATCGCTAGATATGGTCGCTATAAATTTATAAGCTGATAGGCATATCATCCGTATCTTTACACTATGTATTGTAATAGCAAATGTACTCATATTTGGTTAAGCTTCATGAACATTTTCATTGGTGTTGGAAAAATGTCCATAATGGTATAAGTCTTGCCAGATGGCAATTCCAACTTCCGACTATTTGTCAAAAAATTTGGGAAAAGCTCGATTTTTGGAGCCAACACAAATTTTGAACAAATCGGATATATTAATACGAGGATTCTGTGAGCAATCAATTTTGTATACTCGTATTTGGACACAAATTTTGTACAGCTCTATTTTTAGTCCCGTTTATTTCTATTTAGGCACGTCGTATTTTTTATCCGTTTTCGATGGAGTTTAGAACGATAAGTTATACGACGGTTTCCTTTTATATTTCGCAATTAGAGAACAAAAACAAATATTAATCGTCGAAAATCGCTTTATTGTGTTTCAAATTATTCCCCATTAAGATTTATACACTTTTCATGCCTTTCGAATAATTTCCAAAGCACTTTTGCCACTCCGATTGATGTATCTCCAAAACATTCATCAACCGCTTCTTCAGGTGTTGTTATTTCCTACGCACGGGAATAAAAAGAAGTTATTCGGTGCCAAGTCACGACTATACGGCGGATGACTCATCAAATCGATGTTTTGAGTGCTCAAAAATGCAGTTATTTCGTATTTTTGGAGCATTTCTTTCAAGAAATCGATACGAGCCGTTTTTGAGCGATTGACAAATTATGTGGCATCCAACGCGAACAAATTTTTTTTACCGTCAAATGTTCATGCAATATTGAATGTATGCTGGTTCCACTAATGCCTAAGGTTGTCTCAATCTCACGATAGGTCACATGACAATCTTACAATATCAGTTGGCGCACAGCATCAATGGTTTTTGGAAGGTCGTCCAAATGATTTTGGACGATCTTCACGAAATTCGTCTTGAAGTGAACGACGACCTCGGTTGAATTCACCATACCATCGCCAAACACTGGTCCTTGATGGAGCTTCACAGCCAAAAATTGAATTAAGTTCATCGATGCACTGTTGTTGAGTTAATCCACGTCGAAAGTTGTAAAAAATAATCGCACAAAAATGTTCACGATTTAATTATATTCTTTTTTTTTGGGCGAGATGAATCTTTAAAGTTACTATAAACATTACAAATAGTGCTCGTATTTCAAAAC
Source organism: Stomoxys calcitrans (assembly GCF_963082655.1). Taxonomy (NCBI): domain Eukaryota; kingdom Metazoa; phylum Arthropoda; class Insecta; order Diptera; family Muscidae; genus Stomoxys; species Stomoxys calcitrans. The sequence continues at coordinate 153,720,769 of NC_081552.1, forward strand.
ATTCTGAGTACGTATAACGTCAAAAATGTCAAGCTTTACGATATAGCTGTCATTTGGCAGATTGCAACACAAGGGTTGTCCAATCCCTCCACATTTGTGCTAAGTATGGGTCGCATAGGTCTGGCTTTCGGTATGGCTGTCACATGGACCATCCAGTCAGTGTTGCCTCTTGAAGGCTCAAAGAATATGTTATTTTGTCCGATTCCCAATTTGTCTTTTCGCCTTTTTATCGACACCACAATAGCGTTTGTACGAAAGCTGTTGTCCGCTTGAAATTTTGCACACTTACTTTTTACGGATGAGAGTCTCTGGGAATTGCAAAAAGGCCATGTGAAATCGGATATGGATAAACCCCTTATATAAAATGGACTTGGACTGATAAAGCTCTTATATGAAATGGACTCTTATATAAAATGCCCTTCAAAGCCCACACAGAATGCCACCCTGATAGATCCATAAATATATAAAGACCCCATATAAACCAATTCCCTGATTTGACCGACTGAGCTCGTGGACATGTCAATTTTGATCCGATACCTCTCTTTTACTTATACCCACTAATACTCACACCAAATCCTACCCACATGGGGCCAAAAATTGGTACAAAAATGCAAGTTTTGCATATGATCATTCCACAAAGGGACAGGGGCAAACAAAAATTGGTACAGTCCTCTTATAAACCGATACCCAGATTTGAGTTCTTAAGCACCTAGGAGCTCCAATTTTCATTCGATTTTGCCGAAATTTGGTACGTGAAGTACACAAATTATAAACCAATCCCTTAATATGACTTCTTCAGCTGCCAGTGGTCTGAATTAAATTAAAGCGTGCTTCGGCCGGGCCGAATCTTATATACCCTCCACCATGCATCGCATTTGTCGAGTTCTTTTCCCAGTGTCTCTTTTCAGGCAAACAAAGGATAAAAGAAAAGAATTGTTATGCTATTGGAGCTATATCAAGTTATGGGCCGATTCGGACCATAATTGAAGTGAATGTTGGAGACCATTGTAGATGTCATTGCGTAAAATTTCAGCCAATTCGAATAAGAGTTGCGCTCTTTAAGGGCTCAAGGAGTTAAATAGAGAGATCGGTTTAAATTGGAGCTGTATCAGGCTATATACCGATTCAGTTCATATGTTACATATGTATGTTGAAGGTCATGGGAGAAGCCGTTGCACAAAATTTCAGCCAAATCAGATATTAATTGTGCCCTCAAAAAGTCAAGGTCCCATATCGGTTTATATGGCAGCTTTATCAGATTTTGACCGATTTGAACCATACTTAGCGCAGTTGTTGGAAATCATAACAAAACACGTCATGCGAAATTTCAACCAAATCGGTAAAGAATTGCGCCATCTAGTGGCTCAAGAAGTCAAGATCCCAGATCGGTTTTTATGACAGCTATATCAAAACATGGACCGATGTGACCCATTTACAATCCCAACTGACCTGCAAAATTTCTGTGCCTAGCCTTACTCCTTCGAAAGTTAGCGTGCTTTCGACAGACAGACGGATGGATGGATGGGCGGTCGGACAGACATGGCTAGATCGAGTCAAAATGTATCGACTAATCCCTACTTGGAGCGTAGCGTTTCCCGACTTCATGTTTTGAGGACCTGGTAAACCTAAATGGAATGCGGCGGATTAATATCCGCACACTTTTCAACCTTTCCGTACCTGAAGTGGAAAATTTACTCAAGTTGGAAAGATAACAACAAAGAAAGTACATCCTTAATTCTATTATATCTTTAACTGGCTATGACAGAAAATTTTTATCATTTGCCAAACATAGAATAACTTTCCAAGCGCCTCGATCCTCTGCGCTCCTTTTGCAACAGATGTACTAAGTTATAATACCCTGTGGTACAGGGTATATTAACTTAGTGCTTCTGTTTGTAACACCAAGGAAGAATGCTAGACCATTGATAAGTATACCGATCGACTCAGAATCACACATCCGTCTGTCTAACTGTCTGTTTGTCCATATTAATTTGTGCACAGTAGCCTCTCGATACCATTGGTTTTTTGGGGGAGGCTTCTGGCACCTTAGTACGGATTTTACGGCATTTTCCACGGAGTGGACAATGGATTGCCACCGCACCGTTATGTCATCGGGACAAGGAGTGCTTCATCAAGCAGTTGGGTCAGTCGAGTGAAGTATGCCGTTGCCATCTGTTGTGTTTGCAGATTTTCAATGTCCACCTTCCCTGCAGTGTGAGAGCGTTTTTTTCCATGGCCATAAGCAGACGGGTGCGAACCTTTGCGGTAACAAAATAATGATCCGAATCTATATTCGCTCCACGGATCGATCGTAAACCTAAGACATCCTTATTTCTTGATCTGGGGACAACCATGTGGCTTTGTTAATCTTTTAATGTTGAAATCTGGTGCTGCGAACTCCCATGTTTCCTGGCGGTGCGAAGACATTTAGGCTTAACCCACTATAGGACGTTATCTTGTAGAGGCTAAACTTTCTGACAGTTGGACCAAAGATATTTTCCTTTCCTATCTTCTCATTTAAATCTCTCAGGACGATTTTATCCAGGGCGGGGCAGCAGTCATATTCTCTGTTCTTCCGCATCCACCGGAGTTAAGCTGGAGACAAGGTGTTTCAGTCTCCGACGCTTTCCCCGTTTCATCGCACTTCCTGTAAGGCGGTAATATCTGCCTTGTACTTCTGCAATGCAATCGCCAGTTCGTATACTGCACCTTCTCTTCTAAAGAGTCCAAATATTTCAGGTGCAGACCCGCGTCTTCGTGGGTTAGGGAAGTCTATGTTAGTTGCTTCTCAGGGTAGTCCTTACAGTTTTCCGGGTGCGGGTTACTGACCCAGTGTGTGATCGCACATGTACCCATCAATGTCGCGAGCCGCTTGCTTCAAGATCCAATGCTTGACTCTAGCCGCCCTAACCTGGGAACAGAAGCTGACGATGGCCATTGGCTATTTGAAAGCGCCAATAACTCGCCTTGTCATTTCGATTAATTGGCACTCAGTATTTAAGTAAGAGTCAGTGCCACCTGACCCCTTACTCCGACTTCACTCTCGAAATCGCTGGCTTCCCGCCTTCTCATTTGCAGCTACTCCCAATAAATACGAAGCTTTAAACTATCTGCAACCGTGATAACGAACTACACGGCACAAGTCGGAGCTCAAAGTTCTACCGTGTCAGCCGGGACACCCCAAAATTTTAAGATACAATTTTATGAAAAAATTGTGTAGTGTATTTCTAATTTTCTTGTAGGCTCTTTAAATGTGCCAATTTTTGTTTAGTTTCAAGTCAATCACATCGGCTGTTATTATCCCATTGTTTTAATTGTCCCTTAATTGAAATAGGAAAAACCACTTTTAGTACTACACACAGACTCACATATCGAATCTCATTTATACTGAGGATATTAATCTTCTTTCAACATTTAAAAGACGGCGGGGCAGCGATCATATTCTCTCTCTAGGCGTTCGTAGAAAATATCATTGGTCTGCTCGTCCTTGTCTATCGTCGGTGCATGGGCACAAATGAGGCTGATGTTGAAGAATTTGGCTTTTATGCTGATTGTGGATAGCCTCTCATACACCGGAGTAAAGCTTGAGGCAAGATGTTTCAGTTTCCGACTAACCAAAAATCCACAGCCAAATTCATGCCTCGTGTTATGGCGTGTATTGTATAGTTCGTCACTGTTTGCTATTGTTGTGACGCTATTCCCGGTCCATCGTACTTCCTGTAAAGTGGTAATATCTGCCTTGTGCTTCTCCAATACAACCGCCCGCGCGTATACTGCACCTTCTCTATAAAGAGTGTGGTCATTCCAGGTGCAGATCCGCAAATGGTTGTCACTGTTTACCGACGAATGAAACCGCAAATTTTTTTACTTCAAAAACTAATTTCAAAAAAAGTAACTACGGAATTTGTAAAGTTTTGTAAATGAGAGGTTACAAATTTTTGCTGGCGGTTTTTTTTGGCAGAAATTTTTTACTCTCCTGCAAAATTTACTGGCAAATTAATACGACAAAAGTACGCAAACACACCTAATATTACGCAGCAATCGTCAAACGAAAAACAGTTGATAGTATTTTATCATCTGTTCCAATTAATCGGGTGGTTAAGTCACTAACCGACACCCATCTGCCAGTTATGTTTTTTCGATGGCGTAAGCTATAAACAAATATTCAGAAAAACAAATTCTGTTAACAAGAAGAATATTAATACGATAAATTGGAACCGGAGAATGAGAATCTGGTCCTAAGGTTCACTTTGTTTATTTCTACGTGACCTATGGACTAATTTTCGAGAAATGAAAACAGTGTACATCATTTTTGTACCCACCACCGAAGGACGGGGGTATATTCATTTTGTCATTCCGTTTGCAACACATCGAAATATCCATTTCCGACCCTATAAAGTATATATATTCTTGATCAGCGTAAAAATCTTAATCTACGATCTAGCCACGTCCGTCCGTCTGTCCGTCTGTCTGTTGAAATCACGCTACAGTCTTTAAAAATAGAGATATTGAGCTGAACTTTTGCAGAGATTCTTTTTTTTCCCATAAGCAGGTTAAGTTCGAAGATGGGCTATATCGGACTATATCTTGATATAGCCCTCATATAGACCGATCCGCCGATTTAGGGTCTTAGGCCCAGAAAAGCCACATTTATTCTCCGATTTTGTTGAAATTTGGGACAGTGAGTTGTGTTAGGCCCTTCGACATCCTTTGTCAATTTGGCTCAGATCGGTCCAGATTTGGATATAGCTGCCATATAGACCGATCCTCCTATTTTTGGTCTAAGGCCCATAAAAGCCACATTTATGGTCCGATTTCGCTGAAATTTGGGGCAGTGAGTTGTGTTAGGCCCTTTAACATATTTCTTCAATTTGGTCCAGATCGGTTCAGATTTGGATATAGCTGCCATATAGACCGATCCTCCGGTTTAGGGTCTTAGGCCCACAAAAGCCACATTTATTATCCGATTTTGATGAAATTCGGCACAGCAAATTGTGTAAGGCCCATTGACATCCTTCGATAAATTGGCCCAGATCGGTTCAGATTTGGATATAGCTGCCATATAGACCGATCCTCCGGTTTAGGGTCTTAGACCCACAAAAGCCACATTTAGTATCCGATTTTGATGAAATTTGGGACAGTGAATTGTGTAAGGCCCATCGACATCCTTCGTTAATTTGGCTCAGATCAGTCCAGATTTGGATATAGCTGCCATTTAGATCGATCCTCCGATTTATGGAGTAAGGCCCGTAATAGCCACATTCATTATCCGATTTTGTTGAAATTTGGGACAGTGAGTTGTGTTAGGCCCTTTGACATATTTCTTCAATTTGGTCCCGATCGGTTCAAATTTGGTTATAGCTGCCATATAGACCGATTTCTTGATTTATGGTTTTGGGCCCATAAAATGCTCATTTATTGCCCGATGTCGCCGAAATTTGGAACAGTGAGTTAAGTTAGGCCCCTTGACATACTTCTGCAATATCGCACAGATCGGTCCAGATTTGGATATAGCTGCCTTATAGACCGATATCTAGATTTTAGGTTTTGGGGCCATTAAAGACGCATTTATTGTCCGATGTCGCTAAAATTTGAGACAGTGAGTTTGGTTAGGCTCTTCGACGTCCTTCTTCAATTTTGCCCAGATCGGTCCAGATTTGAATATAGTTGCCATATAGACCGATCTCTGGATTTAAGGTTTAGGGCCCATAAAAGAGGCATTTATTGTCTGATTTCGCCGAAATTTGGGACAGTGCTTAGTGTTAGGCTCTTCGACATGTTTATGCAACTTGGCCCAAATCGGTCCAGATTTGGATATAGCTGCCATGTAGACCGATATCTCGATTTAAAGTCTTGGCCCCATAAAAGGCGCATTTATAATCCGTTTTCACTGAAATTTGACACAGTGACTTATGTTCGGCTTTTCGACATGCGTGTCGTATATAGTTCAGATCGGTATGAGGTATATGAGTATAAGATATGAAATTTTTACCGAATTTTGATGAAAGGTGGTTTACATATATACCCGAGGTGGTGGGTATCCAAAGTTCGGCCCGGCCGAACTTAACGCCTTTTTACTTGTTATACTCAACGCTGTCACTGTGGCACAGGGTATTATAACTTGGTGCATTTGTTTGTAACACCCAGAGGGAATAGAGATAATCAATTGAAAAGTATGCCCATCAGAATCACTTTCCGGTTAGATTTAGCCTGTCTGTCTGTCCCAGGTAATTAGTGAACTAATATTGCAAGAAATGTGTTCAGATTTCGGTATGTTCGATAAATTTACACTTTTATGCAATAATATGATTGTTTGCAATCCGAGGCCGCCGTGGTGCAGAGCTAAGCTTGTCCGCCTACGACGCCAAAGGCCTGGGTTCAAATCCCTGCATGAACATCAGACAATTTTTCAGCTGTGGTTATTTGTGAGGTATTCTGCCATGTTAAATTTTGTCTATCAAGTGGTGTCGGTATCCGCTTTTGGAGCGGGGGGGCACCTTATCATTGAGCTTGAACATTAATAGGACTGCACTCATTGCTGTAAGAGAAGTATCCCCTGTTCCTCAATGGAATGTTCATGGGAAACTTAGTAGTTATTCGATCCACACAAAATTGGACACGAAGGATTGTCTTATCACTTTTCAGGTTATTGGCGGATTTTAAATCGGTTCGGATTTAGATATAGCTACCATATATATGTATCGCCCGGTTTTCACTTCTGGAACCTTTGCAAACGCACTTATTAACCAATTTTCTTAACAACGCTTTCCTCTACGACTACCAAAATGGAAATAGATTTAGATTTGGGTATACCTCCCATTCATGTTCGTTCGACTTACACTTATATTGCAGTATTGTGGTAATTTATCAATCGATCCTTACGAAATTTAGCGCGAAGGATTCCCATATCACTCTTCAGGATATTAGGGGATCTTATAGAAATCGGTTCAGATTTAGATATAGCTCTCGTATATATGTAACGCCCGATTTTCATTTCTGGAGCCGTTGCAAACACATTTATTAACCGATCTTCTCAAAATTTTCTTTCCACGACGATTACTAAGACATGTATGTACGGAATTTAAAGGAAATCGGTTCTGATTTGGTTCCGATTTGCACTTATATTACAACAATATGTTCATTTGTATTCGGCATTACAAAATTGGCACGATTTTCTAGTGAAACTTCAGATTACTCGTGAGTTTCATAGACTTCGGTTCAGATTAGATAGGGACTAGAGAAAAAAATAGCTCTAAGAAAAACCAACTACCAAATTTGAATGTGAAACAGTTAACTCTCAACGAATTTTAGCATTGACGGTAATCGTTGAAGCAGGTGTGTGGCGACTAAACAGACAAAGTAGTCAAAATTTTGTGGATTTTCAAGAAATTCTGTTGTTGAGTTAGTTGTTAAAATTCGCGTACTACCATGTGGCACACTGGACCCTCGTTCCATGCATGACTTGCAAACCTAGGTCGGAATTCCAGAGCCGGTCAAAACATTTTTATTCCCTCAACTATAGCATAGGGGCAAACTAATTCCGTCATTCCGTTTGTAACACATCGAAATATTTCTCTAAGACCCCACAAAGTTAAAAGTGATTTCTTAGCTATTATCTTGGCAACATTTGTTTAAACAACTCATGCAAGTTTCGTGTTTTGTTTCACTGTCAAGCATCTTCAGTTTGGTCTATAATTTAAGCATGAATCGTCTTACAAACGAACAACGCTTGCAAATTATTGAATTTTATTATCTAAGTGCTCTGTTAGGAAAGTTCATCGCGTGCTCTTTCTTCTTCGGCGACTAAGCTCATTTTTGGCTAAATGGGTCCGTAAATAAGCAGAATTTTCGATTTTGGAGAGAATATCAGCCAGAAGCATTTCGAGAGCTACTAATGCATCCAGAAAAAGTCCCAATTTGGTGCTGTTTGTGAGCTGGTGGCGTCATTGTACTTCTTCAAAGATGATGCGAATCGTAACGTAACTGTGAATGGTGATTGCTACCATGATATGATATCCAACTTTTTATACCCTCCACCATAGGATGGGGGGTATACTAATTTCGTCATTCTGTTTGTAACTTCTCGAAATATTCGTCTGAGACCCCATACAGTATATATTGGGTTGCCTAAAAAGTAATTGCGGATTTTTTAAAAGAAAGTAAATGCATTTTTAATAAAACTTAGAATGAACTTTAATCAAATATATAATTGCCATTTTGTTCGATAACCTTTTGCCATCTTCCTGGCAAATTTAGTATTCCACGCTCATAGAACTTCTGGCCTTTATCTGCAAAAAACTGAACCAAGTGTGATTTTATAGCCTCATCATTACCGAAAGTTTTACCATTTAAGGAGTTCTGCAAATATCGAAATAAATGGTAGTCTGATGGTGCAAGGTCAGGGCTATATGGTGGATGCATCAAAAGTTCCCAGCCAAGCTCACTTAGTTTTTGGCGAGTGACCAAAGATGTGTGCGGTCTAGCGTTGTCCTGGTGGAATATGACACCTTTACGATTGACCAATTCTGGTCGCTTCTCCCTAATGGCTGTATTCAATTTGTCCAATTGTTGACAGTAAACATCCGAATTAATCGTTTGGTTCTTTGGAAGCAGCTCAAAATATACCACACCCTTCCAATCCCACCAAACAGACAGCTTAACCTTCTTTTGGTGGATATCAGCCTTTGAAGTGGTTTGAGCTGGTTCACCATGCTTGGACCATGATCGTTTTCGACTAACGTTGTTGTAAACAATCCATTTTTCATCTCCAGTTATGATTCGTTTTAAAAACGGATAGAATTCATTGCGTTTAAGGTGCATATCACAAGCGTTGATTCGGTTTGTTAAATGAATTTCTTTCAATACATGTGGTACCCATATTACAATTGACACCAAAACAAACAAATGTAAACAAAATTTCGCGCACTTTTTTTCTAAAGCAAGCTAAAAGTAACAGCTCATAACTGACAGAAGAAAGAATGCAATTACAGAGTCACAAGCCGTTGAAAAAATTTGTCAACGCCCACTATATTACTACTATATTACCGACAATTACTTTTGGGCAACCCAATATATTCTTGATCGTCGCGACATTTTATGACGATCTAGCCATGTCCGTCCGTCCGTCCGTCTGTCTGACGAAAGCACGCTAACTTCCGAAGGAGTAAAGCTAGCTGCTTGAAATTTTGCACAAATACTTCTTATTAGTGTAGGTCAGTTGGTATTGTAAATGGGCCATATCGGTCCATGTTTTGATATAGCTGCCATATAAACCGATCTTGGGTCTTGACTTCTTGAGCCTCTAGAGTGTGTAATTCTATCTGATTGGAATGACATTTTGCACGACGTGTTTTGTTATGATGTCCAACAACTGTGCCAAGTATGATTCAAATCGGTCCATAACCTGATATAGCTGCCATATAAACCGATCGTGGGTCTAGACTTCTTGAGCCTCTAGAGTGCGCAATTCTTATCCGATTGGAATGAAATTTTGCACAACGTGTTTTGTTATGATATCCAACAAGTGTGCCGAGTATGGTTCATATCGGTCCATAACCTGATATAGCTGCCATATAAACCGATCTTGGGTCTTGACTTCTTGAGCCTCTAGAGTGCGCACGTAGTATTTTGTTTTGATATCCAACAACTGTGCCAAGTACGGTTCAAATCGTTTCATAACATGATATAGCTGCCATATAAACCGATCTGGGATCTTGACTTCTTGAGCTTCTAGAGGGCGCAATTCCCGTCCGATTTGGCCGAAATTTTGCATGACGTATTTTATTCTTACTTTCAGCAATTGTGTTAAATAAGGTTCAAATCGGTTCATAACATGTTATAGCTGCCATATAAACCGATCTGGGATCTTGACTTCTTGAGCCTCCAGAGGACGCAATTATTATCCGATTTGCCTGAAATTTTGTACGGCGGTTTCTCTCATGACAACATACGTGATTATTATGGTCTGAATCGGTATATAGCCCCATGCAGCTCCCATATAAATCGATCTCTCTATTTTACTTCTTGAGCCCACAAAGGGCGCAATTCTTATTCGAATTGGCTGACATTTTACACAGGTCTCCAACATATAATTTAATTGTGGTCCAAACCGGACCATATATTGATATCGCTCAAATAGCAGAGCAAATCTTTTCTTATATCCTCTTTTGCCTAAGAAGAGATGCCGGGAAAAGAACTCGACAAATGCGATCCATTGTGGAGGGTATATAAGATTCGGTCCGGCCGAACTTAGCACGCTTTTACTTGTTTTGCCTAAAATGCAAGAGCTTGACTTGCATGACATGTGGTTTCAACAAGACGGTGCCACACAGCACGCGTAACAATGGACTTATTGAGAGGCGAGTTTGGTGAACATTTTATTACACCTTCGGGACCGGTCAATTGGCCGCCTAGATCGTGCGTTTTAGACTATTTTTTGTGAGGCTATGTTAAAGCTCATATCTATCTACAGACAAGCACGCTTTAATTGACGCATTAGAAGACAACATTGAAGATTTTATTCGTGAGATACCGGGCGAAATATTGGAAAGAGCATGCCAAAATTGGACTAAGCGGATGAACCATTTCACCCTACAACCCTACGAAATATATATATTAAGGATCGTTGTAAAAGTCTATGATGATTTAACGATATTTGTGTGTCTATGTCTGTGTCATCGTCTGTTGTAATCACTTTACAGCAATCAAAAATGAATTGAGAAATTGAGCTGAAATTTATATATACGTCTTTTTGATGCACCCTAATTAATTTCTTGAACGGGCCAAATCGCACCATATTTGGATATAGCCGCCATATAGACCGATCTGCCGATAATGGGTCTGAAGCCCATATAAGCTTTATTTGTTACCCGATTTCGCTGAAGTGTGAATCCGTGAGTTGTTTTAAGCCTCGCGACATCCGACTTAAATATGGATCAGATCGGATTATATTTAGTTTAGCTGTCATATAGACCGATTTGCCGATTAAGAGTCTGGAACCTATAAAAGTTGCATTTAATACCTGATTTCACTGAAATTTGAAACAGTGAGTTAATTTAAATCCCCCGACATCCGAATTGATCGAAATCTGTTCTCTAATATGCTTTCCATAGCGATTTTACGAAAGCTAACTCTAAGGTTATCTCACGTAATGTAATTATTTATAATTTTTGTTTTAAATCGCCAAAATAACAAGCTTATAAGCCAAACAAGTAAAGAGGCGTTAAGTTCGGCCGGGCCGAACTTTGGATACCCACCACCTCGATGAAAAATGCATACCTTATGCCCCATAGCAGCTATATCGAAATATGTTCCGATTTGGGCAAAATACTAATAAGTGCCTTTTTTGCGGCCAAGTTTTTAAATCGAGATATCGGTCTATATGACAGCTATATCCAAATCTGGACCGATCTGAGCCAAATTGAAGAAGGATGTCGAAGAGCCTAACGCAACTCACTGTCCCAAGTTTCAGCAAAGTCGGATAATAAATGCGGATTTTATTGGCATAAGAACCTAAATCGGCGGATTGGTCTATATGGGGGCTATATCAAGATATAGTCCGATGTATCCCATGTTCGAACTTAACCTGTTTATGGACAAAAAAAGAAAGAAGATTTTTACGCTGATCAAGAATATATATACTATATATTGTCGGAAATGGATATTTCCTTCGTTGGTGAAGCGGAGCGGATTTTGAGATTGGAAACCGCTCCGCTCCCGCTCCGACAAAAATAGGTCTGCTTCGTTTCACTCCGAATCGCTGATCTGAACACTAATGCCAAAGTCCATCAAAATTGACTCTGCATTAGATGTCCATTTTACATACAGCGGTCAAAAAAAGTATTCATCATTCAATGTTTTTTTTTTAATAAGTCTACAAAAGACAATTGGAATAAAAACATATTAAACTAATGATGCAGTAGTGCTTGTGTGATATATATGTACACAATTTCATTGTTTTTAAAGAAAAAAATAGTATTTATTGGAACAAAAAGGGCCATTTTACAGCTGAACACAAAAAATTAAACAAAAAAGTATTCATCATTGCAAAAAAACAAAAAAATAAATAACATAATTTAAAAAAATTAATACTTTGTTATTCGACCACCGCGTCTTATAACTTCTTTTAAACGGTTTGACATCGATTGGACTAATTTAGCGGTTATATTTTGGTCTATATTAGTCCATTCCTCCATTATCACCTGTTGCATTTGACTCTTGCTCGAAAAATTGCGCGTTCTCAATTTGCGTTCGAGATGTTCCCAAAGATGTTCAATTGGGTTCAAGTCGGGACTTTGAGGAGGAGTTTTAATGACTTTGGGGCAGTTATACAGCATCCACATCTTGGTATTTAAAGCAGAATGTTTGGGGTCATTATCTTGATAATATTGATATTTATTACCAAGCCCAAGTTTTACAGCACTATCTTTTAAATTCCTCTTTAAAATGTCAATGTAATACTTATGATCCATTACTCCATTAATAATTTCAAGATTTCCCGCTCCTGAAGCCGCCATACACCCCCAAACCATTAAACCACCTCCACCATGTTTTACAGTAGCAACTGTGTTTCGTTCTTCAAGCTCTGTATTTGGTTTTCTGTACACTATGACCTTTCCATCGCACCCAAAAAGATTAAACTTGCTCTCGTCTCCAAAAATGACTGTTTTCCAAAATGATTTGGGCTGTTTTACATACATTTTTGCGAAGTTTAGCCTTTTCACTCGGTTTATTTTATTTATAAAGGGCTTCTTACGTGCAGTTCTTCCTCTGTAACTATGCCTTTTGAGTGTATTTCGAATTGTTTGTGTAGTAACTTCCTTCCCTAAATATTCCATAGTGTTTTTACGAAGAATGGTCGCATTTGTCTTCGGAGTTTTCTGAACTTGCCGCACTAGCCAACGCACATCTCCAACTGAAAGTGCTTTTGGTCGACCAGATCTTGGTTTATTGTCAACAGTTTTCGTTTCTGTCCACTTTCTGATGATGGATTGTATAGTAGATCGTGGTCTATTTAATATTTCACTGATAGTTTTTTGAGTTAAACCATTTCTGTGGTGTTTTATTATCAAAACTTTTACCTCATCAGAAACCTCGTTTTGCTTACGACCCATTTTGACAAAAACTATATTTTCAATGAAATTAAATATTTGCTGTCAAGGGCAAAGCCTCCTTTACTAAATAAAACAGAAAAGGGGGATTCCCAAATAATATTTGAATTTGACTTTGATGATAGCACATCAATGATGAATACTTTTTTTGTTCTGTTTTTGGTGTTATTATAAAGGGTGATTTTTTTGAGGTAAGGATTTTCATGCATTAGTATTTGACAGATCACGTAAGATTTCAGACATGGTGTCAAAGAGAAAGATGCTCAGTATGCTTTGACATTTCATCATGAATAGACTTACTAACGAGCAACGCTTGCAAATCATTGAATTTTATTACCAAAATCAGTGTTCGGTTCGAAATGTGTTCAAATTTTGACAAATTTTGTTCAGCGATGAGGCTCATTTCTGGTTGAATGGCTACGTAAATAAGCAAAATTGCCGCATTTGGAGTGAAGAGCAACCAGAAGCCGTTCAAGAACTGCCCATGCATCCCGAAAAATGCACTGTTTGGTGTGGTTTGTACGCTGGTGGAATCATTGGACCGTATTTTTTCAAAGATGCTGTTGGACGCAACGTTACGGTGAATGAACACATTTCGAACCGAACACTGATTTTGGTAATAAAATTCAATGATTTGCAAGCGTTGCTCGTTAGTAAGTCTATTCATGATGAAATGTCAAAGCATACTGAGCATCTTTCTCTTTGACACCATGTCTGAAATCCCACGTGATCTGTCAAATACTAATGCATGAAAATCCTAACCTCAAAAAAATCACCCTTTATAAAATTGCATTTTTTGCGCTAATTAAATTTATTTTTTGAATTTATTTTAAAATATATTACGAAAAATAAACTATTGCATAAAACTGCATTATTTGTTTACTTTAAATTTTCTTCAATTACCCAAAATAAGTGAATTTATTATCAATTTTGCTAATGATGAATACTTTTTTTGACCGCTGTATATAGGAATGTTCGTTAATGGTTTGCTATCCAAAAGTATTTTTTTAAAAAGCTCTATATCTCGATTTAATCCAGTTATAAGCCAAAACCACGAAATTGTTACTAAACTTGGGGTCAAATAATAACAAACAATAAAACCCACCAATTTTATGTGACACGATTATGACAATATACATGCCAAAGGAAAGGAATTGCAGAGTATAGTGCGAATTTGATAATCAAAAGTTAGGGCATTTATTAATATACTAGCTGGACAGGGCCCGCTCCGCTGCGCCTTCACTAACTCACTTATTTTATCTAAGCTCTATATTGGCATAGTCAGGAAAGATCTGTTTGGGGGTACTGGTACTGTCTCTTAGATATTTCACGTCAATGTGGATATCATATTGGTGCTCTACGCCAGTGAATAAATTTGTATGTCAGATTTGTACTCTTCTTTTAAATGCCTTTCATTCCCCATCAACCCATATTGCGAAAAGCGGTGAAAGAGTACACTTGGTGGTATTTTTGGGGGTGGGGGACCCCCCGAACACTTTGGGCGAAATTTGTATACCAAGGCGTCCCCCCAGGTTATTTGACCCAAAAATTTTATAACAACTTGGGGTTTTGGGGTACCATTAGGTGGCATACAAAATGTCGCTTAAATCGGTGCACCCATCTCCGAGATCTGGCGGTTTTGAAAATTGCCCCTTCGGATATCAAAAAATTGAATACCCTATTTTGACCGGGAAAATCGGTTCAGCCGTTTTTGAGTCTATACGGAACAAAACAACAAGACAAGCAAACAAATAAACAAACAAAGCGCAACAATTTTATTTTTATATAATAGACTAGCTGACCCGGGCCCGCTCCGCCTCGCCTTCTTTTACTTTATATGGCACAAAAGTTTCCTTGGAATATATATTTTCGACAATTAAAGAGCTTTTAGTAAAATACCATACTACGAAAATAGAATATCGCTTGACTAACAATATAACTGCCTTTATCTGAATCCCATATGATCTTTATTGGTCTACGAATTTAAGTTTGGATGTAAGGTGTACTCCATTCTTAAAATACTTCATTTCAACCCGATATTCTCATGATGTCTGATTTAATGGTGTTTTAGGGAGAGAGGCGGTCCCCCTGATACTTGGCCCTGAAAAAAATGGTATTTCTCTCAAATACTATTTACTTAAACCCCATATTGCCATTGGCGTAAGAGGAGTTTACAGGATGAGGCGTCCCCCAAACACATGGCCCTAAAATAGGTTATCAAATTCGTTTTCTAATCTCAAATACCTTTTATTGGAGCAACATATTGGCATGGTTGAATTTTTTTTTCCTTTACGGGTGTTTTGGGAAAGGGGTGATGCCATAAATACATGGTCCTACATTTGGATATCAAATTCGTATTCTACTCCCAAATACCTTTATTTGAGCCCCATATTGCGATGGTTAGTAGTAAATTGCTGTTTGTGGGGTATTTTGGGTATAAATTCTTGCGAAAATGGGTATCAATTCTTGCGAAAATGGGTATCAATTTTTGTTCTACCCCCCAATACCTTTCATTTAAGCTCCACATTGACATGGTGGGTAAATATGCCCTTTTTAGGAGTGTTTTGGCGATAGAGGTGGTCCCCCAAACACTAAGCCCGGAAAAACCAATGGGCAACGTACTCTATTCTCATATATCTATATATCATTTATTTGAACCCCATATTGCCATTGTCCTCAAAATTGGATATCAAATTCGTTTTCTAATCTCATTTAAACTCCTTATTGCAAAAGTCAGCAAATATGTCCGGTTTGGGGTATTGGCCGTAAAAACTATGAATATTTAGTTCCACACTCTTTAAGACCCAAATTGTCTTGATGAGCAAATACGTCCTATTTGGGGGTTGTTATGGTAGTGGGACGTCCGCTATACAAATAGCCCCTAATGTTGATATCAGATATGTGGTCTACTCCCATATACCTTTAATTTGAGCGCCATATTTCCATAGTCGTTAAACATGACCGGCTTGGGGGGTGTTTTGGGAGATGGACGGCCACTCAGTGAGTTGGCTTTGAAAGTATATATCGGGTTCGTGTTCCACTTTAAAAACCCTCTTATTTGAGCCTCATATTGCAATAGTCAGAAAATACTTACTATTTGGGTGGTGTTGTGGGGGTGGGGTGGCCCCATAGACACTTTTCCCGAATATTGATATCAAATTCGTGATTTACTCCCAAATACCTTTCATTTGAGCCCCATATTGCTGTGGTCGTAAATTCGTCCCCTTTGGGGGATGTTTTCGGGGAGAGGCGGCCCTTCAAACACTTGGCCCCATATTTAGATATCAGATTCGAATTCAACACTCAAATACCTTTTATTTAAGCCCTATATTCCCATGGTCAGTTAATAAGTCCTGTTTGGGGGGTACCCCCTAGGTACCCCATCCGAAATTTGGATACCAAATTTCTATTTTTAGAGTACTATATGAGAGCACACAAAATTTCGCTTAAATCGGAGCACCCATCTCCGAGATCTGGCGTTTCTGAAAATTAGGGTAAGGGGGAGGGTCCGCCCCCCCCCCCCACATATCAAAAAATGCAGTACCCTATTTTCACCACGGGGTCATTATGCACCATCTGTGAAAATTTCAAAAAAATCGGTTCAGCCATTGCTGAGTCTATAAGAAACACACAAACATACAAACAAACAAATCTACAAACAAACACAAATTGATTTTTATATTATATATAAGATTTCGGTGTATGGAATCTAATATTCTTACAGACCATCATTTAGAAATTACTCGTATACAATAACTGATAAAATCTGAATTAAATACAATCAAACATATGCACAGCTGTACAATGGAACATAGGCACAGATTGAAGTAGAGTGCAAACAAATTTTGATCGAGGGTCTGGGATCCGGACCACATCAAACAAAAACTCAAACCGAATAGGTTTACCAATTGTGACAATAACGATGTCAAGCGAGAGGTATATATGAGTAGAGAACATATACGGTGTAAGATTCTTGACCCAAGGTGTTTGAGTGCCCTCCCACCCCCCTTAACACCCTACGATACCAAATAGGTCTCAAACAAATAAGGGGTAGACTACATGCTACATAAAAGTTAAAGTCTACACTTTCCCATGAGCATTCCAACATCTCAACAAACCATAAATATGCCCTTCAGTACTGATGACGCCACTGTGCCACCAATCCATCTTCAGCCACACTGTAACAAAATATATATAGAAATTTACACAAAGTAGCATTTAAATATTACAAAATAGCATTATTTAACACATCTGTCAACAATTTCCCGTAATGGCAAATTTGCATTTACAACGAAACTGAACAATAAACTGTTGTGGCGTTCATGGCTAAGACAAGGGGAGATTCCAGCGATACTGAACTGAAAACTCTCCATGTGGTGCTAATGAACCACAAACCATGCAACCGCAAAAGATGCAAGATATTCATTCATTCATAAAATTTTGCCAAGAAACATTTGCACATGCGCACATAAACGTCAACATTTGCGGTGACGCAGTGGCGTCGTCTCGCATCATCACCGTTGTGGCAACGTGGTTTTCCAATTGTTGTTCTGTATTCGTGAGGTTGGTGGTAAACTTGTTTTCATGCCCCATTCAATAGAAATCCCCCATTAATCCCTTTATGTACACAATGTATGCTAGACGTAGTTGTTGTTGCATCTGTTCCGGTGGTAATAATTACACTATGTGACAATGTTCAAATTCAAGCGTCGAAAGCGAAGTCAAATGATGGGTTTGGATTCACTTTCGAAGGAGTAAAGCCAGATGCTTGAAATTTTGCACAAATACTTCTTATAAGTATAGGTCGGTTGGGATTGTTTATATGTCATATCGGTCTATGTTTTGATACTGCTGAAGCTTCTTGAGCCCCCATAGGGCGCAATTCCTATCCGATTTGGCTGAAATTTTGCATGAGGTGTTTTGTTATAACTTCCAACTACTGTGCTTAGTACGGTTAAAATCGGTCCATAACCTGATATAGCTATCATATAAACCTATCTGGGGTCTTGACTTCTTGAGCGTCTAGAGTGCGCAATTCCTATCCGATTTGGCTGAAATTTTGCACGACGTGTTTTGTTATAACTTTCAACAACTGTGTTAAGAATCGTTCAAATCGGTTTATAACCTGATATATACATAATGACTACTATGTCTCCAATATTCAGTTCAATTATGGTCCGAAATGAACCATTACTTGATATTGTTCTAATAACATAGCAATTTTTATACCCACCACCGAAGGATGGGGGTATATTCATTTTGTCATTCCGTTTGCAACACATCGAAATATCCATTTCCGACCCTATAAAGTATATATATTCTTGATCAGCGTAAAAATCTAAGACGATCTAGACATGTCCGTCCGTCTGTCTGTTGAAATCACAGTCTTTTAAAAATAGAGATATTGAGCTGAAATTTTGCACAGATTCTTTTTTTGTCCATAAGCAGGTTAAGTTCGAAGATGGGCTATATCGGACTATATCTTGATATAGCCCCCATATAGCCCGATCCGCCGATTTAGGGTCCTAGGCCCATAAAAGCCACATTTATTATTATTGTTGAAATTTGGAGTAGTGAGTTGTATTAGGCCCTTCGACATCCTTTGTCAATTTGGCTCAGATCGGTCCAGATTTGGATATAGCTGCCATATAGACCGATCCTCAGAATTAGGGTCTTTGGCCCATAAAAGCCACATTTATTATCCGATTTCGCTGAAATTTGGGACAGTGAATTGTCTAAGGCCTTTCGACTTCCTTCGTTAAATTGGCCCAGATCGGTTCAGATTTGGATATAGCTGCCTTATAGACCGATCCTCCGGTTAAGGGTCTTAGGCCCAGAAAAGCCACATTTATTATCCGATTGTGATGAAATTCGGGACACTGAACAGTAAGGCCCATCGACATCCTTCGTTAATTTGGCTCAAATCGGTCCAGATTTGGATATAGCTGCCATATAGATCGATCCTCCGATTTATGGTGTAAGGCCCATAAAAGCCACATTCATTATCCGATTTTGCTGAAATTTGGGACAGTGAGTTGTGTTAGGCTCTTTGACATATTTCTTCAATTTGGTCCAGATCGGTTCAGATTTAGATATAGTTGCCATATAGACCGATTTCTTGATTTATGGTTTGGGACTCATAAAATGCACATTTATTGTCTGATGTCGCCGAAATTTGGAACAGTGAGTTAAGTTAAGCCCCTTGACATGCTTCTGAAATATCGGTCCAAATTTGGATATAGCTGCCATATAGACCGATATCTAGGTTTTAGGTTTTGGGGCAATAAAAGACGCATTTATTGTCCGATGTCGCTGAAATTTGAGACAGTGAGTTTGGTTAGGCTCTTCGACGTCCTTTTCAAATTTTGCCAGATCGGTCCAGATATATAGCTGCCATATAGACCGATCTCTCGATTTAAGGTTTATGGCCCATAAAAGAGGCATTTATTGTCCGATTTCGCCGAAATTTGGGACAGTGCTTTGTGTTAGGCTCTTCGACATTTTTATGCAACTTGGTCTAGATTTGGATATAGCTGCCATGTAGACTAAAATCTCGATTTAAAGTCTTGGCCCCATAAAAGGCGCATTTATAATCCGATTTCACTGAAATTTGACACAGTGACTTATGTGCGGCTTTTCGACATCGTGTCGTAAATAGTTCAGATCGGTATGAGGTATATGAATATAAGGTATGAAATTTTCACCGAATTTCGATGAAAGGTGGTTTACATATATACCCGAGGTGGTGGGTATCCAAAGTTCGGCCCGGCCGAACTTAACGCCTTTTTACTTGTTTCTTTTATCCTTTGTTTGCCTTAACATAGATACCGTGGCAAGAACTCGACGTATGCGATGCATGGTGGAGGGTATATAAGATTCGTCCCGGCCGAACTTAGCACGCGTTTATTGTTTTTTCTAAGTTGGTATGACAGTCAGTGACTTTTGTGGCAAATATCACATTAAAATAATCATTAGCGATTAATATACATTTGCCTTTCTGAAGTACAAAAAGTGCTTTCCCGAAACTATTCAAGAAAAAAATTGCATTAAATTTTGTGTGCGGAATGAAATTTCTGATGTCGAAACGTTCAGAGTTTTTCAAAAGGCATTCGGTGTTGTTCACCGCGAGGGGTAGACATTATTTAAAGAGGATCGAGAACGCGTCGAAAATGAACCACGTCAAGACGGCCATTAGCATCAACTCATTATCAAAAAGTCAATAAAATCAAGGAATTGGCGTTCGAAGGTCGACGATTAATAGTAATCTTTAATCCAAAATCACTAAAAAAATCATATAAAGATACCGCTTTGAATCTTTGCGAGTTTTTTGTTTTCCAAAAATTTAACCAATATTGTCCCGCAACCACCGTATTCGCCTTATTTCGTGTTTTTTCCATTCAGTAATAAAGGGTGATTTTTATTTTATGCAAATGTTAATCGTGACTGCGCCTCAAATGGTCCACCCGCTTAGTCCTATTTTGTCATACTCTTTCCAACATTTCGGCCAGTATATCATGAACAACATTTCGGCCAGTATCTCTGTAAAGCCATGAACTTTAACATAGAAATAGTCTAAAGGCGTTAAATCCTACGATCTAAGTGGCCAATTGACCGGTACCGAACGAGAAATAAAATGTTTACCGAACACGCTTCGCAATGAGTCCCTTGTTACGCGTGCTGTGTGGCATGTGGCACCGTCTTGTTGAAACCACATGTCATGCAAGTCAAGCTCTTGCATTTTGGGTAAAAAAGTTGGATATCATCTCCGGTTGCTCTCATCATTCTCAGTTACGTTACGATTCATATCATCTTTGAAGAAGTACGGTCCAATGATATGACCAGTCCATAAACCGCACTAAACTGTGACTTTTTTGGAAGCATTAGTAGCTCTTGTAATGCTTCTGGCTGATCTTCACTCAAAAATCGACAATTATGCTTATTTACGTACCTATTGAGCCAAAAATGAGCTTCGGCCATAAAATGGAAGAAGCGCACGATGACCTTTCTTAACAGAGCACGCATTTTGATAATAAAATTCAATAATTTGCAAGCATTATTCGTTTGTAAGACGATTCATGGTTAAATTACAGATCCAACTGAATATTCTTATCAGTGAGCTGTTTAAACTAGTGTTGCCAAAAAGATAATGGCTAAAAATCACTCTCTATAAATAATGTCAGTATTTAGTGGGGAAATGGACACCATTAAAATATATGATCATTCAAAGGGTTCGAAACTCTGACTTTCAGAGTTGTATGTGAAATTAACGCTTTGAGAAATTCCCTCGTTAATGCAACAAACGAAATTTCATTGTGCCACCCCTGAAGAAAAAAATTAAAACAAAGAAGTACAAGCGTACTAAATTCGGCCGGGCCGAATCTTATATACGCTCTACCATGTATCGTATTTGTCAAATTCTTTGAATGAAATTTTTCAACATGTATATGAGCTACATCAAGTTATTGATCGATATTTACCACCATATCATGGCCGTTAGAAGTCAAAATTGCATGCAAATCGAATAAAATTTGAGCACTCCAGTGGCTCAGAACGTCAAATTGGGAGACCGGTTTATATGGCAACTATATCAAAACATGGTACCATACTAAGCACAGTTATTGGAAGTGATACCAAAACACCATGCGCAAAATTTCAGCCAAATCGGATAAGAATTGGACCCTCTAGTGGCTCAAGAAGTCAAGACCCAAGATCTGTTTATATGGCAGCTTTGTCAAAACAAGGACCGATTTGGCCCATTTGCAATCCCAACCCACATACACTAAAATAACAATTAAAAGCGTTCTAAGTTTGGTCGGGCCAAATCTTGGGAACTCGCCACCATGGATTCTGCAAAAATTTTATACGAACAAGGATGATCCAGAAACCAGTTTACATGGAAGCTATATCCGGTTATAGACTGATTTGGGACGTATTTGGTACAGTTGTTGGAAGTCATAACAGAAGACTAGACGCAAAATATTAGCCAAAGCCATCAATATTAAGTATCTGTGCAAAATTTTAAGCGGCTAGCTACGTGTTCGACTTTTTCGACAGACGGTCGGACGGACATGGCTAGTTAAGCTCAGAGACGATTAGGAATATATATATACTTTATGGCCTCGTCTTCGCACGATCCGGATCTCCCCACGGGATTTTCTTCGCCCTACCGACCGTTTCGCTCTTCCACAGTGTTACATGCGCGTTCGTCGACCACGCCCATAATTCGGACTGTGTCGACCCGAAAGTCTTCGGGTTAACCAAGTATATCGACGGCAGTTCTCTGGCCTTC
Organism: Stomoxys calcitrans; assembly: GCF_963082655.1. Classification (NCBI taxonomy): domain Eukaryota; kingdom Metazoa; phylum Arthropoda; class Insecta; order Diptera; family Muscidae; genus Stomoxys; species Stomoxys calcitrans. The sequence goes on from NC_081552.1 coordinate 153,743,167, forward strand.
ACTGCCAAATCGTCTGCTATCTCATTCCGCGGAATTTGCCATCCACAGAGAAGGCGTTAATCTCCTTCCTACATTCCAAGACCAGTGTCTGTTGGCCACGAAAGCCGGGCAATGACAAAGAAAATGCTCCAACGTCTCACCATATTCTCTGCATGCCCTACACATGTTATCACTTGCCGCAGCTATTTTTCATCAGTGAGCTCATAGTCCTATGTGTCCCGTTATGATACCAATAGCTAGACTGACCTCCTTCTTGCTTCCTTTCAGTAATAACCTCGTCTTCTCACGATCTGGATCCCTCCATAGGATTTTCGCCGTCCTACTGACCGTTTCGCTGTTCCACAGTGTTGCATACGCGTTCGTTGACCACCCCCTTAATTCGGACTGTGTCGACCCGAAAGTCTTCGGGTTAACCAAATTTATCGACGGCAGTTCTCTGACCTTCACTGCCAAATCGTCTGCTCTCTCATTCCGCCTTACTCAGCTACGACCCGGCACCCAAGCGATGCGGAATTTGCCACCGTCAGAGAAGGCGTTAATCTCCTTCTTACATTCCACGACTGTTTGTGATCTTACCGTCCTGGTTGTTATTGCTCTTATGGCCAGTTTACTGTCCGTAAAAATGTTCATACTCGACGTCCTCGCGTGAACCACACACCGCCTTACGCATTCCGTGGTCGGCCGGTTTAGACTCTAACAAACATTTTTTGTTGGACAGTGTTTTTGGCGCTAATTTCAATGTGAAGAATACAGCCGCAATTGTTGCTTTGAATGGAGATGAAGACCAAGTTGAAAACTACCATGCCGTTGTTGATGAGTCATCTTCAACCTTTGAACATTGGCAGCGAAATCGACACATGGTGTAAAAATCCATGAATGGAGTATCGACCCAAAGCACTAATGTTGGAGTTTATGTGTGCCGGGCAGGGGAGTCAAATTTTAGCATTTATGAATGAAAAGATTGAAGAAGGAGAAGGCGCATACAATTTATGCTTAACTACTTCAGGTTTATATCGAATCTTTGAGCGGAAGAAGAAGGGACGGACAGTCTAAGTCTCAGTCTATGAGGCAGGCAGGCAGTCAGACAGCCAGCCGGTTTAGCAATTCATTCATTGCGCTCCAAGACAAGTTTTACAATTTTATAGTAATTCGTGGTTTGCATAGACAAGTGGGTTTGTTGGTTTTTAGTGCCCCCAACGCGTATTCTTTGTGTGATTGCAGACATATGGCTGGAAAGCAGCGTCTGGTTAGATGGTTAGAAATTCAATGCACTCTGGCGAGGTAGAGGACTTTGGGCTTTAATAAGGCGGGGGCGTCTGTCGTTCATTCATTCATAAACAAATGGCAACACTTTGGGATTGAGCACAACATGTCTGACGAGTTCCTCGGCGAGTTGCTGCATGTAGGCCTGCCTACAAATCTGTCTGTCCATATGTCTCTGTCAAGCAGCAGCAGCGGCAGCAATTGCCAACTTTGCATAACATTATCAAAGTGTGTTGGTGTCTAAGGTCTTTGGTAATGGAGGTGGCACGGGGATACATCGTCTTAAAATAATCAGCGGAAATAGAGTTTGCGCATGCGCGCAGCTCTGTTTGTTTGCCAAATGTTTATTAATAAAACACAATGATTATGCGCTTGTAAGACACACTGGCAAAGCGGCTGGGATTATCGGCATATAAATCCGCTTCGTGCTCTGTGACAAATATGATTAATGATCGCTGTTGCGGATGTAGCGATTTTTTTTCTTTAGCTAAGTTTTTTTATTCCTCCACCAAGTCACTTGGAAAATAGTCACCAATGCAGGCGGCATATCTTGAGAACAGTAACCATTTAAATTTCAAACAATTAGAAGTGGTTTTATCGACAATCTGTATGCAGATCAGGACGCTAAGTGGATACCACTGAACTTGACGACAGTCAGGTAGCATTTGTTGATTGCAGATTAATTGCAGATTGCATCCTGTTATATACGACGACCCACAAGAGGCAAATGCCTTAAAATGGAAAGTGGGTTTCCACAAGTGCAATGGCCCTGCAGTCAAATTCCAGTTCCATAGAAAATCAGTAGGGAAAGTCAAAAGTGGGGCGCAGCCAACTATATAAGACCCTGCACCACCGAGTCTGCCAACTACTTTTGATACATAGAACCTACCTCCTAGTTTAGTCTTTAATTTTGTATAGTTTTTCTTACGAAAGTATCGAAATTGTCGCTACTGCAGTCTTTAAAGTATATCGACAAAAACATCTACATGGGAGCTACAGTGGTAAGAAAAACCGAGAGGATGTTTCACTTTTGCATTTCATTCGAATATGAAAATTAAAAAAATAGAACAAAATCAATAAGTTTTCTAACATTTTGAGAAAAAAACTGCAGTTGCAGCACATTGCACTTTAACAGGGCATACACCAAATTTTAAAAACGTACACATACTAGCACAAGAATCCAATCAGAAAAGACGATTTACATTAGAAATGCTACATATTATTGACAACCCTACAAACGAACGTATGAACTTTAAGAAATACACAGACAATTGTGCTCAAATTTACAGATTTTGGTACAAAAATACAGACAACAAGTACAATAAAAAGGAGTTAAGTTCGGCCGGGCCGAACTCTGGATACCCACCACCTCGGGTATATATGTAAATATGTACCTTATGTCCCATATCAGTTATATCAAAATATGTTCAGATTTGGACCAAATACTAATAAGTACACTAGCTATATCTAACAAGTAAAAGCGTGCTAAGTTCGGCCGGGCCGAATCTTATATACCCTCCACCATCGATCGCATTTGTCGAGTTCTTTTCCCGGCATCTCTTCTTAGGCAAAAAAGGATATAAGAAAAGAGTTGCTCTGCTATTAAAACGATATCAAGATATGGACCGGTTCGGACCACAATTAAATTATAAGTTGGAGACCTGTGTAAAATTTCAGCCAATTCGTATAAGAATTGCGCCCATTGGGGCTCACGAAGTAAAATAGAGAGAACGATTTATATGTGATCTGTATCGGGCTATAGACCGATTCAGACCATAATAAACACATTTGTTGATGGTCATGAGAGGATCCGTCGTACAAAATTTCAGGCATATCGGATAATAATTACGACCTCTAGGGGTCAAGAAGTCAAGATCCCAGATCGGTTTATATGGCAGCTATATCAGGTTATGAACCGATTTGAACCTTATTTGACACAGTTGTTAAAAGTAAAAATAAAATACGTCATGCAAAATTTCAGCCAAATCGGATAGGAATTGCGACCTCTAGAAGCTCAAGAAGTCAAGACCCAAGATCGGTTTATATGGCAGCTATATCAGGTTATGGGCCGATTTCAACCATACTTGGCACAGTTGTTGGGTATCATAACAAAACACGTCGTGCGAAATTCCATTCCATTCGGATAAGAATTGCGCCCTCTAGAGGCTCAAGAAGTCAAGACCCAAGATCTGTTTATATGGCAGCTATATCAGGTTATGGACCGATTTGAACCATACTTCGCACAGTTGTTGGATATAATAACAAAACACCTCGTGCAAAATTTCATTTCAATCGGATAAGAATTGCGCACTCTAGAGGCTCAAGAAGTCAAGACCCAAGATCGGTTTATATGGCAGCTATATCAGGTTATGGGCCGATTTGAACCATACTTGGCACAGTTGTTGAATATCATAACGAAATAATTCGTGCAAAATTTTATTCCAATCGGGTAAGAATTGCGCACTCTAGAGGCTCAAGAAGTCAAGACCCAAGATCGGTTTATATGGCAGCTATATCAAAACATGGACCGATATGGCCCATTTACAATACCAACCGACCTACACTAATAAGAAGTATTTGTGCAAAATTTCAAGCGGCTAGCTTTACTCCTTCGGAAGTTAGCGTGCTTTCGACAGACAGACGGACGGACGGACGGACGGACGGACAGACGGACGGACATGGCTAGATCGACATAAAATGTCACGACGATCAAGAATATATATACTTTATGGGGTCTCAGACGAATATTTCGAGTAGTTACAAACAGAATGACGAAATTAGTATACCCCCCATCTTATGGTGGAGGGTATAAAAATAAACCGATCTGAACTATATACGCTTTAGCCTAACATAAGTAGATGTGTCAAATTTCAGTGAAATCGGATTATAAATGCGCCTTTAATGGGGCCAAGACTTTAAATCGAGAGATCGGTCTACATGGCAGCTATATTCAAATCTGAACCGATCTGGGCAAAATTGAAGAAGGACGTCGAAGAGCCTAACCAAACTCATTGTCTCAAATTTCAGCGACATCGGACAATAAATGCGTCTTTTATGGCCCCAAAACCTAAAACCTAGATATCGGTCTATATGACAGCTATATCCAAATCTGGACCGATCTGTGCGATACTGCAGAAGTATGTCAAGGGGCTTAACTTAACTCACTGTCTTAAATTTCGGCGACATCGGGCAATAAATGAGCATTTTATGGCCCCAAAACCATAAATCAGGAAATCGTTCAATATGGCAGCTATATCCAAATCTGAATCGATCTAGGCCAAATTGACGAAATGTCGGAGGGCCTAGCACAACTCCCTGCCCCAAATTTCAGCGAAATCGGATAATAAATGTGGCCTTTATGGACCTTAGACCCTAAATCGGAGAATCGGTCCTTATGGCAGCTATATCCAAATCTGGACCGATCTGAGCCAAATTGACGAAGGACGTCGGAGGGCCTAACACAACTCCCTGCCCCAAATTTCAGCAAAATCGGATAATAAATGTGGCTAAGACCCTGAATCGGCGGATAGGTCTATATGGGAGCTATATCAAGATATAGTCCGATATAGCCCATCTTCGAACTTAGCTTCGAATTTCAGCTCAATATCTCTATTTTTAAAGACTGTAGCGTGATTTCAACAGACAGACGGACAGACGGACGGACATGTCTAGATGGTCTTAGATTTCTACGCTGATCAAGAATATATATACTTTATAGGGCCGGAAATGGATATTTCGATGTGTTGCAAACGGAATTACAAAATGGATATACCCCCATCCTTCGGTGGTGGGTATAAAAAGAAAGAGCTTTAGTCGAACTTTAGCGCTTTAAAGGAAAAGTCGATTGTTTTGTTTTCAAAATGTAATTATTTTCAAACGCATAAATGTTTTTAATTTTTTGTAAAATTACTTGTTTGTTAAATTTATGGTTAAAGCCCTGAAAAAGATCACCGGCGGTGGTCGAAATATTGTTAAAAATTACAAATAAAACAATTATTCAAAACACCAACATCTGTTTTTTCTAAATTGTTCGATGACCTCAAGCCAAACCAAGAAGACGGACGGACAGACGGACGGACATGGCTAGATCGACATAAAATGTCACGACGATCAAGAATATATATACTTTATGGGGTCTCAGACGAATATTTCGAGTAGTTACAAACAGAATGACGAAATTAGTATACCCCCCATCTTATGGTGGAGGGTATAAAAATAAACCGATCTGAACTATATACGCTTTAGCCTAACATAAGTAGATGTGTCAAATTTCAGTGAAATCGGATTATAAATGCGCCTTTAATGGGGCCAAGACTTTAAATCGAGAGATCGGTCTACATGGCAGCTATATTCAAATCTGAACCGATCTGGGCAAAATTGAAGAAGGACGTCGAAGAGCCTAACCAAACTCATTGTCTCAAATTTCAGCGACATCGGACAATAAATGCGTCTTTTATGGCCCCAAAACCTAAAACCTAGATATCGGTCTATATGACAGCTATATCCAAATCTGGACCGATCTGTGCGATACTGCAGAAGTATGTCAAGGGGCTTAACTTAACTCACTGTCTTAAATTTCGGCGACATCGGGCAATAAATGAGCATTTTATGGCCCCAAAACCATAAATCAGGAAATCGTTCAATATGGCAGCTATATCCAAATCTGAATCGATCTAGGCCAAATTGACGAAATGTCGGAGGGCCTAGCACAACTCCCTGCCCCAAATTTCAGCGAAATCGGATAATAAATGTGGCCTTTATGGACCTTAGACCCTAAATCGGAGAATCGGTCCTTATGGCAGCTATATCCAAATCTGGACCGATCTGAGCCAAATTGACGAAGGACGTCGGAGGGCCTAACACAACTCCCTGCCCCAAATTTCAGCAAAATCGGATAATAAATGTGGCTAAGACCCTGAATCGGCGGATAGGTCTATATGGGAGCTATATCAAGATATAGTCCGATATAGCCCATCTTCGAACTTAGCTTCGAATTTCAGCTCAATATCTCTATTTTTAAAGACTGTAGCGTGATTTCAACAGACAGACGGACAGACGGACGGACATGTCTAGATGGTCTTAGATTTCTACGCTGATCAAGAATATATATACTTTATAGGGCCGGAAATGGATATTTCGATGTGTTGCAAACGGAATTACAAAATGGATATACCCCCATCCTTCGGTGGTGGGTATAAAAAGAAAGAGCTTTAGTCGAACTTTAGCGCTTTAAAGGAAAAGTCGATTGTTTTGTTTTCAAAATGTAATTATTTTCAAACGCATAAATGTTTTTAATTTTTTGTAAAATTACTTGTTTGTTAAATTTATGGTTAAAGCCCTGAAAAAGATCACCGGCGGTGGTCGAAATATTGTTAAAAATTACAAATAAAACAATTATTCAAAACACCAACATCTGTTTTTTCTAAATTGTTCGATGACCTCAAGCCAAACCAAGAAGACAAAATTGCAAATTCCAAAGATCAACAATAAAATCACAGAATTTTGAGAATTACTGAAAATTTAAAAAAAATAAGAGATAAATCCCTACAATGAACAGCCTTAAACGGAAAGCTGTACCTAAATCTAAACCGATTTTTTCAAAATCTATAGCGTTCGTCCTTGGACCGAAAAAGTGACTTGTGCAAAATTTTACGAGAATCAGACAACTAAGACAACCTGTACCTTGCCTATATGAAAACATGGACATACGGCCATAGCTAAATCGAATCTGGAAGTGATGCTAAGCCAATCGGTCTACTTATCCATTGGCTGGACGGACCATCAATCTTGCCCTAATTTCAAAAACGCCAGATCCCGGAAATGGGTGGGGCGATTATAGCAAAATTTAATTTACACTTTTATAGTAACACAGGAATCAGTCAAACGATCAGCAGCCGGCATAAAATTTTTTGTACCCACCTCCATAGGATGGCGGGTATACTAATCTATTCTCGACGCTCCGAGTCGATCTAGCAATGTCCGTCCGTCCGTCTGTCGAAATCACGATTGCGGTCGAACGCGTAAAGCTCATTTTTTGAAATTTTGCACATATACTCAGTACTGACGTAGTTCGTTGGGGATTACAAATAGACCATATCGGTTCAGATTTAGTTATAGCTCCAATTTAAGCCGATATCCCGATTTGAACTCTTGAGGCCCTACTAGCTGTAATTTTTGTCCGATTTGACTGAAGTTTTGCAAGTAGTTTTCTATTATGACTTCTAACAACTGTGCCAAGTACGGTACAAATCGGTCTATAACCTGATATAGCTCCCGATTTGACTTCTTGCGCCCCTGGAAACCGCAATTTTTGTCCGATTTGGCTGAAATTTTGCATGTAATTGTTGTTGTAGCAGTGTGTTATATACTGCGGCGGCAGCCCTTGCCGATGAAGAACCCCATCGGGTCAATCCGGTACGTAACTTTATAACTTCCAACAACTGTGTCAAGTTCGGTCTATAACCTGATATAGCTCCCATATAAACCGATTTGGCTGAAATTTAGCGTGCGGTGTTCTGTTATGACTCCCAACACTTATGTCAAGTACGGTCCCAATCGGTTTATAACATAAACCCATATAAACCGATTTCCCGTTTTGACATCTTAAGCCCCTGGAAGCCGCATTTTTGTCCGATTTAGCTAATTTAGCACATAGTATTCTGTTATGACTTCCAACAACTAAGCCATGTACAGTTTAAATCGATCTATAACCTGCACTTATAGAAAAAACTTTGCTGAAAATAGCAAACACTGTCTACTGAATATTAGTAGTTTATTTTGCTGCTATTGCAGCAGTAGTTTCCCTGCAATTACAGAGTAGCAGGCTTACTGCTGAATAGTCTGTTGTTAATTTTGAAGGGGATGTTAGAAGAAACAAGAAAGAGCGTGTTAAGTTCAGCCGGTCCGAATCTTATATACCCTCCATCAAGGATCGCATTTGTCGAGTTTGTCTATTTGTCTATGCGCGGTATCTCATTTTAGGCAAACATAGAATATTGAATATGAAGTATTATGCTATTGGAGCTATATCAGATTATAGTCCGATTCGGAAAATAAATGAATTGAATGCTGTATATTGTAGAAGTCATTGTGTAATATTTCAGTCCATTCGGATAAGAATTGCGCCTTGTATGGGCTCAAAAAGGAAAATCGGGAGATCGGTTAATATGGGAGCTGTATCAAGCTATAGTCCTCTAGAGGCTCCAGAAGTCAAGACCCACGATCAGTTTATATGGTAGCTATATCAAAACATGGACGTATTTCTACCACACATAGCACAGTTGTTGGAAGTCGTTACGAAATACGCCTTGCAAAATTTCAGTCAAATTGGACACCAAGACACCAGATCGGGTTATATGGCAGCTATGTCAAAACATGCACCGATTTGGCCCATTTACAATTCCAACCGACTTACGGCTAGCTTCACTCCTTCGAAAGTTAGCGTGCTTTCGACAGACAGACGGGCGGACGGACGGACATGATAAGATCGACTTAAGATGACATGACGATCCAGAATATATATACTTTATGAAGTCTCAGACGCATATTTCGAGGTGTTACAAGCAGAATGACAAAATTGGTATACCCCCATCCCATGGTGGAGGGTATAAAAATAGAACACATATGCAATTTGTGTCTCAGTGGATGTTTACAATCACCCCTGAACAGTTATACGTTCAGGGGTGATTGTAAACATAATAACCATTTTTCTTTAAATTTCGATTCAAAAGGTCATGCCAGTCATGTGCAGATTAGTAGAGCAATAACCACAAAAAAGAGCGTGTCAAGTTCGGCCGGGCCGAATCTTATATACCCTCCACCATGGATCGCATTTGTCGAGTTCTTTGCGCAGTATCTCTTTTGAGGCAAACAAAGAATAATGAATAAGGACTGTTATGCTATTGGACCTATATCAAGTTATAGTCCGATTCGGACCATAAATGAATTGAATGCCGAACATTGTAGAAGTCATTGCGTAATATTTCAGTCCAATCGGATAAGAATTGCGAATTGTAGGGGCTCAAGAAGCAAAATCGTTAGATCGGTTTAAATGGAAGCTGCATCGAGCTATAGATCGATTCAGACCATATTGTTAAAGGCCATGGTAGAAGCAGTTGTATAAAATTTGTGCTAAATCGGATGAGAATTGCTCTCTTCAGAGGCTCAAGAAGTCAAGTCCCAGATCGGTTTATATGACAGCTATATCAGGTTTTGTACCGATTTACGCCATACTCATCACAGTTTTTGGAAGTCATATCGAAACACCTCATGCAAAATATTAGCAAATCGGATGAGAATGGGGCCCTCAAGAAGTCAAGATCCAAATCGGTTTATATGCCACCTCTACCAGGCTAAGAACAGAGTTAAACCATACTGCGCAAAACTTTTGAAAGGGATACCAAAACACCACGTGCAAAATTACAGCCAAATCAGATAAGATTTGTGCCTTCTAAAAGGTCAAGATTCGACCCGGCCGAACTTAGCACGCTTTTCTTGTTTAAATTTTTGGCAGTGCTTACCATTGAGGATGTCATCTTGTTCTCTTTTTACATTCATTCTTAGTTTATTTTTCCCCCTATTTGTGTCATTTTAAGTCGGTACATTTTGACACCCTTAATGTTCATGGAGCCTTTCCACTCTCTGTTTTCGACAAGTGACTTAACCGTGTTTTATTCAGCTATGATATTGTAGTAACATAAAAACAAAATTGCTATTCCTATTGTTAAGTTGTTATTCCTTGGAAATTTAAAAGTTAGTTATTGTTTGAAAAATAAATATAAATAAATAAACCTTACAAATTTCAGGATAACTGGAATCGATGAGTATGTCTCTAGGGTGTGTTAACAGAGTCTTCCATGAAGGGCTCAAAGGAAAATGCATAACCGCCGGTCACAAATTGGAGTAACGCTTTGATGTCGTCAACTAGAACTGTAGTCCCGCACATCGTATTCGTCATGACTGGTCACTGTCTGATTGCAAAACATGCTGAGGGAATAAAAATTCCAAGTAGCGATTTCTGGATAAGATGCGAGGACGTCGAGGAAGGTAAAATTTGCTCTGTGTCTGTCCTGCACTAAAAGGAAGATGAACTTACCGGCACTTACTTAAGGACAACCAGTAAGGAAGGGCAAAAGTCGGGCGGTGCCGACTGTATAATACCCTACACCTACTCTATAAGTACAATGTGGGAGCTATATCCAGTTCTGAACCAATTTTGATGGACCTCGGCGAGCAAATATGTTCAAACTGTAAAAACTACGGTTGACAAATGGCAAAATTATGGCAAATAATCCAAAATCTGACGAACGTATATATAGGAGCTATATCTAGTTCTGAACCGATTCCGAGCTTCTCATATAATGTGTAAGTCGTCGAGGAAATCGTTGTGCAAAATTTTGGCAAGATTGGTCAATAAATGCGCTTGCAGTGGCTCTTGAAGTGAAAATCGGGCAATATACATATATGACAGCTATGTCTAAATCTAGGCCGATTTCTACGAAATTCACTAGGAATATTGAGTCATAAGAAAGCCCTTGCTGCAAAATTTCGACAGAATCGGATAACAAATGATCACTTGTTTGCAATATTTTTCAAAATCAGACGAACATATATATGAGAGCTATATCTAAATCTGAACCGATTTCAAGCAAACTACTCAGATACTGTGGCAGTGGTATATGTATGAGAGCTATAAATCTAAATCTGAACCGATTTCCATGAAATTTCACAGTAATATTGAGAGTCAATAGAAAATCCTTCCTGCTGAATTTCGAGAAAATCGGTTAACAAAAGAAGAATTTATTGCATTATTACTGGAAATCGGACGAACATATATATGGGAGCTATACCTAAATCTGAACCGATTTCGAGAAAACTTCTCAGATACTGTGGCGGTCGTCGAGGAAAGCGTTGTACAATATTTTGGCAAGATTGGTCAATAAATGTGCTTGCAGTGGCCCTAGGAGTGAAAATCGAGCGATATATACATATGAGAGCTATATCAAAATCTGAACCGATTTTCATGAAATTCACCAGTAATGTCGACAATCGTAAAAAAATCCCTCCTGCCAAATTTCGAGAGAATCGGTTAACAAATGACCATTTTATTGCATTATTACCTAAAATCGGACGAACATATATATGGGAGCTATATCCAGATATATACCGATTTTTTCCAATTTTAATGGGCTTTGCCTCTAGGGCGAAAAACATCCCTTTACCAAATTTGAAGACGGTCGGATGAAAACTGCGATCTGTACTTTGTACACAAATTAACATGGACAGACGGACAGACAGACCGACGGACAGATAGACAGACAGACGGACATAGCTAAATCGAATCAGAAAGTGATACGGAGTCGATCGATATAATTATGAATGGGTCTATCTCTCGTCCTTTTGGGTGTTACAAGCTAATTCACTAAGTTATAATACCCTCTACCACAGTAGTGGTGTAGGGTATAAAAATGTTATGAAATTCTTAGTAAAAAAAATTAAATGAAATTTTTTCTAAAAAAATCGTAATGGTATATTTTTAGACACAAAATTTCAGCGTAATACTTTCTTATGAAAAAAACTTCAGCACATGCCGGACCCCTCTCGAAATTAGGATAAAACAAAAGACTTGCTCTGCTATTAGAGCGATATAAAGATATGGTCCGGTACGGATCACAATTAAATTATATGCTGGAAACCTGTGTAAAATATCAGCTAATTCGAATAAGAATAGCGCCCTTTGGGGGCTAAAGAAATAAAATAGAGAGATCGATTTATATGGGACCTGTAGCTGGCTATAGACCGATTCAGACCATAATAAACACGTTTGTTGATGGTCATGAGAGGATCCGTTGTACAAAATTTCACGCAAATCGGATAATAATTGCGAACTCTAGAGGCTCAGGAAGTCAAGATCCCAGATCGGTTTATATGGCAGCTATATTTGGTTGTGAACCGATATGAACCTTATTTGGCACAGTTGTTGAAAGTCATAATAACAAAAGTCATGCAAAATTTCAGCCAAATCGGATAGGAATTGCGCCCTCTAGAAGCTCAAGAAGTCAATTAAGTCCCCAGATCCCCAGAACATAGACCGATATGGCCCATTGACAATCCCAACCGACCTACACTAAAAAGAAGTATTTGTGCAAAATTTCAAGCGGCTAGCTTTACTCCTTCGAAAGTTAGCGTGCTTTCGACATAAGGACGGACGAACGGATGGACGGACAGACAGGCAGAAAGACGGACGGACGGACATGTCTAAATGAACATTAAATGTCACGACGATCAAAAATATATATACTTTATGGGGTCTCAGACGAATATATCGAGTAGTTACAAACACAATGACGAAATTAGTATACCCCCAGCCTATGGTGGAGGGTATAAAAATGGTACGGAATAGGAGAACTATGCATAGGGCGAACGGGTACAGCAAGAATTTCAAAATTTGACTTAAATGATTGTTGTTGCGAAATAAACGGGGTAGATAGAAACAAGTAAAAAGGCGTTAAGGCGTTAACTTTGAATACCTACCACCTCGGGTATATATGTATGCCACCTTTCATTCCGAATCTCGACCGATCTGGACCAAATTGACGAAGGAAGTCGAAGGGCTTGATACAAATTTCTGTCCCAAATTTCATCAAAATCGGATACTAGATGTGGCTTTTTTGGGCCTAAGACCCTAAATCGGAGGATCGGTCTATATGGCGGCTATATCCAAATCTAGACCGATCTGAGCCAAATTGACGAAGAATATTGAGGGGCCTAACACAACTCACTGTCCCAAATTTCAGCAAAATCGAATAATAAGTGTGGCTTTTATGGGCCTAAGGCCCTAAATCGGAGGATCGGTCTATATGGCGGCTATATCCAAATCTAGACCGATCTGAGCCAAATTGACGAAGAATATTGAGGGGCCTAACACAACTCACTGTTTAAAATTTCAGCAAAATCGGATAATAAATGTGGCTTTTATGGGCCTAAGACACTAAACCGAAGGATTGGTCTATATGGCAGCTATATCCAAATCTGGACCGATCTGGGCCAAATTGATGAAGAATGTCGAGGGGCCCAACACAACTCACTGTCCCAAATTTCAGCAAAATCGTAAAAAAATGTGGCTTTTATGGGCCTAAGACCCTAAATCGGAGGATCGGTCTATATGGCAGCTGTATCCAAATCTGAATCGATCTAGGTCAAATTGACAAAGAATGACGAAGGAGGGCCTAACACAACTCAATGTCCCAAGTTTCAGCAAAATCGGATAATAAATGTGGCTTTTATGGGCCTAAGACCCTAAATCGGAGGATAGGCCTATATGGCAGCTATATCCAAATCTGGACCGATCTGTGCCAAAATGACGAAGGATGTCGAAAGGCCTAACATAGCTCACTGTCCCAAATTTCAGCAAAGTCGGATAATAAATGTGGCTTTTATTTGCCTAAGACTCTAAATCGTCGGATTGATCTATATGGGGGCTATATCAAGATATAGTCCGATATAGCCCATCTTCGAACTTAACCTGCTTATGGACAAAAAAAGATTCTGTGCAAAGTTTCAACTCAATATCTCTATTTTTGAAGACTGTAGCGTGATTTCAACAGACAGACGGACGGACATGTCTAGATCGTAATAATAAATAAACAAGTAAAAACGTGCTAAGTTCGGCCGGGCCGAATCTTATATACCCTCCACCATGGATCGCATTTGTCGAGTTCTTTTCCCGGCATCTCTTCCTAGGCAAAAAAGGATATAAGAAAAGAGTTGCTCTGCTATTAAAACGTTATCAAGATATGGTCCGGTTCGGACCACAATTAAATTATATGTTGGAGACCTGTGTAAAATTTCAGCCAATTCGTATAAGAATTGCACCCTTTGGGGGCTCAAGAAAATAGAGAGATCGATTTATATGGGAGCTGTATTGGGCTATAGACCGATTCAGATCATAATAAACACGTATGTTGATGGCCATGAGAGGATCCGTCGTACAAAATTTCAGGCATATCGGATAATAATTGCGACCTCTAGGGGTCAAGAAGTCAAGATCCCAGATCGGTTTATATGGCAGCTATATCAGGTTATGAACCGATTTGAACCTTATTTGACACAGTTGTTGAAAGTAAAAATAAAATACGTCATGCTAAATTTCAGCCAAATCGGATAGGAATTGCGCCCTCTAAAACCTCAAGAAGTCAAATCCCCAGATCTGTTTATATGACAGCTATATCAGGTTATGGACCGATTTCAACCATACTTGGCACAGTTGTTGGATATCATAACGAAATACTTCGTGCAAAAATTCATTCAAATCGCATAAGAATTGTGCCCTCTAGAGGCTCAAGAAGTCAAGACCTGTAGCATATAACGTTGGTCGAAAATGGTTGATGTTATTTTGGGGCATTGATCAAGGAACTAGCACGCAATATCTCCGGCCTTATTGCTCGTCGGTGGGGAGGTTCGATGTGCTTGAATGCCACGGGTACCACTGTGCCACATATAAATCTATATTTGTATGCGTGCTATTTAATTAAGAAAGGAACGAAAGGAAACGGACAGTATAGGAACATAGGAAACGGAAAATATAGTTGAATTGACAAGTTGCCAGAATAGAAAGAAAAGTGGTAGAAAGTTTAGGAACATGTAAAAGTTGCTGAAAGAAAGATGCAACAAACCATATCAAAAGACTTAAGCAACAAGATGTTGTGTTGCCACTATTGCCCACCCGACCATGGTCAAAACAATCCATTGCCATCGGATTTATTTTCTATGATTTAACCCCTTGCATGCATCCTACAAGCTTTACCCGACCCTAGCAGGAATCAAACAGACGTATTTTCAAGCTCACTTAAAATTCATCATATTATATTTCAATAAAAATTCAAACAAACAATAGCTCATTTTCGTACCCTAATATACATGGAGAAAAAAATACAAAAATTAAATTAACATTCCTAAATATCTAGAAACCAAACTAAATTAAAAAAAATTATCTAAATTACAAGGAAAATTTTAGTTTAAATTTCATAGGTTCATTGTAAACTTGACTAATTGTTTGAATCAAAAGAAAAAAAAAAAAAAAACGGGAAAAAACAATTGTATATATTAAATTGTAAATAGAAAATTTAGTTAATAAATATAATCCCTAAAGGAGAGAAATTTAGTTTAATTATATATATATATATATATATTTTTTTTTTTTTTTAATTCGATAGCAAAATTTTTAACTAGGGAAATTTTGATTGATTTTCATAATTAAATTTAAGAGAGAAACATTTTTTTTTTTTCCTCTTAAGTTTTTTCCTTCTTTTTTTCTTTAGTTTATAAGGAAATTAGATTACTTTTAGAATTGAGAAAAAAATATATATATTAAACAAGTATATATGCAAAACCACAAAGTGCAAAAGAATTGAAAAAAAGTAAACAAAATAAATTCAAAATATCACTTTTGTTTTGCTTGTCCATAAAAAAATGCATTTGGTTGCCTTTCTACAGTACCAGCAAGAAGGGTCAATATGAGGGTGACCATATTAAATCCATTACGCAAGTTTAACATTTAAGAGAGACATTAACAGATTTAATCGTATCTCAAAATATTTACTTAATTCATATAACAAATCCAAAATCTCGAATTTCACAAAAAAAAATTTAGTTAAAACATTTTCTTTGACTTCACTCTCATGGCCACTCTAATACTGCATACCTTAGATCAATTGCAGAACAAAGCATAGGCAATAAAATAAAAAAAAGAAACAAAAGTCATTGACTTACCAGCTGCTGACGGTCTCTCGTTGAAAGTACTTCCAATGATGTTTGGCCGGCTGCGCTGCTAGAACAAATTTTTAAACAATGTTGCCCTGGTCATGTTGCTAAACAGGTTGATCAGTGCAGACAAAAAGAAACAAAATGTTGCTAGAAAAAGAATTTAATGTACCAAGGAGAAATGTTGCCAACAGTGGTGAAAAAAAAACAACTAGTCAACATGGCAATAATTTTAACACCATTTAAAAAAGTGACACTAGCAACATTTCCGCAAGATCACCATCATCAGTAAATTTTAGTATAGGAGTTTAATGATCATTAAAATATTCAAAAAAAAAAAAAAAAAAAGAACACTAGGCAATTTCTTGTTGTTGTTGCTAATTTACCCTGAACATGAAGATGGTGATCTTGAGAGCCAACGGGAATATTTTGCAATTCTTTTTTTATCATTAAATTCTTTTCAGACTTAATATTTTGCACTTAATTTTTCGTTTTTTTTTTTGTTTTTTTTTTTTTTTTGTTACACTTTCATATGATTTGAATACAAAAAAATAAATAAAAAAAAAAAAAAAAGAAGGAACAAATTATACTACATAAGAGTATAAATGAATTAAAAATGGCAAAAAGAATATGTACGTATCCTTAGTTATAACAAAAAAAAATGTATATGACTTTTGAACATAATTTCACTTCACTTAACGTAGAGTTTTCTTTTTTTTTCCAAAGGTGGTTTTTGATATTCTAATGATGCTTTTTCTATGCCAAACAGAACTTCATTTGTATTGTTGTACACTATTTTAACAGGTTTTCTACATAATTTCATTAGCGTTTCTTTTACAAGTTTATTTTACCCGGCCTTTTCACACTTTTGGTGAGGTTTTTGGTAAATTTTGGCAACTTTGGTAATTTTGCTATGGACTTTGGCGAATTTTTTTCCTTTTTCACCCACATGAAACATTGACAAACAGCACTTTTCCTCATCGAATTCCAACCAAAAGCATTTATTAAAACGATTTTTTTCTTCCTTCTGCCGACGGACAATTGACTTTGAACAAAGGGGTATGCGATGCTAACAACGGCGATCAAAGAGAACTGATACGTTCGTGCAATTAAAGACGATGGGAGAGGCAAATTTGGTTGAGCTGCGGCAACAGCTTTATTGATGATAGGCCTTTTTGATTTGGAATATAAGAGTTCCAAAGAGAAATCTATACGCCAGAAATAAAATAATATGTTTTTGCCGTAAAAATTAAAGCCAAAATTAGACAACCAGAAGTTTATTATTGTGAAAAAGATATAAACTTACTAATTGAGGCTAAGGTTAGTCAAAAAGAAAACTTTAAACTTTTGAACACTTTCACTTAGACTTGTAATTAAAACTTATTCACGGTGGATGACGAAACCAAATGGCAGAGTGCCTCTATATTCGGGCAATCGAAACCTTGGTAATGCCTCAAATAACGGCTTGCATTCCAGGAAAAAGAAGAAATTTAACCAATAAATGACGTGAAAAACGTCAACACATTGATAGACCAGTTATCAAATAATCTGGCTATAATAAGACAGATGGCGCCTCTAAGTTAATAGAAATAGGAAAATCAGTTAAATTTTCAAATAAAATTTGGTAAGTTAACTACAATCAGTGCAAGCGCCACTACAGACCCAAGATCGGTTTATATGACAGCTATATCCGGTTATGGACCGATTTAAACCATACTTGGCATAGTTGTTGGATATCATAACAAAACACGTCGTGTGAAATTCCATTCCATTCGGATAAGAATTGCGCCCTCTAGAGGCTCAAGAAGTCAAGACCCAAAATCGGTTTATATGGCAGCTATATCAGGTTATGGGCCGATTTGAACAATGCTTGGCACAGTTGTTGGATATCATAACAAAACATGTTGTGCAAAATTTCATTCCAATCGGATAAGAATTGCGCACTCTAGAGGCTCAAGAAGTCAAGACCCAAGATCGGTTTATATGGCAGCTATATCAAAACATGGACCGATATGGCCCATTTATAATACCAACCGACCTACACTAACAAGAAGTATTTGTGCAAAATTTCAAGCGGCTAGCTTTACTCCTTCAGACGGACGGACGGACGGTTTATATGGCAGCTATATCAAAACATGGACCGATATGGCCCATTTATAATACCAACCGACCTACACTAACAAGAAGTATTTGTGCAAAATTTCAAGCGGCTAGCTTTACTCCTTCAGACGGACGGACAGACGGACGGACATGGCTAGATCGACATAAAATGTCACGACGATCAAGAATATATATACTTTATGGGGTCTCAGACAAATATTTCGAGTAGTTACAAACAGAATGACGAAATTAGTATACCCCCCATCTTATGGTGGAGGGTATAATAAATAAATAGTAATAAATAAAGCTTTTAAGGGCTTCAGACCCTATATCGGTAGATTGGTCTATATGGCAGCTATATCTAAATATTGTTCGATCTGAACCATATTTGGGTCAGATGTCGGAAGGCATCTGTGGGCATTAGAACCATTATCGGCAGATCGTTCTATATAGCAGCTATATCCATATATGGTCCGATTTGGCCCGTTCAAAAACTTAACCAGCGTGCATCAAAAATACGTATCTGTGCCAAATTTCAGCTCAATATTTCAATCTCAATGAAGGCTGTAGGGTGATTACAACAGACGGACGGACAGACACACGGACATCGTTTAATCGTCTTAGAATTTTACGACGATCCGAAATATATATTTTGTAGGGTCGAGATATTTCGATGTGTTGCAAACGGAATGACAAAATGAATATACCCCCATCCTTCGGTGGTGGGTATAAAATTTGTAATGGAAACGGAAGAAACTTA
Organism: Stomoxys calcitrans; assembly: GCF_963082655.1. NCBI lineage: Eukaryota > Metazoa > Arthropoda > Insecta > Diptera > Muscidae > Stomoxys > Stomoxys calcitrans. The sequence goes on from NC_081552.1 coordinate 153,762,050, forward strand.
CGTTTAGTACCGTATTTGGTACCATTACATACTTTCTTTACGGATTGAACTAGAGCTCTGAAATTTAACATGTAGATTCTACTAAGAAATATATGTTGGCTGACAAAATAGTTTTTAACAAATCATACATTTGGTACCAAAAAGTACGAAATAGTTTATTTACTTTTATAGTGAACGGGGAAGAGTAAAATTAAAAATTTGCTAAAAATGATCGATGTCTTGACAAATAACCGATAAGTTGTAGAAAATATGAAAAATATAAGGAGTGGCATAAAAACTACTTAAGTGGTGTAATTGGTACTATTTAATACTTCCTTTATAGATTGAGATACGGATCTGAAATTTGGCATACAGGCACATTTTGGCAGTATGTACCGGACGACTAGAAGATTTTGTTGTTATATTCACACATTTTGGTACCAAAACTTACAAAGTAGTACTCTATTTACAGAGTGAGCTACATCTATGACATTAGATTATAGAATCCATCAAATGCAACAAGACATTAAAACGGATTCCAGAAATCTGGAATTTTGAGAAATTTTTTCGTTTGATTTTTGGGATATTAAAAAGCCAAGATACGGGAAAATTGTTGTAACTGGTTTGGATGTATTAAATAGAATTTCGGCATTTTTCGATTTTGAAAAAAATTGTGGTGGGCCCCTCCCAAAATAAAATCCTGGCTACGTCCCTGATGGCAGCTATTTCCAAATCTGGACAGATCTGAGCCAAATTAAAGAAGGATATCGCAGGGCCTAACACAACTCACTGTCCCAAATTTTATCGAAATCGGACAATAAATGCGCCTTTTATGGGCGCAAGACCTTTAATCGGCGGATCGGTCTATATGGCAGCTACATCTAAATCCGGATCGATCTGAACTAAACAAAAGAAGGATGTGGCCCAACACAACTCACTGTCCCAAATTTCAGCAAAATCGGATCATAAGTGTGGCTTTTATGGGCCCAAGACCTTAAATCGGTGAATCGGACTATATGGGGGCTATATCAAGATATAGTCCGATATATATCCCATCTTCGAACTTAACCTGTTAATGGACAAAAAACGAATCTGTGCAAAGGTTCAGCTCAATATCTCCCTTTCACCCTTTCCATAATTTTCAGAAACGCCACATCTTAGAAATGGGTGGTGCAATTTAAGCGAAGTTGTGTTTCGGATGTTGCAGGTATCGCTGCGACCCAAAACCCCCCAAGAGAACTCGACAAATGCGATCCATGGTGGAGGGTATATAAGATTCGGCCCGGCCGAACTTAGCACGCTTTTACTTGTTTTTTACAAAGTGCATAAATCGAACTTAAAATACGTGAACAAGTTCATCCATTCATGTGCTAGCCGGTATTTTTTTCAAAAATGTGTATGAATTTCCAATATATAAAATCATTTTCTTGATTTTCAACACTTTTCACTTTTTGTGCTCTTTTGTTGGGACAAACTCTCTCATATGTGTTTTCTCAACAAGCGAAAAGAGGCTTTGTACGTATTTGGGTGTTTTTTTTATACCCTCCACCATAGGATGGGGGGTATACAAATTTCGTCATTCTGTTTGTAACTACTCGAAATATTCGTCTGAGACCCCATAAAGTACATATATTCTTGATCGTCGTGACATTTTATCAAGCCATGTCCGTCCGTCAAGCCATGTCCGTCCGTCCGACTGTCTGTCGAAAGCACGCTAACTTCCGAAGGAGTAAAGCTAGCCGCTTAAAATTTTGCACAAATACTTCTTATTAGTGTAGGTCGGTTGGTAATGTAAGTAAGCCATATCGGTCCATGTTTTGATATAGCTGCCTATAAACCGATCTTGGTTCTCGACTTCTTGAGCCTCTATAGGGCGCAATTCTCGTCCAATTTGACTGAAACTTTGCACATAGTGTTTTGATATCTCTTCCAACAACTGTGCGAAGTATGGTTCAAATCGGTTTATAACCTGATTAGCTACTATATAAACCGATCTGAGATCTTGAGAGAGAAGGCAATTCTCATCCGATTTGGCACAGATTTTGTACAACGGCTTCTCTCATGGCCTTAGACATACGTGTGCAATATGGTCTGAATTGATTTATAGCTTGACACAGTTCCCATATAAACCGATCTCTCGATTTTGCTTCTTGAGCCCCGAATCGGACTATAACTTGATATAGCTCCACCTCCTCCTCCGTCCATATTCATTATTCTTTGTTTGCCTAAAAAGAGATGCTGCGCAAAGAACTCGGCAGATGTGATCCATGGTGGAGGGTATATAAGATTCGGCCCGGCCGAACTTAGCACCCTCTTACTTGTCTGTTCCTGTTGGCGTTTCCATTCAGATCCAATTCTTAACGGCCAGTAGGATCGCTAAATATAATTGTTATCGTTACTCGCTTGGAGTGGTTTAACGCCTATAACACTGATCATGATGTGGTAGTTGTCCTTAAATGATTACCTATTAAATATTCATCATTTAGTCTTTTTTTAATCAAATCAAGTAACAATATTAAACGATTTTCTGGTCTTAACAACAAATTTGCCAGTCTATATATTTGGTAGCCACCTTTGCGAAGGTGTGTACCTCTGAACACCTGCGTTCGAAATCTTGCGAAAACATTGGAATAATAATTGTGATGGTCATCCCCACACGCCAATAGTGTGGGGATGACCACGTAATACTTTTGAAGAAAAATCTACTTCCAAATACCTTTCATTTGCATCCCACTTAGCCATTATAGGCTAATATACCCATTCGGGGGACTTTTTGATGGTGGGACAACCCCCAATTACTTGAACCACATTTTTTATGTCATATTCGTAATCTACTTCCGAATACCTTTCATTTGAGTCCCATATTGATATGTACGTCTAATATGTCTGTTTGGAGGAATTTTGGGGATGGGGTGGCCCCCCGGATATTTGGACCCAATACCATATTATTCGGTTATTTGGACATAATACCATATTCGTATTCTACTCTTCAATTCCTTTCATTTGATACCCATATTGTACTGACCGGTCAGCTTTTGGTTTTGGATGGTGTTTTGGGCGTATCGGGGGAGGGTCCGCCCCCTTCCGATATCAAAAAATTATATAGCCTATTGCTCCTTCCAGACCATATTCGTAATCAACTCCCAAATAGCTTTCCGTTGAGTCCCATATTGTCACTATCGTCCCATATGCGTATTTGAAGGGGATATGGGGTCGGAGCAGTTGGACTCAACTTTTGATATCAAATTTGTATTCTTCTTTGTATTCTGATATCAAATTTGTATTCTTCCCTTTCATTCGAGACTCATTTTGTCGCGATCGGTCCACTTTTATTTTTTGGTGACACTTTTGGGGTAAGGGGGAGGGTCCGCTCACCTTGGGATATCAACAAATTGTACAGCTTATGCTCCTTCCGGACCACTCTCAACAATCTGTGAGAATACCGGTTTAGCCGTTTTTAAATCTATACAGAACGAACCAATTTACAAACACACAAACAAACACACAAACAAACATATGAACAAACACAAATGAATTTTCATATATAAAGATTTTGGGGCCAATGGCAATGTGGGGTTCAAATAAATGATATTTGAGAGTAGAGCACGATGCAGATTTTTTTTCGGAGTTAAGTATTTGAGGACCATCCCACTCCCCAAAGCACCCCTAAATAGAACATATTTACCGACCACGCGATGTAGAATTCAAATGAAAGGTATTGGGGAGAAGGTACGCATTTTCAGGAGCAAGTTTCCGGGGATGTACCCCTTCCCTAAAACACCCCACACACCGGAATTATTTAATGGCCATGGCAATATGGGACAATTTTGGAAGAAAATACGAATCTGATATCAAAATGTGGGTAATAATGTGAGATTGGGAACCGAATTTGATATCCAATTTTAGGGGCAAGTGTTTAAACTCCCCTTAAACCAATGGCAATATGGGCTTTAAATAAAGGTACTTGAGAGTATAGTACGATACTGATTTTTTTTTTTGTGGCTATGTGTCTGAAAGACCCCCAAGATCGCTCTAGATTTTGACGACGACCAAGAATAATTATACTTTATAGGGTCGGGAAGGGATATTTCGATGTGTTGCAAACGGAGTAACAAAATTAATATACCCCCATCCTTCGGAAAAAATGAGTGTTTTAATCAAACCTAAACAATAGTTGTTGGCTGCATTGAATGCAGTTCCTTTTAAAATTTTATTAAAAACAAGTAAAAGCGTGCTAAGTTCGGCCGGGCCTAATCTTATATACCCTCCACCATGGATCGCATTTGTCGAGTTCTTTTCCCGGCATCTCTTCTTAGGCAAAAAAGGATATAAGAAAAGAGTTGCTCTGCTATTAAAACGATATCAAGATATGGTCCGGTTCGGACCACAATTAAATTATATGTTGGAGACCTGTGTAAAATTTCAGCCAATTCGTGTAAGAATTGCACCCTTTGGGGGCTCAAGAAAATAGAGAGATCGATTTATATGGGAGCTGTATTGGGCTATAGACCGATTCAGATCATAATAAACACGTATGTTGATGGTCATGAGAGGATCCGTCGTACAAAATTTCAGGCATATCGGATAATAATTGCGACCTCTAGGGGTCAAGAAGTCAAGATCCCAGATCGGTTTATATGGCAGCTATATCAGGTTATGAACCGATTTGAACCTTATTTGACACAGTTGTTGAAAGTAAAAATAAAATACGTCATGCAAAATTTCAGCCAAATCGGATAGGAATTGCGCCCTCTAAAAGCTCAAGAAGTCAAATCCCCAGATCTGTTCATATGACAGCTATATCAGGTTATGGACCGATTTCGACCATACTTGGCACAGTTGTTGGATATCAAAATACTTTGTGCAAAAATTCATTCAAATCGGATAAGAATTGTGCCCTCTAGAGGCTCAAGAAGTCAAGACCCAAGATCGGTTTATATGGCAGCTATATCAGGTTATGAACCGATTTCAACCATACTTGGCACAGTTGTTGGATATAATAACAAAACACGTCGTGCGAAATTCCATTCCATTCGGATAAGGATTGCGCCCTCTAGAGGCTCAAGAAGTCAAGACCCAACATCGGTTTATATGGCAGCTAAATCAGGTTATGTGCCGATTTGAACCATACTTGGCACAGTTGTTGGATATAATAGCAAAACACGTCGTGCAAAATTTCATTTCAATCGGATAAGAATTGCGCACTCTAGAGGCTCAAGAAGTCAAGACCCAAGATCGGTTTATATGGCAGCTATATCAGGTTATCGACCGATTTAAACCATACTTGGCACAGTTGTTGGATATAATGACAAAACACGTCGTGCAATTTCGTTCTGATCGGATATGAATTGCGCAAGCTAGAGGCTCAAGAAGTCAAGACCCAAGATCGGTTTATATGGCAGCTATATCAGGTTATAAACCGATTTGAACCATACTTGGCACAGTTGTTGAATATCATAACAAAACACGTCGTGCAAAATTTCATTCCAATCGGATAAGAATTGCGCACTCTAGAGGCTCTAGAAGTCAAGACCCAAGATCGGTTTATATGGCAGCTATATCAAAACATGGACCGATATGGCCCATTTATAATACCAACCGACCTACACTAACAAGAAGTATTTGTGCAAAATTTCAAGCGGCTAGCTTTACTCCTTCGGAAGTTAGCGTGCTTTCGACAGACAGACGGACGGACGGACATGGCTAGATCGACATAAAATGTCACGACGATCAAGAATATATATACTTTATGGGGTCTCAGACGAATATATCGAGTAGTTACAAACAGAATGACGAAATTAGTATACCCCCCATCTTATGGTGGAGGGTATAAAAATTCAAGTAGAATCTCCCATCTTGAAAAATATGTTGAATAATAGAAATGTTGAATATGTACTACAACTAAACACCAAGTTTATACCCTCCATTTACTTATTTACTAATTTCGTCATATTGATCTGAGACTCAACAAAGTAAAGGATGATATTTTAAGAGCTATATGAAAGTTTTTCAAAAAAAAAAAAAAAAAACAAACACAAAAATTTCAGAAAACTGCATGAAATCTTTATTTAAATCATATAATTTAATATTTGAAGATTATTTCAAGCAAGTGTTGACGGTGACTGCGTCTCAAATGGTCCATCCACTTAGTCCAATTTTGGTATACCCTTTTTTATACCCACCACCGAAGGATGGGGGTATATTCATTTTGTCATTCCGTTTGCAACACATCGAAATATCCATTTCCGACCCTATAAAGTATATATATTCTTGATCAGCGTAAAAATTTAAGACGATCTAGACATTTCCGCCCGTCTGTCCACCTGTCTGTTGAAATCACGCTACAGTCTTTAAAAATAGAGATATTGAGCTGAAACTTTGCACATATTATTTGTTTGTCCATAAGCAAGTTAAGTTTGAAGATGGGCTATATCGGACTATATCTTGATATAGCCCCCATATAGACCGATCCGCCGATTTAGGGTCATAGGCCCATAAAAGCCACATTTATTATCCGATTTTGCTGAAATTTGGGACAGTAAGTTGTATTAGGCCATTCGACATCCTCCGTCAATTTGGCTCAGATCGGTCCAGATTTGGATATAGCTGCCATGTAGACCGATCCTCCGATTAAGGGTCTTAGGCCTATAAAAGCCCCATTTATTATCCGATTTTGCTGAAATTTGGGACAGTGAGTTGTGTTAGGCCCATTGACCACTTTTATTAATTAGGTTTAGATCGGTCCAGATTTGGATATAGCTACCATATAGACCGATCTCTCGATTAAAGGTTTTGGAGCAATAAAAGGCGCATTTATTGTCCGATTTCGCTGAAATTTGGGATAGTGTGTTGTATTAGGCCCTTCGACAGCCCTCTTCAATTTGGCCGAAATCTTTTCAGATTTGGACATAGCTGCCATATAGACCGATCTCTCGATTTAAAGTTCTGGCTCCATAGAAGGCACATTTATAATCCGATTTCGCTGAAATTTGACACAGTGACTTATGTTAGGCTTTTCGACATCCGTAGCGTATATGGTTCAGATCGGTCTTTATTTTGATATGGCTACCAAAAAGACCAATATTTTGTTCTACAAAGTTGAACAATGACTTGTACTTATTAGACCATTCAATATCATTGCCAAATGCGGTCCAAATCTGACCACATTTCGATGAAGCTGCAATGGGGGCATAAATTATGCATTTTTCACCGGATTATGACCAAAGGTGGTCTGCATATATACCCGAGGTGGTGGGTATCCAAAGTTCGGCCTGGCTGAACTTAACGCCTTTTTGCTTGTTTCTGGGTGCTTTGGTAGCTCTTGCAATGATTCTGGCTGATCTGCATATTTACGCACCTATTCAGTCAAATATGAGCTTCGTCACTGAACACAATTTTTCGATAAAAATGTGGATCTTCTGCTAACTTTTTAATAGCCCATTCACCAAAAATTCTGCGTTACGGTCATTATTAATACTGGCCGATATAGCAGCGATATTTCCTTCAGCTCGTACTCCACGTAATGTAGGTGGTTTAATGTCCAACAATGTAAATTTGGTGCGATTTTTTTTTTATACCCTCCACCATAAGATGGGGGGTATACTAATTTCGTCATTCTGTTTGTAACTACTCGAAATATTCGTCTGAGACCCCATAAAGTGTATATATTCTTGATCGTCGTGACATTTTATGTCGATCTAGCCATGTCCGTCCGTCTGTCCGTCCGTCCGTCCGTCCGTCCGTCTGTCTGTCGAAAGCCCGCTAACTTCCGAAGGAGTAAAGCTAGCCGCTTGAAATTTTGCACAAATACTTCTTATTAGTGTAGGTCGGTTGGTATTGTAAATGGGCCATATCGGTCCACGTTTTGATATAGCTGCTATATAAACCGATCTTGGGTCTTGACTTCTTGTGCCTCTAGAGTGCGCAATTCTTATCCGATTGGAATGAAATTTTGCACGACGTGTTTTGTTATGATATCCAACAACTGCGCCAAGTATAGTTCAAATCGGTCCATAACCTAAAATGGCTGCCATATAAACCGATCTTGGGTCTTGAATTCTTGAGACTCTAGCGTGCGCAATTCTTATCCGATCAGAATGAAATTTTGCACGACGTGTTTTGTTATGACATCCAACAACGGTGCTAAGTATGGTTTAAATCGGTTCATAACCTGATATAGCTGCCATATAAACCGATCTTGGGTCTTGACTTCTTAAGCCTCTAGAGTGCGCAATTCTTATCCGATTGAAATGAAATTTTGCACGACTTGTTTTGCTATTATATCCAACAACTGTGCCAAGTATGGTTCAAATTGGCCCTTAACCTGATATAGCTGCCATATAAACCGATCTTGGGTCTTGACTTCTTGAGCCTCTAGAGGGCGCAATTCTTATCCGAATGAAATGGAATTTCGCACGACGTGTTTTGTTATGATACCCAACAACTGTGCCAAGTATGGTTTAAATCGGTTTATAACCTGATATAGCTGCCATATAAACCGATCTTGGGTCTTGAATTCATGAGCCTCTAGAGGGCACAATTCTTATCCGATTCAAATGAAATTTTGCACTACTTGTTTTGCTATTATATCCAACAACTGTGCCAAGTATGGTTCAAATTGGCCCTTAACCTGATATAGCTGCCATATAAACCGATCTTGGGTCTTGACTTCTTGAGCCTCTAGAGGGCGCAATTCTCATCCGAATGGAATGGAATTTCGCACGACGTGTTTTGTTATGATACCCAACAACTGTGCCAAGTATGGTTTAAATCGGTTCATAACCTGATATAGCTGCCATATAAACCGATCTTGGGTCTTGACTTCTTGAGCCTCTAGAGGGCACAATTCTTATCCGATTTGAATGAATTTTGGCACGAAGTATTTCGTTATAATATCCAACAACTGTGCCAAGTATGGTTGAAATCGGTCCATAACCTGATATAGCTGTCATATAAACCGATCTGGGGATTTGACTTCTTGAGCTTCTAGAGGGCGCAATTCCTATCCGATTTGGCTGAAATTTTGCATGGCGTATTTTATTTTTACTTTCAACAACTGTGTCAAATAAGGTTCAAATCGGTTCATAACCTGATATAGCTGCCATATAAACCGATCTGGGATCTTGACTTCTTGACCCCTATAGGTCGCAATTATTATCTGATATGCCTGAAATTTTGTACGACGGATCCTCTCATGACCATCAACAAACGTGTTTATTATGGTCTGAATCGGTCTATAGCCCGATACAGATCCCATATAAATCGTTCTCTCTATTTTACTTCGTGAGCCCCAATGGGCGCAATTCTTATACGAATTGGCTGAAATTTTACACAGGTCTCCAACATATAATTTAATTGTGGTCCCAACCGGACCATATCATAATATCGTTTTAATAGCAGAGAAACTCTTTTTTTATATCCTTTTTTGCCTACGAAGAGATGCCGGGAAAAGAACTCGACAAATGCGATCCATGGTGGAGGGTATATAAGATTCGGCCCGGCCGAACTTAGCACGCTTTTACTTGTTATACCCACCACCGAAGGATGGGGGTATATTCATTTTGTCATTCCGTTTGCAACACATCGAAATATCCATTTCCGACCCTATAAAGTATATATATTCTTGATCAGCGTAAAAATCTAAGACGATCTAGCCATGTCCGTCCGTCTGTCCGTCTGTCCGTCTGTCCGTCTGTCCGTCTGTCCGTCTGTCTGTTGAAATCACGCTACAGTCTTTAAAAATAGAGATATTGAGCTGAAATTTTGCACAGATTCTTTTTTTGTCCATAAGCAGGTTAAGTTCGAAGATGGGCTATATCGGACTATATCTTGATATAGCCCCCATATCGACCGATCCGCCGATTTAGGGTCTTAGGCCCATAAAAGCCACATTTATTATCCGATTTTGTTGAAATTTGGGACAGTGAGTTATGTTAGGCCCTTCGACATCCTTTGTCAATTTGGCTCAGATCGGTTCAGATTTGGATATAGCTGCCATATAGACCGATCCTCCGATTTAGGGTCTAAGGCCCATAAAAGCCACATTTATTATCCGATTTCGCTGAAGTTTGGGACAGGGATTTGTGTTAGGCCCTGCAACTTCCCTCGTTAATTTGGACCAGATCGGTACAGATTTGGATATAGCTGCCATATAGACCGATCCTCCGATTTAGGGTCTAAGGCCCATAAAAGCCACATTTATTATCCGATTTCGCTGAAATTTGGGACAGGGATTTGTGTTAGGCCCTTCAACTTCCTTCGTTAATTTGGACCAGATCGGTTCAGATTTGGATATAGCTGCCATATAGACCGATCCTCCGATTTAGGGTCTAAGGCCCATAAAAGCCACATTTACTATCCGATTTCGCTGAAATTTGGGACAGTGAGTTGCCTTAGGCCCTTTGACATGTTTCTTTATTTTGGTCCAGATCGGTTCAGATTTGGATATAGCTGCCATATAGACCGATTTCTTGATTTATGGTTTTGGGCCCATAAAATGCTCATTTATTGCCCGAAGTCCCCGAAATTTGGAACAGTGAGTTAAGTTAAGCCCCTTGATATACTCCTGCAATATCGCACAGATCGGTCCAGATTTGGATATAGCTGCCATATAGACCGATATCTAGGTTCTAGGTTTTGGGGCCATAAAAGACGCATTTATTGTCCGATGTCGCTGAAATTTGAGACAGTGAGTTTGGTAAGGCTCTTCGACGTCCTTCTTAAATTTTGCCCAGATCGGTCCAGATTTGAATATAGCTGCCATATAGACCGATCTCTGAATTTAAGGTTTAGGGCCCATAAAAGAGGCATTTATTGTCCGATTTCGCCGAAATTGGGGACAATGCTTAGTGTTAGGCTCTTCGACATGTTGACGCAACTTGGCCCAAATCGGTCCAGATTTGGATATAGCTGCCATGTAGACCGATATCTCGATTTAAACTCTTGGCCCCATAAAAAGCGCATTTATAATCCGATTTCACTGAAATTTGACAAAGTCTTATGTTAGGCTTTTCGACATCCGTGTCGTATATAGTTCAGATCGGTATGAGGTATATGAGTATAAGGTATGAAATTTTCACCGAATTTTGATGAAAGGTGGTTTACATATATACCCGAGGTGGTGGGTATCCAAAGTTCGGCCCGGCCGAACTTAACGCCTTTTTACTTGTTTTTTCTTTAATTAAAAGATCCAAAGTTAATGATTTGTTAACCTACCATTTAGGTTAGGTTAGATTGAAAAGAGGGTGGAGATATTAATCCGCCCCATGCCACTATGGACATACACCTAAGCCAGTAATCGGCTTGTTGTACGCTCTAAAAACTAAAAAGTAACCTCCAAAAAGAAAATTTTAAGTTTGGAATTCCGTGCTACTTACAAAATCCTTAATTGTTTTCAATACCACTCCCCTAAGTTGGTTCATGTCTGATATTGTGTCTCCACCTAAGTACCGGTATTAGTTGGACGCGAAAGCCGGACATTGACAAAGGAAATGATGCAACGTCTCATCATCTTCCCCGCATGCCCTAAACATGCTATCACTTGACGCACCGATTTTACATAAGTGAGCTCGTAGTTCTCTGTGTCCCGTTATTATACCAATAGCTATACTGACCTCCTTCTTGCTTCCCTTCAGAAATAGCCAAGTCTTCTTACGATCTGGATCCCCCCTTGGGATTTTCGCCGTCCTACCGACCATTTTAAATAAAAAATTCTTAATACGAAGGCAAATATTTTTCACAAAAACTAATGTTTTCTCAAAAAGAAGGAAAATTGATCATGTTAAAATAAAGTTTGCTAATCTTTGCCTCAAATTTTTTAAACTAGGACAACATATTTTTATACCCTCCACCATAAGATGGGGGGTATACTAATTTCGTCATTCTGTTTGTAACTACTCGAAATATTCGTCTGAGACCCCATAAAGTATATATATTCTTGATCGTCGTGACATTTTATGTCGATCTAGCCATGTCCGTCCGTCTGTCCGTCCGTCCGTCCGTCTGTCTGTCGAAAGCACGCTAACTTCCGAAGGAGTAAAGCTAGCCGCTTGAAATTTTGCACAAATACTTCTTATTAGTGTAGGTCGGTTGGTATTGTAAATGGGCCATATCGGTCCATGTTTTGATATAGCTGCCATATAAACCGATCTTGGGTCTTGACTTCTTGATCCTCTAGAGTGCGCAATTCTTATCCAATTGAAATGAAATTTTGCACGACGTGTTTTGTTATGATATCCAACAACTGCGCCAAGTATAGTTCAAATCGGTTCTTAACCTGATATAGCTGCCATATAAACCGATCTTGGGTCTTGACTTCTTGAGCCTCTAGCGTGCGCAATTCTTATCCGATCAGAATGAAATTTTGCACGACGTGTTTTGTTATTATATCCACCAATTGTGCCAAGTATAGTTCAAATCGGTCCATAACCTGATATAGCTGCCATATAAACCGATCTTGGGTCTTGACTTCTTGAGCCTCTAGAGTGCGCAATTCTTATCCGATTGGAATGAAATTTTGCAAGACGTGTTTTGTTATGATATCCAACAACTGCGCCAAGTATAGTTCAAATCGGCCTATAACCTGATATAGCTGCCATATAAACCGATCTTGGGTCTTGACTTCTTGAGCCTCTAGCGTGCGCAATTCTTATCCGATCAGAATGAAATTTTGCACGACGTGCTTTGTTGTGATACCCAACAACTGTGCCAAGTATGGTTCAAATCGGTTCATAACCTGATATAGCTGCCATATAAACCGATCTTGGGTCTTGACTTCTTGAGCCTCTAGAGGGCACAATTCTTATCCGATTTGAATGAGTTTTTGCACGAATTATTTCGTTATGATATCCAACAACTGTGCCAAGTATGGTTGAAATCGGTCCACAACCTGATATAGCTGTCATATAAACAGATCTGGGGATTTGACTTCTTGAGCTTTTAGAGGGCGCAATTCCTATCCGATTTGGCTGAAATTTTGCATGACGTATTTTATTTTTACTTTCAACAACTGTGTCAAATAAAGTACAAGTCGGTTCATAACCTGATATGGCTGCCATATAAACCGATCTGGGATCTTGACTTCTTGACCCCTAGAGGTCGCAATTATTATCCGATATGCCTGAAATTTTGTACGACGGATCCTCTCATGACCATCAACAAACGTGTTTATTATGGTCTGAATCGGTCTATAGCTCTCTATTTTACTTCGTGAGCCCCAATGGGCGCAATTCTTATACGAATTGGCTGAAATTTTACCCAGGTCTCCAACATATAATTTAATTGTGGTCCGAACCGGACCATATCTTGATATCGTTTTAATAGTAGAGCAACTCTTTTCTTATATCCTTTTTTGCCTAAGAAGAGATGCCGGGAAAAGAACTCGACAAATGCGATCCACGGTGGAGGGTATATAAGATTCGGCCCGGCCGAACTTAGCACGCTTTTACTTGTTTCAGTTCATGTATTTGTTAATATTGAATGTCGTCTGTAGCCGTAGCTGTAACTGAAATTGGTGCACCACTCACTATGGGAAAAACTACAGTAAGTGACCTAACTGGTATGACTAATGCAAAATTATAATCCAGATTTTATGACAAATGATTTTGCCGTTTCTTAATGACAAGTTCACGACTTAAGGAAACTGCATTCCGCAAATCCTCAACAATGAAAGAATACCAAACAAAAGACATCGCCACAAGTGGTGGCAGACAATTTATTAAGTGGAACTTAAAGCGATTGGAGCGACTGATGCTTTTGCCCATTTCCAAATCGATTTTGTGTCGCCTCACTTCATGGTCCTTCTTCTTGGCGGAGGAATAATTAAATAAAAAATGTTTATTTATTAATCTGCTGTCAAACTCATACCAAGCCCATGACAACACCAACATTGGAGTCATACCAAATGATATCATTTTCTGAAAATTTATGGGGGTCATTAAACAAAATCGAAGCTCAAAGGCTACAAAATTAAGACATATAACTAGAGATAGAGCAAACTAACAAGACAATCCACGCCAACCTACAATGGTGTGGATGACGACCCTTCTTGTACCAAGTCATCTTACATTTGGCCAGCGATCATCACTAACAAGCTTTGGCTAGAAATTGTTTTAATGGCTTTATTTATGAGATTGTGGAACACACACGTTGTCTTGGCCTTTGTCTTTGCCTTCGTCATCAGCAACTTCGTTTGCATCATAAAGAACCTCCAATAAATGCTTGGCCTAAAGGTTATGTCGCTTTAATACCGCCAACTAAATGCAATAGCTTTGAACAAAAGGCTGGTCGGTCACCAACCAACCGCCCTATCCAGAGAACATTCCCACCGAACACAGGGCACACTGGGCAATGCTGGTTAAGAGAATCAAAAACAAATGATGACAATTTACAAATGACATTAAAATGTTTTGAAAACAGCGGCACAAACAATGAACACACTGAGAGGGACAGACTACGTTCAACAAACATCACATAAGACACAAGTGGAACAGTGGCATCAAATTGACCGAACATAAGATGAGTGAGTTTCATACAGCTAGATGCCATATTTTAAAGGCGTATGCTAGCGAGATTACCAATTCCTTCATTGTAACACCCCGAAATATAGATTTAATGCCCCAAAAGGTACAAAGTACATACCTACAGACTTATGTTGGTTGATATCAGCAAACACTATCTGCTGAATTTAAATCACTTTTTTTAGCTTTTGAATGAAACCATAGAAAATTTTTGAACTTCTACACGATAAAACTAAAACTTGTCTTCGCATATATTTGTAATTATTTTTTGGAAATATTAGCTGTAAATTTTTTGTTACAATTTGTACAGTGTGGCATCGAACAATCGGGATGGTCGGGACCAGAAGCTTTCTGGATAATCGATTTTCGCGGTTAATCGAGTTAAATTTTTGAAGTCATTTCACATAAGTAGATATTTGGGTTTTTATCGAATATGAACACTTTGAAAAAAAAACCGGGGTGCGAAACAAAAAGGGCTGGGGGCTATATCTATATATACCGATTCAGATCATACATGCCATGGAAGTTGGAACTCATAATTCAAGTCTTGGTTCCAAATTTCAGCCAAATCGGGTGAAAATTGATGCTTCGAAAGGCTGAATAAGTCCAATCTGGACATCTATGTATATGAGGGCTATATCTGTTTATAAACCAGATATAGCCCTCATAACAGAAGTCATTATGTCACATTTCAGCCAAATCGGATGAACATTAAGGCTTTTAATGGCTGAAAAAGCCAAATCCGGGGATCAGTTTATATGGGGGCTATATCTGTTTATAGACCGATTGAAATCATACATATCATGGATGTTGGAAGTCATAATTGAAGTCTTGGTTCCAAATTTTAGCCAAATTGGATGAAAATTAAGGCTTCTAAAGACTGAAGAAGTCAAATCTGGGGATCGATTTATATCGGGGCTATATATGTTTATAGACCGATTCGGATCATACTTGGCATGTATTTTGAAAGTCATAACCCAAGTTTTTGTCCTAATTACAGCCAAATAAAGGCTGAAAAGTCAATGTTTTGATATAGCTGCCTTATAAACCGATCTTGGATCTTGACTTCCTGACCACAAGACCACAAGAGGGCGCAAAATTTTATCCGATATGGCTGAAATTTTGCAAGAAGTGTTTTGCTATGATTTCCAACAACTATGCTAAGTATGGTTGTAATAGTTCCATAACCTGACATAGCTGTCATATAAACCGATCTGGGGTCTTGACATCTTGAGCCTCTAGAGGGCACAATTCCTATCCGATTTGGCTGAAAATTCGAATGACGTGTTTCGTTATGACTTCCAACTACCGCTCTAAGAACGGTTCAAATCGGTCCATCACCTGATTTAAATTTAGAGCAACGGCTTCTCCCATGACCTTCAACATAAGTGTCCAATATGATCTGAATCGGTCTATAGCCTGATACAGCTCCCATATAAACCGATCTCCCAATTTTATTCTTGAGCCCTAAGCTAAATAAATTAATTTTACACAATGACTTCTACTATGGTCTCCAACATTCAATTCGATTATATTCCGAATCAGCCCAATTATTATACCATAGGATGGGGGTATACTAATGTCGTCATTCCGTTTGTAACACCTCGAAATATTCGTCTGAGACCCCCATAAAGAACATATATTTTTGATCGTCATGACATTTTAAGTCGATCTAGCCATGTCTGTCCGTGCGTCTGTCTGTCGAAAGCACGCTGACTTTCGAAAGAGTAAAGCTAGGCGCTTGAAATTTTGCAAAAAAAAAACTTTCTATTAGTGTAGGCCGTTTGGGATTTGCAAATAGGTCAAATGAGTCCATGTTTTGATATAGCTGCAATATACGCCTATCTTGGGTCTTGACTTCTTGAGCTTCTAGAGGGCGCAATTCTTATCCGATTTGGCTGAAATTGTGCGTGCGGAGCTTTGTTATGACTTTCAACAACTTTTCTAAGTATGTTCTATATTAGTCCATAACCTGATATAGCTGCGATATAAACCAATCTTCCGATTAGACTTCTTGAGGTTCTAGAGGGCGCAGTTGCTATCCAATTTGGTTAAAGTCTTGCACATGTTGTTTTGATATAACTCCCAACAACTGTGCCGAGTATGGTCAAAATTTGACCATAACCTGATATAGCAGCCATATAAATCGATATTCCGATTATCCGATTTGGCTGAAATTGAGCGTGAGGTGCTTTGTTGTCTTCCGACAGCTGTGCTAAGTGTGGTCTAAATCACAGCTGCCATATAAACCGACCTTCTGGTTTGACTTCTTGAGTCCTAGACGGCGCAATTCTTATCCAATTTGGAAATTTTGCATATTTGGTTTTGGCACTGTGACACTGTTCCAAGAATGACCTAAATCGATTCATAATCTTGTATAGCTGCAATATAAACCGATCTCCCAATTTGTATTTCTGAGCTTCTTGAGGGCGCAATTATTAATCCATTTGCCTGAAATTTTCGAGGTAAATTTTTTTCATGACTTGTACGGCATGACAAGTAGGGTCCATAACGGTCAATAACTTGATACAGCTCATATATATTTGAAACAGTAATTCAATGATCTTAACAAATGCCATCCATGGTGGAGGGTATATTAGGTTCGTCCCGGCCGAACTTAGCACGCTTTTACTTGTTATACCCACCACCGAAGGATGGGGTTATATTCATTTGGTCATTCCGTTTGCAACACAACGAGATATTCATTTCCGACCCTATAGAGTATATATAGTCTTGATCAGCGTAAAAATCGAAGACGATCTAGACATGTCCGCCCGTCTGTCCAACTGTCCGTCTGTCTGTTGAAATCACGCTACAGTCTTTAAAAATAGAGATATTGAGCTGAAACTTTGGGCATATTATTTTTTTGTCCATAAGCAGATTAAGTTCGAAGATGGGCTTTAACGGACTATATCTAGATATAGTCCCCATACAGATCGATCCGCCGATTTAGGGTTCTAGGCCCATCAAAGCCATGTATATTATTCGCTTTTGCTGAAATTTGAGACAGTGGGTTATGTTAGGCTATCCGATACCCTTCTTTAATTTGGCTCAGATCGGTCCAGATTTGGATATAGCTGTCATATAGACCGATACAACGATTTAGGGTCTAAGGCCCATACAAGCCACATTTACTACCCGATTTACTGAAATTTGGAACAGTGAGTTGTGATAGGCCACTCGTCATCTTTCTTCAATTTGACCTAGATCGGCCGAGATTTGGCTGTATAGCTGTCATATTAACCGATCTCTCGATTTAAGGTCTTGCGCCCATAAAAGGCACATTTATTGTCCGATTTTGTCAAAAGTCGGACAGTGAGTTGTGTTAAAAGGCGAATTTATTGTTTGATGTCCCCGAAATTTAGGATAGAGAGTTATGTTAAGCCCTTCGACATATTTTTCCAATTTGCACTAGATCGAGCGAGATTTGCATATAGCTGCCATATAGAGCGATCTCTCGATTTAAAGTTTTGGGACCATAAAAGGCGCATATTTCTCGATGTCACCGAAATTTGGGGCAGTGCGTCAAATTAAGCCCCTCGGCATACTTCTGCAATATAGCACAGATCGGTCAATGTTTGGATATAGTTGCCATATAGACCGATATCTCGATTTATAATCAGATTTCACTGAATTTTGACACAGTGACTTATGTTAGGCCTTTCGACATCCGTGTCGTATATGGTTTAGATCGGATTATTTTTAGATATAGCTACTAAAACGATCAATATTTTGTTATACACAATTGAACAGTGACTTGCACTTATTATTGAGTATTTGATCCAAATCGGAACATATTTCGATATAGCTGCTATGTGGCATAAGGTATGAATTTTTCACCGGATTTTGACGAAAGTGGTTTATATATACCCGAGGTGGTGGGAATTCAAAGTTCGGCCCGGCCGAACTTAACCCATTTTTACTTGTTTTAAATTGCATAGTTTCTCACAAATGGCGCCAGCATTAAAAGGGAATAACCACCGCTGAACATTTTTTTTGATGTTCTCGCCATGATTTGAACCTAAGCTTTCAGCGACATAGGCAGACGTGCTATCCATGGACTACGGAGGCCTCCCAATTTCATAACCTATGAACTTTAGCTTTATTTGTAACGGACGTTATGTTCTTCATCCTTATATTACAAGAATTTTTTGGATTTTAAGTTATTTCTTCGCAAACACAATGTAATTAGACTTTAAGCATATTATTTTAAAAATATATAATCGGATTATACCTTAATATAGGCCTACAGAGACATATCCATATATAGGGATCGGTCTCCAGCTTATGGAACGCTTGTTTTTCATCCAATTAGGGCGAAATTAGGTACCATGATTTTTAACAGACTCCTTATTACCCGAAAAGAATATTAGTTTGTTCAGACCATATATGGATATAGCTGCCACATGGTCCAATCTTCCAAATATGGGTATTGAACTTATAAAATATACCTTTTCATACCCTCCACCATAGAATAAGGGTATATTAATTTCGTCATTCTGTTTGTAACATCTCGAAATTTGCGTCTGAGATCATTGTCGATCTAGCCATGTCCGTCCGTCTGTCTGTCGAAAGCACGCTAACTTTCAAAGGAGTTAAGCTAGCCGCTTGAAATTTGCATAAATCCTTTTTATTAGTAAAGGTCGGTTGGGATTGTAAATGGATGATATCGGTAAATGTTTTGATATAGCTGCCATATAAACCGATCTTCGGTCTTGACTTCTTGAGCCCCTAGTGGGCGCAATTCTCGTCCTATTTGACTGAAATATTGCACGTGGTGTTTTGGTATCACTTCCAACAACTGCGCTAAGAATGCTTCAAATCGGTACATAACCTGATATAGCTGCCATAGAAACCGATCCGGGATTTTGACTTCTTGAGCCTCTAGAGGGCGCAATTCTTATCCGATTTGGCAGAAATTTTGTACAACGGCATCTCTCATGACCTTCAACATACATGCCTTCAAAACATGTCTCCCGCTTTTGCTTTTTGAGCCCATACAAGGCGCAATTCTTATCCGAATGGACTGAATTACACGAAACAGAATGACTTCTACAATGTTCAGCAATTAATTCATTTATGGTCCGAATCGGCCTATAACCTGATACAGCTCCAATAGCATATCAGTTCATATTCAATATTCATTGTTTGCCTAAAAAGATATACCGCGCAAAGAACTCGACAAATGCCATCCGTGGTGGATTGTATATAAGACAAGCTTAGCCGGGCCCGCTCCGCTGCGCCTTCTTTTACTTTATATGGAACAAAAGTTTCCTTGGTACAATATATTTATTTTCGACAATTAAAAATTTTTTTTAGTGAAAAACCATGCTACGAAAATAGTATATCGCTTGCCTAACAGTTTAAAAATATAAGTGCCTTTATCTGAATCCCATATGATCTTTATTGGTCTATGAATTTAAGTTAGGATATAAGGTGTACTCCCAGATACTTGGCCCTGAAAAAATATCAGCATCGTGCTCTTCTCTCAAATACCATTTATTTAAACCCCATATTGTCATTGGCTTAAGAGGAGCTTACAGGATGAGGCGTCCCCCAAACACATGGCCTCAAAATAGGTTATCATTTGGATATCAAATTGGTATTCTACTCCCAAATACCTTTATTTGAGTCCCATATTGCGATGGTCGCTAAAAAATTGGTGTGTGTGGGGTATTTTGGGAAAGGGGCAGACCCCCAGAAAATTGGTTCCGAAAATGGGTATCAATTCTTAATCTACCCCTACATACTTTTCATTTAGACCCACATTGTCATGGTCGGCAATTATGCCCGATTTAGGGGTGTTTTGGGGATTGGGGTGGTCGCCCAACACTATGCCCGGAAAATATATCATATATCTATATATCATTTATTTGAACCCCATATTTCCATTGCCCTCAAAATAGGATATCAAGTTCGTTTTCTAATCCCATTTAAACTCCTTATTGCAAAAGTCAGCAAATATGTCCGGTTTGGGGTATTGGCCCTAAAAACTATAAATATTTAGTTCCAATCTCTTTACGACCCAAATTGTCTTGGTGAGCAAACACGTCCTATTTGGGGGTTGTTATGGTGGTGGGACGTCCCCTAGACAATTGGTCCCTAATGTTGATATCAGATACGTGGTCTACTCCCAAACACCTTTAATTTGAGCTCCATATTTCCATAGTCGGCAAACATGACCTGCTGGGTTTGTTTTGGGGGATGAGTGGCCACTCAGTTAGTTGGCCTTGAAAATATATATATCGGATTCGTATTCTACTCTAAAAACCCTCTTATTTGAGCCTCATATTGCAAAAGTTAGCAAATACTTCCTATTTGGGTGGTGTTGTAGGGGTGGTTTGGCCCCATAGACACTTTTACCGAATATTGATATCAGATTCGTGCTTTACTCCCAAAGACCTTTCATTTGAGCCCCATATTGCTATGGTCATAAATTTGTCCCCTTTGGGGGATGTTTTTGGGGAGAGGCGGCCCCAAAACACTTGGTCCCATATTTTGATATCAGATTCGAATTCTACACAAAAATACCTTTTATTTAAGCCCCATATTCACATTGTCAGTAAATAAGTTCTGTTTGGGGGGTGTTTTGGAGAAGGGGTGGACCCCAGAAACGTGGTCCCACATTTGGATATTAGATTCGTATTCTACTCCCAAATACCTTTCATTTGAGTCCCATATTGCCATGGTCGGTATATATCCGATGAGGTTAGGGTGGTCCCCCTAACACTTGGTCCGACAATTGTATATCAGATAAGTTTTCTAATCTTAAATATCTTTCATTTGAGTCCCATGTTGTCGTGATTGGTCTAAGTATATGTTTGGTAGGTTTTGGAGTGGGGCGGCCCCCCTAGGTACTCCATCCGAAATTTGGATACCAAATTTTTATTTTTAGGGTACTATATGAGAACATACAAAATTTCGCTTAAAACGCACCAACCATCACCGAGATCTGGTGTTTCTGAAAATTAGGGTAAGGGGGCGGGTCCGCCCCACCTTCAGATATCAAAAAATGTAGTATCCTATTTTCACCACGAGATCATTATGCACCATCTGTGTAAATTTCAAGAAAATTGGTTCAGCCGTTTGTGAGCCTATAAGGAACACACAAACATACAAACAAACACAAATAGATTTTTATATATAAGATTCGGCCAGGCCGAACTTAGCACGCTCTTACTTATTTTACATTATGTCGTTAAAATTTATTTATTTTAAGATATTTCTGCCATTTCAATATTACAATGAGCTGGAATGATTTTTTTTTTTTTTTGCTTTTCATATTTATGTTCTAAAGGGCGTTACATTCGTCATCACAGTTGGTATAAAATTATTCAAAAATATACTCCATAATTGGAGACATGTATAATATCTTCTTATTTCTTGAAATTGGTGAAAAAAAATTTAAGTAGTTCTTTTGAAAAAAAACTTCTTGTTCATTTTTCGAAACGTGCTTTACATATACTCAAAATAAAAATTGACCAAATGGTCAATGGTTGTAGTTAATGTGGATCTAAAATATAATTTGATCCAATGCCACGCCCCTAAATTGGTTCATGTCTGGTATTGTGTCCCCACCTAAGTGCCCTTTAAACGCGAAAGCCGGGCAATGACAAAGGAAATGCTGCAACGTCTCATCATCTTCCCCGCGTGCCCTGCATATGCTATCACTTATTTCACATAATCGAGCTCGTAGTCGGACTTCCTTTCAATAATAGCCTCGTCTTCTCACGATCTGGATCCCCCCATAGGATTTTCGCCGTCCTACCGACCGCTTCGCTGTTCCACAGGGTTGCAAGCGCAATCATCGCCCACGCCCTTAACTCGGACTGCGTCGACCCGAAAGGCTTCGGATTAACCAAGTTTATTGACGGCAGTCCTCTGGTCTTCACTGCCAAACCGTCTGGTTCAACGTCAACTAAATGCAACAAAATTCATCTTAATTCATATGGTGAACAATCATGAAAGCTATTTTTAACTGAACTCCAAACAATTGATGGAATCAAATGTTCGTAATTTTTAATACATCTGTACAAACTTTTTGCCAAATTCCTGCTTTTATTTCGACCTCCGTTGGTTTTAAATGGCTTTGGAAAAATTTCCAAATGTAAATATGTCGCATAGGAGTAAGCACAAAATTTTTCCAGAAGTTCCGTTCCGTTATCCACACTAGTTTATAGAATGTTGGAAAAGGAGTTAAAGTGTTCAGTATAAATACATAACTTTTTATACCCACCACCGAAGGATGGGGGTATATTCATTTTGTCATTCCGTTTGTAACACCTCGAAATATGCGTTTGAGACCCCATAATGTATATAAATTCTTGATCAGCATAAAAATCTAAGACGATTTAGACATGTCTGTCCGTCTGTCTGTTGAAATCACGCTACAGTCTTTAAAAATAGTCCATAAGCAGGTTAAGTTCGAAGATGGGCTATATCGGACTATATCTTGATATAGCCCCCATATAGATCGATCGGCTGATTAAGGGTCCTAGGCCCAAAAAAGCAACATTTAATATCCGATTTTGCTAAAATTTGGGATAGTTAGTTGTGTTAGGTCCTTCGATATCCTTTGTCAACCGATCTTCCGATTTAGGGTCTTAAGCCCATAAAAGCCACATTTATTATCCAATATTGCTTAAATTTGAGACAGGCCCTTCGACATCTTTCTTCAATTTGCCCCTGATCGGTCCAGATTTGGATATAGCTGCCATATAGGTTTTGGACCCACAAGAGGCGCCTTTATTTCCCGATGTCGGCGACATTTAGAACAATGAGTTGTGTTGGAGCACTTGGCATCCTTCTTCAATTTGGGCCAAATCGGTCCAGATTTGGATATACAATACTTTATAGGGTCGAGATATTTCGATGTGTTGCAAACGGAATGACAAAATGAATAAACCCACATCCTTCGGTGGTGGGTATAAAATTTGTAATGGAAACGGAAGAAACTTACGTTTAGTACCGTATTTGGTACCATTACATACTTTCTTTACGGATTGAACTAGAGCTCTGAAATTTAACATGTAGATTCTACTAAGAAATATATGTTGGCTGACAAAGTAATTTTTAACAAATCATACATTTTGGTACAAAAAAGTACGAAATAGCTTATTTACTTTTACAGTGAACGGGGAAGAGTAAAATTAAAAATTTGCTAAAAATGATCGATGTCTTGACAAATAACCGATAAGTTGTACCAAATATGAAAAATATAAGGAGTGGCATAAAAACTACTTAAGTGGTGTAATTGGTACTATTTAATACTTCCTTTATAGATTGAGATACGGATCTGAAATTTGGCATACAGGCACATTTTGGCAGTATGTGCCGGACGACTAGAAGATTTTGTTGATATTCGCACATTTTGGTACCAAAACTTACAAAGTAGTACTCTATTTACAGAGTGAGCAACATCTATGACATTAGATTATAGAATCCATCAAATCCAACAAGACATTAAAACGGATTCCAGAAATCTGGAATTTTGAGAAATTTTTTTGTTTGATTTTTGGGATATTAAAAAGCCAAAATTTCCCCAAGATATGACGGGAAAATTGTTGTAACTGGTTTGGATGTAAATAGAATTTTGGCAATAAATGCGCCTTTTATGGGCCCAAGACCTTTAATCGGCCGATCGGTCTATATGTACAATAAGAATGTGCTATTCAAATATTTGGGGGGCCACCCCTTGCTCAAAATACCCACCAAATAAGAAAGATTCACTACCATAGCAATATGGGGCTCAAATGAAAGATCTATGAGAGTAGAGCACGTTCATCCCCCAATATAATCCCCAAACCGGGCATTATTGCCGACTATCGAAACATAGGGCTCAAATGAAGGGTATTGGGAGTAGACCACGAATGTGATATTAACACACACGTTGATATTTTATTTTTCTTTATTCAGGTTGTCATCAACTTTGACCACTCTGCCCTTTTTTTCGTCATTCTGTTTGTAACACCTCGAAATATGCGTCTAAGGCCCCATAAAGTATATATATTCTTGACCGTCGCGACATTTTAAGTCGAACTAGCCATGTCCGTCCGTCTGTCTGTCGAAAGCACGCTAACTTTTGAAGGAGTAGAGCTAGCTAACTGAAATTTGTGAAATTTTTGTGACAGCGAAAAGTGTTAGGTCCTTCGACATTCTTCTTCAACTTGGCCCAAATCGGTCCAGATTTGGATAGAGCTGCCATATAGACCGGTATCTCGATTTAAGGTCTTGGCCCCATAAAAGGCGCATGTATAATCCGATTTCACTGAAATTTTGCACAGTGACTTATGTTAGGCTTTTCGACATTCATGTTGTATATGGTTCAGATCGGTTTATTTTTAGATATAGCTACTAAGAAGACCAATATTTTGTTATACACAATTGAACAATGACTTATACTTGTTAGCATTTGGTCCAAATCGGAACATATTTCGATATAGTTGCTATGTGGCATAAGGTATGCATTTTTCACCGGATTTTGATGAAAGGTGGTTTATATATATACCCGAGGTGGTGGGAATCCAAAATTCGTTCCGGCAGATCTTAACGCCTTTTTAGTTGTTTTTATATTTATTTAATTATAATTTGTCCAAACATTGTAAACTTTAAAAGGGTTTAACTCCCGTATTATAATCATAAGAACATTCGTTCTCGTTGTACGGGTGTCAATATATTACAAATTATAATTTTGCAAGTGTCCGTTGTTTACCAAATATTTTCCCTATTCTTGTGGATGGATTGACTTGTGCGTCTTTTCATTTCAGAAGGTAGTAGAAAGCTAACGCTGCACAACACATTGATCTGCAAAAGACAGAATCTAATTTTCTTTTTTGCCTACTGGTTATACACACACTATAAAATTAAACAAAAACAAGTAAAAGCGTGCTAAGTTCGGCCGGGCCGAATCTTATATACCCTCCACCATAGATCGCATTTGTCGAGTTCTTTTCCCGGCATCTTTTCTTAGGCAAAAAAAGGATATAAGAAAAGATTTGCTCTGTTTTTAGAGCGATATCAAGATATGGTGCGGTTAGTACCACAATTAAACTATATGTTGGAGATCTGTATAAAATGTCAGCCAATTCGAATAACAATTGCGCCCTTTGTGGGCTCGAGAAGTAAAATAGAGAGATCGATTTATATAGGAGCTGTATCGGGCTATAGACCGATTCAGATCATAACAAACACGTATGTTGATGGTCATGAGAGGATCCGTAGTACAAAATTTCAGGCAAATCGGATAATAATTTCGACCTCTAGAGGCTCAAGAAGTCAAAAAGTCAAGATCCCAGATCGGTTTATATGGCAGCTATATCAGGTTATAAACCGATTTGAACCTTCTTTGACACAGTTGTTGAAAGTAAGAATAAAATACTTCATGAAAATTTTCAGCCAAATCGAATAGGAATTGCGCCCTCTAGAAGCTCAAGAAGCCAAGTCTCCAGATCTCTTTACATGACAGCTATATCACACCACCACACTTGGCACAGTTGTTGGATATCATAACAAAACTCTTCGTGCAAAATTTCATTCCAATCGGTTAAGAATTGCGCACTCTAGAGGCTCAAGAAGTCAAGACCCAAGATCGGTTTATATTGCAGCTATATCAGCTATATGGCTTACTTACATTACCAACCGACCTACACTAATAAGAAGTTTTTGTGCAAAATTTTAAGCGGCTAGCTTTACTCCTTCGGAAGTTAGCGTGCTATCGACAGACAGTCGGACGGACGGACGGACGGACATGGCTTGACGGACGGACATGGCTTGATAAAATGTCACGACGATGAAGAATATATATACTTTATGGGGTCTCAGACGAATATTTCGAGTAGTTACAAACAGAATGACGAAATTTGTATACCCCCCATCCTATGGTGGAGGGTATAAAAAAAACACCCAAATACGTACAAAGCCTCTTTTCGCTTATTGAGAAAACATATACATATGAGAGAGTTTGTCCCAACAAAAGAGCACAAAAAGTGAAAAGTGTTGAAAATCAAGAAAATGATTTTATATATTGGAAATTCATACACATTTTTGAAAAAAATACCGGCTAGCACATGAATGGATGAACTTATTCACGTATTTTATTTTCGATTTATGCACTTTGTAAAAAACAAGTAAAAGCGTGCTAAGTTCGGCCGGGCCGAATCTTATATACCCTCCACCATAAATCGCATTTGTCGAGTTCTTTTCCCGGCATCTCTTCTTAGGCAAATCAGGATATAAGAAAAGATTTGCTCTGCTATTAGACCAATATCAAGATATGGTCCGGTTTGGACCACAATTAAATTATATGTTGGAGACCTGTGTAAAATGTCAGCCAATTCGAATAAGAATTGCGCCCTTTGGGGCTCAAGAAGTAAAATAGAGAGATCGATTTATATGGGAGCTGTTGATGGTCATAAGAGAATCCGTAGTACAAAATTTCAGGCACCATTCCTATGGTGGAGGGTATAATAAATAACGACTGCAATTAGGAAGAGATACGTTAAACATTTTTTTCTGTGCACACCATTAAAATTAAAAAACACAAGATTGAATAAACAAATTTCTGAAATATTTTTTAATTTTTTAGGGAACTTTCATCTTCTTTTCAGCTGAAAACAGACGAAAATGTAGAATTCAGCAGAATTTCTCTGATTGTAGATACATCATTACCCTCAGCATTACCTGTGACTAAAAAATACAAACTTATTCATAATTATTTTTTCGGTATTACCAGTAAAAGAAGACAACATTAACAGAGAGAGTAAGGGAATCCATTAAAACGACCAAAGTTTCGCTTACAAATGAGCCACAGGTAAACAAGCGAATATGTACTTAGTACATAAGACCTCGAAGTGGAAAAATAATTTGAAGGGAAGTCTAAAATTAAGCAGTTGCAACATTTTTGGCTTACCAACCAAGGTAATAAGTAATGACATTTTTTGCACTGACAGAAGTTCCCATGTTAAACTTCATCCAAAACGCTAACTTGGATCCCAAGAAATCAAATCGTGATCTCGGGTTATATGGGAGTTGTATAAGCAAATTGCAATACTAATACTGATCAAGTCAGATATGAACCCAGTGTGCACGTTACTCGTATTCTAATGAGCTTAACAATGCTTGTGGCTCAAAACAGAATTGCCTCACAGACAACGAACATGCAACCAGAAATGATTGGAATGCCTGATCATCCGTAGTGAACACTGACTTAATTGAAACGCCAAAATGTCGATGTCCCACCATCGAAGAAATACGATAGTGTGAGATTTGGACCTCGGTTCAAATTGATATCAGTGGTACTTAACCACCAATAAAAAAATAGCCTAAGAACGCCCCACACTCCGTGATTGTGTGGCGGCACATGCAACACACCGACATGAACAGGCGGCTTATGGCAGCACTCTGCCATACAGCCTCGTTGACATAACATCTTCGAGGTAGTGCCATAATTAATGCGATAAAATGTGAAGCGCAGTAAATCGTCACCATAATAAGCCATTACCGAACGACATCAACACAAACTACATTGGCAACAACAAAGCGGGCGGTCATCATTATCATAATCAATAACATAATCATCTCCCTCCTTTACTTTTGGTCAGCACTGGTAGGGTATGAGTACGAGTGAGTTGTGGCTAGGGATCTTCTCCACTTACCCGTCTCGCGATATAACAAACACTTTATACTGTTGCCACCAGGCAACCGCGACAGCGTCACCGGCAGCATAAGCAGCGGGAATTTACACTTTAATCTGACACCGAGTATCGCGTCAAGAGGCGAGTATCAACACCGTGCGTGTTTATGACAATGGAACCAAACACGGGCAGTGTCCAGCCTTCTTATCTCTGATGTCCCTTCTTCTCTTTTTTCATATTTGAAGGCAATTCCATCCTCATGGCCACGTTATCAAATAAACTAAGCAAATAGCAGAACTCGGTTCTAGAAGACTAATGTACACCCTACCCCTATTGGCACACCTACATGCCGATATATATCTATAATTCATACACTGAAGATATCAAATTAACATACTTTCTTAGCCTTATGCACATTAGGGTGATGACTTTTTGAGTTTTGTTCTCAAAAATTATTTCCTGTTGCAAAAATTAATGAACTTGCCGATTAATTACTAAAACAAAATGTGTTCCACTTTCCATTCCAATATTGAAAAGGTCGCGCACAAAGCGCTTTGAAATTAAATTTTTGTGAAATTTTTTATCGTTTTGTGCGTTGAAATTTTTTATTGAATCATCTTATATTTAAAACTAGCCGAATCGGACCCGCTCCGCTGTGCCTTCCTAAATCTCTAATATCTTTTTAGGGTGGGGACACTTCGCCCTGAATGCGGATAGCGAATTCGCGCCATTGTAGCGTATGACGCTGAACGCATTCCAATCCTGGCGAGAAGATCGGGCAAGCGGTGTTTACCCCTCTTAATGTTGGCGACATTTGCGAAGTAAATACAATGCCATGCATGGTTATTTAAACAATTTTCCCCAAAGAGGTATCGTACTACGGCTATAAAAAAGGTCCCTTATCATTGAGTTTAAACCTGAATCGGAAAGCACTCATTGATGTGTGAGAATTTGCCCCTTCTCGGTTCATGGTGGTAATGTTCTCATTAGGGGAGGGATGGTACCTCAGACATTTCGACTCAAATATGGATATCAAATTCATGCTGCACTTCCAAATCCCTTTAATTTGAGCCCCATATTGCCATGGCCGTTAAATATGAACCGTTTGAAGGGTTGATTTGGGGCTTGGCGGCCACGGCACTTTATACTGAAAATAGATATCAAATTCATTATTTATTCCCAACAGAAATGAAGTTCATTTTAGGGGGTGCTTTAGGGCGTACCCCAAAACACACCACAATTGGATATCAAATTTTTTTTCTACTCTCAAATACCATTCATTTGAGTTCCATATTGTCATAATGGGTCAAATAACCCATTTGACTTATCTTAAGGAGGAAAAGCGCCACCTGGACTTGAACGCTCCGCCTCCTCCCGATATCTAAAAATTATATAGCCTATGTTTTCCTCCAGACAAACGTACACAATCTATGAAAATTTTAAGAAAATCGGTTCCGCCAAGTGTCGTATGACTATACGATACTTGGGTGTAATGGTGTTTTTGAGGTGTGGTGTCACCCCATATACTTCGATCTGATTTTGTATGCCCGATTCGAATTACTTTCATTTGAGTCCCATTTTGAAATGAACGTCCAATATGTCTGTTTTGGGGTTTGGGGCGGCCCGATGGTTACTTAGACCCAAATATTAATACCATATTCGTATTCTACTCTCCAATACCTTTCAATTGATACCTATATTGTCCCGATCGGTCCACTTTTGATTTTGGGTTGTGTTTTTTGCATAAGGGGGAGGGTTCGCCCCCCTTCTGATACACACAATATGCGAATCAAGAAATCAAACAATATGCAATCGATAAAATCGGGTTTTCAGTCTATACGGAACAAACAAACCGAGTCCCATATATCCGTGATTGGCTAATGTTCCCATTTTGGGCGTTTTTGTGGGGGTGGGGGGTGGGGGCCCCTATACTTCGACATGAATTTGTATGCCAGATTCGTTATCTACTCCCACATACTTTTCATTTGATACCCATATTGTCCTTATCGGCCCACTTTTGATTTCGGGTGGTGTTACTTGGGGTAACGGTGGAGGTTCCGCCCCCTTTCCAATAAATTAATTTTCGTTAAATAAATTATAAAGTCTATTCCTACATCCATATTCGTAATCTACACCCGAATACCTTTCATTTGAGTCCCATACTGCCATGATCGTCAAATATCATATATCGCAGGGGTGGCCCCCAGGTACTTGGACCCCACTTTTATTATTCTTACTCTGCTCTTGAATACCTTTCATTTGAATCCCATATTGTCCCGATCAGTCAACTTTTATTTTTGGGTAAGGGGGAGGGTCCGCTCCCTCCCGATATCAAAAAATTATATAGTCTATGTTTCCTTCCAGACCTACCTACACAATCTGTGAAAATTTCAAGGTAATGGGTTCAGCCGTTTTCTAGTCTATACGGAACAAGCAAACAAACCGACAAACAAACGCAAATTGAATTTTATATATAAGACTAGCTGAACCGGGCCCGCTCCGCTGCGTCTTCTTTTACTTTAAATGGAACAAAATTATCCTTTGAATATTTATTTTCGACAATCAAAGAGTTTTTAGTGAAATAACAAGTTACGAAAATAGTATATGTATGTCGCTTGACAGTATAGCAATATAAATGCCTTAATCTGAATCCCATTTGATCTTTATTGATTCATGAATTTGCTCGGAGGGCTTAGGGTCATTTATATTTGGGTGTTAGGTACACTCCCTTCTTAATAGTTCTAATTTCAGCTCGATATTGTCACGATTTTGGGGTGTTTTCGGGAGTGAGGTGATCCCCTAGACACTAGGCCCTGAAACAAATGTCAGCATCGTGCTTTTAAGAGGAGTTTGTGGGATGGGGCGTCCTTAAATACTTGGCCCCAAAATTTTTACTCTTGCGAGGTGCTTTGGGAAAGGGGCGGATCGGGCGGCAAATCGGGTAAATACGTCCTATTTCGGGGTTGTTATGGGGGTCCTTTCATTTGAGCCATATATTGCAAGGGTTGTAAATTTGTCCCCTTTGGGGGATCTTCTAGGGGATGGTCGGCCCCCCAAATACTTGGTCCCACATCTAAATACCAGATTGGTATTTTACACCCAAATACCTTTTATTTAAGCCCGATATTGCCATGGTCAGTAAATAAGTCCTGTTTAAGAGGTGTTTTGGGGAAGGGGTGGACCCCCAGAAACTTGGTCCCACATTTGGATATCAGATACGTATTTAACTCCTAAATACCTTTCATTTGAGTCCCATATTGCTATGGTCGGTAAATATGTCCGATTTAGGGGTATTTTTGGGGTTGGGGTGGTCCCCAAACACTTGGTCCAACAATTGGATATCAGATACGTTTTCTAATCTTAAATACCTTTCATTTGAGTCACATATTGTCGGGATGTGTATATATATATATTTGGTAGATTTTGGGGGTGAGGCGCCCTCCCTAGGTACTCCATCCGAAATTTGGATACCAAATTTTTGTTTGTGTATTGCTATAAGAGAGAACACAAAATTTCGCTTAAATCGCACCACCCATCTCCGAGATCTGGCGTTTGTGAAAATTATGGTAAGGGGGAGGGTCAGATATCAAAAATCGAATACCCTATTTTCACCAGGGGATCATAATGCACCATCTGTGAAAATTTCAAGAAAATTGGTTCATCCGTTTCTGAGTCTATGAGGAACTCACAAACAAACCTACAAACAAATACAAATTGATTTTTATACCCTCCACCATAAGATGGGGGGTATACTAATTTCGTCATTCTGATTGTAACTACTCGAAATATTCGTGTGAGACCCCATAAAGTATATATATTCTTGATCGTCGTGAAATTTTATATCGATCTAGACATGTCCATCCGTCTGTCCGTCTGTCCGTCCGTCCGTCTGTCCGTCCGTCCGTCCGTCCGTCTGTCTGTCGAAAGCACGCTAACTTCCGAAGGAGTAAAGCTAGCCGCTTGAAATTTTGCACAAATACTTCTTATTAGTGTAGGTCAGTTGGTATTGTAAATGGGCCATACCGGTCCATGTTTTGATATAGCTGCCATATAAACCGATCTTGGGTCTTGATTTCTTGAGCCTGTAGAGTACGCAATTCTTATCCGATTGGAATGAAATTTCGCACTACGTGTTTTGTTGTGTTATCCAACAACTGTGCCAAGTATGGTTCAAATCGGTTCATAACCTGATATAGCTGCCATATAAACCGATCTGGGGTCTTGACTTCTTGGGCCTCTAGAGTGCGCAATTCTTATCCGATTGAAATGAAATTTTGCACGACGTGTTTTGTTACGATATCCAACAACTGTGCGAAGTATGGTTCAAATCGGTCCATAACCTGATATAGCTGTCATATAAACCGATCTTGGGACTTGACTTCTTGAGCTTCTAGAGGGCGCAATTTCTATCCGATTTGGCTGAAATTTCGCAAGACGTTTTTTATTGTTACTTTCAACAACTATGTCAAATAAAGTACAAGTCGGTTCATAACCTGATATAGCTGCCATATAAACCGATCTGGGATCTTGACTTCTTGAGCCTCTAGAGGTCGCAATTATTATCCAATTTGCCTGAAATTTTGTACGACGGATTCTCTCATGACTATTAACATACGTGTTTATTATGGTCTGAATCGGTCTATAGCCCGATACAGCTCCCATATAAATCGATCTCTCTATTTCACTTCTTGAGCCCCCAAAGGGCGCAAATCTTATTCGAATTGGATGACATTTTACACAGGTCTCCAACATATAATTTAATTGTGGTCCAAACCGGACCATATCTTGATATCGCTCTAA
Organism: Stomoxys calcitrans; assembly: GCF_963082655.1. Taxonomy (NCBI): domain Eukaryota; kingdom Metazoa; phylum Arthropoda; class Insecta; order Diptera; family Muscidae; genus Stomoxys; species Stomoxys calcitrans. The sequence continues at coordinate 153,794,976 of NC_081552.1, forward strand.
TAGCAGAGCAAATCTTTTCTTATATCCTTTTTTTTGCCTAACTCGACAAATGCGATCCATGGTGGAGGGTATATAAGATTCGGCCCGGCCGAACTTAGCACGCTTTTACTTGTTATATATAAGACTAGGTGAACCCGGCCCGCTTCGCTGCGCTTCCTTTTACACCATATGAATTATAACGTTCTTTTGAATTACTCTTCTTTCCATTCGCCAAGTTACGTTTATATTTTGCGGCCATGTTTAGACTATCGTGGAAACTTGTCCCAGGGTAGGAGGGTTAAAAAAATAATATTGAAAACAATCAAAGGTTAGTTCCTATATTTTATTTATTTAAGGGACAGACAACATGTCAAATCAGTAGTGAAAAGCATATGATCAACTTTGAACACACTCTCCTGTACCTCTCGCGCTCTTTTTCTTTGTTCGGGTTGGCTTTCCTATTCAAATAATTTCTACCACCTAATAGATGGCGCTGAATTTGTTGTTGGTAATGCTCGTTGTTGTTTATTTCCATCACATTGTGATCATTTTGTCTATTTTTGAATTCAATCGAATTCCCACTTATGTCGGTCTATCTAATGTCACCCTTGCGCAGGGGTATCTTCGGCTTTTTTCACCACTGGATATTCCTTCAATAATAGTTGCGTCAATAATCATTATCCATTTAAGACTTCAGACCACTAAATTTACTTTTTTATACCCTCTATCATAAACTAATTTCGTCATTCCGTTTGTAAAGCATCGAAATATTCATCTGAGACCCAACAAAGTATATAGGTATATTTTTGATCGTCTTGACATTCTAAGTCGATTTAGCCATGTCGGTCCGTCCATCTGTCGAAAGCACGCTAACTTTCCATGGGATAAAGCTAGGAGCATGAAATTTTGCACAAACACTTCCTGTTAGTTTAGGTCAGTTGGGATTTTATTTGGGTCATATTGGTTTATGTTTTGATATAGCTGCCATATAAACCGATTTTGGATATTGACCTCTTGAGCCCCTATACGCATCAATTCTTTTCCGATTTATCTCAAATTTTGTATAAGATATTTTGTTATGACTTCCCACATCTATGCTAAGTATGATTCAAACCGGTTTAAAACTTGATATAGCTCCCATATAAATCAATCTCCTAATTTGACTCTTGAAGCAATTCTTATGCGATTTGGCTAAACATACGTGCCAAATATGGTCTGAATGGGTCCATAGCCTGATATAGCTCCCATATGAACCGATCTCCCGATTTTAATTCTTGAGCCACTATAGGGCTCAATTCCTATTCAATTTTGGCTGACATTTTGCACAATTACTTTTACTCCAACAGCATAACCAAACATGGTCCGAGTCGGTTGATAATTTGAAATAGCTCCAATAGCTTTGCAATTTTTATTCATTATCCTTTCTTTGTCTATAAAGAAATTTCGGGCAAAAAAAATGACTAATGAAATTCATGCCCTCTACCATGGATATGTAAGATTCGGCCCGGCCGAACTTTTCCTGCTTTTACTTGTTGTCACTCGATCCGTTCGCCAAGTCATTGAAAACAGCTATTTTCCCTTTATAAAATCAGCTGTTTTCAATGACTTGGCGAACGAATCTAATGACAAAACGAAAAAACTGTGTCCTCATCGGCACGCTACTTGGGCTCGACTATAAAAAGAAGGCTTCTTATCTTTGAGCTAAATTTTCAATCAAACCCGCTGTTTATAAAAGAACTTAAAAGTTCTCCGTTCCATGTCGCCCCGGATCCTTGCGGAAACACATATAAGCGACTGAGAATTTGACATTTCTCCCATTTGTTAGAACTTTTTTGCTACCCGCTTGGAGCGGCTTAGAACCTATATAAGTTGTCTATAACTGATTATATGGCTATTTGTTGAATAGTCATAATTTAGCCTTTTTAAATCAAATCAAATTGCCATATTAAACAATTCTCAGTGGTAAAGAACTAATTTGCCGGTCTTTATATTAGGTTCGGTGGCGACAGTTCTTAGCAATTAAACCGTGTAAAACTTTTAATCATACAAGTATCGCCCAGCAGCACGTTGTTTGGATTTGTCTAGGGAAAAAGGCTCCTTCTCGATTAGCTATAATACATGGACCTCATTTTTATACCCACCACTGAAGGATAGGTGTATATTCATTTTGTCATTCCGTTTGCAATATCAATTTCCGACCCTATAAAGTATATATATTCTTGATCAGCGTAAAAATCTAAGACGATCTAGACATGTCCGTCCGTCTGTCCGTCTGTCTATTGAAATCACGCTACAGTCTTCAAAAAGATTATTTTTTGTCCATAAGCAGGTTAAGTTCGAAGATGGGCTATATCGGACTACATCTTGATATAGCCCCTATATAGACCGATCCGACGATTTAGAGTCTTTGGTCAATAAAAGCCACATTTATTATCCTATCTTGTTAAAACTTGGGACAGTGAGTTGTGTTAGACCCTTCGACAATTTGGACCAGATCGGTCCAGATTTGGATATAGCTGCCATATAGACCGATCTTCTGATTTAGGGTTTTAGGGCCATAAAAGCCACATTTGTTATCCGATTTTGCTGAAATTTAGGACAGAAAGTTGTCTTAGGCCCTTCCACATCCTTCGTCAATTTGGCCCAGATCGGTCCAGATTTGGATATAGCTGCCATATAGACCGATCCTCCGATTTAAGGTCTTAGGTCCATAAAAGCCCCATTGATTTTCCGATGTTGCTGAAATTTGGAACAGAGAGTAAAGTACAGCCCCTCCACATATTTGTGCAATTTGGTCTAGATCGATCAAGATTTGCATATAGTTGCCATATAGACCGATATCGCGATATAAAGTCTTGGCCCCAAAAAAGGCGCATTTATAATCCGATTTAACTGAATTTTGACACATTGACTTATGTTAGTCATAGCTACTAAAAAGACCAAGATTTTGTTATGCACAATTAAAGAATGACTTGCACTTATAAGTATTTGGTCTAATCGGATAATATTTCGATAAAACTGCTATGGGATATAAGGTATGGAATTTTCACCAGATTTTTATGAAAGGTGGTTTACATATATACCCGAACTAACGCATTTTACTTGTTTTTGTTATATTCGTAGTCTAGTCGCGAATACATTTCATTTGAGTCCCATATTTATATTTACGTCCAATATGTTTGTTTGGGGGAGTTTCTAGGGATGGACGACTCCTCGCATATTTGATCCCAATTTTTAATATCCTATTCGTATTGCACTCCCCAATACATTTCATTTGATACCCATATTGTCCCTATCGGTCCACTTTGGATTTTAAGTGTTGTTTTTGGGGTAAAGGGGGAGGGTCCGCTACTCCTGAATACCTTTCAATTGAATCCCATATTGTCCCGATCGGTTCACTTTTATTTGGTGGTCGTACTTTTGTGGTAATGGGGAGGGTCCGCCCCCCTACCGATATCAATAAATTATATAGCCTATTGTTCCTTCCGGATCATTCCCCGCAATCTGGGAAAATTTGGATTTCTTCTAGATCAACGCTTAAACTTCCGTCAACACACCTCAATGGTTGTAAACAAAGCACGTAGTGCTCTTGGCTTCATGAAACGCTGGAGTAAAGAACTTAATGATTTCTCTGTGACGAAAAACTTATATACGTCGCTAGTTAGAAGTAATCTCGAGTACGGTTCAGTGGTATCGGATCTGTACTACAATGTCCATTCTGATTCGATAGAATCGGTTCAAAAACAATTTCTACTATTTTGTCTCCGTCGAAATGGGTGGGACAGAAGTTCATTACCTTCGTATGAGTACCGATTAAATCTTATAGAGTTTCCTACATTAAAAAGTCGTAGAACCATGCTAAACATTACGTTTTTGACTAAATTAATTCATGGTAAAATAGATTCCTGCTTTTTTTGAGTCGAATTTTCTTTAACGTTCCTATCAGACCTACCAGATATTTTGATCTTTTGATTTCTTATTATAAAACCAACTATGCCAATAATGATCCTTTTCAGCACCTATGTTATCAATTAAATCAACTGAAAGATATAATAGATCTATCTGAGAATCGAGAAAGTTATAAAAGGAAAATTATATTATTTTTTAATTCTTAGGTTAATACATGTGTAAATATATTGTTATTAGTCTGTAAGGATATTAATTATCTATAGACTAAAAAAAAAAAAAAAGTAAAAGCGTGCTAAGTTCGGCCGATCCGAATCTTGTATACCCTCCACCATTGATCGCCTTTGTCGAATTCTATTCGCGGTATCTCTTTTTAGACAAACATAGAATATTGAATAAGAACTGTTATGCATTTGGAGCTATATCAAGTTATAGTCCGATTTGGACCATAAATGAATGCTGCTCATTGTAGAAGTCATTGTGTAATATTTCAGTTCATTCGGGTAAGAATTGCGCCTTGTAGGGGCTCAAGAAGAAAATTCGGGAGATATGTTTATATGGGAACTGTATCAAGTTATTGATCGATTCAGACTATATTAGACACGTATGTTAAAGGTCACGAGAGAAGCTGTTGTACAAAATTTCAGCCAAATCGAATGAGAATTGCGCCCTCTAGAGGTTCAAGAAGTCAAGATCCCAGATTGGTTTATATGGCAGTTATATAAGGTTCTATACCGATTTACTTACTTAGCACAGTTATTGAAAGTTATGCCAAAACACCTCATGCAAAATTTCAGTCAAATCGGATGAGAATTGCTCGCTCAATTGGTTCAAGAATTCAAGGTCCAAGATCGGATTATATGGCAGCTATATCAAAACATGGACCGATTTAAACCATACTTAGCGCAGTGGTTGGATGTACTACCAAACTAATACGTGCAAAATTTCAGCAAAATCGGACGAGAATTGCGCCCTCTAGCGGCTCAAGAAGTCAAGACCCAAGATCGATTTATATGGCAGCTATATCAAAACATGGACCGATTTAAACCATACTTAGCGCAGTGGTTGGAAGTACTACCAAACTACTACGTGCAAAATTTCAACAAAATCGGACGGGAATTGCGCCCTCTAGAGGCTCAAGAAGTCAAGACCAAGAAGATTTGGCCCATTTACAATACCAACCGACCTACACTAATAAAAAGTATTTATACGCAATTTCAAGCGGCTACCTTTACTGCTTCGAAAGTTAGCGTGCTTTCGACAGACAGACGGACGGACAGACGGACATGGCTAGATTGACTTAAAATGACATGACAATCAAGAATATATATACTTTATGGGATCTTAGACACATATTTCGAGGTGTTACAAACAGAATGAGGAAATTAGTATACCCCTATATTATGGTGGAGGGTATAAAAATCAATTTGCTTTTGTTTGTAGGTTTGTTTGTGTGTTCTTTATAGACTCAGAAACGGATGAACCGATTTACTTTAGATTTTCACAGATGGTGCATAATGATCCCGTGGTGAAAATAGGATACAAAATTTTTTGATATCTGAAGGGGGAGCGGACCCTCCCCCTTACCCTCATTTTCAGAAACACCAGATCTCGGAGATGGGTGGTGCGATTTAAACGAATTTTCGTGTGCTCTCTTATAGTAACCTTTAAACAAAAATTTGTTATCCAAATTTCGGATGGGGTACCTAGGGAGGCGCCCCACACCAAAACCTACCAAAAATATATATACACCAATCACGACAATATGAGACTCAAATGAAAGGTATTTAAGATAAGAATACGAATCTGATATCCAATTGTTGGACCAAGTGTTTGGGGGACCACCCCAACCCCCAAGACACCCCATAATCTCACATATTTACCGGTCATGGCAATATGGGACTTAAATGAAAGGTATTTGCAAGTAAATTACGAATTTGATATCGAAATGTGGGACCAAGTTTCTAGGGGTTCACCCCTTCCCCAAAGCACCCCCCAAACAGGACTTATTTACTGGCCATGGCAGTATGGGACTCAAATGAAAGGTATTTAACATTAGAAAACGAATCTGATATCCAATTGTCAAACCAAGTGTTTGGAGCCCATTCCTCAAAACACCTTAAAATCGGACAAATTTACGACCACAGCAATATGGGGCTCAAATGAAAAGTCTTTGGAAATAAAGAACGAATCTGATATCAGTATTCGGGTAAAGTGTCTATGGGGCCACCCCACCCCTACAACACCACCCAAATAGGATATATTTGCTGACCATTACAATATGAGGCTCAAATAAGAGGTTTTTTAGAATAGAACACGAAACTGATATATATTTTCAAAGCCAAGTCACTGAGTGGCAGTGAATCGGTCATTTTTGACGGCTATGGAAAAATGGTGCTCAAATTAAAGGTATTTGGGAGTAGTGGGTATGAATCTGTATCAATGTTCGGGACCAACTGTCTAGGGGACGTCCCACCACCATAACAACCCCCAAATAGAACGTATTTGCTCACCAAGACAATTTGGGTCCTAAAGAGAGTGGAACTAAATATTTATAGTTTTTTGGGCCAACACCCCAAACCGGACATATTTGCTGACTTTTGCAATAAGGAGTTGATAAGGATAAGGAGGAGAAATGAGATTTGAAAACGAATTTGATATCCAATTTTGAGGACAATGGCAATATGGGGTTCAAATAAATGATATATAGATATATGAGAATAGAGCACATTGCTGATATATTTTCCGGGCTTAGTGTTTGGGGGACCACCCCAATTCCCAAAACACCCCTAAATCGGGCATATTAACTTAAATGAAAGGTATTGGGGTGTAGAGCAAGAATTTATACCTCCTTATAACACTTATGTTGTTAAACTATTAGTCAAGCGATATACTATTTTCGTAGCATGGTATTTCACTTAAAGCTCGTTAATTGTCGAAAATAAATATTCAAAGGAAAATGTTACTCCATATCAAGTAAAAGAAGGCGCAGCGGAGCGGTCTGGGTTCAGCTAGTCTTTTTATAAAAATGAAATTGTTACGCTTTGTTTGTTCATTAGTTTGTTTATCTGTTCCGTAATGACACAATAATTATAATAATTTTAATACAGAAATATGTATCCTTATTCAGGGTGGGATATCTTGGGGGCCGCCCCACCTCCATAGCCACCAGCCAAATGAAATATAAACCAATAACGACAATATGGGACTCAAGTGAAAGGTATTTGAGACCAGAGCACGAATCTGATACATGGTGATCCCCCTCACCCCCAAAAACACCCCCATACCAGACATATATACCGACCATAGCAATATGAGGCTCCCATGAAAGGTATTTGGGAGAAGAGCACCAATATAATATCCACATTGGAGCGAAATATCTTAAAGGCCTTACTAGCACCCCAAACAATACTAAGTTCATAATTTGACCGTACGCAACGGAGCGTGCCCTGTCCAGCTAGTTTGTTATAAAAAAAAAAAAACAATTTAATCAGTGAGTATTTTCTTAGGGGAAAAATATTTTAATTGGGGATTTTCGGGGAAATTTATTTGGAATTTTCGGGATCTCTCTAAAAAAAAATCTGGCAACCGTGGCCATGGGTGGGAGTATTAGTGGTGAGAGTAGGAGAAGCATATGGTGCGAGAACAAGAGTATCACTATTTAGGTGAAGGTGTTGTGGGGGGTGTGATGTGCGTGGCCTTACTTGGCATGTAGGTCAGCCAATTTCTAAACGCTCGGCTTTGGCGTGCGAGACATTTGTATTTTTGTTGTTTGTATATCTTTTGCGAGGGTGCACAACAAAACAAACAATTTTAGAACTACAGGTCATATGCAGTACGTGGGTTTTATAAAGGCGAGTTTGTGGTACATATTACTGCCAATCGAATGAATGCATTTTAATGAAATTGGAATCGGTCGAAATATATTTTTCCAGAAATGTGCAGAATTTTATTTATTTTCCGGAAAGAAAATCCATGAAAATGAGGAAATAGTTTTCAATAAAAGAAGAAAAAGCAAAAACACAGCAAATTGTTGTTGCTTTTTACTTAAGCATTCGTTATTTGTAAATGCAAACCCGGGTGGGAGCATTAGTGGTGAGAGTGCGAATGGTGACTGGTATGTGCCAGAGAAAGAGTAAGCTAAAAGAGTTCACTATTGGTGTGTGGGTATGTGCCGGTTTGATGCGTGTTGCCATACTTGGTGTTTATTGGCATGAAGGCCACTAAGTAGTTCAAGCTGCTGCTATGTTGGCAACGATTAAATACACCATTGGCAACGCACTTATTTTAACACTGAAATAAACGTAAAAAGAGTCAAAGTAACTAATTGTGTGTCAAAGTAACCACACTATGCGCTTAATGAATGAAATAGTTGGCGGAGAGTTAAAACAAGTAAAGGTTGTGGGTGCAGTAATTTTGCTTACATTATGTGATGGGTCCCATATGCTGTAAGGTAAAAAATCGTACAAAATCAATATCCCTTTGTATGTTAATATGTTTGTATAGACTTAGATTTACTTGCAGTATTCAAATAGTTAAAATGATCATGTGGTACAAATAATGCACTGTATATTTCAATGTCAGAAGGGGGTTGTGTGAGGGATTGCCTTGCTACTGAACAATCCAAAGCGGCTTGTAGCGCGATCTGGTAATATGGGGTCTCGAATGGAAGGTAGAACGAATGTGACACAAAAATATGTCGTCAAGTGTTTGGCGGTCATCCTTTTTCCTGAAACCACTTTGCTTATGGATTAAACATTCAAAGAGTTTTACCCCAAAAGGCACCAACGGACATGTAGCCTTTACCATGAGATAATGGGGCTCAAATTCAACGTATTCGAGAATAGGAAATAATATCGAAATTTTGAGCCAATAGTCTCAAGGGCCTCCAAAGTTGCTCGGAAGGACATGTTGCCGATCTTAAAAAATCTGGGTCTAAATGAAAGGATTTTAGGAGTAGAGTACATTCAAACATTTAACAAGTGACTAAGAGTCCGCCTTACACCTAAGTTGACATGAAGCCCCATAATAGCAATATGATATTCAAAGGAAGGATATGTGGCAAAATTAAATTAAAGAAGAGGGGTACAAGTCCTACAAATAATAAATGAAAATAAAAAAAAAAAAACAAGTAAAAGCGTGCAAAGTTCGGCCGGGCCGAATCTTATATACCCTCCACCATGGATCGCATTTGTCGAGTTCTTTTCCCGGCATCTCTTCTTAGGCAAAAAAGGATATAAGAAAAGAGTTGCTCTGCTATTAAAACGATATCAAGATATCGTCCGGTTCGGCCCACAATTAAATCATATGTTGGAGACCTGTGTAAAATTTCCGCCAATTCGTATAAGAATTGCGCTCATTGGAGCTCACAAAGTAAAATAGAGAGAAAGATTTATATGGGATCTGTATCGGGCTATAGACCGATTCAGACCATAATAAACACGTATGTTGCTGGTCATGAGAGGATCCGTCATACAAAATTTCAGGCATATCGAATAATAATTGCGACCTCTAGGGGTCAAGAAGTCAAGATCCCAGATCGGTTTATATGGCAGCTATATCAGGTTATGAACCGATTTGAACCTTATTTGACACAGTTGTTGAAAGTAAAAATAAAATACGTCATGCAAAATTTCAGCCAAATCGGATAGGATAGGATGCGCACTCTAGAAGCTCAAGAAATCAAATCCCCAGATCTGTTTATATGACAGCTATATCAGGTTATAGACCGATTTGAACCATACTTGGCACAGTTGTTGGATATCATAACGAAATACTTCGTGCAAAAATTCATTCAAATCGGATAAGAACTGTGCACTCTAGAGGCTCAAGAAGTCAAGACCCAAGATCGGTTTATATGGCAGCTATATCAGGTTATGAACCGATTTGAACCATACTTGGCAAAGTTGTTGGGTATCATAACAAAACACGTCGTGCAAATTTTCATTCTGATCGGATAAGAATTGCGCACGCTAGAGGCTCAAGAAGTCAAGACTCAAGATCGGTTTATATTGCAGCTATATCAGGTTATGGACCGATTTGAACTATACTTGGCACAGTTGTTGGATATTATAACAAAACACGTCGTACAAAATTTCATTTCAATCGGATAAGATTTGCGCACTCTAGAGGCTCAAGAAGTCAAGACCCAAGATCGGTTGATATGGCAGCTATATCAGGTTATGAACCGATTTGAACTATACTTGGCACAGATGTTGGATATCATAACAAAACACGTCGTACAAAATTTCATTCCAATCGGATAAGAATTGCGCACTCTAGAGGCTCAAGAAGTCAAGACCCAAGATCGGTTTATATGGCAGCTATATCAAAACATGGACCGATATGGCCCATTTACAATACCAACCGACCTACACTAATAAGAAGTATTTGTGCAAAATTTCAAGCGGCTAGCTTTACTCCTTCGGAAGTTAGTGTGCTTTCGACAGACAGACGGACGGACGGACGGACGGACAGACGGACGGACATGGCTAGATCGACATAAAATGTCACGACGATCAAGAATATATATACTTTATGGGGTCTCAGACGAATATTTCGAGTAGTTACAAACAGAATGACGAAATTAGTATACCCCCCATCTTATGGTGGAGGGTATAAAAACATTTTGTGCCAATGTGCCTGCATAATCTTAACATTTTGAAATATGCACTGCATTTAACAGAAACAATGTAAAGTCAAGATACACCTATGAGACATAGATGTTTAAATGAAGAATATAAGTAAATTTTTATTCTGTGTATTTTAGAAGGCACTGCTGGGCGTGCTTGGGTGGGCTAGTTTTATCTTCAATAAAAACTCATCCAAATGTGATACAGGATAATGCACATGTTAGTACATTACAGTAAGGAGTTCAAGCTATACATGTTGACAAAAATAGGAAAATTATAACAAAGTAAGAAAAAATGGGGGCATGTTTAATCAAATTGGTAATAGGGCTGCGAACTTTATCGGCTGATGATGCAGTCGCGTAGTTTGCGAATATCTTGAAATTTCCTCCTCCATTGTGTACCGTTGGTGTTTCACATATGTATGCTTTCGCCGTTGTTACTGCCTTGATTCGAAACCTTTGTATTTTTTCTATGATATTATTTGCAGAAAAAATCAGGAGAAGACTCAGCAGTTGTTGTTGAACACTTGTCTGAGGAACTATCAACCACGGTAAAAATAAGTCCTGTGTGGGTCATCCGGTTGGATTAGGCTCAAGGTGTGCCCCAGAGAGGAAGGACGGAACTCCAAAGATGCTCCGACAGAAGCAGCTAATAAAACATCTAAGGAGGAACCACCCACGTCGTGTCCAGTGTCCTGAGGAATAGTGGATCCAATGCTTTCCCACCTGCCCTCGTATTGGTAAGGAAACTCATTATGATAGGATCACGAATTTTGTGAGGATGAACTGCTGGCGGACTCAGAAGACGAGGGTAACGCAACAGTGGTGAAAATTCTGAATCCTGACTATGATTCGGTTTCTGCAGATAAAACTCCACCATTAGAAGGCCGCTTCGGGGACACTAAAGGTCCTTCTGACAGCAGGAAGGTTTGAAATGGCTTTAGTCCAGTAACCATGAGTGTTTGGAGGAATGGTTCGTGGACTGAGAATTTCTGGATGTCAACTACTCTAGGGTACGAGGAATAGGAGACACCGAGCCTGTGTTGTTGCAAAGAGCAGTCTAAATGTTTTACTTTTTCCGTCGCTAAGGTTGAATAGTAGCCAACCTTGAAATAAGTAAGACTCATTACTGGCTGGCTTCCCTAAATATGGCACACGATTCAGAACCTTATGTTGCTGCCACTGCAGGACAAAAGAGCCTCGTTGCAGAAAATGATGCTAACGCACGTAACAGATATGGGCAATTCCATGGCAACCGGTTATACTGCCGATTTGACCCGATTGAGTTCTTCATCGACAAGGGCTGCCGCCTCACACACTGCTACAACAACAACAACCAGATGGGGGAAGTTCGGATATCAACGAAAGTGGTGAGTTGTTTATCGAATATATTTTAAGTTGCAATCTGGCGATTTGTAAAAAAGTAAATAAGCCGACCTTTATTACCAGGAACAGGCAGAAGGTACTAATTGACTACTAATTGAATTGTGTGGATGGATATAAGCGAGAGGATATGCGATTGGGAAGTGTTGATTGACCACAGTTTCTCTGATCATCGTTGTATTAGTTTCAGCCTTGGTGAGGATGCTGCAGAAGTGGTTCCTCGGCTGAATAGAAGAATAAATTTCGGCACACATTCTGCACAGCTATTCCTTATAGACCAGAAGAGGAAGTGGAAACTGCGGAGGATATAGACATAATGCTCACATGGATCACAATGGCTCCGAACGACTCGCTTGTGTCAGTATGTCCTAGTGCTAAACCAAGGGGCAAACAGCGACAGTCTTGGTGGACCCCAGAAGTGGTTGGTCTAAGGAACGACTGCAAAAAGTTCTACAACAGAGCGAAACCCACGATGGCACTACACGATTGGGACGTCTATAAGGCTGAGCTAAGAAAATACGAGCTGAGAATGGCTCAGAAAAAAAATCTAAGTGGGATTCTGCAGCTCCGTATATGGATCTGAGGCCTCTAGACTAAGAAAGATCCTATCCTTGAGACCTATTACGGTTGGATACATTCAGAAGTCGGAGAATGTATTGAAAATGTCTAGTGAGGAAACACTAGAACTACTCGAACTTGTTGATACAAATTTCCCGGAAAACTATCCAACAGACGTGGCGCCAGAAGAGGTTGTCACTGGTATGCGTTCGTCGGAGGTTATTGGGGAAATTGTGTCTGAGTCGAAAATCCTTTGGGCGATAAAAAGTTTCGACTCTTTGAAGTCGCCAGGTTCTGATTATGTATCCTCGGTTTAATTATAAATTGTGTCCGACAGACTGGCTCCTTGGCTCATCCTTGGGAAATATACTGTGCTTGTATCAGCATGTCGTATATATCTGTGGGTGGAGGGGCACAAAGGTAATTTTAATTCCATGTGTACTGTTTGTAGATATCCGACTCATACAGGTACAGATTAAGTGAGAGGCAGCCACAGCCGCTATGAGATTTAAGGCGATGAGAGAATGGATTGAGTATGGGAGCAGCTCATACCGGTATAATAGAGTTGACGATAGGAAACCTAGAAGGAAGGGAAGAGGTTTCCGATCTGATACCTGAGAGGAACCTGGAGGTCAAGTGCTAGGCACTGTTGCCAGCGGCACAGTCTTGGATTGACGGAACACTAATATTGCCATCTCGAAGTTCATTCTTCACGGGTGGATCAAAACTAGAGGAGAGAGGTTCTAGGCATCTACATTGAGAATTTTGGGACTAATACTCATTTTAGACGGCCTGACCATAATACGGTCTTGCAGGCGGAGATCAGGGCGATCACGGAATATGAGAGTTGGTGTAGTCTTCAAGCGAGGTGTCGGGTGTGAACATCTTAACGTACAGTAAACTGGCCAGCAGGGTAATAACAACCAGAACCGTAAGGTCAGGAATAGTCTTGGAGTGTTAAAAGGAGATTAGCGCCTTCTCTGAAGATGACCCGTTACGCATCATTCATGTGCCGCACCACAGCGAAGTAAAAGAATTAAAGAGCAAACGACTTGGCAGTGAAGGCCAGAGGACATCCGTCAATAAGCTCGGTTAACACTGTAGAACAGCGAAACTATCGGTAAGACGACGAAAATCCTATTAAAAGATCCGGAACGAGAAGAGGAGGCTATTACTAAATGCAAGTAAGAAAGAGGGCAGTATAACATTCGGTCTAATAGCAGGACACATAGGACTACACGCTATATGCAAAATCGGTGCGGCAAGTGATGGTATGTATAGAGCATGCTGGGAAGATGATGAGACTGAGTAGCATTTCCTATGCCATTGGGACAAAACTTAGGGGCGTGGTATGGAAAACAACAAGTAAGAGCGTGCAAAGTCCGGCCGTGCCGAATCTTATATACCCTGCATCATGGATCGCATTTGTCGAGTTCTTTTCCCGGCATCTCTTCTTAGGCAAAAAAGGATATAAGAAATGATTTGCTCTGCTATTGGAGCGATATCAAGATATGGTCCGGTTTGGACCACAATTAAATTATATGTTGGAGACCTGCGTAAAATGTCAGCCAATTCAAATAAGAATTGCACCCTTTGGGGGCTCAAGAAGTAAAATAGAGAGATCGATTTATATGGGTGCTGTATCGGGCTATACACCGATTCAGACCATATAAAACACGTATGTTGATGGTCATGAGAGGATCCGTCGTACAAAATTTCAGGCAAATCGGATAATAATTGCGACCTCTAGATGATCAAGAAGTCAAGATCCCAGATCGGTTTATATGACAGCTATAACAGGTTATGAACCGATTTGAATCATACTTGGCACAGTTGTTGGATATTATAAATACATCGTGCAAAATTTCAACCAAATCGGATAGGAATTGCGCACGCTAGAGGCTCAAGAAGTCAAGACCCAAAATCGGTTTATATGACAGCTATATCAGGCTATAGACCGATTTGAACCATACTTGACAGACTTTTTGGATATCATGACAAAACATGTCGTGCAAAATTTCTTTCCAATCGGACAAGAATTGCGCACTCTAGAGGCTCAAGAAGTCAAGACCCAAGGTCAGTTTATATGGCAGCTATATCAGGTTATGAACCTACACTAATAAGAAGTATTTGTACAAAATTTCAAGCGGCTAGCTTAACCCCTTCGGAAGTTAGCGTGCTTCCGACAGACAGACGGACGGCCAGACGGACGGACATGGCTAGATCGACATAAAATGTCGCGACGATCAAAAATATATATACTTTATGGGGTATCAGACGAATATTTCGAGTAGTTACAAACAGAATGACGAAATTAGTATACCCCCCATCCTAAGGTGGAGGGTATAAAAATGGATTTTGTAAGTAGCACGGAATTATTGACCTTTATTTTCTTTTCCGTGGCTACTTTTTATTCCCTTCACCAAAGGGTGGGGTATATTAATTTTGCCATTCCGTTTGTAACAAATCGAAATATCAATTTCCGACCCTATAAAGTACATATATTCTTGACGATCTTTTCATGTCCACAGTCTTTAAAAATAGAAATATTGAGCTGTAACTTTGCCCAGATTCTTTTCTAGTCCATAGCCGCCTATGTTAAGGTTGCAAAATGTGCTAAATCGGAGTGTACTTTGATATAGCCCCCATATAGTCCGATCTTCCGATTTAAGGTTTTATTTAGGTCCATTAACGCTAAATTTATTATCTGATTTCGCTGAAATTTGGGACAGTAAGTTGTTTTAGGCCTCTCAACATATTTGCTCAATTCGACCCAGTTCGGTCCAGATTTAGATATAGCTGCAGTATAGACTGATCTCTCGATTAAGGATCTTAGGCCCATAAAAGGAGCATCTGTTGTCCGATTTCGCTGAAATTTGGGACAGAAAGTTATGTTTGGCCTCTCGATATCCATGCTTAATTTGAATCAGGTCGGTCTAGGTTTGGATATAGCTGTCATATAGGCCGGTTTCTCGATTTAAGGTCTTGGGTCCATAATAGGCGCTTGTCCGATTTCGCGGAAATTTAGTATAGCGAGTTGTGTTAGGCTCCTCGACAACCCTGTTCAATACGGTCCTGATTTGGGTATAGCTGTCGATCTCCCGATTTAAAGTTTAAGACCCATAAAAGGAGAATTAATTAAGCGATTTTGCTGAAATTAGGCACAATGGGTTGCGTTAGCACCCTCGATATTTGTACCGAGTATGGTTATATGTACCGAACTCCCGATTTAAGTTTTTAGGCCCATGAAAGTTGCATGTTTTAACCGATGAATGTGATATAATGAGTTGTGTAGACCCTTACATAGCCTCTTGAATATGGTGGAGATCGGACTATATTTAAATAAAGCTGCTATGAGATCATGAATAATGCATTTTTCACAGTATTTTGACGAAAGGTTTTTAATATATACAGTTATGCGCAAAAAATTAGGGACAGCGGATTGACGGACAAATAAAGGATTGTAAACCACGTAAAATGAGAGCTAGATCGATGGTTTATAGCATTTTTTTAATGAACGTAGACTGCAAAAACAACTCCCTTTACGAATTTATCAAGAAAGCACTATTGTAAAAAAAAGTCAAATTTTAGTTTGTGAAGAAAATAGGGGCTGTAAGACAACTCGTTTAAAAAATGTAGAATGCGGTTAGCCAAAATGAATAAAAAACGGTTATTTTTTCGTAGAAATGTAAAAAAAGAGTTTAGATCAAATATTTATTTTAATTGAAATTTTTCTACTTGTAACCCAGGCAGATCGTGGGACTGTAACCTGTTGCATGAAAATATATGTAAAACTACTTAACATGAGAAATTATTATCGGAAAGTGGCTGAATTGCTTACAATTTCAAAAATTCTGATGGAAAAGGCTGTAATATACTAAACTCCATACAGAAACAATCGTCAAGAAATCGAAAATTGTGAGGCAAAGCATAGAACTATGAGAATTTTTTTTCCTGGTCTAAACAAAAAAAACTTTGCTAAATATTAAAGTTGTATCTTCATTACTTCGAAAACTTAAATTCTTGAAAGTTTGTGTACAAAAATTTGTAAAAAGCATTTTTAATAGCCCAAATAGGGGAAGAGATTATGTAATGAAACCGCCTAAAGCCACAGCGAACCCCAAGTACACCGTATAAACCGTCAAACATGTCAGTGGGAATATCATAGTTTGGGGAATGTTTCTTTCGAATGGAGTAAGCCCCGTCTACAGTTTAGAGGGCATCATAAAATTTACATGTAACGTTAAATTTGTACAGAATTGCACTTTAACATTATCTGAAGACTAAAAGCTAGTAAGTTTGATTTTCCAGCTGGACAAGTACAGGTCTTTAAACAGACAATATTGGTATAGAAGCAATAAAATATCTGGTCTGGGGTGACCCCAAAGCGTCCGAATCTAAATTGAATTGAAAATTTTTAGAATATTATTGAAATTCAAATAGGGAATTGAGTTAGTGCAGTTCAGACGAATTTTGGTTACCCATTTCAGCTCCATAGGTAATTCCAAAGGATGAGTTTTTAATAGCTATAGGAAAGTTTTCAAAAAAAAAAAAATAATAAAACAAGTAAAAAGGCGTTAAGATCAGCCGGGTCTATCTTTGGATACCCACCACCTCGGGTATATACGCGTATATATGCATAATTAATGTCCCCAAATTTATAGGCCAAATTCGGCACGGACTTTGTTGGTACAAGTCATTGATCAATTTTGTAGAACAAAATATTGTTTTTTTTGGTAGCTATATCCAAATATAGACAGATCTAAACACATATATCACTCGGATGTCGAAAAGCGTAACATAAGTCACTGTGTCAAATTTCAGGGAAATCGGATCATAAATGCGCATTTTATGGGGCTAAGGCTTAAATCGAGAGATCGGTCTATATGGCAGCTATAACCAAATCTGCACCGACCTAGGCTAAATCGAAGGGCCTATCACAACTCACTGTCCCAAATTTCGGCGAAATCGAATAAATCCGTCTTTTATAGACCCAAGACCCTAAATCGAGAAATCGGTCTATATGGGAGCTTATTCAAATTAAGACCGATCTGGGCCAAATTGAAGAAGGATGTCGAAGGCCCTAACACACCTCACTGTCCCACAATTCGGCGACATCGGACAATTAATGCGCCTTTTATGGTCCCAAAACCCTTCATCGAAAGATCGGTTTATACGGCAGCTATATTCAAATCTGGACCGATCTGGGCCAAATTGAAGAAGGATGTCGGAGGGCCTGGCACAACTCACTGTCCCAAATTTGAGTAAAATCGGACACTAAATGCGCCTTTTATTGGGCCAAGACCTTAAATCGAGAGATCGGTCTACATGGAGGCTATATCCAAATCTGAACCGATCTTGACCAAGTTGCAGAAGAATGTCGAAGAGCCTAATACAACTTACTGTCTTAAGTTTCAGCAATAACAAATGTGGCTTTTATGGGCCTAAGACCTTAAATCGGGGGATCGGTCTATATGGGCGCTATATCAAGATATAGTCCAAAATAGCCCATCTTCGAACTTAACCTGCAAAAAAAGAATGTGTGCTAAGTTTCAGGACAATATCTAAATTTTTAAAGACACCGTAATTTCCACAGACAGACCGACAGACGGACTGATATGGCTAGATCGTATTAGATTGGAAATGGATATTTCGATGTGTTGCAAAAGGAATGACAAAATGAATATTCCCCCATCCTTCGGTGGTGGGTGTAAAAACACATAAAATTCAGAAAAATGCATTATTTGAATCGATAGCAGTGTCCACACAATTTATTGCTTAAAGATTATTTCATGCAAATGTTGACCGTTATTGCGCCTCAAATGGTCCATCCGCTTAGTCCACATTTCGGCTGGTATCTCACGAATAAATACTTCAATCTTGTCTTCCAATGCGTCAATTGAAGCGGGATTGTCTATATAGACATGAGCTTTAACATAGACCCACAAAAGTAGTCTAAAGGCGTTAAATCGCACGATCTAGGCGACCAATTGAGTCAAGTCAAGCTTTTGCAATTTGGGCGAAAAGAAGAGTGGGATATCATCTCACGGTAGCGCTCACCTTTCACAGTTACGCCCTTAAGAATCCTTTATTTGTCCGTCTATTCGCTGTCCCTATTTTTTCCACATAACTGTATATCCGAAGTGGTGGGAATCCAAAGATCGGCCCAGCTGAATTTAATGCCTTTGTATAACCTCTACCAATGGAGGGGGGTATACTAATTTCGTCTTTCCGTTTGTAACATCTAGTTTGTATTCGTTTAAGACCCTATAAAGCATATATATTTTTGATCGTCAAGACATTTTAGGTCGATCTAGCCATGTCCGTCCGAATGTCGACAGCACGCTAACTTTCGAACTTTCGCTTGAAATTTAGCAGAAATACTTCGTATTAGGGTAGGTCCGTTGGGATTTTAAATGGGCAAAATCGGTCCATGTTTTGTAAACTGCCATATAAACCGATCTTGGGTCTTAACTTTTTGAGCATCTAGAGGGCGCAATTTTTATCCGATTTGGCTGAAATTTTGCACGTAGTGTTTTGTTATGATTTCACTATAAATTCCAACAGCTGTGCTGAGTATGGTTCAAATCGGTTCATATCATGATATAGCTGCCATGTTAACCAATCTTGGGTCTTGACTTCTTGAGCCTCTAGAGGACGAAATTCTCATCCAATTTGGCTGAAATTTTGCATAAAGCGTTTTGTTATGATTTCCAACAACTGTGCTGAGTATAGTTTAAATCGATCTATGGTTTGATATATCTGCCAAATATACCGATCTTGGATCCTGATTTCTTGAGCCAATAGGGGGCGCAATTCTCATCCGGGTTGGATGAAATTTTGCTTGAAGTTGTTCGTTATGACTTCCAACAACTTTGTTGAGTATGGTTCAAATCGATCCATAACTTTGTATAGCTGCCATATAAACCGAACTTCTTGAGCCGCTAGAGGGCGCAATTCTTATCCGATTGGGCTGAAATTTGTTATGACTTTCAATAACTGCAATAAATATGGTTTAAATCGGTACATTAACTGATATAGCTGCGATATAAACCGATCTGGGATCTTGGCTTCTTAAGCCTCTAGAGGGTGCAATTCTTATCCGATTTGGCTGAAATTTTGTACAATGGCTTCTCCCATGACCTTCAACATACGTGTCCAATATGGTTTAATCTATCTTTAGCCTGATACAGCTCCCATATAAACCGATCTCCCGATTATGCTCCTTGAGCCCCTAAAAGGCGCAATTCTTATCCGAATGGACTGAAATTTTACCCAATGACTTCTACTATGGCCTTCGACATTCAGTTCACTTATGATCCGAATCGGACTATAACTTGATATATCTCCGATAGCATAACAATTCTTATCCATTATTCTTTGTTTGCCTAAAAAGAGATAACGCCCAAAGAACTCGACAAATGCGATCCATGGTGGAGGATAATTAAGATTCGGCCCGGCCGAACGCGTTACCTGTTACTTGGTAGTGTTTATATTGCACAACAAGCCGCTTACTGGCCATATGACGGATTAATAGACGCACTCTCTTTCAACCTAACCTAACTGCTATTGTAAGGTGGTTCAGAAGTGTTCTCCAATGTCACTCTCTCTTGCTACTTACATTTGCATTTCTTGTAACTTTCAATTCCAAGCTACGCTGTCCGATACCTTATTTAGTATTGAATGGAGCAAAGAGTTACTTTTCCTTTTTCCAAACTTCTTGTGCCATGAGAAACCTATTTCCTCTTCTCCATCGGTTGATTTGGCTCATTTATAGAGAAAGATAATCGTCAACATAATCTACTACAAACTAAAAACACTTATTCTGAGGCTGCAGCTGAAGTCGTAACGATTCCGACTAGCAATAATCCGAAATTTCTTGTTTTCATATTTGCAAATTTTGCCCATAAACATTCTACTAAGGAGCAGGGGCAAACTTCTCACATATCAATGAGTGCAGTACGATTAAAGTTTTAAGCTCAATGATAAGGGGCCTTCATTTTTATAGCCAAGTCCGAACGGCATGCTGCAGTGCGACACCTCTCTGGAGAGAAGTTTTACATGGCATAGTACCTCACAAATGTTGCCAGCATTAGGAGGGTAAAACCACCGCTGAAAATTTTTCTGATCGTCTCGCCAGGATTCGAACCCAGGCGTTCAGCGTCATAGGCGGACATGCTAACATTTTAGCTACGGTGGCCTTTTATTTTTGGCTGCCTTAATAGATCCTCCGCACATGCCACTGCAATTTGGGTGAAATTCCAAGTCGCCCAAGGCCGTCAGGTGGGATCGAGAGCGGTTTTGCGCTACAAAAGTGTGGCGTTCAGCGTCATAGGCGGACATGCTTACCTTTTCGCTACGGTGGCCTTTTATTTTTGGCTCCCTTAAAAGATCCACCGCACATGCTACTGCAATTTGGATGAAATTACAAGTCGCCTAAGGCCGTCAAGTGGTATCGAGAGCGGTTTTGCGCTACAAAAGTGTGCCTCTAAATCAAGCAACGTTTTAAGGCGGGTCAATTTGGAATTTTCTTGAAAATGGTAGTTGAAGCGGTGAAACGCTGCCGAATGAACGCAATTTCGGGAGACTATCCACCGGGGATAGGACCTGAATAAGTTAATATTCGACGGCAAACCAGAGTAATTCAAGCTGAACTGTGATCCGGCAGAAATAGTCGCCGCAATTCCTACTGGACTAAGATGCCAGCGTGCCAAATGTCTGTCCCGCTTGTAAACAGCGACCACCCTACACACGTTACCTGCTCATTTGTTCAGGCAATGGCACTCGAGTTACTACCAGATCACTCTGGAAGCATCCCACCCAAGTTGCAGAGTTCCTAGAGAACCCAACAAGAAAATGAAATAAGACGACTCGACAGACTGTGGCAATAGAACAATAATAAAGAATGAACTAAATTATCAGCGTAAATTTCTAACCGAATCGAAGTTGGTGGGTAGCAAAGCCTTCACTAGATCGAACTTAATGCGTTTTTAAATTATTTCAATTCAATTATTTCTTTAAAATGTTAGTTTGACCACCCCTTGTCACTTACGTCAATATATCATTAGTGTCTTCTATCAATCTTATGTAAATTATGCTACCAACTGTAGGGTCTTAAGAGACCTCTCTCCTCACTTTGTACGCCGAGTAGGTGATTGCATAAATTAAGCGAGAATGATCAAGTGATCAGTTGGCTGTTTTTCTTTTTTTTGGTTTTTTTTCAGACGACTTTGTTGTCCGGCAAATGGTTGTCCGTGATTGTCCACAATCATGTGTGGGTTCCTCACTCATTCTCACCCCTTTGTTTTTCCTTTTTGGTAAGACTTGTTAACTCGTTTTTGTTGTCATTTTTCAAATGTTTATTGGGACTGGAAAGAACAAATCGCAGCAGATAAAGAAGTCGTTCTGGTTTGTTTCTTTGTTTTATTTCTGAAAAGGCAGCAGATAGGGCAGCAAATGAGATTTTGTTTTTTCTTGCGCCTGATTTCAGCTCGTTTACGATCTTGGCTTATTAAACGCATAATTCAGTTGGTGGTTTCTTTGATCTTTATGGTTGGTGTTGGTCTCTTTTTGTTTTTGGTTGAAGATTCGTGGGGTCTTTTGTTGGGCCTTATCCATTTTTTATTGCACTTTAACAAGACCACACGCAAAGACGCTTCAGACCTCCGATAAAGCCAATAAAATGACAAGAGTGCCCATTTCAAGAGAAAGCCTTCAGAACTAGTTCCGTTCCTATGAATTGCCACTAAATAGTGGTGTGTCACAAATGGTTTTAAGAGGCGTATAATAACGTAATTTGAAATTTCGGCCGCAAAGATTACACGGTAGTTGTAAATGTCCACCAAGTTCCCGCTAAACTTTTCGGCATCTGTTCTATATGTACCACGTAACTGTGGGATTCTTGACAGTGAAATGCACATTTTTTGTCAACCGTAATAAATATTTTTAATCTTTAGAAGATCTTATTATATTGAGTAAAACTCAAGCTCGAGGCCTTGAATATATTGTTTGTTTCTCCAAACTGTATGTATTTCATACAATATTTCGTCCTTTCATTGAAGGACATCATCCGGGAAATAGAGCGCTGTCGTTTTAAAACAAATCATACAATTTTTCCCTAAGTAGATTGTCGCCTTGGTTGTCTTCTTTAAGGCTTCGAGGTTGAGCCGAATTGGAGACAAGTGCCTTAAAAACCCCAACTTGACACGTAGGCCGATTGGGGCAAAATAGGACTCAATTGTAAGGTCATTTGGAGTAGAGTACAAATCTGATGTTGGTATGCACTGAAAAAATATTGACCTAAATTTGACCGATTGAACATGGTATTGACTTACAAAAAACTTTTCAAACAAGGTGTTAATTGCTTTAATTATTTTTGACATTGAAATCCGACTTTTTTTCGTATCATGTAACGTAACGAAGGAAGTCGAAGGGCCTAACACAACTCACTGCCTCAAGTTTCAGCGAAATCGGATAGTAAATGTAGCTTTTATGGGCCTTAGACCCTAAATCGGAGGATCGGTCTATATGGCAGCTATATCCAAATCTAGACTGATCTGGGCCAAATTGACGAAAGATGTTGAAATGCCTAACACAACTTACTTTCCCAAATTTCAGCAAAATCGGATAATAGATGTGGCTTTTATGGGCCTAAGACCCTAAATCGGAAGATCGGTCTATATGGCAGCTATATCCAAATCTGAACCGATGTAGGCAAAACTGACGAAGGACGTCGAAGGGCCTAACACAACTCACTGTCCCAAATTTCAGCAAAATCGGATAATAAATGTGGCTTTTATTGGCCTAAGACCCTAAATCGGCGGATCGGTCTATATGGGGGCTATATCAAGATATAGTCCGATATAGCCCATCTTCGAACTTAACCTGCTTATAGACAAAAAAAAGAATCTGTGCAAAATTTCAGCTCAATATCTCTATTTTTGGAGACTGTAGCATGATTTCAAGAGACAGACGGACGGACATGTCTAGATCGTCTTAGATTTTTACGCTGATCAAGAATATATATACTTTATAGGGTCGGAAATGGATATTTCGATGTGTTGCAAACGGAATGACAAAATGAATATACCCCCATCCTTCGGTGGTGGGTATAAAAAAACGAAATCATCAAAAATTGCTTGGAGAATGATTTTGTGTCTAAGATATCTGCAAAATTACAAATACTCAGCTTTTGGGTATAAATGGGGAAATACCCGGGTATTTATCCAATTACCCGTGATTAGACCAATACTTACTTACGCTTATACTTTATAGGGTCGGAAATGGATATTTCGATGTGTTGCAAACGGAATGACAAAATGAATATACCCCCATCCTTCGGTGGTGGGTATAAAAAAACGAAATCATCAAAAATTGCTTGGAGAATGATTTTGTGTCTAAGATATCTGCAAAATTACAAATACCCAGCTTTTGGGTATAAATGGGGAAATACCCTTGTATTTATCCAATTACCCGTGATTAGACCAATACTTACTTACGCCTCAATAGTTTGGTGGACAGCTATGGAGAAAGAGTGCAACATATGGATCATACAACAGGTTCAGAGAACATATTGGCATGGCATAGTAAACTTCTTAGACATTGTGTTGCAAAATTTTGGGAAGATTGCTCGATAAACGCGCATTTGTTGTCCGATGTTGCCAAATTTGGGATAGTGAGTAAAATTAGGCGTTTGTTTGTGTGTTCTTTATAGACTCAGAAACCGCTGAACCGATTTTCTTGAAATTTTCACTGGTGGTGCATAATGATCCCGTGGTGAAAAAAGGGTACTACATTTTTTGATTTCTGATATCTGATATCTGAAGGGGGGCGGACACTCCCCCTTTCCCTAATTTTCAGAAACGCCAGATCTCGGAGATGGGTGGTGCTATTTAAGCGAATAGCTTAAATAGCATAGTAACCTACAAACAAAAATATGGTTTCCAAATTTCAGATGGGGTACCTATGGGGGGCGCCCCACCCCAAAACCTACCAAATATATATACACCAATCACGACAATATAGGACTCAAATGAAAGATTACGCGTAAACTCCCCTACGATTAGAAAACGTATCTGATATCCAATTGTCGGACCAAGTGTTTGGGGGACCACCCCAACCCCCCAAAAACCCCTAAATCGGACATATTTGCCGACTTCGCAATATGGAACTCAAATGAAATGTATTTGCGAGCAAAATACCAATCTGATATCCAAATTTGGGACAAAGTTTCTGGGGGTTCACCCCAGGGTCCACACCCTAAACAGGATCTATTGACTGACAATGGCAATGTGGGGCTTAAATGAAAGGTTTTCGAGTGTCGAATACAAATCTGATATCCAGATGTGGGACCAATTGTTTGAGGGGCCGCCCATCACCGAGAACAAACCCCAAAGAAGAATAATGTACGACCATTGCAATATGGGGAAAGGTCTTTGAAAGTAATGCACGAATCTGATATCAATGTTTGGGAAAAATGTCTATGGGCCCACCCCACCCCCATAACACCACCCAAATTGGAAGTATTTGCTGACCATTGGAATATAAGGCTCAAATAAAAGGTATTTAAGAGTACAACACGAATCTGATATATATTTTCAAAGCCAAGTCACTAAGTGGCCGCCCCATACCCCAAAACGGTCATGTTTGCCAACTATGGAAAAATGGAGTTCAAATGAAGGGTATTTGAGAATAGACAATGAATCTGGCAACAACATTCGGAAACAACTGTCTAGGGAACGTCTTACCACCATAACAACCCCCAAGTAGGATGTATTTGGTCACCAAGAAAATTTGGGTCCTAAAGACAGTGGAGCTCGATATTTATAGTTTATAGGGCCCATTCCCAAACCGGACATATTTGCTGGCTTTTTCAATAAGGGGTTTAAGTGAATGGTATTTGAGATCAGAAAACGAATTTGATATTAAATTTTAAGGCCAATTGCAATATGAGGTTCAAATATATGAGAAGAGAGCACGTTGCTGATATATTTTCAGGGCTTAGTGTTTGGGGGCCCACCCAACTCCCCAAAAACAACCCTAAATCAGGCACATTTACCGACTATGTCAATATGTGGCTTAAATGAAAGGAATTGGGGGTAGAGCAAAAAGTGATACCCACTTTCGGGATCAATTTTCAGGGGGTCTACCACTTTCCCAAAATACCCCACAAACAGTAATTGTTTACTGACCATCGCAATATGGGGCTCAAATAAAGGTATATGGGAGTAGAATACGAATTTGATATCCATATATATCAAGATGTATTTGGGGCATCACCCCTTACCCAAAACACCGCCCAAAGGGTACAAATTTTTCGGCCATGCCAATATGTCGCTCAAATGAAAGGTATTTGAGATTAGAAAACGAATCAGGGGGACGCCTCATCAAAAAACTCACCTAATCCAATGGCAATATGGGGTTTAAATAAATGGTATTTGAAAGAAGATCACGATGCTGATATTTTTCAGTGCCGAGCGTCTGGGGGAACAACTCACCTCCGAAAACACCCCTAAATCTGATATCATAAGCATATCGGGCTGAAATAAAGTATTTTAAGAATGGAGTACACCTTACATCTAAAATTAAATTCGTAGACCAATAAAGATCATATGGGATCCTGATAGAGGAACTTATATTGTTAAACTGTTTGTCAAGGGGGTTTACTTCTTTCGTAGCATGGTGTTTCACTAAAAGATCTTTAATAGTCGAAAATAAATATTCCAAGGAAAATTTTGTTCCATATAAAATAAAAGTTGGCGCAGCGGAGCGGGCCCGGTCCAGCTAGTTTGTTATATTTCATACTCAGCGCCTTTTTCCAAGTCAATATAAATATAATTGGATAATAAACTATTAAAATAAGATAATATTCATAATTTTCATATATTACATGTACCACGTTTGTAGTCTTCAAATTCTTCCAATTTTGAAATTTCTCCGTTCTATTTGTTCCTCCATCCTAATTTTATCCGCTTTTCATATTTCAGCGTAATATTTTCACAATATTTTTGTACCCACCACCACAGGATGGGGGTATACTAATCAAGCCATTCCGTACACCTCGAAATATTCGTCTAAGACCCTATAAAATGCATATATTCTTGATCGTCTCGAGATTCTGAGGCGATCTAGCCATGTCCGTCGAAGTCACGATAGCGGTCGAACGCGTAAAGCTAGCCGCTTGAGATTTTGCACAGATACGTAATACAGATGTAGGTCATTGGGATTTGCAAATGGGCCATTTCGGTTCAGATATAGCTCCCATATGAACCGATATCCCGATTTGAATTCTTGACCCCCTGGAAGCCGCATGTTTTGCTAGAGTGCACGTAGTGTTCTGTTATGGGTGTTAAAAACTGTGCCAGGTACAGTCCACATCGGTCTATAAACTTATATAGCTCCCATATAAACCAACCTCCAGATTTGACTTCTTGAGTCTCTACAAGCCTCAATTTTTGTCTGAAATTTTACTTGCGGTGTTCTGTTATGACTTCCAACAACTGTGCCAAATACGGTAAACCGGACTCTCGATCATTCTTGTTCGGTTCCTAGAAGCTTTAATTTTTGTGGATGGACAGAAGTTTGGTATTTAGAATATAATTATGGCCTTCAACTAAATTTATTTTGTATACATTTTTAGCAGAATCGATGGTGGTGGGTTCCCAAGATTAGGCCCGGCCGAACTTAATACGCTTTTACTTGTTACTACCTAATGCGTACTCTACTCCCAAATGCCTTTCATTTGAGTCCCATATTGTACCGATCGGTCCACTTTTGATTTTGTGTGGTAATATGGTGATAAGGGGGAAGATCAGCCCCCTACTGACATTGAAACATTATATGGCTTTTTTCGCCTTCCAGATCAACCTACACAATTTTAAAGCCGTTTTTGAGTCATACGGAACAAAAAAATTTACAATTCCACAAATGCCAATTAATTTCTATACATATACACAGGTCTATTTATATGTAAATACTAGCTGACCCGGGCCCGCTCCGCTGCGCCTTCTTTTACTTTATGTGGAACAAAAGTTTCCTTGGAATATTTATTTTCGAAGACCTTTAATAAATGAAATATCATGCTAACTTGACTAAGAGTTTAACAATATAAGTGCCTTTATCTGAATCCCATATGATCTTTATTGGTATAGGAATTTAGTTTTGAACGTAAGTTGTACTCCATTCTTAAAATATTTAATTTCAGCCCGATATTCTCATGATGTCTGATTTAGTGGTGTTTTCGGGGGAGAGGTGGTCCCCCAGATAAAATACCATTTATTTAAACCCCATATTGCCATTGACTTAAGATGAGTTTACAGGATGAGCTGTCCCCCAAACACATGACCCTAAAATAGGTTATCAAATTCGTTCTCTAATCTCAAATACCTTTCATTTGAGACACATATTGGCATGGACGAAACATTTTTTCCCTTTGGGAGTGTTTTGGGAAAGGGGTGATGCCCTAAATACATGGCTACATTTGAATATCAAATTCGTATTCTACTCCCAAATACCTTTATTTGAGCCCCATATTGCGATGGTTAGTAAAAATTGCTGTTTGTGGGGTATTTTGGGAAAGGGGTAGACCCCCAGAAAATTTGTCCCGAAAATGGGTATCAGTTCTTGCTCTACCCCCCAATACCTTTCATTTAAGCCCCACATTGACATGGTCGGTAAATATGCCCGATTAAGGGGTGTTTTGGGGTAGTCCCCCAAACACCAAGTCCGGAAACTATATCAGCAACGTGCTCTATTCTCATATATCTATAAATCACTTATTTGAACCCCATAATATGGGGTTCACTTATATGAACCCCATATTGCCATATTTTGAGGCCAATGGCTCAAAAATGGATACCAAATTCGTTTTCAAATCTCATTTAAACTCCTTATTGCAAAAGTCAGCAAATATGTCCGGTTTGGGGTATTGGCCCTAAAATCTATGAATATTTAGTTCCACTCTCTTTAAGACCCAAATTGTTTTGGTGAGCAAATACTTTCTATTTGGGGGTTGTTATGGTGGTGGGACGTCCCCTAGACAGTTGGCCCCTAATGTTGATATCAGATACGTGGTCTACTCCCACATACCTTTAATTTGAGCTCCATATTTCCATAGTCGGCAAATATGACCGGCTTGGGGGTGTTTTGGGGGATGGGCGGCCGCTCGGTGAGTTGGCCTTGAAAATATATATCTGATTCGTGTTCCACTTAAAAACCCTCTTATTTGAGCCTCATATTGCAATAGTCAGAAAATACTTCCTATTTGGCTGGTGTTGTGGGGGTGGCGTGGCCCCATAGACACTTTTTCCAAATATTGATATCAAAGTCGTGCTTTACTCCCAAAGACCTTCCAATTGAGCCCCATATTGCTACGGTCATAAATTCGTCCCCTTGGGGGATGTTTTTGGGGAGAGGCGGACCAAACACTTGGCCCCATATTTGGATATCAGATTCTAATTCTACACTCAAATACCTTTTATTTAAGCCCCATATTACCATGGTCGGTAAATAAGTCCAGTTTGGGGGGTGTTTTGGGGAAGGGGTGGACCCCCAGAAACGTGGTCCCACATTTGGATATCAGATTCGTATTCTACTCGCATATACATTTCATTTGTGTCCCATATTGCCATGGTCGGTAAATATGTCCGATTTAAGGGTGTTTTGGGGCTGGGGTGGTCCCCCTAACACTTGGCCCGACAATTGGATATCAGATACGTTTTCTTATCCTAATTACCTTTCATTTAAGTCCCATATTGTCGTAATTGGTCTAAATATATGTTTGGTAGGTGTTAGGGTGGGGCAGCCCCTCCACCACAGGATGGGGGTATACTAATTTCGTCATTCTGTTTGTAACTACTCGAAATATTTGTCTGAGACCCCATAAAGAATATATATTCTTGATCGTCGTGACATTTTTTGTCGATCTGGCCATGTCTGTCCGTCCGTCCGTCCGTCTGTTCGTCCGTCCGTCCGTCTGTCCGTCCGTCCGTCCGTCCGTCTGTCCGTCTGTCCGTCTGTACGTCCGTCTGTCTGTCGAAAGCACGCTTCGACAGACAGACGGACGAAGGAGTAAAGCTAGCCGCTTCGAACTTTGAACAAATATTTCTTATTGGTGTAGATCGGTTGGTATTGTAAATGAGCCATATCGGTCCATGTTTTGATATAGCTGTCATATAAACCGATCTTGAGTCTTGACTTCTTGAGCCTCTAGAGTGCGCTGTTCTCATCCGATTGGAATGAAATTTTGCACGACGTGGTTTGCTAGGGTATCCAAGAACTGTGCCAAATATGGTTCAAATCGGTCCATAACCTGATTTAGCTTTCATATAAACCGATCTTGGGTCTTGACTTTTTGAGCCTCTAGAGTGCGCAATTCTTATCCGATTGGAATGAAATTTTGAACGTAGTATTTTGTTATGATATCCAACAACTGTGTCAAGTATGGTTCAAATCGGTTCATAATCTGATATATGTGTCTTATAAACAGATATGGGGACTTGACTTCTTGAGCTTCTAGAGGAAGGAATTCCTATCCGATTTCGCTGAAATTTTGCAAGACGTATTTTATTCTTACTTTCAACAACTGTGTTAAATAATTTTTAGATCGGTTCATAACCTGATATAGCTGCCATATAAACCGATCTGGGATCTTGACTTCTTGAGCCTCTAGAGGTCGCAATTATTATCCAGTTTGCCTGAAATTTTGTACGACGGATCCTCTCATGACCATCATACGTGTTTATTATGGTCTGAATCGGTCTAAAGCCCGATACAGTACCCATTTAAATCCATCTCTCTAATTTGCTTCTTGAGCCCCCAAAGGGCGCAATTCTTATTCGAGTTGGCTGACATTTTACACAGGTCTCCAACATATAATTTAATTGTGGTCCAAACAGGACCATATCTTGATATCGCTCTAATAGCAGAGCAAATCTTTTCTTATATCCTTTTTTTGGCTAAGAAGAGATGCCGGGAAAAGAACTCGACAAATGCGACCCATGGTAGAGGGTATATAAGATT
Source organism: Stomoxys calcitrans (assembly GCF_963082655.1). Classification (NCBI taxonomy): domain Eukaryota; kingdom Metazoa; phylum Arthropoda; class Insecta; order Diptera; family Muscidae; genus Stomoxys; species Stomoxys calcitrans. The sequence goes on from NC_081552.1 coordinate 153,825,451, forward strand.
CGGCCCGGCCGAACTTAGCACGCTTTTACTTGTTATATATCAGATTCCTTTTTAACAGAAATATGTTCAGGCTTGTTTTTTATACCCTCCACCATAGGATGGGGGGTATACTAATTTCGTCATTCTGTTTGTAACTACTCGAAATATTCGTTTGAGACCCCATAAAGTATATATATTCTTGATCGTCGTGAAATTTTATATCGATCTAGACATGTCCATCCGTCTGTCCGTCTGTCCGTCCGTCCGTCTGTCCGTCCGTCCGTCCGTCCGTCTGTCTGTCGAAAGCACGCTAACTTCCGAAGGAGTAAAGCTAGCCGCTTGAAATTTTGCACAAATACTTCTTATTAGTGTAGGTCAGTTGGTATTGTAAATGGGCCATACCGGTCCATGTTTTGATATAGCTGCCATATAAACCGATCTTGGGTCTTGATTTCTTGAGCCTGTAGAGTACGCAATTCTTATCCGATTGGAATGAAATTTTGCATGACGTGTTTTGCTGTGATATCCAACAACTGTGCCAAGTATGGTTGAAATCGGCTTATAACCTAATATAGCTCCTATATAAACCGATCTTGGGTCTTGACTTCTTGAGCCTCTAGAGTGCGCAATTCTTATCCGATTGGAATGAATTTTTGCACGACGTGTTTCGTTTTTATATCCAACAACTGTGCCAAGTATGGTTCAAATCGGTCCATAACCTGATATAGCTGCCATATAAACCGACATGGGGTCTTGACTTCTTGAGCCTCTAGAGTGCGCAATTCTTATCTGATTTGACTGAATTTTGCACGACGTGTTTTGTTACGATATCCAACAACTGTGCCAAGTATGGTTCAAATCGGTCCATAACCTCATATAGCTGTCATATAAACCGATCTTGGGTCTTGACTTCTAGAGCCTCTAGAGGGCGCAATTCTTATCCAATTTGGCTGAAATTTCGCAAGATGTTTTTTATTGTTACTTTCAACAACTATGTCATATAAAGTACAAGTCGGTTCATAATCTGATATAGCTGCCATATAAACCGATCTGGGATCTTGACTTCTTGAGTCTCTAGAGGTCGCAATTATTATCCGATTTGCCTGAAATTTTGTACGACGGATTCTTTCATGACCATCAACATACGTGTTTATTATGGTCTGAATCGGCGTATAGCCCGATACAGCTCCCATTTAAATCCATCTCTCTATTTTACTTCTTGAGCCCCCAAAGGGCGCAATTCTTATTCGAATTGTCTGACATTTTACACAGGTCTCCAACATATAATTTAATTGTGGTCCAAACTGGACCATATCTTGATATTGGCCTAAAGCAGAGCAAATCTTTTCTTATATCCTTTTTTGCCTAAGAAGAGATGCCGAGAAAAGAACTCGACCAATGCGATCCATGGTGGAGGGTTTATAAGATTCGGCCCGGCCGAATTTGGCACGCTCTTACTTGTTTTAGTTTGCAATTATAATTACATAAATTATATATTATTGAGGGATAAAAAAATCATACTTTCTATTTTTCTTGATGTTTGAAGCGAGGCAAATATTTGACTCATTCTCACTTCTTTTTGCAATGGATATGTGTGAAAGGGAACACAATATAATTTTGATCAATCCACAATTTTTGCTAGTAAATAGCAATTTAAATCGTACAGTTGAAATTATGTTTAACATATGAATCTCCGTGATACAAAATTTATAAAATGACCACCTTATTCGAAAAGTTTTTTATAAATCGATAGCATATTTAATCGGTCATATATAGGTTTAAATTGTTTCTGTGTGCTATTGTGTTACACTCGCCATATACCTTGCATACAGATATAACATAACTCGATGCATTGATACTATTGTTAGTGGAGGCATTATTGGGGGCATCATATTGGCTATAACACCAAAAACAAAATAAATTGTCTTCAATTTGACCAGTTGAACATGGTATTAATTAATAAAAGCATTTCTAAACAAGTAAAAGCATGATAAGTTCGGCCGGGCCGAATCTTATATACCCTCCACCATGGATCGCATTTGTCGAGTTCTTTTCCCGTCATCTCTTTTTAGGCAAAAAAGGATATAAGAAAAGATTTGGTCTGCTATTAGAGCGATATCAAGATATGGTCCGGTTTGGACCACAATTAAATTATATGTTGGAGACCTGTGTAAAATGTCAGCCAATTCGAATAAGAATTGCGCCCTTTGGGGGCTCAAGAAGGAAAATAGAGCGATTTATATGGGAGCTGTATCGGGCTATAGACCGATTAAGACCATAATAAACATGTATGTTGATGGTCATGAGAGGATCCGTCGTACAAAATTTCAGGCAAATCGGATAATAATTGCGAACTCTAGAGGCTCAAGAAGTCAAGATCCCAGATCGGTTTATATGGCAGCTGTATCAGGTTATGAACCGATTTAAACCTTATTTGACACAGTTATTGAAAGTAAAAATAAAATACGCCATGCAAAATTTCCGCCAAATCGGATTAGAATTGAGCCCTCTATAAGCTCAAGAAGTCAAGTCCCAAGATCTGTTTATATGACAGCTATATCAGGTTATGGACCGATTTGAACCATACTTGGCACAGTTGTTGGATATCATAATAAAATACTTCGTGCAAAAATGCATTCAAATCGGATAAGAATTGTGCCCTCTAGAGGCTCAAGAAGTCAATACACAAGGTCGGTTTATATGACAGCTATATCAGGTTATGGACCGATTTCACCCATACTTGGCACAGTTATTGGACATCATAACAAAATACTTCGTGCAAAAACTCATTTCAATCGGATAAGAATTGCGCACTTTAGATGCTCAAGAAGTCAACACTCAAGATCGGTTTATATGGCAGCTATATCAGGATATGGACCGATTTGAACCATACTTGGCACAGTTGTTGGATATCATAACAAAACACGTCGTGCAAAATTTCATTCCAATCGGATAAGAATTGCGCACTCAAGAGGCTCAAGAAGTCAAGACCCAAGATCGGTTTATATGGCAGCTTTATCAAAACATGGACCGATATGGCCCATTTACAATACCAACCGATCTACACTAATAAGAAGTATTTGTGCAAAATTTCAAGCGGCTAGCTTTACTCCTTCGGAGTTAGCGTGCTTTCGACAGACAGACGGACGGACGGATAGACGGACGGACATGGCTAGATCGACATAAAATTTCACGACGATCAAGAATGTTTATACTTTATGGGGTCTCAGATGAATATTTCGAGTAGTTACAAACAGAATGACGAAATTAGTATACCCCCCATCCTACGGTGGAGGGTAGGATGTATAATATTTTGCATAGAATCATGACATGTAACTGGTGTGTGTTTAACAAATTTTTATTTAAGAATTAAAATTTTTATTTAATATCATAAACGGTATACATCTATTTCAACGTTAAGCAACATTATATTGTGTTCCCTTTCAGACACATATAATCTGAGCAGAAGTGCAAATGACTCAAATATATGTACGCATATACCAGAGCACTGCATGAGACCCAACAAGTTAAAAGGCGTTAAGTTCGGCCGGGCCGAACTTTGGATACCCACAACCTCGGATATAAACGTAAACCACCAAGCCAGGTCAGATGTCGGGGGGCTTAAAATTACCCACTATTTTAAATTTCAGCGAAATCGGGTAATAAATAAAGCTTTTCTGACCTTCAAGCCCTTTAACGGGAGATCGGTCTAGATGCCAGCTATATCCAAATATAGTCCGATCTGAATCATATTTGGGTCAGTTGTCGGGAAGCTTTAATCTATTCATAGTCTCAAATTTCAGCAAAATCGGATGAAAAATCAAGTTTTTATGGGCATTAGACCCTTTATCGGTAAATCGGTCAATATGGCAGCTATATCCAAATATGGTTCGATTTAGCCCGTTCAAGAACTTAACCAATTTTTGAAGGTGAAGCTGAAGTGATTACAACAGACGGACGGACAGACCCACGGACATCGTTAAATCGTCTTAGAATTTTACGACGATCCTAAATATATATGCTTCGTAGGGTCGGAAATTGATATTTCGATGTGTTGCAAATGGAATGACTAAATGAATATACCCCCTATGCTACGGTGGTGGGTATACAAAATGGAGATTTGTATGTCTTGTCAGGTTGTTTCCCTTCAAAAACAAAATTAAAAGCAGATATATGCAATTTAATTACATCCAGGAAAAGCAATCTTCGCATTTTAATTAGCCACTTTCTTCCTATACAAATAGAAATAAATGTCTTAATTTTTGTTTATATTTCTCACAGAAACATTTTCACATCTTTCTTCCGGAAGCCCGCTGTGGCCAAACTTATTTTCATCGGTGCCTTTTTTGTTTGCCTTGTAACTAAATTTGTGCGATGATAAAAATCTAGCATAGCTTCTCGGCGCAAATGTCCATTAATTAAAACGGACCTTTTTAGAATCTAATCTCCAAATAAACCCACCTTCAAGAGAATCCTTTTAGTCCTTAAAGCATTTGTAATGCCAACACTTTTCCCGACATCCGCTGACACAAAAGAGTTATTAACACGTTTGCTGTCGATGATGAATAAAAGGCGGTTTTACAGGGAAAGTGAAACTATGACACGAATCCGAAATCCGTTTACCAGCAGATCCCTTTATTGTTACATTTCGCAAATATTTCGCAAACAAAAGGATTATAAAGCCTTTATGGATTAGAATCGTCCAGCAGAACGGATGCACGGCGTTCCAATGTAATGCAGGAATTTGGCACTGCAGCAGGCTTTTCTTTCAGTTTTAGTTTTTACTACGTTTACTACATCACAATTCGATGGACAATGTGATGTTCGTTTGATAATACCAATGTGCAGAATTAAAACTGGGCTGAAAACAAACGCACAAGTTAGCAGTGCTCAGGACGAGGCAAATACAAATGTAATTTTTGTACCATTCCTGGCCCATTATCATAGGATTAGAATGCTACATAGCATTGTGAGCATTGAGTTGGTGGTATTTTGAATAGCATTTGATTCTGGGTAGGAATGATTAAAGGATTACTACTACAATGCAATGAGGACTAAATGCCAAAGAAGGAGGCTAGGATACAGTAGCACATTCATGGGAAACATGAGGAATTCTTTCGATAAGAAACTTAAGACTGCAAAGAACAAGGTCCATTCCGTTCAGTGAAAGGGATGCTGCTGACCAGTCATCGTTTTCGGGGGAAAATCCATAATCCCTCATCATTGCTTTCATCCATGAGGTCAGCTGAGAGTTTACGATTGTCATTTTGTCTTTTACATTTGAGCAAATAATGTTTCGTTAACAATTCATAATTTTAGCTTTAACCTGTCCCATAATGCCCCGCTATGGACTTTCTTTTCTTATCAAACTCAGCTCTAACTTTTGTTATTTGCATTTTAATTGCGCTTAAACGGCAATAAATGTCATAATATTTAGCCCTCGTAAAGATGAAATGGCCCACAGCTTCTGTTGTTTTCGTGGGGCATCATCAATCCAATTGCCAATGGAAGAAGCTATGGAGGGAGACATAGTGTGTTTTTAAGCCGTACTCATAACTTTCCCATGGAGCTTTACATTTTGTTGATTTTATTTTGATGGTTAGATGCAGTATTAAGTGGCAACAATGCAGCTAAGTATACAACCATGGAGAATGTTTTGAAACTTTGTCAGTCATGGGCAAACTTTGGCCGTAGAGGGCCATAGTTATGAAGAAGTTTTATGGGGCTACACATCAAAATTAAATTGTGCTTGTAACGGTAAATTTACGGATGGTGTTGGAGTATTAGAAGACACACTATTATCAATAAAGTTGATGAATGCGACGCAGTCCGAGTTAAGAGAGTGGGCAACGAACGTGCATGCACACTAAGAAAGTGTCCGTAGAACGGTGGCGGAGAACACAAGGCTGTTACTGAGAGAATGTCGAAAGGAAGTAAATATGTCGTTAAGTCCCATTACACTCAGGACCAGGGTTGCGGAATAGAGCTATTTTGGCTCGACGCCGACTTCTTAAACGAAATTTGAACTTGACTCTGGAGTCGACTACAAGCACTTAGAAATGATATGTTTGTTGTACCCACCACCTTCTAGTTTTCGACAGAGAAGCTACAGGTGTCTTTTTATACCCTCCACCATAGGATGGGGGGGTATACTAATTTCGTCATTCTGTTTGTAACTACTCGAAATATTCGTCTGAGACCCCATAAAGTATATATATTCTTGATCGTCGCGAAATTTTATGTCGATCTAGCCATGCCCGTCCGTCTCTCCGTCCGTCCGTCTTGAACCTTGAACCTCTAGAAGGCGCAAATCTTATCCAATTGGAATGAAATTTTGCACGACGTGTTTTGTTATGATATCCAACAATTGTGCCAAGTATGGTTCAAATCGGTTCATAATCTGGTATAGCTGTCATATAAACCGATCTCGGGTCTTGACTTCTTGAGCCTCTAGAGGGCGCAATTATCGTCCGATTTTGCTGAAATTTTGCACGTAGTGTTTTGTTATTACTTTCAACAACTGTGCTAAGTATGATTCAAATCGGTTCATAATCTGGTATAGCTGTCATATAAACCGATCTTGGATCTTGACTTCTTGAACCTCTAGTGGGCGCAATTCTCATCCGATTTAGCTGGAATTTCGTACAAGGGTTTCTCTCATGACCTTCAACATTGGTGTCTTGTATGGTCTGAATCGATCAATAGCTTGATACAGCTTCCATATAAACCTATCTCCCGATTTTGCTTCTTGAGCCCCTACAAGGCGCAATTCTTATCCGAATGAACTGAAATATTACACAATGACTTCTACAATGTCAATCAGCTTTCAATTATGGTCCGAATCGGACTATAACTTGATATAGCTCCAATAGGATAACAGTTCTTATTCAATATTCTATATTTGTCTAAAAAGAGATACCGCGCATAGAACTCGACAAATGCGATCAATGGTGGAGGGTATATAAGATTCGGCCCGGCCGAACTTAGCACGCTCTTACTTGTTTTCCTCTTCGCCCGATAAGTGAGTGGTTAGTCTGGGTAGGGACGCCGATGTTGAGAGGCTGTATAATATACATCTGATGCTTCACTGTAGAGTACAGTAGAGCAGAAGTAAGGGCCGTGATGTGACGCAGTGCTTCTATTGCCAACGTTTTTTGCACATGTCGGCAAACTGCAGGATGAGGTACCGCTGCAGGCAGTGGAGGAGGAGGAGGCTGGTAGGGGATAGAATGAGTCTGCCGACGCTGGCGAAAGCCAGCTTCAATGTTCGAATTGATGAATATGAGTACTTTTGGTCATCTCGAGACTCTGTGACAACGTGATTTGAGGTCTCTGAGTGGCACCTGCTTGATTGGATGACGAAGGAGTCCTGCATATGGGTGAAGCCCTCTACTATGAATACTCAGCCTAAATCTGTACAATTATTTGCGGAAGCAGTATCCCGATATATGCTGGTTGTGTTCTTGTCTATAATGTATATTTTTGTACCCTAGTTATAGTTAGTATTTTTGGGCCTCAAAAGAGTTGTGTGACAGACTGATTGCTGACTAACTGACTGATCATCTCCCAGCCCATACGGCGAAACCAAGAATCGCACGGCATATGACTGGATTTGGTGATATTCGTAAAAAGTACGAAATGTTACATATTTACTCCATGCGAACGAGAAAGGCTAGAATTATGTTCTCGGTCTTAGGAAGCTTCTAGAAAAAATTAAGTTTGATCAAAATAAAAATAATTGGAAAATCGTAATGGAAGTGGGAGAAAAAGTACGTTTAGTACCGCAATTGGTACTTTTTGGTACCTTTTTTGTTAATTGAGCTTGAGTCGCTAAAAGTTCGATTAAAAATTCGTACATTTCGGTACCATTTCGAACTTTCTGTTCAGATAAAGCTAGAGGTCTGAAATTTGACATGTTTGTACAATTAAGAATGATATGGGTTACTTAATGATCTGTTCAGCATTTACAAATTTTGGTACCATAAATGGTACCGTTTGGTGCCTTCTTCATAGGTGGAATTAGTAGTCTTAAATTTGGCATTTAAGTACAAGGAAATAAATAATGAGTGACTAAATGATCCATTCGAAATTCGTACATTTTGGTACCATAAAGTGCAAAAGTGTACGAATTAGGATACCTTCGCCTATAGCAAACCGGGACTACTAAAATTTTGCAATTTGACAAACATTATCGCAGTTTTGGTACTATTAGGTACTTTCTTTACAGAAGGGGACAAATGAAATTGTATACGCAATTACTACAAAACTTCATAATCTTATAAACTGAGTGACTACCTAGGTTTTTGGAAGTCCTTCACTAAAAAGGGGATATCAAAAACTTGGGTAGCGAAGCGGTCCACCTGGATGCTAGTATTATTTATTATAAGTTAGATTAAGCACCGGTACTTTTCTCATAAATACAAGGGCGAGCTGAGAAAGGCTCAGAACAAATTCTGGATGAAATTCTGCAGCTCCATGGAGGATATATCTGAGGCCTCTAGGTAAAAGAAAATCCTATTCTTGAAACCTATTACGGTGGAATATATTCAGAAGTCGGAGAATATATGAGAAATGTCTATTAAGGAAACCCTAGAACTACACGAACTCGTTGATACCTATTTCCCGAGAAACTTTCAAATGGATAACGTGGCGCCAGAGGAGGTTTTCACTGATGTGCATTCATCGGAGGTTATTAGGAAAATTGTGTCTGAGCAGAAAATCCTTTGGGCGATAACAAGTTTCCGGTTGGATTACAAGCTTTGTCCGACAGACTGCCTCCTTTGCTTAGGGAGATGTACTTGTGGAATGCAGGGAATCAAGGTAATTTTTTCCAAAAGCAGGAAAACTATACCACACGAAGGCGAAAGATTTTCGTCCCATTAGTCTGTCCTCCTTTATGCTGGAGATTCTAGAGAGGTTGATAGAAACATATCTTATGGCAAAGACCCCTAGATATCGCTTGTCTCGGCAACAGCATGCATATAGTAAGGGCAAGTCCACTAAAACAACCCTTTTACCACCTAGTCGTCTACATTGGGAGTTCTCTCACTGGCAAGGAATACACAATCATAGCATTTCTGGACATTGAAGGTGATTTCAATAATGTAAAACCAACGTTTGGAATATGGACATTAACAATATATTATTGTCTCTGGAAGGTGGTAAAAGGTGTAAAAGTGGTCGCATACGCTGATGAAGAGGTTACTGATGTTAATGGAAAGCTTCTCAGCACTCTTAGAAATATTAAAAGTGTGACAGCGAAATGGGCTGCCAAAAGTGGTCTCGGCGTAAATTCGTGTAAGACAGAAGTATTACTTTTCAGGGGGAGATACAAGTTACCTTCTGTGGCACCTCTCTCCTAGGGAGGAGAGACTTTTCGATTTACTGAAAGCGGAATATACCTGGGTATTTTGCAGGGCAGGAAATTGAACTCCAATCAAACATTTTGGAAAGGGCAGGAAAGGCAACTCTTGTTCTATACACCTGCAAGGGAGCCATTGGCAAGAGTTGGGAGTTTATAACGAGTGTTATGCATTAGGTATATACTGCAGTTGTCAGACCAATAATGCTACATGGTGTTGTGGTCTGGTGGATAGAGCTTCAAAAGTCCACTAAATGTTTCATACTCGGCCGGATCCAGAGGATGGCTTGTTTGAGTATCACAGCCGCACTGAGGACTACGCCATCTGATTAAATGCTACACAAATTACACATGTTGCAGGCAGCGAGGATTACACATTACCTGAGCCACTTTTAACAAAAAGTACTGTACCACTATTCCTCATAGAACCGATAGGAACTACGATATCCCTGATAATAAAAGCTACATATACTTCTATACGAATGGTTCCTAACTAGACGATCACGTGGGCTTTGGGTTGTACTCTGAACAACTAGGAATGGTTATTAAGCGCAATGGCTAAGATATAATGTCATAACGACGATTGCCAAATACATCTTCTCGGACAGTCAGGCAGCTATCACACTCTGAAGAACGTATTTCTGAGTTCAATAACCGCCCTCGACTGTCGCAGATCTCTCAACGAGATGGCTGAACATTTTAAAATTCACCTGTTCTGGGTGCCAGGGCACAGCGATATCACAGGAAATTGTAGAGCAGACGACTTTCGAGACTAGGAACTATCTTAGACATTCCAGGTGAACTGGAATATGTGGGTATGGCTCTAGCGACACGAAAGCTAGATCTTCAGGATCAGACCCGAGGCATCGAATGACAGATGGTCACAAAGAGTGGGTTGTGAACACTCCAAAATTAGGTGGGCTAATCTAGACTTGAAGAGATCTACCGCTCTGATGTCGCTGGATAGAACATACGTCTTAGTCATTGTGTCCGTCATGGCAGGTCACTGTCTGATCGGAAAACATACTGACAGACTGAAAGTTGCATGTAACGACTTCTGCAGAAGCTGTGCGGACTTAGAGGAAGAAAAGACTATTTGTGTGTGTGTCCCGCACTGGTAGTCAGAAGTAGTTCCACTTTATGTTCTCATTTCTTCGAGAACTTGTCTGATTTAGCCGATGTGAACTTCCGCAAGCTGTTGGGTTCACCTGTAGAAACAAGAAGGCATCTTTCTTCTCCTGTTCCTATGGTATCACAATAGACCAAAACTTCTAAATTAGACAGATGTCAGACTGCCACTTAAACCTAACCTTACCTATTTTTAGTTTTAGGCCAATGAAAGTTGAATTTAATGCTTGATTTCATTGAAATTTGGCACGCTGAGTGGTTCTTTGATCCTCCTATGGCCCATACCGAATATTGGCCGATTTCACGATTTAGTGTATCAGCCCCATTTATAAACCGATTTCGCAGATATTTGATACAGTGATTTAAGGTCCATTTATTCCGGCGAGAAAGTAAAAAAAAAATTCAGCCGTGGTTGTTCCCTTTTAATGCTGGCTACACTTAAGCAATCATGTACGCAATTAAGCCATGTACGGGATAGCTGTGGGCACCGCACAGGCTGGAACTTTGGGCTACGACTTGTATGGTATTCATCGCCCTTAACGGGAAAATTTCTTGTTGAAAACTACCGGGAGCGTCCATAGGTTGCGGATAGTTGAAAGCTTCGTATTTCTGCGGAGTAGATGCAAATGCGATCGAAAGCAGTCAGCGATGTCGGGAAGAGAGTCTCAGTGTGGGGTGAGGTGTTACAGACTCTTAATAAAATAGTGAGTGCCAATGATACTCGAAATTACAGTGCGAGTTATTGGCGCCTTTAAATAACCAATGGCGAACATCAACGTCTGTTCCCAGGTTAGGGACAGATGGAAGCGGGAGACGCATCTTGAAGCAAACCGCTCGCGACATCGAGGGATACATGTGCGATCCCACATAACCCATGCGGTTGGGGCAGTGGGTCAGTAACACACATCTGGAAAACTTAAAATATTACTCTGAAAAACCAAAGAATAGCATAACGAAAACAGGACCATGATTCGCGAATCTGCACCTGGAATGCCCGGACTATTTACGGAGATGGCGCAGTATACGCATTGACGGATATCTGAAAAAGTATAAGGCAAATGTTACCGCCTTACATGAAATACGATAGATCGGGAATGTCGTCACAACAACACCAAACGGTGTCGAACTATGGCTATGGATTTGTGGTAAACTGGTCGGAAACTGAAACACGTTGTCTCCAGGTTTACGCAGGTGGACAAGAGGCTAGCCACAATCTAGCCAAGTTCTCAACTTCAGCCTCATTTGTGCCCCCGTGTCCCGACGCGAGCCAAGGACGAGTAGACCTAATATATTTTCTACGAGCGCCTAGAGAGAATATACGACCGGTGTCCGGCCCATGATATTTTAAAATCGTTTTAGGAGATTTAAATTGAAAAATAGTGAAGGAAAATATTTTTGGTCCAATAGTAGAAATATGAAGCCTCCAAGAGATAAAGTTCTATAGTGGTTTGAAGCTGCAAACACAACAAATGACAATGATATACTGGACTGACCCAACTGCCTGATAAAAGCACTCCTTCTCCCAATTATATAACGACGCAGTGGCAAGTCATTGCCCATTCGATGGAAAATGGTGCGAAATCCGTACTTGGGTACCAGAAGCCTCCCCATGGTACGACCAAGTGTGTCGAAATTTTACTGAAGCGAAGTATGCGGCACACGAAGCAACCCTGCAATCAGTAGCAACGCTTTAGATGAAGAAGAGGTATCAGGCGAAAAGAGAAGAGGGCAACTGTCTTTTCCGACCTATTCTGAACAGAGAAAACGGAAATAGAAAGATCTAGTGAGTTAAATGGCTTTGGTGCAGACACGTCCCCCTATAGAGACAAAGAAAGAAATCTGGTTACTGATACAGATAGATATGGAAAGTAATTTTTTCTCAGCTGCTAGTGTCAGACAATGTTAGCGATGATCGTTTAGAATTTTTACCTTATAGTCACAATGTGGTCCAAGTAGCAGTGACCCGACAGAAAGACAACAATGCAGCAGGAGACAATAGGTTGCCCTCTGAACTTCTTAAAACCAGAGACGAAATGATGATCTGGCTAGAATAACGCATATCCGGTGATTGGAGCCACAGCACACTGTGTCCCGTACACAAGAAAAGAGACAAGACAGAGGAATTAGTCTGCTCCCCATCGTAAACAAGATACTCTCGACCGCACTGTGAGAAAGGTTAAAATTTAAGGTCAATGCGATAATTGGACAATGCGGCTTTATACCTGTTTAATCTACCATAGATTAGATATTCACATTTCGCCAAATCCAGGGGAAGACCCGAGAACGACGCACACCTCTTTGTTGACTACAAAGCCAGTTTCGGCAGCCAAATAAGTAAAAAGGTATATCAGGCCATGTTTGAGAGTTTGGTATCCCTGCAAAATTAATACGACTCTGCAGAATGACACTTACTGAGATGCGTTCCTCAGTAAGAATAGGAAAGAATCTCTCCGAACCACACAATACCAAAACAGTTTTCAGACAGGGAAATACTTATCGAGTGGTCCCTTTAATATCCAGCTTGAGAAAATTATACGAAATGCAGATAAGAATAAATGTGACACACTACTCATTAGAAATACGCATGCTACGAGTGAGTCTGGCAGTAATTGGAGATAAGACTAAATGAATGGTATCAACTCCCACAACGCCTTGTAGCAGATAAAGAAAATGGAGAAAGTTGAGAACCACAACGTTGAGATAGTCAACAACTTTATCTACCTCGGCACTGCCGTCACGGAAACGAATGACATCAGATTTGAAATGCATAGAATAATATTGGCAAACAAAAGATACTTTTAATTAGGCAAGCAGTTAAGAAACTAGGCCACCTAATGACCGACGAATATACAAGACACTGATACTCTCGTACTACTATGGGTACGAGACATGGGTACTTGTAAAAGCAGACAAGACAGTGCTTGGAGTGTTTGAGAGAAAGATTCTTCGTAAAACTTATGGACCAGTTTTCATTGATGAAGATTATTGTCATCATATGCACCACGAACAGTGTTGCCACTCAAGAAAATTATTTCCTACCAAAATTGAAGAAAAAACCTACCAAAACTTACCAAATGTTCTTCAAACAAAAAATGAGTAAATGATTTTATACCCGCCACCGAAGACTAGGCCATTTTGCCATTCCATTTTGGACACTTCAAATTTTATATTTTCAACGCTACAAACGATTTAGTAACGTCATTATTTATAGAGCATCCAGCCATGTCCGTCCGTCTGTTTGTTGAAATCATGCTATAGCCTTACATTCAATGATGGCCTATATTTTGATATAGCATCCTTTATACCTTTTTTCCCCGCTTTCAATGAACAACCGTGCCGAGTTTGGATAAAGCTGTTTCCCGACTTAAAAGTTTTGGCCCAGAAATGCGCTTTTACTACCAATTTTCATCGTTACAGAGAATCGCATGGACCCCTATCTATGTATGCGACTGCCACATAGGCCTATTTTCCTATTAATGGTTGTTTGGCCAAAATGCAAGAGCTTGACTAGCATGACATGTGGTTTCAATGGTGCCACGTGGACGTGATATCAAAACACTACGTGCAAAATTTCAGTCAAATCGGACGAGAATTGCGCCCTCTAGAGGCTCAAGAAGTCAAGACCCAAGATCGATTTATATGGCAGCTATATCAAAACATGGATCGATTTGGCTTATTTACAATCCCAACCGATCTACACTAATAAAAAGTATTTGTGCAAAATTTCAAGTGAAGTGACTGGCTTTAGCGTGTTTTCGACAGACAGACGGACGGACGGACATGTCTAGTTCGACTTAAAATGTCGCGACGATCAAGAATATATATACTTCATGGGGTCTTAGACGTATATTTCGAGGTATTACAAACAGATTGACGAAATTAGTATGCCCCTATCCAATGGTGAGGGGTATAACAATCCATTCTGCCAAATTTTGTGTGAATCCGTTAACTAATGACGAAGTTATTGCAATATTAGTCCAAATCGGACGAACATATATTTGAGAGCTTTGCATATAGCAGATCTGAACCGATTTTTTCCAAATTCAGTAGGCGTCTCTAGGACGAGAAACATGCCTGTACAAAATTTTAAGATGATTGGATGGACAGACAGACGGACATAGATAAATCGAATCAGACATTGATTCTGAGTCGATCGGTATACTTAGCAATAGGTTTGGGTTACAAACAAATGCACTAAGTTTAATACCCTGTACAACAGTAGTGGTGTAGGTTGTATAAAAATCAGCCATATAAACACTAATTCGCTAATTTATATTCGCGGAAATTTGGAGCAGTGAGTTGTGTTATAGCCCTTGACATCCGCTCTGCATTTTGTCCGGATCGAATGTATATCGGCAGTGGACGAATGCAATGTCTGGCACTAAATCTGACGACTGCCATATGTCTACGCCAGATATAAAGCTGATCTCTCGATTTGCCTCTTAAGCACAAAAAAATCTAATGTTGACTGTTTAGCGTCAGTCACTCTGTCGGTTTTGGATAGCTAATACAAACTAGAAGCCAACGGGGAGTAGAGGTTCGAATCCTAACAAAAATTTAAAATTTTATTTTCTTTTTACTTTGTCCGCAGTCAGGTCGAGATAATTTTGTTCGATTAGGACTCAGACTACGGAAAATTTCCCGACTCTGACGGCCATGACTGCAAACTAAGGGCGAAATTTTGCACAATAGATGCGGCAAATGTGACAGCGTGTGTAGAGCATGTAGTGAAGGTGATGAGACGTTGGAACATTTCCTATTTCGATGCTCTGTTTCGCGGCTAAGCGACTCTGGCAATCAGATGAGGATATGATATCAGACTTGCCCAACTTAGGGGAATTTCAGCACAATATTTCCGTTTTTATACCCTCCACCATAAGATGGGGCGTATACTAATTTCGTCATTCTGTTTGTAACTACTCGAAATATTGGTCTGAGACCCCATAAAGTATATATATTCTTGATCGTCGCGACATTCTATGTCGATCTAGCCATGTCCGTCCGTCTGTCTGTCGAAAGCACGCTAACTTCCGAAGGAGTAAAGCTAGCCGCTTGAAATTTTGCACAAATACTTCTTATTAGTGTAGGTCGGTTGGTATTGTAAATGGGCCATATCGGTCTATGTTTTGATATAGCTGCCATATAGACCGATCTTGGGTCTTTACTTCTTGAGCCTCTAGAGTGCGCAATTCTTATCTGATTTGAATGCATTTTTGCACGAAGTGTTTTGTTATGATATCCAACAACTGTGCCAAGTGTGGTTCAAATCGGTAAATAACCTGATATAGCAGTCATATAAACCGATATGGGGACTTGACTTCTTGAACTTCTAGAGGGCGCAATTCCTATCCGATTTGGTAGAAATTTTTCATGGAGTATTTTATTCTTACTTTCAACAATTGTGTCAAATAAGGTTCAAATCGGTTCATAACCTGATATACCTGCCATATAAACCGATCTGGGATCTTGGTTTCTTGAGCCTCTAGAGGTCGCAATTATTATCCGATTTGCCTGAAATTTTGTACTACGGATCCTCTCATGACCATCAACATACGTGTTTATTATGATCTGAATCGGTCTATAGGCCAATACAGCTCCCATATAAATCGATCTCTCTATTTTCTTGAGCCCCCAAAGGGTGCAATTCTTATTCGAATTGGCTGACATTTTACACAGTTCTCCAACATGTAATTTAATTGTTGGACCACAATACCATATCTTGATATCGCTCTAATAACAGAGGAAATCTTTTCTCATATCCTTTTTTGCCTAAGAAGAGATGCCGGGAAAAGAACTCGACAGATGCGATCCATGGTGGAGGGTATATAAGATTCGGCCCGGCCGAACTTAGCACGCTTTTACTTGTTTAAGATTATAACTGACAAACCGATGGACAGACACGCGCAGAGATATCGCTTAATAGTCTTAAAATTTTGCGACAAAATAGTGCTTGGTATGAAATTTGTAATGGTTATCTTGAGATTTTATTTCAATGTTCCATTGTGGCCCAAGTCGCAGTTCAAAGATCAGCAGACTGACTTTGTCGTTGTATACTTTAACTGAACTCTACACAATTCCTACTGAAAGCACGGCTAGAGATTTTTGTGCTGAAGGGGACTAAAAAAATGTCTCTCCTTATCCTAACTTATGCTGAAAGGGCTTTAAAATTATTTTAAGTTTGGACATCTTTGGAAATGTCAATTGTTGTTATTATTTACGACATTCCACATACCTTAGATACGATTTGATTTCTCAATAAAATGACACATGCATACATTCGTTCATGTTGCCACACAATGGGGCCACAAAAAGAGCGCCCACACGAAAAATTGAGATATTCACACGGCTTTGTTGGTGCCTTAGACCCAGGGCAGGCAAAGCAAGCAGGCATTCAGTCAGTCAGTCATTAGTGATGGTGCTGGTGCTAGTGCTAGTGTTGGCCTTAGGAAAATGATAATGATTCTAACAAAACAAATGCATAAAAACCAGATCAAAACACAATAAAACCTCCCATTTTCATTTCATTTTTCCCATTGCGCTGTTTGCCCCAAAACAAATCGTAAAGAAAACTTACCGAAATCTGTCTCCATTGTCTGCAAACAAAAGTCAACTGCGACGAAAGATACGAACGAAATATTCCCATGATCACCTGTGGCAGCAGCACCAACAACCAACACCGACATCAGTTAAGAGTCCAAATAAGCGGGGGACAAACGGGCCAAATCAAAAGGCAGATCACTTGAGGCTCACCATCGTGGTGAATGAAATCCGATTTTAAAGTTGTATGGAAGCGATGTCCCTCTGTCTGTCCTCGCATTCAGTATGGTAATCTAAGTAATGCAACGCCACTGGAAGCTGCTTAAACGGAGTCCAAATGCATCAAACAGCAAATGAATGACACCTTAAGTGTTGTATAAATATTGTAGGTATTTATGTATGTATATGAGTATGTACATGGCACTGGCTAGCTTACTTTCGTCCGTCCATAATACTGTGGTTTAATAGAGAGAAATTATGTTATCAACATTTACATTAAGATTATATAGATAGGCGAAGCAAAGGAATTGGATAAATCGACTTGAGATGTCAAGACAATCAAGAATATCACATAAAGTCCTAGAGCTTGATATATTTTTATTCACTTTTATACCCACCACCGAAGGATGGGGGTATATTCATTTCGTCATTCCGTTTGCAACACATCGAAATATCCATTTCCGACCCTATAAAGTATATATATTCTTGATCAGCGTAAAAATCTAAGACGATCTAGACATGTCCGTCCGTCTGTCGATTGAAATCACGCTAGACTCTTTAAAAATATAGATATTGAGCTGAAAACGAAAGATGGGCTATATCGGACTATATCTTGATGTAACCCCCATATAGACCGATCGGCCGATTTAGGGTCTTAGGCCTATAATAGGCACATCTATTATCCGATTTTGCTGGAATTTGGGACAGTGAGTTTTGTTAGGTCCTTCGACATCCTTCGTCAATTTGGCCCAGATCAGTTCAGATTTGGATATAGCTGCCATATAGACCGATCCTCCGATTTAGGGTCTTAGGCCCATAAAAGCGACATTCATTATCCGACTGCGCTTAAATTTGGGACAGTGAGTTGTCTTAGGCCCATCGACATCAGTACAGATCGGTCCAGATTTGGATATAGCTGCCATGTAGACAGATATCTCCCTTTAAAGTCTTGGCCCCATAAAAGGCGTATTTATAATCCGATTTCACTGAAATTTGATGTAGTGACTTATGTTAGGCTTTTCTACATCCGAGTCGTACATGGTTCAGAGCGGTTTATTTTTAGATATAGCTAGTAAAAAGGCCAATATGTTGTTATACACAATTGAACAATGACTTGAACTTATTAGTATTTGGACCAAATCGGAACATATTGGATTGCCCAAAAAGTAATTGTCGGTAATATAGTAATAATATAGTCGGCGTTGACAATTTTTTTCAACGTCTTGTGACTCTGTAATTGCATTCTTTCTTCTGTCATTTATCAGCTGTTACTTTTAGCTTACTTTAGAAAAAAAGTGCGCGAAATTTTGATTACATTTGTTTGTTTGGCGTCAATTTTAATATGGGTATCACATGTATTGAAAGAAATTCATTTAACAAACCGAATCAACGCTTGTGATATGCACCTTAAACGCAATGAATTCGATCCGTTTTTAAAAATGGATTGTTTACAACAACGTTAGTCGAAAACGATCATGGTCCAAGCATGGTGAACCAGCTCAAACCACTTCAAAGGCTGATATCCACCAAAAGAAGGTTATGCTGTCTGTTTGGTGGGATTGGAAGGGTGTGGTATATTTTGAGCTGCTTCCAAGGAACCAAACGATTAATTCGGATGTTTACTGTCAACAATTGGACAAATTGAATACAGCCATTAGGGAGAAGCGACCAGAATTGGTCAATCGTAAAGGTGTCATATTCCACCAGGACAACGCTAGACCGCACACATCTTTGGTCACTCGCCAAAAACTAAGTGAGCTTGGCTGGGAACTTTTGATGCATCCACCATATAGCCCTGACCTTGCACCATCAGACTACCATTTATTTCGATATTTGCAGAACTCCTTAAATGGTAAAACTTTCGGTAATGATGAGGCTATAAAATCACACTTGGTTCAGTTTTTTGCAGATAAAGGCCAGAAGTTCTATGAGCGTGGAATACTAAATTTGCAGGAAGATGGCAAAAGGTTATCGAACAAAATGGCAATTATATATTTTATTAAAGTTCATTCTAAGTTTTATTAAAAATAAACCCAATATATACTTCATGGGGTCTCAGACGAATATTTCGAGTAGTTACAAACAGAATGACGAAATTAGTATACCCCCCATCCTATGGTGGAGGGTATAAAAAGTTGGATATCATATCATGGTAGCAATCACCATTCACAGTTACGTTACGATTCGCATCATCTTTGAAGAAGTACAATGACGCCACCAGCTCACAAACAGCACCAAATTGTGACTTTTTCTGGATGCATTAGTAGCTCTCGAAATGCTTCTGGCTGATGTTCTCTCCAAAATCGAAAATTCTGCTTATTTACGGACCCATTTAGCCAAAAATGAGCTTAGTCGCCGAAGAAGAAAGAGCACGCGATGAACTTTCCTAACAGAGCACTTAGATAATAAAATTCAATAATTTGCAAGCGTTGTTCGTTTATAAGACGATTCATGCTTAAATTATAGACCAAACTGAAGATGCTTGACAGTGAAACAAAACACGAAACTTGCATGAGTTGTTTAAACAAATGTTGCCAAACAGATAATAGCTAAGAAATCACTTTTAACTTTGTGGGGTCTTAGAGAAATATTTCGATGTGTTACAAACGGAATGACGGAATTAGTTTGCCCCTATGCTATAGTTGAGGGAATAAAAATGTTTTGACCGGCTCTGGAATTCCGACCTAGGTTTGCAAGTCATGCATGGAACGAGGGTCCAGTGTGCCACATGCTAGTACGCGAATTTTAACAACTAACTCAACAACAGAATTTCTTGAAAATCCACAAAATTTTGACAACTTTGTCTGTTTAGTCCCCATATACCTGCTTCAACGATTACCGTCAATGCTAAAATTCGTTGAGAGTTAACTGTTTCATATTCAAATTTGGTAGTTGGTTTTTCTTAGAGCTATTTTTATACCCTCCACCATAAGATGGGGGGTATACTAATTTCGTCATTCTGTTTGTAACTACTCGAAATATTCGTCTAAGACCCCATAAGGTATATATATTATTGATCGTCGTGACATTTTATGTCGATCTAGCCATGTCCGTCCGTCTGTCCGTCCGTCCGTCTGTCCGTCCGTCTGTCTGTCGAAAGCACGCTAACTTCCGAAGGAGTAAAGCTAGCCGCTTGAAATTTTGCACAAATACTTCTTATTAGCGTAGGTCGGTTGGTATTGTAAATGGGCCATATCGGTCCATGTTTTGATAAAGCTGCCATATAAACCGATCTTGGGTCTTGACTTTTTGAGCCACTAGAGTGCGCAATTCTTATCCGATTGAAATGAAATTTTGCACGACGTGTTTTGTTCTAATTCAATATTCTTTGTTTCAATATTCTAATTCAATATTCTTTGTTTCCCTAAAAAGAGATACCGCGCATAGAACTCGACAAATGCAATCCATGGTGGAGGATATATAAGATTTGGCCCGGCCGAACTTAGCACGCTCTTACTTGTTATATAATAAATTTGACAATTTATTTATAGCAGTTCACGATTCTTATCCGATTGGAATGAAATTTCGCACGACGTGTTTTGTTATGATATCCAACAACTGTGCCAAGTATGATTCAAATCGGTCCATAACCTGATATAGCTGTCATATAAACCGATCTTGGGTCTTGACTTCTTGAGCCTCTAGAGGGCTGAATTCTTATCCGATTTGAATGAATTTTGGCACGACGTGTTTTGTTATGATATCCAACAACTGTGCCAAGTATGGTTCAAATCGGTTCATAACCTGATATAAAGGGTGATTTTTTTGAGGTTAGGATTTTCATGCATTAGTATTTGACAGATCACGTGGGATTTCAGACATGGTGTCAAAGAGAAAGATACTCAGTATGCTTTGACATTTTATCATGAATAGACCTACTAACGAGCAACGCTTGCAAATCATTGAATTTTATTACCAAAATCAGTGTTCGGTTCGAAATGTGTTTCGCGCTTTACGTCCGATTTATGGTCTACATAATCGACCAAGTGAGCAAACAATTAATGCGATTGTGACCAAGTTTCGCACTCAGTTTACTTTATTGGACATTAAACCAACCACACGAATGCGTACAGTGCGTACAGAAGAGAATATTGCGTCTGTTTCTGAGAGTGTTGCTGAAGACCGTGAAATGTCGATTCGTCGCCGTTCGCAGCAATTGGGTTTGTGTTATTCGACCACATGGAAGATTTTACGCAAAGATCTTGGTGTAAAACCGAATAAAATACAGCTCGTGCAAGAACTGAAGCCGAACGATCTGCTACAACGTCGAATTTTCAGTGAATGGGCCCTAGAAAAGTTGGCAGAAAATCCGCTTTTTTATCGACAAATTTTGTTCAGCGATGAGGCTCATTTCTGGTTGAATGGCTACGTAAATAAGCAAAATTGCCGCATTTGGAGTGAAGAGCAACCAGAAGCCGTTCAAGAACTGCCCATGCATCCCGAAAAATGCACTGTTTGGTGTGGTTTGTACGCTGGTGGAATCATTGGACCGTATTTTTTCAAAGATGCTGTTGGACGCAACGTTACGGTGAATGGCGATCGCTATCGTTCGATGCTAACAAACTTTTTGTTGCCAAAAATGGAAGAACTGAACTTGGTTGACATGTGGTTTCAACAAGATGGCGCTACATGCCACACAGCTCGCGATTCTATGGCCATTTTGAGGGAAAACTTCGGAGAACAATTCATCTCAAGAAATGGACCGGTAAGTTGGCCACCAAGATCATGCGATTTGACGCCTTTAGACTATTTTTTGTGGGGCTACGTCAAGTCTAAAGTCTACAGAAATAAGCCAGCAACTATTCCAGCTTTGGAAGACAACATTTCCGAAGAAATTCGGGCTATTCCGGCCGAAATGCTCGAAAAAGTTGCCCAAAATTGGACTTTCCGAATGGACCACCTAAGACGCAGCCGCGGTCAACACTTAAATGAAATTATCTTCAAAAAGTAAATGTCATGAACCAATCTAACGTTTCAAATAAAGAACCGATGAGATTTTGCAAATTTTATGCGTTTTTTTTTTTAAAAAAGTTATCAAGCTCTTAACAAATCACTCTTTAGCTGTCATATAAACGGATCTGGGATCTTGACTTCTTGAGCCTCTAGAGGTCGCAATTATTATTCGATTTGCCTGAAATTTTGTACGACGGATTCTCTTATGACCATCAATATACGTGTTTATTATGGTCCGAATCGGTCTATAGCCCGATACAGCTCCCATATAAATCGATCTCTCTATTTTACTTCTTGTTTCTTTTATCTTTTTTTGCCTAAGAAGAGATGCCGGGAAAAGAACTCGACAAATGCTATCCATGGTGGAGGGTATATAAGATTCGGCCCGGCCGAACTTAGCACGCTTTTACTTGTTTTTTTTTTTTTTGTATTGGCTGTCTACATTCAAAATCATATTTCAAAGCGACCAATTGGGATATCACATTCTTAATGATCCTCAGGTCCTCCTGTGTCCTTCCCAATTTGAGGGTAAAAAATTTACTCTGCTACAAAAAACCTTTAATTTCTGTACTGTTCTATCCTGATTGGCCTTCATATATTATTTCATACTATTCATATATAATTTTTAATTCCTTTTCATTTTTGAGTAGGAAAGGGGGATTGCCCTCTGGCACGCCCTTCATTTGAGTACAATATATTCTCGGTCATCCTACATGAAAGTTTGGCGTTGAATTCGTTGGGAGGTCCCACCAACGCTAAGAACCAAACGACAATTTATTTAAGTCTTTTATTGTCGCCTGATCCAGATACTTGAATCCCTGTACCAACATTAGATTCGAAATATACTATCGCAGACTTTCCTTTTAATTGACATATTATCCCAATCGAATTACGCGTCCCTTTGAAGGGTATTTAGTGTGAGGGCCGGTCCCAGACTCTGTCCTAATTGTGCATACCAGATTCGTAGTCAACTCGAAACCCATTTTGTGACGTTGGACATTTATGCCTGTTTTGGGGGTTTTTTGGGGTCTTATAACAAATGTGTATTCAGCTTCCAAATATCTCTCGTTTGATACCCATATATCCCAATCGGTAAATATGTCCTGTTAAGGGGGTTTTGGGGGGTGGGGAGGCACCTCAGACACCAAGGAATAAATTTCTATCTCAGCATTAGACTCTACCTTTAAATAGTTTTCATTTAATATCCATATTGTCCCAATCGGTTAATTTGTCTTGCGGGGGTGTTTTGTTTTTAATGCCAAGTTCGTACTCTACTATTAAATACCTCTCATTTGATACCCATATTGCCAAAGCGGTGAAATTGTCCTCTTGGGGTTTTTTTGGGGTGGGTAACCTCTCCGAAAATAAGGAGTGAAATTTGTTTACCAAATTCGTACTCTATTCTTAAAAACTTTCATTTGCTACCCATATTGTAAAAATCGGTACACATGTCCGCTCGGGTGGATTTTGAGATGGGGCGTCCCCCCACGTTACTTGATCCAAAAATTTTATACCAATTTCGTGTTTTGGGGTACCTTAAGGTAACATACAAAATTTCGCTTAAATAGGTACATGCATCTCCACAATCTGGCGTTTTTGAAAATTGTAGTATGGGGGAGGGTTCGCAACAATTATTCAATTAAGCCATGTCCGTCTGAGTCCATGTATTCTTGTAATCAAAGTGAAGGTCACATTTGTTGTCCGATTGTCACGAAATTTTGCTCATGTCACTTTTTCGGCCCAAGGACAAACGCTATTGATATTGAAAATCGGTTAAGATTTAGATATAGCTCCCATATAAATCTTTCATCCGATATGGCTTTTTAAGGCTGTAGAAGCCACAATTTTTATACCCACCACCGAAGGATCGGGATATATTCATTTTGTCATCCCGTTTGCAACACATCGAAATATACATTTTCGACCCTATAAAGTATATATATTCTTGATCAGCGTAAAAATCTGAGACGATCTAGACATGTCCGTCCGTCTGTACGTCTGTCGGCCTGTCTGTTGAAATCACACTACAGTCTTTAAAAATAGAGATATTAAGCTGAAACTTTGCACAGATTCTATTTTTGTCCATAAGCAGGTTAAGTTCGAAGATGGGCTATATCGGACTATATCTTGATATAGCCCCCATATAGACCGATCCGCCGATTTATGGTCTTAGGCCCATGAAGGTCACATGTATTATCCGATTTTGCTGAAATTTGGGACAGTGAGTTGTGTTAGGCCCTTCGACATCCTTCGTCAATTTGGGCAAGATCCGTCCAGATTTGGATATGGCTGCCACATAGACCGATCCTCCGATTTAGGGTCTTAGGCCCATAAAAGCCACATTTATTATCCGATTTTGCTGAAATTTAGGACAGTGAGTTGTGTTGAGCCCTTCGACATCTTTCGTCATTTTGGTCCAGATTTGGATATAGCTGCCATATAGACCGATCTCTCGGTTTTAGGTTTTGGAGCCATAAAAACCACATTTCTTTTTCCGATTTTGCAGAAATTTGGGACAATGAGTTGTGTTAGTCCTCCCGACATCCTTCTTCAATTTGGCCCAGATCGGTACAGATTTGGATATAGCTGCCATATAGACCGATCTCTCGATTTAAGATTTTGGAGCCATAAAAGGCTCATTTATTGTCTGATTTCGCCGAAATTTGGGAAAGTGAGTTGTATTAGGCTTTTCGGCATCCGTGTCGAATATGGTTCAGATCGGTTTATTTTTAGATATAGCTACTAAGAAGACCAATATTTTGTTATACTTTCACCGGATTTTGATGAAAGGTGGTTTTCATATATACACAAGGTGGTGGATATCTAAAGTTCGGCCCGGCCGAACTTAACGCCTTTTTACTTGTTCATGGTAGGAAAATCTTACAAGGTTTTAAATTGCTACTTCAATTGGTATCCACATTAGAGTCTGACTAGATTTCAAGATAAAAAAATACTAGATGCACTAGGTGGTGTGGGGTATTATATAGTCGGCACCGTCCGACTTTTGCCTTTCCTTACTGGTTATATAATAGATCATCCATTACGGTATTTAATTTTTTAAGTGCCACTGAAAATAACTTTTACGTTTTTCAGATTTTTTTAAAAATTCAATATTTTTATATCCACCATCATAGGATGGAGGTGTACTTACCTAGTCATTACGTTTGTAGCACCTCGAAATATTGATTTGCGACCCCATAAAGTATATTTATGTATTCTGGATCCTCTCGACATTCTGATTCGATCTAGCCATGTACGTCTGTCTGTCGAAATAGCGATAGCGGTCGAACGCATAAAGCTAGCCGCTTGAAATTTTGCACAGGTACTTAATACTGATGTAAGCCGTTGGAGATTATAAATGGGCCATATCGTTTCAGATTTGGATATAGCTCCCACATAAACCGATCTCCCGATTTAACTTCTTGCGACCCTAAGAGGCCACAATTTTCATCCGATGGGCTAAAATATTGCACATATTGTTCACTTATGACTTCTAACAACTGTGCCAAGTGCCGTCCAAATCGGTCCTTTACCTGATATAGCTTCCATATAAACCGATGTCCCGGTTTCACTTCTTGAGCCCTTGGAAGCCGCATTTTTTATCGAATTTGGCTTAAAGTTTGCACATAGTGTTTTGTTATGACTTCCAACAAGTGTTCCTGTTACGGTCCAAGTCAGTTTATAACCTGAAATATCTCCCATATAAACCGATCTTCCGATTTGACAGAAGTTTGGTATGTAGAATAAAATTATGCCCTTAAACTAAATTTATTTTGTGTAAATTTGTAGCAGAATCCATGGTGGTGGATTCCCACAATTCGGCCCGACCGAACTTAGCACGATTTTACTTGTTGTTTATTCAGTAGTTGCTGATACTAGTAAATAAATAAATTTAAGTAACAAAACCGTTCAAATTGACATTGAGATTTGCTACTTTTTGAAAGAAAAATATATTTTTTTTTGCTACATTTGAAGGTACGAAATTGCACTGTTAACATTGTCTCAAAATGTGGTTACTCACGGTGTGAGATGACGCTGTCGTTTAAGTTTTGTGGGTCTTGCTAAAGGTTTCCTTTCAATATGTGTATACAGCCCCTACAAGGCTGAAGAGGTCAACCTTTGACATCCTTTATCTCATCCTGTATTAGATATAGGTCTATCTAGTTCATTAATTCTGAAAGCCTATGTGCTCCTCTTAAAATGCCTAGAACATTTCAAACGCTTCCGTCCAATAGTTTAAAAAAGTTGTATACTTATTTCCATTTATTTTCCGGTTTGAACCACTGTGTGACGCTATACTTCACTGCAGTGCATAACAAGTAAAAGCGTGCTAAGTTCGGCCGGGCCGAATCTTATATACCCTGCACCATGGATCTCTTCTTAGGCAAAACAAGGATATAAGAAAAGATTTGCTCTGCTATTAGAGCGATATCAAGATATGGTCCGGTTTGGACCACAATTAAATTATATGTTGGAGACCTGTGTAAAATGTCAGCCAATTCGAATAAGAATCGCGCCCTTTGTGGGCTCAAGAAGTAAAATAGAGAGATCGATTTATATGGGAGCTGTATCGGGCTATATACCGATTCAGACCATAATAAACACGTATGTTAATGGTCATGAGAGAATCCGTCGAACAAAGTTTCAGGCAAATCGGATAATAATTGCGGCCTCTAGAGGCTCAAGAAGTCAAGACCCAAGATCGGTTTATATGACAGCTATATAAGGTTATGGACCGTTTGAACCATACTTGGCACAGTTGTTGGATATCGTAACAAAACACGTCGTGCAAAATTTCATTCCAATCGGATAAGAATTGCGCACTCTAGAGGCTCAAGAAGTCAAGACCCCAGATCGGTTTATATGGCAGCTATATCAGGTTATGAACCGATTTGAACCATACTTGGCACAGTTGTTGGATATAATAACAAAACACGTCGTGCAAAATTTCATTCCAATCGGATAAGAATTGCGCACTCTAGAGGCTCAAGAAGTCAAGACCCAAGATCGGTTTATATGGCAGCTATATCAGGTTATGGACCGATTTGAACCATACTTGGCACAGTTGTTGGATATCATAACAAAACACATTGTGCAAAATTTCATTCCAATCGGATAAGAATTGCGCACTCTAGAGGCTCAAGAAGTCAAGACCCAAGATCGGTTTATATGGCAGCTATATCAAAACATGGACCGATATGGCCCATTTACAATACCAACCGACCTACACTAATAAGAAGTATTTGTGCAAAATTTCAAGCGGCTAGCTTTACTCCTTCGGAAGTTAGCGTGCTTTCGACAGACAGACGGACGGACGGACGGACGGACGGACAGACGGACGGACATGGCTAGATTGACATAAAATTTCACGACGATCAAGAATATATATACTTTATGTGGTCTCAGACGAATATTTCGAGTAGTTACAATCAGAATGACGAAATAGTATTAGTAGGGCGTTGGAGATGATGATGAGGCGTTGGAGCATCGCCTTTGTCATTGCCCGGCTTTCGCGTCCAACAGATACCGGTACTTAGGTGGAGACACAATGTCAGACATGAACCAACTTAGGGGAGTGGTTCAACCTAACCTAACCTAAACTAACACTTAATCTGTCTGTACCAATGCTTGTACCTAAATACTAATACGGTCAGCCTAAATGGACCCAGATTTTGGCTCGTGACCTATGTATAATCGGCTGGTTTTCGGGGTCGACGCATAATCGATAAATTCTTACAGTTGACTTTGGATGCACTAATTTATTTTAATTAGGTGGTACATTTCTCTTTTTTCATCAAAATATTAGTTTTGTAAAAAAGTGCTGTTTCTTGCACCCATTCCAAAATGAAATTTTTTACATGATTTATTTTGCGAAGCATTTTTTTTAAACACAAATATTACTATATTATTCAGTATAGTATATATACATATATATCAGTATATCTGTTAATATTTGCCAAGTAAATGCAAATTTTGCCTCCTTTTTATAGCCGAGTGCTTACGGCGTGCCGCGAGCGACACCTCTTTGGGGAGAAGTTTCTACATGGCAAAGTACCTCACAAATGTCGCCAGCATTAGGAGGGGATAACCACCGCCGAAAATTTGTTTGATGTTCCTGCCAGGATTTGAACCCAGGCGTTCAGCGTCATAGGCGGACATGCTAACCTCTGCACTACGGTGGCCTCCAAG
Organism: Stomoxys calcitrans; assembly: GCF_963082655.1. Lineage (NCBI taxonomy): Eukaryota > Metazoa > Arthropoda > Insecta > Diptera > Muscidae > Stomoxys > Stomoxys calcitrans. Next base: position 153,853,817 of record NC_081552.1, read on the forward strand.
TCACCGATGCGAAAACGAAACGCTGTTCTATAATGAGTTAAAAATATTTTATCTTTTCCAATGGAATCTATTCGTGTTCATTCTTTGACAATATATTTACCCACCTTGATTTATCGCTATGAAGCGATAAATGCAACTTATATTTTTTTATCCACTGTGTTTCCTGGACATTAGACATCATTGTGTTAAGTGCTTTGTTGCAACGCAATGAAACATAACTAAAGATTGGGACTACATATGGCTGGATGGATGGATGAATGAATGGATGCATGGATCGCTCTTGGGATGTGAGGTGAAATTTATAACTGGGATTAGTAAGTAGCACCCATAGATGAATTTGTTTACTTGGACACAGCAACCATGAAACATATACGTGGCTCCGAGTATATGTCTCACCGATACATGCTTGCCCCTCTTAAGTACCCAAAATGGGCTGTAGCAACAACAAGTGGCATAAAAGACATGGGAAAATACGTAAATTTCTTCTCAAAGTGTCATAATCCAAACAAAAACATTTTCTGATATGATTTCGTTATTGTTGTTAGTCTTGTTGGATTTTATTATTACAGCCTTTTTCTGATTTTCGTGGGAACATTTTGTGAGCATTTTGTTTTTTCCTATATTTTCCACTTGTCAATGCTCTTCTATGGCAAACACATCAGAAAATGTCATGCTAAAAAACTAACAAAACTAAGCTACAAAAGAATTTGGAATTTAGAATTATGGGAATAGTTTACCATCAGAAATTTATTGGTCAACATTTTTTCAATTTTTGCTTATGCCTTCTGACCATGAAAATTAAATTTATCAAGCAATTTAAAATTTTTGAAAGTTTCAATTTTTGGTTTGCACACCTTTACTACGACGGCAGAACTGAATGTCTTTATTACACCCTCCACCATAGGATGGGGGTATACTAATGTCGCATTCCGTTTGTAACACCTCGAAATATTCGTTTAAGGCCCCATAAAGAATATATATTCGTGATCGTCTTGACATTATAAGTAGATCTAGCCATGTTCGACAGTCCGCCTGTTCATCCGTTTGTTTGTCTAAGGCAAGCTAACTTTCAAAGGAGTACAGCTAGGCGATTGAAATTTTGCACAAATACTTCTTATTGGTGTAAGTCGGTTGGGATTATAAATGGGCCAAATCGGTCCATGGTTTGATATAGCTGCCACATAAACCGATCTTGGGTCTTGACTTTTAGATGTTTAAACGGCGCAATGGCTTCAAACGGCGTTTTGGCTTCAATTTTCCATGAGGTGTTTTGTTATAACTTCCAACAACTGCGCTAAGTATGGCCTAAATCAGTCCATGTTTTGATATAGCTGCCATATAAGCCGATCTCCCGACTAAACTTCTTGAGTCTCCAGAGGGCGCAATTGTTTTCCGATTGATGGTATGTCTTCCAACAACATTGCCAAAAGTATGGTTTTAATAAGCCAATAATCTACTATAGCCGCCATATAAACCGATCTCCCAATTAAATTTCTTGAGCTTCTAGATTGCGCAATTCTTATCCGATTTGAACATATCGTTTTGGTACGACTTTCAGCTACTGTACAAAGTATGATTTAAATCGGTTCATAACCTGATATAGCTGACATAAAAAGCGATCTTCCATTTTGCCTTTTTGTACCTCTGAGAGGTGCAATTATTATAAAATTTGCCTGAAATTTTCGAGGTGATATAATTCTATGACTTGTACGGCATGACGAGTACGGTCCATATCGGTCAATAACTTGATATAGCTCATATATATTTGAAACAGCAATTCAAAGAAAAAAGGAGGCCATCGTAGCGCAGAGGTTAGCATGTCCGCCTTTGACGCTAAACGCCTGGGATCGAATCTTGGAGAGACCATAAAAAAAATGTTTCGGAGGTGGCTTTCCCCTCCTAATGCCGGCAACATTTGTGAGGTATTATGCCATGTAAAAACTTTTCTCCAAAGAGATGTTGCACGCCGTCTTGTGGACGGCGCTACAGAAGTCCACTTACTGTTCAATACTCAACCGGATCCAAAGGATGGCTTGTTTGTACATCACTGCCGACTGAGGGCGACACCATCTGATGCACTGAATTTAATGCAACATCTAATGCCTTTGGACATTATGGCTAAACTAATTGCTGCTACCACTGCGGTGTGGCTAAGAGAGCCTTCTCTTTGGTCATTTGGCGGCTAAGGACACTGATAGAACTGATTGGAACTACGATATCCCTGGCAACAGAAGCTACATAGACGGATGGTTCCAAAATAGACGACCAGGTGGGGGTGCACTGTAAAGTTCTAGAACTGGTCTGTGAGCATTCCAAAACTGTGTTGCCTAATCTACCGCTTTGCTGTCACTGGCTAGACAGACATCACAGTCATCGTGTCCATCATAACAGGTCACTGTCTAATCGGAAAACATGCTGACAGACTGAAGGTTGCCAGCAACGACTTTTGCACAAGCTGTGAAGGATCTGGATTGTTCAACGGTAGGAACTAGAAGGCATCTTCCTCCATCTGTTCACACTGGACGAAAACGTCTAAGTGAGCCTGATGGCAGACTGCCATTTAAACCTGACCTACCTAACGGTATAGCTTTATATACCTTTCCTTACCGTTCACGTCTGTGCTATGCAGGGTCAAATTGAGTCCACGTTAATACATTTATCCGAATTGACTCCACGTGAACTTTTGCAAAGACCATCATTTATTAAATTTTTACCTCTCTGTACAAAAAAACACCTTTTTATACCCACCACCGAAGGATGGAGGTAAATTCATTTAGTCAATCCGTTTGCAACACATCGAAATATCCATTTCCGACCCCATAAAGTATATAGATCTTTGATTAGCGTAAAAATCTAAGACGATCTAGCCATGTCCGTCCGTCTGTCCATTTGTCTGTTGAAATCATGCTACAATCTTCAAAAATAGAGATATTGAGCTGAAACATTGCACAGTTTCTTTTTTTTGTCCATAAGCAGGTTAAGTTGGAAGATGAGCTATATCGGACTATATTTATATCTTGATATAGCCCCCATATAGAACGATCCGCCGATTTGGGGTCTTAGGCCCATAAAAGCCACATTTATTATCCAATTTTGCTAAAATTTGGAACAGTGAGTTGCGTTAGGCCCTTCGACATCCTTCGTTAATTTGGCCCGGATCGCTCCAGACTTGGTTATAGCTGCCATATAGACCGATCCTTCGATTTAGGGTCTTAGGCCCATAAAATACACATTTATTATCCGATTTCGCTGAAATTTGGGACAGTAAGTTGTGTAAGGATCTTCGACACCACTATTCAATTTTTCTCAGATCGGTATAGATTTGAATATAGCTACCATATAGACCCATCTCTCGATTTAAGGTTTTGGGTCCATAAAAAGCGCATTTGTTGCCCGATGTCGCCGAAATTTGGGACAGCAAGTTGTCTTAGGCCCTTCGATATCATTCTTTTAATGTGGCCTTGATCGGATCAGATTTGGTTATAGCTGTCATATAGACCGATCCTTCGATTTAAGGTTTTGGGCCCATAAAGGCGCATTTATTGTCCGATGTCGCCAAAATTTGGGACAATGAGTTGTGTTAGGCTCTTCGACATCCTTCTCCAATTTGATCGGTCTAGATTTGGATATAGCTGCCATATAGACCGATCTCTCGATTTAATGCTTTGGGTAAGTTAAGCCCCCCTGGATATTTCTGCAATTTGGTCTAGATCGATCAAAATTTGCATATAGCTGTTAAATAGACCGACATTTTGATTTAAAGTCTTTACCCTAAAAAGGCGCATTTATAATCCGATTTAACTGAAATTTGACACAGTGACTTAGGTTAGGCTTTCCACATAGCTACTAAAAAGTCCGATATTTTGTTATACACAATTGAACAATGACTTGTACTTATTATTATTTGGTCTGAATCGGAACATATTTCGATATAACTGCTATGGGACATAAGATATGCAATTTTCGCCGGATCTTGATGAAAGGTGGTTTACATATATACCCGAGGTGGTGGGTATCCAAAGTTCGGCCCGGCCGAACTTAACGCCTTTTTACTTGTTTTATTATGACTTAAAACATTCATGGTACACAATGGCTAAAATTTAATCGATTACCCTTCTTAGGCTCCTTTTGCCCGGTTTGGAAAAATTTTAGTATATAAGGTAACATAATTTATTACATTAGCCCTTCATCTGAGTTCATTTTGTGTAAATTTTTAGAAAATTTCATAGTGGTGGGATCCCAAGATTACCCGTTTACTACTACTAAATTTCCCATGAACATTTCATTAGTGAACATATCAATTAACACCGTCCGATTAAAGTTTAAGCTCAATGATAAAGGGCCTCCTTTTTTGTGCCGAGTCCGAATGGCGTACCGCATAGGGACACCACTTGGTAGAGAAGTTCTAATATGGCAGGATAGCTTAAAAATGTAGCCAACATTAGTAAGGGGATAACCACCGCTGAACATTTTTTTTATGTTCACGCCGGGATTTGAACTCAGGCGTTCGGTGTCATAGGCGGACATGCTACCCTCTGCGCCACTGTGGCTTCCGTTACCGCGTTTCTACTTTCCAATCTTATAAATAAAAATCAATTTTTGTTTGTTTGTAGGTTTGTTTGTTTGTTTGTTTGTTTGTATGTTTGTGTGTTCCTTATAGACTCAGAAACGGCTGAATCGATTTTCTTGAAATTTTCACAGATGGTGCATAACGATCCCGTGGTGAAAATAGGGTACTACATTTTTTGATATCTGAAGGGGGGCGGACCCTCCCCCTTTCCCTAATTTTCAGAAACGCGAGATCACGGAGATGGGTTGTGCGATTTTGTGTGCTCTCATATAGTACCCTAAAAATAAAAATTTGGTATCCAAATTTCGGATGGGGTACCTAGGGGGGCCGCCCCACCCTAAAACCTACCAAACTTATATTTAGACCAATCACGACAATATGGGACTCAAATGAGAGGTATTTAGGATAAGAAAACGTATCTGATATCCATTTGTCGAACCAAGTGCTAGGGGGACCACCCCAAACCCCAAAACACCCCTATATCGGACATATTTACCGATCATGGCAATACGGGACTCAAATGAAAGGTACTTGCGAGTAGAATACGAATCTGATATCCAAATGTTGGACCACGTTTCCGGGGGTCCACCCCTTCCCCAAAACACCCCCCAAACAGGACTTATTTACTGACCATGGGAATATGGGGCTTAAATAAAAGGTATTTGAGTGTAGAATTAGAATCTGATATCCACATATGGGACCAAGTGTTTGGGGGGCTGCCTCTCCCCTAAAACCTCCCCCAAAGGGGACAAATTTACGACCATTGCCATATGGGGCTCAAATGGAAGGTCTTTGGGAGTAAAGCACGGATCTGATATCAATATTTGGGAAAACTGTCTACGGGGCCACCCCACCCCCACAACACCACCCAAATAGTAAGTATTTGCTGACTTTTGATATATGATGCTCAATTAAGAGAGTTTTCAGAGTGGAACACGAATCCGATTTATATTTTCAAGGCCAATTCACTGAGTGGCCGCCCATCCCCCAAAACCCCCAAGCCGGTCACGTTTTCCGACTATGGAAATATGGGGCTCAAACTAAAGGTATTTGGGAGTAGACCACGTATCTGATATCAACATTAGGGGCCAACTGTCTAGGGGACGAATTGATACCCACTTTCGGGACCAATTTTCTGGGGTCAACCCCTTACCCAAAATACCCCACAAGCAGCAATTTTTTAGTGACCATCGTAAAATGGGGCTCAAATAAAGGTATATGGAAGTAGAATACGAATCTGATATCCAAATTTAGGACCATGTATTTAAGGAATCACCCCTTCCCCAAAACACTCCGCAAAGGGTACAAAATTTTTGACCATGCCAATATATGGTATTTAAGATTTGAAAACGAATTTGATAACCTATTTTGGGCCATGTGTTTGGGGGACGCCTCATCGTGTAAACTCCCCTAAGACAATGGCAATATGGGGTTTAAATAAATGCTTTTTTAAAGAAGAGCACGATGCAGATATTTTTCAGGGCCAAGTGCCTGGGGGACCACCTCACCCCCGAAAACACACCTAAATCGGATATCATGAGAGTAGCGGGCTGAAATAAAGTATTTTAAGAATGGAGTACACCTTACATCCAAACTAAAATTCGTAGACCAATAAAGATCATATGGGATTCGGACAGAGGCACTTATGTTGTTAAACAATTAGTTAAGCGATATACTATTTTCGTAGCATGGTATTTCACTAAAAGCTCTTTAATTGTCGAAAATTAATATTCCAAGGAAACTTTTGTTCCATATAAAGTAAAAGAAGGCGCAGCGGAACGGGCCCGGGTCAGCTAGTATTACAATAAAACTAAATCACATACACTACACACTTATGTATGTTATGTCTTCCTTTGGTATAAGGGATCATATCAATATTCATACCATAAAGGACCAACAACATAGTTTCTCTCTTACCAATGTATGTGGCCTAAATGAATTCTTTACTTTCTATAGCCGATTTTATGATCGTTAAAATTTCCATCAGTTTTAGTTTAGTTTTAGATAAACATGTGCTAGCGATTCATATTCTGTGTCAATTGACCAACAAAAAAAATCAGCTCAGGAGAGCACTGACGCCAATATTTCACACCTTTTCCACAATTCCCACATAAATCCAATTTATGTGGGAAACGCCAAGCCCTCGCAACTCCTCCGGCTATAAAAGTGAACAAAGAATATTTTCATTTTCACCTACCAGCCATTGGTCCCATCAACGAACAACTCTGACCTCTTTAATAAAATCATAATAAACCATAAAAAATAATTTACAACTGCAAACACCCCCTCTCGCACATAAACACCAATGAGTCGACCACGATTCCAGCATGGATGTGGCAATTGCAGTTTTTAATTAAGTGGAAACTTTTTCCAACCACGCTGACTCTTTGTCGAATACAATGCTACAATTAACGTGTAATTATCATAGCAACAACAACAAGAACAGGGAATGGGAACTCCATTGCAACCAGCAATGCCACTAAAACTGACAACATGTTGCACCATCCCAACAACGTCCCTTGCATCCAAGAAGAATGGATGAATGGTAGTTGGCTATGCACAGGACAACGCAAAAGGGACAGCGAAGAACGATACATCGTCGTACAGAGCATTAAATCACTTTAAACGTCATCAACTGAACTCCTTAATACGCCCCCTTCTTTGGGCTTCTATAGAATGAAATTCTCGGCTGTGCTAACAATGGGCTTAGTGCTTGATTGTGAGTGTGAACTCAGGTACGGGTGGGGGTTTCAACAATGGCCTCGCAAGGAGAGATGTTAAAATAAAAAATAAAAATATCACAATGCGAATGTGAAGAAAATGAGCCTATCCTGAAATCACACCAACAAAGTACCCAAAGCAGGCAAGCCCAAGGGCGTGTCAATAAGGCAATGTCTGACATCATATGTGTTGATATTCTCCGGTGGACAAAAAAAAACATTTTCAGGGAGTTTCTTTTTGTTTTTTTGGGGAATTTACACCATAATCATAATTCGTGGCGCCCGCTTTTATTGTTCAAATCTTTATAAAACAAATTGATTAAAAGTAAAACATTTGTAAGTCGGTGATATGAAACAAAGATCTCTTCGTACGCTAATACAGCTTTATGAAAAAACAAATGCTGCAAAATCCCATATCTAAATTTTATGTCAAATCAAACCAAGATTATATCTGACCATTGGCTTACAGTGCTTTGCACAGAATTAGTGGCTGATATCGCGAATAAGATTGAAAGCGAATTATGTCATTTTTATACCCCCCACCATAGGAAGGGGGGTATACTAATTTCGTCATTCTGTTTGTAACTACTCGAAATATTCATCTGAGACCCCATAAAGTATATATATTCTTGATCGTCGCGACATTTTATGTCGATCTAGCCATGTCCGTCCGTCTGTCCCACCATCCGTCCCCCTATCCGTCCGTCTGTCTGTCGAAAGCACGCTAACTTCCGAAAGAGTAAAGCTAGCCGTTAAAATTTTGCACCAGTACTTGTTATTAGTTTAGGTCGGTTGGTATTGTAAATGGGCCATATCGGTCCATGTTTTGATATAGCTGCCATATAAACCGATCTTGGGTCTTGACTTCCTGAGCCTCTAGAGTGCGCAATTCTTATCCGATTGGAATGAAATTGTGGTTATAATATCCAACTATTGTGCCAAGTATGATTCAAATCGGTACATAACCTGATAGAGCTGCCATATAAACCGATCTTGGGTCTTGACTTCTTGCGCATCTAAAGGGCGCAATTCTTATCCGATTTGAATGAATTTTTGCATGAAGTATTTTTTTATGATATCCAACAACTGTGCCGAGTATGGTACAAATCGGTTCATAACCTGGTATAGCTGCCATATGAACAGATCTGGGGACTTGACTTTTTGAGCTTCTAGAGAGCGCAATTCCTATCCGATTTGGCTGAAATTTTGCATGACGTATTTTATTCTTACTTTCAACAAATGCGTCAAATAAGGTTCAAAGCGGTTCATAACCTATTATAGCTGCCATATAAACCGATCTGGGATCTTGACTTCTTGAACCTCACCAGTTCGCAATTATTATGCGATTTGCCTGAAGTTTTGTACGACGGATCCTCTTATGACCATCAACAAACGTGTTTATTATGGTCTGAATCGGTCTATAGCCCGATACAGCTCCCATATAAATCGATCTCTCTATTTTACTTTTTGAGCCCCTAAAGGGTGCAATACTTATTCGAATTGGCTGACATTTACACAGGTCTCCAATATATCAATTAATTGTGGTCCAAACCGGACCATATCTTGATATCGCTCTCATAGCAGAGCAAATCTTTTCTTAAATCCTTTTTTGCCTAAGAAGAGATGCCGGGAAAAGAACTCGATAAATTCGATAAATAAATTTATTTGTTTTTTTATACCCACCACCGAAGGATGGGGGTATATTCATTTTGTCATTCCGTTTGCAACACATCGAAATATCCATTTCCGACCCTATAAAGTATATATATTCTTGATCAGCGTAAAAATCTAAGACGATCTAGACATGTCCGTCCGTCTGACCGTCTGTCTGTTGAAATCTCGCTACAGTCTTTAAAAATTGAGATATTGAGCTGAAATTTTGTACAGATTCTTTTTTTGTCCATAAGCAGGTTAAGTTCGAAGATGGGCTATATCGGACTAAATCTTGATATAGCCCCCATATAGACTGATCCGCCGATTTATGGTCTTAGGCCAATAAAAGCCACATTTATTATCCGATTTTGCTGAAATTTGGGACAGTGAGTTGCGTTGAGCCCGTCGACATCCTTCGATAATTTGGTCCAGATCGGTCCAAATTTGGATATAGCTGCCATATAGACCGATCCTCCGATTTATGGTCTTAGGCCCATAAAAGCCACATTTATTATCCGATTTTGGTCAAATTTGGGACAGTGAGTTGCGTTGAGCCCTTCGACATCCTTCGTCAATTTGGCCCAGATCGGTCCAAATTTGGATATAGCTGCCATATAGACCCTTCCTCCGATTCATTGTCTTAGGCCCATAAAAGTCACATTTATTATCCGATTTTGCTCAAGTTTGGGACAGTGATTTGCCTTAGGCCCTTCGACATCTTTCTTCTATTTGGCCCTCATCGGTTCAGATTTGGATATAGCTGCCATATAGACCGATCTCTCCATTTAAGGTTTTGGGCCCATAAAAAGCGCATTTATTATCCGATGTCGCCGAAATTTGGGACAATGACTTGTGTTGGGCCCTTCGATATTTGTCTTCAATTTGGCTCAGATCGGTTCAGATTTGGATATAGCCGCCATATAGACCGATCTCTCGGTTGAACAATGACATGTACTTATAAGCATTTGGTCTAAATCAGATGATATCTATAGAGCTGCTATGGGGCATAAGGTATTCATTTTTCACTGGATTTTGACGAAATGTGGTTCACATATATACCCGAGGTGGTGGGTATCCAAAGTTCGGCCCGGCCGAACTTAACGCCTTCTTACTTGTTTTTTAATTATTTAGAAGCGAATTCGCAAATAATCAGTGTACGTGGTTATTAGCGAAGCACAGTGTGTATGAAGTATTGAATTATTTTCTTTTGATTTAATTTGAGTGGTTAAATTCCTAAATTCATTCACATAAGTAGAAGTTTAATACTTTTGTGAGCACAGAATGTTCTTTAAGTGTCAGTAGACTTCATATTGTATGCTCTACACTAAAAAAAAAAAAAAACAAGTAAAAAGGCGTTAAGTTCGGCTGGGCCGAACTTTGGATACCCACCACCTCGGGTATATATGTGAACAACCTTTCGTCAAAATCCAGTGAAAATGCATTCCTTATGCCCAATAGCCGCTATATAGACATTTTAAACGATTTAGACCAAATGCTTATAATCACAAGTCATTGTTCAACCGAGAGATCGGTCTATATGGCAGCTTTATCCAAATCTGGACCGATCTGGGCCAAAATGACGAAAGATGTCGAAGGGCTCAACACAACTCACTGTCCTAAATTTCTGCAAAATCGAATAATAAACGCGGCTTTATGGGCCTAAGACCTTAAATCGGAGGATCGGTCTATATGGCAGCTGTATCCATATTTGGACCGATCTGGGCCAAATTGACGAAGGATGTCAAAGGGCCTAACGCAACTCACTGTCCCTAATTTCAGCGAAATCGGAACATAAATGAGGCTATTATGGCCTAAGACCCTAAATCGGCGGATCGGTCTATATGGGGGCTATATCAAGATATAGTCCGATATAGCCCATCTTCGAACTTAACCTGCTTATGGACAAAAAAAAGAGTCTGTGCAAAATTTCAGCCCAATATCTCTTTTTTTAAAGACTGTAGCGTGATTTCAACAGACAGACGGACGGACATGTCTATATTGTGTTAGATTTTTACGCTGATCAAGAAAATATATACTTTATAGGGTCGGAAATAGATATTTCGATGTGTTGCAAACGGAATGACAAAATGAATATACCCTCATCCTTCGGTGGTGGGTATAAAAATAAGAAAGGATCACTTGAGTCAAGCTTCACAAGTACAGTATGACCAGGCTTTCTCAATTCAAGCGCAAAATTCTTGATTCATATATGAAAAATCAGGCGCTTATTTCTCGATTTTAGAATTTTTTAAGAGCGCTGGCGCTTGATTTAATCCTACCTAGCGCTTGGTTTAAGTGTGACCGTAGATCTCTTATAGAGTTAAATTCTATCCAATTTAAACCCGATTTTGGCCTCCTTAATACTTCATTCAAACTTATGATAGGCTTGATTCAAGTATCATAAGTACTTGATTTATACCCCCAAACCCCAAAAGAAAAACTCAATAAAATATAAATTTATAATAACAGTTTTATTTATAAGTAACTAGCTGGCCCAGTGTGCTTCGGTACAACCATTAGTGTTTGCGGCCAACATTTGACATGGTCCAAATCTGAAAATTATTTATTTTCGTATTTAGGTTTGGTTAGGTTAGGCTGATAAGAGGGTGCAGATATTAATCCGCCCCATGCCACTATGGACATACACCTAAGACAGTAATCGGCTTGTTGTGCGCCCTTAAAACTATAAAGTAATCTCTAAAAGGAAAATTGTTAAGTTAGGAATTCCGTGCTAATTACAGAACCCTTAATTGTTTTCAATTCCACTCCCCTAAGTTGGTTAATGTCTGGTATTGTGTTTCCACCTATGTGCCGGTATCTGTTAGACGCGAAAGTCGGGCAATGACAAAGGAAATGCTCCATAGTCTCATAATCTTCCCCGCATACCCTACACATGCTATCCCTTGCCGCACCGATTTTAAGTAAGTGAGCTCGTAGTCCCATGTGTCCCGTTAAGATATCAATAGCTATACTGACCTCCTTCTTACTTCCTTTCAGTAATAGCCTCGTCGTCTCACGATCTGGATGCCCCCATAGGATTTTCGCCGTCCAACCGATCGTTTCGCTGTTCCACAATGTTGCAAGCGCATTCGTCGCCCACTCCCTTAATTCGGACTGCGTCGTCCCGAAAGGCTTCGGGTTAACCAAGTTTATTGACAGCAGTGCTCTGTCCTTCACCGCCAAATCGTCTGCCCTTTCATTTCCCCTTACTCCGTTATTGCCCGGCACCTAAACGATGTGGATTTTGCCATCCTCAGAGAAGGCGTTAATCTCCTTCATACACTGCAAGACTGTTCGTGACCTTACCGTCCTGGTTGTAATTGCCCTTATGGCAATTTTACTGCCGGTAAAGATGTTCACACTCGACCCCCCTCGACCCCATTGTAAACGTTTTTGACATCGAAGGATTCTTCTATTTTATGCACAAGCTCGTGCAGGGCAGTCTCCACTGACCTTCCTTAACATAGACATGCTGTTTGTATTTTGAGCAGTTTCACTGGTCCCACAATACGTTCCATGGTTTTTGAGTAGAAAGGACGTTAAGTGTCGGATAACTTGCCTTGCCGGGCTTGGGGTATAAACACCACCCTTGCCTCCTGCCAGGCTTTCCGGAGTATATGAAATTCCTAGGCACGCTGTGAAAATTTAAGCCAGACGAGGGAGCCAGATAGTCTACCTCTATCGATCAACGTCATTATTTCCAAGATTGCGGTGTCTCGGTGAGTCCCGTCGTATCCTGTGGAAAATGGGTTTTTCATCAAAAACCTCAACATATCCTCCGTTGTCTCTGCTCTCACTCCCATCTTCTAAGGTTTCAGTTTGGACATGAGTTTTTTAAGAGAAATTTTCGTCTAAGACCCCATAAAATATATATATTCTTGATCGTTGTGGCATTTGATGTCGATCTAGCCATGTCCGTCCGTCCGCGAGTCCGTCCGGCTGTCTGTCGATAGCACGCTAACTTCCGAAGGAGTAAAGCTAGCCGCTTGAAATTTTGTACAAATACTTCTTATTAGTGTAGGTCGGTTGGTATTGCAAATGGGCCATATCGGTCTTTGTTTTAATATAGCTGCCATATAAACCGATCTTGGGTCTTGACTTCTTGAGCCTCTAGAGTGCGCAATTCTTATCCGATTGGAATGAAATTTTCCACCACGTGTTTTGTTATGATATTCAACAACTTATGATATTCAAGTATGGTTCAAATTGGTTCATAACCTGATATAGCTGCCATATAAACCAATCTTGGGTCTTGACTTCTTGAGCCTCTAGAGTGCGCAATTCTTATCCGATTGGGACGAAATTTTGCACGACGTGTTTCGTTATTATGTTCAACAATTGTGCCAAGTATGGTTCAAATCGGTCCATAACTTGATATAGCTGCAATATAAACTGGTCTTGGATCTTGACTTCTTGAGCTTCTAGAGGGCGCAATTCCTATCCGATTTGGCTGAAATTTCGCAAAACGTTTTTTTTATTGTTACTTTCAACAACTATGTCAAATAAAGTACAAGTCGGTTCATAACCTGATTTAGATGCCATATAAACCGATATGGGATCTTGACTTCTTGAGCCCCTAGAGGTCGCAATTATTATCCGATTTGCCTGAAATTTTGTACGACGGATTCTTTCATGACCATCAACATACGTGTTTATTATGGTCTGAATCGGCGTATAGCCCGATACAGCTCCCATATAAATCCATCTCTCTATTTTACTTCTTGAGCCCCCAAAGGGCGCTATTCTTATTCGAATTGACTGACATTTTACACAGCTCTCCAACATATCATTTAATTGTGGTCCAAACCGGACCATATCTTGATATCGCTCTAATAGCAAAGCAAATATGTTCTTATATCCTTGTAACTTAGAAGAGAAGCCGGGAAAAGAACTCGACAAATGCAATCCATGGTGGAGGACATATAAGATTCGGCCCGGCTGAACTTAGCAAGCTTTTAATTTGTAATTTTGTAATTTATTTATTTACACCCGCACAACAAGAATATAAAATTCTTATAATTAAAGTGCGGGTAATATCTCCAACAATTGTATATAGTGAACACTTAAAACTAAAAATCTATAGCTATACAATACATCACAGTTTTTGAATGAATAACTTACGGAAAAAACTAACAATTGTGGCTTTGTAGATTGAATTTAAAAGAAACAAGTAAAAGCGTGCTAAGTTCGGCCGGGCCGAATCTTATATACCCTCCACCGTGGATCGCATTTGTCGAGTTCTTTTCCCGGCATCTCTTCTTAGGCAAAAAAAAAAGGATATAAGAAAAGATTTGCTTTGCTATTAGAGCGATATTAAGATATGGTCCGGTTTGGACCACAATTAAATTATATTTATGTTGGAGACCTGTGTAAAATGTCAGCCAATTCGAATAAGAATTGCGCTCTTTGTGGGCTCAAGAAGTAAAATAAAGAGACCGATTTATATAGGAGCTGTATCAGGCTATAGACCGATTCAGACCATAACAAATACGTATGTTAATGGTCATGAGAGAATCCGTCGTACAAAATTTCAGGCAAATCGGATAATAATTGCGACCTCTAGGGGCTCAAGAAGTCAAGATCCCATATCGGTTTACATGGCAGCTAATTCAGGTTATGAACCGACTTGTACTTTATTTGACATAGTTGTTGAAAGTAACAATAAAAAACGTCTTGCGAAATTTCAGCCAAATCGGATAGGAATTGCGCCCTCTAGAAGATCAAGAAGTCAAAATCCAAGACCGGTTTATATTGCAGCTATATCAAGTTATGGACCGATTTGAACTATACTTGGCACAGTTGTTGGATATCATAACAAAACACGTCGTGCAAAATTTCATCCCAATCGGATAAGAATTGCGCACTCTAGAGGCTCAAGAAGTCAAGACCCAAGATCGGTTTATATGGCAGCTATATCAGGTTATAGACCGATTTGAACCATACTTGACACAGTTGTTGGATATCATAACAAAACACGTCGTGCAAAATTTCTATTCAATCGGATAAGAATTGCGCACTCTAGAGGCTCAAGAAGTCAAGACTGCGCCCTCCCAGGGAGCGTGAATACCTCTGACGAGCTGTTTGACAGTATCAATACATTCCGGCGACGCAAAACACAGCGTAAAGATGTCCCTCTTAACTCGCAGCTCATCATTTGTATGGATAAACCCTATACAGAGTTCCACACATATTCAAAAATGCGATCGTTAACCTGATCCTCCACTTAGGACCGATGATCCGGTCCCAAGTGGAGGATCCTACCGGATGCACAGCCGATATTAATGACTGCATAAGTCAGCTTATCTCTGTTGTGCTTCCTTGCCACTCTGGCGTAAGTGGGCGGCTCCTTACCATTCTTAGCGACCATCTTCCCATTCCGTGATGGCTGTGGCCTCAGCTAGGAAGTCACAGTCCTCCATGAAGACTCAGGGGCCGTGCGCGCTTCCTTCGTTCCTGTTCCGACTTTGTCTACCTCCGCAGGACACTGTCTGGAATCTCCATTGCGGGATGGCTGGCTTGGTTTTCCCAGAGTACTTGAAAGCGGGGAGATAATTTTGCCCGCAGTTTCTTAATGGCATCTTGTTAATACCAAGGTTATAATAATGATTTTTCATACCCACCACCGAAGGATGGCGGTATATTCATTATGTCATTCCGTTTGCAACACATGGAAATATCCATTTCCGACCCTATAATGTGTATTTTTTCTTAAAATCTAAGACGATCTAGACATGTCCGTCCGTCTGTCTGTTGAAATCAACCTACAGTTTTTAAAAATAGAGATATTGAGCTGAAACTTTGCACAGATTATTTTTTTGTCCATTACCATAAGGTTAAGTTCGGGCTATATCAGAGTATACCTTGACATAGCCCCCATATAGAACGATCAGACGATTTGGGGTCTAAGGCCAATAAAAGCCACATTTATTATCCGATTTTCCTGAAATTTGGACAGTGAGTTGTGTTAGACCCTTCGACATTCTTCGTGAATTTGGCCCAGATCGGTCCAGATTTGGATGTAGCTGCCATATAGACCGATCCTCCGATTTAGGGTCTTGGGACCATAAAAGCCACATATTTTAGCCGATTTTGCTGAATTTGGGACAATGAGTTGTGTTAGGCCCTTCTAAATCTTTCTTAAATTTGGCACAGATCGGTCCAGATTTGGATATAGCTGCCATATAGACCGATCTCTCTATTTAATGTCTGGGCCCATAAAAGGCGCATTTATTGTCCGATGTCCCCGAAATTTGGGACAGAGGGTTAAGTTAAGCCCCTCCACATATTTCTGCAATTTGGTCTAGATCAATCAAGATTTGCATATAGATGCAATATAGACCGATATCTCGATATAAAGTCTTGACCCCAAAAAAGGCGCATTTATAATCCGATTTAACCGAAATTTGACACAGTGACTCATGTTAGGCTTTTCCACATTCATGTTGTATATGGTTCAGATCGGTTTGTTTTTAGATATAGTTACTAAAAAGACCAATATTTTTTGTTATACACAATTGAACAATGACTTGTGCCGATTAGTATTTGGTCCAAATCGGAACATATTTCGATATAACTGCTATGGGACATAAGGTATGCAATTTTCACCGGATTTTGATGAAAGGTGGTTTACATATATACCCGAGGTGGTGGGTATCCAAAGTTCGGCCCGGCTGAACTTAACGCCTTTTTACTTGTTTTGTTTTTTTATTTATGGAAAAAATTTAACAATTGTTATTTTTTCCATAATAAAAAATTTATTTTAATTAGATCAATTAAATATTTTTTTGAAGAAATAAATTTTTTATGGTGTTGATAACCGCTTTAATTGAATTATTCAGATTGTCACAAACCCAAATTGCAAAATCGTTTATTTATAATAACATTTTTTTATTGGACCGATTTTGGTAAAATTTTTAATTAAATACACAAATTTCTTAATTAAGCCGAAATTTTCATTTCTTCTGTGCGTGTTTATATTTACTAAGAATTAGACTTTGAGTAAAAAAGAAACATGAAGTGAAATTGTAAATATATCTGTGATTCTCACCAATGCCCAGGACAATGATTGAATTAGGCAAATGATCATTTGTACTCACACCCTAAGGTAATATTGTATTTTGAAGCGTTTTGTGCCAACTGCATTGAGCTAATTATAAGTAGCTACATCTCAAAATTTCGAACTTGCTAAACCCAATTATAAATGCACAAACCGCAAAAATTGGTCGTTATTAAATTATCACTGATTGCAATGTAAATGGTTCAACATGTGAATCATTCTACACCCCAAAGCCAACGCAATTGAATGTCGGTTTCGTGATTTTCAGCATTACAACGCACTGCATGTTTAACTCTCTTCGAGTTGGTGATGCCAGAATTAAGTGGTAAGTGGCTTTTAAAATTCCTTCGGAACGCTTTAATTCAATTATAATTAAACAGTCGCTGGAGTGATTATAGCTATGACTGTGTGTGTTTTGTGTGCGAGTGTGAATCCAATAATGTTTAATAAGTACCCAACGCTAATTTAGCCTTGGAGGATTCTATTATTCATTCATGATTCTGAAAATCCGCTTTAAGGCGGCTAATTGCCTTTGAAGCATCATCGATCGCATCCAGCTATTACTGTTAACAACATAATTGCTTGTTCAATGATTGCAACTGGTTAATTATGGACAAATCTGCAAATCCCGACATTGGGAAGTAGGCAAACGTAAATTCATACCTCCATCCAAATGGAGTGCATATTAAGGCTACACGGTATGAAGTTGGCTATGAATTACTGTGAAAAACTAGAAAGATAGCCCTAAGTGGGTACGCAAACGTCAGGCGTTGTTTAAGTTCCATCTCTTACGTCTCTATATGTCTTCCAAACTGTATTGATGGATACGATAAGGCGGAAGACTTTTTATATGCGATATACCTTTCAAGTTTGTATAATTTAAGGTTAACGCTCATTTGCTCTTCATATACCGGTACCGCAATTCCGTAACTTATAACGAAAATCGTTTAGATATATTTGTCAACAATTCTCTAAATTTCTCTAAAGCCTAGTAAATATCTATTTTTTCTCTTTGGTAACTCCAACCCCAAATAAAAGGAAAGAACAAAGAGGAATAGGCAAAAATCTTATAAAGGGTGATTTTTTACCTTTTATCTTTTTGACAACATTGGTCTAAAGAGCTCACTCACGTTTCGTGTTTTGTTTCACTGTCACACATCTTCAGTTTGGTCTATAATTGAAATTCTTGAAAAGTATTGAATTTTATTATCAAAATGCGTGCTCTGTTAAGAAAGTTCATGACCCGAATCTTCTTCTTTAGCGACGAAGCTCATTTTTGGCTCAAGGGTACGTAACTAACCAGAATTGTCGATTCTGCAGTAAAGATAAGCCAGAAGCACAGCAAAAGCTTCCCATGCATCCAGAAAAAGTCACAGTTTGGTGCGGTTTATGGGCTGGTTACATCATAGGATCGTACTTCTTCAAAGATGATGCGAATCGTACAGAAACTGTGAGTAGTGAACGCTACCGTAAGATGATATCCAACTTTTTTTTTGCCCAAAAAGAAGACCTTGACTTGCAAGATATGTGGTTGCAACAAGACGGTACCACATGCCACACAGCACGCGTAACAATGAACTTATTGAGAGTGGAGTTCGGTGAACATTTTATTCCACGTTCGGGACCGGTCAATTGGCCGTAGATGGGATAGTGCCATCTAACGCCTTTAGACTATTTCTTGTGGGGCTCTGTTAAAGCTCATGTCTGTATGTTTGTTTGTTTGTGTGTTCCTTATAGACTCAGAAACGGCTGAACCGGCTGACCCCCTTACCCTAATTTTCAGAAACGCCAGATCTAAAAATAAAAGTTTGGTATCCAAATTTCGAATGGGGTACCTAGGTGGGGCCGCCCCACCCTAAACCTACCAAACCCCTTCCCCAAACAGGACTTATTTACTGACCATGGGAATATGGGGCTTAAATAAAAGGTATTTGAGTGTACAATTCGAATCTGATATCCAAATACAGGACCAAGTGTTCGAGGGGCCGCCTCTCCCCAAAAACATCTCCCAAGAGGGGCAAATTTACGACCATAGCAATATGGGGCTCAAATGAAAGGTCTTTGGGAGTAAAGCACGAATCTGATATCAATATTGGGGAAAAGTGTCTATGGGGACTCCCAACCCCCACTACACCACCCAAATAGTAAGTATTTGCTGACCATTGTAATATGAGGCCGAAATAAGAGGGTTTTTAGAGTGGAACACGAATCCGATATTTATTTTCAGAGCCAACTCACTGAGTGGCCGCCCATCCCCCAAGCCGGTCGAGTTTGTCGACTATGGAAATATGGGCCTTTAATTAAAGGTATTTGGGAGTAGACCAGGTATCTGATATCAACATTAGGGACCAACTGTCTAGGGGACGTCCCACCACCATAACAACCCCCAAGTAGAACGTATTTGCTCACCAAGACAATTTAGGTCTTAAAGAGAGTGGAACTAAATATTTATAGCTTTTAGGTCCAATACAGCAAACCGGACATATTTGCTGACTTTGTTCAATGAGATTTGAAAACGAATTTGATATCCAATTTTGAGGCCAATGGCAATATGCGGTTCAAATAAATGATATATACATATATGAGAATAGAGCACGTTGCTGATATATTTTCCGGGATTAGTGATTGGGCGACCACCCCAATCCCCTAAATACACCTTAATCGGGCATATTTACCGACCATGTCAATGTGGGGCTTAAATGAAAGGTATTGGGGGATAGAGCAAGAATCCATACCCACTTTCGGGACCAATTTTCTGTAGGTTTACCCGTTTCCCAAATTACCCACAAATTGCAATTTTTTACTGACCATCGCAATATATGTCTTAAATAAAGGTATTTGGGAGTAAAATACGAATTTGATATCCAAATGAAGGATCATATATTTAGGGCATCACTTCTTCCCCAAAGGGTGTACATTTTTCAACCATGCCAATATGTGACTCGAATGAAAGGTATATGGGATTATAAAACGAATGTGATAACCAATTTTGGGGCCATGTGTTTGGGGGACGCCTCATCGCATAAACTCTCTTTAAAACAATGACAACATGGGGTTTAAATTAATGGCATTTGAGAGAAAAGCACGATGCTGATATTTTTTCTGACATCATAAGAATATCGGTATCGGTATTTTAAGAATGGAGCACATCTTACATCCAAAATTAAATTCGTAGTCGAATAAAGAGCGATATACTACTCTATTACTCTACCGCCCAATTCTTTCCTCTAAGCCTCACATTGACATGGTCAGTAAATATGCCCGATCTAGGGCTGTTTTGGGGATTGGGGTGGTCCCCCAAACACTAAGCCCGGAAAATATATCAGCAACGTGCTCTATTCTCATATATCTATATACCATTTATTTTAACCCCATATTGTCATTCGACTTAAAATTGGATTTCTAATCTCATTTAAACTCCTTATTGCAAAAGTCAGCATATATGTTTGGTTTGGGGCATTGGCCCTAAACACTATAAATATTTAGTCCCACTCTCTTTAAGACTAAAATTTTCTTGGTGAGCAAATACGTCCTATTTGGGTGTTGTTATGGTGGTTTTTGGGGGAAGGGCGGCCACTCAGTGAGTTGGCCTTGAAAATATATATCGGATTCGTGTTTCACTCTGAAAACCCTCTTATTTGAGCCGCATATTGCAATAGTCAGCAAATACTTTCTATTTGGGTGGTGTTGTAGGGGTGGGGTGGCCCCATAAACACTTTTCCCGAATATTGATATCAGATTCGTGCTTTAATCCCAAAGACCTTTCATTTGAGCCCCATATTGCTATGGTCGTAAATTTGTTCACTTTGGGGAATGTTTTTGGGGAGAGAGGGCCCCCCAAACACTTGGTCCCATAATTGGATATCAGATTCGAATTCTATACTCAAATGCCTTTTACTTAAGCCTCATATTACCATGGTCATTAAATAAGTTCTGTTAGGGGGGTGTTTTGGGGAAGGAGTGGACCCCCGGAAATGTGGTCCCTCATTTGGATATAAGATTCGTATTCAACTCGCAAATACCTTTCATTTGAGTTCCATATTGCAATGATCGGTAAATATGTCCGATTTAGTGTTGTTTTGGGGGTTGGGGTGGTCCCCCAAGCATTTGGTCCACCAATTGCGTATCAGATAGGTTTTCTTATTTTAAATACCTTTCATTTGAATCCCATATTGTCGTGATTGGTCTAAATATATGTTTGGTAGGTTTAAGGGTGGGGGGCCCCTAGGTACCCAATCCGAAATTTGGATACCAAATTTTTATTTTTAGGGTACTACATGAGAGCACACAAAATTTCCCTTAAATCGCACCACCCATCTCCGAGATCTGGCGTTTCTGAAAAGTAAGGTAAGGGGGAAGGTCCGCCCCCGCTTCATGTACCAAAAATGTAGTACCCTATTTTCACCACGGGATCATTATGCATCATCTGTAAAAATTTCAAACAAACACAAATACACTTTTATATATAAAACTAGCTGACCCGGGCCCGCTCCGCTTCGCCTTCTTTTACTTTATATGGAACAAAATTTTCCTTGGAATATTACTTTTCGACAATTAAAGAGCTTTTAGTGAAATACCATGCTACGAAAATAGTATATCGCTTGACTAACAGTTTAACAATATAAGCGCCTTTATCTGAACCCGACGACCTTTATTGGTCTACGAATTTAAGTTTGGATGTAAGGTGTACTCCTTTCTTAAAATACTTTATTTCAGCGCAATATTCTCAAGATATCTGATTTAGGGGTATTTTCGGTGGTGAGGTTGTGCCCCAGAACCTTGGCCTTGAGAAAATATCTGCATCGTGCTCTTCTTTCAAATACCATTTATTTAAACTCCATATTGCCATTGGTTTAGGGGAGTTTACACGATGAGGCGTCTCCCAAACACGGCCCCAAAATAGGTTATCAAATTCGTTTTCGAATCTCAAATACCTTTCATTGAGCCACATATTGGGTGATAACCCAAATACATGGTCCTATATTTGGATATCCTACATTTGGAAATCAAATCATTTAAGCTCCACATTGACATGGTCGGTAAAAATGCCTGATTTAGGGGTGTTTTGGAGATTGGGGTGGTCCCCCAAGCACTAAGCCCAGAAAATATATCAGCAATGTGCTCTATTCTCATATATCTATATACCATTTATTTGAGCCCCATATTGCCATTGGCCACAAAATTGGATATCAAACTCGTTTTCTAATCTAATTTAAACTCCTTATTGCAATAGTCACCAAATATGTCCGGTTTGGGGTATTGGCCTTAAAAACTATAAATATTTAGCTCCACTCTCTTTAACACCCAAATTGTCTTGGTGAGCAAATACGTCCTATTTGGGTGTTTTTGTGGTGGTGGGACGTCCGCTAGACAGTTAGCCCTTAATGTTGATATCAGATACGTGGTCTACTTCCACATACCTTTAATTTAAGGTGTTTTGGGAGATGGGTGGCCACTCAGCGAGTTGACTAAGAAAATATATATCGGATTCGTGTTCTACTCTAAAAACCCTCTTAATTGAGCCTCATATTGCAATAGTCAGCAAATTCTTCCTATTTGGGTGGTGTTGTGGGGGTAGAGTGGCCCCATATACACTTTTCGCTGAATATCAGATTCGTGCTTTACTCCCAAAGACCTTTCATTTGAGCCCCATATTGGTATGGTCGTAAATTTGTCCCCTTTGGGGGAGGTTTTAGGGGAGAGGCAGCCCCCCAATCACTTGGTCCCATATGTGGATATCAGATTCTAATTCTACACTCAAATACCTTTTATTTAAGCCCCATATTCCCATGGTCAGTAAATAAGTCCTGTTTGGGGGGTGTTTTGGGAAAGGGGTGGACTCGCGGAAACGTGGTTCCACATTTGGATATCAGATTCGTATTCTACTCGCAAATACCTTCCATTTGAGTCCCATTTTGCCATGGTCGGTCAATATGTCCGATTTAGGGGTGTTTTGGGGGTTGGTGTGTTCGGCCTAACACTTGGTACGACAATTGGATATGAGATAAGTTTTCTAATCTTAATTACCTTTCATTTGAGTCCCATATTATCGTGATTGGTTTAAGTATATGTTTGGTAGGTTTTAGGGTGGGGCGGCCTCCCTAGGTACCCCATCCGAAATTTGGATACCAAATTTTTATTTTTAGGGTACTACTTGAGAGCACACAAAATTTCGCTTAAATCGTACCACCTATCACCGAGATCTGGCGATTCTGAAAATAAGGGTAAGGGGGAGAGTCCGCCCCCCTAATTAACGAGGAAGAGACGGCTCAGACTAATTAATGAGAAAGAGATCGCTAAGGCAGGGGGTGCACAGTTCTTCCCAAGCCTTTAAGAAAAGTGGTGTTTCTGACTCGGATTCAGACAGCGATTGTGTCAATGAAACTGTCATCGCAGCCGAATCGAGAGATGAGGGCATCGGGATGACAGCAGAAGTGAGCGATGGCTTTGCTAAGCTCACAAGCAGACCGACAAAGCGATCCGGAGCACGACGAAGGAGACAGAGAAGTAGGTACCGGCGCGTAATCGGTCGAAAGTCAAGGATGCTGGAAAGGATAGAACTGACATTTCAAGCACTGACGGAAGCTAGAAAAAGAATCAGATCTCTCGAAGAGCAAAACACTGCTAAAATGCTGAAGAAGAAAAAAAACTCCCCGCTGCAAGTTTAGAGGGGACATCTTTACGCTGCGTTTAGCGTCGCCGGAATGTATTGATACCGTCAAACAGGTCGTCAGAGGTATTCATGCTCCCTGGGAGGGCGCAAAGCTCGACCTGGTGAGAAAGATGGATATCCCCCAGCTCACGAAGGCGACGGTCTTCATCAATGGATGGGGCAGTAAATTTGCGACGCAACGCATGTTGGAATTCTTGGGCAAGCAAAACGAAGGTTTGATCGCACAGAAGTGGGAGGTCTTCCACAGGGAGCAGAAGGAGAAAGGAACTCTCTTTGTGGTTGGCATTGATCAAGTCTCCATGACAAGTTTGGCTAAAACTAAAGGCATGGCGCACTACGGGAGCAAAGCTGTCTTTTTCAAGATTGGGAAAACTGGGATAGGCAGAAATTTTCTTTTTGCGACATCAGGTTATGCGGCGGCAGGTGACCCAACACCGCCCAACAAACAGGGGCCGACAACAAGACAATCGCGCCATCTCTCAATATTGGAAAGACTAGGCGATGAAAAGATCCTAATTCTAAAATATCAGACAGTGCAGTGGCGAGAGACAGGCAGATAGACAAACAGGAACCCGACGACGGACCCATCACCGACTTACAGATTCTGAATACTGGGATAGGTAAATATCCTAATATTGAAAGATTAGACAGCGCAGCGATAGGAGACTCAATGCAACCCAGCGAACAGGTAGCCGATGATGATACCATCACCTACTCCCAAGAAGCCCATTTACTTAAGATTTGGAAGGCTAAGATAGACAAAGATCCTAGTATTGAAACATCAGGCAGTACAGGGAATGGAAGCCCAATAAAGCTTAACGAACAGAGACCAGACGGTGGATCCATTACCGACTTTATAAAAATTCGGAAGACTAGACTAGGCAAAGAACCTAAAACAATGACATCAGGCAGTGCAGTGACAGGAAAGTCGATGCAGTCTAGAGAACAGGGAGCAGACGATGAGATCATCACCTACTCCCAAGAAGCCCATCTAATCGAGGACCAATGATTGAGGTAATCCAGATAAACCTCCACCGGAGCGAGACTGCTATACACGCTCTGATGGAGACAATCAGCAAGGGCAAGATTCATATTGCCTTTATTCAGGAGCCACGGACGACTCGGAACAATTTTGGACTGAACCATATCAACTACCAATTATTCTGTGCTTATGCTGGTACTCGGCCGACGACCTGCGTTATGTGTCATAAAAATTTTAATTATATATTTTTCCCAGAGTTGTCAACGTGGGATGCAACAGTGGTGAGACAGGGAGACTTTAGATGCCTTTCGACTCTCCGACACCGCCACCCACGTCGGAACTGCAACGGCTGGTGAGGAAAGCAAAACGGACAAGAAACAAGGTACTAAAAGGGTGTGATGCAAACTCTCACCACATTTCGTGGTGTAATACCAACACTAATAATACCAACAGGGCCAAGCCCTGGCAATGTTCTTAAATACTAACGACCTAATAACACTAAATAATTGTAACACCGCTTGCTTTGTTAATAGGATTTGGGAGGAGGTATTAGATGTGACGACGTGTTCGGAAAATCTAATCGATGAGGTTCAGGATTGGAGGGTCTCCATGGAACACTCTTTCTCGGCCAGCGCCGAATCCGATAAGCTTCCGGAATAAGTTGGAAACCAACTGGATAAAATTCGGAAGGCTACTCAGAAGAAGACTTGGGCAAGATAATTTAGATTGTCCAAGCATAGAAGAGATTGACGAAAATGTCAACAGGATTACGACTGCACTGGTGGGGTCCTTCGAAGATAGTTGTCCTCTTCGGGAAAGGAATTCAGCCCAAGAAAAACCCTGGATGACCGGAGAGATTCGCAATATTGGGAAAGAGGTCAGCAAACTTTTAATAGAGCACCTCGTAAGAAAGCGGACGTTTATTGGGATGTGTATTACACACGGCTCAAAGAATACAATAATATTACCAGAGCGGTAAAACGTGCCTCCTGGAAGCTTTTCTGCGAACAGGACGATAGCATTAATGACGCCGCAAAGATAAACAAGTAAAAGCGTACTATGTTCAGCTCGGCCGAATCTTATATACAATCCACCATAGATCGCATTTGTCGAGTTTCTTCCCAGCATTTGTTCTCAGGCAAAAAACAAGTAAAAGCGTGCTAAGTTCGGCCGAATCTTATATACCCTCCACCATGGATCGCATTTGTTTAGTTCTTTTCCCGGCATCTCTTCTTAGGCAAAAAAGGATATAAGAAAAGAGTTGCTCTGCTATTAAAACAATATAAAGATATGGTCCGGTTCGGACCACAATTAAATTATATGTTGGAGACCTGTGTAAAATTTCCGCCAATTCGTATAAGAATTGCGCCGATTGTATGGGATCTGTATCGGGTTATAGACCGATTCAGACCATAATAAACACGTTTGTTGATGGTCATGAGAGGATCCGCCGTACAAAATTTCAGGCATATCGAATAATAATTGCGACCTCTAGGGGTCAAGAAGTCAAGATCCCAGATCGGTTTATATGGCAGCTATATCAGGTTAAGAACCGATTCAAACCTTATTTGGCACAGTTATTGAAGGTCATAATAAAATACGCCATGCAAAATTTCAGCCAAATCGGATAGGAATTGCGCCCTCTAGAAGCTCAGGAAGTCAAGTCCCCAGATCGGTTTATATGACAGCTATATCAGGTTATGGACCGATTTGAACAATACTTGGCACAGTTATTGGATATTATAACAAAATACTTAGTGCAAAATTTCATTCCGATCGGATATGAATTGCGCCCTCTAGTGGCTCAAGAAGTCAAGATTTAAAATCGGTTTATATGGCAGCTATATCAGGTTATTGACCGATTTGAACCTACTTTAGCACAGTTGTTGGAAGTAATAACAAAACACTACGTTCAAAATTTCAGCGAGATCAGATAAGAATTGCGTCCTCTTGAGGCTGAAGAAATCAAGACCCAAGATCGGTTTGTATGGTAGCTATATCAAAACATGGACCGATATGGCCCATATACAATCTCAACTGACCTCCACTAATAACTGGTGCAAAATTTTAAGCGTCTAGCTTTATTCCTTCGAAAGATAGAGTGCTTTCGACAGACAGACGGACGGACGGACATGTATAGATCGACATCAAATGCCACTACGATCAAGAATATATATACTTTATGGGGTCTCAGACGAATATTTCGAGTAGCTACAAACAGAATGTCGAAATTAGTATAACCCCATCCTATGGTGGAGGGTATAAAAAGTTTCTCTCAAAAACCCATGTCCAAACTGAAACCTTAAATGACATGTTGAGGCTTCTGATGAAACCAGATTTTCCACAGGATGCGATGGGACTCACGGAGACACTGGAATCTTGGAATAATGACGTTGATCGAAGGTTTATAATAACGGAATTTATGGTGAAGGAATCCCTGAGGAGCTTCAAACCATTAAAGTCATCCGGACCTGATGGAATATTTCTGGCTTAACTGCAGAAAGAGGAAGACTATCTTGTCTGGCCAAAAATTTCACAGCGTGCCTAGGAATTGCATATTCTCCGAAAGCCTGGCAGGAGGCAAGGGTGGTGTTTATACCCAAGCCTGACAAGGCAAGTTATGCGACACCAAAGGCCTACAGACCCATAAGCCTTATGTCCTTTCTACTCAAAACCTTGGAACGTATTGTGGACACCATGATAAAGAGTAGGTCATCCAGTGAACTGCTCAAATACAAACAGCATGCCTATGTTAAGGGAAGTTCGGTGGAGACTGCCCTGCACGAGGTTGTGCATAAAATAGAAGAATCCTTCGATGCCAAAACGTATACACTGGCGGTATGCATTGACATTGAGGGGGCTTTTAACAATGTGCAGACCGACACATTGGAGACTATTCTAGATGTCCGACCCAGCCACTGTGGCTATGAGACTTAAGGCAATGGGAGAATGGATTGAGGATGGGAGCAGCTCATTCCATCGCAGTTTAATCAAGGCGACGATAGGAAACCTGGAAGGAAGGGA
Source organism: Stomoxys calcitrans (assembly GCF_963082655.1). Lineage (NCBI taxonomy): Eukaryota > Metazoa > Arthropoda > Insecta > Diptera > Muscidae > Stomoxys > Stomoxys calcitrans. Next base: position 153,881,495 of record NC_081552.1, read on the forward strand.
AGAGGTTTTCGATCGGATATCTGAGATGAACCCTGAAGTCGATTGCGAGGCACTGCGGCCATCGGCACAGTCTTGGATTGACGGAACCCTAGTATTGCCATCTGGAAGATCATGTTACACGGATGGATCAAAGCTAGAGGACAGAGTGGGCCTGGGGTTGTACATTGAGAACCCAGGGACTGAGGTCTGTTTTAAACTGCCTGACCATAATACAATCCTGCAGGGGAGTTCTGGGCGATCACGGAATGCGACAAGTGGTGTGGTGCTAACGCGAGGACGTCGAGTGTGAACATCTTTACCGGCAGTAAAATTGCCACCAGGACGGTAAGGTCACGAACAGTCTTGCAGTGTATGAAGGAGATTAACGCCATCTCTAAGGATGCCAAAATCCGCATCGTTTGGGTGCCGGGCCATAACGGAGTAAGTGGAAATGAAAGGGCAGACGATTTGGCGGTGAAGGACAGAGGACTGCCGACAATATACTTGGTTAACCCGAAGCCTTTCGGGACGACGCAGTCCGAGTTAAGGGAGTGGGCGACGAATGCGCATGCAACATTGTGGAACAGCGAAACGGTCGGTAGGACGGCGAAAATCCTATGGGGGATCCAGATCGTGAGAAAACGAGGCTATTACCGAAAGGAAGCAAGAAGGAGGTCAGTATAGCTATTGGTATCATAACGGGACACATTGAACTAAGAGCTCACTAATGTAAATCGGTGCGGCAAGTGATAGCATGTGTAGGCCATGTGGGGAAGATGATGAGACGTTGGAGCATTTCCTTGTCATTGCCCGGCTTTCACGTCTAACAGATGCCGGCACTTAGGTGGAGGCACAATACCAGACGTGAACCAACTTAGGGGAGTGGTATTGAAAACAATTAGGGAATTTGTATGTAGCACGGAATTCCTAACTTAAAATTTTCTTTTTGGTGGTTTTTTATGGGTTTTAGAGCGCACAACAAGCCGATTACTGGCTTAGGTGTATGTTTATAGTAGCATGGGGCGGATTAATATCTGCGCCCTCTTTTCAACCTAACCTAACCCTAACCTTAATCTTCTGATGTACGCTCTGTGCCACAAAGCTACTAAAATCACTCCCATGTTATTGTGAATATTGTGTCTATAAATAGAATAGGTCAAACATCAACTCAAAGGCATGGCCATTTTGGATGAAATAGAATTAAAGATTGCATTTGTGTTGTCAGCTAATATTGAAAGGAGAACATAGTGTATTATTTAAATAATAGTAATGTGGATGAATGCGTAGAGCGTCTGCTTTGAAAACGAAAGGTTCTTGGATCAACTCTCAGCTGCGGTGAAGGTAAAGTTTTGGTTTCATTTATAATTTAAATTTTTTTATATAAAATTTGTCTTACTCAAAGAAACAGAGCATTGAGAGAAGGTGGTGGTGGGGAAAGGCGCGAACATGTTTGACTCCAAGTTGTTATTTTTCGAAACGTTCAACTAAGAAAATATGTCATTATTTTTTTACAACTTGTATGCTTAGGCATAAGTACTTATTTTGAACTATTGGTATGCTTGTGTGGAAGGACTTCCCTCCTAGGACATCACCATGTAACAGTAATTTGAAACGATGCCTAAAAATAAGTAGTCATTAGTTTTTGAATGAGCTTACCTTTCTGGTTATTTGGTAATGAGAGTTTTTGCTGGAATTTGCATTGCATTAAAATATTTGTCTTTGTGTTAAGATCTAACGGCCTTATTCGCAAAACTTAATGTAGATTTGAAATAGGTTTGTTTGACAGTTCTTTAAAATCTACATTAAGTTTTGTGAATAAGGCCTTATATATTTAATTTGAAACCTTTATACAGAAAATATTAAAAACTAAGTGCAATTAAAATATTTGTTCATTCAATTAAAAAATTTGCTGAAATCGGACCTAAAAAAGAATTTCTATTATTGATTAGGGATAAGTTGGGTCAAGTGCTAGTCTGCCATCGGACTCACTTAGACGTTTTCGTCCATTGTGATATCACAGAAACAGAAGAAGGAAAATGCTTCCCAGTTCCTACCGCCAAGTCATCCAAATCGCTTTAAAAAGCCCAACAATTTGCGAATGTTCACATCCGCTAACGGGAGCCTAAAATAAAACTCCTTCTGACTGCCAGTTTGGTACACACGCACAGCAGATGTTCTATAGTCTCTTCTTCCTCGACGTCCTCACAGCTTAGGCAAAAGTCGATACTGGCAGCATTCAGTATGTCAGCATGCTTTCCGATCTGACAGAACGACTTCTGTTCTAGCCAGTGGCAGCAAAGCGGTAACCCTCTTCTAGTCTAGATTAGGCCACATAATTTCGGAAGGTTCATCCCTTAGCCTCACGGCAGTGGCTGCAGCAATTGGTCTTACCACAATATCCACAGATATTAAATGTAGCATTAAATTGAGTGCATCAGATAGTGTCGTCCTCAGTGCGGGTGTGATGCACAAACAAGCCATCCTTTAGATCTGGTTTTTTGAAGCGCCTTCCACCAGACCACATCACCATATAGGATTATAAGTTTGACAACTGCCGTATATACCCACATGACACGCGGTTTAAACACCCAACTATAACCAATGGCTCTCTTGCATATTTATGGGGCAAGAGCTGCCTGTCTCGACCTTTCCAAAATGTTGGATTTGAAGTTCAATTTCCTATCCAGCAAAACATCCAGGTATTGTACGCTTTCCGCAAATGGAACATTCTCTCCTGACAAGAAGACAGGTGCCACTTTAGGTAACTTGTATCTCCTGCTGAAAAGAACTACCTATATCTTGCACGGATTTTCGCCTAGACCACTTTTTATTATACCACCATTTTGAAATACGCAAGATCTGGAAAGTGGATGCGCCGATTTAAGCGAAACTTTGTATGCCTTATGGTACCCAAAAACAAAAACACAATATGGGACTCAAATGTAAGGTATTTGGAAGTTAAATACGAATATGGTATTAAAAATTGAGTCCAAGTACCTAGGGGTCCGCCCCATGCCTAAAACCACTCAAAAAGTAGCGCCCAAAATCAAAAGTGAACCGAACGGGAAAATGTACATAAAAAGGTATTTGGAGGATGAATATAAATATGATATTTAAAATTGGGTCCAAGTACCTAGCGAGTCGTCGCAAGTACAAAACCACCCCAAAGGTATCGCCAAAAATCAAAGAGGACCCATCGGGACAATATGGGACTCAAATGAAAAGCTTTCGGGAGTAGAATACGAGTATGGTGTCAAAAATTGGAACCGAATACCTAGGGCGTCCCGCAAGAGTACCGCTCAAAATAAAAAGTGGACCGATCGATGGAATATAGGACCCCAATTAAAGGTATTTGAGAGTGGGGTATGAAAATGATACTAAAAATTGGATTCAAGTATCCAGGGAGCCGTCCCAAGCTCAAAACCTTCCAAACTCAAAGTGGGCCGATCGGGACAATATGGGACTCTAATGAATGGTATTCGGGAGAGGAATATGAATATGATGTCAAAAATCCAAGTAACTAGGGCGCCGCCTCAAGCCCAAAGCCGCATCAAAAGTACTGCCCAAAATCAAAAGTGAATCGATCGGGACCACATGGGACTCCAATGAAAGGTATTCGAGAGTAGAGTACGAATATGATTATGAAATATTGAACCCCAAAATCAAAACCGTTACAAGTGGGCATATTAGACCATCATTACAGGTTTATGTCAGTAGAGTTGTCCTGCTGTTCAGCAGGGCGGTAGATCGCGATAATAAAGGACTCAAATGAATTGTCTTTTGGGTCTTAGCGTCAGTGGGTCCGGCCCTCTCACCCCACACCAAATTGTTATGTAGGATGATAGAGAATGAATTGTACTCAAATAAAAGGATGTGTCAGAGGGCAATCCCCCTACCCTATAGAATAGCAATAAAAGGTCTTTAGGAGTACAGTACACTTTTAACCCTCAAATTTGGATAGACACATGAGAACCCACGGATCTTTAAAAATGTGTTAGCCCATGTGGTAGCTACGAAATATGATTTTGAATGTATATAACCCAAAAAAAAATAATTATTGTGGACTTGAACGATCCATTAGCCCTGAATATCTTGATAGCCACCTTCAAAATGCTTGACATAATGGGGCTCAAAAAATCTAGCACGATGCTGATATTATTTCTGTGTCCAGCCCCTAAACTACCTTCAAACAATTCCATATTTGCCTACTATGGCAATAAATAATAGGTATGTATTTGATAGTAGAAATCGAATTTGATATCCAATTTTGAGGCCAAATATTTGGGGGTTGTCTCACCCCATAAACTTTCCCTGGCAATAGGGCTCGAATAAAGGAAATTTGAGAGTAGAGCACGATTCTGATACTTTTTCGGGGCTAAGTGCGTGATTGGTCGTCCCATTCTACATATTCCTCGAAATGGACATATATATGTATTATGGCAAAAATGGGCTCAAACCTGGCCAAGTGTTTCAAGGCCGCCTTACCTCAAAAATAGAAATTTGGTATGCCTATTATTCTGTTGGGATGTCTAGGACGGCCGCCCCACTTCAAACCCCACCAAATGGAAATTAAAAACTTTAATGACAATATTAGGCTCAAATGAGATGTATTTGAGACTAGAGCACGAATCGGATACATGGGGGTCCACCTCACCCCCAAAAATACCACCATACCGGACATATTTACCGACCATAGCAATAAAACGCTCAAATGAAAGGTATTTGGGAGTAGAGCACCAATATGATATCCACATCAGGGTGAATATCTGAATGGCCGTGCCAGCATCCCCAAACAAGACTTATTTGCTGACCGTGCCGGTATAGGGCTCAGATAAAATAAGAGAGTGAAAGAAGGCGCAGCGGAGCGGACCCTGTCCACCTATTCTTCTTATATATAAAAATCAATTTGTGTTTGTTTGTTTGTTTGTGTGTTCCTTATAGACGCAGAAACGGCTGAACCGATTTTCTTGAAATTTTCACAGATGGTGCATAATGATCCCATGGTGAAAATAGGGTCCTAAATTTTTTGATATCTGAAGGGGGGCGGACCCTAACCCTTACCCTAATTTTCAGAACACCAGATCTCGGAGATGGGTGGTGCGATTTAAGCGAAATTTTGTGTGCTCTCATATAGTACCCTAAACATAAAGATTTGGTATCCAAGTTTCGGATGGGGCAACTAGGGGGGCCGCCCTACCCTTAAACCTGCCAAACATATACTTAGACCAATCACGACAATATGGGACTCAAATGAAAGGTATTTAGGATAAGAAAACGTATCTGATATCCAGTTGTCGGATCAAGTGTTAGGGGGACCACCCCAACCCCAAAAACACCCCTAAATCGGACATATTTACCGACCATGGCAATATGGGACTCACCAACCAAATAGGAAGTATTTGCTGACTATTGCAATATGAGGCTCAAATAAGAGGGTTTTTAGAGTAGAACACGAATCCGATATATATGTTCAAGGCCAACTCACTGAGTGGCCGCCCATCCCCCAAGCCGGTCATGTTTTCCGACTATAGAAATATGGGGCTCAAATTAAAGGTATTTGGAAGTAGACCACGTATCTGATCAACTTTAGGGACCAACTGTCTAGGAGACATCCCACCACCATAACAACACCCAAATAGGACGTATGTGCTCACCAAGACGATTTGGGTCTTAAAGAAAGTCGAACTAATATTTTTTAGCTTTAAGGGGCCAATACCCCAAACCGGACATATTTGCTGACTTTTGCAATAAGGAGTTTAAGTGAGATTAGAAAACGAATTTTTTATCTAAGGCCAATGGCAATACGGGGTTCAAATAAATGGTATGTAGATATATGAGAATAGAGCACGTTGATGATATATTTTCCGGGCTTAGTTTGGTGGACCACCAGCTTGTGTTTGGTGGACCACCTCAATCCCCAAAACACCCCTAGATCGGGCATATTACCGACCATGTCAATGTGGGGCTTAAATGAAAGGAATTGGGGCGTAGAGCAAGAATTGATACCCACTTTTGGGACCAATTTTCTGGGGGTCTACCCCTTTCCCAAAATACATCACAAACAGCTAATTTTTACTGACCATCGCAATATGGGGCTCAAATAAAGGTATGCGAGAGTAGAATACGAATTTGATATCCAAATGTGGGACCATGTACTTAGGGCATCGACCATGGGAATATGTGGCTCAAGTGAAAGGTATTTGAGATTAGAAAACGAATTTGATAACCTATTTTGGGGGGAGATAAAGGCACTTATATTGTAAGTCAAGCGATATACTATTTGCGTGGCATGGTATTTCACTAAAAGCTCTTTGTCGAAATTAAATATTCCAAGGAAAATTTCGTTCCATATAAAGTAAAGTATCCAAATAAAGACCGATATTGACCATGATCGATACGAATTTTAAGGCCTAGCCCAACTCGTTGGGCTTAAAAATCGCTTATGGAAAATCGTTTATAGACCCAAGACCTTAAATCGAGAGATCGGTCCATATGACAGATATATCTAAATCTGGACCCACCAGGGCCACATTGAACAAAAATGTTGAGAGTCCCTTAATGTCTCAAATTTCAGCGAAATCGGGTAATAAATGCGCCTATAATGGGCCTAAGACCTTAAATCGGCAGATCGGTCTATATGGGGCTATATCAAGATATAGTCCGGTATAGCCCATCTTCGAACTTAAATGCCTATGAGCAGAAAAGAATCTGTGCAAAGTTGGAGCTCAATATCTCTATTTTAAAGAATGTAGCGTAATTTCAACAAACGGACGGACATGGAGAGATCATCTTTGACTTTTAAGACGATCAAGAATATATATACCTAACAGGGTCTGAAATGGATATTTCGATATGTTATAAAAATTGGTTATATATAACGATTGGTTTAGAAGCACTTACATGTCCATAGACTGACTTTATGGAATACTATCTAAATTGACATGCACAACTAATTTTGCCCATTTTTAATCGTGTTTATGTTATTTTAGGATCTAGTGCGTGTGTGGCAATTTCTGGCTGTTGTGCTTGAATATGTTGTCGCTTTGCTTGATTGCGATCTTGTACTACACAAACTCTGGCTGCTTCATTAATGTCGTACATGATTGGCTCATAGTGTTTCAGCTCCCCTGTTGATCCTTATTAGGTTGTATTCCAAGCGCATGGTGGTTGCGGTAGAGACCAATGCTGGCATGGTTTTATTGATAGTTTTTTTTAGATAAAAACCCATAACTGTAGTTCTATCGCACATGACAACTACACTCGCTCATATGCACCCTGGTAAGAACAGCTTAGTGAGAATCATATTGCCTGCCACATAGTCACGGAGGATATCTCTTATTCACACCACTGCCAAACATTCATTGTTTGCCACTTTTGTCATAATTCACTTTCACTGATGCACATTTACATGGAAGTAATATGAGTGTGTGCGTCTTGAACAGATTTATGATCTTACCAAGTATTTTATGATTATGCCTTTCCTCTACCACTTCTTCGTCGTTGAGTTAGTTCGTATGAACTGTTTTGCAATGCTTAGAAAGAGAGTGGACGGATGCATCGATGGATATGAATTTCACGTTTAGTGCATTACATCTGGGATCCCTTTCGCCTGCATAACACTATGACGCAGTCATATTTCACAGCTTATCCGAGGGAAAGTCCCTTGTTTACACGTGTATTGGTTTTATTAAATAACCTTATCGATCGTGTAGATCATCTTGGCTTATACTCATCGCCTTCGGAATCAGTTGACATTAACGATTATGTCTCAATTTCCTTACCATTGGCAATCGACTCTTGGAAGTGGAAGATTGAGCAGTGCTGCCCAAAGGGCGTTGACTAATTTAATATTACAGTAGCGTTTAGAGGCATTCGATGTTAGGGTGTTAAAGGTTTGTGCAGGAAGTTATGGGAGAACCGTTAGGTAAGGTGAGATTACCAGGAAAAGGGATTCTATTTAAACGGTTCCTAGGAAAATGGAAAACATTTTCGTAGATTTATGTGGTGTTGAATGCCAATTGGTAGTCAATGTGAGAAGAAGACGGTTTATCTCTACGAGGTGGTAGCACAATCAAATATTATCATTCACTCCTCAATGCTTTGTGCTTAGCTTAGAGTTTGATATCAACTATTACCTGAAATTATCCAAATGTGTGGCATGTTTATCTTGTACAGAGAAAAATGTTGAAAAAAAAATGGAAACGGATTACTCTGCACATTTATACGACGATTTTAAAACCTCGAAATATGGGCTTGTGACTCTATAAACGAATATATTCTTGATCGTCTTTACATTCTAAGACAATCCAGCCATGTCAGTCTTAGGATAATCGAATAGCTTTTGAAGCTAAACGCTTGAAATTTTGCTCACACAGAAAAAAATATAGGCCTTAATTTTACCGATTATAATTGAAATTAGGTTAGGTTGAAAAGAGGGTGCAGATATTAAACAGTTCCATGCCACTTTGGATATTCACCTTAGCCAGTAATCGGCTTGTTGTGCGCTCTAAAAACTATAAAATAACCTCTACAAAGAAAATTTTCATGTCTGATTTTGTGTCACCACTTAAGTGCGTCCAACAGATGCATGCACTTAGGTGGAGACACAATAGTAGACTTGATATAAACTTATAACTTGTTTTGTTAATTGCCTTAATTAGTTTTAGAAATTTAATTTTTTTGTATCACGGCAAGTGATTGGTAGAGAAGGTAAACGTTGAACATAGTTTTAAATGTACGAATAAAATTGATATTTAATGGTATAAATTGTGCATTATATTGCACTCTCTTTTACACATACCAAATGCGAAAAGAAGTGCGAATGAATCCATTAGATCTCTAACTTTAATCGCATACAGACACAAATCGGGATGTGCCGTCTTTATAATACCCTACACCTACTCTATAAATACAAAAAATGGGCTATATATTATTCTGAACCAATTTTGATGGACCTCGGCGGATGTATTCAGATAGGTTATTAGGTTATGTAATAACTACGGTTTACACGTGAAAACAAATTACCCAAAATCTGACGAAATCTGAACCGATTTCGACCAAACTTTATGGGAAGCGTTGTACAAAATTTTGGGAAGATTGAAGATATATATATATATCTGGGAGCTATATCCAAATCTGAACCGATTTTTATGAGATTCACCAGGTTTACTGAGAGTTATAAGAAAATCCTTCCTGTCATATTTCATGAAAATCGATTAACAAATGACCATTTTATTGCTGTATTACTGCAAATCGGACGAACATATATATCCAAGGCAATCATGTTTGGGTTACCGGATCAACACAACCTAAATCTGAATATTAATATCGCCATTGCAAACAGTGGCATAATCTTTGTTGATAGGATGAAATGCTTTGATTCCAAACTTACGTTTAGATCACATATTGACGTAATTCCTTGTAGAATATGGAGCTCATAAAGAAGGATTTATTCAGCTGGAATTTGTATGCCTCTTCCCGTAAGGCGTACTATAGTACATAGTGCTATAATGTCGCAGGTTTTGTATGGTCTAGAAGTATTTTCAGCTACTATTGAGGAAAATGTTAATGAATATTATAATGCGTTTTGATTATAACATTCGTGGTCGTGATCATATTTCGGAGTATGTGAGGGACTTCCTTGGATGTTCTTTGGCTGATTTTGTAAACATTCGTTTATTGCATGTCTTCTATAACACACCTAATACCCTGGCTAGAAGCTCTAATTTCAGTAAATCGACGCTGAACCCACAAATATTCATTTCAAGAATCCTAAATATGATCTACATGGGATCGTTTCTTGTAAGGATTACTTCGACATGAATTTGTATGCCAAATTCGTTATCTACTCCCGCATACTTGTCATTTGATACCCATATTGTCCTTATCGGTCCACTTTTGATTTTGGGTTGTGTTTTTGGGGTAACGGAGGATGGTCCGCCCCTTCCGTTATGAATAAATTAAAAAGCCTATTCCTACTTCCTGGCCATATTCGTAATCTACTCCCGAATACCTTTCATTTGATTCCCACATTGCCATTGTTCTGTGACAAACCTTTTGCTCCTTGTATTTATGTTGCCTTCTAGATTGACAAGAGGTAGATTTAAACTTCACCTTCCAGTTTTATTGTTGCCAAAAATTCAAAAGAAATTTCACTTAGGTTAAGTAACAATTTGTGCAATACTAATTTTAAGGTAGGTTTTAGGCTTTATATATTTAACTTGATTTCGGTAAGTATTTTAAGCATGTAATTTTAGGTAGATAATTTTAGGTAAATAACTTTAGATAAGTACAAAAAATTCACAATTTTAGGTTTATTAACAATGTGCAATATAGCTTTAAGTAGTTCAAATTTGTAGCAAATATTTTGGTTGATTAAATATTTTTCACTTTGTCTAGTTCTTTATGTGTTTTATTTTAACTTATGTACTTCTACTTTTCCTTAAGTTCACTTCTATTTACTTCTCTTGGGTTCACTGCACTTTAACTTTTTTTTATATATGCATGTCTGTATGTACGTATGTTATTGTCACGGGGGAGCTATCGAGGCGAACGATTAGATGAACAGAAAAACATTAAAAACATGATTGCAATTGATGACACCAGCAGCCTCTGCTTGCCATTGGAATTCAGCGAAAAATAACAACAAAGCACCTGTAGCCAGTGGCCGCCCGCACATGCATATGTGCGTGTGTGTAAGTGCATATAATGGATGGTCCGCTAGCTACAGTGCTGAAAATTAGATTATGACTACAGTCGACAGTAAAAGTTTAGGACTATCCTAAACAGCCATGATTGTCAAATAAACCTATTTTAAGGGGTTTTGGGGTTGGGGCGGACCCCCAGGTACTTGGACCCAACTTTTATTATAGAATTCGTACTCTACTGTTGAATACCTTTCATTTGAATCCCATATTGTCTCGATCGGTCTACTTTTATTTTTGGGTAGTACTTTTGTGGTAAGGGAGAGGCTCCGCCCCCTCCCGATATCAAACAATTTATAGCCTATGTTTCCTTCTAGACCAACCTACACAATCTGTAAAAATTTCCATGAAATCGGTTCAGCTGTTTTTGAGTCTATGCGGAACAAACAATCAAACCGACACTCAAACCAACAAACAAACACAAATTGAAGTTTATATATTGTATAAGATGCCTGAACCCGGCCCGCTTCGCTGTGCTTCCTTTTACACCATATGAATTATAACTCTCTTTTCAATTACTCCTCTTTGCATTCACTAAGTTACGTATATATGTTGCGGTCATGTTTTTATAGAACTTTAAAACTATTGTGGAAACTTAGCCCAGGGTAGGAGGGTAAAAAAAATTATACCGAAAACAGTCAAAGGTTAGTTCCTTTATTTTATTTATTCGAAGGACAGACAACTTGTCAAAATAGTAGTGAAAAGCATATGATCAACTTTGAACACACTCTCCTGTACCTCTCGCGCCCTTTTTCTTTGTTCGGGTTGGCTTTCCTATTCAAATAATTTCTACCCCCTAATAGATGGCGCTGAATTTGTTGTTGGTAATGCTCGTTGTTGTTGATTTCCATCACATTGTGATCATTTTGTCTATTTTTGTATTCAATCGAATTCCCACTTATGTCGGCCTATCTAATGTCACCCTTGCGCAGGGGTAAGTATCTTCGGCTTACCCATGGCATAAATATCAGAAAAAATTTTCAGCACTGGGTCTTCCTTCAATAACAGTTGCGATAATAATCATTTTCCATTTAAAACTTCACTGCAAAAACTTACGGCCTAGACCACCAAATTTGTTTTTTTTTATACCCTCCATCACAAACTTATTTCATCATTCCGTTTGTAAAGGATCGAAATATTCATCTGAGACCCGGTAAAGTAAATATGTATATTTTTGATCGTCTTGACATTCTAAGTCGATTTAGCCATGTCGGTCCGTCCATCTGTCCCATCTGTCGAAAGCACGCTAACTTTCAAAGGGATAAAGCTAAGCGCATGAAATTTTTCAAAAATACTTCCTACTAGTGTAGGTCAGTTGGGATTTTAAATGGGTTATATTGGTCTATGATTTGATATAGCTGCCATATAAACCAATTTTGGATCTTGACCTCTTGAGCCCCTAAACGCCTCCATTCTTATCCGATTTGTCTCAAATTTTGTATAAGATATTTTGTTATGACTTCCAACATCTGTGCTAAGTATGGTTCAAACCGGTTTAAAACTTGATATAGCTCCTATATAAACCGATCTCCTAAATCGACTCTTTGAGCAATTCTGATGCGATTTGGCTAAACATACGCGCCAAATATGGTCTGAATGGGCCCTGATATAGCTCCCATATGAACCGATCTCCCGATTTTAATTCTTAAGCCACTATAGGGCTCAATTCCTATTCAATTTTGGCTGATATTTTGCACAATGACATCTACTATGGTCTCCAACAGCCAAACCAAGCATGGTCCGAATTGGTTGATAACCTGAAATAGCTCCAATAGCTTGAAATTATTATATATTGGGTTGCCCAAAAAGTAATTGCGGATTTTTTAAAATAAAGTAAATGCATTTTTAATAAAGCTTAGAATGAACTTGAATCAAATATACTTTTTTTACACTTTTTTTCTAAGGCAAGCTAAAAGTAACAGCTGATAACTGATAGAAGAAAGAATGCAATTACAGAGTCACAAGCTGTGAAAAAATTTGTCAACGCCGACTATATGAAAAACCCGCAATTACTTTTTGGGCAACCCAATAGATAAATAATTTCATGTCTTTGGTCCCTGCTAAGTGTTAAGCATTAGATTAGCTATTAGCTTTTTAGCAACACTAGTTTAAACAGCTTACTGACGTTTTGTGTTTTGTTTCTCTGTCAAACATCTTCAGTTTGGTTTGTAATTATGTCTTACATATGAACAACGCTTGCAATTTGCAATTTTGAGTTTTGGATTTTGAATTTTATTGTGGTGCGGTTTATGATGATGATGATGCCAATCGTAACGTAACTGTGAGATGATATCCAACTTTTTTTCCCCAAAATGCAAGAACTTGACATGCATGATATGTGGTTTCAACAATACGCTGCCACATGTAGCAATGGAATTATTGAAAGGAAACTTCGGTGAACACGGGACCGGTCAATTGGCCGCCTTGATGAAGCGATTTAACGCCTTTAGACTATTTTTTGGGGGGCTATGTTAAAGCTCATGTCTATACGGACAAGCCCATTTGAATTGACGCATTGGAAGACAACATCGAAGCATTTATTTGTGAGATACCGGCCGAAATGTTTGAAAGAGTATGCCAAAATTGGATTAAGCGGATGAACCATTTTAGGCGCTTCCGCGGTGAACATTTGTATGAAATAATCTTCAAACTTTAAATTATTTATATGGACCGTACTATCGATTCGAAAAAAGATTTCATGCTTTTTCTGAATTTTATGTGTTGTTTTTTTTGAAAAACTTTCCTAAAGCTCTAAAAAAAATCACCCCTTCATATTAAGAAGCGCTGTCCACCAGACCACTTATAGCATTATAGTTCTAACAGCTGCAGCACATAGCCAGTGTATGACACGGGGTTTAAACTCCCAAATTTACCCAATGGCTCTCTTGCAGGTGTAAAGGGTACGAGTTGCCCTTTACAAACTGTTGGATTTGAAGTTAAATTTCCTGTCCAGCAAAACATCCAAGTATTTTATGCGTTAAGTAAACGAAACTTTCTCTCCTCCCTTGGAGACAGGTGCCACTGAGTAACGTGTATCTCCTGCTGAAAAGACTCCACGTTGTCTGTTGGAGAGCTTCCCGATAAATGTTTCAGTGTATCATCACCAGACATTGTCCATATATTCTCTGACCTCTGGATATATTTTACTGTAATAGGTTTCGGAAGGCCGGCGTAGCGCAGATGTTAGCATGTCCGCCTATAACGCTGAACGCCTGGGTTCGAATCCTGGCGAGAACATCAGAAAAAATTTTCAGCGGTGGTTATCCATTTGTAAGGTATTACGCCATGTTAAACTACTTCTCTAAAGAGGTTTCGCACCGCAGCACGCCGTTCGGACTCGGCTATAAAAAGGAGCCCCCTTATCATTGAGCTTAAACTTGAATCGGACTGCACTCATTCATATGTGAGAAGTTCGCCTCTGTTCCTTAGTGGAATGTTCATGGGCAAAATTTTCCAAAAAAATAGGTTTCGGGGATAGGATCTTCCCTTGTGGCTTTAGCCCCGTTGAAGTGTTTTCCGCAAATAAGTCCAAACTTGAAATAGCTCGAAGAATTTTTTATTCAGACATTGTTTGCCCAATAACCTTCGAGGAATGCATATCAGTGACAACTTCTGGTGCCACGGTGTGCGTTAGAGAGTTTCGTGGGAAATGTGTATTTACGAGTAGATCTAGTGTTTCCTCACTTGACATTGTCCATTCACTCTCTGACTTTTCAATATCGAAGTTAGGATCTTTCATAGCCTAGAGGCCTCGAATTTATCCTTCACGGAGCAGCAGAATTGTAGAACCCTTGTGCTTGTAGTGCCCTTTTGACTTTCGCTCTATTGAAGAGTTATCGGCAACACATTGAAAACCCAGAGAATGAGAACTGTTTTCGACCGAGTGCCCATAAGACAGTCTTGCAAGCGGAAATCCGGGCGATCACGGAATGCGTTAGGTGGGGTGGTGTTAACGCTGGTATATCGAGTGTGAACATCTTTAGGGACTATAAACTGTCCATCAGGGCAATAACAACCAAGACGGTTGTTACACTCTTAGAGTGTAAGCAGCGGATTCTCTGAGAATGGCACGATACGCATCGTTTGGGTGCTGGGCCATAGAGGAGTAAGGGGCAATGTAAGAGTAGACGATTTTGCCGTGAAGACCAGAGGATTGCCGTCAGTAAATTTTGGTGAATCCAAAAGGTTTCAGGTCGACGAAGTCCCGAGTTAAAGGAGTGGGCGACTAATGCATGTAGCACTGTGGGGCAGTGAAAAGGTCGATAGGACGATAAAAACCCTACGGGGAGATTCAGATATTGACAAGACGAGGTAAATACTGAGCGGAAGGGGATCAGATTAGTTTGGGATACATAGTACAACGACCGCACGTATGAAGAATAGGTGCGGCAAGTGATAGCATGTGAAGGGCATGTGGGGAAGCTGATGAGCCGCTGGAGCATTTCCTATGTCATTTCCCGCATTTCTCTGGTAGCAAACAACGACACATAGGTGGGGACACAATACCTTGAACCGATTTAGGGGCATGGGATGGAGAACAATTGCTGATTTTTTTGGTAGTATGGAATTCCTTACTTAGATTCTTTTTAGGTTAGTTTTTAGTACTTAGAGCGCACAACAAGCTTTTACTGACTTAGGTGTTTATCCATAGCATTTTTTTTAGCCTGTTAGAGCGAAGATTATTAAATTTTACAATTTTTGTTTGTTTCTCTTTCGAGACGAGCTTTATTTGCAACAATCTCTGCAAA
This sequence comes from Stomoxys calcitrans, assembly GCF_963082655.1. NCBI lineage: Eukaryota > Metazoa > Arthropoda > Insecta > Diptera > Muscidae > Stomoxys > Stomoxys calcitrans. The sequence goes on from NC_081552.1 coordinate 153,896,925, forward strand.
TTGAAAAGGAAAGCCAGAGATCGCAACACACAGCTACCACTATGGGACGCTTTTAGTCTTTGGTTAAAGGACTTTTCAACCATATTAGGTGTGACGGCTTCATGGAAATTTTGTCTAACAAAACTTCCTGATATTTTGTCTTTAGAAAGAATGTCATTGAAATTTTGTTAAAAATAAGAATGTCATTGAAATTTTGTTTATAAAAAAATTTTCATTACAATTTTGTCTATAGATATAATATTTCTGAAATTTTTTCTTTAAAAAAGTATTTTCAGGTTTTATTCTTTAAGAAATTTTCACCGCAATTTTGTCTTTAAAAAAATATATATTGAAATTTGTCAGTACAATATATTTTTCTTATATATCGTCCTTAGAAAAATGTATTTATTTGTTAATTATTTATTATTATGTATGTATATTGTATGATAGTACAAATAGTTTAAACTTATAATTAGTACTATCTATTGGGCATAAATGCCTTTATATAGTTTTGTGGTACGACATTACATATCTGTTAAAAGACGCAAAGTAGTTAGAATGATACATGAGTTAGGAAATATGGAGGCAAAAATTTAAACATATATAAATTTAATATTAGTAAATGTTATGATTATGGATTAACCGCCTTCAAAACCTATGATTTATGTGAACAGTACGGTGGCGCTCAGGGCCTTGTGGTCGAGGTCGGTGAGGTCGAGATATGTGGGTATAGTTTGGAGTCCCTGGATAGGCTCCGGGTCCACGATGTGATGCTGTCGAGTTCTTTGCACAGTATCCATTTTTAGGCAAACAAAGAATAATGCATATGGACGCAGGAGGACTTGAAGCTATATCAAGTTATAGTCCGATTCGGGGCTCAAGAAGCAAAATCGAGAGATCGGTTTATATGGAAGCTGCGTCAAGCTATAGATCGATTCAGACCATATTGCACACGTATGTTGAAGGCCATGGGAGAAGCCGTTGTACAAAATCTGCACCAAATCGGATGAGAATTGCGCCCTCTAGAGGCTCGAGAAGTCAAGATCCCAGATCGGTTTATATAGCAGCTATATCAGGATATGAACCGATTTGAAACATACTTCTCACAGTTGTTGTAAGAGATATCAAAACACTATGTGAAAAACTTCAGTCAAATCGGATAAGAATTCCGCCTTCTAAAATCTCAAAAAGTCAAGACCCACGATCGGTTTATATGGCAGCTATACCAGGTTATGGACCGATTTGAACCATACTTGGCACAGTTGTTGGAAATGATATCAAAACACTATATGCAAAATTTCGAGAGAATTGCGCCCTATGGAGGCTCAAGAAGTCAATACTCAAGATCCCAAAAACATGGACCGATTTGGCCCATTTACAATCCCAACCGACCTACACCAATAAGAAGTATTTGTGCAAAAGTCAAGTGGCTAGCTTTACTCCTTCGAAAGTTAGCGTGCTTTCGACAGACAGACGGACGGACAGACGGGGGGACATGGCTAGATCGACTTAAAATGACATGACGATCAAGAATATATATACTTTATGGGGTCTTCGACGTATATTTCGAGGTGCTACAAATAGAATGACGAAATTAGTACACCCCCATCCTATGGTGGAGGGTATAAAAATTGAAAAAGGAAAAAAATTAAATTTTAAGTACAATAAGTAAAAGCGTGCTATGTTCGGCCGTGCTGAATCTTGGGAACCCCCACCATGGACTCATTTAAATATTTATACAAACTAAATTTAGTTGAAGGGCACAATTTTATTCTACATACCAAACTTCTGTCAAACCAGCAAAAATTAAAGCTTTTAGGGACCGAACAATGATGATCGAAAGACTGGTTTACATGGGAGCTATATCAGGTTATGAACCGATTCGGAACGTACTTGGCACAGTTGTTGGAAGTCTTAACGGAACACCATCGGGAGATCGATTTATACGCGAGCTTTATCTAAATCTGAACCGAAATGGCCCATTTTCTATCCGCCATGACCTACATCAATATAAATTACCTGTGCAAAATTTCAAGCAGCTTTTCGTGTTCGAACGCTATCATGATTTCGACGGTTGGACGGACGGACGGACCATGTAGATCGACTCAGAACTTCAAGACGATCAATAATACATATATATATACTTTATGGGGTCTTAGACGAATATATAGAGGTGTTACAAACGGAATGACCAGATGAGTATACGCCCATCCAATGATGGTGAGTATTAAAAAACACAGAGTTGGGAGGTAACATTTAGTGTGATGAAGAAAATGAAGAATTGTCTTTCCGAAATAAGATATCTACATCTAGTTGGTGTAATGCAATTTAATCGGAAGATCTTGAAAAATTCGGCCTTTCATGCAGGTATTTTGGTTCACCAGAATAAATAATTTTATGAAGAGTTAAAATCAGGAGCGAAGCAGGCCTATTACTGGCGAAGCGGGAGTGGAGCGGGAGCGAAACTTTTTGAAACTGGAGCACAGCGGGAGCTCTGCTCCAATAAAATAAAAATCTTACAAATTCACATTGTTTTGGTTCGCTTATTTATTAGTTTGGCGAATTAAAAAAAAAAAATTAATTCTTGAATTATCATGGGTGGCTTTAGAGTTAATTTTCGTTTAATCGTTATCGCAAACATATAAGAGAACAAATTTGTAAAGTGTAAATTTAAAAAGTTTCGTCTTAAAGTCAAAACAAGTAAAAACGAGCTAAGTTCGGTAGGGCCGAATCTTGTATACCCTTCACCATTGATTGCATTTTTTCTTTGCACGTTTTTTTCATAGCAGAACTAACTAGTAAGGAAAGTCGAGTTGTGCCGACTGTATAATACCATATAACTACAATGTGGGAGTTTTATCCAATTCGGAACCAATTTTGATGGACCTCGGCGGATTTTTTGCAGATGGGTTACTAAACAATTCGTATGAAATTTCGAGGAAAGAAAATAAACAGCAAAGCAAATATGTTCAAACTGTAATAACTACGAACATATCGTCCCGTAACCGCCTAAAAAATGCAAGTACAAAAATCTATACTTTACAGGAGAAGGTTGTTATACCCACCACCATACGATGGAGTATAAGTTTGTAACACCTCGAAATATATGTCTAAGGTCCCATAAAGTATATATATTCTTGATCGTTTCGATGTTCTGAATCGATCTACCCATGTCCGTCCGTCCGTCTGTCGAAATCACGATAAAGGTCGAACACGTAAACTAGCCACTTGAAATCTTGCACAGATACTTAATATCGATGTAGGTCGTTGGGGATGGCAAATGGGCCATATCGTTTCAGTTTTAGATATAGCCCTGGAAGCCACAGTTGTCCGATTAGGTTGAAATTTTGCACGTGGTGTTCTTTTATGACTTTTAACAAGTATGCCAAGTAAAGTCCAAATCAGTCTATAACCTGATATAGCTCCCATATAAACCGATCGCCCGATTTGACTTCTTCAGCCCTTACAAGCCGCAATCTTTGTCCGATTTGGCTGATGTTTTGCATGCGGTGTTTTGTTATGATTTCCAACAACTGTACCAAGAACGGCCAAAATCAGTCTATAACCTGATATAGCTCCCATGTAAACCGATTCCTCGATCACCCTGTTCGGTTCCTAGAAACTTTAATTTTTGCTGTTTTGACAGAAGTTTGGTATGTAGAATAAAATTATGGCCTAAAACTTGGTGGTGGGTTCCCAAGATTCGGCCCGGCCGAACTTAGCATGCGTTTATTTGTTATTTAATAAATCATAGCATATCTTGATTGAAATATGATTTTCATACCCACCACTGAAGGATGGGGGTATATTCATTTTGTCATTCCGTTTGCAACACATCGAAATATTCATTTCCGACCCTATAAAGTATATATACTCTTGATCAGCGTAAAAATCTAAGACATGTCCGTCCGTCTGTCTGTGACGCTACAGTCTTCAAAACTTGAAAAAACTTGCTGAAACTTTTCACAGATTTTGTCTTTATCCATAAGCAGGTTAAGTTCGAAGATGGGCTATATCGGAATATATCTTGATATAGACCCCATATAGACCGATCCGCCGATTTAGGGTCTCAGGCCAATAAAAGCCACATTTACTATCCGATTTTGCTGAAATTTGGGACAGTGAATTGCGTTTGGCCCTTCGACATCTTTCGTCAATTTCGCTGCTGCCATATAGAACCATCCTCCGATTCAGGGTCTGAGGCCCATAAAAGGTGCATTTATTGTCCGACATTGCCGAAATTTGGAACAGTGAGTAACGGTAAGCCCCTCGACATACTTCTGCATTATGGCACAGAGAGGTCCAGATTTGGATATAGCTGCCATATAGACCGATCTCTCGGTTTTAGGTTTTGGGGCCATAAAAATCGCATTTATTGTCCGATAACGCCGCAATTTGGGACAGTGAGTTGTGTTAGGCCCTTCGACATCCTTCTTCAATTTCACTCAGATCGCTCCATATAGACCGATCTCTCGATTTAAAGTTTTGGGCCCGTAAAAGGCGCATTTATTTTCCGATGCTGCAGAAATTTGGGACAGAGAGTTTAGTTAAGCCCCTCCACATATTTCTGCAATTTGGTCTAGTTCGATCAAGATTTGCATATTGCTGTCAAATAGATCGATATCTCGGTTTAAAGTTTTGGCCCCAAAGAAAGGCGCATTTATAATCCGATTTAACTGAAATTTGACACATTGACTTATGTTAGGCTTTTCGACATCCATATTGTGTATAGTTCAGATCGGTTTATTTTTAGATAAAGCTACTGAAAAAGCATTATTTTGTTATACACAATTGAACAGTGACTTGTACTTATTAGTATGTGTTCCAAATCGGATCATATTTCGATATAACTGCTATGGGACATAAGGTATGCAATTTTCACCGGATTTTGACGAAAGGTAGTTTACATATACACCCGAGGTGGTGGGTATCCAAAGTTCGGCCCGGCCGAACTTAACGCCTTTTTACTTGTTATGTATGTATCATTTCTTTAGCTAATGCATATAATGGCAAACAAAAGTTTGCATTTAAATAAAAATAACGGTATTTTTTGGCATTTACATCTTTTTCGCTGTCACATAAATGATCTCGTTTTAAGTAATTTAGAGGCAAGTGCAAATAATACCATTGCTTGAATGTGAACTGGAAGTCTCAATTTAATTTCGATTTCGATGCAATTTGGAACACCTACACATTTATGCAACCTTTCGTCCATAATCGTATATGCCGTTGTAACGATTTAGGGCCTGAAGCTCATAAAAGCGGCATTTATTATCCGATTCCTCTGAATTTAGGAACAGTGAATTGTATAAAGCCTCGTGACATCCGGACCGAATATGGTCCAGATCAGACCATATTTAGATGTAGCTGCCATATAGACCGATCTCCCAATATATGGTCATGGTCCCATAATGGGCGCCTTTATTATCCGATTTCACTGAAATTTAGAGCAGAGATTTGTGTAAGGGTCCTCAACACATTTTCTAAATATGGTCCAGATCGGACTTTTACTACCCTTATCCACTACTGTGGTACAGGGTATTATAACTTAGTGAATTTGTTTGTAACACGCAAAAGGAAGAGAGATAGATCCAGTGATAAGTATACCGATAGACTCAGAATCACTTTCTGATTCGGTTTAGCTATGTCCGTCTGTTTGTCTGTCCATGTCAATTTGTGCACAAAGTACAGGTCGCAGATTTCATCCGATCGTCTTCAAATTTGGTACAGGCATGTTTTTCGGCCTAGAGACGAAGACTATTGAAATTGGAAAATATCGGTTCAAATTTGGATATAGCTCCCATATATATGTTTGTCCGATTTTTAGTAATAATGCAATAAAATAGTCATTTGTGAACCGATTTCCTCGAAATTCGGCAGAAAGAGCTTCTTTATGACTCTTGACATGGAAATCGGTTCAGATTTACATATAGCTCTCATATATATATATATATATATATATATATATATATATATATATATATATATATATATATATATATATATATATATATATATATATATATATATATATATAATTTCCCGACTTGAATCTTCCTTCTTCCCAAACCTTCGTACTCATTCCTTGACGACCGTCACAGTATCTGAGAAGTTTGTTCGAAATCGGTTCAGATTTAGATGTAGCTCCCATATATATGGTCGTCGGATTTGTAGTAATATTGCAATAAAATGCTCTTTTGTTAACCGATTCTCTCATAATTAATCAGGAACGATTTTTTTATGCCTCTTGACAATACTGGTGAATTTCATGGCAATCGGTTAAGATTTAGATATTGCTCTCATATATATATCGCCCTATTTTCATTCCTAGAGCCACTGCCAGCGCATTTATTGACCAATCTTCCCAAAACTTCGTACAACGATTTCCCAGACGACTTCCACAATGTCTATAAAGTTTGCTCGAAATCTGTTCAGATTTAGATATAGCTCCCATATATCGTCCGATTTGCAGTAATATTGCAATAAAATGGACTTTTATTAACCGATTCTCTCGTAATTCGGCAGGGAGGATTTTCTCTTGACATTACTAGTGAATTTTATAGAAATCAGCCCAGATTTAGATATAGCTGTCATATACGTATATCGTCAGACTTTCACTTCTAGAGCCACTGCAAGTGCATTGTTTGACCAGTCTTACCAAAATTTTTCTACCAAACTTTTCAGATATTGTGGTAGTATTCAAGGAAAGCGTTGTGAAAGATTGGTAAATAATTGCGATGGCTGTGACTCAAGAAGTTACAAAAAAACAAGTAAAAGCGTGCTAAGTTCGGCCGGGCCGAATCTTACATACCCTCCACCATGGATCGCATTTGCCGAGTTCTTCTCCCGGCATCTCTTCTTAGGCAAAAAAGGATATAAGAAAAGATTTGCTCTGCTATTATTATATTATTACATGTTGGAGACCTGTGTAAAATGTCAGCCAATTCGAATAAGAATTGCGCCCTTTGGGGGCTCAATAAGTAAAATAGAGAGATCGATTTATATGGGAGCTGTATCGGGCTATAGACCGATTCAGATCAGATCGTAGTACATAATTTCAGGCAAATCGGATAATAATTGCGACCTCTAGAGGCTCAAGAAGTCAAGATTTCAGATCGGTTTATATGGCAGCTATATCAGGTTATTTACCGATTTGAACCATACTTGGCAAAGTTGTTGGATATCATAACAAAACACGTCGTGCAAAATTTCATTCCAATCGGATAAGAATTGCGCACTCCAGAGGCTCAAGAAGTCAAGTACCAAGATCGGTTAATATGGCAGCTATATCAGGTTATTTACCGATTTGAACTATACTTGGCAAAGTTGTTGGATATCATAACAAAACACGTCGTGCAAAATTTCATTCCAATCGGATAAAAGTTGCGCAAGACCCAAGATCGGTTTATATGGCAGCTATATCAAAACATGGACCGATATGGCCCATTTACAATACCAACCGACCTACACTAACAAGAAGTATTTGTGCAAAATTTCAAGCGGCTAGCTTTACTCCTTCGGAAGTTAGCGTGCTTTCGACAGACAGACGGATGGACCAACGGACGGACGGACGGACAGACGGACGGATATGGCTAGATCGACATAAAATGTCGCCACGATCAAGAATATATATACTTTATGGGCTCTCAGACGAATATTTCGAGTAGGTACAATCAGAATGACGAAATTAGTATAACCCCATCTTATGGTGGAGGGTATAAAAACAAGTAAAAAGGCATTAAGTTAGGCCGGGCCGAACTTTGGATACCCACCACCTCGGGTGTATATGTAAACCACCTTTCATCAAAAAACGGTGAAAATTGTTCCGATTTGGATCAAATACTAATAAGTACAAGCCATTGTTCAATTGTGAATAATAAAATATTGGTATTTTTAGTAGCTATATCTAAAAATAAGCCGATCTGAACCATATACGACACGGATGTCGAAAAGCCTAACATAAGCCACTGTGTCAAATTTCAGTGAAATCGGATTATGAATGCGCCTTTTATGAGGCCAAGACTTAAAATCGAGATATCGGTCTAAATGGCAGCTATATCGAAATCTGGACCGAATTGGGCCAAGTTGCAGAAAAATGTCGAAGAGGGTAACACAACTCATTGGCCCAAATTTTGGCGAAATCCGACAATAAATGCCCCTTCTATGGGCCCGAAGACCATAAATCGAGAGATGGGTCTATATGGCGGCTATACAAATCTGGACCGATCTAGGCGAAATTAACGAAGGACGTCGAAGGGCCTAACGGAACTCACTGTTCAAAATTTCAGCAAAATCGGATAATAAATGTGGCTTTTATGGGCCTAAGACCCTAAATCTATATGGGGGCTATATCAAGATATATTCCGTTATAGCCCATCTTCGAACTTAACCTGCTTATGGACAAAAAAAGAGTCTGTGCAAAGTTTCAGCTCAATATCTCTTTTTTTGAAGACTGTAGCATGATTTCAACCGACAGACGGACGGACATGTCTAGATCGTCTTAGATTTTTACGATGATCAAGAATATATATACTTTATATGGTCGGAAATGGATATTTCGATGTGTTGCAAACGGAATGACAAAATGAATATACCCCAATCCTTTGGTGGTGGGTACAACAACTAAAAGCGTGCTAAGTTTGGCCGGGCCGAATCTTATATACCTTCCACTATGGATCGCATTTGTCGATCGAATTAGTTATTATAATATTGGAGGTATAATATCAAGTTATCGTCCGATTCGCACCATAATTGAATTGAATGTTGGAAACCATAGTAGAAGTCAACGTGTAAAATTTCAGCCCCCTCGAGGGGCTCAAGAAGTAAAATAGGGAGATCGGTTTATATGGGAGCTGTTCGGATAACAAACGATTTATAATTAACACGTTGTTGAAGTTCATGAGAGAAGTCGTTGTACAAAAATGTCAGCCAAATCAGATAACAATTGCACTCTCTTGTGCCTCATGAAGTCAAGATTCAAGATCGGTTTATATGGCAGCTATATTAGATTATGGACCGATTTAAACCATACTTAACGCAGTTGTTGAAGTCATAAGAAAACACCTCATGCAAAATTTCGGCCAAAATCGGATGAGAATTGCGCCATTTAGTGACTGAAGAAGTCAAGATCCAAGATCGGTTTATAGGGCAGCTATATCAAAACATTGACCGATATGACCCATTTAAGATCCCAACCGACCTTCACCAATAGGAAGTATTTGTACAAAATTTCAAGCGGCTAGCTTTACTCCTTCGAAAGTTAGCGTGCTTCGACAGACAGACGGACGGAAATGGCTAGATCGACTTAAAATGACACGTCGATCAAGAATATATATGTACTTTATGGGGTCTGAGAGGAATATTTCGAGAGTTACAAACAGAATGACGAAATTAGTACACCCCCATCTTATGGTGGAGGGTATATATATATATATATATATATATATATATATATATATATATATATATATATATATATATATATATATATATATATATATATATATATATATATATATATATATATATATATATGAGAGCTATATCTTATTCTGAGTCGATCTGTTTACTTATCAATGCGCCCATCTCTCAAGCAACAAACTATGGATTTTTATACGCACCACCATAGGATAAGAGGTTTATTCATTTTGTCATTCCGTTTGCATCAAATCAGAATATCCATTTTCCATCCTACAAAGTAAATATATTCTGGATCGTTGTAAAATTCTAAGATGATTTTACGATGTCTATATGTCTGTCCGTCTGTTGTAATCACGCTACAGCCTTCAAAAAATTGGGCTAAAGTTTGGCACAGGTTCGTATTTTGACTATACGCAGGTTACGTTCTTGAAAGAGCAAAATCAGACCATATTAAGATAAAGCTGCCATAAAGGCCGATCTCTCGGCTTAGAATCTTAAGCTCATAAAAGTCGTATTTATTATCCGATTTCGTCGAGTTGTACTAAGGCCTCCGATGTTCGAACCCAATATGGTGCATATCGGGCCATAATAAGATAAAGCTGCCATGATAAGCATAGAAAGGCCTCTGGGGGTCTTATGTACCGATCTGCCGAATTACAGAGATCTAGTGAAACAGTAAGTTACACTACGTCTCTCATTGTCCAAACCGAACATAGTCCAGATCGGAACAAATTTGGATATAGCTGCCATATAGATCGATCTGCCGATTTAAGGTCTAAAGCCTATAAAAAGCCATAGTTTGCTGAAATTTAGAGCAGTGAGTTGGAGTAGATTTCCCGTGTTCGGAATCAAATTTGGCAATAAAATCGTCATTTATAACATCTTTCCCCTAAAGTTTTAAATTGTGACTTATTTAAGACTTCTTGGTCCCTGTACCAAATATGACCCAAGTATGTCCATGCAAATTTTCCCATGAATATTCCATTAGGGAACTGGGGCAAACTTCGAGTTTTTACTTGTTTTTTTAAAAATTGGGTAGGAATTGCTTCCGGTATAAGCTTAAGAAGTAAAGTCAGATGATTCTTTTATATATGAGCAATAGAGACGGATTCAGACCATGCTTGGAATGGATGTTGGAGATTATAGGAGAAATCATTATGCAAAGTTTCAGTCAAAAGAGGTAACAGTTGCGCCCTCTAGACGCTTAGGAAAGTCTGATTGTACGGGAGTTGGAGGCCGTAGGAGAAATTATGCAAAATTTGTACCAAATCGGATAAGAAGTGCCATCGGGAGATCGGTTGATGTGGGAGCATAAACACTTATGTGTTGTGAACGTAAGGACATGATTAATATATCACTTCATAAGGCACGGTGTGTATTAAAACAAATTGAAAAACCAGTAAGGAAAGGCAAAAGTCGGGCGGAGCCGACTATATAATACCCTACACCAACTGGTGTACGTAGTACTTTTTATGTGTAGAACTTATCTCGAAATCAGACTTTAATTTGGATTCCTATTGAAATATCAAATAGATCCTTGTAAGATTTTTCTACGTTAGGACAACAAATTTAGATTTCCACATCCTTTAAAGGCCATATCGGATAAAATATTATATCGGAGTTATATCGAAACCTAGGCCAATTTTGATGGCACATACTGGGATGTCAAACAGAACATCTCACGCTCTATACTGTAGAAATGTGGCCTTTACTATCGGATAAAATATATACTTTGGAGCTTTATCTAAATCAGGTACAATTTTAATGAAATTTTGCGCACGTATTGGAACGTCAAATAAAACGTCTCATGCAAAATCGGACGAAAATTGTGGTTTCTACAGGCTAAAATCTATTGTATTTCGGATGAAAGATATATCGGGGACCTATGTCTAAATCTAAACCGAATTCTATGAAATTTTGAACCCGTATTAAGATGTCAAATAAAACACCTCGTACTTCTACAGCCTTAAAAGAGCATATTGGACAAAAGACATATATGGGAGCTATGTCTTAATCTAGACCGATTTATATGAAATTTTGCACTCGCATTGAGACTTTAAATAAAACAACTCACGCAAAATTTTGTAGAAATCGCCCAAAAGTGTGCCTACAACAGCCTTTAAAGTTCAAATCGGATAAAAGATATATATGGCAGGTATATCTAATTCTGAACCGATTTTTATGAAATTTTGCACCCATATGAAGACGTCATATGAAGCATCCTGTGCCAAAATCTTTGAAAAAAAAATTAATTCAAGGACGGGCCAAATGTTTTATTTGAGGAATATTTCCTGAAATTCCGTCTTCAGAGAGAATTTCATTGAAAATTTGTCTTAAGAGAAAATTTCATTTAAAATTAATCTCTAAAGAAAATTTTGTAACAATGTTGTCTACCAAACATTTATAAAATTTTTGTCTTACGAGAAAACTGCATAGCAATTTTGTTTTTTTTTTTCAATATGTTATTAAAAATGTTTCTTTAGAAGTATCGTTTCAGGGTCGTGGGCGGTTCCACAGAGCATATAGCGGAACTCTGCCTATAATATCAAAAGAAAAAATATTGTATTAATCAACGTTTAGCACAAACAAAACAATTAAGGGCGGGCTAATGTCGGACGAAGCCGATCTTTTGATACCCTACACCACATTGGCTATGCAGGCTAAGTCGTCGAATTTAGAATTTGCTTAAAGGTGTGTAGAATTTCGATCAAAATCCGTACATTTTGTAGGAGCCATAGGGTAAATCATTGCGCAAATTTTTGAGATCGATTGATAAATGGTTTAGCAAAGAACTTAAAAGTGAAAATCAGGAGAATTTCTATGAAATTCATCAGTCGTCAGAAGAGTTATAAGAGAAACCCTCGTGGCAAATTTTGTGAAGATCGATTAACAAATTACTAAATTATTGAGTATTATTCAAAATTGGATGAAAGTATATATGGGAGCTAAATTTAAATTTGAGCCGACTTCTAATAAATACAATAGCAATACCGGGAGTCATAAGAGAATCCTTTGTGCCAATTTTCGTGTGAATCGGTTAACAAATGAGACTTCGTCTCTGGGCCCAAGAAAATGCTTGTGCCAAATTTGCAGACTATCGGATGAAAATTGCGACCTGTACTTTGTACAAAAATTAACATGGACAGACGAACAGTCAGGAAGACAGACGGACAGACAGGAAGACAGACAGACAGACATAGCTAAATCGATTCAGAAAGTGATTCTGAGTCCATCGGTCCACTACCTCGGGTGTATATGTAAACCAGCTTTCATCAAAATTCGGTGAAAATTTCATACCTTTTGTCACATAGCAGTTATATCAAAATATGTTCCGATTTGGACCAAATACTAATAAGTACACTAGCTATATCTAAAAATAAACCGATCTGAACTATATACGACCCGAAAGACGAAAAGCCTAACATAAGTCACTGTGTCAAATTTCAGTGAAATCGGATCATAAATGCGCCTTTTACGGGGCCAAAACTTTAAATCGAGATATCGGTCTACATGGCAGCTATATCCAAATCTGGACCGATTTGGGCCAAGTTGCATAAAAATTTCGAAGAGCCTTACACAAAGCACTGTCCCAAATTTCGGCGAAATCGGAAAATAAATGACTCTTTTATGGGCCCAAAACCTTAAATCGAGAGATCGATCTATATTGCAGCTATATTCAAATCTGGACCGATCTGGGCAAAATTAAAGAAGGACGTCGAAGAGCCTAACCAAACCCACTGTCTCAAATTGCGGCGATATCGGACAATAAATGCGTCTTTTATGGCCCCAAAACCTAAAACCTATCGGTCTATATGGCAGCTATATCCAAATCTGGACCGATCTGTGCGATATTGCAGAAGTATGTCAAAGCGCTTATCTTACCTCACTGTCCCAAATTTCGGCGACATCGGAAGATAAATGAGCATTTTATGGGCCCAAAACCATAAATCAAGAAATCGGTCTATATGGCAGCTATATCCAAATCTGGACCGAACTAAGCCAAATTGACGAAGGATGTCGAAGGACCAAACACAACTCACTGCCCCAAATTTAAGCAAAATAGGATAATAAATGTGGCTTTATAGGCCTAAGACCCTAAATCGGCGGATCGGTCTATATGGGGGCTATATCAAGATATAGTCCGATATATGCTTATGGCCAAAATAAAGAATCTGTGCAAAATTTCAGCTCAATATCTCTATTTTTAAAGACTGTAGCGTGATTTCAGCAGACAGACGGACGGACATGTCTAGATCGTCTTAGATTTTTACGCTGATCAAGAATATATATATTGTACTTTATAGGGTCGAAAATGGATATTTCGATGTGTTGCAAACGGAATGACAAAACGAATATACCCCCATCCTTCGGTGATGGGTATAAAAATAGAACTAAATATCATGTGAAAAGCCTAGACTCGAAGACGAACACTTGGAAAAGAATTTTTCGGACCATCTATCATTGGCAAGCGATAATATCAAATGGGTTTGTCGTGTCCAAAGCTTATAACCTTTAGGAACGCCAACGATTTGGGTTGCTATTAGTTCTCCTCCAAATCTTTTGCCTATTCCCTAATCTTATCTTAGATAATAGCTGAAAACGATTAAGGAAGTTTTGTAAATCCCATTTCAAATTTAACACAGGCGCATGCGTCTCTCCATTCCCTGCATCTAGATAGTGCTGGTTTTAAATCTTTTGTTTGCCGCTTGCGTTAAGCGGGCACAAATAATGAACTAATTATGCTTCTAATTAGTTAAGAGACCTAGTTTAAATGCGACTCAGCCGATAAACGCCCAACAAATGCTATAACACGACTAATACTTCTAAAATCAAATGTGCTGGACCCTAAGAGAATCCCATGGTAGTTGCAACTAACATAATTTCAACTTAATCGGATATCAGTCTTACCCAATGCTTTAATCTGATTTATTGTATTAGCAGCATTGATGCATGTGACAAAAAGAAATCGCGCGTATCGTAGGGGTCGAAGCGCTTAACAATACACTACAAAATTTATGCAAATTTTCTTCTTTTTTTGTGAGACATTTGAATGTTACAGTTTAAAAGCGGCATCGACGCTTGGCAAGAGGAGTGATTTTGGTGCAGAAGCCATCTTCCCAGCAAAAAAATTGTTAGAATGTATCTTTCTCTCATGCCACAGCATTCGTTGGCTTTGGTTTTAGTTTTTAGTCCAGGATAATCTGCTGTGCGTGATGGGTTGGGAAGACATGAATAGATGCAAACCTTCTAAGGGACAGTTTACCGATTAATCCGTGCCCTAATTGTTCTACTTTACCGAATGCATGCTCGCACGTACACTCCCAGCGACGCCTTGTCCGGGATAAAAGAGGCAAAGGACATACACATGAATATTGGTTTTGTCCTTTGTCACTCGGTACTTTATTGTTGTTTCGATTTTCGTATGGGTCATGGACGCTTATGTTGGGATTTGATTTTCCCTTATTGTTGTTGAACTTCCTTGGATTCCTGGCCAAGTCTTTCCATCCTTTGTTTGACAGTGTTTTTGGTTTCTATATCAATATTGCAGAGTAATTTTTCAGGCAATTACTGCTGATCCGGTTTAACCGCAGTAATTGTTTTTCATCTTCTTATGTTCTCGATGTCTATTAAAGCGGTTTTTGTGATGTTTTCATTTTTCGCATTTAAACATTTCAATGAAAGATTGGTTCTCCACAATGACATTATCGTGCGAAAAAGGAAATATTAAATTTTAATTTGATTTGAAGCCAATATTGATAAAAGTACTTTCGCTTATTTGTCTTGCCTTTATTATAGCCAAGGAAATACTTATTTAAAAATATCTTTGACCACATTCAATTGGCAGTAAGTACAATAACATGGAAGGAAGTCATTTGTGAAAAGTATATTAAACGACAATGATAAAAACTTATGTTTTGTTTACCGGGTCTAAGGATACAAACTTGATTTTGTTCTCAAAAAGGGAAACATTTTATCTTTGAAATTTGGATATCAAACGATTTCGTTCAACGCTCCGACGGTTGGGTCATCCGTTGCCAAAAGTCTACAGGGACCTTGTACTTTTTGTATTAAATTTTATATGAAAATGTTTTTTTTTTTAATTTTGAAATTTTTAAATTGAACTAGGTCCCCAGGGACCTTGCAAAACGTCCCCTAGGACTTTTTCACATGCCGGAAGGTTAACAAAAACGCCATTACTAATCGATATTTTTATTTTATACACACGGATGGGGGGTATAATTATTTCCCCATTCAGTTATTAACATCTCAAAATTGTATCCGTCTCTAAGAAGTATGAATGCATATTAGGGTCGATTGATTTTTATACCCTCCACCATAGGATGGCGGTATATAAATTTCGTCATTCTGTTTGTAACACCTCGAAATATGCGTCTAAGACCCCATAAAGTAAATATATTCTTGATCGTCATGACACTTTAAGTCGACCTAGCCCTGCCCGTTCGTCTGTCCGTCCATCGTCCGTCTGTCGAAAGCACGCTTTCTTTTGAAGCAGTAAACCTAGACACTTGAAATTTTGCTCAAATACTTGTTATTAGTGTAGATCGGGGAGCATTGCAAATGCTTTTATTATAGCTGCCATATAAACCGATCTTGGGTCTTGACTTCTTGAGCCTCTAGAGGGTGCAATTCTCGTCCGATTTGACTGAAATTTCGCACGTGTTTTGATATCCCTTCCAACAACTGTGCTAAGTATGGTCAAAATCGGTTCATAACCTGATAAAGCTGCCATATAATCCAATCATGGGTCCTTACTTATTGATCTTTTAGAAGGTGCAATTCTTATCCGATTTGGCTGTAATTTTGCACGTGGTGTTTTGGTGTTACTTCAAACAACTGTGCTAAGTATGACGCACATCGGTACACAACCTGATATAGCTGCTATATAAACCGATCTGGGATCTTGACTTCTCGAGTCTCTAGAGGGCGCAATTATTATCCGATTTGGCACAAATTTTGTACAACGGCTTCTCCCATAACCATCAATATACGTGTCCAATATGGTCTGCTCCCATATAAACCGATTTCCCGATTTTGCTTATTGAGCACCTAAAAGGCGCAATTCTTATCTGATTGGACTGAAATATTTCGCAGTGACTCCTACAATGTTCCCGATTATAACTCCAATAGCATAACAGTCCGTAATCATTACTCTTTGTTTGCCTAAAAATGGATACAGCGCAAAGAACTCGACAAATGCGATCCATGGTGGAGGGTATATGAGATTCGGCCCGGCCATACTTATCAAGCTCTTACTTATTTTTTAATAAATTGTGTAGCAAAAACTTATCTTTCTTCTCATATATATAAAAATCAATTTGTGTTTGTTTGTCAATTTGTTTGTTTGTGTGTTCCTTATAGACTCAGAAACGGCTGAACCGATTTTCTTGAAATTTTCACAGATGGTGCGAATGCTCCCGTGGTGAAAATAGGGTACTACATTTTTGATATCTGAAGGGGGGGCGGACCCTCCCCCTTACCCCTATTTTCAGAAACACCAGATCTCGAAGATGGGTGGTGCGATTTAAGCGAAATTTTGTGTGCTCTCATATAGTACCTTAAAAATAAAAATTTGGTATCCAAATTTAGGATGGGGTACCAAGGGGGGCCGCCTTACCCTAAAACCTACCAAACATATACTTAGACCAATCACAACAATATGGGACTCAAATGACAGGTAGTTAAGACTAGAAAACTTATCTGATATCCAATTGTCGGACCAAGTGCTAGGGAGACCACCCCAACCCCCAAAACACCCCCCAAACAGGACTTATTTACTGACCATGGAAATATGGGGCTTAAATAAAAGGTATTTGAGTGTAGAATTAGAATCTGATATCCAAATATGGGACCAAGTGTTTGGGGGGCCGCCTCTCCCCAAAAACCTCCACCAAAGAGACACATTTACTACCATAGCCACATGGGGCTCAAATGAAAGATCTTTGGGAGTAAAGCACAAATCTGATATCAATATTCGGGAAGTGTCTATGGGGCCATCCCACCCCTACAATACCACCCAAATAGTAAGTATTTGCCGACTATTGCAATATGAGGCTCAAATAAGAGGGTTTTAAAGTGAAACCCGAATCCGATATATATTTTCAAGACCAACTCACTGAGTAGCCGCCCATCCCCCAAAACACCCCCCAAGCAGGTCATGTTTGGCGACTATGGAATCAAATAAATGGTTTATAGATATATGAGAATAGAGCACGTTGCTGATATATTTTCTGGGCTTAGTGCTTGGGGGACCACACCAATCCCCAAAGCACCCCTAAATCGGGCATATTTACCAACCATGTCAATGTGGGGCTTAAATGTAAGGATTTGGGGAGTAGACCAAGAATCGATACCCACTTTCGGGACCAATTTTCTGGGGGTTTACCCCTATCCCAAAAGACCCCACAAACAGCAATATTTTACTGACTATCGCAATTGAATTTGATATCCAAATGTAGGACCATGTATTTAGGGCAACACCCCCTAAAGGGTAACAATTTTTCGACAATGGGAACATGGGGCTCAAATGAAAGGCATTAGATTATAAAACGAATTTGATAACTTATTTTTGTGGCCATGTGTTTGGGGGACGCCTCATCCTGTAAACTCCCCTAAGACAATGGCAATATGGGGTTTAAATATATGATATTTGAAAGAAGAGCACAATGCTGATATTTTTTCAGGGCCAAGTGTCTGGGGGATCGCCTCACCCTCGAAAACACCCCTAAATCAGATATCCTGAGAATATCGGGCTGAAATAAAGTATTTTAGGAATGGAGAACACCTTACATCCAAACTGAAATTCGTATACCAATAAAGATCATATGGGATTCAGATAAAGGCACTTATATTGTTAAACTGTTAGTCAAGCGATATACTATTTGCGTAGCATGGTATTTCACTAAAAGCTCTTTGTCGAAATTAAATATTCCAAGGAAAATTTTGTTCCATATAAAATAAAAGAAGGTGCAGCGGAGCGGGCCCGGGTCAGCTAGTACTACATAAAATTCTAAGAAATTATGTGTCTGAAATAAAATCCTTATTCGCGCCTCTCGAAGATCCATATGCCCACCTCTGCCAAAACCAAAAAAAAAAAACAAGTAAAAAGGCGTTAAGTTCGGCCGGGCCGAACTTTGGATACCCCCCACCTCGGGTATATATGTAAACCACCTTTCATCAAAATTCGGTAAAAATTTCATACCTTATACTCATATACCTCATACCGATCTGAACTATATACGACACGCATGTCGAAAAGCCGAACATAAGTCACTGTGTCAAATTTCAGTGAAATCGTATTATAAATGCGCCTTTTATGGGGCCAAGATTTTAAATCGAGATATCGGTCTACATGGCAGCTATATCCAAATCTGGACCGATTTGGGCCAAGTTGCATAAACATGTCGAAGAGTCTAACACTAAGCACTGTCCCAAATTTCGGCGAAATCGGACAATAAATGCCTCTTTTATGGGCCCTAAACCTTAAATCCAGAGATCGGTCTATATAGCAGCTATATTCAAACCTGGACCGATCTGGGCAAAATTGAAGAAGGACGTCGAAGAGCCTAACCAAACTCACTGTCTCAAATTTCAGCGACATCGGACAATAAATGCGTATTTTATGGCCCCAAAACCTAAAACCTAGATATCGGTCTATATGGAAGCTATATCCAAATCTGGACCGATCTGTGCAATATTGCAGAAGTATGTCAAGGGGCTTAACTTAACTCACTGTTCCAAATTTCGGCGCCATCGGGCAATAAATGAGCATTTTATGGGCCCAAAACCATAAATCAAGAAATCGGTCTATATGGCAGCTATATCCAAATTTGAACCGATCTGGACCAAATTGAAGAACTATGTGAAAGGGTCTAATACAACTCACTGTCCCAAATTTCAGCAAAATCGGATAATGAATGTGGCTATTATGGGCTTTACACCATAAATCGGAGGATCGATCTATATGGCAGCTATATCCAAATCTGGACTGATCTGAGCCAAATTAACGAAGGATGTCGAGGGGCCTTACACAATTCACTGTCCCAAATTTCATCAAAATTGGATAATAAATGTGGCTTTTGTGGGCCTAAGACCCTAAACCGGAGGATCGGTCTATATGGCAGCTATATCCAAATCTGAACCGATCTGGACCAAATTGAAAAAATATGTCAAAGGGCCTAACACAACTCACTGTCCCAAATGTCAACAAAATCGGATAATAAATGTGGCTTTTATAGGCCTAAGACCCTAAATCGGCGGATCGGTCTATATAGGGGCTATATCAAGATATAGTCCGATATAGCCCATCTTCGAACTTAACCTGCATATGGACAAAAAAAGAATCTGTGCAAAATTTCAGCTCAATATCTCTATTTTTAAAGACTGTAGCGTGATTTCAACAGACAGACAGACAGACGGACGGACATGGCTAGATCGTCTTAGATTTTTACGCTGATCAAGAATATATATACTAGGAAATGCATATTTCGATGTGTTGCAAACGGAATGACAAAATGAATATACCCCCATCCTTCGGTGGAGGGTATAAAAATGCATCACAGTGTTGCCGAATCGAAAAATATTGGAAATAATTATGGAACTTTTGGGTTCAAGGACTAATCCATGGGGCTTGAAAGTTGGTCACCTCGAGCATGAAAAATTTGTTATTGCTTGCCAAACAGTCATTTATGGAATGACGGGCTTGATTCTTTTAAAAGATAAAGCCCGTAAAGTCCTACAAAAACCATGTTTAATTGTCAGGAATATCTCTTAAGAGCTATTAGATGGTGCCGTCCTCAGTGCGGTTGTGATGCACAACCAAGCCATCCTTTGAATCCGGTTAAGTATTGAAAAGAAGGTGGAGTTTTGAAGCGCCGTCCATCAGACCACAATACCATATAGCATTATAGGTCTGATAACTGCAGTATATACCCAATGCGTGACACGCGATCTAAACCCCCAACTTTTGCCAATGGCCTTCTTGCGGGTGTATAAGGCAAGAGTTACCTTTTTTGCCCTTTCCAAAATGTTGGATTTGAAGTTCAAATTCCTGTCGAGCAAAACAACCAGGTATTTTGGGCTTTCTGTAAATGGAACCTTCCCTCCTCGCAAGGATACAGGTGCCACTGAAGGCAACTTGCATCTCCTGCTGAAAAGAACGACTTCTGACTTGCACGGTTTTATACCTAGACCAGTTTTGGTAGCCCACTTCGCTATTGCACGTAGAGCTTCCTGGAGTATATCTCTTAGAGTGCTGGGAAACTTTCCCCTAACTGCAATTTCCACTTCATCAGCATACGCTACCACTTATACAACTTTATCTTCCAGAGACAATAATATATTGTTAATGAGTATATTCCAGAGTACAGGAGACAGGACACCTCCTTGAGGTGTTCCTCTGCTGATCCATTTTTTTAGATCCACAGATTCCAAGATTGCCGTAACGCATCTTTTAGCAAGCAAGTTATTAATACATTTTCTCATGGTAGTTGACGCCTAGAAAATTCAGCTTCTTCATGATTGACGTCGGTTTCACATTATTGAAAGCACCTTTGATGTCGAGAAATTCTGCATTTGTATGTTTCTTGACAGCGAGAAAACCCTTTTTGTGGACAACTAGGTCATGCAGCGCTGTTTCAATGGACTTGCCCTTACTATATGCGTGCTGCTACCGAGACAGGCGATCGCCCAAAGAATTTTCGGTTCAGACACCAATAACTTCTGACGAATGCATATGAGTGACAATCTCTTATGGCGCCACGGTCAACTCGGTATTTCAATAATTTGTTGGGTTTGCCAAATCTTCGTTTGTTATCCGATATCCATTTTTTTATACCCACCACCAAAGGATGGAGGTATATTCATTTTGTCATTCCGTTTGCAACACATGGAAATATTCATTTCCGATCCTATAAAGTACATATATTCTTGATCAGCGGAAAAATCGACAGTCTTTAAAAATGGAGATATTGAGCTGAAACTTTGCACAGATTCTTTTTTGTCTTTGAGGATGTCCGATGTCCCCGAAATTTCGGACTGTGAGTTGTGTTAGGCCCTTCAACATTATTCTTCAATTTGGCTCAGATAGGCGCTGATTTGGATATAGCTGCCATATACACCGATCTCTCGGTTTAAAGTTTTCAGCCCATAAAAGGTGCATTTGTTGTCCGATTTCGCCGCAATTTGGAACAGTGAGTTGTACTTATTAGACCACTCAAGTTCGTGCGGAATTAGGTCCAAATCTGACCTTTTTCGATATAGCTGCTATGGGGCATGAATTATGCATTTTTTCACCGGATTATGATGAGAGGGGGTTAATATATATACCCGAGGTAGTGGGTATCCAAAGTTCGGACCGACCGAACTTGACATTTTTTGCACTTGTTTTTTGCTGGACAGTGCTAAAAAGTTTCTACAAAAAATCCGCTCGAGGTCTACAATATCTCCATTAGTATATTCGACTTTTAGTTTTTTTTTTGCAATATTGACCGAGAGCTGCTTCACATTTTGAAATTAACGAAGGGATTTTGTTTTTTGTTTTTCGTGCTTTATTTGGATTCAAAATTTACAACGATTTTGTCGCAACAAAAAATTTTGGCCGAATTTTTTTAAAAAAATCCCCAAAAAAATTCCTTTCGGGCAAAGGTGGTTTCAAAATCGGTATTTTTTTAATATTTCCTGCGGAAACCGCAAATTTTATTAGGTGCAAAACATTTTTTTGCATGGGTTTAGGGACATATAAATTAAAACAATTAAAAGGGCATTAAGTTCGGCTGGGCCGAATTTCGGATACCCATCACCTTGGATATATATGTTAACCACCTTTCGTCACAATCCAGAGAAAAAGCATAATTTATGAACGCTTTGAAGCTATATTTAAATATGGTCCGATTTGGACCAAAGTCGGCTCGGACGACGAGTAGTCTTATAAATGCAATTCACTGTTCAAGTTGTTAAAACAGAATATTGGTCAATAAGGCAGCTAAATCAAAATATAGTCTGACTGAACCATATGGGGCACGGATCTCCAAAAACCTTACATAGGTCACTATGCCAAATTTCAGCGGAATCGGATAATAAGTGCGCCCTTTATTGGCCCAAGATCTTAAAACGAGAGATCGATCTATATGGAAGCTAAATCCAAATATATACCGATTATGACCATATTAAGTGCGGATGTCGTAGGCGACCCTTGTGTTGCAATCTGCCAACTTATAGCTCTATCGTAAAGCTTGACATTTTTGATGTTATACGTACTCAGAACGATTTGATATACGAGCGCTATTTGTGTGGTTTATAGTAACTTCATCCAAAAAATGGAATTGAATCGTGAACATTTTCGTGCGATTATTTTTTACAATTTGCGACGTTGCTTAACTCAACAACAGTCCATCGATGAACTTAATTCAATTTTTGGCGATGAAGCTCCATAAAGGACCAGTGTTTATACATGGTATGTTGAATTCAACCGAGGTCGTAGTTCACTCCAAGACGAAATTCGTGAAGGTCAGTTGTTGTTCTAAAAACCATTGATCAGTTGGCGCTGATATAGCAAGATCGTCATGTGACCTATCGTAAGATTGAGACAACCTTAGGCATTACATGAACATGTGACCAAATTTGTTCGCGTTGGATCCCAGACAATTTGTCAATCGCTTAAAAAAAGGCTCGTGTCGAGTGATCGAAAGAAATGTTCCAAAAATACGAAGCAATTGCATTTTGAGCACTCAAAACATCGATTGATGAGTCATCAGCCGTATAATCCTGTCTAGGCACTGAATGACTACTTTTTATTCCCGTATGTAAAAAATAAAATGAGAGGTCAACGTTTTTCGACACCTGAAGAAGCGGTTGATGCGTTCAGAACGCATGTTTTGGAGATACCTCAATCAGAGTGGCTAAAGTGCTTCAACAATTGGTTCAAACGTATGAAAAGTGTATAGATCTTAATGGGGAATAATTTGTAAAACAATAAAGCGATTTTCGATGATTAAGATTTGTTTTTGTTCTCTAATCAATATTTTTGTTTGTACAAAACAAACGGTATATCAAATATATAGACTGGAAAATTAGTTCTTTACCACAGAAAATCGTTTAAAATGGCAATTTGATATGTTTTTAAATAAAAAAAGACTAAATGATGACAATTTAATTGGTAGTCATATAGTCATTTAAAGGGAACAACCCCATGATGAATAATGTTATAGGCGTTAAGCCACTCCAAGCGAGTAATAGCACTAATATTTAAGTTATCGCCATCAACTGGCTGTATTCAAATGGATTTAGTTGATCCAATTACAAACAGCCAGTAAATGGCGCTAATTTGGAGTAGCCAACATGAACAGAAAGAGGGCAGAGTGGTCAAAATTGATCATAGAGCATTTATCTTCGCTATACCTTCGTTGCGGTTTTTTGTGGTATTATTTTTAACTTTCCCTCTCTAAGACGAGCGTTAACAATAAGTTTCAAAAACATCAGATCTCAGAGATAGGTATGGCTATTTAAGCACACTTACATTAGCCTTAAATCCAAAATTTGGTATAGGAATCTAAGGTGGGGTGCCTAAGAAGGACGCTCAACCCGAAATAAAAAATTCAACCCTCGTATATGGCCCTAAGACCATAAATCGGGAGATCAGTTTATATGGCTGTCATGTCGAAATAAAGACCGATGAGTGCCATTTTGAACACGGATATTCGGGGGTCTAACACAGCCCACTGTGCAAAATTTTACCGAAATCTGATAATAAATGCTTTTATGGGCCCAATAACCTAAATCGGGAGATAAGTCAATATGGCAGCTATATCCAAATATAGCCCTATCTTGACTATACTCGAGGAGCCTAACGCAAAACATAGTGACAAATTTCAGAGAAATCGAATAATAAATGTGGCTTCAATGGGCCTAAAACTTTAAATCGGAAGAACGGTCAATTGGGAGCTATACCAAGATTGGAGAGTTTCCCGGAAATGCGTATCAACGAGTAGTTCTTGGGGTTCTTCACTAGACATTGTCCATATATTCTCTGACTTCTGTCGGTGTTTTCTCCTTGGCTTGGCACTAGGACATGCTGCCACAAGCGAATCATTCAGGATCATCGTGATCCGCTTGAACATTAGGTCTATGTTCTCCGCATATTCCACTTCCCTTTCTGATCTAGAAGGGATATTCGTGCAGAATTTGTGACGAAATATATCCCAATCCGCCGAGGGGCAACTTCTGCTGCATCCTCTCCAAGGCTAATGATGACCAGAGAAGTTGTGATCATCCAACATTCCCAGTCGCACATCCTTTCGCTTATATCTTGCGATACACTGGTAACATCTAGTACCTCATGCCTGTTCCTAGTAATAATGGTCGGTTTATCCCCTTTATTACAATATCGCCAGTTTGAAACTTATAATGCATTCGATAAGCCGCCTTCCGTTGATATCCGAACTTCCCCGTATCTGGTGATGTGCATAAGCATCACTTCCTAAAATGTGACTCTTTCAACCTGCAGAAGCGGATTCAATCAACAACTTAAGGGTTGAAGGCGGCATCTCTGAATTGTGTGCCATATATTGACCATTAAATTTCAGGCTGGCTACTACCGAATCTCCATTTATCTGTAGAAATTGAATCATGGTCAGGATTCAGAATTCGCATCTCTGTTGTGTTAGTCTTGTCTTCTAAGTCCCCTAGAAGTTCATCCCAACATAATTCGTTCGATCTTGTCATTATGAGTTTCCTTACGCATCCAGGGGTAGTTGAGAAAGCAGTGGGTCGGACGATTTCTCTTTAGATGCTTCACTAGTCGTTGCTGCCAAAGTACCATTTTAGTTTCATCCCCGCTAGCGTACACCACGAGCGCAATTCGACCGGATGACCCTACCACACAGGGCCTGTCGGTTACTGTTACGACAGTTTCCCATCGTTTTTCGATCGCCGAAGTGGGGTTTTCAGTCGCCTGCAATCCGCCAGACTCTAGAGATGTGGTCAATAGTTGATTGGGACTACCGGCCTTTAGTCGCTCAAGTATGGATTTAGGATATGAGGAAATCCTTGTTATCCAAGCATGTGCCATTGGTCGAGAAGGAATATCTTCCAGTGCTGCTTTTAAGGGCGCAGAGATGCATCTTAACTGAGCGTTGAACCCCGAAAGCAATCAATTTGTTTCGGCCCCGATATCAGCCTGTATCGTCACAAACTGGTGGAGGCCTTAGCAATTCCGCAACGACTTCGGCGTATACAAATTACTGTCCATTGACTACACCACTCCAATTGTTCCTAGGTATGCAGCCCTATTCTTCACCCTTGTCGACAACTAACATCACCAAGCTGTCCTTAGCGACATTAGCAAAGGTTATTGGAACCATACTGCTATTGTTCGCCCTCCAGGTGACCTAAGCCTTTTGGCTGACTGAGGTCCAATTTCCGAACCTGGATGTGTAGCCTTTGAGTTAGCTTCTCCAATAAAGGAGCCTCTGTCTTTATCATTGAGAGTTGTAGGATCATTCGCACCAACCTCTCAACAAATAAAGCGAGATTGACGTTGAAAAAGTTTGGTACCTAATCTATAAGGTATTTGAATTCTCGACCTTCTTGACAGAATATACAGAATACGAGCTATCCATGTCCATCCGTTCGGCTGTGCACCAAAATATTCAATTTATGGTTGCCTACCTAATGTTAGTAAACTCGCGTGCCAAACAGCATCCCTCCAAAATACATTTTAAAATTTCCGGTTGCAATTAAATTTTGTCCTTACTTCGTATTGACATAAACCTGTCAGAGTAAACACACAATGCTATAAATTTCGAATTTTATTAAACCTCGGAAATTCGCTCATCATGGTTGTCACGTCACATGTTTGACAAGAAAGGCCAGAACACAAGACAAGTCCTTCAAAATGTGCGACAATAGGGATACAGCATTCGTCGGAATTGCACAACAACAGAAGGACTCTGTAACCACAACATATCCGATCGTGAGCGGGAGAAAAACATCCAACAGCTGCTGGGTTTTGCTTTGGATGTTTAAAAAAAGTGCATTTTTTCGCCCTAGCCATGCAATTTAAGATGACAGATTGTACACAAGTCTGTGTGTGCGCCTCTTCCTATCATCTCCAAGGATCATTTATCGCAATTTGTTACGAAACATATCGTACCCCCAAAACACATGTAGACGCATGTATTCACGTTGTGCATACAACGAAATGCCTCAGATATCTCTGGCGATATTTTGGCTAACATCAAACAAAGTGTGAGCTGGGATGTGCAAACGCAACGTGTTCTCGGCGCAGTCGTTTTGTAAAGTATGGCAGTTGTCAGGAGATGAGGCTTCGTCAGTCACTCATTTTGTGATGTCTAATGTTTGTCCTGTGCTGCCCTTCCATCAGCTTCTGATAATGATGCCCTGTCAGATTTCGATGCCAAGAATAACAACAGTTGGTCGCAGTCGAAATTTTCAATTTCACTTTCAACGAAATGTTGCACAACACAAGGGGAGCGAGAGTAAAACTAATTTCAATAATTGGTTAATTCTGTGCATTGCTCGTGGAGGCATATGCTTCTATTACTAAGGTTTATCACAACAAAGTGCACGATCAACAATGTAAGCAATTGTGGTGTTGTGGCGTTGAAAAAATGTTATTCTGAGTGTTTGAAATTGGGCATGTCTAAGTTCTTGAAAACCTCACTGCAGTCGGCTCAACCCAAGTGCTGTTGCCACTGCTGCCATGGAGGAGTTTTTCTGCTCCGTATGGTCAGTTGAACACATGTTGCGTTTTAGAGGAATCTTAGTTAAGGACCTTTCTCTCAGTTGCAATTTATAAGAGTTGAAAGCGAGTTTTGACGTTTCTAATGATGAGTCATTATCTCTTCATATTAGCAACCCAGCATACTGTTGTGTGTGTGTATGTGTTTGCCAGAATGTGGTTACCAAGGATTCCAATTATGAAAAATGAAAGGACTTTTAGACCATCTGCTGAATAGCTTCAATAGGCTCGTGTCTGGCACACTTGTCACTTACTCGTGTCTCGGTCCATAGGCGATCATAGTTTGTTGCGTCCCGAGAAGTTCTCCTTTTTTTTGGAGAATAATTTGATTGTTAATTCGATTTACTGTATGGATCATGCATATGTCTGAGCATATGGTTCAATAATTTTGGAAGACCTTTAACACAAATAAAATAAAAATTTGCAATTTGACCCCACCAAAAATAATCCAGCGATGTTGAATCTCCCGATTTTTTGGGTAAATTGGAATTGGGGCTTGTGTAAGCCTGTAAACCAATATCCTAACGCAACCAATATACTACCGCATTTTTATACCCTACATCACTACTGTGATACAGGATATTATAATTTAGTGCATTTGCTTGTAACACCCAGAACGAAGATAGATCGACCCATTGACAATTACACCGATCGCCTCAGAATCACTTTCTGATTCGATTTAGCTATATCAGTCTGTCTGTCTGTTCGTCTGTCCATGTTAATTTGTGTACAAAGTACAGGTCGCAGTTCTCATCCGATCGTTTTAAAATTTGGTACAGTCATGTTTTTCGGCCTAGAGACGAAGCCTATTGAAATTGGAAAAAATCGGATATAGCTCCCAAATATATGTTCGTCCGATTTGCAGTAATATTGCAATAAAATGGTTTCGAAATTTGGCGGGAAAGATTTTCTATTTGCTCTTGACATTACTGGTGAATTTCATTTTAACTTCTAGAGTCACAGAAAGCGCATTTATTGACCCACCTTGCCAAAATTTTGGAAAACGATTTTCTCGATGACTGCCACAGTATCTGAGCACGAAAACGGTTCAGATTTGGGTATAGCTCCCATATATATGTTCGACCGATTTTGAAAAATATTGCAATAAAGTACCCATTTTCTACCGATTCCATCGAAATTTCTGGTGAATTTCATAGAAATAGGTCCAGATTTACATATAGCTGGCATATATATATATATATATATATATATATATATATATATATATATATATATATATATATATATATATATATATATATATATATATATATATATATATATATATATATATATATATATATATATATATATATATATAAGCTGACCCGGGCCCGCTCCGCTGCGCCTTCTTTTACTTTATACGGAGCAAAAGTTTCCTTGG
Source organism: Stomoxys calcitrans (assembly GCF_963082655.1). NCBI lineage: Eukaryota > Metazoa > Arthropoda > Insecta > Diptera > Muscidae > Stomoxys > Stomoxys calcitrans. Next base: position 153,925,484 of record NC_081552.1, read on the forward strand.
AATATTTATTTTCGAAGACCTTTAGGAGTTTAACAATATAAGTGCCTTTATCTGAATCCCATATAGCTGGCATATATATATATATATATATATATATATATATATATATATATATATATATATATATATATATATATATATATATATATATATATATATATATATATATATATATATATATATATATATATATATATATATATATATATATATAAGCTGACCCGGGCCCGCTCCGCTGCGCCTTCTTTTACTTTATACGGAGCAAAAGTTTCCTTGGAATATTTATTTTCGAAGACCTTTAGGAGTTTAACAATATAAGTGCCTTTATCTGAATCCCATATGATCTTTATTGGTATACGAATTTAATTTTGGATGTAAGTTGTACTTCATTCTTAAAATACTTAATTTCAGCCCGATATTCTCATGATGTCTGATTTAGTGGTGTTTTCGTTTGAGCAGATATTTGACCCTGAAAACATATTAACATCGCGCTCTTCTCTCAAATACCATTTATGCAAACCCCATATTGCCATTGGCTTAAGATGAGTTTACAGGATGAGGCGTCCCCCAAACACATGGCCCCCAAATAGGTTATCAAATTCGTTCTCTAATCTCAAATACCTTTCATTTGAGGCACGTATTGACATGGTCGAAATACTTTTTCCCTTTGGGTGTGTTTTGGGAAAGAATGATACCCTAAATACATGGTCCTACATTTGGATATCAAATTCGTATTCTACTCCCAAATACCTTTATTTGAGCCCCATATTGCGATGGTCAGTAAAAATTGCTGTTTGTGGGGTATTTTGGGAAAGGGGTAGACCCCCAGAAAATTGGTCCCTAAAATTTGTATCAATTCCTGCTCTACCCCCCAATACATTTCATTTAAGCCCCACATTGACATGGTCGGTATATATGGCCGATTAAGGGGTGTTTTGGGGATTGGGGTGGTCCCCCAAACACTAAGTCCGGAAAATATATCAGCAACGTGCTCTATTCTCATATATCAATATAACTTATTTGAACCCCATATTGCCATTGGCCTCAAAATTGGATATCAAATTCGTTTCCTAATCTCATTAAAACTCCTTATTGCAAAAGTCAGCAAATATGTCCGGTTTGGGGTATTGGCCCTAAAAACTATGAATATTTAGTTCCACTATCCTTAAGACCCAAATTGCCTTGGTAAGCAAATACTTCCTACTTGGGGGTTGTTATGGTGGTGGGATGTCCCCTCGACAGTTGGTCCCTAATGTTGATATCAGATACCTGGTCTACTCCCAAATACCTTTAATTTGAGCCCCATATTTCCATGGTCGACAAACATGACCTGCTTGGGGGATGGGCGGCCACTCAGTGAGTTGGTCTTGAAAATATATATCGGATTCGTGTTCCACTTTAAAAACCCTCTTATTTGAGACTCATATTGCAATAGTCAGAAAATACTTCCTATTTGGGTGGTGTTGTGGGGGTGGCGTGGCCCCATAGACACTTTTCCCGAATATTGATATATTATATTTATATATTTTCAAGGCCAACTCACTGAGTGGCCGCCCATCCCCCAAAACACCCCCCAAGCAGGTCATGTTTGCCGACTATGGAAATATGGAGCTCAAATTAAAGGTGCTTGGGAGTAGACCAAGTATCTGATATCAACATTAGGAACCAATTGTCTAGGGGACGTCCCACCACCATAACAACCCCCAATAGGACATATTTGCTCACCAAGTCCTAAAGAGAATCGAACTAAATATTTATAGTTTTTAGGGCCAATACCCCAAACCGGACATATTTGCTGACTTTTGCAATAAGGAGTTTAAATGAGATTAGAAAACGAATTTTATATCCGATTTTAAGGCCAATGGCAATATGGCGTTCAAATAAATGGTATATAGATATATGAGAATAGAGCACGTTGCTGATATATTTTCCGGGCTATGTGTTTGGGGGACCACCTCAATCCCCAAAACATCCCTAGATCGGGCATATTTACCCACCATGTCAATGTGGGGCTCAAATAAGAGGATTTGGGGCGTAGAGCAAGAATCGATACCCACTTTCGGGACCAATTTTCAATTTCCCAAAATACCCCACAAACAGTAATTTTTTACTGAGCATCGCAATATGGGGCTCAAATAAAGGTACGAGTAGAATACGAATTTGATATCCAAATGGAGGACTATGTATTTTGAGATTTGAAAACGAATTCGATAACCTATTTTGGGGCCATGTGTTTGGGGACGCCTCATCGTTTAACTCCCCTAAGACAATGGCAATATGCTATTTGAATAAATGGTATTTGAAAGAAGAGCACAATGCTGATATTTGTTCAGGGCCAAGTGTCTGGGCGATATATATATATATATATATATATATATATATATATATATATATATATATATATATATATATATATATATATATATATATATATATATATATATATATATATATATATATATATATATATATATATATATATATATATATATATATACCACTGCAAGCGCATTGTTTCACAAATCTTTCCAAAAGTTTGCACAACTACCCCATTACTACCACATTCGAACCGAACACTGATTTTGGTAATAAAATTCAATGATTTGCAAGCGTTGCTCGTTAGTAAGTCTATTCATGATGAAATGTCAAAGCATATTGAGCATCTTTCTCTTTGACACCATGTCTGAAATCCCACGTGATCTGTCAAATACTAATGCATGAAAATCCTAACCTCGAAAAAATCACCCTTTATAAGTGCCTTTATCTGAATCCCATATGATCTTTATTTGTCTACGAATTTCAGTTTGGATGTAAGGTGTACTCCATTCCTAAAGTTCTTTATTTCAGCCCGATATTCTCATGATATCTGATTTAGGGGTGTTTTCGAGGATGAGGCGATCGCCCAGACACTTGGCCCTGAACAAATATCAGCATTGTGCTCTTCTTTCAAATACCATTTATTCAAATAGCATATTGCCATTGTCTTAGGGGAGTTAAACGATGAGGCGTCCCCAAACACATGGCCCCAAAATAGGTTATCAAATTCGTTTTCAAATCTCAAAATACATAGTCCTCCATTTGGATATCAAATTCGTATTCTACTCGTACCTTTATTTGAGCCCCATATTGCGATGCTCAGTAAAAAATTACTGTTTGTGGGGTATTTTGGGAAATTGAAAATTGGTCCCGAAAGTGGGTATCGATTCTTGCTCTACGCCCCAAATCCTCTTATTTGAGCCCCACATTGACATGGTGGGTAAATATGCCCGATCTAGGGATGTTTTGGGGATTGAGGTGGTCCCCCAAACACATAGCCCGGAAAATATATCAGCAACGTGCTCTATTCTCATATATCTATATACCATTTATTTGAACGCCAATATGGCAATATATATATATATATATATATATATATATATATATATATATATATATATATATATATATATATATATATATATATATATATATATATATATATATATATATATATATATATATATATATATATATATATATATATATATATATATACCACTGCAAGCGCATTGTTTCACAAATCTTTCCAAAAGTTTGCACAACTACCACATTACTACCACATTTTCTGGGAAGTTTGCTCGAAATTGGTTCATATTAAGATATAGTTCCCACATATATGTTCGTCAGATTTTGGGTAATTTGCATTAATATTGTCATTCGTCATCCGTAGTTGTTACAGTTTGAACATATTTGCTCGAAATTTGATAAGGATTGTTTAATAACCAATCTGAAAACATCCACCGAGGTCCATCAAAATTGGTTCAGAATTGTATATACCTCTCACATTGTGCTAATAGGGAAGGTGTAGGGTATTATACAGTCGGCACCGACCGACTTTTTCCCTTCCTTACTGGTTCATAATGTGAATGGGCAAAGCTTCAATTGTTACACTCTCGAGCGGTTGGACTCGCTCGGGACTTCTTCGATACACTGCTCTTCCCAAGGGGCGCCTATTAGGGTGCACAACATGTACTACAATATTGAGAAAACGTGAGGTTCCACCTCTGCTGTCGACCGACCTAGAGCGTTACTGTTAAAAAGACCAGTTTCGAGCAAAATTTCGTCAGGTTGATAACCAAAATGCAAATTTGCAAAATTTGCCAATAAACAATCCACCAAAGTACAGGGGCAAACTTCTCACATATCAGTGAGTTCTGTTCAATCAAGTTTAAGTTCAATGACCAGAGTCCTCCTTTTTATAGCCGAATCCGAACGACGTGCCGCAGTGCTACACCATTTTAGAGAAAAGACTTTACATGGCCAAACACCTCACAAATGTGGCCAGCACTATACAGATAAAAATAATTTTGAAAAACAACATCTTTGGTTGAGAAAAAAACTACGAAAGCGTTAGTTTTACTGCAGCAAATTATTTTGAATCTCAACGACTGATAGTACAAATTTGATGTTGGAAGGCACTTTTTCCAAGCCAACATATAACAACAACGACAATATATCCATAAGCAAGACAAAAAACCATCTACCAGCCCGCCTCATATTTTCTTTGTTCGGCTCGCGTCGACCATATTTGACACGTTGGATGTCGTGGGAGAAGCCGTTGTACAAAATTTCAGCCAAATCGGATAATAATTACGCCTTCTAGAGGCTCAAGAAATCAAGACCCCAGATCGGTTTATATGACAGCTATATCAGGTTATGGACCGAATTGAACCATGTTTTTTACAGTAACGAAATACGTCATGCGAAAATTCAGCCAAATCAAATAGGAATTGCGCCTTCTAGAGGCTCAAAAAGTTAAGAACAGATGGGTTTATATGAGAGTATATCAGGTTATGAACCGATTTGAAACCTAATTGGCACAGTTGTTGGTGGGTATCAAAGTTCGGCCCGGCTTAATTTACGTCTGTTGTTTTTCATTAAACTTATTTTAGAAAATTGTGCACAAAACAAGTAAAAAGGCGATAAGTTCGGCCGGGCCGAACTTTGGATACCCACCACCTCGGGTATGTATGTAAAACACCTTTCATCAAAATCCGGTGAAAACTGCATACATTATGTCCCATAGCAGTTATATCGAAATATGTTCCGATTTGGACCAAACACTAATAAGTACAAGTCATTGTTCAATTATGTATAAAAAACCAGTAAGGGAGGGCAAAAGTCGAGCGGTGCCGACTGTATAATACCCTACACCTACCTCATAAGTACAATGTGGGATCTATATCCAAATTTTGATGGACCTCGGCGAGCAAATATGTTCAAACTGTAAAAACTACTGTTGACAAATGACAACATTATGGCAAATAACCCAAAATCTGACGAACATATATATGGGAGCTATATCTAATTCTGAACCGATTCCGAGCAAACTTCTCAGATAATGTGATAGTCGTGGAGGAAAGCGTTGTGCAATATTTTGGCAAGATTGGTCAATAAATGTGCTTGCAGGGGCTCAAGGAGTGAAAATCGAGCGATATATACATATGAGAGCTATATCTAAATCTGAACCATGAAATCTTTCCATAATATTCACCAGTAATGTCGAAAATCGTAAAAAAAAAAACCTTCCTGCCAAATTTCGAGAGAATCGGTTAACAAATGACCATTTTATTGCATTATTACTGAAAATCGGGTGAATATATGTATGAGAGCTATATCCAGATCTGAACCGATTTTTTCCAATTTCAATAGGCTTCGTCTCTAGGCCGAAAAACATGCGTGTACCAAATTTGAAGACGATCGGATGAAAACTGCGACCTGTACTTTGTACACAAATTAATATGGACAGACGGACAGACAGACATAGCTATCGAATCAGAAAGTGATTCTGAGTCGATCGGTATACTTATCAATGGGTCTATCTCTCTTCCTTTTGGGTGTTACAAACTAATTCACTAGGTTATAACACCCTGTACCACAGTAGTGGTGTAGGGTACAAATATTGGCCTTTTTAGTAGCTATATCTGAAAATAAACCGAAATAAATCGAAACCACGATAGCGGTCGAATGCGTGAAGCTAGCTACTTGAAATTTAGCACGGATACTTACTATTGATAAAAATAGTTGGGGATTGCAAACGAGCCTTATGGGTTCAGATTTGGATATAGCTCCCATATAAACCGATCTCCCGATTTGATTTCTTGAGCCTCTGAAAGCCTCAATTTTCATCCGATTTGGCTGAAATTTGCACGTAATGTTCTGTTATGGTTTCAAACAATTGTGCCAAGTACGGTTAAAGCCGGTGAAGAAACTGGCATAGCTCCCATAAAAACCGATCTACCTATTTGACTTCTTGAGCCCCCGGAAGCCTCAATTTTCATTCGATTAGGCTGAAATTTTGCACAAAGTGTTATGTTATGATTTCCAACAACTTTGCCAAGTACGGTCAATATCGGTCTATAACCAAATATAACTCCCACATTTTAGCAGAATCCACGCTTTTACTTGTTTAAGATTGGAATTTCATCAGCGTCTTTTAATTGAACCAAAATCTAGAAAGCTGTATCTTGTTCTTTTTCTGCAATTGTTGTAGACCATTTAAATGGTAATTTTAATGGTAGTTTTTCGAATGTGGTTTGGCATCGGTGCTTATATCCTACTCTCAACAAAAAGCGATAAATTCTATGAATTTCGCAAAACGCCACACGCCGATGCTTGAAATTTCACCACAATTTCGTGGTTTTACACTTGCATTCAATGGTTACATCTCATTCTTTGTCCTCGTTCACATTCCATTAGCAGATTGCAGTAAGGAGCAGTGTTGCCATAAAATACAATTGTGTGTAAAATAAACCTTAAACTTAATGTAGATGAGTCTTTGTATAAGATTTTAAATCGATTTTCCGAATCTTAATCCAACAAAAAGACAGCTTTATATATTTTGTATGCAAGTTATGAGAAAGTCTCACTAAGAAAAGCGTGCAAAGTTTGGCCGGCCGAGTCTTATGAAACCTCCACCATGGATCGCATTTGTCAAGTTTTTTGAATGACAATTTCAATATATATATGAGGTACAACAAGTTATTGACAGATATGTATCGTACTTGAAAAACACCACCTGCGAAATTTCAGGCAAGTCGTGCTCCCTCCAGTGGATCAGAGTGTCAAATTGGGACAACGGTTTACATGACAGCTATATCAGGTTATCAACCGATTTAGACCATATTTGGCGCAGTTGTTGGAAGTAATACCAAAACGATGTATGCATTATTTCAACCAAATTGGATAAGAATTACGCCCACCAGAAGCCTAAAAACTCTAATCGGGAGATCGGTTTATATGGGAGCTATATCTAAATCTGATCCGATCTGGCCCATTTGCCCCAACGACCTACATCAATTTTAAGTATTTGTGCAAAATTTTGTGTCCGATTTGGCTGATGTTTTGCAATCGGTCCATAACCTGATATAGCTCCCATATAGCCGACCACCCCATTTGACTTCTTAGGACCCTGGAAGCCGCATTTTTGTTCGATTTGGCTGAAATTTTGCATGTGGTGTTCACTTATGACTTTCAACAACTGTGCCAAGTACGGTCCAAATTGGTCTCTATCCTGATATAGCTCCCGCATAAACCGATCTTCCGATTTGATTTCTTGAGTCCTTACCAGCCGCAATTTTCGTCCGATTTTGCTGAAACTTTGCATGCGGTGTTATATTACGACTTTTACCAACTTTGCCAAGTACGATCCAAATCCTAAATTCATGCCTTTCAACTAAATTTATTTTGTATAAATTCTTAGCAGAATCTATGGTGGTGGCTCCCTAGGTTCGGCCCGGCCGAACTTAGCACGCTTTTACTTGTTTTCCCTGATTTATTCCCTATAATATTCGTATTACAAATAGTGTTCATAGTTTCATTCGTGGGGTACTGTGGGGATTTCATTGTGTACACATGGACTATGTTTTTCACCAAGTTCAAATTGGGGCAGCATACCTAGGTACATGTGAGGAGGTGAACTATCATATGGGTTTTTGGCAATGTTTTCAATATGAAAAATATATTTTTGGTCGACATTTTGCAAAATTTTCCAAAATAGATACTCACATTTCTTTCAAGCTCTCGCAAACGTTGGTCATCAAACCATTACCATTTTTTTCCGTTTTCATAGAGCGGAGGTTTTAAGAAATTTTTGAATGTTAATATAACTCATTTCGATATCTTAAAACAAATATGGGCAGTTTATTTACTGAATTTCAAATATTTCACACTGGCAAAAAAGTTCCACGGTGATTTTTTACGCCCTATTTTTGCTCTTAAAACCTAATTTTTGCTTCAAGTTTTCTAAAGATTTGAAAGCCACATATTCTCAGCAATACAAAGCTCCCATGGTCGAATCGGTCAATATTTTGATCAAGCTCCCTATAAGCGTACATTTATAAATAGAGATTTTGATACCGAGTTAATTGAATTCTGGGAGAAATTTAGGGTAGATAAAGTCCAAGTTGGGAAATGCTGTATACATGGTTGCCAAGGTTTGGAAATTCCCTATAAAATAAACAATATTGTCTAAACAAATTGGCCGATTTTAACGTGTAATGGTGACAACCAACAAATTTGGAAAATTCGACATTGAAAAGCGGACTTTAACGTTGCCCGTAACGTAAAATGGGATTGTTCTCGTGTTTCGTAAAAGAAGTGACATAGAATAAAAGCTTCTTATAAACGTCTGCAATAAAATGTGACGTAGTACTTGGTTCTTAACAGGGAAAATAGCATTACTTGAAAAATGACTTTTTCAGTATTTCAGCTGCCATGGCATGGGTAAGCCCCTATCAGTTGGGACCATATCTCTTCTTCTGATCTATAGCTTTTATCTTTGGACACTAACAGATACATCGTAAACGTACACAAACACAATCATACGAGTATATAAGAGCTACTTTACTTTTTATACCCGCCACCGAAGGTTGGGGGTATATTCATTTTGTCATTCCGTTTGCAACACATCGAAATATTCATTTCCGAGCCTATAAAGTATATAAATTCTTGATCGGCGTAAAAATCTAAGACGATCTAGCCATGTCCGTCCGTCTGTCTGTTGAAATCACGCTACAGTCTTAAAAAATAGAGATATTGAGCTGAAACTTTGCACAGATTCTTTTTTTATACCCACCACCGTAGGATAGGGGGTATATTCATTTAGTCACTCCGTTTGCAACACATCGAAATATCAATTTCCGACCCTACATATATATTTCGGATCGTCGTAAAATTCTAAGGCGATTTTACGATGTCCGTATGTCTGTCCGTTCGTCTATTGTAATCACTCTTGAGCTTTCGAAAATTGAGATATTCAGCTGAAATTTGGCATATATACGTGTTTTTAATGCGCGCTGGTTAAGTTCTTGAACGGGCCAAGTAGGACCATTTTTGGATATAGCTGCTATATAGACCGATTTTCCGATAAAGGGCCTAATGCCCATACAAAACTTTTCATCCGATTTTGCAGACATTTTAAACAGTGAGTAATTTGAGGCTTCCCTACAACTGATTAAAATATGGTTCTGATCTGACCATATTTAGATATAGACCATATAGACCGATCTCCCGAGAAAAGGTCTGAAGACCATAAAAGCTTTATTTATTACCCGTTTTCGATGATTTTGGAACAGTGGGTTATTTTAAGTCTCCCGACATCTGACCTAAATATGGGTTACATCGGTCCATATTTAGATATAGCTGCCATATAGACCGTTTGCCGATAAGGGGACTGAAGACCATAAAGGCTTTTTTTACCCGATTTCGCTGAAATTTGAAAAATTGAATTTTTCTGAGCCTCCGATATCCGATCTTAATATGGTACAGATCGGTTTATATATGGATATGGCTACCAAAAAGACCAATATTTTGTTCTACAAAATTTAAAAATGACTTTTACTTATAAGACCTCTCAATATCCGTGTCGGATTCGGTTCAAAACGGACCATATTTCGATAAAGCTGCTATGAGGGTTTAAACTATGCATTTTTCACCGGATTATGCCGAAAAAGTGTTTACATATATGCCCAAGATGGTAAGTATCCAAAGATCAGTCCTGCCGAACTTTATGCCTTTTTACTCGTTTGTCCATAAGCAGGTTAAGTTCGAAGATGGGCTATATCGGAATATATCTTGATATATAGACTGACCCGCCGATTTAGGGTCTTAGGCCCATAAAGATCGGTCTATATTTGGATATAGCTGCCATACCATGCGATCTCTCAATTTAAGGTTTTGGGCCCATAATTGGCGTATTTATTGCCCGATGTCGCCGAAATTTGGTACAGTGGGTTAAGTTAAGCTCCTCGACATTATTTTGCAATATGGCACATATCGTTCCAGATTTGTATATAGCAGCCATATAGATCGATCTCTCAATGTAAGGTTTTGGGTATATAAAAGGCGCATTTATTGTCGGATTTCGTCGAAATTTGGGACAGTGTGCTGCGTTAGGCCCTTCGACGCCCTTCTTCAATTTTGCCCAGATCGGTCCAGATTTGGATATAGCCGCCACATAGACCGATCTCTCGATATCAGGTTTTAGGTCCATAAAAGGCGCATTTATTGTCCGATGTCGTCGAAATTTGTGACGTCGAAAAGTGTTAGGTCCTTCGACATTCTTTTTCAATCTGGCTCAGATGGTTCCAGATTTGGATGTAGCTGCCATATAGTCCGAAATCATAATTTAAGGTCTTGGCCCCATAAAAGGCGCATTTATAATCCGATTTTGTTAGGCTTTTCGTATCGTATCGTATACGGTTCAGATCGGTTTATTTTTAGATAATGCTTCTAAAAAGACCAATATTTTGTTATACACAATTGAACAATGACTTTCACTTATTAGTATTTGGTTCAAATCGGAACAAATTTCGATATAGCTGCAATGGGGCATAAGGTGCGCATTTTTCACCAAATTTTGATGAAAGGTGGTTTACATATATACCCGAGGTGGTAAGTATCCAAAGTTCGGCCCGGCCGAACTTAACGCCTTTTTATACCCTCCACCATATGATGGGGGGTATACTAACTTCGTCATTCTGTTTGTAACTACTCGAAATATTCGTCTGAGACCCCATAAAGTATATATATTCTTGATCGTCGCGACTTTTTATGTCGATCTAGCCATGTACGTCCGTCTGTCCGTCCGTCCGTCCGTCTGTCTGTCGAAAGCACGCGAACTTCCGAAGGAGTAATGCTAGCCGCTTGAAATTTTGAACAAATACTTCTTATTAGTGTAGGTTGGTTGGTATTGTAAATGGGCCATATCGGTCCATGTTTTGATATAGCTGCCATATAAACCGATCTTGGGTCTTGACTTCTTGAGCCTCTAGCGTGCGCAATTCTAATCCGATTGAAATAAAATTTTGCACGACGTGTTTTGCTATGATATCCAACAACTGTGCCAAGTATAGTTCAAATCGGTCCATAACCTGATATAGCTGCCATATAAACCAATCTTGGGTCTTGACTTCTTGAGCCTCTAGCGTGCGCAATTCTTATCCGATTGAAATAAAATTTCGCACGACGTGTTTTGTTATGATACCCAACAACTGTGTCAAGTATAGTTTAAATCGGTCCATAACTTGATATAGCTGCCATATAAACCGATCTTGGGTCTTGACTTCTTGAGCCTCTAGAGGGCACAATTCTTATCCGATTTGAATGAATTTTTGCACGACGTGTTTTGTTATGATATCCAACAACTGTGCGAAGTATGGTTGAAATCGGTCCATAACCTGATATAGCTGTCATATAAACAAATGTGGGGATTTGACTCCTTGAGCTTCTAGAGGGCGCAATTCCTATCCGATTTGGCTGAAATTTTGCATGACGTATTTTATTTTTACTTTCAACAACTGTGTCAAATATGGTTCAAATCGGTTCATAACCTGATATAGCTGCCATATAAACCGATCTGGAATCTTCACTTCTTGACCCCTAGAGGTCGTTATTATTATCTGATATGCCTGAAATTTTGTACGACTGATCCTCTCATGACCATCAACAAACGTGTTTATTATGGTCTGAACCCCACCACCATGGATTCCGCTACAATAAGGGAGCTATATATAGTTATAGACTGAATTGGACTGTACTTGGCTCCGTTGTTGAGAGTCATAACAGAATACTATGTGCAAAATTTCAGTCAAATTGGACAGAAATTGTGGCTTCCAGAAGTCAAATCCGGAGATCGATTTGTATTGTAGCTATATCCAAATCTGAACCGGTATGGCCCATTTGCAATTCCCAATGACCTCCATCAATATTAAGTATCTGTGCAAAATTTCAAGAGGCTAGCTCTACGCGTTCGACCGCTATAGTGATTTCGACAGACGGACGGTTCGAATCTGAATTTTGAGACGATCAAGAATATATATACTTAATGGGGTCCTAGATCATTATTTCGAGGTGTTACCAACGAAATGACTAGATTAGTATACCCCCATCCTATGGTAGTGGGTATAAAAACTGGCGAGGTGGTTTGATATCGAAATGAGTCAGAACTTTTCTTAATACCTCTGCTTTGTGAAAATGAAAACTTGAAAGAAATGGGAGTATCTCCTTTGAAATGTTTTGGGAATTTTTGCCAAAAAAAACATTTTTCATATTGGAAACGATGCCATTTTTAAACCGCTAAGTATATTGAGATGACTCATTTCTTATTTTGCATATGCTGGCACAATTTCCCGTAAATGCCTCAAAAATTATTAAGAAAACACTGAAATAAGCGAGGCAAAATTTTGGTATTTTAAAATTGAGCCGCTTATATCTCGTTGACGGCGATTATTTTCTTTTGATCAAGCTAATTAGATCCTTCCCCAGAGTCTTAAATCATGCAAATCGGTTCAGTAGATCAAAAGTTATAGGCCTTGAATGTTGGAGAAGTGGAAAGGGGTCAACTTTTTACCGCCTGTATCTCACCTTTTATTACAGATATAGACCGACAATGCCATTTCCCTGAAAGCCTATGTCTCCCTCTACAAATGTCTATATAATATTTTACTGCTCAGATCAACAGATAAAAATTTGTGAATTTTTATACCCTCCACCATAAGATGGGGGGTATACTAATTTCGTCATTCTGTTTGTAACTACTCGAAATATTCGTCTGAGACCCCATAAAGTATATATATTCTTGATCGTCGTGACATTTTATGTCGATCTAGCCATGTCCGTCCGTCCATCCGTCCGTCCGTCTGTCTGTCGAAAGCACGCTATCTTCCGAAGGAGTAAAGCTAGCCGCTTGAAATTTTGCACAAATACTTCTTATTAGCGTAGGTCAGTTGGTATTGTAAATGGGCCATATCGGTCCATGTTTTGATATAGCTGCCATATAAACCGATCTTGGGTCTTGACTTCTTGAGCCTCTAGAGTGCGCAATTCTTATCCCATTAGGATGAAATTTTGCACGACGTGTTTTGTTATGATATCCAACAACTGTGCCAAGTATGGTTCAAATCGGTCAATAACCTGATGTAGCTGCCATATAAACCGATCTTGGGTCTTGACTTATTGAGCCTCTAGAGTGCGCAATTCTTATCCCATTAGGATAAAACTTTGCACGACGTGTTTTGTTATGATATCCAACAACTGTGCCAAGTATGGTTGAAATCGGTCCATAACCTGATATAGCTACCATATAAACCGATCTTGGGTCTTGACTTCTTGAGCCTCTAGAGTGCGCAATTCTTATCCGATTGGAATGAAATTTTGCACAACTGTGCCAAATATGGTTCAAATCGGTTAATAACCTGATATAGCTGCCATATAAACCGATCTGGGATCTTGACTTCTTGAGCCTCTAGAGGTCGCAATTATTATCCGATTTGCCTGAAATTATGTACTTCGGATCCTCTCATGGCCATCAACATAGGTGCTTATTATGATCTGAATCGGTCTATAGCCCGATACAGCTCCCATATAAATCGATCTCTCTATTTTACTTCTCGAGCCCCCAAAGGGCGCAATTCTTATTCGAATTGGCTGACATTTTACACAGGTCTCCAACATATAATTTAATTGTGGTACAAACCGGACCATATCTTGATATCGATCTCGGTTGGTATTGTAAATGGGCCATATCGGTCCATGTTTTGATATAGCTGCCATATAAACCGATCTTGGGTCTTGACTTATTGAGCCTCTAGAGAGCGCAATTCTTATCCGATTGGGATGAAATTTTGCAGGACGTGTTTTGTTATTATATCCAACAACTGTGCTAAGTATTGTTCAAATCGGTCCATAACCTGATATAGCTGCCATATAAACCGATCTTGGGTCTTGACTTATTGAGCCTCTAGAGAGCGCAATTCTTATCGGATTGGAATGAAATTTTGCACGACGTGTTTTGTTATGATATCCAACAACTGTGCCAAGTATGGTTGAAATCGGTCCATAACCTGATATAGCTACCATATAAACCGATCTTGGGTCTTGACTTCTTGAGCCTCTAGAGTGCGCAATTCTTATCCGATTGGAATGAAATTTTGCACCACGTGTTTTGTTATGATATCCAACAACTGTGCAAAATATGGTTCAAATCGGTTAATAACCTGATATAGCTGCCATATAAACCGATCTGGGATCTTGACTTCTTGAGCCTCTAGAGGTCGCAATTATTATCCGATTTGCCTGAAATTATGTACTTCGGATCCTCTCATGGCCATCAACATAGGTGCTTATTATGATCTGAATCGGTCTATAGCCCGATACAGCTCCCATATAAATCGATCTCTCTATTTTACTTCTTGAGCCCCCAAAGGGCGCAATTCTTATTCGAATTGGCTGACATTTAAAACAGGTCTCCAACATGTAATAATATAATAATAGCAGAGCAAATCTTTTCTTATATCCTTTTTTGCCTAAGAAGAGATGCCGGGAGAAGAACTCGGCAAATGCGATCCAAGGTGGAGGGTATGTAAGATTCGGCCCGGCCGAACTTAGCACGCTTTTACTTGTTATTTTTAGGGTACTTTACGAGAGCGCACAAAATTTCGCTTAAATCGCACCACCCATCTCCGAGATCTGGTGTTTCTGAAAATTATGGTAAGGGGAGGGTACTTCGATGTGTTGCAATCGGAATGACAAAATGAATATACCCCCATCCTTCGATGGTGGGTATAAAGACACAAACGGCAACACTATCAAGGTCCAAACGCATATTTAAACTCCAGCCAAGAATACCACATTCAAGCGCTGCAAGAGTTGTAAGTGCACAGTTACATGCAAACGCTTTGAAATAGTTTTATTCAGCTGAAATGTGTGAATCACAGGTACATTTCCGTTGTTAAAAGCTTTTGTGTGCGCTGTTAGATTCTCTTTGTGGTTTCTGTGGTTAACGGGGTAAGGATACAAATTTACGAAATTCTTGAATTTAAATATGAAATTAGCTACAAAACGGCTATTGTATATAAGGACACAATAAGTATACAATAAGGAAAAAATTAAGAAAGGGTAGCTATCATAGCTATGTAGGGCGTAATAAGCCGTTTATATCAGACATCGACCGAAAAAATTAGTGGACTTGGGAATGAGTAGGATCGTAAGAAATGCCAATGCATAGCTTTTTTGGAGCATCCGAAAAAAAATTTAAAACATAGAAATTCGTTTCATCGAATGTACGTTAAGATAATGTTAAGAAATTTTTGCATATTTTATTCGAACTGTATATTTTGCATATGTTTGCTGCATATGTTTGCATATTTTTGGCACATTGTGCATATGTTTTGCATATTTTAAATATTTCTTGACATCAAAAACGCCAGGTATAGCAGATGGGTGAACTGGTTTAAGCGAAATTTTGTTTGCACCACGTAAATGGCACATTTATAAATAAATTTCGCTGAAATTTTAGAGAGTGAGTAACATTACACCTCTCACCACCGGTGGATATAGACCGATCTCACGATTTAAGCTTCTGGATCCACAAAAAAGCGCATTTATGTCGAGATTTCGCTGAAATTTGAAACAGTGAGTTACATTTTTGCTCAATTTTGTCTAAATTGGATCATGTTTGGATATAGCTGCTTATAGAACGATTTCCCGATATAAAATTTTAGTCAATAATTACTCGATTTGTGTGAAATTTGGAACACTGGTTGTTGAAAGGACTATAACATCACGCTGTCCCAAACTTCAACGAGATAAGAAAAAAATGCTACTTCTATGGGCTCAAAGCCCTAAAATATTTAATTATGGCTCGATATGGACCATATTTGTTTTGATATCGAGTAAAAGTATAACTCCTTCTTTCATATTTTAGCGAAATCAAGAAATAAATGCGGCTTTTATGGGCTTAAGTCCTTAAATCGGAAGATCAGTCTATATGGGGGTTATATTAAGATATCGACAGTATCTGGATTATATTTTCCATGGATGTCAAAGATCTCAACGCAACTCACTGTGCCAATTTTTAGCGAAATCGCCCTTTAAAGGTCGAAGAATTTGAGTCTTGAGATAGGTGTATATGACAGCTGTATCCAAATATTGTCCGATACGAACCATACTTGGTACGTATAGTGAAAAGCTTAGTACAACCCACTGTGCCAAATTTAATAGAAATCGGGCAAAAAATGCGGCTTTTTTGTCATGTACCTTATAAAGGGAGATCGGTGTATATGGAGGCTGTATTAAGACATAGAATGATCTGAAGCTATTAAGAATATAAAGGAACTTTATTCAAAGAGATGTGCCTATTTTAGCGAAATCCTATAAAAAATGAAGCTTTTATTGGCCTTGTGCCTCAAATCGGGAGATCGGTGTATATGAGAGCTATATCAAGATATAGCCCGATTTGAACCATGTCGATGTCGCCGAAATTTGGGACAGTGAGTTGTGTTAGGCTCTTCGACACATTTACCAATATGTTGTAATACACAATTGAATAATGACTTGTACCTATAAGTATTTGGTCGAAATCGGAACATATTTCGATATAAATAGCTTCTATGGGGAAAAAATATGCATTTTTCACCGGATTTTGTCGAAAGTTGGTTTACACATATACCCGAGGTGGTGGGTATCCAAAGTTCGGCCAGGTAGTACTTAACGCCTTTTAACTTGTTGCCTATTAGGGCGAAGATCACTAAATTTCACAATTTTTATACCCTCCACCGTTTGTAACACCTCGAAATATGCGTCTAAGACCACAAAAAATATTTAAGTCGATCTAGCCTTGTCCGTCCGTCCGTCTGTCGAAAGCAATCTAACTTTCGAAGGAGAAAAGATAAGAAGATAAAAAAAAACTGAAATTTTGCACAAATGCTTCTTATTAGAGTAGGTCAGATGAAATTGTAAATGGGCCAAATCGGTTCATGTTTTGATATGCTGCCATATAAGCCGATCTTGGGTCTTGACTACTTGAGCATCTAGAGAGCGCAATTCTTATCCGATTTGACTGAAATTTTGTACAACGTCTTCTCCCATGACCTTCAACATTGAGTATAATATGGTCGATCGATAGCTCCTGATACAGCTCCCATATAAACCGATCCCTCGTTTATGTTTTTTGAGCCCCTACAAGGCGTAATTCTTATCCGAATGGACTGAAATACTAGCCAACCCACTTATGGTCCGAATCGGACTACAAATTGATATATCTCCAATAGCATAACAATTCTTATCCATTATTTTTTGTTTGCCTAAAAAGAGATACAACGCAAAGAATTCGTCAAATGCGATCTATGGTGGAGGGTATATAATATTCGGCCCGGCCGAACTTAGCACTACCTTACTTGTTTTGGTTTGTTTCTCTTTCCAAGACGAGCTCAATGATCGGAAATGAAAAAGGAAAGACATGGATCGCAACACACACCAACTACTATGGAACCGTTTCGTCTTTGGTAAGAAAACCTTTTAACCATATTAGGTGTGATGACTTCATAGTAGGTGTGACTAGTTCCATATTAGGCGTGATTAGCTGTACTTTTCCCAAAGAATGTGTTTTCGTGTAATGTCAGGGTTTTTTATACCCTCCACCATAGGATGGAGGGTATACTAATTTCGTCATTCTGTTTGTAACTACTCGAGATATTCGTCTGAGACCCCATAAAGTAAAGGGTGATTTTTTTGAGGTTAGGATTTTCATGCATTAGTATTTGACAGATCACGTGGGATTTCAGACATGGTGTCAAAGAGAAAGATGCTCAGTATGCTTTGACATTTCATCATGAATAGACTTACTAACGAGCAACGCTTGCAAATCATTGAATTTTATTACCAAAATCAGTGTTCGGTTCGAAATGTGTTCATTCACCGTAACGTTGCGTCCAACAGCATCTTTGAAAAAATACGGTCCAATGATTCCACCAGCGTACAAACCACACCAAACAGTGCATTTTTCGGGATGCATGGGTAGTTCTTGAACGGCTTCTGGTTGCTCTTCACTCCAAATGCGGCAATTTTGCTTATTTACGTAGCCATTCAACCAGAAATGAGCCTCATCGCTGAACAAAATTTGTCAAAATTTGAACACATTTCGAACCGAACACTGATTTTGGTAATACAATTCAATGATTTGCAAGCGTTGCTCGTTAGTAAGTCTATTCATGATGAAATGTCAAAGCATACTGAGCATCTTTCTCTTTGACACCATGTCTGAAATCCCACGTGATCTGTCAAATACTAATGCATGAAAATCCTAACCTCAAAAAAATCACCCTTTATATATATTCTTGACCGTCGCGACATTTTATGTCGATCTAGCCATGTCCGTCCCTCTGTCCGTCCGTCCGTCTGTCTGTCGAAAGCACGCTAACTTCCGAAGGAGTAAAGCTAGCCACTTGAAATTTTGCACAAATACTTTTTATTAGTGTAGGTCGGATGGTATTGTAAATGGGCCATATCGGTCCATGTTTTGATATAGCTGCCATATAAGCCGATCTTAGGTCTTGACTTCTTGGGCCTCTAGAGAGCGCAATTCTTATCCGATTGGAATGAAATTTTGCACGACAAGTTTTGTTATGGTATCTAACAACTGCGCCAAGTATGGTTCAAATCGGTTTATAACCTGATATAGTTGCCGTATAAACCGATCTGGGATCTTGACTTCTTGAGTCTCTAGAGGTCGCAATTATTATCCGATTTGCCTGAAATTTTGTACGACGAATCCTCTCATGACCATCAACATACGTGTTTATTATGGTCTGAATCGGTCTATAGCCCGATACAGCACACATATAAATCAATCTTTCTATTTTACTTGTTGAGCCCCCAAAGGGCGCAATTCTTATTCGAATTGGCTGACATTTTACACAGGTCTCCAACATATAATTTAATTGTGGTCTAAACCGGATCATATCTTGATATCGCACTAATAGCAGAGAAAATCTTTTCTTATATCATTTTTTGCCTAAGAAGATATGCCGGGAAAATAACTCGACAAATGCGCTCCATGGTGGAGGGAATATAAGATTCGGCCCGGCCGAACTTAGCACGCTTTTACTTGTTTTATATACATTCTTGATCGACTCGACGTTCTGAGTCGATCTAACCATGTCCGCCCGTCCCATAAACCGATCTCCCGATTTGATTTCTTGAGCCCCTGCAAGCCGCACTTTTCTTCTGATTTGGCTGAAATTTTACACATGATGTTCTATGATTTCCAAAAACTGTGCTAAGTACGGTCTGAATCGGTCTATAACTTGATATAGCTCCCGCATAAACGGATCTCCCGATTTGACTTCTTGGGCCCTTATAAGCCGCAATTTTTATTCGATTTGGCTGGAATTGAGCATGTAGTGTTTTGTAAAAACTTACAATAATTGTGCCAAGTACGGTCCGAATCGGTCAATAACGTGATATAGCCCCTATATAAACCCATCTCCCAATTTGATTTTGAGCCTCAATTTTCATGCAATTTGGCTGATATTTTAGACATAGAGTTTTGCTATGACTTCCAACAACTATGCCCAGTAGGGTCCAAATCGATCAATAACCTGATATAGTTCCCTTATAAACCGATCGCCCGATTGGACTTCTTGAGCCCTTACAAGCAGCAAATTTAATCCGATTAAGCTAAAATTTTGCACATAGTGTTCTGTTATGACTTCCAACAATAAGCCAAGTACGGTCCAAATAGGTCTATAAACTGGTATAGCTCCCATATAAACCGGTCTTTCGATTAACCTTGTTCGGTTCCTAGAAGCTTTAATTTTTGCTGGTTTGACATGAGTTTGGTATGTAGAATAACATAAAGACCTTCGACTAAATTTAGTTTGTATAAATCCATGGTGGTGGGTTCCTATGATTCGGCCCAAGAAAACCCTAGATGACCGGGGAGATTCGCTATATTAGGAAAGAGGTCCGCAGACTTTTTAACAGAGCATGTCGTAAAAAAGCGGAAGTACATAGGAATGTGTATTACACACGGCTCAAGGAATACAATAAGACTATCAGAGCTGCAAAACTTGCCTCCTGGAAGCTTTTTTGCGAACAGGTCCACAGCGTTAATGACACCTCCAAGATGAAAAATTTCCCTCAAAACCCATGTCCAAATTGAAACTTTAGTAGACAACATGGGAGTGAGAGCTGAGACAATGCAGGACATGTTGAGCCTTTTGATGAAAACCCATTTTCCACAGGATATGACGGGACTCACGGAGACACCGGAATCTTGGAATAATGGTTTTTATCGAAGGCTTATCGTTACAGAATTTATGGTGAAGGAATCCTTGAGGAATATTTTCGGCGTTACTACCGAAGGAGGCAGACTATCTAGCGCCCCATTTGACCAATATTTTCATAGCGTACCTGAGACTTACACGCAAGCCCTGCAATGCAAGTTATGTAACACCAAAGGCCTTGAAACCTATAAGCCTTACGTCCTTTCTACTCAAAACCGGACACCATGATAACGAGATGGACATTCACCGAACTACTAAAATTCAAACAGAAGATCGGTGGAGGTTGTGCATAAAATAAAAGAATCCTTCGATGCCAAAACGTATACACTGGCGGTATGCATTGACATCGAGGGTGCTTTTAACAATGTGCGGACCGACGCACTGATCCAATTCTTAGACCGGTGCCGGATGGATCGGAACCTTTGAGACTGGATAAACGATATGCTAAGGAACAGGTGGATAAATTGTGGGTCTTATGACATAAATATAATGAAGAAAGTGGCCCACGGCACGCCGCAGGGTGACATTTTATCGCCACTCCTTTGGGTGACCACAATAAATGATCTATAACGGATGCTCACTAAGGAGGGATTTGAACCCGTCTGCTATGCAGACGATGTAATAATACTTCCTAGGGGTAAGGATCCGAACCAGCTATGCAGTAGGACCCAAAGGGTCTTACAGATGGCACACGACTGGGCTAGACCTAGGGGTCTCAATGTTAACCCAGAGAAAACTGAAATATGCCTGTTCACGAGTATGATAAAGGTGGACCAATTTAACGCACCACGTTTCCGCCATAGAACGATTTCAATATCTGACAAAGTCAAATACTTAGGTGTGATCTTGGACAGGAAACTGAATTGGAAGTGTCACATTCATGAGCGTACCGAGAAGGCTCACAGATGTTGGGTACTATGTTGACGGGCCGTAGGTTCGAAATGGGGCCTGAATTCGAGAATAGTCCACTAGCTCTACTGGAGCTTGATTAGACAAATATTTAATTACGCCTCAGTAGTAGGTAGGTGGACGGCTGTGGAGAAAAAATTCAACAAATGGACCATACAACAGGTTCAGAGAACATGTTGTCTTGCCATAGGCGGAGCGATGAGGACCACGCCCACTAGGGCACTGGAGACTATTCTAGATATTGACATACAGATCAAGTGTAAGGCAGCTACTGCGGCTATGAGACTTAAGGCGATGGGAGAATGGATTGAGGATGGGAGCAGCTCATACCATCGCGGTATAATCGAGGCAACGTAGGAAACTTGGAAGGAAGGGAAGAGGTTTGCGAGGCACTGCTGCGAGCGGCGTAGTCTTGGATTGACGGAACCCTAGTATTGCCATCTGGAAGATCATGTTACACGGATGGATCAATGCTAGATAACAGAGTGGGCTGGGTGTCCACATTGAGAAACCAGAGACTGAGATCTTTTTTAGGGCGTCTGATTATAATAGGGTCACGCAATTCGTGAGGTGGTGTGGTGCTAACGTAAGGACGTAGAGTGTGAACATCTAGAGGGACAGTCAAATTGATATCGATGTCGTCGGCATAGGCGAGTAGCTTGTGTTCTCATGTAAGTAGTGTGCCATATGTAATCCTATTTGCATCTCGTATTATCTTCTCCAGCAGGATATTAAAGAAATCATATGATAAGTTGTCTCCTTGTGTGAAGCCTCGTTTGGTATTGAATGGTTCAGAGAGATTCTTTCCTATTCTTACAGAGGAACGTCTATCGAAACGGAATTTGCCTGTCCTTCTCGGGTCTTTTCCAGGATTTGGTGCAGTGTTAATAACTGGTCTATGGTGGATTTTCCATGTCTAAAGGCTCACAGACTACTCTCAAACCTATCTGTATGCGATGTGAAGGAGACGTATTCCTCTGTAGTTGACACACTCCGTCTTGTCTCCTTCCTTGTGTACGGGACATAGTATGCTGAAATTCTAATCATCGGTTCTTCTAGCCAGATCGTGCAGACAAGCTTATGCAAATAGTTTAAACGGGTAATAAATTAAAATAGTTTAACGGGTAACCAATCGGTCCTGCCGTCTTGTTGTTCTTCAGTTGGGTCAACCTCAGCAATAACTTTTTGAAATTTCGTCCGTTAAAATTGGCACACACACAATTTTTATTGCACATCCTACTGTCCGATGTCCTATGGAGGTAAGGTTAGATCAGGTTAAAGTGGCAGTCTGCCATCTGACTCACATAGATGTTTTCGTCCATTGTAATACCACAGGAAGAGAAGAAGGAAGATGCCTTGTAGTTCCTACCGTTGAACCATCCAGATCGCCCAAAAGCCCAATAGCTTGCGAATGTTCACATTCGATAAATCAGACAGGTTCTCAAAGAAATGAGAACCTAAAGTTGAAAGCCTACTGACTGCTAGTGCGGCACACACACATAGAAGGTGTTCTATAGTCTCTTCTTCGTCGATGTCCTCACAGCTTGAAACTCCAACTCCTTCATGATTGCTTAGTTGCAATCGAATTGGCCTATATATCTAAATACAGGCCGGTGGAGACAATTTACAATCACAACCGACCAATTTACATTCATTGAGAACCGCCAATGAAAAGAATTTGTGTAAAGTTTTGAGAAACCAGCCTTACTTCTATATCCTACGGTTTTCTTTAAACTTTTTGTAGAAATTTGGAGTTTTGAATTAATAAACGTGACACACATGCTCGGAAAATTGTATACATATGTATGCTTTGAAATTATCTCAATGTTTTTCACAATGGCGACCTGGCTATCTGATTGAAAGCGTCTTCATCTTCCTTTAGAACTCAAAGAAATATTTAGCTAGGAACGTGCTTAAACCATTTGTTTCATAATTTGTAATGCCATGATGCAATGAATTGCAGTCTTCCTTCATTGCGATGGAAAATTGGCCACAACATTTGACAAACAAAGGGACAATGGGAAACAATTCATGTCAGTTCTTCTCGACTTATGCAATGCCAATTTACAGATTTGGACGTGAGAGAACAATGTCATTCTAAGGCAATTTAATGCATCAACTGGAAAATCCGAAATCCTTAGAATCGGCTCAGAGCGACAAAAAGGAAAAAGTGCGTAATGTCGCAGATTGGGTGTCCTTTTGTGGTGTGTGTGTGTGTGAAGCAATTTGTTGTGGCAGCATCTATGTGGGTACAATTTCACGTAATTCAATTCAAGCCCGGTCAAGTCAAAGCAAGCCTTCTGATCTGTTAATTCCTTAAATGTTCCTTTTTGTAGCAAAATACAGGCGAATTTTTGTCTTGGCTCCTACGATGCTGATGCTGCTCTACAGAGGACTGCTTCTTGTCGCTTGGTGCTGTTTTGAAATCTTTATTTTGCGTAATAATACAATTTCAATTTTACGGATTTTCCTTTTTGCTTCGAATGCCTTTTTTTGTGTGGTTGTGTGGTGGGCACACGTACACAAGTCTTCCCTCACCACAAAAGACAATAGAACTAACTGGTGGCTGTTATTTCTATGCCTCCAGGCGGGCCAGGGAGGAGATAGAACATCAATCCAGCTGGGTCAAGGAATTCGTAAAATAATTACATTTCATTGATTTTTTGGGCCATTTCTTTTTGGTTCAGACACGGATAAGAACATTTGTTGGTGCAATCGCATGCTTTTGAGATTTGTTGTTGCCATTCATTATCCTATTATCGGGGATTTCGTTTTTCTCTATAGCATGGAAATTTTATACATTTGAATTTCTTGTTGTGAAAATCTTTTAACGCTACGATAGTTCTGATATCCCAGAAATAAAAAAAAAAAAATATTTGGGTCCCTGGACTTATTTCACCACCATCAGTGTTCAATTTGGGCTAAGTTGTGATTTTAACGGCTAGAAATTGAAACACGTGCACCAAACATTCCATCCCATCAGCAATCTGTGACAGGTGTTTCATTCAGTGAGACGGTGACAACGTTTTCAGCTACACCACGTTACCCATTGGCGTGTAATCATCTGTCGGGTGTAACCAACAACCATAACTTTCTCGTCTGTTTTGTCCCCGTGCGTTGAATATGATTTGTGGTGCGCCTGCGTGCGTGTATTTCTGCGGTTTATAAGCCGGTAGACGAAATTCAATGTTGTCGCAAACACACACAGTGGGCATTACTGTATATTTTACGATTATAATAATTACAAACATTAAATAAGAAGGAATTTATTTACAACAGCTAATGGCAGCTGGTAAAAAATAAACCGATATATATATATATATATATATATATATATATATATATATATATATATATATATATATATATATATATATATATATATATATATATATATATATATATATATATATATATATATATATATATATATCGGTTTATTTTTTACCAGCTGCCATTAGCTGTATATATATATATATATATATATATATATATATATATATATATCGGTTTATTTTTTACCAGCTGCCATTAGCTGTATATGGTGGTGGGCACACGTATATATATATATATATATATATATATATATATATATATATATATACTAGCTGAAACGGGCCCACCCGTTGCACCTTCGAAAACTTGTTACCCTTTGAGGGGTGTTTTGAGGAAGAGGTGATGCCCTAAAAACATGGTCCTACATTTGGATATCAAATTCGTATTCTACTCCAAAATACCTTTATTTGAAACTGGTCCCATAAGTGGTTATCAATTCTTGCTCTACCTGCCAATACCTTTCATTTAAGCCCCACATTGACATGGTCGATAAATATGCCCGATTTAGAGGTGTTTTGGGGGAGTGGGGTGGTCCCTCAAACACTATGCCCTGAAAATATATCTTATATACCTATATATCATTTTTTTGAACCCCATATTGCCATTGGCCTCAAAATTGGATATCAAAATTCGTTTTCTAATCTCAAATACAATTGGAATATGTTTTTTTGGACAATTAAAGAGCTTTTAGTGAAATACCATGCTACGAAAATAGTATATCGTTTGATTAACAGTTTAACAATATCTGAATCCCATATGATCTTTATTGGTCTACGAATTTAAGTTTGGATGAAAGGTGTACTCCATTCCTAAAATACTTTATTTCAGCCTGATATTCTCATGCCATCTGATTTAAAGGTGTTTTCGGGGGTGAGTTGGTCCCCCAGATACTTGGCCCTGAAAAATATCAGCTTAGTGCTCTTCTCTCAAATACCATTTGTTTAAACCCGATATTGTCGTTGTTTTAAGGGGAGTTTACACGATGAGATGTCCCTCAAACACATGACCCCGAAATTTGTTATCAAATTTGTTTTCTAACCTCAAATACCTTTCATTTGAGCCACATACTGGCATGGTCGAAAAATTGTTACCCTTTGGGGGGTGTTTTGAGGAAGGGGTGATGCCCTAAATACGTGGTCCTACATACTTTCATTTGAACCCCATATTGCGATGGTCATTAAAAAATTGCTGTTTGTGGGGTATTTCGGGAAAGGGGTAGACCCCCAGAGAATTGGTCCCGGAATGGGTTTCAATTCTTGCTCCACCCTCAATACTTTGTGTTTAAGCTCCACATTGACATGGTAGGTAAATATGGCCGATTTAGGGGTGTTTTAGGGATTGGGGTGGTCCCCCCACATTGCAAATGCAAATTTTGCCCATGAACTTTCCACTAAGGAACAGGGCAAACTTCTCACCTATCAATGTGTGGAGTCCGACTCAATATTTTGAACTCAATGATAAGTGGCCTCCTTTTTATAGCCGAGTACGAGCGGCGTGCCGCAGTGCGACACATCTTGGAATAGAAGTTTTACATGGCATAGTACCTCACAAATGTTGCCAGCTAATGTTCTAATGGTCCGGCCAGGATTCGAACCCAGGCGTTCAGTGTGGCCTCCAACATTATCCAACATGGTCCCGCAACATTAAGCTCTGAAAATATATCAGCAACGTGGTATATTCTCATATATCTATATATCATTTATTTGAACTATATTGCCATTGGCCTCAAAGATGGATATCAAAATCGTTTTCTAATTTCATTTAAACTCCTTATTGCAAAAGTCAGCAAATATGTCTGGTTCGGGGTATTGGCCCAAAAAACTAAATATATTTAGTTCCACTCTTTTAAGACCCCAATTGTCTTGGTGAGCAAATACGTCATATTTAAGAGTTGTTATGGTGGTGGGACGTCCCCTTGACAGTTGGTCCCTAATGTTGATATCAGATATGTGGTCTACTCCCAAATACCTTTAATTTGAGCCCCATATTTCCATATTTGGTGTTTTGATGGATGGGCGGCCACTCAGTGAGTTGGCCTTGAAAATATATATCGGATTCACGTTCTACTCCAAAAACCCTCTTATTTCAGCCCCATATTGCAATAGTCAGCAAATACTTACTATTTGGGTGGTGTTGTAGGTGTGGGATGGCCCCATAGACACTTTCCCGAATATTGATATCAGATTCGTGCTTTACTCCCAAAGACCTTTCATTTGAGCCCCATGTGGCTATGGTCGTAAATGTGTCTCCTTTGGTGGAGGTTTTTGGGGGGAAGCGGTCCCCCAAACACTTGGTCCCATATTTGGATATCAGATTCTAATTCTACACTCAAATACCTTTTATTTAAGCCCCATATTCCCATGGTCAATAAATAAGTCCTGTTTGGGGGGTGTTTTAGGGAAGAGGTGGACCCACAGAAACGTGGTCCCACATTTCGATATTAGATTCGTATTATATTCGCAAGTAACTTTCATTTGACTCCCATATTGCCATGGTCGGTAAATATGTCCGATTTAGGGGTGTTTTGGGGGTTGGGGTGGTTCCCCTAACACTTGGTCCGACAATTGGATATCAGATACGTTTTCTTTTCCTAAATACCTTTCATTTAAGTCCCATATTGTCGTGATTGGTCTTAATATATGTTTGGTAGGTTTTTGGGTGGGGCGTCACCCCTATCCCATCCGAAATTTGGATACAAAATTCTTATTTTCAGGGTACTATATGAGAGCACACAAAATTTGGCTTAAATCGCAACACCCATCTCCGAGATCTGGCGTTTTTGAAAATTAGGGTAAGGGGGAGGGTCCGCCCCCACCTTTAGATATCGAAAAACGTAGTACCCTATTTTCACCACGGGATCATTATGCACCATCTGTGAAAATTTCAAGAAAATCGGTTCAGCCGTCAAACAAACAAACAAACACAACTTGATTTTTATATATAAGATTTGGTAGGTTTTGGGGGTAGGGCGCCCCCCTAGGTACCCCATCCGAAATTTGGATACCAAATTTTTGTTTGTAGGTTACTATAAGAGAGCACACAAAATTTCGCTTAAATGGCACCAAATTACAATACGTGCCAAGTATGGTTCAAATAGGCCCAAATCGTGATATAGCTCCCATATAAACTGATCTCCCGATTTTACTTCTTGAGCCTCCAAATAGCGCAATACTCATCGGATTTAGCTGAAATTTTGTACTATGACATTTAATGTATGTGTCAAGTATGTTTCGAATCGGTCCTAATCCTGATATAGCTCCCACATAAACCGATCTCCCGATTTTACTTCTTGAGCCTTTAGAAGGCGTAATTCTTATTCGGTTTAGCTAGAATTGTGCATAGCGACTTTTTCTATGCCCTCCAATATACGTGCCAAATATGGTCTGAATCGGTCCATAACCTGATATAGCACACATTCAACCCGATCTCCCAATTTTATTTTTTAAGTCCCTCTAGGGCTCAATTTTTATCTAATTTTGCATATTGGGATCTATTATTGTCTTAAACATCCAAGCCAAGTATGGTCCGAATCAGCGTTCAAAAGCACATATATGTTCGTCCGATTATGAGAAATATTGCAATAAATTGCTTATTTGTCTCGAAAGTTCTATAAACAAATCGGTTAAATAAGCCTACTTAAACAATACCCAGCGTTTTGTGAATATGGGTATAAGTACGCAGCTAGCTAATCGCCAATGAAGCGAAATTTTTGTTTTAATAGTTTTTTATACCCTCCATCATAGGATGGGTGGGTCGTCATTCCGTTTGGAACACCTCGAAATATGCGCCTAAGACCCCATAAGGTATATATATTCTTGATCGTCATAACATCGTCGTCATTTTAAGTCGATCTAGCGATTTCCGTCCGTCCGTTCGTCCGTCTGTCGAAAGCACGCTATCTTTCAAAAGAGTAAAGCTAAGCGCTTAAAATTTTGCACAAACACTTCCCATATTTGTAGGTCGGATGGAATCGTAAATAAGCCAAATCGTTCCATGTTTTGATATAGCTGCCATATAAACCGATCTTGGGTTTTGAATACTTGAATACTGCCATATAAACCGATCTTGGGTTTTAAATACTTGAGTCTCTAGAGGCCGCAATTATTTTCCGACCCGGCTGAAATTTTGCACATGGTATTTTGATTTCACTTCCAACACTAATATGGTTAAAATCAGTTCATAACCTGATATAGCTAACATATAAACCGATCTCCCGATTGACTTCTTCTACATCTAGGGGGCGCAGTTCTTATCCGATTTGTCTGAAAATTTGCACGTGATATTTGTCATGACTTCCAACAAATGTGCCAATTTGGTTGGAATTTTTCGTATGTCATTTTGGTATGACTTCCAAAAAGTATGGTCTAAATCGGTTTATCTATGCCTTCAAACAGCCTTGACAAGTACGGTCCCTATTGGTCAATAATTTGATGTTGCTCATATATATATATTGAAAAAGTCATTCAAAGAACAAGAAAAGACAAATGCGATCCATTTTGGAGGGTGTATACGATTCAGCCCGGCCGAACTTACCACGCTTTAACTTGTTTTTATATTTAAACGTCAACCATGGTGGATGATATATAAGACTCGGTCCAACCGGGCCTAACGCGTTTTACTCGTTTTACATTTTTAACCCACTGTTTCGTAGCTGATATAATTACAAGTATCCAGGGATATGTTTTGCTTTTCATGTCGCTGAATGCGACACCATCAGCGGCTAATGGTTCCGACCACAACCTAATGACAATGAACACGCTTCAGAGATTTTGGAAATTTCGTCAATAACTATTATGAAAACATTGTGACTTAGAGTTTTCAAGAGTGAATTCGATTATTTCATGGCTGCGGCTGCTACCAACGAACGTCATTCAATTTAAAAAAAGTTGTGTATTTGAACGCTGTCTAGTTATTGGTTTATTGTTTGAAATTGTTCACCGTTCGTGGTCTTCATCACCATCAGTCGTTAGTGATTGTTGGCCGCAGTGACTGTGACAATAATTGCAATATCACAACAACCTAAATGAAGTAAACGCGTTGTATGGCCCAACCAACTGTCTGACTGAATGGGTGATTGACGTAATGGCAACGTGCAAAGAACACCTGCCACAATTCAAGGCGTCGAAATGAGTGTTGTCATAGTGTGCGGCATTAACACACAAATACCAAGCGGCAATAATCAACAGGGCTTCTGTTATGAGCGTTCACCCCTAAGGGCAGCTATATTTTAATTACTTTCAGTTAAATTTATATTAGTGAACATTTTAGTAGTGCCACAAAGTTATATATATTCGGAGGATAACTAATAAATTCCGTAAAAAATTGAGGCCAACAAGTTTTCCGTTGCCAACATTTTGTGGAGAATAGGAGAATCTCTTGGTTTAAAAAATGGTGATTTTACAAATATTATATGATTTGACTGCCTTACATGGATTTTTTTTGCAAAATTGATTCACCTAGCAAAAATATGGAAAGAGGAATTAAGGGAAAAATTCTATAACGCATACAGTGAGCATTAAAATACAATTTAAAGGCATTCATATTCAAGAAGTTGATATTTCGGCCTTTAAATTTACTATTTAAGAACGGTATTCACCTCAAACGAAATCTACGTGGCCATTAAAATTGCATTGACATATCCTGACATTGAAAGCATTGGATATTTTTGTACCCACCACCGAAGGATTGTGATATATTCATTTTGCCATTCCGTTCGCAACACATCGAAATATCCATTTCCGACACTATAAAGTCGGAAAAATCTAAGACGCTCTAGCCATGTCCTTCCGTCTGTCCGTTCGTGTGTCTGTTGAAATCACTCTACAGTCTTAAAAAATAGAAATATTGAGCTGAAAGCTAAGTCCGAAGATGGGCTATATCGGACTATATCTTGATATAGCCCCCATATAAACCGATGTGGCGATTAAAGATCGTAGGCCTATTAAAGCCACGTTTATTATCCAATTTTACTGAAATTTAAGACAGCGAGTCATGTTAGGCCTCTTAGCAACCTAGTTTTATACGGCCCAGATCGCCCCATATATAGCCGCCATACAGACCGGTCTATCGATTCAAAGTCTTGAAATTTGAGACAGTGAGTTATGTTAGGCCTCTCAATTTGACACAGTGGGCTGTATTAGGTTTTTCGATATTCTTGCTCAATATAGTTCAGTTCGATCTATACGTGGATACAGCTGCCATATACATATACCAATCTGCCGATTTAGGTTCTGAAACGTTTTCAATCAAAATTGCGCCTTTCAGATGGGTAATACAACATTCCATACCAAATTTCATGCATATCCGTCCAAAATTATTGTAACTATGCTCTTTTTAGTATAAATCGGCCGAATCATATATATGAGAGCAATATTTTGGTAAGGTTAGGTTCAAGTGGCAGTCTGCCCTCAGACTCAGACTATTTCGTCCGTTGTGATACCACAAGACCAAAAGGAGGAAGATGCCTTCTAGTTGCTACCGTTGAACCATCCAGATCGCTTTTAAAAGCCTAACAACTTGCGAATGTTCACATCCGCTAAATCAGACAGGTTCTCAAACAAATGAGAACCTAAAGTGGAACTCCTTCTGACTGCTAGTGCGGGACACACATACAGAAGGTGTAGCTTTTGCAAAAGTCGTTGCTGGCAACCTTCAGTCTGTCGTCATGATTTCCTTTTTTTCTAGCCAGTGACAGGAAAGCGGTAGACCTCTTCTACATTTTTGGAATGCTCACAGGCCCCTCTTTGAGACCATCTTTAATTCTTGTCCCTCGGGCCTGGTCCTGAACTTTGCTTACATGTCGCCAGAGGCATACCCACAGATTCCAGTATCCTGGAATGTGTAAAGTAGTTCCTAGTCTCGCAAGCTCGCCCACTTTACAATTCCCTGGGATATCTCTGTGGGCCGGCACCCAGAACAGGTGAATTTTGAACTGTTCATCCAACTCGCTATATCTTAATCTGAACCGATTTTTTCATGAAGTATGTCTTTGGGCATAGAAAGTTATATATGCAAATTTATTGGATAATAAATGCGATCTCTATCTTAATTGCAAAATATGACAGACTGACTATCTGCACAAAGGTTACTTTGCATGCTTTTAGGGACGAATTCAGCACTACTAACATTCTTCGTTATTGAACATAATACGTTAAAAGGGAATGGCCTTTTATTTGATATATGGCACGGACAAATAGCTTTTGCCGTTTCAGAGATATGTGTCAACGAAATCTCTAAAGTTGCTAAATAACCAAAACAGTAAGATTTTCAAAGCTTTCAGGCCAAAAAGGCACGTGTTAACATTTTCAATTGTGCAAAAATTGTGGATATCTTAAAATCTAACAAAATGAAAACTTTTTGGGGGGAGGCCCCAAAAAAGTTCTTAAAACCACCCCAATGCGTACTTTACCAGACAAAAAATGCGGCAGATTGG
This sequence comes from Stomoxys calcitrans, assembly GCF_963082655.1. Taxonomy (NCBI): domain Eukaryota; kingdom Metazoa; phylum Arthropoda; class Insecta; order Diptera; family Muscidae; genus Stomoxys; species Stomoxys calcitrans. The sequence goes on from NC_081552.1 coordinate 153,957,764, forward strand.
CCAAACGAATACATAGTTCTTTGTCGCCCTGTGTTTGCTACCGAAAACTTTGCTTGAGGTGCATACTGGGTCTTACAATAAATACAAAAATAAGTAAAAGCGTGTTAAGTTCGGCCGGGCCGAATCTTATATACCCTCCACCATGGATCGCATTTGTCGAGTTCTTTGCCGGTATCTCTTTTTAGACAAACAAGGGATAAAAGAAAATGTATGTTGGAGGTCATGGGAGAAGCCGATGTACAAAATTTCAACCAAATCGAAAAATTATTACGCCCTCTAGTGGCTCAAGAAGTCAAGACCCCAGATCGGTTTACATAACAGCTTTACCAGGTTATGGACCGATTTGAACCATAATAAGTACAGTTATTGGAAGTCATAACGAAACACGTCATACGAAAATTCGGCCAAATCGGATAGGAATTGCGGCTTCTAGAGGCTCAAGAAGTCAAGACCCCAGATCGGTTATATGACAGCTATATCAGGTTATAAACCGATTTGAAACATACTCAGCACAGTTGTCAAAACAAAACACCTCATGCAAAGTTTCAGCCAAATCGGATAAGAATTGCGTCCTCTAGTGGCTCCAGAAATCAAGATCTCAGATCAGTTTAAATGGTAGTTATATCAAAACATGAACCGATTTGGCCCATTTACAATCCCAACCGACCTACACTAATAAGAAGTGTTTGTGCTAAATTTCAAGCGGATAGCTAAATTTCTTCGAAAGTTAGTGTGCTTTTGACAGACAGACGGACGGACGGACGGACAGACGGACAGACGGACAGACGGACGGACGGACGGACAGACGGACGGACGGACAGACGGACGGACGGACAGACGGACGGAGCAACGTTTTGTTTGACGATTAAAGTATGCTTGAGGTATTTGGCTAGAACCTGCAATAGTATCGCTTCTGTAAACTTTATTTCAACGATCTTGTGATCAAAAAAGACAAATATTTTTTGTTGAAGATCAGAATATCGTGAAATGTTAGGAAATCGATTTCGGAAAAGGACAACATGCCACCTAGCTTAAAAAACGAAAACGTCTAAAGATAAAAGTTCTTAGTTTACAAAGCAAAAACCTTCTTCATTGGCAAAGCCAAATTTAAAATTATATATAGATTAGTTTGAAACGAGTACTAAGTTCGAACGGGCCATGTATTCTGCTAACAACTTATACAAAATAAATTTGGTTGAAGGGCATAATTTAATCTACACACCAAACTTCTGTCAAACCATCAAAAATTAAAGTTTCTAGGATCCGAACAAGGATGATCGACAGACCTGTTTACATGAGTACTATATCAGGTTACAGACTGATTTGGACCGTATTTGGCACAGTCGTTTGAATCATTAAGGTATTGCCGATATTTTTGAAGACTTTTTCAGCACTACTTACCAAGATAAATAATTGTTATACCAACAACCATAGGATGGGGGTATATTCATTTTGTCATTCCGTTTGCAACACATCGAGATATCCATTTCCGACCCTATAAAGTATATATATATTCTTGATCAGCGTAAAAATCTAAGACGATCTAGACATGTCCGTTCATCTGTCTGTTGAAATCACGCTACAGTCTTTAAAAATAGAGATAGACCGACCCGCCGATTTAGGGTCTTAGGCCCATAAAAATCACATTTAATATCCGATTTTGCTGAAATTTGGGACAGTGAGTTGTGTTTGGCCCTTCGACATCCTTCGTCAATAGATTCAGATTTGGATATAGCTGCAATATAGACCGATCTCTTGATTTAAGGTCTCGCGCAAATAAAAGGCGCATTTATTGTCCGATGTCGAATAAATTTAGGACAGTCAGTTAAGTTCAGCCCCTCGACATACTTCTGCAATATGGCACAAATCGGTCCAGATTTGGATATAGCTGCCATAGAGACCGATCTCTCGGTTTTAAGTTTTGGGGCCATAAGAGCCACATGTATTTTCCGATTTTGCTGAGATTTGGGACAGTTGTGCTAGGCCTCCCGACATCCTTCTTCAGTTTGGCCCAGATCGGTCCAGATTTGAAACCTTAAATCTCTCGATTTAAGGTTTTGGCGCCATAAAAGGCGCATTTATTGTCCGATTTCGCCGAAATTTGGGACAGTGAGTTGTGTTAGGGATTTCGGCATCCGTGTCGTATATAGTTCAGATCGGTTTATTTTAAGATATAGCTACAAAAAAGACCAATATTTTGTTATACTCAATAGAACAATGACTTATACTCATTAGTATTTGGTCAAAATCGGAACATATTTCGATATAACTGGTATGGGACATAAGGTATGCAACTTTCACCGGATTTTGATAAAAGGTGGTTTACATATATACCCGAGGTGGTAGGTATCCAAAGTTCGGCCCGGCCGAACTTAACGCCTTTTTATACCCTCCGCCATAAGATGGGAGGTATACTAATTTCGTCATTCTGTTTGTAACTACTTGAAATATTCGTCTGAGACCCCATAAAGTATATATATTATTGATCGTCGCGACATTTTATGTCGATCTAGCCATGTCCGTCCGTCCGTCTATCCGTCCGTCTGTCTGTTGAAAGCACGCTAACTTCCGAAGGAGTAAAGCTAGTCGCTTGAAATTTTGCACAAATACTTCTTATTAATGTAGATCGGTTGGTATTGTAAATGGGCCATATCGGTCCATGTTTTGATATAGCTGCCATATAAACCGATCTTGGGTCTTGACTTCTTGGGCCTCTAGAGTGCGCAATTCTTATCCGATTGGAATGACATTTTGCACGACGTGTTTTGTTATGATATCCAACAACTGTGCCAAGTATAGTTCAAATCGGTCCATAACCTGATATAGCTGCCATATCAACCGATCTTGGGTCTTGACTTTTTGAGCTTCTAGAGGGCGCAATTATTATCCGATTTCCCTGAAATTATGTACTACGGATCCTCTCATGACCATCAACATACGTGTTTATTATGATCTGAATCGGTCTATAGCCCGATAAAGCTCCCATATAAATCGATTTCTCTATTTTACTTATTGAGCCCCCAAAGGGCGCAATTCTTATTCGAATTGGCTGACATTTTACACAGGTCTCCAATACAAAATATAATTGTGGTTCAAACCGGACCATATCTTGATATCGCTCTAATAGCAGAGCAAATCTTTTCTTATATCCTTTTTTGCCTAAGAAGAGATGCCGGGAAAAGAACTCGACAAATGCGATCCATGGTGGAGGGTATATAAGATTCGGCCCGGCCGAACTTAGCACGCTTTTACTTGTTATGATTTATGTGGAACATATCCATACGCAATCAACAATTCAGCTTTTATGGACGTATCAGGAATTGGCGAAATCGTAGTTCTTGAAAATTTGAAGCCACTGAAGATAAATTTTAATCCTAGCTAGATGGAATTCCATCGAACATTTTAAAGCATTGCGCTCTCGTACTTTTATCCCTTTTGTACACTTTTCAACAGTTCATTAAAGCATGGATATCTGCCGCAATTGTGAAAGCATCTTATTTAAACCGTTATTTAAAGCCGGTAATCGCAATGAGGTTTCTAATTACAGAGGAATTTGAATTTTGAATGCTATTCCTAACCTATTAGAGAAAATTTTGACTGACGCTATTTCACACTAAGTCTCTTCTATTTTGTCTCCCTACTAAAATGGGTTTCGGATATCGAAATCGACGATAGCAAATATTTTAGAATTTACTTGTTTGGTCAACAATGGCTTTATGGAAAGCTACCAAGCGGATATTATCTATACCGATTTTAGTAAAGCATTTGAGAAAGTCAACCACAACCTTCTGTTAAGAAAAATAGACCTTATTGGTTTCAGTCCATCTTTACTAAAGTGGATCAGATCATATCTGACTGGACGTACACAAAGAGTTAAATTTGGTACTGCAGTTTCCAAATCAATACTCAAAGAGTTAAATTTGGTACTGCAGTTGCCCAATCAATTGTTGTCCCTTCAGGTATTCCACAGGATAGTCATTTTAGCTGTGTGCTGTTTTGTTTGTTCATAAACGATCTCCCTTTTACTTTAAAGCACTCGAATATTTTGATGTATGCCGATGATGTAAAAATCTTCAGATCGACGAGAGACTCTGAATGGTGCAACCAGAACTTTGTGGAACTTAATATTTCCAAATGCAAACACATATCATTTTCAAAAATAACCTCTCTTAAAACTAGCTACTTTTTGGGTTCCAATCAACTTAAAGTAGTCTATAGATTTAAATCCTTGAATTTCTTCTAGACCAACGCTTGAACTTCCGTCAACACATCTCAATGGTTGGGCCTATAAAAGTCGCATTTATTGTCCGATGTCGCCGAAATTTAGGACAGTGAGTAAAGTTAAGCTCCTTGACATACTTCTGCAATATGACACAGATCGGTCCAGATTTGGATATAGCTGCCATATGGACCGATATCTCGGTTTTAGGTTTTGGGGCCATAAAAGGCGCATTTATTGTCCGCTTTCGTGAAATTTGGGACAGTAAGTTGTGTTAGGCTCTTCGATTTTTTTCTGCAACTTGGCCCAAATCAGTCCAGATTTGGATATAGCTGCCATGGAGACCGATATCTCGATTTAAAGTCTTGGCCCCATAAGAGAAGCATTTGTAATCCGATTTCGCTGAAATTTGACACAGTGACTTATGTTAGTCTTTTCGACATCCGTGTCGTATATGATTCAGACCGGTTTATTTTTATACCCTCCACCATAGGATGGAGGGTATACTAATTTCGTCATTCTGTTTGTAACTACTCGAAATATTCGTCTGAGACCCCATAAAGTATATATATTCTTGATCGTCGTGACATTTTATGTCGATCTAGCCATGTACGTCCGTCTGTTCGTCCGTCCGTCTGTCTGTCGAAAGCACGCTAAATTCCGAAGGAGTAAAGCTAGCCGCTTGAAATTTTGCACAGATACTTCTTATTAGTGTAGGTCAGTTGGTATTGTAAATGGGCCATATCGGTCCATGTTTTGATATAGCTGCCATATAAACCGATCTTGGGTCTTGACTTCTTGAACCTCTAGAGTGCGCAATTCTTATCCGACTGGAATGCAATTTTGCACGACGTGTTTTTTTATGTTATCCAATAATTATGCCAAGTACGGTTCAAATCGGTCTATAACCTGATATAGCTCTCATATAAACCGATTTTGGGTCTTGACTTATTGAGCCTCTAGAGGGCTCAATTCTTATCCGATTTGAATGAGTTTTTGCACGAAGTATTAAGTTATGATATCCAACAACTGTGCAACAACTGGTTCTAATCGGTCAATAAACTGACCTCTAATGATTATCAACATACGAGTTTATTATGGTCTGAATCGGTCTATAGCCCGAAACAGCTCCCATATAAATCTATTTCTCTATTTTACCTCTTGAGCCCCCAAACGGCGCAATTCTGACATTTTACACAGGTCTCCAACATTTAATAGAATTGTGGTCCAAACCGGACCATATCTTGATATCGCTCTAATAGCAGAGCAAATCTTTTCTTATATCCTTTGTTTGCCTAAAAAAAAATACTGTGGCAAAAGCTCGACAAATGCGATCCATGGTGGAGGGTATAAAGATTCGGTCCGGCCGAACTTAGCACGCTTTTACTTGTAAGATATAGCTACTGTACTTATTAGTATTTGGTTCAGATCGGAACATATTTCGATAAAACCGCTATGGGACATAAAGTATGAAATTTTCATCGAATTTTGATGAAAGGTGGTTTACAAATATACCCGACGTGGTAGGTATCCAAAGTTCGGCCCGGCCGAATTTAGCGCCTTTTTACTTGTTTTTGAATTATTAGGTTAATACAGTTGTAAATATATTAAAGTAAATATCTTATTTATAATAATCAATTTGTGTTTGTGAAGTAGGGTACTTAATTTGTTGATATCTGATGGGGGGCGGACCCTCCCCCTTATCCTAATTTTCAGAAACGCCAGGTCTCAGAGATGGGAGGTACGATTTAAGCGAAATTTTGTGTGCTCTCATATAGTACCCTAAGAATAAAAATTTGGTATCCAAATTTCGGATGGGGTACCTAGGGGGGCTGCCCCACCCTAAAACCTACCAAACATATATTTACACCAATCCCGACAATATGGGACTCAAATGAAAGGTATTTAGGATAAGAAAACGTATCTGATATCCAATTATCGGACCAAGTGCTAGGGGGGCCACCCCAAGCCCCAAAACACCCCTAAATCGGACATATTTACCGACTATGGCAATATGGGACTCAAATGAAAGGTATTTGCGAGTAAAATACGAATCTGATATCCAAATGTATGACCACGTTTCTGGGGGTCCACCCCTTTTCCAAAACACCCCCCAAACAGGACTTATTTACCGACCATGGCAATATGGGACTCAAATGAAAGGTATTTGCGAGTAGAATACGAATGTGATATCCAAATGTGGGATCACCATTCTTGGGGGCCGCCTCTCCCCAAAAACATCCCCCAATGGCGACAAATTTACGACCATAGGAATATGGGGCCCAAATGAGAGGTCTTTGGGAGTAAAGCACGAATTTGATATCAATATTCGGGAAAAGTGTCTATGGGGCCACCCCATCCTCACAACACCACCCAAATAGTAAGTATTTGCTGACTATTGCAATATGAGGCTCAAATAAGAGGGCTTTTAGAGTGGAGCACGAATGCGAACGAAGCCGCCCATCCCCAAAATACGCCCCTATCAGGTCATGTTTGCTGACTATGGCAATATGGGGCTCAAATTAATGGTATTTGGGAGAAGGCCACGTATCTGATATCAACATTAAGAACCAACACAACCATAACAACCCCCGAATAGGACGTATTTGCTCACCATGACAATTTCGGCCTTAAAGAGAGTGGAACCAAATGCCCCAAACCGGACATATTTGCTCACATTTGCAATAAGGAGTTTAAATGAGATTACAAAACGAATTTGATAACCAATTTTTTTGGCCAATGGCAATATGGGGTTCAAATAAATGATATATAGATGTATGAGAATAGAGCACGTTGCTGATATATTTTCCGGGTTTAGTGTTTGGGGGACCACCCCAATCCCCAAAACACCCCTAAATCGGGCATTTTTACCGACCATATCAATGTGGAGCTTAAATTAAAGGTATTGGGGGTAGAGCAAGAATTAATACACACTTTCGGGACCAATTTCTGGGGGTCTACCCCTTTCCCAAAATATCCCACAAACAGCAATTTTTTAGTGACCATCGCAATATGGGGCTCACATAAAGGTATATGGGAGTAGAATACGAATCTGATATCCAAATTTAGTACCATGTATTTAGGGCATCACCCCTTCCCCAAAACAACCCCTAAAGGGTAAACATTTTCGACCATGCAAATGAAAGGTATTTGAGATTAGAAAACTACAATAATTTGATAGCAAATTTTTGGGTCATGTGTTTGGAGGACGCCTCATCGTTATCAACTCCCCTAAACCAATGGCAATATGGGGTTTAAATAAATGGTATTTGAAAAAATGGTATTTTCAGGGCCAAGTGTCTGGGGGACCACCTCACCCCCGAAAACACCCCTAAATCATATATCATGAGAATATCGGGCTGAAATAAAGTATTTGAAGAATACTTATATTGTTAAACTGTTAGTCAAGTGATATACTATTTTCGTAGCATGGTATTTCACTCAAAGCTCTTTAATTGTCGAAAATAAATATTCCAAGGAAACTTTTGTTCCATATAAAGTAAAAAAAGGCTTAGTGGAGCGGGCCCGGGTTAGCTAGTATTAAATAAATAAAACAAGTTATAGCGTGCTAAGTTCGGCCGGGCCAAATCTTATATACCCTCCACCATGGATCGCATTTGTCGAGTTCCATGCGCGGTGTCTCCTTTTAGACAAACAAAGAATTTTGAATAGGAATATGCTATTGTATTATATTTAAGTTCATTCGGATAATAATTGCGCCTTGTAGGGGCTCAAGAAACAAAATTGGGAGATCGGTCTATATGGGAGCTGTATCATGCTATTGATCGATTCAGACCAGATTAGACACGCATGTTGAAGGTCATGGGAGAAGTCGTTTAAATTTCTTCCAAATCGGATGAGAATTGTGCCCTCAAAGAGTCAAGATCCCAGATCGTTTTATATGGCAGCCATATCAGGTTATGTACTGATTTGCGCCATACTTAGCACAGTTATTGGAAGTCATACCAAAACACCTCATGGAAAGTTATAGCTAAATCGGATGAGAATTGCGAGCTCTATTGGCTCAAGAAGTCAAGATCCAAGATCGGTTTTTATGACAGCTGTACCACATTATGGACCGATTTGAATCATACTTAACAAAGTTATTGGAAGTGGTACCAAAACACTACGTGCAAAATTTCAGTCAAATCGGACGAGAATTGCGCCCTGTAGAGGCTCAAGAAGTCAAGACCCAAGATCGGTTTATATGGCAGCTATATCAAAACCTGGACCGATTTGACCCATTTACAAATCCCAACCGACGTACACTAATAAATAGTATTTGTGCAAAATTTCAAGCGGCTAGCTTTACTCCTTCGAAAGTTAGCGTGCTTTCGACAGACAGACGGACGGACGGCCATGGCTAGATCGTCTTAAAATGATATGACGATCAAGAATATACTTACTTTATGGGGTCTCAGACGCATATTTCGAGTTGTAACAAACAGAATGACGAAATTAGTATGTCCCCATCCTATGGTGGAGGGCATATAAATAAATGAACACCTTATACAAAATTTCAACCAAATCGGATAAAAACTGCGATTTGTGAGTGCTCAAGAAGTCAAATTGGGAGATCGGTTTATATGAGAGCTTTATCTAAATCTGCACCAATATGGTCCATTTGCAATCCCTAACGACCTACATCAATATTAGGTATCTGTACAAAATTTCAAGCAGCTAGCTACGCACGTTCGACCACTATTGTGATTTCGATAGACGGGCGGACGGGCATGGCTAGATCGACTCAAAACGTCGAGACGACCTAGAATATATATATACTTTATGGGGTGTTAGACGAATATATCGAGGTGTTACAAATTTTTCTAACGACAAAATTTATTTCTAATTCTTTTTTTTTTTTCATTTAAATTTCTCCCTAACATTACATATCAGTGAAAGTCCTCTAATGATATTAATCGACCCACGAAATTACTTCTTTTAAAAACAAAATTTCAATTAATTTTTCGTTTTAAGTCAATGAAATATTTCCAGAAGGTAAATTTTGCACAGGCTTGGGCCCCGCCAAAATTACTTTTCGAACGACAATATTTTTATAAATTTGTTTTTATTGATATAAATATAAATCAAAATTTTCTAAAGATTTAATTCGAATCAAATGTTTTCTAGGACAAAGTTTCCATATAAATATTGGTTAAGAAAACAATTTAAAACATTCGTAATAAAAACATGCAACTTTTTCAAAAACAATCAAATTATTTTTCAAAGAAATGACAATGAATTTTTTATAGAAACCAAAATTCAGCAAAATTTTTTCTGGGCCAAATAAAAGATGGCTGTACTAAATTTTGAGACGAATGGAAGGAAATTGCGACCTGTATTTTGTACAAAAATTAACATGAACACACAAAATAACAGCTAGCTGGCTAGGTGTCGAGCTCAGTTAGTGTCGTACTAATACCAGAAAAGCGTTTTCGCAATGAATCCGATATAAGTACAACCTACCAACTTTCGGCTCTTGAAGTTTTAACACCTCCAAGTATCCGATGATGACCTCCTTAACCAAGAGGTCGAATCAGGAAATGATTCTGAGTCGATCTGTTGCAAACAAATGCACTAAGTGATAATACCCTGTGCCGCTGTAGTGGTGTAGGGTATAATTAAATTCCATCTCAACATGGTCGTTACGATTTATTTGCAATGGTTCAAACAAATTTCCATCATGAATTGAAGTTCTTTCTTAGGTTGCTAGATTTTTTTGCAAGTCATCATATGGCGTGCGACTGATTTGAATGTAAAAGAAAATTAGTCATTTATCATAAAACGGTGACATGACAGTAGTTTTTAGTGTTCTCATCCAAAAACTGTCACAATGAATAGCTGTTTTTCTTTGATTTTACACTGTGTGGGTGGCGATTAAAATCAAATCCTATGTTTGTTTAAACAAATGCTTAGACTCGCATGAATCAAAAGTTAGATAGGTGTCGGAAATTCGAGAAGGAGAGCAGAAGATCGAGGGGCTTGGAATCTTTCTGAATTCGGCTAGTGGGAAAATGTTCTGTGATAGTCTACTAAGCAAGTTAGGAAATCAGTTACATTGTCCTAACTTTTAACCATTTGAACCAAATTTGCAAATGCAAATTCGCCGTGAACATTCCATTAAGGATAAGGATGCTGTCCGATTCAAGTATAAGCTCAATGATAAGGGGCCTCCTCTTTATAGCCGAGTCCGAACGGCGTGCCGCAGTGCGACACCTCTTTGGGGAGTAGTTTTTACATGGCTGCCACACCATTTTCTCAAAGGGCATAGTTCACCACAAATGTCGCCGGCATTAGGAGGAAATAACCTTCGCTGGAAACTGCTTTCTAATGTTGACTTCAGAATTTGAACCCAGGCAGGCGGACATGCTAACAACAATTTAAGCAAACAATTTGTTTGGTGAAAACTTTTTTACTTGATATCAGTCTGTTGGGTATTTTTGTCTTATTTTACTTCTCATATAAATACGATAAACAAGTTTGCCTGTTTCTGCTTCAGCTGTAACTGAAAGTGGGCATAATTAGGTTTTATATAACTTGATAAGAAATCCTTTTGAAATTGAAACATTTTTTTTTTAATTTTAACGGCATTTGCACACCTCGCCTAATTGAAACGTAAATTTTTCGCTTCTGCCAATTTTATATTGATATACACGCAAAAAAATAATTCGTTTGATATAAATGAAAATAAAAGTACATGTCTTTTTGCGACAAATTCTTGCAAGAATTTGTGGCAAATGCACTGACATAACTATTCATTCTTGATATATAAAATGTTATTCGGATTTTCAACTAGTGTTTTTTCACCTATACATTAATTTTATATGAAAATTAGAATACCACCACCATAGGATGGTGATATACTAATCTAGTCATACCGTTTGAGGTGTTACTCAAAATATTCGTCAAAGACCTCATAAAGTTTATATATACATGGTCGTCTCGACGTCATAGTCAATCTAGCCATGTCCATCTGTCCTTCTACCGAAATCACAATAGAGATCGAACGCGTTAAGCTATCCGCTTGAAATATTGCACATCGATGTAGGTCGCTGAGTATGGCAAATGGGCCATATCGGTTCAGATTTAGATATAGCTCCCATAAAAACCGATCTCCCGATTTGTCTTCTTGAGCCCCTGGAAGTCGCAATTTTCCTCCGATTTGGCTGACATTTTGCATGTAGTGGTTCGTAAATACTTCCAACAACTGTGCCAAGTACTGCTCAAAACGGTTTATACCCTGATATAGCTCCCATATAAACCGATCTCTCGATTTGATTTACAAGACTTAATTTTTGTCCGATTTGGCTGAAATTTTACACGTAGTTTTTTGTTATAATTTTCAACAACTGTGTCAAGTACGGTCCTAATCGGTCTATAACCTGATATAGCCCCCATATAAACCGACCGCCTGATTTGACTTCTAGAGCCCTGACTACCCACAATTTTTGTCCGATTTGGTTGAGATTTGGCATGTAGTGTTTTGTTTTGCCTTCCAATTACTGTAATCTAATGTAGCTCCCATATAATCCGGTCTCTCGATCATCCTTCTTCGGTTTGACAGAAGTTTGGTATGTAGAATAAAATGATGCCCTACAACAAAATTTATTTTGTATAAGTTTTTAGCAGTATCCATGATGGTGGGTTCCCAAGATACGCCGATACGGCCGAACTTAACACGCTTTTACTTGTTAGTCTTAAAATAAATTGTTCATACGGAAAAGGCTGCCAAGTTGAATGTGATGTTAGAACACTATTGTAACTCAAATTCTTACCAGTTATAAGCAGACCTAAGTTGGTAATCCAAATTCTTTCAGAATATATTTGGATTTATTTCGATGTTATGATACTCAATTATATTAAAATCCTTTCATGCTGCTCCAATGATTTTTGTCTCTGGACATACCTATGGCGAAACTTAAAAAATTATCTATTTCCAAGTTTAGAATCCGTCCATCACTGGTTTATACGCTAAAATAGTCACCCTCTCTTACTCTCTCTCTAGTAGGAGAGAAACGAGAGAATAATTATTGGTCCGGTAAACGAATAATCGTTTGCGAAACACTTTTGGCATTAAAAAGCTTTTGATTTAAAACAAACGAAAGGTGCTTTTACCGTAGCCGAAGTTGCTAAAGGCTTATAATAAACAATAAACGTTTGATATGTTAAAGCGAAAGAAAAACTTCGTAACAAATGTATTTTGTTTCTCGTAAAAATGTCTCAAACGTTTAATTTTTTTGCGTGTATGCAGTCATGTTTTATGGACTTATTCGCAAAAACGAATTTAATCTAATTGTTTATGAACATTCAAGCCATAAAGATATAATGTTTATAAACAGTAATTAAGTCAAGTACACCTCAACCGACACACATGCATGGAAGTACCAGCGTGAATCCTCTTGTAGCACATGCGCATGCGCAAATTTTTCGGTTTACAGCCAAAGAGTTCTAACCATATGGCTGTCTTGGCGATAGCCGAGAGAGATAGCAGCGGACACCAAGAGCAAAATGAAAAGCATGCACTACTGAGCAAATGTGCTACACGAATAATTATGCGCCTCAAAGATGTGTTGGAGGCAAGAACGTTGACCGTTCTGCTTGTGAAAATGCATTAGAGTTGGCAATTAATGCATTCAACTCCAAAGTCATGATAAAAGTGTTGCTTTCAACAACAAAACATACATATACATCAGTGATGGGCACACTTACACAGTTAAAAACAAGTAAAAGCGTGATACTTTCGGCCGGGCCGAATATTAGGAACCCACCACCATGGATTCTGCTAAAAATTAATACAAAATAAATTTAGTAGAAGGGCATATTTTATTCTATATACCAAACTTCTGTCAAACCATCAAAAATTAAAGCTTCTCGGAACCAAACAACGATGATCGAGAGACCGGTTTACATGAGTGCTATATCAGGTTATAGACCGGTTTAGTCCGTACTTGGCACAACACTACAAGCAAAATGTCGGCCAAATCGGACAAAAATTGCGGCTTTTAAGGGCTCAAGAAGTCAAATCGGGAGATCAGGGAATATGGGAGCTATATCAGGTTATACACCGATTTGAACCATACTCAGCACAGTTAATAAAAGTAGTAACAGAACACTTCATGCTAAATTTTAGCCAAAACGAACAAAAGTTGCGGCTTCCAGAGGCTCATAAAGTCAAAATCGGGAGATCGGTGTGCTTGGAAGCTATATCTAAATCTTTACCTACATAGCCCATTTGCAATCCCCAACGGCCTACATTAATATTTAGTATCTGTCGTGATTTCGACAGACGGATGAACATGGCTAGATCAACCCAGAACGTCGAGACGATTATGAATATATATACTTTATATGGTCTTAGACGAATATTTCGTGGTGTTACAAACGGAATGACAAGATTAGTGTTTCCCCCTCCTATGGTGGTGGGTATAAAAATAAACATTGTCATAAGCATGGCGTTAAATTTACAAAGAAAAAAAAACTTATTTAAACCTCGAAAAACATGTTCCATATGCCAAGAATCAAAGTTATTGTCAAGGTAAAAGAAACTATATTTAAGTCACAAATTAATCGCAACAACGTGTACTTTTATTGCAAACGAATTATTCCTTTCACATAAAGGAAGTTTTTGCCAAGTAAACTTCGTTTCGAAAAAACGGTAAACATTGTTTACGATAAAAGTACATGTTTTTTTTTGCGATAAATTCTTGCAATAATTTGTGACATATATAAAGTTTTTTTTTCCGGACAAAACATGTCATTCTTGATATATATTGTAGATCATGTTATTCGAGACTTCAACTAGTTTCTCTAAAGTTATGAATTAATTTAACGCCATTCGTGCCCATATGTCCGGGCCCGCTACGCTTTCTTTAAATCTCTAATATATTTCTTGTGTGGGGACACTTCGCTCTGAATGTGGATATCGAATACATGCCACTGTAGCCTATGTCCGCCTATCAAGCTAAACGCCTGCGTTCGAATCCTGGCGAGAACAATAGACAAAATTTAAAGAGATTGTTATCCCCTCTTAATGCTGGCGACATTTGCGAGGTACCATGCCATTCATGGTCATGTAAAAAATTCTCCCCAAAAAGGTGTCACACTTCGGCACACCATTCGGACTCGGCTATAAAAAAGCCCCTTATCATTGAGCTTAACCTTGAATCGGAAAGCTTTCATTGGTGTGTGAAAAGTGTGCCCCTTCTCGATTCCTAGGTAAATTTTTACTCCACTCCCAAATGTCTTTCTTTTGAGTGGGTAAATAAGCTCTGTTTGAGGGTGGGGTGGACTCCAGGGTCTTTGTCCCGAAAATGAGTATACATTTCCCGAAAATCAATCAATTTCCACATCGAATAGCTTTTATATAATAAGAAGGTATTTACTGTTATGGTAGTTCCTCAAGCACATAGCTCTTCAATTGGATATCAAATTCCTTTTTATACCTTCTACCATAGGATGGGGGTATACTAATTTCGTCATTCTGTTTGTTACACCTCGAAACATACGTCTAAGAGCCATGTACGTCCGTCCGTCTGTCTGTCGAAAGCACGCTAACTTTTGAAGGAGTAGAGCTAGCCGCTTGAAATGTTGCACAAATACTTCTTATTGGTGTAGGTCGGGATTGTAAATGGGCCAAATCGGTCCATGTTTTGATTTAGCTGCCATATAAACCGATCTTGGGTCTTGACTTCTTGAGCCTCCATAGGGCGCAATTCTCGCCCGATTTGACTGAAATTTTGCATATAATGTTTTGATATCATTTCCAACATCTGTCTAAGTATGGTTCAAATCGGTCCATAACCTGGGATAGCTGCCATATAAACCGATCTTGGGTCTTGACTTCTTGAGCTTTTAGAGGGCGGAGTTCTTATCCGATTTGACTGAAGTTTTGCACATAGTATCACTACCAACAATTGTGCGAAGTATGGTTTAAATCGGTCCATAACCTGGTATAGCCGCCATATAAACCGATCTTGGGTTTGAGTTCTTGAGCCTCTAGGGGCGTAATTCTCATCCAATTTGACTGAAATTTTTCATATGGTGTTTTGATATCTCTTCCAATGTAATTTTGCACATGGTGTTTTGGTATCACTTCCAATATTTATGCGAAGTATGGTCCAAATCGCTTCATACCCTGATATAGCTGCCATATAAACCGATCTGGAATCTTGAGTTCTTGAGCCTCTAGAGAGCGCAATTCTTATCTGATTTGGAACAGATCGGGATCGGTCTATGTACCCGTCTGGCGGGTTTTGGACGGCCCCCGAGACACCCGACCCCAACAATAAAACCATGTTTTGTTTTGACTGTGAGAGTGCAAAAAACGAATCGCATTACCAATCTCCGAGATGTGGTGTTTTTGAAAATAAGGGTAATAAAAAGTGATTTTTAGGGAAGGGATGGCGCCTCAGACATTTCGAATCAAATATGGATATCAAATTCGTTCGACACTCCCAAATTCCTTTAATTTGAGCCCCATATTGCCTTGGTCGGTAAAAATGACCCGTTTGGAAGGTGTTTTGAGGCTGGGGGGGCAACCGGCACTTTGCCCTGAAAATAGATATAAAATTCGTTCTTTACTTCCAAATACCGTTGATTTGAGCTCCATATTGCAATAATCGGAAATGAAGTTCAGATTAGGGGGTGATTTAGGGCGTACGTCCAAACTTTTGGCTCCAAAATTGGATATCAAATTCGTTTTCTACTCTCAAATACCTTTCATTTGAGTCCTATATTGTCATAATGGGTCAGTCAACCTATTTGACTTATTTTTGGAAGGAAAAGCGCCACCTAGACTTGAACGCAAATTTTAATGTCACATTCGTAATCTACTCCCAAATACCCTTCATTTGAGTCCAATATAGACATGGTCGGCTAATATGCCCATTTGGGAGATTTGGGAGTGGGGCGACCTCCCATTGCTTGGACCTAATTTTTTATGTCGTATTTGAAACCTACTGTCACATACTTTTCATTTCAGACCCATATTGACATGAACGTCGAATATATCTATTCAGAGGAGTATTTGGGTTGGGGCGGCCCGCTGGGTACGTTGACCTAAATTTTAATACGATATTCGTTTTCTACTCTCTAATACATTTCATTTGATATTCAAATTGTGCCTATTTGTCTGGAAGATAGCCTACACTTTCTTCCAGACATACTTACACAATCTGTGAAAATTTTAAGAAAATCGGTTCAGCTGTTTTTGATTCTACGGAACAAACATTCAAGCGGCAGAAAGAGGCGTTCAGTAGGCTTTTTAAAATACATACAAAGAAGTCTGGAAGCATTAAAAAAATATACAAAAAATAAATATGGATCGCTTTCACATATACAAAAGGCAACCCACAAATACAAAAGGCAACCCCCTAAAGAGAGTATTGAGCCAATAAAAGAAGCATTTTTTATCCGATTTCGGTGGCAGAGTTGTTAGTCATAGTCATACCAGAACACCACATTCAAGAGCCAAATTCAGCCAAATTGGATAAGAATTGCGCCGTCTAGGACTCAAGAAGTCAAATCAGGAGATCAGTTTATACAGTAACTATATCCGGATATAGACTAACTTAGACCATACTAGCACAGTTGTTGGAAGTCATACCAAAACGACATGTGCAAAATTTCAACCAAATTGGATAACGCAGAGGGCGCAACCCTCTAGAGGCTGAAGAAGTCTAATCGGGAGATCGGTTTATATGGCAGCTATATCAGGATATGGACTGATTTAGACCATACTTAGAACATTGTTGGAAGTCATACCAAAACAATATGTACAAAATTTCAGTCAAATCGGATAAGAATTGCGCCCTCTAGAAGCTCAAGAAGTCTAATCGAGAGATCGGTTTATATGGCAGCTATATCAGGTTATGGACTGATTTAGACCGTACCTAGCACAATTGTTGAAAGTCATAACAAAACACCTCTTGCAAAAGTTCAGACAATTCGAATAAAAATTGCGCCCTCAAGAAGCTCAAGTAGTCAATACCCAAGATCGGTTTATATGGCAGCTGTATCAAAACATGGAACCATTTGGCCCATTTACAATCCCAACCGACTTACACTAGTTGTTATTGTTGTAGCCACATTTTCATGTGGATTTGGCGATCTTCGTCAAGCCCAAAGGACTGATCGCCGCGGGAACAGGCCATTGGTTATTTAAATGGACCAATAACTCGCCTTGTCATATCGAGTATCATAGGCACACAGTATTTGTGGAAGAGCTGGTGCCGTCCGGCCTCTCACTGAGACGTCCGCTCGTTACCACTATTCGCAACCTGTGGACGCGCTCGGTAACTCGCAGCTAAGCTTCTCCTGCCAACAATAAACACCACAATAATTGGAGCTAAATGTCTCAGTCTGTGTGGTGCTCACAGCTATCCCGTGCGTGCTTTCGACAAACGGACGGACATGGCTAGATCGACTTAAAATGTCATGACGATCAAGAATAATATAAATATTGGGTTGCCCAAAAAGTAATTGCGGATTTTTCATATAGTCGGCGTTGAAAAATTTTGTCACAGCTTGTGACTCTGTAATTGCATTCTTTCTTCTGTCAGTTATCAGCTGTTACTTTTAGCTTTAGGAAAAAAGTGTAAAAAAAGTATATTTGATTAAAGTTCATTCTAAGATTTATTAAAAATGCATTCACTTTCTTTTAAAAAATCCGCAATTACTTTTTGGGCAACCCAATATTTAGTTTATGGGGTCTTATGATGTAGGTTATAAAAACGTGCTAAGTTGGGCCGTGCCGTGGCTTGGGTATTGGGATTCCACTAAAAATTTACCTTTATTAATTCAGTTCGTATTTGAATAATTATTTTGCAACAATCAAATCGGGTGTTGATTTCGAATTTTATGGTCTCAAGAAGCCATATCGGGGTTTCGATATAAAGCCACATTTATTATCCAATTTGCTGCAATTTGGGACAGTTAGTTGTGTTAGGTCCTTCGGCATCCTCCGTTAATTTGGTCCGGATCGGACCAGATTTGGTTATAGCTGCCATATACACCGATCCTCCGATTTAGGGTCTTAGGCCCAAAAAAGGCGCATTTATTGTCCGATGTTGCCGATATTTGGGACAGAGAGATAAATTAAATCCCTTCAGATATTTCTGCAATTTGGTCTAGATCGATCAAGATTTGGATATAGCTGCCATATAGACCGATCCTCCGATTTAGGGTCTTAGACACATAAAAGCCACATTTATTATCCGATGTCGCTGAAATTTGGGACAGTGAGTTGTGTCAGGCCCCTCAAAATCTTTCTTTAATTTGGCACAGATCGGATCAGATTTGGATATAACTGCCATATAGACCGATCATGAAATTTTGTGTGCTCTCATATAGTACCCTAATAATAAAAATTTGGTATCCAAATTTCGGATGGGGTACCTAGGGGGGGCCGCCCACCCCAAAACCTACAAGACCCCTTTCCTAAAACACCCCCAAACTACACTTATTTACTGACCATGGGAATATGGGGCTTAAATAAAAGGTATTTGAGTGTAAAATTAGAATCTGATATCGAAATATGAGAAACGACCATATTTACCGACCATGTCAATGCGGAGATTAAATGAAAGTATTGGGGTATAGAGCAAGAATTGATATCCACTTTCGGGACCAATTTTCTGGGGGTCAACCCTTTCCCAAAATACCCCACAAGCAGCAATTTTTTAGTGACCATCGCAACATGGGGCTCAAATAAAGGTATGTGGGAGTAGAATACGAATTTGATATCCAAATTTAGGACCATGCATTTAGGGAATCACCCTTTCCCCAAAACACCCCGCAAAGTGTTAAAAATTTTCGACCATGCCAATATGTGGTATTTAAGGTTAGAAAACGAATTTGATAACCTATTTTAGGCCATGTGCTTGGGGGATGCCTCATCGTGTAAACTTCACTAAACCAATGGCAATATGGGGTTTAAATAAATGATTTTTGAAAAAAGAGCACGATGCTGATATTTTTTCAGGGCCAAGTGCCTGGGAGACAACCTCACCCCCGAAAACACCCCTAAATCACCTTACATCCAAACTTAAATTATTTAATAGCATGGTATTTCACTAAAAGCTCTTTAATTGTCGAAAATAAATATTCCAAGGAAACTTTTGTTCCATATAAAGTAAAAGAAGGCGCAGCGGAGCGGGTCCGGGTCTGCTAATCCCCCATATAAACCGATCTCCCGATTTTGCTTCTTGCCCCGAAATTTATACACCCATAGCAGCTATATCGAAAAATGGGTCTATCTAAACCATAAAGTACACGGATATCGAAAAGCTTAACATAAGTCACTGTGTTAAATTTCAGTGAAATCGGATAATAAATGCATCTGTTAAAGGGCGAAGACCTGAAATCGAGAGATCGGTCTATATGACCGCTATATCCAAATCCGAACCGATTTGGTCTCTGAAGAAGGATGTCGAGTAGCCTAACAGAACTCGCTGTCCCAAATTTCAGGTCTTAGGCCCATTAAGGCTATATTTATTATCCGTTTTCTCTGAAATTTGGAACAGATTGTTGAGTTAGACCTCTCGATATCCCTGTTCAATACGGCCCAGAGCTGTAGAGATTTAGATATAGTTGCCGTATACACCGATCTCTCGATTCAAGTTCTTGGACCGTTAAACGGCGCGTTTATTGTCCAATTTTGGTGAAATTTGAGACAGTAAGTTATGCGAAGCCCTTCGACAGCCTTGTTTAATTTGGCAGGTACTACGCTATGTAAAACTTCTTTCCAAAGAGGTGTCACACTGCGGGACGCCGTTCGGACTCGGCTATAAAAAGAAAGCTCCTTATCATTGCACTCATTGATATGTGAGATGTTCCTTGTTGAAATGTTAATGGGCAAAATTTGCATTTGCAAAATGTCAGTTCTGTGTTTACATTCTCAGCAAATTATCCCATTTTTTTGCACGTTCTCTTTGTTTGAGGTTCTTTTTCTCTCATTTAACTGGCACACGTACGCAAACGAGGGCAAGTTTCTTTGGTTGTGTTGAGACCAATGCCAATTTCGAAATGACATATTGATATCTGTTTGTTATACAAATGAGACCATCTTTAATTGTTTCGCCATGGGAGGAGAAATTAAAAATAAGCAGAACGTAGATGGTTCGTCGTAAAAATTGGTAAAAAAAATTTTTTTTTAAACATTTAATATTTATTGTTCCTCAATTTTTTAATTTCTTTGCGCAAAATTTAATGCAAATAAAAGTCATTTGAAACCAATTGACCGACACAAACAATAACCTGTTGAAATCATAAAATAAGCACAAAAGAAAAAAAGGATTTTGACAATTTTCGATTTTGAAAAAATGTGGGGTGATGGACTGAAGTAAAAAATGGTTTATTTATTTTCCCCATAAATTCAAATTAAATTCAAATCAATTGTTTTTTTTAATTAGGTCAATTAAACGTGCTTTTGAAAGAACAGATTTCCATTAAATTGGTTTATTGAGTCGATAACCGCTTTGATTGAATTTTTCAGCTTGTGATAAACGAAAATTGTCGTGATTAATAATAACAAGTAAAAGCGTGCTAAGTTCGGCCGGGCCGAATCTTATATACCCTCCACCATGGATAGCATTTGTCGAGTTCTTTTCCCGGCATCTCTTCTTAGGCAAAAAAAGGATATAAGAAAAGATTTGCTCTGCTATTAGAGCGATATCAAGATATGGTCCGGTTTAAATTAAATTATATGTTGGAGACCTGTGTAAAATGTCAGCCAATTCGAATAAGAATTGTGCCCTTTGTGGGCTCTAGAAGTAAAATAGAGAGATCGATCTACATGGGAGCTGTATCGGCCTATAGACCGATTCACACCATAATAAACACGTATGTTAATGGTCATGAGAGAATCCGTCGTACAAAATTTCAGGCAAATCGGATAATAATTGCGACCTCTAGAGGCTCAAGAAGTCAAGATCCCAGATCGGTTTATATGGCAGCTATATCAGGTTATGAACCGACTTGTACTTTATTTGACATAGTTGTTGAAAGTAACAATAAAAAACGTCCTGCGAAATTTCAGCCAAATCGGATAGAAATTGAGCCCTCTAGAAGCTCAAGAAGTCAAGTCCCCAGATCTGTTTATATGACAGCTATATCAGGTTATGAACCGATTTGAACCATATTTGGCACAGTGGTTGGATATCATAACAAAATACTACGTGCCAAAATTCATTCAAATTGGATAAGAATTGCGCCCTCTAGAGGCTCAAGAAGTCAAGACCCAAGATCGGTTTATATGACAGCTATATAAGGTTATGGACCGATTTGAACCATACTTAGCACAGTTGTTGGATATCGTAACAAAACACGTCGTGCAAAATTTCATTCCAATCGGATAAGAATTTCGCTCTCTAGAGGCTCAAGAAGTCAAGACCCAAGATCGGTTTATATGGCAGCTATATCAAAACATGGACCGATATGGCCCATTTACAATACCAACCTACCTATACTAATAAGAAGTATTTGTGCAAAATTTCAAGCGGCTAGCTTTACTCCTTCGGAAGTTAGCGTGCTTTCGACAGACAGACGGACGGACGGACGGACAGACGGACGGACATAGCTAGATCGACATAAAATTTCACGACTATCAAGAATATATATACTTTATGGGGTCTCAGACGAATATTTCGAGTAGTTACAATCAGAATGGCGAAATTAGTCTTATGGTGGAGGGTATAAAAATTTGTTTATAGGATCGATTTCAGCAAAATTTTTAATTAAATATAAACATGTCTTAACTAAATCAAGATTTTTTTTCTGTGTAGTTGTGGATGATGGTCAAACTTTCGATGCGTGCAACTGGAATGAAAAAGCGAACTATTCACAGTTGCTTGCTTTCTTTAAAAACTTCGTTGCCCTAAATGGATTCGGGACTGCATTTCAGGACCTACGTATGTCTTAAACTCGGTAAAGGCAAAATACAACCACATTTTCTTATACAGTTTAGTCGAACACCATAGACGAGTTTAAAATAGAGTGTCACAAATCATAGCCGTTTCATGTGTAGGAAAATGTTTTGGATATAAAATCGATTTTTGCTATTCTCTTCAATAGCCACAGGCATACTCCCTTAAAGTATGCGCAACTATTGTGCCAGCGAGAATTCTTAGCTGGAATATTCTTCGAAAACTGCAATTTGGTTTAAAATATATAGCACAGGGGAAAGTATGGTTTTGCCACAAAATGAATTGTCTGTCCCTATGTATGAAATGTATGTAATTATACTTCACATTTGACTAGCAAAACGACAATTCGTACAAAAGCAGTCACTGATACGCAGAGATACCTTGCCACCTCGAAGATCGATATATGGTCAACCAACACTGCTTTGGCCGTATAACATGACTAGGACGCAATGCTATCTCTGGAGGAGCTGGGCAACACAAGGGCAAAAATTAAAATTACACCCTCAGGGGTTCAAATCGTGGCAGCCATGAATAAAAGGGAATTGTCTACCAAGTCAAGCCACTTACATGCGGAGCAAAGCCATTGAAAAGCAAAAATTGAATTGCACATCTGTGGTATGAAATATAAACGAAGTTCTTTTCAACCACTCAGGCAGTGCAACAAAAAAAATATTTTTCCAGGAGTCCACAAAAAGAATGGAAGCCAGCACATCTGTGAGAACATTTTTTTGAGTATAAAACTCAATCAGATTGTGATTTAAATTCTGGGAATGGTAGGCCTTAAATATGTTTCATCTTATCTTAGATACATTTTAAAGTGTGTTCGTAGCATACAAATTTAAAAAATATCTGAACCGATCTTCTTGATATTTCAGAGTTAGAATGGCATGGTCAGGAAGGAATAGCGGCCAACCAAAGCGGTTCATAGCTAAATTATCAGAAATTTCATATTATGGCGATTTATATGGCATTTAACAGACGTGCCAGGTATGGTTGAAATCGGCTCAAAACCTGATACAGATCCTTTATAAACAGATCTACCGATTGCACTAGAGGATCCAATTATTATCCGATTTTTCTGAAATTTTGTACTATGAAGATTTCTATGACATTCGCACAGTGGCATGGACAGAGGAAACAGGTGGTAAAAATCAAAATTTTCATGTGCTTCTACGAAATTTTGAAAGAAACTTTTGGTACGTATAGAAATGTATGATTTTTTTATTAAGAGTTATGACCGATCCAAGTTTACTAATTATCGATTTGCAAAAAAAATACACAATTTTAGGTAATTTTGTACGATTTCAAATTAAATATCTCGAAACTAGATGAAACTATCCATCAAAAGAAACTTATTTTTCTTTTGATGGATACACTGAATAAATGTAGAGTGTCCACTGCATAAATATAAGGAAGAGAGTGGCACAGGGCACGCAACAGGGGGGAATCTTATCGCCACTCCTATGGGTGAATACCATAAATGACCTATTACGGATGCTGACTGAGGAGGGATTTGAACCCGTCTAATACGCAGACGATGTTATAATACTTCCAAAGGGGTAACGATCCAAACAAGCTATGAAAAAGGGCCTTGCATATGGCATATGACTGGGCTAGACCCAGATTTCTCAATGTTAGTCCACGGAAGACATAGGCAGAGCGATGATGACCACGCCCACTAGGCCACTGGAGACTATTCTAGATATCCAACCCATTGAAATACAGACTAAGTGTGAGGCAGCCACTGCGGCTAAGAGACTTAAGGCATTGGGAGAAACCTTGAAGGAAGGGAAGAGGTTTCCGATCGGATACCTGTGATGAACCTTGAAGTCGAGTGCGAGGCACTGCTGCCATCAGCACAGTTTTGGATTGACGGAACCCTAGTATTGTCATCTGGAAGATCATGTTACACGGATGGATTGAAGCTAGAGGACAGAGTGGGCCTGGGGGTTTACATTGAGAACGAGAGAAAGAGGAACTGAGATCTATTTTAAACTGCCTGACCATAATAGGGTCCTGCAGGCGGAGATCCGGGCGATCACAGAATGTTTGCAGCGGTGTGGTGCTAACGCGAGGACGTCGAGTGTGAACATCTTTACCGACAGTAAAA
This sequence comes from Stomoxys calcitrans, assembly GCF_963082655.1. Lineage (NCBI taxonomy): Eukaryota > Metazoa > Arthropoda > Insecta > Diptera > Muscidae > Stomoxys > Stomoxys calcitrans. Next base: position 153,982,014 of record NC_081552.1, read on the forward strand.
TTGCCATTAGGCCAATAACAACCAGAACGGAAAGGTCACGAACAGCCTTGTAGTGTAAGAAGGAGATTAACGCCTTCTCTGAGGATGGCAAAATCCGCATCGTTTGGTTGCCGGGCCATAACGGAGTAAGGGGAAATGAAAGGGCAGACGATTTGGCGGTGAAGGCCAGAGGACTGTCGTCAATAAACTTGGTTAACCCAAAGCCTATCGTGTCGATGCAGTCGGAGTAAATGGAGTGGGCGACGAATGCGCATGCAACATTGTGGAACAGCGAAACGGTCGGTAGGACGGCGACAATCCTATGGGGGGATCCAGATCGTGAGAAGACGAGTCTATTACTGAAAGGAAGCAAGAAGAAGGTCAGTATAGCTATTTGTATCATAACGGGACACATAGGAATACGAGCTCACTTATGTAAAATCGGTGCGGCAAATGATAGCATGTGTAGGGCATGCGGGGAAAATGATGAGACGTTGGAGCATTTCCGTTGTCATTGCACGGCTTTCGTGTTTAACAGATACCGGCACTTAGGTGGAGACACATTATCAGATATGATCCAACATAGGGGAGTGGTATTGAAGGATTTTGTAAGTAGCACGGAATTCCTTACTTAAAATTTTCTTTTTATACCCACCACCGAAGGATGGAGGTATATTCATTTTGTCATTCCGTTTGCAACACATCGAAATATCCATTTCCGACCCTATAAAGTATATATATATATATATATATATATATATATATATATATATATATATATATATATTGATCAGCGTAAAAATCTAAGACGATCTAGACATGTCCGTCCGTCTGTCTGTTGAAATCACGCTACAGTCTTTAAAAATAGAGATATTGAGCTGAAATTTTGCACAGATTCTTTTTTTTGTCCAAGGTTAAGTTCGAAGATGGGCAATATCGCACTATATCTTCATATAGCCCCGATCCGCCGACTTAGGGTCTTAGGCCCATAAAAGCCACATTTATTATCCGATTTTGCTGAAATTTGAGACAGTGAGTTGTGTTAGGCTCCTCGACATTCTTCGTCAATTTGGCTCATATCGGTCCAGATTTGGATATAGCTGCCATATAGACCGATCCTCCCATTTAGGGTCTTAGGCCCATAAAAGTCACATTTACTCTCCGATTTTGCTGAATTTTGGGACAGTGAGTTGTGTTAGGCCCTTCGACATTCTTTGTCAATTTGGCTTCGATCGGTCCAGATTTGGATATAGCTGCCATATAGACCGATCCTCCGATTTTGAGTCTTAGGCCCATAAAAGGCACATTTATTATCCGATTTTGCTGAAATTTGGGACAGTGAGTTGTGTTAGGCCCTTCGACACCCTTCGTCAATTTGGCTCTGATCGGTTCAGATTTGGATATAGCTGCCATATAGACCGATCCTCTGATTTAGGGTCTTAGACCCATAAAACCCACATTTATTATCCGATTTTGCTGAAATTTGAGACAGTAAATAGTGTGAGGCCCTTTGATATCCCTCATCAATTTGATGCAGATCGGACCAATTTTGGATATAGCTGCCATATAGACCGATCTCTCGATATATCTTTATAGTTTATGGGGGCACACAACAAGCCGATTACTGGCTTAGGTGTATGTCCATAGTGGCATGGGGCGGATTAATATCTGCACCCTTTTATACCCACCACCGAAGGATGGGGGTATATTCATTTTGTCATTCCGTTTGCAACACATCGAAATATCCATTTCCGACCCTATAAAGTATATATATTCTTGATCAGCGTAAAAATCTAAGACGATCTAGACATGTCCGTCCGTCTGTCCGTCTGTCTGTTGAAATCACGCTACAGGCTTTAAAAATTGAGATATTGAGGTGAAATTTTGCACAGATTCTTGTTTTGTCCATAAGCAAGTTCGAAGATGGGCTATATCGGACTATATCTTGATATAGCCCCCATATAGACCGATCCGCCGATTTAGGGTCTTAGGCCCATAAAAGCCACATTTATTATCCGATTTTGCTTAAATTTGGGACAGTGAGTTGCGTTGAGCTCTTCGATATCCTTCGTCAATTTGGCCCAGATCGGTCCAAATTTGGATATAGCTGCCATATAGACCCTTCCTCCGATTCATGGTCTTAGGCCCATAAAAGTCACATTTATTATCCGATTTTGCTGAAATTTGGGACAGTGATTTGCTTTAGGCCCTTCGACATCTTTCTTCTATTTGGCCCTCATCGGTTCAGATTTGGATATAGCTACCATATAGACCGATCTCTCGATTTAAGGTTTTGGGCCCATAAAAAGCGCATTTATTATCCGATGTCGCCGAAATTTGGGACAATGACTTGTGTTGGGCCCTTCGATATTTGTCTTCAATTTGGCTCAGATCGGTCCAGATTTGGATATAGCTGCCATATAGACCGATCTCTCGGTTGAACAATGACATGTACTTATAAGCATTTGGTCTAAATCGGATGATATCTATAGAGCTGCTATGGGGCATAAGGTATGCATTTTTCACTGGATTTTGACGAAATGTGGTTCACATATATACCCGAGGAGGTGGGTATCCAAAGTTCGGCCCGGCCGAACTTAACGCCTTCTTACTTGTTTCAACCTTACCTAACTTAACCTAATAAATGAAGAATTGTCCAAAAAGAATAACAATGATTTCTTTGAGCTTCTCGAGATAAATCACTATTTAACAAGTAAAAGCGTGCTAAGTTCGGCCGGGCCGAATCTTATATACCCTCCACCATCGCATTTGTCGAGTTCTTTTCCCGGCATCTCTTCTTAGGCAAAAAAGGATATAAGAAAAGAATTGCTCTGCTATTAGAGCGATATCAAGATATGGTCCGGTTTGGACCACAATTAAATTATATGTTGGAGACCTGTGTAAAAATGTCAGCCAATTCGAATAAGAATTGCGACCTTTGGGGGCTCAAGAAGTAAAATAGAAAGGTCGATTTATATGGGAGCTGTATTGGGCTATAGACCGATTCAGACCATAATAAACACGTATGTTGATGGTCGTATCCGTCGTACAAAACTTCAGTTAAATCGGATAATAATTGCGACCTCTAGAGGCTCAAGAAGTCAAGATCCCAGATCGGTTTATATGGCAGCTATATCAGGTTATGAACCAATTTGAACCTTATTTGATACGTCATGCAAAATTTCAGTCAAATCGGATAGGAATTGCGCCCTCTAGAAGCTCAAGAAGTCAAGTCCCCAGATCTGTTTATATGACAGCTATATCAGGTTATGGACCGATTTAAACCATACTTGGCACAATTGTTGGATATAATAACAAAATTCTTCGTGCTAAAATTTATTCCAATCGGATAATGCAAAATTTCAAGCGGCCTCTAGAGGTCGCAATTATTATCAGATTTGCCTGAAATTTTGTACGACGGATTCTTTCATGACCATCAACATAAGTGTTAATTATGGTCTGAATCGGTCCATAGCCCGATACAGCTCCCATATAAATCGATCTCCATATTTTACTTATTAAGCTCACAAAGAGCGCAATTCTTATTCGAATTGGCTGACATTTTACACAGGTCTCCAGGTCTCGCTCTAATAGCAGAGCAAATCTTTTCTTATATCCTTTTTTTTTTGCATAAGAAGAGATGCGGGGAATAGAACTCGACAAATGCGATCCATGGTGGAGGGTATATAAGATTCGGCCCGGCCGAACTTAGCACGCTTTTACTTGTTTTCAAAATACGCTCTTCGATTGATCCTTAACATAATTAAAGAGAGAGTTTGAAGTCAAAAAATTTAAAGAAGACATGGTTCAAGAATTGTATAGAGGACATGTTCCACAGTCCAAAAATCCTTGGAATAGTTCTTTAAAGTTTAAACGGATAAGGATATCTACACGAAACTTGACATACTGCAGGTGGAGATGGTTTCAACTAATTAGGCTAAATTTGGGGACCATAGTAGGTCCAGGGGCTGACAAGGAGCGTGAATGTAGGACACCTTAGGCGTTATTTCAAATTTTGAAGTGCTGCCAAATAGCCACTTATGGACCGATCGTTATTATTTTTTCTGCAAAAAGAAGATGTCTGGAATATCTATAACTGTTTACGAGATACTGTATTTAAATATTTTTTAATACTACAGTCAATGTATCGACCGCATTTTCGGAATTGCGGCACTATTTCTTTACCAATTGCAAATCTGATTACATCATTGGAAAGGTTACAAAATTCTTCGAGTAATCTTCTTATATATAACCAGTAAGGAAGGGCAAAAGTCGGGCAGTGCCGACTGTATAATACCATACACCTACCATAAGAACAATGTGGGAGCTATATCCAATTCTGAACCAATGTTGATGGACTTCGGCGGATGTTTTCAGATGGGTTATTAAATAACCCGTAGCCAATTTCGAGCAAATATGTTCAAACTGTAATGACTATGGTTGATATATGACAACATTAATGCAAATTACCCAAAATCTGACAAACTTATATATGGGAGCTATATCTAAACCTGAACCGATTACAAGCAAACTTCTTAGATATTGTAGTAGTAGTCGATGAAACCGTTGTGCAAAATTTTGGCAAGACTATTCAATAAATGCGCTTGCTGTGACTCTAAAAGTTAAAATCGGGCGATACATATAAATGAGAGCTATATCTAAATCCGAATCGATTTTCATGAAATTCATCAGTAATGTCGAGAGTTAAAAGAAAATCATTCGTGCCAAATTTCAAGAGAATCGGTTAACAAATTACCATTTTATTGCATTATAAGGCAAATCGGACGATCATATATATGAGAGCTATATCTAAATCTGAACTGATTTCCATGAAATTCACCAGTAAAAGCGAGAGTAATCATAAAATCCTTCCTGCCAAATTTCGAGAAAATCGGTAAACAAGTGACCATTTTATTGCATTACCAGCTGACCCGGGCCCGCTCCGCTGCGCCCTCTCTAATTTTATATGGAACAAAAGTTTCCTTGGAATATTTATTATTGACAATTAATGATTTTTTAGTGAAATAACATTCTACGAAAATATATAAATCTCTTATATATATATCGCATGACTAACAGTTTAACAATATAAGTGCCTTTATCTGAATCCCATATGATCTTTATTGGTCTACGAATTTAAGTTTGGATATAAGCTGTACTCCCAGATACTTGGCCCTGAAAAAATAGGGGCATCGTGCTCTTCTCTCAAATACTATTTATTTAAACCCCATATTGCCATTGGCTTAAGATGAGTTTACAGGATGAGGCATCCCCCAAACACATGGCACCAAAATAGGTTATCATTTGGATATCAAATTCGTATTCTACTCCCAAATACCTTTACTTGAGCCCCATATTGCGATGGTCACTAAAAAATTGCTTTGTGTGGGGTATTTTGGGAAAGGGGTAGACCCCCAGAAAATTGGTTCCGAAACTGGGTATCAATTCTTACTCTACCCCCAATACATTTCATTTAGGCCCACGTTGTCATGGTCGGTAAATTGGGAATTGGGGTGGTCCCCCAAACACTAAGCCCGGAAAATATATCAGCAATGTGCTCTATTCTCATATATCTATATATCATTTATTTGAACCCCATATTGCCATTGTCCTCAAAATTGGATATCAAATTCGTTTTCAAATCTCATTTCTCCTCCTTATCCTTATCAACTCCTTATTGCAAAAGTCAGCAAATATGTCCGGTTTGTGGTATTGGCCCCAAAAACTATAAATATTTAGTTCCACTCTCTTTACGACCCAAATTGTCTTGGTGAGCAAATACGTCCAACTTGGGGGTTGTTATGGTGGTGGGACGTCCCCTAGACAGTTGGTCCCTAATGTTGATAACAGATACGTGGTCTACTCCCAAATACCTGTAATTTGAGGCCCATATTTCCATAGTCGGCAAACATGACCAGCTTGGGGGTGTTTTGGGGGATGGGTGGCCACTCAGTGAGTTGGCCTTGAAAATATATATCGGATTCGTGTTCCACTTTAAAAACCCTCATATTTGAGCCTCATATTGCAAAAGTCAGCAAATACTTCCTATTTGGGTGGTGTTGTGGTGGTGGTGTGGCCCTATAGACACTTTTCCCAAATATTAATATCAGATTCGTGCTTTACTCCCAAAGACCTTTCATTTGAGCCCCATATGGCTATGGTCGTAAATTTGTCGCCTTTGGGGGAGGGTTTTGGGGAAAGGCGGCCCCCCAAACACTTGGTCCCATATTTGGATATAATATTCTAATTCTACACTCAAATACCTTTTATTTAAGACCCATACTCCCATGGTCAGTAAATAAGTCCTGTTTGGGGGTGTTTTGGGGAAGGGGTGCACCCCCCAGAAACGTGATCCCACATTTGGATATCAGATTCGTATTCTACTCGCAAATACCTTTCATTTGAGTCCCATATTGCCATGATCGGTATATGTCTAATCTAGGTCTGTTTTGGAGGTTGGGTGGTGTTGTGGGGGTGGGGTGGACCCCCAGACACTTTTCCCGAATATTGATATCAGATTTGTGCTTTACTCCCAAAGACCTTTCATTTGAGGCCCATGTGGCCATGGTCGTAAATGTGTCCCCTTTGTGGGAGGTTTTTGCGGAGAGGTGGCCCCCTAAACACTTGGTCTCATATTTGGATATCAGATTCTAATTCTGCACTCAAATACATTTTATTTAAGCCCCATATTCCCGTGGTCAGTAAATTAGTCCAGTTGGAGGGGTGTTTTGAGGAAGGGGTGGACCGCCAGAAACCTGGTCCCACATTTGGATATCAGATTCTAATTCTACTCGCAAATGCCTTTCATTTGGGTCCCATATTGCCACGGTCGGTAAATATGTCCGATTTAGGAGTGTTTTGGCGGTTGGGGTGGTCCCCCTAGCACTTGGTTCGACAAACGGATATCAGATGCGTTTTCTTATCCTAAATACCTTTCATTTGAGTCCCATATTGGCGTGATTGGTGTTAATATATGTTTGGTAGGTTTTAGGGTGGGGCGGCCCCCCTAGGTACCCTATCGGAAACTTTGGCTTCAAATTTTTATACCCTCCACCATAGGATAGAGGTATACTAATTTCGTCATTCTGTTTGTAACTACTCGAAATATTCGTCTGAGATCCCATAAAATATATATATATTCTTGATCGTCGCGACATTTTATGTCGATATAGCCATGTCCGTCCGCCCGTCTGTCTGTCGAAAGCACGCTAACTTCCGAAGGAGTAAAGCTAGCCGCTTCAAATTTTGCACAAATACTTCTTATTAGTGTAGGTCGGTTGGTATTGTAAATGGGCCATATCGGTCCATATTTTGATATAGCTGCCATATAAACCGATCTTGGGTCATGACTTCTTGAGCTTCTAGAGTGCGCAATTCTTATCCGATTGGAATGAAATTTTACACGACGTGTTTTGTTATGATATCCAACAACTGCGCCAAGTATGGTTCAAATCAGTCCATAACCTGATATAGCTGTCATATAAACCGATCTTGGGACTTGACTTCTTGAGTCTCTAGAGTGCGCAATTCATATCCGATTGGAATGACATTTTGGACGAAGTGTTTTGTTATAACCTGATATAGCTGTCATTTAAACCGATCTTGGGTCTTGACTTCTTGAGCTTTAGAGTGCGCAATTCAATTTCAATTTCAACAACTATGTCAAATAAGGTTCAAATCGGTTCATAACCCGATATAGCTGCCATATGAACCGATCTGGGATCTTGACTTCTTGAGCCTCTAGAGGTCGCAATTATTATCCGATTTAACTGAAATTTTGTACTACGGATCCTCTCATGACCATCAACATACGTGTTTATTATGATCTGAATCGGTCTATAGCCCTACCATATAAATCGACCTTTCTATTTTACTTCTTGAGCCCCCAAAGGGCGCAATTCTTATTCGAATTGGCTGACATTTTACACAGGTCTCCAACATATAATTTAATTGTGGTCCAAACCGGACCATATCTTTATATCGCTCTAATAGCAGAGCAAATCTTTTCTTATATCCTTTTTTGCCTAAGAAGAGATGCCGGGAAAAGAACTCGACAAATGCGATCCATGGTGGAGGGTATATAAGATTTGGCCCGGCCGAACTTAGCACGCTTTTACTTGTTATTTTTAGGGTACTATATGAGAGCACACAAAATTTCGCTTAAATCGCACCACCCATCTCCGAGATCTGGCGTTTCTGAAAATTATGGTAAGGAGGATGGTCCGCCCCTTTCAGATATCAAACAAGTAAAATCGTTCTAAGTTCGGCCGGGTCGAATCTTATATACCCTCCACCATGGATCACATTTGTCGAGTTCTTTTCCCGGCATCTCTTCTTAGGCAAAAAAGGATATGAGAAAAGATTTCCTCTGCTATTAGAGCGATATCAAGATATGGTATTGTGGTCCAACAATTAAATTACATGTTGGAGAACTGTGTAAAATGTCAGCCAATTTGAATATCAATTGCACCCTTTGGGGGCTCAAGAAAATAGAGAGATCGATTTATATGGGAGCTGTATTGGGGTATAGACCGATTCAGATCATAATAAACACGTTTGTTGATGGTCATGAGAGGATCCGTAGTACAAAATTTCAGGCAAATCGGATAATAATTGCGACCTCTAGGGGTCAAGAATTCAAGATCCCAGATCGGTTTATATGGCAGCTATATCAGGTTATGAACCGATTTGAACTACACTTGGCACAGTTGTTGGATATCATAACAAAACACGTCGTGCCAAATTTCATTCCAATCGGATAAGAATTGCGCAGTCTAGAGGCTCAAGAAGTCAAGACACTAGATCGGTTTATATGTCAGCTATATCAGGTTATAAACCGATTTGAACCATTTACAATACCAACCGACTTACACTAATAAGAAGTATTTGTGCAAAATTCCGAGCGGCTAGCTTTACTCCTTCGGAAGTTAGCGTGCTTTCGACAGACAGACGGACGGACAGACGGATGGACATGGCTAGATCGACATAGAATGTCGCGACGATCAAGAATATATATACTTTATGGGGTCTCAGACGAATATTTCGAGTAGTTACAAACAGAATGACGAAATTAGTATACCCCCATCTTATGGTGGAGGGTATAAAAATGTAGTACACTATTTTCACCACTGGATCATTATGCACCATCTGTGAAAATTTCAAAAAAATCGGTTCAGCCGTTTCTGAGTCTATAAGGAACACACAAACATACAAACAAACAAATACAAATTGATTTTTATATATAAGTTTACTGCTAATCGGACGAACATATATATGGGAGCTATATCCAAATCTGAACCGATTTTTTCGGGTCTAGGCCGAAAAACATGCCCATACCAAATTTGAAGACGATCTGATGAAAATTGCGGACTGGAGTTTGTACACAAATTAACATGGACAGACGGACAGACAGACAGAGGGACATAGCTAAATGGAATCAGAAAGTGATTCTGAGTCGATCGTTATGCTCTTCAATGGGTCTATCTCTCTTCCTTTTGAGTGTTACAAACTAATTCACTAAGTTATAATACCCTGTACCACAGTGGTGGTGTAAGGTATAACAAGTAAAAGCGGCCGAATCTTATATACCCTCCACCATGGATCGCATTTGTCGAGTTCTTTTCACGGCATCTCTTCTTAGGCAAAAAAGGATATACAAAAGAATTGTTCTGCTATTAGAGCGATATCAAGATATGGTCCGGTTCGGACAACAATTAAATTTTATGTTGGAGATCTGTGTAAAATTTCAGCCAATTCGTATAAGAATTGCGCCCATTGGGGCTCAAGATGTGAAATAGAGAGAACGATTTATATGGGATCTGTATCGGGCTATAGACCGATTCAGACCATAATAAACACGTTTGTTGATGGTCATGAGAGGATCCGTCGTACAAAATTTCAGGCATATCGGATAATAATTGCGACCTCTAGGGGTCAAGAAGTCAAGATCCCAGATCGGTTTATATGGCAGCTATATCAGGTTATCAACCGATTTGAACCTTATTTGACACAGTTGTTGAAAGTAAAAATAAAATACGTCATGCAAAATTTCAGTCAAATCGGATAAGAATTGGGCCCTCTACAAGCTCAAGAAGTCAAATCCGCAGATCTGTTTATATGACAGTTATATCAGGTTATTGTCTGATTTTAACCATACTTGGCACAGTTTTTGAATATCATAACGAAATACTTCGTACAAAAATTCATTCAAATCGGATAAGAATTGTGCCCTCTAGAGGCTCAAGAAGTCAAGACCCAAGATCGGTTTATATGGCAGCTATATCAGGTTATTGACCGATTTAAACCATACTCCGCACAGTTGTTGGGTATCATAACTAAACACGTCGTGCAAATTCCATTCCAATCGGATAATAATTGCGCACTCTAGAGGCTCAAGAAGTCAAGACCCAAGATCGGTTTATATGGCAGCTATATCAGGTTATGAACCGATTTGAACCATACTTGGCACAGTTGTTGAATATCAAGACCCAAGATCGGTTTATATGGCAGCTATATCAGGTTATGAACCGATTTGAACCATACTTGGCACAGTTGTTGAATATCATAAATACTTCGTGCAAAAATTCATTTAAATCGGATAAGAATTGTGCCCTATAGAGGCTCAAGAAGTCAAGACCCAAGATCGGTTTATATGGCAGCTATATCAAAACATGGACCGATATGGCCCATTTACAATACCAACCGACCTACACTAATAAAAAGAACTTGTGCAAAATTTCAAGCGGCTAGCTTTACTCCTTCGGAAGTTAGCGTGCTTTCGACAGACAGACGGACGGTCGGACGGACGGACAGACGGACGGACATGGCTAGATCGACATAAAATGTCGCGACGATCAAGAATATATATACTTTATGGGGTCTCGGACAAATATTTCGAGTAGTTACAAACAGAATGACGAAATTAGTATACCCCCCTTCTTATGGTGGAGGGTATAAAAATCAATTTGTCTCTGTTTGTAGGTTTGTTTGTTTGTGTATTCCTTATAGACTCACAAACGGCTGAACCGATTTTCTTGAAATTTTCATTGATGGTGCATAATGATACCGTGGTGAAAATAGGGTACTACATTTTTTGATATCTGAAGGGGAAGCGGACCTTCCCCCTTACCCTTATTTTCAGAAACACCAAATCTCGGATATGGGTTGTGCGATTTTAGCGAAATTTTGTGTGCTGTCTTATAGTAACCTACAAAAAAAATTTGGTATCCCAATTTCGGATGGGGTACCTAGGGGGGCGCCTTACCCCAAAACCTACCCAAATATACATATACACCAATCACGACAATATGGGACTCAAATGAAAGATTAGAAAACGTTTCTGATATTCAATTGTGGGATCATGCGTTCGGGGAACCACCCCAACCCCCAAAACATCCCTAAATCGGACATATTTACCGACCATTGCAATATGGGACTTAAATGAAAGGTATTTGGAGTAAAATACGAATCTGATATCCAAATTTGGGACAAAGTTTCTGGCGGTCCACCCCTTCCCCAAAACACCCCTCAAACAGGACTTATTTACTAACCATAGCAATATGGAGATTAAATAAATGGTATTTGAGTGTAGAATATGAATCTAATATCCAGATGTGGAACCAAATGTTTGGAGGACCGCCCATCCCCGAGATATCCCCCTAAGACGACAAATTTACGATCCTAGCAATATGGGGCTCAAATGAAAGGTCTTTGGAAGTGAAGCACGAATCTGATATTAATGTTCGGGAAAAGTGTCTACGGGGCCACCCCACCCCCATAACACCGCCCAAATAAGATGAATTTGCTGACCATTGCAATATGAAGCTCAAATAAAAGGTATTTTAGAGTAGAATACGAACCTGATATATATTTGAAAAGCCAAGTCACTGAGTGGCCGCCCCATCCCCCAAAAGACCACCCAAACCGGTCATGTTCGCCGACTATGGAAAAATGGAGTTCAAATGAAGGGTATTTGGGAGTACACCATGAATCTGACATTAATATTCGGGACAAACTGTCTAGGGCACATCCCACCACCATAACAACCCCCAAGTAGGATGTATTTGCTCACCAAGACAATTTCGGTCTTCAAGACAGTGGAGCTCGATATTCATAGTTTTTAAGGCCCTTGCCCTAAACCAGACATATTTGCTGGCTTTTCAATAAGGGGTTTAAGTGAATGGTATTTGAGATTAGAAAACGAATTTGATATGCAATTTTAAGGCCATTGGCAATATGGAGTTCAAATACATGAGAAGAGAGCACGTTGCTGATATATTTTTAAGGCTTAGTGTTTGGGGGACCACCCAACTCCCGAAAACACCACTAAATAAAACATTTTTACCGACCATGTCAATATGGGGCTTAAATGAAAGGAATTGAGAGGAAGATAAAGAATTGAAACCCATTTTCGGGACCAATTTTCTCAAATACATCGCAATATGGGGCTCAAATAAACGTATTTTGGAGTAGAATACGAATTTGGTATCCAAATGTAGGACCATGTATTTAAGGCATGGACGCTCCTTCCCCAAAACACCCCCCCAAAGGGTGAACATTTTTCGACTATGCCACTTATGTGACTCAAATTAAAGGTAGTTGAAATTAGAAAACGAATTTGGTAACCAATTTTGGGGCTATGTGTTTGGGAGACGCCTCATCCTGTAAACTCCCCACAAAACCAATGGCAATATGGGGTTTAAATAAATGCTATTTGAGAGAAGAACACGATGCCGATATTTTTCAGGGCCAAGTGTCTGGCGGATCTCCTTACTCCGAAAACACCCCCAAATCAGACAACATGAGAATATCGGTCTGAAATAAAGTATTTTAAGAATAGAGTGCACGTTACATCCAAACTTAAATGCGTAGACCAATAAAGATAAAATGGGATTGAGATAAAGGCACTTATATTATTAAACTGTTGTCAAGCGATAACTATTTTCGTAGCATGGTATTTCATTAAAAGCTATTTAATTGTCGAATATAAATATTCCAAGGCAACTTTTGTTCCATATAATTTAAAAGAAGGGGAAGCGGAGCGGGCCCGTCCAGCTAGTAAAAAACAAGTAAAAGCGTGCTAAGTTCGGCCGGGCCGAATCTTATATAACCTCCACCATGGATCGCATTTGTCGAGTTCTTTTCCCGGCATCTCTTCTTAGGCAAAAAAAGGATATAAGAAAAGATTTGCTCTGCTATTAGAGCGATATGAAGATATGGTCCGGTTTAAATTAAATTATATGTTGGAGACCTGTGTAAAATGTCAGCCAATTCGAATAAGAATTGCGCCCTTTGTGGGCTCAAGAAGTAAAATAGAGAGATCGATTTATATGGGAGCTGTATCGATACCGATATACCGATTCAGACCATAATAAACACTTATGTTAATGGTCATGAGAGAATCCGTCGTGCAAAATTTCATTCCAATCGGATAAGAATTGCGCACTCTAGAGGCTCAAGAAATCAAAACCCCAGATCGGTGTATAAGGCAGCTATATCAGGATATGGACCGATTTGAACCATACTTGGCACAGTTGTTGGATATCATAACAAAATACTACGTGCCAAAATTCATTCAAATTGGTTAAGAATTGCGCCCTCTAGAGGCTCAAGAAGTCAAAACCCAAGATCGGTTTATATGACAGCTATATAAGGTTATGGACCGATTTGAACCATACTTAGCACAGTTGTTGGATATCGTAACAAAACACGTCGTGCAAAATTTCATCCCAATTGGATAAGAATTGCGCACTCTAGAGGCTCAAGAAGTCAAGACCCAAGATCGGTTTATATGGCAGCTATATCAAAACATGGACCGATATGGCCCATTTACAATACCAACCGACTTACACTAATAAGAAGTATTTGTGCAAAATTTCAAGTGGCTAGCTTTACTCCTTCGGAAGTTAGCATGCTTTCGACAGACAGACGGACGGACGGACGGACGGACGGACAGACGGACGGACGGACGGACATGGCTAGATCGACATAAAATTTCACGACGATCAAGAATATATATACTTTATGGGGTCTCAGACGAATATTTCGAGTAGTTACAATCAGAATGACGAAATTAGTATACCCCCCATCTTATGGTGGAGGGTATAACAAATAAAAATGTGCCAAGTTCGGCTGGGCCGAATCGTGGGAACCTCCCACCATGGAAAAAAATTGCCACAAACAAACGTACCTTGAGATATCTGTGTATTTTAAATACCAACATTTCTGCCAAATCAGACACAAATTGAACCGAAAAGTCTTCTAGGGGCCGTAGAAGACTTTTCGGTTTATATAGGAGCTATATCAAGTTATGGACCGATTTGGACCGTACTTAGCACAGTCATTGTAAGTCATATCAAAACACTAAGTGCAATTCGGATAATAATTGCGTTTTCCAGCGGCTCAAAATGCATAATCGGGTGATCATATTAAGCACGGTTGTCAAAAGTCATAACAAACATTCCGAGCAAAATTGTAGCCAAATCGGACAAAAATTGCAGCTTCCAGGGACTCAAAATGTCAAATCAGGTCATAAAGGTGCTATATCAGGTTTTAGACCGATTTGAACTATTTTTGTCAAGGCGGTGGTTTTCCCCTCCTAATGCTGGCATCGTTTGTAAGGTACTATGCCATGTAAAACTTCTTTTCAAAGAGGTGTCACACTGCGACACGAAATTCGGAATCGGCTAAAAAAAAGGAGGGATTCGGACTGCACTCATTGATATGTAAGAAGTTTGCCCCTGTTCCTTAGTGAAATGTTCATGGGCAAAGTTTGCAATAGCCAAATCTGAGCCGATATGGCCCATTTGCAATATCCGATGACCTACATCAATAAGATGTATCTTTGCCAAATATCAAGCGGCAAGCTTTATGCGTACGACCGCTATCGTGATTTCGACAGTCGGACGGAGATGGCTAGATGGGCTCAGAATATCCAGACGATTAAGAATATACATACTATATGGGGTCGCAGATCAATATTTCAAGATGTTACAAACGGAATGAGTAGGTTAGTATACCCCCATCATACGGTGGTTGGTGTAAAAATTTGCTCCACTTAGTTACCAGTTTTCCACAAATTTTGTCTTTGATAAACTATAACTAAGCACCTTATAGAGAGTCAGTGAAAATGGGTCTGGCTGTAGAAATGGAAGATGAAATGGATGGTTTCAAGTCCTAAAACGCCTTGAACAACAGACAACAGAGGGAACCACAACTATAAAGATAGTCAGCATCTTTAACTACCTCGGTACCGCTGTAACCGAAACGAATGACACCCGTTTTGAGATAAAGCGATGAATTTTAATGGCAAACACATGATACTTTGTATTAAGTAGGCCACCTCTCGACAGACGAAGATTACGCTATACAAGACACTGATACTACCCGTGTTGTTTTATGGTTCTGAGGCATGGGTACTTGTGAAAGCAGATGAGGCAGTGCTTGGAGTGTTTGAGAGAAAGATTCTTCGTAAAAAATATATGGGCCAGTTTGCGTTAGTGGAGAATATAGGCATCGTATGAACCACGAGCTGTATGACGACAATTGCATAGTTACACGCATCAAAATACAACGGCTGCGTTTGCAAGATTATGTTGTCAGAATGGATAAAGAAGATATAGCAAAAATGTCTTTTGAAAGTAAACACGGTGGTACACGGAAACCGGGACGACCAAAAGCCCAATGGAAAGATCAAGTGGTGCTCCCACCACAAAGATCAAGTGGTGCTCCCACCACTTGATCTTTGACCTCGAAACTTGGTGTCAGAGATTTTAGAATGAGCGCAGAAGATCGAGATTCTGTGTTCGGCTAGTAGGACAAATGTTCTGTCATAGCCATCTTAAGTAAGTAGGTAAGCACCCTTTTCAAACTTTCTATTAAGCTGAACACCTGTCTATCATATGCCGTTTAAATCATTCAAATATCTTATTCGGTAAAAAAGATACGATTTTTGCAAAGAAAAAATTCAAACAGCGCGATTGTGCAACGTGGCAAATGTGGTCTAAATCGTATCGTCACCTGACATTGCACTTTGAGTCCCTATACGGTAGAGTTCTTGTCTGATTTGGCTGAAATTCTCCCTTCATGACTTTCAATCTACGTGCCAAATAAGGCTGAGTTGGTGCTTAACCTGATAAAGTTCCCATATAAACCGATCTCTCGATTTCACTTCTTGAACCTCTACCTTAAAATGTTGTACAACGAGTTCTAGTGGTGTAGTGACTATTAACATCTGTCTTAAATCTCTGGATGTCAAAATGCGTGGGGGGCATGAGTTTGAAGTCGATTCCATATACAACCGGTTCGGGCGAAAAAAAAGAATTCTCTCTGTTATGCATGGTCTGGTCTGCTGGTCAATCAACTACAAACGATTGGGAGTGTCTGCAAAGTCTATTATTTCCACATTAATACCGTTGATACGACGGTTGCCTTTTATATTTCAGCATTAGAACAAAAACAAATATTAATCATCGAAAATCGATTTTTTTTTCAAAATATTCCCCATTAAGATCTTTACAATTTTGCATGCGTTTGAGCCAATTGTCGGAGCACTTTTGTCATTCTGATTGAGGTATCGCCCAAACATGCATTCTGAACGTTGATGTGTTCAGAATGCATGTTTGGGCTTCTTCAGGTGTAGACAAACGTTGACCTCTCATTTTATTTTTTATGTATGGGAATAAAAAGAAATCATTCGGTGCTAAGTCAGGACTATGCGGCGGATGACTCATCAAATCGATGTTTTGAGAGCTCAAAACTGCAGTGGTTTCGTTTTTTTGGAGCATTTCTTTCGACCAATCGACACGAGCCTTTATTTGAGCGATTGACAAATTGTATGGGATCCAACTCGAACAAATTTTTATACCCTCCACCATATGATGGGGGGTATACTAATTTCGTCATTCTGTTTGTAACTACTCGAAATATTCGTCTGAGACCCCATAAAGTATATATATTCTTGATCGTCGCGACATTTTATGTCGATCTAGCCATGTCCGTCCGTCCGTCTGTCTGTCGAAAGCACGCTAACTTCCGAAGGAGTAAAGCTAGCCGCTTGAAATTTTGCACAAATACTTCTTACGTAGTTTACGTCGGTTGGTATTGTAAATGGGCCATATGGTCCATGTTTTGATATAGCTGCCATATAAACCGATCTTGGGTCTTGACTTCTTGAGCCTCTAGAGTGCGCAATTCTTATCCGATTGGAATGAAATTTTGCACAACGTGTTTTGTTATGATACCCAACAACTGTGTCAAGTATGGTTTAAATCGGTCTATAACCTGATATAGCTGCCATATAAACCGATCTTGGGTCTTGACTTCTTGCCGAACTTAGCACGCTTTTACTTGTTTTATAGTCAAATGTTCATGCAAAATTGAATGTATGCTGGTCCCACAAATGCCTAAGGTTGTCTCAATCTCACGATAACATGTCGATCTTGATCAGTTGGCGCGTCAATGGTTTTTGAAACAACAACGAACTTTGGACGACCTTCTCGAGCAAAGTACGACTTCGGTTGAATTCACCATACCATCGATAAATACTCGTGCTTGATGGAACTTCATCGCCAAAGATTGAATTCAGTTCATCGATGCACTTTTGTTGAGTTAATTCTCGTCGAAAGTTGTAAAAATTAATCGCACGAAATTAATTCCATTTTTTGGGTGAGATGAATCTTTATGGTAACTGTAAACAACACAAATAGCGGTCGTATGTCAAAACGTTCTGAGTACGTATACCTCAAAAATGTCAAGCTTTACGATAGAGCTTTCAGATGGCAGATTTCAACACAAGGATTGTCCAATCCCGAAATATAAAAGGCAACCCTCGTAGGTAGAGGTGATCGTAATGGGTCAGCGAATGGTTTATGTGATAACAAACAGCAATAAGTCTTCTCTATTCATTCGACCCAATCAGAAATTGCCACCAAATCCTGGATGTTCACGATGAACAACTATCATACTCTGAACGATGAACCGACCATACTCTCACCAAACTGTTGGATTGAGCGACTCCAGCGTTCCGGCGGAAATGCCATGAGGTCGCCCGTGAAGCAATTACCGCGGAAGCCATACTGTTGGTAGCTAAGAAGGCCAGAAATCCTCACCAGACGGTGATTAACCATGTGCTCCATAACCTTGGAGAGAGCGGAGCATATCGCAATTGGCCAGCAGTTTGCAGGGTCGTTCGCCTCATCTACGTTTTAAACCTTTTAACGCGCAAGGAAAACTCCTGCACGATAAGCAAGGTTGAATAGGTAGCGTAAAAGACTAGCGAGCGTCCAAGAATACTTTGCCTCTAGATTCAAGAACCCTTTCACGTGTTAGCAAATAATATCTGAGTGCTAGATACATTCTCGATTGAGGGCAGTGGTTGATTGCTCACCAGCAAGGAAGAATTTCCAGCAAATGCATCAGCCAACACGTTAGCCTTAACGACCGGGTCAGTCTGGTCATCATTAACCGTTTTCACAAACGGTCAAAAACTCTTACTTCCTTCTGTATAAGCAACAGCCTTAATACGTAGACGCTGTTCATAAAGAAATTTCTCACACCTAAGCACTTTGGCCTGTTTGCGCAGCAGTTGAGTATTGGCGTTCTTGTCCAAGCGCCCGACAGTATCCTTCGATCTGACAGCATCCTTGCATGTCTGATTAAACCAGCCTTTTTTCTCCATGTGCGTTCAAGATCATTTATTTTTGGATGGCATCAGGGATCCGGAACGGGTAGCTTTTTCACCCTCCGGCAATGATTGATTTTTCAGCTATTATTTTTTTATTTAGATTCCACTGCAGGGTGTTGTCCGGCTATAGACAATTTCGTCCTATCTTTTCTATTCAAAGAATAGCACAGCAAAGAACTTTTAAGTAAGGCAAAATGTGTGATGTTGCTTAAAAGCATTTGACCACCTGTCTATATCGCGATTTTTGATTCGCCAGAATCTTCATCAGCAAAAATTTATTATCTTTGTGGCAACACTGGCTTAAACAGCTCACTCACGTTTCGTGTTTTGTTTCACTGTCAAACATCTTCAGCTTGGTCTATAATTTAACCATGAATCGTCGTACAAGCGAACAACTCTTGCAAATTATTGAATTTTATTATCAAAATAGGCGATCTGTTAAGAAAGTTCATCGCGCGCTTCTTCCAATCAATGGTCAGAGCACATTTTTGGCTCAATGGGTACGTAAATAAGCAGAATTGTCTATTTTCGAGTGAAGATCAGCCAGAAGCATTGCAAGAGCTACCAATGCACCCCGAAAAAGTCACAGTTTGGCGCGGTTTATGGGCTGGTGGCACCATTGGACCTTACTTCTTCAAAGATGATGCGAATCGTAACGTAACTGTGAATGGTGAGCGCTATCGTGGGATGACCAAAATTTTTTTGCCCAAAATGCAAGAGCTTGACTTACAAGATATGCGGTTTCAACAAGACGTTACCATATGGCACACAGCATGCGTAACAATGAACTTATTGAGACCCGAGTTCGGTGAACATTTTATTTTACGTTCGGGAAAGTTCAATTGGCCGCCTAGATCGTGCGGTTTTACGCCTTTAGACAATTTTTTGTGGTGCTTTGTTAAAGCTCATGTCTATGCAAACAAGCCCTCTTCAATTAACGCATTGGAAGACAACATTGAAACATTTATTCGTGAGATACCAGCCGACTATTTCAGGCGGAGTCACGGTCAACATTTGCATGAAATAATCTTCAAACATTATATGGACCGTACTATGGATTCAAAACAAGTAAAAGCGTGCTAAGTTCGGCCGGGCCGAATCTTATATACCCTCCACCATGGATCGCATTTGTCGAGTTCTATTCCCGGCATCTCTTCTTATGCAAAAAAAAGGATATAAGAAAAGATTTGCTCTGCTATTAGAGCGAGACCTGGAGACCTGTGTAAAATGTCAGCCAATTCGAATAAGAATTGCGCTCTTTGTGAGCTCAAAAAGTAAAATATGGAGATCGATTTACATGGGAGCTGTATCGGGCTATGGATTGATTCAGACCATAATAAACACGTATGTTGATGGTCATGAATGAATCCGTGGTACAAAATTTCAGGCAAATCTGATTATAATTGCGACCTCTAGAGGCTCAAGAAGTCAAGATCCCAGATCGGTTTTTATGGCAGCTATATCAGGTTATAAACCGACATGTACTTTATTTGACACAGTTGTTGAAAGTAACAATAAAAAAAACGTCTTGCGAAATTTCAGCCAAATCGGATAGGAATTGCGCCCTCTAGAAGCTCAAGAAGTCAAGTCCCCAGATCTGTTTATATGACAGCTATATCAGGTTATGAACCGATTTGAACCATATTTGGCACAGTTATTGGATATCATAACAAAATACTACGTGCCAAAATTTCATTTCAATCGGATAAGAATTGCGCCCTCTAGAGGCTCAAGAAGTCAAGACCCAAGATCGCTTTATATGACAGCTATATAAGGTTATAGACCGATTTGAACCATACTTGGCACAGTTGTTGGATGTCGTAACAAAATACGTTGTGCAAAATTTTATTCCAGTCGGATAAGAATTGCGCTCTCTAGAGGCTCAAGAAGTCAAGACCCAAGATCATTTTATATGGCAGCTATATCAGGTTATTAACCGATTTGAACCATACTTAGCACAGTTGTTGGATATCATAACAAAACACGTCGTGCAAAATTTTATTCCAATCGGATAAGAATTGCGCACTCTAGAGGCTCAAGAAGTCAAAACCCAAGATCGGTTTATATGGCAGCTATATCAAAACATGTACCGATATGGCCCATTTACAATACCAACCGACCTACACTAATTAGAAGTATTTGTGCAAAATTTCAAGCGGCTAGCTTTACTCCTTCGGAAGTTAGCGTGCTTTCGACAGACAGACGGACGGACAGACGGACGGACATGGCTAGATCGACATAAAATTTCACGACGATCAAGAATATATATACTTTATGGGGTCTCTGACGAATATTTCGAGTAGTTACAATCAGAATGACGAAATTAGTATACCCCCCATCTTATGGTGGAGGGTATAAAAAGATTTCATGTATTTTCATGCTATTTCAACTAACAAAATCTGCTGTTTCGAGTACACAAGTCTGCTGAAAAAAATTTGTATGCTACTTTCTATGTTTGCCTGTTAATTGTTTGAATTGCTTTAAGGATTTTTTAGAATTTTTGTTGGAAGAGATGATTTTAATTTGTGGAATATTACTGTAAAGAAGCTACCTGATCCATCCATGGGTATACATTTCGAAATGTGGCTGAGCTAGCTCGCATATTTTTATACCCTCCACCATAGGATGGGGAGTATACTAATTTCGTCATTCTGTTTGTAACTACTCGAAATATTCGTCTGAGACCCCCTACAGTCCATGTTTTGATATAGCTGCCATATAAACCAATCTTGGGTCTTGACTTCTTGAGCCTCTAGAGTGCGCAATTCTTATCCGAAATATTCGTCTGAGACTCAATAAAGTATATATATTCTTGATCGTCGCGACATTTGATGTCGATCTAGCCATGTCCGTCCCTCTGTCTGTCGAAAGCACGCTAGCTTCCGAAGGAGTAAAGCTAGCCGCTTGAAATTTTGCACAAATACTTCTTATTAGTGTAGGTCGGTTGGTATTGTAAATGGGCCATATCGGTCCATGTTTTGATATAGCTGCCATATAAACCGATCTTGGGTGTTGAATTCTTGAGCCTCTAGAGGGCGCAATTCTTATCCGATTGGAATGAAATTTTGCACGACGTGTTTCGTTATGATATCCACAAACTGTGCCAAGTATGGTTCAAATCGGCCCATAACCTGATATAGCTGCCATATAAACCGATCTTGGATCTTGACTTCTTGAGCCTCTAGAGATCGCAATTATTATCCGATTTGCCTGAAATTTTGTATGACAGATCGTCTCATGACTGTCAACATACGTGTTCATTATGGTCTGAATCGGTCCATAGCCTGATACAGCTCCCATATAAATTGATCTCTCTTTTTTTCTTTTTGAGTCCCCAAAGGGCGCAATTCTTATTCGAATTGGCTGACATTTTGCACAGGTCTCCAACATATAATTTAATTGTGGTCCAAACGGGACCATATCTTGATACCGGTCTAATAGCAGGGCAAGTCTTTTCTTATATCCTTTTTTGCCTAAGAAGAGATGGCGGGAAAAGAACTCGACAAATGCGATTCATGGTGGAGGGTATACAAGATTCGGCCCGGCCGAACTTAGCACGCTTTTACTTGTTTATACCTAGCACCGATGGATGGGGGTATATTCATTTTGTCATTCCGTTTGCAATACATCGAAATATCCATTTTCGACCCTATAAAGTATATATATTCTTGATCAGCGTAAAAATCTAAGACGATCTAGCCATGTCCGTCCGTCTGTCAGTTGAAATCACGCTACAGTGTTTAAAACTGGAGATATTGAGCTGAAACTTTGCGCAGATTCTTTATTTGTCTGTAAGCAGGTTAAGTTCAAAGATGGGCTATATCTGACTATATCTTGATATAGCCCCCATATAGACCGATCGGCCTATTTAGAGTCTTAGGCCCATAAAAGGCGCATTTTGTCCGATTTTGCCTAAATTTGGGGCAGCGATTTGTGCTAGGCCCTTCGACATGTCTCTTCAATTTGACCCCGATCGGTCCAGATTTGTATATAGCTGCCATATGGAGCTATCTCTCGATTTAAGGTCTTGGGCCTATAAATGGCGCATTTATTGTCCGATTACGCCGAAATTTGAGACAGGTAGTTGTGGTAGGCCCTTCGCCATCAGTTTTCAATCTGGCCCAGATCGCTCCAGATTTGTATATAGCTGCCATATAGACCGATCTCTCGATTTAAGTTTTGGGCCTATAAAAGGCGCATTAATTGTCCGATGTCGCCGAAATTTGGGACAGTGACTTATGTAAGGCTTTTCGACATCTGTTTGGTTCCAATCGGACCATATTTTGATGAAGCTGCTATAGGGGCATAAATTATACCTTTTTTTACCGCATTATGACGAAAGGTGGTTTACATATATACCCGAGGTGGTGGGTATCCAAAGTTCGGCCCGGCCGCACTCAACGACTTTTTACTTGTTTTTGTTGCTCTACTAATGTAGACATGACAGGCATGGTCTTTTGCATCTAAATTTAAAGAAAAATTTCAGTGGTGAATGTAAACATCCGCAGAGACATATATTTTCGTAAGCGTTCTATTTTTATACCCTCCATCATAGGATGGAGGTAATACTAATTTCTCGAAATATGCGTCTGAGACCCCATAAAGTATACATATTCTTGATCATCATTTCATTTTAAGTCGGTCTAGCCATGTCCATCCGTCTGCCTGTCGAAAGCACGCTAACTTCCGAAGGAAGAAAGCTAGCCGCTTGAAATTTTGCACAAATACTTTTTATTAGTGTAGGTCGATTGGGATTGTATATGGGCCAAATCGGTCCATGTTTTGATATAGCTGCCATATAATCCCATCTTGGGTCTTGACTTCTTGAGCCTCCAGATGGCGCAATTCTTGTCCGATTTGACTGAAATTTTGCAAGGCGTGTTTCGTGATGACTTCCAACAACCGTGCTAAGTGTTTTGATGTAGCTGCTTTGTTTGATCTGAGTCGATCTATAGTTTGATACAGCTCCCATATAAACCGATCTCCCGATTTTGTTTTTTGAGGCCCTACAAGGCGCAATTCTTATCCGAATGGACCGCAATATTACAGAATGACTTCTACAATATCCAGCATTTAATTCATGTATGTTCCGAATCGGACTATAACCTGCTATAGTTCCAATAGCATAACAGTTCATATTCAATATACTTTGTTTGCCTAAAAAGAGATACCGCGCAAAGAACTCGACAAATACGATGGTGGAGGGTACATAAAATTCGACCCGGCCGAACTTAGCATGCTCTTACTTGGCTCTTCTAACATCCAATTCATAATTAGGCAGCAGTCATTTTAAGCAAACAACGGACTTTTCAGCAGTAAGCCTGCTATTCTGAAATTGCAGTACTACTGCTGTAATAGCAAAACTACAGGTCAATAGCAGCAAAATTAACCACTAATATTCAGCAGACAGTGTTTGTTTTTTTTTTCAGCAAACATTTTTCTAGATACAAGAGGCCATGCCAGCCATATTCACATTAGTAGAGCAATAACAAAAAATACGAGCTCGCCACATTGCGAAATATTTTTCAATGGACGGATCAGGTAGCTTCTCTACAGTAATATTCCACAAATTAAAAAAAGTAATCAAAAGCATTAAGGAAAGGCAAAAGTCGGGCGGTGCCGACTTAATACTACCCTACACCTATCCTATAGGTACAAAGTTGGAGCTATATCTAATTGTGTACTAGTCGATTGGTACACATATCAATGGGTCTATCTCTCTTCCTTTAGGGTGTTACAAACAAATGCACTAAGTTATAACACCCTGTACCACAGTAGGGTTTGTTTGTTTGTCTGTCTGTTCCGTATATACTTAGAAACGGCTGAACCGATTTTCTTGAAATTTTCACAGATGACGCATAATGATTCCATGGTGAAAATAGGGAACTACATCTTCATACCCTACACCACTACTGTGGAACAGGGTGTTATGATTTTGTGCATTTGTTTGTAACATCCAAAAGGAAGAAAGAGAAACCCATTGATAAGTTTACCTATAGGGTAAGTGGTGGGTATTATAAAATCGACACTGCCCGACTTTTGCCTTTCCTTACTGGTTTAATATCGGAAGGGGGGGTGGGACTACATATTTTGATATCTGAAGGGGGGCGTACCTTCCATTGATAAGTTTACCGATCGACTCAGAATCACTTTCTGATTCGATTTAGCTATGTCTGTTTGTCTGCGGGTAAGTGGTGGGTATTATAAAATCGACACTGCCCGACTTTTGCTTTTCCTTACTGGTTTAATATCGGGTGGGGGGATGGTACTTCATTTTTTGATATCTGAAGGGGGGCGTACCCTCCATTGATAAGTTTACCGATCGACTCAGAATCACTTTCTGATTCGATTTAGCTATGTCTGTTTGCCTGCCCATGTTAACTTGTGTGCAAACAACAGGTCGCAATTTTCATCCGATCGTCTTCAAATTTGGTATAGGAATGTTATTTGGCCCAGAGAAGAAGCCTATTGAAATTAGAAGAAATCGGTTCAGAATTGGATTTAGCTCCCATATATATTGGGTTGCCCAAAAAGTAATTGCGGATTTTTCATATAGTCGGCGTTGACGAAATATGGCAGGAAAGAGTTTCTTATGACTCTTAATATTACTGGTGAATTTCATTTAAATCGGTTCGGATTTAGATATAGCTGCCTTGAATGTATATCGCCCTCTCATTTGCTCACCGATTCAATTTGGCAAGAAGGATTTTATTATGACTCTTAATATGACTGGAGAATTTCATAGATATCGGTTCAGATTTAGATAAAGCTGTCATATATGTATATCGCCCGATTTTAACTTCTAGAGCCACTGCACACGCATTTAGCGAACAATCTTACCAAAATTGTACACAACGCTTACCTCGATGCCAACGACATGTTCGTCAGATTTTAGAAAATTTACATTTTTTGATATCTGAAGGGGGGCGTACCCTCCCCCTTACCCTTATTTTCAAAAACGGCAGATGTCGGAGATTGGTGGTGCGATTTAAGCGAAATTTTGTGTGCCCTATTATGGTAATATAAAAACAAAAATTTGGTATCCAAATCTCGGGTGGAGTGCTTAGAGGGACCCCCAAAACACACCAAATATATATAGACCAATCACGACAATATGGGACTCAAATGAAAGATCTTTAAGAGTAGAAAACGTATCCGATACCCAATTTTAGGACCAAGGCCCCAAAACACCCCTAAATCGGACATATACATCGACCATGACAATATGGGGCTCAAATAAAAGGTATTTGAGAGTAGAATACGAATTTGAAATCCAAATTTGTCTTAGGGGGCAGCCGCTCAACCAAAACACCCCCAAAGAGGACAAATTTACCGCCAATAGCAATATGGGGCTCAAATAAAAGGTTTTTGGGAGTAGAGCACGAATCTGACATAAACATTAGGGAAAATGTGTCTATGGGGCCTCCCCACGCCCATAACACTTCTCAAATATGGAGTATTTTAGAGTGGAACACGAATGGGATATATATTTTCAGGGCCAAGTCACTCAGTAATTGAGTCAATTAAAAAAGTAATTGGAATTTTCTAAAATTTCAATCATTTTTAGAAATTAGAAATCACATTAGAAATTTAAAAATGTTCACAAAATGTTCTTTTCAGAAACTGTGATTTATGTTATCATTTTTGTTTTTGATGCAGTTTCAATACAAAAATTAATTGGATCAATTTATTTCCCGACGAATCCCAACCATTTGCAAGCGTGATAGTAGGGTGCGATGCATATATGTATATGATAGCTATATCTGAATCTGAAGCGGTATCTATCTTAAAGCCACCAGTAATGTTAAGAACTATTAGAAAATGCTTTGTGTCAAGTTTTGGGAAGATCAGACAAAAAATAAACGATTTTTGCAATATCAGTCCAAATCGGACGAACGTACAATTATATGGAAACTGTATCCCTATCTGAACCGATTTCTTCCAGTTTCAGTTTGAAGATGATCAGATGAAAATTGCGACCTAGACTATGTATACAACTAAATATGGACAGAAAGACGTAGATGAATCAAATCAGAAAGTGATTCTGTATCAGTGGGTCTAACATTCCTTCTTTTGGATGTTGCAAACAAATGCATAAAGATATAATACCGTGTACCTCAGTAGTGGTGTAGGATATACAAATGCGATCTGCATTTTGTACACAAATGGGCAGACCGACGAACAGGTCTAAATCGAATCAGGAAATGATTTTCAGTCAATCGTTATGCTTAACAATAGGCCTACCTCTTCGCCTTTCGTGTGTTGCAAACAAGTTCACTAAGTCATAACACCCAGTGGTCATAATAATGGTATATGCTATAAATGCCTTTTGCGATTACTAGCAGCGCATTCAAGCCCTTCTATCTGTTAATAACTCTAATTTTGTGTAATTGTCGACGGATTTCAAATTCTGGCACATTTAAATATCAGCCGGTCCCACAAATAAGTAAGTCTACCACAGGGAAAAAAAAATTAAATGGTTCTCTTGAAAATGGAATTCTCAAAGTCAAGAATTTTAATCGATTTACGCATGGGAATGTGTGGCATTCGAGCCCCAAAATCCAACCGATCGAATGTTGGTAAAATGAACACAAACTTAACAAATGGAGCCGCAATTTAAGCATACGTCACCCAAAAGTGGGCGTTACTTCAACTGAAATGGAAAATAATCATGTTGGCAAACGAAAAAGGACACACAGTCGATAGCAAGCTACAGATGCCAGATGATGGAGAAACCCCACTCGGAAACAAATTAACTCGAAATCCTGGTAAGCAAATTCGTTAAGACAATAAGCCAAGACGACGACGACGATGGTGATGCTGCGATGGTGACGACGAGTGAAGGAACCAGAAAGTGGTCGTCGTCGTCGTCGCAGCGAAATGCGCGATGACGCTGATACTTTAGCTTTAAGCAAAACTAATTAAAATTGGCCCAAAACAATGCCCAAATGGTATCACGGACGTGGCAATATTCAAAGCAAACTTAAGCGCATGGTTTGCAAACCACCAAAATAAATAAAAAACAAGTAAGAGCGCGCTAAGTGCGGCCGGGCCGAATCTTTTATACCCTCCACCATGGATCACATATGTCAAGTTCTATGCGCGGTATCTCTTTTTAGGCAAACAATGAATATTGAATAAGAATGGTTATGCTATTGGAGCTATATCAAGTTATAGTCCGATTCGGACCAAAAATTAATGCTGAACATTGTAGAAGTCATTGTGTAATATTTCAGTTCATTCGAATAAGAATTGCGCCTTGTAGGGGCTCAAGAAGCAAAATCTGGAGATCGGTTTATATGGGAGCTGTATCAAGCTATTGATCGATTCAGACCATATTAGACGCGTATGTTGAAGGTCATGAGAGAAGCCGTTGCACAAAATTTCTGCCAAATCGGATGAGAATTGCGTTCCTAGAGGCTTAAGAAGTCAAGATCCCAGATCGGTTTATATGGCAGCTATATCAGGTTATGTACCGATTTGCGCCATACTTATTGCACTGTTATTGGAAGTCATAACAAAACATCTCATGCAATATTTCACCCAAATGGGATGAGAATTGAGCCCTCTAGAGGCTCAAGAAGTCAAGATCCAAGATCGGTTTATAAGACAGCTATACCAGATTATGAACCAATTTGAATCATATTTTACACAGTTGTTGGAAGTGATACCAAAACACTACGTACAAAATTTCACTCAAATCGGATGAGAATTGCTCATCCCATTTGGGCTCAAGAAGTCAAGACCCAAGATCGGTTTATATGGCAGCTATATCAAAACATGGACCGATTTGGCCCATTTAAAATTCCAACCGGCCGACACTAATAAGAATTGTGCAAAATTTCAAGCTGCTAGATTTCTTCCTTCGAAAATTAGCGTGCTTTCGACAGACAGACGGACGGACGTGGCTAGACCGACTTTAAGTGACAAGAATATATATACTTTATGGGGTCTCAGACGCATATTTCGAGGTGTTACAAACAGATTGACGAAATAAGTATACCCACATCCTATGGTGAAGAGTTTAACAAGTAAACACCACCACATCCAAAGTTCGGCACGGCTATATTCGTTATCTTATTTTATGACAACTCCACTACCATATCCATAGTTACATCCAAATATAAGCTGGTCTGTATCATATTTGATTCAGGTGCCGGGAACTCTTATACAAGCCACAGTTTTAGCAAAATCGGGCAATAGAACCGATTTTTTGTAGGATTGAGACCCATAATTCGAAGACCGGTCTGTATGGTAGTTATATTTAAATATGTTCCGATCTGGACAATATTCTGGCCGGATGACGGGAGGCTAAAAATAAATCACTGTATCAAATTTCAGCAAAATCGAATAATAAATGCACATTTTATGGATTTTGGGCCCAATGGCGGCAGATCAGTCTATATGGCAGCTAAATCGAAATAAAGTCCGATTGGGACTATTTTCGGTTTAAACAACGGGTGGCCTTGTCCAACTCAGTGTTCTAAATTTAATCGAAGTCGGGCAATAAATGAGACTTTTAGAGCCTCAACACCCGAAATCGACAGATTGGTTATATCAAATTATGCTCCGATCTGGATAATTTTCCGTTTGCATGTCGGGAGGCTTCATTTAACTTGCTGTTTCTAATTTCAGCGAAATCGGTTTATTAATGCAGCCGTTTAGGGGCTTAAGACAATAAATCGTCAAATCGTTAATATATGGCAGTAATATCTAAATATGGTCCGATCTGGACCATATTCGGGTCGGATGACGGGAGGCCCACAGCAACTCTCTGTTTTAATTTTCATTGAAATCTGGTAATAAATGCTGTTTTTACGGGCTTAAGACCATTTATCGGCAGATCGGTGTATATGGCAGCTATATCAAAACATGATCTGATTTGACAAGTTCAAAAACTTAACCTGCAACTTGAAAGAATACGGATCGGTGCAAAATTTTAGTTCAATATCTCAATTTTTGAAAGCTGAATCGGGTTTACAACTGACGGACAGACAGACACACGGATATATATACTTCGTAGGGTTGGAAATGGATATTTGGCTGTGTTGCAAACGAAATGACTAAATGAATATACCCCAAATCCTATGGTGATGGGTATAAAAATGAACACCGTAAGTGAGTGACCCATCAGTTGTGGATGTAAAGGGTGATTTTTTTGAGGTTAGGATTTTCATGCATTAGTATTTGACAGATCACGTGGGATTTCAGACATGGTGTCAAAGAGAAAGATGCTCAGTATGCTTTGACATTTCATCATGAATAGACTTACTAACGAGCAACGCTTGCAAATCATTGAATTTTATTACCAAAATCAGTGTTCGGTTCGAAATGTGTTCAAATTTTGACAAATTTTGTTCAGCGATGAGGCTCATTTCTGGTTGAATGGCTACGTAAATAAGCAAAATTGCCGCATTTGGAGTGAAGAGCAACCAGAAGCCGTTCAAGAACTGCCCATGCATCCCGAAAAATGCACTGTTTGGTGTGGTTTGTACGCTGGTGGAATCATTGGACCGTATTTTTTCAAAGATGCTGTTGGACGCAACGTTACGGTGAATGAACACATTTCGAACCGAACACTGATTTTGGTAATAAAATTCAATGATTTGCAAGAGTGCTCGAGGATAGTTTTAAAAATTTCAAAGTCCATGGTGATTATTTGTTCTTTTGGTACTAATAAACAAAATACGAAAATTTATAGAATTATGGTGACCGCTTAACGATAACCCACAATGACACAATGTTGGATGTAGTACTTTCTAATAACAGTCCATGTTTTAACCATATATACAAAATAAATGTGTACTTTGCTCTCAAATTTCATTCTAGAACTTAAAATTCCCAACTAGGTGTAAGCATTTTAGGTCCTAGAATGAAATTTGATAGCAAAGTACACATTTATTTTGCATTTATGGTTAAAACATGGATTGTTCTATCCACCACTATTCTGCCTGTGATGGCGTGTACGTTTTGAATCAGTAATCCTTCCTATTCCGGTTTTGTTATGGCCACCTGTCTGCGTATCCTTTCTGTACCATTTATCATTCTGTCGTTTTTTATACACACCACCGAAGGATGGGGGTATAATCATTTCGTTTGCAACACATCGAAATATCCATTTCCGAACATTTAAATCATATATATTCTTGATCATTGTAAGAATCTATGACGGGCCATGTCCATCCGTGCATATGCCAGTCCGACTGTCTGTTGAAATCACGCTACAGTCTTTAAAAATGAAGATAATGAGGTGAAACTTTGCAAAGATTATGTTTTATACGCACCACCGAAGGATGGGGGTATAATCATTTTGTCATCCCGTTTGCATCACATCGAAATATCCATTTCCGACCCTATAAAGTATATATATTCTTGATCGTCGTAAAAATCTAAGACGATTAAAAACATTTTAAA